>NC_053023.1:229714630-231183205 GCF_003073215.2 Triticum urartu | reverse complement strand
TTTTGTTAAGGGTTTTGTCATCTTTCCAGAGGTGCAACCCATGTATTTTTGTGATGTGTGTGGTGACTAGTGCAAGCTTGCAAAGTGGTGCACTTGCTAATTCTGTTTTCAGGGACTTAGTAATTTCACTAAGTCCTGGACCTGTTTATCTCATGATGCCATATGTTCATGTTGTTTCCTAGTGATCTGTGCCTATTTTGAGGAAGATCAGTAAGGATGTTTTGTTAACCGTGTAGTGCTCTATCCATCCATAACTTTTTTTGCAATTATGGAGCAACCTAGCTTGAGTCAATCGAGCTCTACTTTTTCTACTTTGTGAATCTGGGCAGATTGTCAACTTGTTTGCAATTTTGCCGGTGATGTTGTAGTTGATCCGTGCATGCTATGCTTTTGTTCTTGCCATGTCTAGCTTGATTTTTGTGCCTTCTTGATGGGTGTATGCTTGTTTTGCCATGACTTGCACCGTAGTGAGTGCCTCGAGCTCGTAAACATGCCTACTTGAGTTATATTTCAGCTTGCTCCAGTTTTCACTAAATCTGAAAACTGATTATGTTTTTGCTATGTTCACATGCTTACAATGGTATTTTCTGATCCCTTTTGGCTCAAGGTCACTAAGGGACTTTTGTTAAGCTCTTTGAGTAGCTCCATGCCATGCTTTACTTTGCCATGTTCAGGTCCTGTAGCATGTGGTTTTGTTGCTCCGAAGAGGGCTACCTGATCTGAAATTTCTGACAAGTGTTAATTTCACGAAGTCTGAGATCTGTTTGCCATATGCATTTTTGTCATGCTTGTTTGAACCTGTTAATGGATGAATTGGCCGTAGCTCAGTGCTAGACTTTTGTTAAGCATCTTGTATGCATCCCTGCCATGTATTTTGTTGTCATGTTTGGGTGCTGTAGCATGTTCATCTCATTGCATTTAGATGCCTACTTGCTGTAAATTGCAGACCGGTGCCATATTTGAATGGCTTGCCATTTCCAAATCATAACTCCGATTCCGGCGTTCTTTATATCGTTTTCAAGTGATTTCATCTTATCTTTCCAGTGGCACACTTGGTTTTCCAAGTTGAGGCCAGGTTCATGCATTTCCTGTCAAATCTTGCATTTTGCATCCCGCATCGCATCCCGCATAGCATATCATCATTGCATCGTATTGCTTGGTCTTGCACGTGGTTGATTGTATCCTTGTTGCTTGTTTGTCTTGTTTGGGTAGAGCCGGGAGACGAGTTCGCTAACGAGGAGCCCGTTGAGTTTACTTTCGAGGATCCAGTCAACTCTGACAACTGTGCAGGCAAGATGATCATACCCTCGATATCACTACTATCTTTGCTATGCTAGTTTGCTCGCTCTTTTGCTATGCCATTGCTACGATGCCTACCACTTGCTTGCAAGCCTCCCAAATTGCCATGTCAAACCTCTAACCCACCATGTCCTAGCAAACCGTTGATTGGCTATGTTACCGCTTTGCTCAGGCCCTCTTATAGCGTTGCTAGTTGCAGGTGAAGTTTGGAGGTCATTCCTTGTTGGAACATCTTTTATTTACTTGTTGGGATATCATTATATTGCTATGTTATCTTAATGCATCTATATACTTGGTAAAGGGTGGAAGGCTCGGCCTCTTGCCTAGTGTTTTGTTCCACTCTTGCCGCCCTAGTTTCCGTCACGACGTTGTAAAACGACGGCCAGTGAATTGTAATACGACTCACTATAGGGCGAATTCGAGCTCGGTACCCGGGGATCCTCTAGAGTCGACCTGCAGGCATGCAAGCTTTTTCATCAATGCCCAACCTTGGTTTTACCATTTGCCACCTAGCCTCTTTTTCCCATGGGTTTCCGGAGCCCGAGGGTCATCTTATTTAACCCCCCCGGGCCAGTGCTCCTTTGATTGTTGGTCCGAACTGAGCTGCCTGCGGGGCCACCTCTGGGAAACTTGAGGGTTGGTTTTTACTCGTAGCTAGCCTCATCTGAGTGTGCTCTGAGAACGAGATATGTGCAGCTCCTATCGGGATTTGTCGGCACATTCGGGCGGTGTTGCTGGTCTTGTTTTAACCTGTCGAAGTGTCTTGAAGAACCGAGATACCGAGTCTGATCGAAACGTCTTGGGAGGAGGTCTATTCCTTCGTTGACCGTGAGAGCTTGTCATGGGCTAAGTTGGGACTCCCCTGCAGGGATTTGAACTTTCGAAAGCCGTGCCCGCGGTTATGGGCAGATGGGAATTTGTTAATGTCCGGTTGTAGATAACTTGAACCTTAACTTAATTAAAATGAATCAACTGAGTGTGTTACCATGATGGCCTCTTCTCGGCGGAGTCCGGGAAGTGGACACGGTGTTGGAGTAATGTTTGCGCAGGTTGCTCTCTAGTTTCTCGCTCGTGCGTTGCCTCCTCTTCTCGCTCTCTTTTGCGAATAAGTTAGCCACCATACTTGCTAGTGTCTTGCTGCAGCTCCACATATTTTACCTTGCCTTACCTATAAGCTTAAATAGTCTTGATCCCGAGGGTGCGAGATTGCTGAGTCCCTGTGGCTCACAGATTACTATTACACCAGATGCAGGGCCTGATGATTCCACTCCAGGAGACGCACTCGAGCTCAAGTGGGAGTTTGACGAAGACCCTCAACGTTACTATGTTTCCTTTCCTGATGATTAGTAGTGGTGCCCAGTTGGGGGTGATCGGTACCGTGTCGCATGTTGGGTTATCTTTTATTTTGGCGCCGTAGTCGGGCCATGAGTTTTTGGATGATGTAATGTTATTTATGTACTTGATTGACGTGGCAAGTGTAAGCCAACTATGTTATCTCCCCTTTATTATTCATATTACATGGGATGTTGTGAAGATTGCCTAACTTGCGACATATGCCTTCAATGCGATTATGTCTCTAAGTCGTGCCTCGACACGTAGGAGCTATAGTCGCATCGAGGGTGTTACAAGTCAGTACTCCCACCGCCACTTCCAAGAATCAGGAGGCGCCAGATACATCGATGGACGTGTTGCGACATGCGTCCATTTCAGAGGAACATCGTACCTTGATGGGTACGGTAGTTGAGAGGATTTTGTCCGCGAGTAGTGGATTGAATGAAGCCTTCACGGGCCTGCTAAGAAGCTTCGAGGTATGCAATGTAATATCTTCAATTGCACTCTTCATGCAAAAATGAACATGTGTATAGATAGTAGCCCCTGAGATACTGGTTGGCGTCCAAAAGGAGGCGATCAGAGGATCAAAAAGATATGCCTAGGAAATAATCTAACTAATTGGAGCACCGGCTGTTTCATCCATGGCGACTGCCCGTGCTATAGAGGTTGCAGATCTGAAGCAGCAACTTAATGTAGTGGATGACGACATCACCCTTATTAACAGGCGGCTCGACGAGGCGCAAGGTATGTTTTCAGGCAGTCAGTATATGTATGTATAAGAATATGAGCATAAAGCTGAGAATAATATACTGAGATATGCATAACTCACTATTGGAATCAACTTCTTTGCCGTCCGCCATGTCTTTGTCGTCCGCCAGCTGACGGCAAAGAGCCTCTTTGCCATCCCCTTCCACAAAGCGGATGGCAAAGAAAGGGCATATGGCAAAAATGCTATTTGCCATCAGCTGCTTCTTTGCCGTCGGCCAGCTGACGGCAAAGAGCTATAAGGAAGATGACAAAGAGCCAGGTGGGCCCCACAGGGCACGGCGTGGCTAGGTCAGATTCTTTGACGTCCGCTAGCGGACGGCAAAAGAGGTGATTACTTTGCCATCTGCTGGCGGACGACAATGTTAGTCCTTTGTCGTCTGCTTGCGGACGGCAAAGAGGAGACGTGGGGCAGCCCTAACGGTGGCCCTCGTTGCCGTCTGCTAACGGATGGCAAAGAAGGCCCACTTAACGGGCCGAGCCGTCTCCCCCCCTCTCTCTCTCTTTCTCTCTCTCCCTCTCTCCCGCACGCCCGCCTCTCTCATCTGTCGCCACCGCCGGCCATCCCCGCCCCGTCGCCCGGTCGCGCCCCACCGCCCCACCGCGCCCCGTCGCCGGAGTGGCCTGCGTCGGGCCGCCCTGGTGCCGGACCCCACCCTGAGGTCCATATGCCGCCCCGCCCCGCTGGCGTCCTCCTCCCCGCGGCCACTGCGCCGCCCCGCCCAACCGGCCGACCTCGCCGGAGCAAGAGGTAACTTTTTTCTGTTTTTTTCCTGTTTTTTGTTCTCTATTTTCTTGATTTGTTTTAGGTTAGTTCTAGGTTTAATTAGGTGTAGTTTTGAGTTTTTAGGTTTAGGTTAGTGCTAGGTTTAGGTGTAGTTTTGAGTTTTTAGGTTTAGGTTAGTGCTAGGTTTAAGAAGAGGAAAAACGAGAAGGAGAAGAAGGAGAAGAAAAAGAAGAAGAAGAAGAAGAAGAAGAAGAAGAAGAAGAAAAGGAAAAAAGAGAAAGAAGAAAAAGAAGAAGAAGAAGAAGAAAAAGAGGGTTCATCGGTGTCGATGGTACCCTAAATAGCAAGTATCGTCAGTGCGAGGTACATGTGGCCGTCGGTGTCGAATACTACATCCACGTCCCACAAGTGACACAGGGGTCCTGCGTGCAGCAGCAACAGTTCTCGGCGTCGATGGCGGTCGAACACCATTGCAAATTTGTCTAGCAGCCTCAGAGATGACGATTGAAAGTTAAGTGTTGAAACTTGAAACACCCAAACTAACTCAAGTCGGTTTGGTTGTTTGAAATTTCAAAACTTGGCTTTAATCCTCATCGTAGAGGCTGCCAGACAAATTAGCCAAGGTGTTCGATCGTCATCGGCCACCAGAACTATTGTTGAGGGAAACCGGGCGCCAGCTTCACTTGTGGGATGTGGATCTAGTGTTCAACGCCGACCATCTCATGTACCTTGCATAGATGGTAGTTGCTATTGAGTTTACCCCGGGACGAGCGGGTTAGAGGGTTCCTCAGTGTCGATGGTACCTTAAATAGCAAGTATCATCAGTGCGAGGTACATGTGGCCGTCGGTGTCGAATACTTACTATGTTACTCATCTTTCGATTTAAATATGCAGGTATTTCATCGCTGCGAGGGTCTAGTGTTTGACAAGCTCCGCCCCTGCGTTCATTGGTGAGCACAAATGACATCTCCTCCTCCCCCCCTCAATCATCAGTATGCGTAACCACTATGCGTCTCCCGTTCGAAAGGGTTACATCTATAAATATGCATGCATTTGCATATTTATAATTGTGATTCTTTCGAATTGTCCAACGTTATCCATGGATAGCCCGAGTATGTGTAGATTGGGTTCGTTTTCCCATATGCTCAGCTCCGGATCCGATGCAGAATTTCGTCAGTGCCTCCCTGTTGTTCTCCGGGTACACATTCTCTCAGCTTATTGCCGAGACGTGTATCAGGAGAACAGCAGGGAGGTGCTGCCAAAATTTTGCGTTGGATCTGGAGCAGAGCATGGGAAAACGAACCCGATCTACACATACTCGGGTGGGATTAGGACCTATCTTTACCTATTAGCGTGTAGGTTGCATGGATGTAATAAAACTAACAAACTCCATTAACTGATGGATATGGTTTGCTTAATTATGTATATATTTCTTGTGTGTCCAGTAGGAAGTCAATATGAGTGATCGTGCATGGATGTACACCAATTACACTAGTCAGAAAGTTTGGACCAAGGAATGGTTAACAAAAACCAAGGGGTTTGTTAGAGCCACATTTGCAAATGGCCAGGAATTTAGCTGGTGCCCCTGTGCCCGTTGCGACAACTATAAAAACAGGGACGAGCTTGAAATGAGTAAAGACCGGCAGAAGTTTGGTTTTAGGCCTGGTTACACGGTCTGGACATTACATGGTGAGTCTGCCCATCGTGCCAGAGCCGTGGTTCGTCGTTGCACTGACGAGCATGGTACCGGGACCGCAGACATGGTGCAAGACTTTGACGATGCTCGGGACTCGGACGAGGAGATGGAGGAATCTGCAAAGGCCTTCACTGAAATGTTGGAGTCCTCAAAATGTCCTCTCCCCGAGCACACTGAGCTTTGTCAGCTGGATGCCATCTCACAAAAAATGGCTTTGAAGGCTCAATTCAACTTGGGCAGAGAATGCTACGACGCGATGATGACAGTATTCGGCCGATTTCTACCAAAAGGCCATGTGCTACCTCCAAACCTGTACCAGTAAGACAAAATCCTCCGTGCTCTTAAGATGCCTATGAGAAGATACATGCCTATGAGAAAGGATGTGTCTTATTTAGGCTTCAGTATGAGGACTTGAACTATTGTCCCATTTGCAATTCTTTCAGGTATGTTGTGGTAGACAACGGTATGGGTGAGAAGACGAAGACCATAATACCCGTTAATGTTCTTCGTGAAGGAAATATGCCCTAGAGGCAATAATAAAGTTATTATTTATTTCCTTATATCATGATAAATGTTTAGTATTCATGCTAGAATTGTATTAACCGGAAACATAATACTTGTGTGAATACATAGACAAACAAAGTGTCACTAGTATGCCTCTACTTGACTAGCTCGTTAATCAAAGATGGTTATGTTTCCTAACCATGAACAATGAGTTGTTATTTGATTAACGGGATCACATCATTAAGTGAATGATCTGATTGACATGACCCATTCCATTAGCTTAGCACCCGATCGTTTAGTATGTTGCTATTGCTTTCTTCATGACTTATACATGTTCCTATGACTATGAGATTATGCAACTCCCGTTTGCCGAGGAACACTTTGTGTGCTACCAAACGTCACAACGTAACTGGGTGATTATAAAGGAGCTCTACAGGTGTCTCCAAAGGTACATGTTGGGTTGGCGTATTTCGAGATTAGGATTTGTCACTCCGATTGTCGGAGAGGTATCTCTGGGCCCTCTCGGTAATGCACATCACTTAAGCCTTGCAAGCATTGCAACTAATGAGTTAGTTGCGGGATGATGTATTACAGAACGAGTAAAGAGACTTGCCGGTAACGAGATTGAACTAGGTATGGGATACCGACGATCGAATCTCGGGCAAGTAACATACCGATGACAAAGGGAACAACGTATGTTGTTATGCGGTCTGACCGATAAAAGATCTTCGTAGAATATGTAGGAGCCAATATGAGCATCCAGGTTCCGCTATTGGTTATTGACGGAGACATGTCTCGGTCATGTCTACATGTTCTCGAACCCGTAGGGTCCCGCACGCTTAAGGTTACGATGACAGTTATATTATGAGTTTATGCATTTTGATGTACCGAAGTTTGTTCGGAGTCCCGGATGTGATCACGACATGACGAGGAGTCTCGAAATGGTCGAGACATAAATATTGATATATTGGAAGCCTATGTTTGGATACCGGAAGTGTTCCGGGTGAAATCGGGATTTTACCGGAGTACCGGGAGGTTACCGGAACCCCCCGGGAGCTATATGGGCCATAGTGGGCCTTAGTGGAAAAGAGAAGGGGCAGCCCAAAGTGGGCCGCGCGCCCCTCCCCTCCCTTGGTCCGAATAGGACAAGGAGAGGGGGCCGGCCACCCTCTCTCTTTTCCCCCCTCCGCGAATCCTATTCCAACTAGGATTGGGGGGGGGGAATCCTACTCCCAGAGGGAGTAGGACTCTCCTGGCGCGCCTCTCCTAGGCCGGCCGCACCCACCCCCTTTAGTCCTTTATATATGGAGGCAGGGGCACCCCAGAAAGACACAAGTTGATCCACGTGATCATATTCTTAGCCGTGTGCGGTGCCCCCTTCCACCATAGTCCTCGATAATATTGTAGCGGAGTTTAGGCGAAGCCCTGCTGCAGTAGTACATCAAGATCGTCACCATGCCGTCGTGGTGATGGAACTCTTCCCCGACACTTTGCTGGATCGGAGTCCGGGGATCGTCATCAAGCTGAACGTGTGCTAGAACTCGGAGGTGCCGTAGTTTCGGTGCTTGATCGGTCGGGCCGTGAAGACGTACGACTACATCAACCTAATGCTTCCGTTGTCGATCTACAAGGGTACGTAGATCATACTCTCCCCTCTCGTTGCTATGCATCACCATGATCTTGCGTGTGCGTAGGAAATTTTTTTGAAATTACTACATTCCCCAACAGTGGCATCCGAGCCTAGGTTTTATGTGTTGATGTTATATGCACGAGTAGAACACAAGTGAGTTGTGGGCGATATAAGTCATACTGCTTACCAGCATGTCATACTTTGGTTCGGCGGTATTGTTCGACGAAGCGGCCCAGACCGACATTACGCGTACGCTTACGCGAGCCCGGTTCTCCCGACGTGCTTTGCACATAGGTGGCTTGCGGGTGACAGTTTCTCCAACTTTAGTTGAACCGAGTGTGGCTACGCCCGGTCCTTGCGAAGGTTAAAACAGCACCAACTTGACAAACTATCGTTGTGGTTTTGATGCGTAGGTAAGATTGGTTCTTGCTTAAGCCCGTAGCAGCCACGTAAAACTTGCAACAACAAAGTAGAGGACGTCTAACTTGTTTTTGCAGGGCATGTTGTGATGTGATATGGTCAAGACATGATGCTAAATTTTATTGTATGAGATGATCATGTTTTGTAATCGAGTTATCGGCAACTGGCAGGAGCCATATGGTTGTCGCTTTATTGTATGCAATGCAATCGCGCTATAATGCTTTACTTTATCACTAAGCGGTAGCGATAGTCATGGAAGCATAAGATTGGCGAGACGACAACGATGCTACGATGGAGATCAAGGTGTCGCGCCGGTGACGATGGTGATCACGACGGTGCTTCGGAGATGGAGATCACAAGCACAAGATGATGGCCATATCATATCACTTATATTGATTGCATGTGATGTTTATCTTTTATGCATCTTATCTTGCTTTGATTGACGGTAGCATTATAAGATGATCTCTCACTAATTATCAAGAAGTGTTCTCCCTGAGTATGCACCGTTGCGAAAGTTCTTCGTGCTGAGACACCACGTGATGATCGGGTGTGATAGGCTCTACGTTCAAATACAACGGGTGCAAAACAGTTGCACACGCGGAATACTCAGGTTATACTTGACGAGCCAAGCATATACAGATATGGCCTCGGAACACGGAGACCGAAAGGTCGAGCGTGAATCATATAGTAGATATGATCAACATAGTGATGTTCACCAATGAAACTACTCCATCTCACGTGATGATCGGACATGGTTTAGTTGATTTGGATCACGTAATCACTTAGAGGATTAGAGGGATGTCTATCTAAGTGGGAGTTCTTAAGTAATATGATTAATTGAACTTAAATTTATCCTGAACTTAGTCCTGGTAGTATTTTGCAAATTATGTTGTAGATCAATAGCTCGCGTTGTTGCTTCCCTGTGTTTATTTTGATATGTTCCTAGAGAAAATTGTGTTGAAAGATGTTAGTAGCAATGACGCGGATTGGATCCGTGATCTGAGATTTATCCTCATTGCTGCACAGAAGAATTATGTCCTTGATGCACCGCTAGGTGACGGACCTATTGCAGGAGCAGATGCAAACGTTATGAACGTTTGGCTAGCTCAATATGATGACTACTTGATAGTTTAGTGCACCATGCTTAATGGCTTAGAATCGGGACTTCAAAGACGTTTTGAACGTCATGGAGCATATGAGATGTTCCAGGAGTTGAAGTTAATATTTCAAGCAAATACCCGAGTTGAGAGATATGAAGTCTCCTACAAGTTCTATAGCTAAAAGATGGAGGAGAATCGCTCAACTAGTGAGCATGTGCCCAGATTGTCTGAGTACTACAATCGCTTGAATCAAGTGGGAGTTAATCTTCCAGATAAGATAGTGATTAACAGAATTCTCTAGTCACCATCACCAAGTTAGTAGAACTTCATGATGAACTATGATATGCAAGGGATAACGGAAACGATTCCCAAGCTCTTCGTAATGCGGAAATTAACGAAGGTAGAAATCGAGAAAAACATCAAGTGTTGATGGTAGACAAGACCACTAGTTTCAAGAAAAGGGTAGAGGGAAGAAGGGGAACTTCAAGAAGAACAGCAAGGAAGTTGCTGCTCAAGTGAAGAAGCCCAAGTCTGGTCCTAAGCCTGAGACTAAGTGTTTCTACTGCAAAGGGACTGGTCACTGGAAGCGGAACTACCCCAAGTGATTGGCAGATAAGAAGGATGGCAAAGTGAACATAAGTATATTTGATATACATGTTATTGATGTGTACTTTACTAGTGTTTATAGCAACCCCTCAGTATTTGATACTAGTTCAGTTGCTAAGATTAGTAACTCGAAACAGGAGTTGCAGAATAAACAGAGACTAGTTAAGGGTGAAGTGACGATGTGTGTTGGAAGTGGTTCCAAGATTGATATGATCATCATCGCACACTCCCTATACTTTCGGGATTAGTGTTGAACCTGAATAAGTGTTATTTGGTGTTTGCGTTGAGCATGAATATGATTTGATCATGTTTATTGTAATACGGTTATTCATTTAAGTAAGAGAATAAATTGTTGTTCTGTTTACATGAATAAAACCTTATATGGTTACACACCCAATGAAAATAGTTCGTTGGATCTTGATCGTAGTGATACACATAATCATAATATTGAAACCAAAAGATCCAAGTTAATAATGATAGTGCAACTTATTTGTGGCACTGCCGTTTAGGTCATATTGGTGTAAAGCGCAAAGAAACTCCATGCTAATGGGTTTTTGGAATCACTTGATTATGAATCAGTTGATGCTTGTGAACCATGCCTCATGGGCAAGATGACTAAAACACCGTTCTCCGGAACTATGGAGCGAGCAACTGACTTATTGGAAATAATACATACTAATGTATGAGATCCGATGAGTGTTAAGTCTCGCGGTGGGTATCATTATTTTCTAACCTCCACAGATGATTTGAGCAGATATGGGTATATATACTTAATGAAACACAAGTCTGAAATATTTGAAAAGTTCAAAGAATTTCAGAGTGAAGTGGAGAATCATCGTAACAAGAAAATAAAAGTTTCTACGATATGATCGCAGAGGTAAAATATTTGAGTTACGAGTTTGGCCTTCAGTTAAAACAATGTGAAATAGTTTTACTACTCACGCCACCTGGAACACCACAACATAATGGTGTGTCCGAACATTATAACCGTACTTTATTAGATAAGGTGCGATCTATGATGTCTCTTTTCGATCTACCACTATCGTTTTGGGGTTATGCATTAAAGACAGCTGCATTCACATTTAAAAGGGCACCATCTAAGTCTGTTGAGACGACACAATCTGAACTGTGGTTTGGCAAGAAACCAAAGTTGTCGTTTCTTAAAGTTTGGGATTGTGATGCTTATATGAAAAAGTTTCATCCTGATAAGCTCAAACCCAAATCGGAGAAATATGTCTTCATAGGATACCCAAAGGAGACTGTTGGGTACACCTTCTATCACAAATCCGAAGGCAAGACTTTTGTTGCTAAATTCCGAGTTTTTCTAGAGAAGGAGTTTCTCTCGAAAGAAGTGAGTGGGAGGAAAGTAGAACTTGATGAGGTAACTGTACCTGCTCCCTTATTGGAAAGTAGTTCATCACAGAAATCTGTTCCTGTGACTACTACACCAATTAGTGAGGAAGCTAATGATGATGATCATGTAACTTCAGATCAAGTTACTACCGAATCTCGTTGGTAAACCAGAGTGAGATCCGCACCAGAGTGGTACAGTAATCCTGTTCTGGAAGTCATGTTACTAGACCATGACAAACTTACGAACTATGAGGAAGCGATGATGAGCCCAGATTCCGCGAAATGGTTTGAGGCCATAAAATCTGAGATATGATCCATGTATGAGAACAAACTATGGACTTTGATGGATTTGCCTGATGATCGGCAAGCCATAGAAAATAAATGGATCTTCAAGAGGAAGACGGACGCTGATAGTAGTGTTACTATCTACAAAGCTAGAATTGTCGCAAAAGGTTTTCGACAAGTTCAAGGTGTTGACTACGATGAGATTTTCTCACTCGTATATATGCTTAAGTCTGTCCGAATCATGTTAGCAATTGCCGCATTTTATGAAATCTGGCAAATGGATAAACAAAAACTGCATTCCTTAATGGATTTCTTAAAGAAGAGTTGTATATGATGCAACCAGAAGGTTTTGTCAATCCTAAAGGTGTTAACAAAATATGCAAGCTCCAACGATCCATCTATGGACTGGTGCAAGCATCTCGGAGTTGGAATATACGCTTTGATAAGTTGATCAAAGCATATAGTTTTATACAGACTTACGGTGAAGCCTGTATTTACAAGAAAGTGAGTGGGAGCACTACAACATTTCTGATAAGTATATGTGAACAACATGTTGTTGATCGGAAATAATGTATAATTTTTTGGAAAGCATAAAGGAATATTTGAAAGGAGTTTTTCAAAGAAAGACCTCGGTAAAGCTGCTTACATATTGAGCATCAAGATCTATAGAGATAGATCAAGACGCTTGATAAGTTTTTCAATGAGTACATACCTTGACAAGATTTTGAAGTAGTTCAAAATGGAACAGTCAAAGAAAGAGTTCTTTCCTGTGTTGCAAGGTGTGAAATTGAGTAAGACTCAAAGCCCGACCACAGCAGAAGATAGAAATAGAATGAAAGTCATTCCCTATGCCTCAGCCATAGGTTCTATAAAGTATGCCATGCTGTGTACCAGATCTATTGTATACCCTACACTGTGTTAAGCAATGGAGTACAATAGTGATCTAAGAGTAGATCACTGGACATCGGTCAAAATTATCCTTAGTGGAATAAGGAAATATTTCTCAATTATGGAGGTGACAAAAAGGTTCGTCGTAAAAAGTTACGTTGATGCAAGTTTTGACACAGATCTGGATGACTCTAAGTCTCGATCTAGATACATATTGAAAGTGGGATCAATAAGCTAGAGTAGCTCCGTGCAGAGCATTGTTGACATAGAAATTCGCAAAATACTTACGGATCTGAATGTGACAGACCCGTTGACTAAAATTATCTCACACGCAAAACATGATCACACCTTAGTACTCTTTCGGTGTTAATCACATAGCGATGTGAACTAGATTACTGACTCTAGTAAACCCTTTGGGTGTTGATCACATATCGATGTGAACCATGGGTGTTAATCACATGGTGATGTGAACTATTGCTGTTAAATCACATGGCGATGTGAACTAGATTATTGACTTTAGTGCAAGTGGGAGACTGAAGGAAATATGCCCTAGAGGCAATAATAAAGTTATTATTTATTTCCTTATATCATGATAAATGTTTATTATTCATGCTAGAATTGTATTAACCGGAAACATAATACATGTGTGAATACATAGACAAACAAAGTGTCACTAGTATGCCTCTACTTGACTAGCTCGTTAATCAAAGATGGTTATGTTTCCTAACCATGAACAATGAGTTGTTATTTGATTAACGGGATCACATCATTAAGTGAATGATCTGATTGACATGACCCATTCCATTAGCTTAGCACCCGATCGTTTAGTATGTTGCTATTGCTTTCTTCATGACTTATACATGTTCCTATGACTATGAGATTATGCAACTCCCGTTTGCCGGAGGAACACTTTGTGTGCTACCAAACGTCACAACGTAACTGGGTGATTATAAAGGAGCTCTACAGGTGTCTCCAAAGGTAAATGTTGGGTTGCGTATTTCGAGATTAGGATTTGTCACTCCGATTGTCGGAGAGGTATCTATGGGCCCTCTCGGTAATGCACATCACTTAAGCCTTGCAATCATTGCAACTAATGAGTTAGTTGCGGGCTGATGTATTACAGAACGAGTAAAGAGACTTGCCGGTAACGAGATTGAACTAGGTATTGAGATACCGACGATCGAATCTCGGGTAAGTAATATACCGATGACAAAGGGAACAACGTATGTTGTTATGCGGTCTGACCGATAAAGATCTTCATAGAATACCTAGGAGCCAATATGGGCATCCTGGTCCCGCTATTGGTTATTGACCGGAGACCTGTCTCGGTCATGTCTACATGGTTCTCGAACCCATAGGGCCCGCGCGCTTAAGGTTACGATGACAGTTATATTATGAGTTTATGCATTTTGATGTACCGAAGTTTGTTCGGAGTCCCGGATGTGATCACGGACATGACGAGGAGTCTCGAAATGGTCGAGACATAAAGATTGATATATTGGAAGCCTATGTTTGGATATCGGAAGTGTTCCGGGTGAAATCGGGATTTTACGGGAGAACCGGGAGGTTACCGGAACCCCCCGGGAGCTATATGGGCCATCGTGGGCCTTAGTGGAAAAGAGAAGGGGCTGCCCAAAGTGGGCCGCGCGCCCCTCCCCTCCCTTGGTCCGAATAGGACAAGGAGAGGGGGCCGGCCACCCTCTCTCTTTTCCCCCCTCCGCGAATCCTATTCCAACTAGGATTGGGGGGGGGGAATCCTACTCCCAGAGGGAGTAGGACTCTCCTGGCGCGCCTCTCCTAGGCCGGCCGCACCCCCCCCTTTAGTCCTTTATATATGGAGGCAGGGGCACCCCAGAAAGACACAAGTTGATCCACGTGATCATATTCTTAGCCGTGTGTGGTGCCCCCTTCCACCATAGTCCTCGATAATATTGTAGCGGAGTTTAGGCGAAGCCCTGCTGCAGTAGTACATCAAGATCGTCACCACGCCATCGTGCTGACGGAACTCTTCCCCGACACTTTGCTAGATCGGAGTCCGGGGATCGTCATCAAGCTGAACGTGTGCTAGGACTCGGAGGTGCCGTAGTTTCGGTGCTTGATCGGTCGGGCCGTGAAGACATACAACTACATCAACCTAATGCTTCCGTTGTCGATCTACAAGGGTACGTAGATCATAGTCTCCCCTCTCGTTGCTATGCATCACCATGATCTTGCGTGTGCGTAGGAATTTTTTTTGAAATTACTACGTTCCCCAACACTTCGGTATATGCCAATCGTACCAAAGAGGACATGTGGCAGTCACCTGTGCAAACTGGGAACACTGGCTTCCTATTTGGTCATTTTGCCGTCTGCTGGCGGACAGCAAAGTGACCAGCTATGCCGTCCGCCAGCAGACGGCAATGATCCAAACCTCTTTGCCGTCTACTGGCGGACGACATATCTGGACACGTGGCAGCTTCCTAGTGATGCCTAGCTGGGCTCTTTGTCGTCTGCCAGCGACGGCAAAGATCTTTGACACTTTGCCGTCCGCTGGCAGATGGCAAAGAGCTCCGTTAACCCCCTAACGGCTCTCACGCCACCGCACTGTCGTCAGCTGTCTTTGCCATCTGTTAGCCTCGGATGGCGGACAGCGTAATCCTTTGCCATACGTGTCTAAGAAGCGGACGAAAAAGAAGGCCTTTGCTGGCAGGCGTTCATCCGGACAGTTTGCCGTCCGCCAGCAGACGGCAAAGAAGTTTGCCGTCCGTGATCTATGCCTTTGTCGTCCGCCATGGCGGATGGCAAAGAAGCTGATTCTAGTAGTGACTGCAGATGGTGCTGCCGCGGTTGAGACCCTGTGGGCTAAGCTCGTCCAGGCCAAGGAGCAAGCCAGGATGAGTAATGCGGTTGCCAAGAAGGCAGCTGCTGAGTTAAAAGCCGAACAGGCTGCTCGACGCTAGTGCAAGGAGAGAATATCTACCATGGCGCGCGATCTACAGGATGCTACTGTCCGATGTGAATTTGTCGAAAAGGATAACAAAGTCAAAACGACCGATCTCGACAAGGCCTTGCAAGAGGCGAGAGAAGCACGGACCGAGTCTAGAGCGGCTCGGGAGGAGATCCGGCAAGCTGGGGAGGTAGTGGCCGGGAAGCCCTTCTCATTACAGACTAGATTCAGTGATCCGAAGTATGCCCCGCTTAGTCAAATGTGGAGTTCTCCAGACGCATTCTTGGACTTGCCGAAGAGTGTCTCTGATGCGACGCAGTTTTACCCAGCGCGAGAAGGACATGCGACGGAGAAGCTTTTCTGGTCGCAATTCAGCATGCCAAAGCGTTCGCTGTTGCTGAACAAACAGATGGCCCAGTGGGATGAACTCGACAAAATATCTGGATCTGCCATGAAGGACGTCGTGGTCCGGCTGTGGCCGACTGAGCCTATTCCGAATAGTTATTTCGGTTTGGTACAGTGACTTGTTGATGCGGTGCCGTGTATCGACCCCGTTAAGCGGCCAACGTGCATTGAAGGTGCATGGATGGCCCTTGCCCATATCAAGACGTACTAGGAGAAGATGAAGGCCACCGATATTGCAGCAAAGAGTCACTACAAAAAAAGACACATCCGTGACATTTTGGGCCGAACGGAAATTTTTTCTGTCATACATATGACATTTCTATGACAAAAAATCATGACAGAAAATGGGCTTTTTGTCCTGGGCGGGCCGGAGACGTAGCTGCATGACATTCTTTGGGCCGTCCATGATGGAAAAAACCATGGTAGAAGCGAGGGCGAGGAAAATTTTGGGGAGTTCCCGGTTACGGTGGGAGGTCGGGAGCCGAGCGATGCGTGTTTCTCTCGTACACGTATGTGCGTGTGTGCGAGGCGTTGGCTCTAACTGAACCCGAGCAAGGCGTTGGGCTCTAACTGAACACGAGCGATTACACTGCAGGCTACGCGTTACTGAACCCGAGCGATCGATCGATGGCTGTTAACTGAACCCGATCGAGCGATTCCTATGCTACTGCTGCTATTTGTAGCCGATCGATTGGATGAACAGTGAGCGTTGGGGGGGGGGGGGGGGGGGGGGGGGGGGGGGGGGGGGGGGGGGGGGGGGTTGGATGAATAGTGAGCGGTGGCGTTGCCTCTAGATGAACAGGACCCTGTGGTGTGGTGGAGGGCTGGATGAATAGTAGACGGTGAAGGGGTGCCCGTGGAGGGGTGGTTGAATAGGACCCTGTCGCGTGGAGGGCTGGATGAACAATAGACGGTGGAGGGATGGTTGAACAGTAGCCGGTGGAGTAGCGTGCGGTGGAGGCTGTATGAACAGCAGCCCGTGGAGGCTGGAGGAGGTCGACGGTAGCCCGTGCAGGCTGGAGGAGGTCGACGGTGGAGATGAACAGCATCCCGTGGAGTCCTGTTTTGTGGTACGCCACACCCCTCCTGATGAATAGGACCCCCGTTTCGACCGTAGGAGGTCCGTTTCGTCCGTTTTGCGGTACGCCACACCCCTCCCGATCAACAGGACCCCCGTTTCGACCGTAGGAGGTCCGTTTCGTCCGTTTTGCGGTACGCCACACCCCTCCCGAACAACAGGACCCTCGTTTCGACCATAGGAGGTCCGTTTCATCATTTTGCGGTACGCCAGACCCCTCGCGATGAATAGGATCCCGTTTCGAACGTGGCCGGTCGAACACAAGGCCAATTCCTCCATTCTGCGGTACGCTAGGCCTTGTTTCCATCGCCTGTTCCGTCCAAGCCCTCCCGATGAACATGACCACGCATTCCGTTCCGACCCAGTCGGTTGGCTCCCACGCGTTTCGTTGCCTCCCGATGAACACGACGCATTCCATTGCCTCCCCATGAACATGACGCATTCTTTTGCCTCTCCATGAACACGACGACGACGATGTTTCTCCGTTCCGACCCAGCCATGTCAACGAGCCCTCGCCATACGTATGTGCGAGTAAGCGTTCGAGACCCCGCCCGTATGTACACAAACGTGGCCGTATTTTCTTTCTTGCACCCTGGTCGCTGTACGTACGTGTACATGCTACGTGCGCGCCTCTACTACGACACGTGCGCGCCTCTACATCCACCAGTATATATGTACGTACACGTTCACGAGCAGAATGACAACGCTACGTACACTTTGACCAGGTGGGTCCCGACTGTCAGGCACTTCCTTGCGTGCGAAGATGTAGCTGGTGGGCCCAGTAGTTAGGGGGGGCGAATTGTTTTGTTTTTTTGGCCCAGACGCACTTCCTAGCATGCGAAGGTGTAGCTGGTGGGTCCCAGCAGTCAGGGGGGAAACGTTTTTTTGCAAAATACGGTGGCCCGTCCGGTGGGTCCCCGCTGTCAGGTGGAGGAATAATTATTTTGCGCGTAATAAGGAGGCACTTCCTTGCTGCGGCCGTGGACCCAACTGTCAGCGTCTCCACGCACAGTACTCTTCGATGTAAGTCGGTCATTGACCACATTGACCACGCCGCACGGAGAGCACCACGGCGGTGGAAGACGACGAGGCCTAGGAAGGGGACGACACGGAGGCAGGGAAGACTCGGCAGTTGTTTCCCACGCGGAGGGGAGTATGACTCTACGAGGGTTTACTGGTTCGTCTGCCGTCGCCGGAGAATAACAGCAGGTGTGGGTGAGTAGAGAGATGGCTAGGCCGGCGATGGGAGTACGGTGGGGCGGTGAGGCCTACGCGGCAGCACAGCCGGCCTCGGGGAGGAGGGAGCAGGCAGTCCCGCCGGCGCTTGTTTGAGCGGCTGGAGTAGGAAGAGCAGAGATTGAAGAAGCGTGACGGCCGTTGGATGGACATCCAATAGTCAGTGCTTGTGCGTCAACCTTTTTTAGGAAAGCCTCAAATATGTGGAAAACATCATACATCCCATCTGCCATTATTTCTAATAATTACAGCCCATTTGCAAATTCTTAAGGTTTTTTTGGAGCCCATATTCTTTTTGTTAGCATTTCAACCCATATTGTGGCCACGGTTAAAAAATTATACAAATTTTTGCATATTCCGGTGCGGCCCGAACTGTTTTTAATCCTGAAATTTCGAATCACATTCAAACTGATTTTAAAAATAAATGTATATAAATATAAAATCCAACAAATTCTCCATGCATAAAAATTAATGTAATTTAAAATCTTGAAATGAAAAAAATATTTGAAACTAATTGCCGGTTTGATGTGTTTTAAAAATGTACAGCCCATTTCTCATTACTGATGGGCCATTTTCTCGGCCAGCCGAATGAAAGCTCTCCTCGTCTTGAAAGATTTGCAGCCCAACAGGCCCGACAAAGCGACTTACTGGGCAAATCACAAAAAAACTGGGCTGTGGCCATGGACCCAGCTGTCAGCCTCTCCACGTACAGTACTCTTCCGATGGAAGTCGATCCTTGACCATGTTGACCACGCCGCGCGGAGAGCACCACGGCGGAGGACGACAGCGAGGCCTAGGAAGGGGACGACACGGAGCCGGGGAAGACGCGACAGAGGAAGCCCGTGCGGAGAGGAGTACGAGGGTTCACTGGTTCGGCTACGGTGTGAGGTTGCTGTCGCCGCAGGGCCTGACCAGCGGTGGGAATAGTAGGGGCGGTGAGGCCTCTGCGTCAGCACAGCCGGCCACGGGAGGCAGGAGCATGCGGCACGACCAGCGCTGCTTTGGGCGGCTGGAGGAAGAAGACCAGAGGTTGAAGAAGCACTACGGCCGTTGGATGGACATCGTACGGTCACTGGAGCTAGAATCGTTCATATTGACTAAGTTGACAAAGCCCTTCGTCCCCGTCAACTTAGTAGGCCCATAAGTCAGCCTCCAACCAAGGTGGGTCCCAGCTAGCTGGGGGATTATTCATTTTTTGTGAGTAATAAGGAGGCACTTTCGGTGGGTCCGAGCTGATAGCGGGGGGAACATTTTTTTCGCGAAATACGGTGGCCCGTCCGGTGGGTCCCAGCAGTCAGGGGAAACAATTTTTTGGCAAAATACTAGTGGCCCATCCGGTGGGTCCCCGCTGTCGGGTGGAGGAATAATTATTTTCCACGTAATAAGGGGGCACTTCCTTGTGGCTGCCATGGACCCACCTGTCAGCCTCTCCACGTACAGTACTCTTCCGATGGAAGTCGGTCGTTGACCACATTGACCACGCCGCATCGAGAGCACCACGGCGGTGGACGTCAACGAGGCCTAGGAAGGGGACGACGCGGAGCCGGGCAAGACGCGGCAGTGGATGCCCACGCGGAGAGGACTACAAGCATTCACTAGTTCGGCTGCAGTGTGAGGCTGCCATCGCCGCAGAATAACAGGGGGTGTGGGTGAGTGGAGGGATGGCCTGGCCAGTGTTGGGAGTAGTATGGGGGCGGTGAGGCCTGCGCGGTAGCACAGCCGGCCACAGGAGGCAGGAACAGGCGGTACGACCGGCGCTGCTTTGGGCGGCTGGAGCAAGAGGACCAGAGGTTGAAGAAGCACTATGGCCATTGGATGGACATCATACGGTCACTGGAGTATTGACTAAGTTGACAAAGCCCTCTGTCCCTGTCAACTTAGTAGGCGCACAAGTCAGCCCAATAATATGGTGGGTCCCAAGTAGCAGGGGGGTATTCATTTTTTTGGGCATAATAAGGAGGCACTTCCTTGCGTGCGAAGATATAGCTGGTGAGTCCGACCTGTCAGCGGGGGGAACATTTTTTCGCGAAATACAGAGGCCCTTCCTGTGGGTCCTAGATGTCAGGTGGAGGAATCATTATTTTGCGCATAATAAGGAGGCATTTCCTTGCGTGCGGCCGTGGACCCAGCTGTAAGCCTCTCCACGTACAGTCCACTTCCGATGGATGTCGTTCATTGACCATGTTGACCAGGCCGTGCCGAGAGCACCAGGGCGGTGGACGGCGTCGAGGCCTAGGAAGGGAACGACACGGAGCCAGGGAATACTCGGCAGTTGTTTCCCACGCGGAGGAGTACAAGGGTTTACTGGTTCGTCTGCCGTCGCCGGAGAATAACAGCATGTGTGGGTGAGTAGAGGGATGGCTAGGCCAGCGATGGGAGTACGATGGGGCCGTGAGGCCTGCACGGCAGCATCGCCGGCCATGGGAGGAGGGAGCAGGCAGTCCCGCTGGCGCTTGTTTGAGCAGCTGGAGCATGAAGAGTAGAGATTGAAGAAGCACAACAGCCGTTGGATGGACATCCAACAGTCACTGCTCTCGTGTGTTGACTAAGTTGACAAGGCGTTGCGTGTGCGTCAACCTTTTTATGAAAGCATACGCGTCAACCTGTAGTAGGCGCACAAGTCAGCCTCAAATTTGTTGAAAACAGCATACATCCCATCTGCCATTATTTCTATTACTGTACAACCCATTTGCTAATTCTTAAGAATTTTTTTGGAGCCCATCTTCTTTTTGTTAGCATTACACCCCCTATTGTGGCCAAGGTTAAAAAGTATACGAAATTTTGCATATTTCGGTGCGGTCAACTATTTTTAATCCAGAAATATCGATTCACATTCAAACTATTTTGAAAAATAATTTACATAAATATAAAATCCAAATAATTGTCCACGCATAAAAATCAATGGAATTTAAGATCTTGTAATAAAAAAATGAAACTAATTCCTGGTTTGATGTGTTTTAAAAATGTACAGCCCATTTCTAGGCAAACCGAATGAAAGTCTCCTCGTCTTGAAAGATTTGTAGCCCGGCACGGCCGATAAAGCAAGTAGGCCTTGTTTGGGTATTTCTTTTAAAAAAATAGAACTGGGCTAGCCATTTTTAGCAAGAAAAAACACAACTGGGCTCATGATGTGGTAAACATAAATAAAACCCTGGCTAGATGGGCCACAGCCCCCGCACAGCCCCGTTGTTACCCTGATCCGTCGCTAAAACTAGTATAAATAACAACTGCTTGTTCCTAAAAAAACTATGCGACTTGCTGGGTCCATGGTGTCAGCCGCTCGTAGTGTAATTCTCTCGTTTATTGAGTACGTTCACAATGGCGTGAGCCCCAGATGTCCAACTATTAGGAGGAACCATATTTTTGGGCTTGTACTATAGAGGCACTTGCTTCCGTACTACCATAACGCTGGTGGGTCCCTACTGTCATCCTCTCCACATACAGTCATCTCCTTGTTCCTCTCGGTTGTTAACGACGTTGACAACGCAATAGGGCGGCGCACCGCGCACGGCGAGCGAACCAAGGCCACAAGGCGGAGGACGACGGGAGGCCTCAGACGGAACAAACAGGAGTCGTTGAAGATGCGCCGGTCCAGACGCAGGCTGAGGGGAGTATGAGGGTTGACTGGTTCGGGCGCGGGTGCGTGTTGGGGCTGACGTTGCCGGAGAATAACAGGATGTGTGGGGGAATAGAGGGAGGGACTGGGCAACGTTGGAGGGTACGTACGGTAGGGCGGCGGAGGCGCAGCCAGCCATGGGACGCGGGAGCAGGCGGAGCCGACGGGGTGGTTTAGTTTGGGCGGCTGGAGGAAGAAGACAAGAGATAGAAGATACACGACAGATGTTGGATGTCAATCCAACGGCTGGTAGGCAGAATCGTTCATTCACTGGCTAGTAAGTCGACACCACCTTGGATAGGCTATTTCCTCGTGGGTCCCAAATGTCAGAATCCAAATCTGTCATGGTCATGCAACCTTTCCTATGAAAATTTACAGCCCATTTGATGTGCTAGTTCAAAATAAGTTTGTGGGTGCTAGTGGGGGCTAATCACTTGGCTTCTGTAATGCACAGTGAGCTCAAGCAGCCGGCGAGAGTGATGTTATTTCCCTTGGTTGGGATTTGTTACAATATTTCACTCTAAATTAGACGAATGGCAAGCCATTTGCCTTGTTTCAAAGAAAATATGACAGTCACAGCCGAGTTGAAAAGGTCAGGAACATCTAACTCCAGCTTACAAACTGTACAAAAGCACGAGGGTTAATTGTTCATCAGGTTTACAAAAAAACCAGATTGAAAAGGGCAACAACATCTAACTCCTGCACTATTTTCGGCAGTCACAGTCAAATGGATCGGTCGGGTCCATAGAATGAACATCCCGGGTCGTAAAATTTACTAGATTAGGACCACAATATGTTGTAAATAGAAGCTCGGCATGTTCAGAAGCTCTTTTGCCCACCTGAAACTCCTTTTTTTGCTCTTCGACATACCCATCCGTCAATTCAGTAAATATATGGGCTTTTGAATTGATTTTACTATTTACTAGTGTGGATGGGCTGTTTTGTCTTGGGCCCAGAGAAACAATTACTACTAATACAGTGGAGACACTCTACAGCTACCCAGAAAAACAATTACAACTAGTACAGTGGAGACACTCTACAGCTACCCAGAAAAACAATTACTACTAGTATAGTGGAGACACTCTACCGCTTCTAGCTCCTCCTAGGTCACTGAAACGTCTCCCTCTACTGAATGTCGTTATACTTTTGTTCACCGACATGCGGGACATGCAGCGCGCGGGCCCAAATGCCATCCACCAAATTAGAAGGCAGTATGCAGGAGGAGATCCTGGTCGTAGCGCAACAGTAACGAGCCGTCATATCACAAAACCCCACTTCCCCGCAGTCTAAGTTTGACGGACGAAGCAACCATCATTTCACTCTTCGCTGAATCCCCTTCTCCCTCACCGTCTTCAAGAAAGGCAACACTCGCATTTGCTACTGTTCTTCTCTCCGAACGAAGGGAAGGTAAGCGGATCCGTGATGTTGGTATATTTTCGTTCAGAGAAAAAAAAAGAACTTTTGCAAAGCAGTAACCGATCCTCACTCTCTTTTTGTTTCATTGTCATTGTGATTGTGTTTTCCTTTCAGTGGTCTCCTAGTATTCGTCAGTTTCATGATGGACCAAGGAGAACCAGGCAAAGATCTGCCGATATTGGACCAGGCACGGGAGGCTGATCCCCACGAGCCAGAGAGCTCCAAGAAGATAGAAGCAACCACCGAGCCGACCCCAGATACGCTCACGGCCACTACTGAGATGGTCAATGCCCCGTTTGAGGTTACATCCCCCGTGGCACTGTAGGAGCAGTTTTCCCCCTTCGAGGATGTGTCCCCCCCTGCTAAGCTGCCCAAGGTGATTTCCTTCTTTGCCGATCTCAATTGTGGTTTTTCATCTAAGTATGTGGTGATTTTTTTAGAAAAGGAAGTATGTGGTGATTAATAATGCAAAATTTTATTAGCTTCGATGCCATGCTATACATAGTGGTTTAAATAACTTGTGTTTCTTATACTGAAAAGTAATTCAGAATTTGTTTCTGTTTCAATTAGAGCCCTGATGCAGACAAGGATTGTGTGGTTGTACATGTCACTCGCTATGAGGCGGACGACCTGAATATACGCACTGGGAAAACAGAGTTCTTAGGCTATTGGATGCTGGAAGCCATTTGCGGTTATACCAATGAAGAGCTGTATTCCAGCCTCACTGTTGTCAGACCTATTGTCCAAGGTGTACTGAAGCACAAGAAGTTCAAAGCTACTCCTTCGTTTGTGAGGCATACTTTTCTTGTCAGTCTTACGCAGGAAGATGACGTGGCATGCCTCCACAAACAAGTTTATCAGTGGCAAGGCCACAAGGTTGTCTTCATGAAGGTTCAGAGGATTGAGCTACTGCGGGACGTCCTCGATGATGTTCATGACAAGGTCGGTCTTGTGTCCAGCCCAAATTTGATCGAGGCATGAAATAGTTGCCCTAGCTAGTGTTTAATAGTAGTTTGGATTGTGTCTAATTATCCGAACCTTGCCTGTTATCGACCCCTCTAGGGCTAGTACTCTGTTTGAATCCGTCTATGGGAACTGCTGCTAATTTTGTGTGCCCGTGAATCATGTGAGAAACATCGTAATTGTTGCCGAAATAGATGCATCCTCACTAGTTTTTTCATGAATATGGCATGGTAAGACATAAGTTGTCACGGTTTATCATACGAGCATTGTGTGTTTTGATGAAATAGAGCACTCGTTCGAGAATCGTGCGCCGACATATACATAAGTACTTGTAAACACTGTTGGTGCTACCCCACTTGTAAGCAGTTGTGCAAAACACGGCACATTGGCTCAGCTCGCTTCAACACTAGGCTATCGACCAGCTAACAATCAACAATCTGCTGTCTGACATATAAGCAACTATGTATCTTGTTACAGTGGTTCATGCAGTTAATTGAGGCCACAATGTAATAAATTCCAAAGGTTCACACGCTAGTCCAGCGCTCATGTGGAACACTCACATTAAACTCATCTTCATAAAAAACGTGAAAAGCATAAGTTAAGCAATTTTATACATCTCAATGATTCATAGAACATAACAAACATATACTAGTTCACAGCAAAAGACAGTTGTGAGAAGGTTTACAAATCAGGAAAAAACAAGCAAGGCTTCTCTGAGCAAAGGGCCTCCCGGCAGGCTTAAATTTCCTGGAGTTCACTCTGGTTTTTTCTTGTTGCCACCATCCAGGGTTAGGTTCTCTCATTCTAGAATAACCAATTATAATTGTGGTCTCAGCTGGAATGCTGAACTGAACCATGCAGTGTACTGACCAGCTGAAATGCTTGTGCATTCCACTAAATTTAAGCACCACTATTTGCAGAAATAAGCAGACCATAATGCCTCTTGTCCACGCACCTGTCGAAAAAACCACTGTGTAGCCGTGCCAGCTAGTCCTCGGTCCATGGATGAACTGGTAGAAAGTGCATTCCGGACTAGGATGCAGTTGTTTTCACTCGTCCCTGCACTGCAATCAGGAAGTAAAACATACAAATCGGCTTCTTTTAGATTGCGTTGGTCATTCTACCTTAGTTACTACCAATGTAGGGATACCTTGAAGACGGGAGGTTAGACGACAGCAACAAGGGATAGCCATCTCATTTTGCGCAGTTGTACTAAAACTGAGGTGTGTGCTTTTGATTGCGCGGATAGAAACGATACGAAGACAGACATCCCGAAACGATATGGAGACAGACATCCCTGTTTGCGCAAATACGAAATACGGTTATTTAAGCAGTGACAGATATTACTACTTTCCCCTGTTTCCTCTTAGAACCAAGTCCTAGATTCATGCTACAGCTTTCCCACTTTCTTCCCTGTTTGAACCAACGCTTTGAGTCGACTATATGAACTAGCTTTACTTCTAATAATAGTAGAAGTCTAGCTGGCTTTGGAACAGCGAACGGAAGTAGAAAAGGATCCACACCAAGGGAGCCGGGGCAGTAGAGCAAGGCAGGTTTCGAAGGAATATATACCTGAGGGTTGTCGGCATGTGGCAAAGACGGCGTCGGGAGGCTGCATCTTGGCCACAATACCGTAGGGAGGAAGACGGGGTCGGAGGCCCTCCCAAGCCGGCGCTCTCTCGGAGAGAACGACATGGCCGCCGATCGGGACGCGCGGGCAGCCGTTGGTCTCCTCCCTCGCTGCCGACGATAGCATGAACTATGCACCTACACCCCTGCCCCGGTCGAGGTTGTCAGGCCGGATTTGTGACCAGCCGTGAGCTGAGAGAGAGTGTGGCCACCTATGTGTTGCTTAGATCTGGAGAGCATGAGAGAGTGAACGAGAGGAACCGTGGTAAAGCAAGGGCTAAGGCTCCTGCTTTTATATACAGTGGAGTGATTTTTTTGTACCAGCTTCAAAAAAATGCAGTCCTACATGTACCCGCGAGTGGGTGTGAGAGAACTAGTGCGTGTGTGCACCGCTTCTCTTCGTGAGAGTACAATATACTATGCCCAAAGAACGTTCGCTGCAAGAGTAATAGTATAAGTGTGTGACGTGTGAGCTAAAATAAAATGTGTGCGCCGTCTTTTGTTTTTTAGAAGTTCTGAGGGTAGGATGTGAAGAGCACATATGTGCGTGACATCTACCTGCAGATAGATGGTGGGTGCGACGTGCGAGTCTGCGAGAGGACTCGGGAGAGTCGTGACTCGTGAGGGTGCGTGTGCGTGAGAGAGAGGGGGCACGTATCAATGCAATGCATGCGTTCGTAAATCATTATCCGATAAACATTCGCCACAAGCCTTTTCCTGATGAACGTCGTAAGAACCGTTAGATCGGCATCCAACAGTGTCAGTTTTGCCATGTCATTTAACAGAACAGCCACTCCTCCTACACACAAATCTTCCACGTGAGTGTTAGCAACTTCCGTATGCTCCCTCAGCTCCGAAATGCAGTGCATATAGCTTTATTCAAAATTCGAACCTCGCAAACTTTTACTGAGTTTCCGTGTACCAAATTGTACATGTAGAATACCATGTATATATCATTTCATTCATCTTCGAGAGGTAACCATAAAGATGGGTGAGGAGTCAACAAAGAAAGACCATCGTATCACCCGCAGCAATTTCAAGCATCCTTTAGTGTCGAGGAATATCATAGGAACTCTATATGATATGATTTTTATAGGATTTTTTCCTTTAGAGCCAATTGGTTCATAGGAATAGATTCATATACTCCACATTTCAAAGGAAATAAACATGATATCATTTCTATAGCTTTAGAGCCACTTGGTTCATATGAATGGATTCCTATACTCCCTTAATTTCAAAGGAAAATAAACAATAGCGTATATTCAATAGAAAAGTTCCTATGATATGAACCAAATTACATCTCTTTTCTAATCCCTCCTCATAGGAATTGAGATACATGTCATCTCTAGCTTCAATAGAAAAGTTCCTATGATGTGAACCAAATAACATCTCTTTTCCAATCCCTACTCATAGGAAGTGAGATGCTCCATGCATCTCTTTCCCTACAACTTCCATGTATACATCTTCTATTCCTAAATAGATAGTACAACCCACTAGTAGCTTTTTTTCCAAAACATGCAACTATGGCACAAGAACTATATAGTGTGCCAATAACTTTGAAAGATGGTCGCTGGATGAAGCTAACCCGACAGTGCAGAGATAGGCAAATCCGAGCAATACTGGCCATTGGATATCATCAACATTCCACCAGATCTGCCACATGTACAATTTAGAAGACTCCATGGTTGAACTTAAGCATAATGCACAAACCTCAAAACACAAGCACTTCTCCATTGTTCTAGAATCTTCTGTATCATAATTGATTTTTTTTTTCTAAATGAATTGCCATTATTTGTTTTTTACTTTATGATTTACAATGCACAAACCCATGAATCTTAACATTTTTATAAAACTAATTGATTTTGAATGAGATGAACTATAAGAACTAAACAAACATCTACATCATGCATATATGACTCAAAGCTTTACATGCTATAGTGTGTATTTATTCATAATTTGGTTTCAAAATCTCATGCGCTCAATACATGTGTACCTTACTAGTTTTGAGTAGAGTAGAAAATTTCATGCGGCCCCGGGTATATCAAAATGCAGGGCCCATGCATCATTGCCTTTCGGTCGAACCTACGTCCACAATTTTTGTACGTACTATATCTCCACTGGTCCCCGAACCCAAAATGATGCCTTGTTCCCGTAAAACCAAGCGGCCCACACATATTTAAGGCGTCGACCCGAACCCGTTTACTACGACGTGGCCCCGCACGCCGTAGTACTCCTACAAACCCTACCGCTGCACTCATCATCAGTTTTCTTCAAGAGGACAAGGGAGAAGCCGATTTGTAGTGGAGGCGCTTTCAAAAAAAGGATCTGTAGTGGAGACCCCCACCCTAGGGTGCCCTAGGTAGCTGCCGCACGCATCATTGTTTTCTATTTTCTTTATGCTCTTGCACCCTAGAGTGAAATGATGGTTGCTTCGTCTATCCAGCTTAATGCGGGAAAGGTGGGGCTTTGTGATTTGACCCCTCATCGCTCATTTTCTACTACTGCGGCGCTACGACCGGGGTGCCTCCAATTCCAACCGCTGCTCCGAACTGTAATTTGGTGCATCGCACGTGGAACAAGACAGTGGATGAGCCACATGTTAGCCAAAGGGGTCCTGTTAAGTGTGTCGCCATTTCGTGTGCGGACTGACCCTGCTTGAGTTGCTACGGCAACACGACAGGAGCAGCCTACCACTTGGTTTTGCTCCTTGGTGAATCCCGACTATATTGATCTAAAAAGATACATGCTAAACTACCCTCTCCATCTCAGTTTTTTTATTTTTAGACGTCTCGGTTTATAGGGCCTGCACGTAGTTCTAGGTCATCCATTTGACTAACTAAATATGAGTTACTATGTCACAAAAAGTATATCATTGGATTCTTAAGCGGATTTAGTTGTATTTAAAAGTCGAGGGCGGGGCTTTTCCTATGCGGTAGGCGGGGCAGTTCCGCCTAGTCGGCTCGACAGAGATGCGAGAAGACGAGGGAGTAGGCTACTGCAAACGTAGGGCTGTGTGATATGACAGCGAGTTACTGCTGGACAGGTGGGGCCCCGTGATTTGACTTGCCATTATCATTTTAACTGCAGCGCTACGACCGGCGTGAGTCTCCCGATTCTTGACCACCTCCATACAGGTGCCTCTCCCAATGCTCCACCATGTAGTAGAGGCTGGCTCTTGCATGAGAGCCCACTTCTCCACTTTTTCCTTGCCTCTCTTTCCTCCACATATGCAAAAATGCCATGTAAAGCGCACTATTGTACTTACTTTTACTTGCTCCTATGGGTGCTTAAGCTTGCCACATAGGCATAAAGTCTGATGTGGCAAGTTAATCAAGAAGAGAGAGACTAGTTTGGTGACCTAAGGAAGAAACGGGTGCTAAGGGCGTGTACCTAGGTGAAAAGACAATTTTGAGTCTATAGCTAATTAAATGAAGCAAACTTAGCAACACCATTTCATTGGAAGAGGTCACTCCTTGGCAAATGCAATAAATACTAGTACTCCCTGTGTCCCATAATATAAGAATGTTTTTGGCACTACACTAGTGTCAAAAACGTTCTTATATTATGGGACGGAGGGAGTACGAAGAAAGAGATAGAGATGAGTAAAAAAATACACTTATAGCCAACCTTGTTGTAGTATGAGTGACTAAGTGATGACTGTGTATGACATGCCAACATCAGATAGCCTAACGCACCGTGTTAAATCTCCAAGGGCGCGACCACGCGAGCGACGCGACGGTCGTGGTAGGAGCGACCATGATACGGGCTGCTGGCAGACCTTGGATCTGAGATCAAACGGTCGCATGCTATGTTACTGAAAATTTGCAGAATAACCCTCCAGGATAGGATATTCACCCATAGGTCTAGAATCACGCCATGCAACCGTTCGATCTCAGATCCAAGGGCTCTCGGAAGCCCATATCATGGGAGAACGGAAAGCCACAACCCCGCCGTTCGCAAGCTGGCAGTTCGCTCCTACTCGTCCCCGCACGTCCTTCAATACTATGGCGGTTCGCTCCTAGTCGTCTCGTCCATTCACATTACGGCAGTTCCAGTAATCCTAACCCTCCTCCCAAATCCATGGCATCCCAAATCTCCATGATTGACGGTGAGTACAAGGTTAGAACCATCACCGGCAATGAGTTCAACGTCATCTACACCCGTTCTTCCGCGATGGTGAAAGGATGCCTTTCTCGCTTCAGACGCATGTTCGAAAACTCAGATGATGAGTGGGTCGCTGGGCTAGATGTTGACTACACCACAGTCCTGAGACCAGAGAAGGATCTAAAGGACGAAGAGAGGAAGAAGCCCGCCGTGATCCAGGTTTGTGTACATAATGTTTGCTTGGTCTACCACATATGCCATGCCGACATTGAGTGCCAGGATTTTAAGAACTTCCTCAAGGACAAAACTGTAAAATTCGTTACTGTAGACTTTAAGAACGATAAAGAAGTCCTGGGTCGGATAGGCCTCGTTGTAGGCAACCCCTTCCACCTCCAGAATAATCGGTGGTGCCCTCTCATCAGCCTTCAATACTGACCCTGGTAGGAGCCATGGTTCATCCTTCGTACCGTAAACTGGAGAAACCTCATTACACGTTTCATCGTCATGCATAGCAGCGGAATGTACTAGATATAGACCACATCCACTAAGCTACAATGGATGGCTACCTTTGTTTCAATATCTACAAGGGTTGTATGAAGAGCAACAGCCAAGTGTGCGGTTCAAGCAAAGAAGTCTCGGCCAAGAGGGAGCGGGACAAGGATGAAGTCGAGGACGTGGACGAGGACTCCGAGTAAGGTGGCAGTGTCGTTGCTCATGGTGGTTCTAAACTTCTAATGCAGTGTCTACCGGATTAGTTGCATAGTTTAATTTCAGGTGTGCTTAGTTTAATTTGAGGGGTGTGTTGTGCTGAGCCCCCAGCAGAACTATGTTATGTTTCTTCTCGTTACTTTAACTCTTCAGTATGTACATACTACTAGTATTTCTTTAATAGAATTTAGCACCCCAATTAAGCATGTACTAGCTTTTTTAATAGTACTATATGCATAATTTGGCGACGAGCGCTCTCTATATGTACCACCTTTTTTTAATTTCAATTTTTGCTCCATGGCGCAATCCATCGATAGTACTACTATACAAAAGTATACATTTTTTAAAAGGCTAGAGTATTGTTCCTCACATATATAGCCAGTTAAATTCTCAACCTAAAACGACATGCATGCCATGTAGTAAACCGATACGGAGGAAGTATAGTAAAAATGAGGTGATTTTACCGAGCGATCAGTGGGGGAGAATGGCCTGTCATGCGGTCCCACGTGTCATGATGTACCAAGGCGATGCGCGTGTCCCTCTTGAGGCAGAAGCAATACTACGTGGTTTGAGATGATGGCGAACCGAAGTGTGAAATAATGGTTGCTTCGTCCGTCTGGGAAGGTGCGGCACTGTGATTTGACGTCTCATGGCTCATTACTACTACTGGGCCGGTACGAGTGGGTGCGTCCCCCCTGCTATTCTGCACTATTATTTGGTGCTTGACACATCGACCCGGTTGCTATATGTCCCACATGTCGGCGACAGGAAGTACAGAATTCATGAAAGGGAGTGTCGACAGAGGAGTATACAAAGGGAGCGACTTAGTTTTGGAAAAATCTATTTTTACGGAGTATGTACCCACTAGGGTTTATAGGGCTCATCTAAAAAACATTCGTTTTTCCGTTTGATAAGTCTCAGTTCTACTATACTACTAGTAGTACCATTACATGTTGGATTTCGAGGTGCATTAGATCACCCGACGCAAGCAGTGTCAAGAGGAAACTAACCAATGCATGTACAAGTTCATGGAAATTTAGTGGTCATTCATGCATTCGTTCTAATTAATGCCTCGGTAAACATAACTTCTTGAGAAAAACGAGCATACTAAGTACTTGTGCAAACTACGAAATTAATTCAACCACTCACCGTCTACCTTTGTTGGACAGATTTTTGAAATTGAACCACAAACTGGAAAGGAGGGAGTAGTAACTTTTGTCTCGGTTACTATTTGTGGCCTTGTATAGATGCAAAATGTATTTTTTATAGTGGCCTTGTATAAGTAAATGGAGGGGAGTACTAACCAAAGTACGTAGTAGGGACGAGGAGTAAATGGAGGGAGTAGTAAAATTTTCTCCTCGTGCTGCGAGCCACCGCGGGCATGGGCGAGGGAGCGGGCGTAAAGGCGTACAGTACTACTACTACTACTACTACTACTACTACTACTACTACTATTACTACTACTACTCCTAAGCAAGCTTCACCTCATCCTACGAGCCACCGCGCCCGTGGGCGGGGGAGATGGCATACTAAGCAAGCTTCTCCTCGTTCTGCGAGTTGACGGGACACATCAAAAGTACTCCAGTGTATAGAGCCTTGCCTCTAAGGTAGGCCCCACATGGTTTGCCTCTTTTTTTAATTTAACATAACGCGTCAAGTCACAATTTGTTTGTTCACCCGTGGTAGACGATCCTCCCTCCACCAAGTGGACAACCAGTACATGTGCCAAATTACCACGTGGGCTGCCTTTTTCGTACAGAAATGAGCTCCACCATGTACCCGCACGGGTGTGGTTGGGAAAGAGACAGGAGTACGTGCGCCGTGCGTGCACCTCTTCTCTTCGTGCACGTCCCCCACCTACGTGGGTGTGTGTGAGAGAGATACAAACCTAGACATAATGCGCCATCCATCCCCATGCCTCCGCCCAGTCCGACCACCAGTCACCACCACGCCCCACTCCTCCTCACCTTATCTCTCATCTTTCTCCCTCCATTTTTATATACAATGGGCCACTATCAAAATTACAATTTGCAGATATACAAGGCCACTAACACTAATCGATGCAATATTAATGGTGTTTGCCTCATGGTACTAGCAAAGGAGGACATTAATTATCCATTGCATGCATGCGGGAGTATGTAAAGAAATGCATCTTGATGTTCCGTGCAATGCACGGGCATCTTGCTAGTCCATGAAAACAACACATGGCAAAATTCCACGGCGAACGAGGGATTTGAATCTGTTGGGAGGGGCTATTTGGATCTTGCCCGGGGTAGCCAAAATATTGGCGACCCTTTTGTCCTCCGGTGCCTTTGCCACCGATGAACGAGGAATGGCTCGGGTGCTCATGTTGTCATGCATCCTCCAGCGCGCACGTTGGAGATGAGCTCGCACGAGCTGTGTTTCTTTGTCCCACAACGCCACCCGAGCCGCCCGCAGACCGACCGGCGACCCGCAAATTATGCCATCCAACCGTAGCCGCACACATTATGACAGCAACTCAACCAACCAGACGAAATTCACGCAAACACGTAGACAAACTGATATTTCATATAAACAACGACGGAAATCATATAAAATACCGGATTTTCATACAAACATGACGGATTTCATTACATTCAAATGAACTACACGGTGCTAGTTCTGGAAAACAGAGGTATATAATACCTGGCCTAAATGGTCGCCCGCCGATCAATTTTTGTTCCTCTTGTTCGGCAGCATGATCACCGAACTGCCGGGAGCCCCGGAGGTATATGCTTCAGCGCAAAGGACGGCTCGCTTCCCGATTGCCCAACTGATATCATTGGCTGGTGCCGAAGATGATGGTGGTCGGCACCGGTTCGAGTTCATCACCGGCCACTACTTCGCCATGGCCGGCACCGGCTCGAGTTCATCCTAACATTCCCCTCTTCCGTGGAGCCCATGTGGGGTCGACGAAGGTCCTCGCAACAAAAGGATCCAGCAAGATACCTGCTGTGTACGCCGGCGTCGCCTCCGTGGTGGCCTTCATGGGACCCAAGCGGCGGCGGCCTCCCATGTTCTACTTCTCCTCGATGATGGCGGCGGACGCGGAGGCGCTGGCCACCGACTCGTCGCTCTCCGTGCACCCGGCTTCTGTCGCTGCTTGCATGGCACGGCCGCCGGCATGGGAGTCTCGGCCACAGAAACGGGAGACGTGGTACGAGGTGGCGGCGTGGATGGAAGCAACAACGCCCGTGCGCCGCTCCTCGTCGAGCTGGCCTGGAGCTGCGAGTTGCTGAACCGCGCGCCGGCTTGGGGCAGCAATTGGCTCCATCGGGTGAGGGGAGGGAGGTGGAACAGCGAGTTGCATAGCTCGTATCCGGTGGGCTACCCAGCCAGCTTGGATGCAGAATAGCTACTCTTCGTAAGCCATTGTAAGAGTGGACAAAATGGTGGAGGAGATAGGAGAGCGGCAGAGGTGTGCGATTCTTGGCCGGCGTTTGGCCTCGTTTAAATAGGAGATTAAATAGACGGCGGACGGGAGGAGCTCGGCCGGTGTTGCGTTTAACACTGGCCCGGTCATGAATGAACGTGTGTCCAGAGTGGGTTTCTCGGCTTCCACACGGGAGGGTTTCATGGTGGCGTTTGAATGCGGCATGGAGGCGTGTTCAGCTGGGTGTGCCGCGAGTGGCGCCCTCGACTCTGACCTAGCACACCGCGCCGTTCTTCCACTGACGTGTGGGATCTTTGGGTGCATGGCCAGCATGTCAATGACCCAACGCAGGCAGCGCACAGCAGAGGAACCTTTGGTGGGCCAGGGCGGTTAGAAGCGGGCATTTCATAAACCGATGATTATTCATTGAGTGTGACATCATCTTTTTCATGTAGATAAGCCTACTATGTTGATAGCCCGTTCGATACGTTGTGATTCATAAAGACCGCTGCAAACATCAATGTTCTTCTTATCAGAGACAAGATTGATTAATACCCGTAACAATCCATGTCCTTAACAAAGGGTGCATGCTCGTATAGGTTGAGCGTGTGTCTTGCATCGTGTGTTGTGTGCATGCAGGCGTGCGAGTGTTGCGTGCGTGCAAGGGTACGTTTCAGTGTTGCATGAACGGGTGCGTATGTGCGTGTGTTCGTGAGTGCATGTGTACGTGTCAGTGTTGCACGCCAGCATGCATGCGTGTGTACGTGTCAGTGTTGCACGCCTACATGCGTGCGTGTCTTGCGTGCGTGCATGTGTACGTGCGGGGTGAGGCTACACGTCAGTCGACTGACTTTTTCATCTCTGGTCATTAGATTTTCCAGCCGTTGGATACGAAATCAAGGGCCTCCAGTTTATCATCAAACTCCACCCCCTGAGCCGCCAACCACCACCGGCCGAACAGCCAGCCCCCGCCGCCCTCGGCCGGCCCGCCCTCCCCGAAACCACTCCCCACCGCCGGTCCGCCGCCGCACCGGCCATCCCTCTAGCCCCCCCCCCCCCCCGCCGCCGAGCTTTTTCTCCGAGGATCCCCACCCCACCGCCCAATGAATTCCCCTCAACCGCCGGTGACTGCCAACCAGAGGTCTCACGACTTCGAATACCCACCGACCACTAATTTATTACCATTTCTGTCCTTGATATACGCGCTGACGGGTGGGCCCTATGGTAATGTGCGCTGCTGAATGTGGATCGTTTGACTGGTCAATTGATCGTGTTATCAACAAATTACGGAGCTGTATGGTGAGCCAGTGACCGTAAGATCACCCTAAAATGTACTCCTATTTTATTAACACAGTACAGACTCAAACTACTGTTTCTTTCTTTCATATACGGGCTGACAGGTGGGCCCCACGGTTACGCGCCCCGATGGTGCAACACTAGTTGCGCCGCGTGGAACGTTTGACTGGTCAATTGATTGTGTCATCAACAAAATACGGAGTTGTACGGGTGAGCCAGTGACCGTATAATCATGATATGTATTTGTTTAACACGGTACAGACGCAAGGGCTCATATATACGCGCAAGCACTCACCGCTATAAGCGCACACACACGAACCCTACCCCTATGAGCACCTTCGAGAGAGTGGGCCAGCATATATGATCTTGAGATTTTACAAAGTCACCATAGGTGCCTCGTAGTCGAGCGGAATGTCTCCTCCCACTGAACGTACATCGCCGGAAAATACTGAAATTAACACAAGATAAATGCGAGCACCGGGACTTTAACCTTGGTGGGCTCGAGAAACCACTATCCTCTAACCATCCAACCACATGTTGGTTAGCACGACAAAATGTATGTGGTGACCGTGATGACCTTATTCTAAAGTCTAGTGACCATATCGTGCTTTCGCTTCAAATACAATGACCGTAAGTGTCGTCAACAAAATACGGAGCACGCATCAAATGCAAAGTCCGTTAGTGTCATCAACAAAATATGGAGCCATATCATGAGCTACATACCGTCGTACTATTGTATATGCTTATTTTCTTAGTGGCCGATTGCGTGTGTGGTGTGGTGGGCACATCATTTCTAGTTGTGGTGGGCCAACGTGAAGACTCATGGGTCGGTTCCATCCTGCGCCACATATAGGTTGGACCGAGACATGTTATACGAAGACCCATGTGGAGGACTCAGCGTACAACACGAAGCTACCAGAGTCACGGAGGACTCTATCCCCACTGGTGATAAGCCGAATATATATGATTTGTAACCCTAGGCCCTTAGTATGTTATACAAGATTGGGGGATAGTTCGTCGATAGTATACACACAGGCACAATGCCTGGTATTCACATGTACTTTGTACACACCCCTATCACTAATATACAGTACCAGGAGTAGGCTCTTGCTTCAACTGCAAGGGTCCGATACGAACTAGGGTAAAACTTTGCCTCGTATTACCATCCAGCCTAATAGCCAGGGATATCCTACTGAATGATATGATGAAATCATATCTGCCAACTACTAAGAGAGGTGTGTCGGGGGGGGGGGGCAATGTGTGCGAGAGAGGCCTAAAGATAATGTGTGTGTGGGAGACACGTAGGCACATATATGTGCGTATAGAGGGCTAGTAGAGACCGTGCATGTGTATATATGCATGTGAGAGAGATAGTGTTTTCCAACTGAGATTAGTGAAAAGAGTGGTACATAGTAGTCAGAAAGAGAGAGGGAGAAACAGAGAGAGCATGTGCGTGAGACACCCCGAGACCCTGAGAGAGATTGTGAGCATGTGTGAAAGAGAAATGTCGATGCATATAAAGTGTGTGCACTTATGCGTTAGATAGAGAGATATATAACACGTTTGTGAGAACGGGGCGAGGCATAGTTCATCTACGTGTAAAAGGCGGTTCTATGCATTAAATTAAAATATAAAGCCATTATTATTTATGGATGAGATCATGAATTTTGCAAATTGCGTATGGACGAAAATCGGTCTATCAAACACCCATACTCTATTGAATTCTAGCATGTGCATGTGTTTATTTCATATTATCGATCCATAGAGTGAGAGCGGTTTGAAATACAGGCAATGGATGCTTTTGCAATTCATATATAAACATTAATTAGTGCACTCCATGTTGTTAGTGTGAAGCACTTTATACATTTATCACTTGCATGGATACATTCCAAATTGCTAGCTACGAAATAGAATACATGTCGAATTCAACATAAAGGGGGTTTCGAAGATTCGAATTCATAGGAAGTGCATTCATCTATTTGAACCTGACATAATGGCATCTGTAAATCAGATGTAAAAGGGGGCATCAATCTTTGTTGTGAGTTTGAACATGCTATATATATTCATACGCATATCTAACTTTTTTTTGCAACCAAGGAGATTATAGCTGGAACCATGCATGAACTGAGTTAAGTTGCATATTTTTTAATATATACTCATGTACAATGTATATTCAAATGTACCCCCTCCATTCCAAAATAATGGTACCTTTAGGATTTTCAAGAGTAAAGATTTGTGAAGTTTGACAAATCCTGAAAGTTCAATTCAAGAGAACCGAAAACGTTAATGCTTCTGCTCCCAAATATTGAACGAAGCGCCAAATAGGCCTCTGGTCACCCGAAACCGCGCGAGACTAATGTTTTGGTGGTAGGAAATTACTGTCCTAACTCTGGCCTGTGTAGCCTATCGGCTCGATGTCCAAAGGTCTAAACCGGGGTAGGTTTGTAACTTCACCAAGACGCCAGTCTCAACCGCCTCCGAGAAGCATTCATACGCCGTGGGCGCCTACCCATGCGCTCGGCCGAAATCTATCCTGCCCACATTTGGGACACCTGACATGACTTTCCTACCCCAACCCGCAATATGGCCGAAATTTAAGATGGGGGAAAAGTTTGTAACTTTCCCCAAATTTCAAACAAGCGCGTCTCAAACCGAAACATTGTTCCCCCTTAGTTCCCCGCCTCCCTCCATTTCCCCATTCATACTCCATGGGCGCGAAAACGCCCTCTCCAACAGCCATGAAACCCCAGCCTCCTCCGTCCTCCACCCCATAGAGGACAATCCACCGCCGCCCTCCTCCATCACGCCGGAGCCGGTACCCCGATGTCGTCGTCCAACGCAACCGCAACCACAACGCCCTCAAGGACTTAGCAGCTGAAGTCGAGGCAGAGCTGCCTCCACGACACCGACGCCGACGTGCGCCGTACCAGAACCACTCCGACCACGCCGTCCTACGCCTCACTGATGCGGCTCCACTGTTGCAAACGTCCACCGCACCGGAGCTATTCCTGCTACGTCGTCGTTCGCCGGCTCGAATCCGCTTCCCCGCCTCCGACAGATGGCCACCGCACCACACTTAACAACTTGGCCATGGGTTCGTCCAAGGCTGCACCGTCCACCACAACTTATGGTTTCCGGTGAACAACAAGAAGATCGTCGGAAAAACAGAAGGAGGACACAGCACTGCCAGCAGAAAGAGGTACTCCTCTTCCCTTATTCGTGCAAATCTTACGTCTCTGCTCACACCGTATTCATCCCATGAAAGAAACTAGTTGAGCGCTTCTTACTTCATCTTCTTCGTGATACTAAATGCACAAGGTTTCCTCGCTTTTACTATTTCACCTTTGCTAGAGGTTAGTAGCCCGCCTGGATTTCAATTTAGGGTCAGTCGAACCGCAATTAAAAGAAGCAGCACCCGCTTAGGCGCGTGGAGCACCTAGTCCTCCTGTTCCCCGGGGAAGCGGCACATCGGTGTCTATCATAGGGGTGTGGGGCGCAGGAGCTGCTTGCGCCCAATCTGGAGGTCGGCGGGGCTTGAATGGATGGACGGGGGGGCAGTGCCAAGCACGGCGGTGCAGTGAGGTAGAGGGGAGGGCGCAGGCAGGGGAGGAATACTGGGCCGGTGGTCGCTGGCGTTTCGAGGAAGATCGTCAACACTGACTGGCTGGAGGTAGATGAAGGCGATCTGCCCGTTCTTTGTACATCGGACGGTGCAGAAAAAATGGACTGACCTATTTGCTTTCAGTCGACTGTTATTTTCATAGAATCATGTAGTAATTTAGTGTGCCATGCATGTTGTAGAGCTATCATATGTCTCCCATCATTTATTTCTCACCGACCTGCTATCTGCTACCTTTACACTATACTAATTGTGCACACACTTCACCCATACACGCACTATTGTTTTTTTATGCATGGGTATTTCAGACTCTGACGCAGTGTTGATGAATGCAGAAAAGAAAAGACAGAAGTCGCTCCAGTGTAATTCGAAGATAAGCACTAAGCGTTTCAGCGCTCTAATGGGTGCAGTGTCAGCAGTTGGAGACAGTAAATGTAGCTCTGCAGTTGATGATCTCAATTGCCACACACAACCATCCCAGGTGCTTGCTTTAACTTCGCGCTGTCAAATGTGGTTGCATGTTGCATATGGTGTCTAGCTTGTATTGCTTCCAATTTGGTTAAATTGCATCTGCTTACTTTACACATTATACCTTTGATAATGACATGCCTTCCTATTTTTGATACATACTACATATGTCTATTAACCATGTTCGTACATCAAACTAATGCTCTTTTGTATCCCTCGTCAATCACTTATGATGAGACAGTCACCCGAGTGGGTTACTGTGAGACGCCCTACTCGTTTATAGAGTGCAGTGTCATCCTCCCCACATGATTCTCAAGAAACAGCAAGGGTAAATGAAGATAGTCAACATAGCTCTATAGCTGATCACCGCAATTCCCCCACACCACCATCGCAGGTGCTTGCTCTTACTTGGAGGTGTGATATGTGGTTTCATGTTGCATATAGTGTCTACCTTGTAATGCTTCTAATTAGGGTAAATTGCATATGGATAGTTAACACATTATACCTGTGAATATGACATGCCTTCCTATTTTTGGTACATACTACGTCTTTCTATTAACCATGTTCTTACATCAAACTAGTTTTCTTGTGTATGCCTCATCAATTCTCCTAATTTGTTAAATTGCATCTACTTAGCTTACACATTATACATGTGAATATGACACGCCTTCCTGTTTTTGGTACATACTACATCTGCCTATCACACCATGTTCTTACATCAAACTACTGCTCTTGTGTATCCTGCGTCTATCGCTTATGATGAGACAGTCGCACGTGTGGGTTAATATGAGACGCAATACTCTTATAAAGAATGCAATTTCATCCTCTCCACATGATTCTCAAGAAACAGCAAGCCTAAATGAAGATATTGAACGTAGCTCTGTACCTGAAGACCGCACTTCCCCTACACCACCATCACAGGTGCTTGCTCTAACTTCGCAGTGTGATATGTGGTTGCATGTTGCATATGGTGTCTAGCTTGTAATGCTTCTAATTAGGGTAAATTGCATCTGCTTAGTTTACACACTATACCTGTGAATATGACATGCCTTCCTATTTTTGGTACACACTACATCTATGTGTTAATCTTGTTCTTGCATGAAACTACCTCTCTTTTGTATCATGCATCAATCACTTACGATGAGTCACCTTTATTCGTTGCATATTGCATATTATTTCTAGCATGTTGCCATGTATTGCTTCTAATTTGGTCCAATACATTTGTTAGGGCACCCTTTTAATTTGGCAGAGTGATATTGGTTTCATCTTTCATATGGTTTCTAGCTTGCATCGATTCTAACAAGTTCGAGCACCTTGTGCTTAGTTTACACTTTATACATCATACATGTCAATATGTCACACCATCCTGTTTTTCATACATATTCCATCCTCCTATCATGCGGCTGCCTTACATGAAAGTAGTGCTCGTCAGTATCATGCATCAATGAGTTCTGAAGAGCAAATTTTATTCATTTTTATTGTGGGTTTGACTTGACAAGGAAAAATCAATAAAGAGGAAGGAAAAGAGTAAGGAAGGCGATGATGGTGGTCCTCTGCAGCAACGTAAACGGAGCATCTGTACCGATTCTCCTTGTACTGATAGTGCATTACAAGGTCCAAGTCTCCACTCCCCTACTCCACCATCCAAGGTGCTTTCTCTAACTTGGCAGTGTGATATCTGGTTGCATGTTGCATATGGTGTGTAGCTCGTATTGCTCCTAATTAGTGTAAACTACATTTGCTTAGCTTACACATGATACATGTGAATATGACACGCTTTCCTGTTTTTGGTACATACTATACCTGTCTATCACACCATGTTCTTACATGAAACTACTCTTCTTGTGTATCCTGCATCAGTCACTTATGATGGGACACCTTTAAGTTGGCAGTGTGATATTGGTTTGCGTCTTGAATATGATTTCTATCATGTATTGCTTCTAGTTTGATGAACGCCACCTATGACGAGACAGTTTTAACTTGGCAGAGTGATATTGATTGCACCTTCCATATGGTGTCTTGTAGTGTTTCTAATTTGTTGTAGTGTCTTCTGCTTAGTTACCACATCATAGGTGTGAATATGTCAAGCCATCCATTTTTTCGTACATATTCCATCCTCGTATCATGACTTTGCCTTTCATCAGAGTAGTGTTCATTAGTATCATGCATGAATGAGTTCTAAAGAGCAAATGATATTCCTTTTTCTTGTCGGTATGACCTGACAATGCAAAATCAATAAAGCTGAAGGAAATTGGCAAGGCATTGGATGATGGTGGTCCTTCCGAGCAACTGAAACGGAGGTTCTCTACAGATTCTACTCCGCCATCCTCCCAACAAGATTCGCAAGACATTGCAAGGCTAGACAGTCAATGTATATGTGTAGATGATGAGCACATCTCCCCTACTCCACCATCACATGTGCTTGCTCTAACTTGGCACTATTATATGTGGTTGCATGTTGTGTATGATGTCTAGCTTGTATTGCTTCTAACTTTGTTGAATTGCATCTACTTACTTTACACATAATGCCTGTGAATATGACATGTGTTCCTGTTTCTACATCAGACTACTATTCTTGCATATCCCGCATCAGTCACATATGATAAGGCACCTTTAAGTCGCCACTGTGATATTGGTTGTGTCTTGCATATGATTTCTAGCATGTACTGCTTCTAATTTGTTGAAACGCCATATAGTTTGAACTTGGCGGAGTGATATTGGTTGCATCTTTCATATGGTGTCTAGCTTGCGGTGCTTCTAACTTTTTGAAATGCCTTCTGCTTTGTTACCACATCATAGGTGTGAATATGTCACACCATCCAGTTTTCATACATATTCCATCCTCGCATCATGTGTTTGCCTTTCATCCGTGTAGTGTTCGTCAGTATCATGCATGAATGAGTTCTGAAGAGCGAATTTTATTCCTTTTTCTTATCGGTTTGACTTCACAATGAAAAATCATTACAGCTGAAGGAAATTAGTCCAGCAGTGGATGATGGTGGTCCTTCGGAGCAACTCAAACAAGGGGTCTCTACAGATTCTACTCCGCCATCCTCCCAACAAGATTCCCAAGACAACACAAGGCTGGACAGTCAACGTAGCTATGTAGATGATGAGCACATCTCCCCTACTCCACCATCACATGTGCTTGCTCTAACTTGACACTATTATATGTGGTTGCATGTCACGTATGATGTCTAGCTTGTATTGCTTCTAACTTGAATTGCATCTGCTTACTTTACACATAATGCCTGTGAATATGACACGTGTTCCTGTTTCTAGAACATACGTGTACATGATGAGCACATCTCACCTACTCCACCATCACAGGTGCTTGCTCTTACTTGGAACTGTTATACGTGGTTGCGTTTTCCGTATGATGTCTAGTTTGTATTGCTTCTGATTATGTTGAATTGCATCTGCGTAGCTTACAACTTATACCTGCAACGATCACTTACCCATAAGGCACATTTAACTTGGGACTGTGATGTAGGTTGCATCTTTCATTGTCTTCTAGCTTGTACTGCTTCTAATTTCTTGAAAAGGCACTTACAACGAGACACTTTTTACCTGATAGAGTGATATTGGTTGCATGTTCATATGGTGTCTAGCTTTCATTTCTTCTAATTTTGTTGAAATGCCTTCCGCTTACTGTTTTTTCATACATATTCCATCCTCCTATCGTACATGTGAATATGAAACGCTGCCTTTTTTTGTATATATTCCATCCTCCTATCCTGCACTTGCCTTACATCAAAGTAGTGTTCGTCTGTATCATGCATCAACCAGTTATGTAGAGCTAATTTTATTCATCTTCTTGTGGTTTTGACTTCATAAGGCAATATCAGAAAATAGGAAGGAAAAGAGTAAGTTAGGGGATGTTGGTGGTCCTCCGCACTAACGCAAACAGACTCTCTAGATTTTCCACTGCTACTGCTAATGAAGTTGAAGTCCCAAGTCTACATGATGAGTTCATCTCCCATGCTCCACCATCGCAGGTGCTTGCTCTAAGTTGACAGTGTGATAATTGGTTTCATGTTGCATATGTTGTCTAGCCTGTATTTCTTCTATTTTGATTAAATTGCACCTGCTGAGTTTGTACGTTATACATGTGCATATGACATGGCTTTCTATGTCTAGAATACACTGCATCTATCTATCATACCATGTTCTTACATCAAAGTACTGCTGTTATGTATCCCGCATTAGTCACTCATGATTGGACGCTTTTAACATGGCAGATTGATAGTGGTTGCATCTTGCATTGATTTCTACGTTGTACTGCTTCTAATTTTTCGAATTGCCACTTATGACAAGACACTTTTAACTTGGCAGAGTAATATTGGTTGCATCTTTCATATGGTGTCTAGCTTGCATTACTTCTATTTTCTTGAAAATCCTTCTGCTTAGTTTGCACATCATAGCTGTGAATATGTCATGTCATCCTATTTTTCTTACATATTCCATCCTCATACGGTTGTCTTACATCAAAGTATTGCTTGTCTGTATTGTGCATCAATGAGTTCTGAAGAGTGATTTTATTCTTTTGTGTTGTGGGTACAGCTTGACATGGCAAAGTCAAAAAATAGCAAGGAAAATAATATAGTAGGGAGTGCTGTTACTTGTCGGGTGAAACGGAAAAGGTTCTGCCATCGAGATTCTGCTGGTACTTATAGTGCAGTAGATGGTCCAAGTCCACCGGCTAAATCTACAAACACAGTATCACTTGCTCCACCAGCTGCAGCATCCGCTTCAACTGTACCAGCATCTCAACCAGTTACTCGTTCGTTTGCTTCGGAACTGGCCAGTTCCCAAGATGCCTTCACACCTAACACTACTTCCGAAGCACTGCTGACACAACAGGACTTGGCAAGATCAGATGAACCTCATGAGCATCAACACCAAGATGGTACCTGACCGAGTCAAGTTGCAGTTGCATGCTCCTTTATATGTACTCTCACAATTTGATGTACACTAACACTTTCCATATTCGTTGTTGAACTAGCACCACGGCGCAAGCAGAAACAAACATCAGGGATTATGCTTGACAGATTAACAAAATCTAAAGGAGGAAGAATGGAGATCCATTTTGAGGCAGGTTTAAAAAGGCCACGTGATGCTTCAGAGTCAGCCAAGTTAGTATCAGAGGCAGCCGTTGCCGTTAGGTGTCATGCACGTATCCTCCCAACGTGGATCCAGTACAGGAATGAGAAAGACAATACCCAGTTTAACACCTTCCTTGACCATTTATCCGTAAGTAATGTTATTGATCACAATTAGTAATATTGTCTTGCTCTGTCCCATACTTTCTAGCTTCCTCCTAATAAGACTCACATTCTTTTTTCAACAGATGAGGTTCAAGTTGGATCTGAAAGATGATGCAACTAAACAAGCATGCACTCATGTTTTTCAGTCTGCTCTACGACAGTATCGGTACCACCATAGAAAATCTCACTTTGAAGGCAAGGCTAACAATGAAATCGCCCAAACATCTCTAGTGGAATATATTACAGATGAATACTGGACAGCCCTCGTTAAACACTGGTCTGATCCAAAGTATCAGGTAGGCTATATGTATTTGATCAGACCACATATTGAACTTGTATTTATGTATGTGCCTTACAAGTGTATCTTCTTCTAGGCTAACTGTTTGAAGAACCAAACCAACCGTTCTAAAGTGAAGTTCCAACAGACAACGGGATCTCGTAGCTATATTGCACACTGCGAGGCTCTTGTAAATAGCTGCTACTTCCTTCTTTTTTTGTGCCATATTAATGTATCTATATTGACTTGTTCCAAATACAGAGGAAAGCCTATGCGCACCAAAAGAACCTGAACCAAATGCAGTGCAAATCTTCAAGGATTGCCACACCAGCAAGATGAAGGGCATGGGCACACCAGTTCAAGCCGTTGTTGTAAGTCCTTACTCATCCTGCCTTGAACTGATTGGTACTGTGATGTGTTCATTTAACTACTTGGTTTGCAGCCAATGTCAGTTACTCTGTTCACTTTTATTCACAGTTGTCTTAACATATCATTTCACCTTACATGGTTTAAAAGAGATGAAGGATATTCTTTTGGTCTTGATCTATAATCTAGTTGTTATGTTCACGTGCGCACACAATGATAAAATAGCATGTTTGTTTTATATCTGTTTGCCCATGATATGAATGATGTCATACGATGTTCATCCTACTTTAAACCAGTCTCTTTATCCTTAGATGTCAACGAATGTGAGGAAATAGACAATACAGTAGGCATGCTACATGGACATATGTTCCGAAAGTGATTTTATTATGTAGTTGGCACTACAATACATGCTAATGTATTACAGTAGTTCACCAAAATAAGTTATGTATAAATGTTTAACCTACTTTGTTTGTTTTTGTCTCATTAGTAACTTATCTGGTACACTAATCTACAAGTTCAAACTTTCAGGAAGCTATAGAACAAATGATTGAACAGCCACAACTAACAGTGCAAAAAGCACCTTCCTACGTAATTTTGGGTTGGTTGTCAAGAAACCTCGTCCAAATCACCTACTGAACAAAATCTTCCTGCTAGACAGAGTGATATATCTGTGCTCCAGACACAAGTCCAATCCCTAATGGATGTTGTTTCGGAAACAAGAATAGTGGTTGGGAAATGTCGTCAAGATATGAATGGTTTTGAAACCAGACTATCAGACATTCACTTCATTGTTCAAGAGCAATGGTGGAAAAAAGGTGGAGATCGTGCTTCTCCATCAGATTCTACAGCCTGAAACATTAGCACTCAGGTCAAATGATCTGTGCTTCTATACATTTGATGGTTCTTTTATCTGGAAGGACTGTAAACTTTATGCCAACAGGCCTTTTGTTGTATGGTTGGAATTTATTTTGTTGTGATACAACATTTATGATGCTACCTCAGGCTGCAGTAATTACGACGATATTTTTATATAGTGTAGGTTTATCTTAGTAATGTATTCGGCTGAAAGCTTCATAGGAGCCCAACATGCCAACATTCGTTGGGCCCATTCCAATTGGGATAAAAATGATTATGGGCCGAAATTGGCATGTATCCCACTAAAAATATCTAGGCCTAAATCAGCATAAGCTTTCATATTTTTCTGGTAGGCCTATGCCCATAGTGGGCCTTTAACAGGCCTAAACATAATTTGGGCCCTCAGTAAAAATAGGCCGTTTATAGGTGTAAATATCTCGAGCCCATAAAAAACATGGGCCTTTAATAGACCGAAAGTGAGATTGGGCCCTGATTGTGCCAAATAACCCACTGGACTTAGCAGGCCGAAATGGTGGCCCATTTACGATGCGGATCTTTGACAGGCCGAAATTCGGACAGGCCGTAAATGCGCCGACCTAATACACGGGCCTTTAACAGGCCGGAACTTCGGTTGGGCTAGATTATCGTCATTTTTATATGGGCTGTTAATGGGCCCGATATGACGTTGGGCCACATATGGCCCATGGTTTACGCCCGGCGTTAACAGGCCGAAAATGACAACAGGCCGAAAGTGGCCCAAAGCTATAGTGGGCCTCTAACAGGCTGAATGTCAGACATGGCCGAATATGACCCAAATCCTTCACGGTTGTTTCTGGGCCGAAAGTTTTGATGGCCTGTAAATGGGCCCAAATGAAGCCGGACCTTTAACAGGCTGAAAATACACCTGGCCGTAATTCGGCCCAATTACTTATCGGACTATTAACTGGCCAGAAGTTACCATGGGCCGCGTTGATGACATGTTTAGGATAGGTCGTTGACGGGCCGATTTGAAAGAGAATGTTGGGCCTTTAGCTGGGCCGGCCCATTATGGTCTGTAGAATCTTGTGGGCCTTTAGCTGGGCCGGCCCATTGTGGTCCGTAAAATCTTGTGGGCCTTTAGCTGGGCCGGCCCATTATGGTCTGCAAAATCATGTGGGCCTTTAGCTGGGCCGGCCCATTATGGTCCACTAAATTTTGTGGGCCTTTAGATGGGCCGGCCCATTATGGTCTGCTAAATCTTATGGGCCTTCGGTTGGGCCGAATCATTTAAACTTTGTGGGCCACTTTTGGGCCGGTCCACGTGTCAACATATCATAGGCCCATCTCGACCGTTGGATGAGTGAAACCTGTGCCAACGCGGAGCTGACGCGTGGATCCGTCAGCCAATGAGAATTTTACACGTGGAAAATCGGCATTGGTCGTGGCTGTTAACGGGTTATCGGATCCAAAATCCGACCCGATAGCTTAACGATGTTCCGTTACGGTGGATGCCACGTGTCGGTCACCCTTGACGAAAGCACTTTTGTGACGCGCGATTTATCATCATGGAAATGGACACTTCCGTGATGATAATTTTGGCAATGTCATGGAACACTTCTACGACAGCACAGGTATGACTATCTTGATTCTGTCATAAATTTGTCATGGATGTACATGCATGACAGAAAACGCGACCTACTGTGACATACACGTATCATCACGGAAGTGTATTTTTTGGTAGTGAGTCCACCCGGGGGCAAGGACCATCACACGCTGGAGCATTATTTTGAGGATGTCCTTGAGGGCGCCCGCTTGATAGTGGGTCAGTGCTCGAAGGATATGATATTCGAGTGATTGTACCGAAATTGTAAAAACAATATTATGATATTTTACAGGCTATGCTTTTTGCCTGAAGGTTTTGGTTCCTCCTGTGCAGCCGTTTTTTAATCTGAAAGTTTTCCAGTCGTCGGCTTCAGCCCCCTCGCATATAATACGGGGGTGTTCATAAAAGCACTTGATCACTCTTGACCCAACGTCTTGGTCCATGAAGGAGGTGCCAGTGCAACGAACTAGGCAATCAGACTATAGGGCTTTAACACTTTCACTTAGCCATAGGAGTTTGACGGTGGGTCTACAATATAGCCCCTGGTATGTACGCGGTTATCCAAATATAGTGTGTTACATAGGTGACCAGAAGAGTGGTCCTTCGTGTAATATGGAAGGAATCACGAAAGATTCTGATAAGTCATCGAGTGGTTGATCAGCTCTCGCCGCATCATGACAGTCAGTTTTCGGCTTTCTCTACTGGGGTGCTTGACCAGATGAACCGGAAACACAATCGCAGTAGTTCTCCCTTTACTACCTTAGCCGATAGGGCAGAACGTAAGGTAGTAAGCACAGGAGCCGGGCAACCCAACTATTGACCAGAGACATGATTCGGAGCTGATGCATATAAGGCCAAACTCGTGATGCCGAAGTATGCATAAAGCTATTCGGACTTGTCGGCAACTCATATGTTGCCATATCGAGCCCCTGGCAATTAGTGCCGAGGTGCGTGTGTGAACCAATCGAGGAAGCAAAATTTAGTTCTTAGAAAAAGCAAATACTGAATACGGACTGTGTTCACTGGAATCTGATTGACACGTCAAACGCAATCTTTCAGATTATAACGCCACTACCCGGACTATTTAACATGCCGGGGGTCAAAGGCTGAGGAAAAAGGCACTTTACAGGTTTGAAATAAAGAGTGTGGTCTACAAAAAACTATTTGGACCTCCTATCGCACGTCTGCGTTGCCTTGCCTCGGCAAAAGAACTCCTTGGCAGGAATAGCCTTTGGTTATCTATACGAAGCCGAACTCAGAAAGAGTCCGTAAGATGACCAGGCTTTGAGTCACCTATGGTAAAAGATAGATGATAGTTAGAAAAAAGGGGAAAAGGCTATGGGAGTGCGAACCGCATTGTAGGCCTGTCCGTATTGTGCCTCCGCCGGTGACTAGGGTATTTTAAGTGCATAATTATGTATGCGCGGTACAAACTTCGCAGCTATATGAGGCAAACGATGGAGGCCGAACTGCTAATCCAGCTCTGAGATTGATCGGTCCTGTTTAATAGAGACCGACGGCTTGATGGCCGATGAGATATGCGGCTTGATGGGGCCGCTTTGTACTTCGACTGCAGTAGCCGTAGTATGCTCCTTTGTACGGAGGGAGCATTCCGTGTTTCCGTTTATCATGATGACGCCACGTGGACCGAGCATCTTAAGCTTTAGATAAGCATAGTGTGGGACCCCATTGAAACGAGAAAAAGCGGTACGCCCAACCAGTGCATGGTAGCTACTGCGGAACGGGGCAATATCAAAGGTCAAGCCTTCGCTTCGAAAGTTGTTTGGTGAGCCGAAAACGACTTCCAATGTAATTGAACCCGTGCAGTTGTTGGAAATATGCCCTAGAGGCAATAATAAAAGCATTATTATTATATTTCTTTGTTCATGATAATTGTCTTTATTCATGCTATAACTGTATTATCCGGAAATCGTAATACACGTGTGAATACATAGACCATAATATGTCCCTAGTAAGCCTCTAGTTGACTAGCTCTTTGATCAACAGATAGTCATGATTTCCTGGCTATGGACATTGGATGTCATTGATAACGGGATCACATCATTAGGAGAATGATGTGATGGACAAGACCCAATCCTAAGCATAGCACAAAGATCGTGTAGTTCGTTTGCTAGAGCTTTTCCAATGTCAAGTATCTTTTCCTTTGACCATGAGATCGTGTAACTCCCGGATACCGTAGGAGTGCTTTGGGTGTATCAAACGTCACAACGTAACTGGGTGACTATAAAGGTGCATTACAGGTATCTCCGAAAGTGTCTGTTGGGTTGGCACGGATCGAGACTGGGATTTGTCACTCCATATAACGGAGAGGTATCACTGGGCCCACTCGGTAATGCATCATCATTATGAGCTCAAGGTGACCAAGTGGTTGATCACGGGATCATGCATTACGGTACGAGTAAAGTGACTTGCCGGTAACGAGATTGAACAAGGTATTGGGATACCGACGATCGAGTCTCGGGCAAGTAACATACCGATTGACAAAGGGAATTGTATACGGGGTTGATTAATCCTCGACATCGTGGTTCATCCGATGAGATCATCGTGGAGCATGTGGGAGCCATCATGGGTATCCAGATCCCACTGTTGGTTATTGACTGGAGAGTCGTCTCGGTCATGTCTGCTTGTCTCCCGAACCCGTAGGGTCTACACACTTAAGGTTCGGTGACGCTAGGGTTGTGAAGATATGTATATGCAGTAACCCGAATGTTGTTCGGAGTCCCGGATGAGATCCCGGACGTCAGAGGAGTTCCGGAATGGTCCGGAGGTAAAGAATTATATATAGGAAGTGCTGTTTCAGCCATCGGGACAAGTTTCGGGGTTATCGGTATTGTACCGGGACCACCGGAGGGGCCACCTATCCCGGGGGGCCACATGGGCTGTAGGGGGTGCGCCTTGGCCTGTATGGGCCAAGGGCACCAGCCCCTATAGGCCCATGCGCCTAGGGTTTGCATATGGGAGGAGTCCCACTAGTTGAAGGCACCCCTGAGTGCCTTGGGGGGGAGGGAAACCTCCCCTGGCCGCCGCACCTAGGAGATTGGATCTCCTAGGCTGCGCACCACCCCCCCTTGGCCCTCCTATATATAGTTGAGGAGAGGGAGGACTTCATACCTCAGCCTTTGGTGCTCCCTCTCTCCCCGTTACGTCTCTCTCTCGTAGTATAGGCGAAGCCCTGCTACTGTGACGCCCTGCATCCACCACCACGCCGTCGTGCTGCTGGATCTTCATCAACCTCTCTTCCCCCCTTGCTGGATCAAGAAAGGAGGAGACGTCATCCGTTCCGTACGTGTGTTGAACGCGGAGGCATCGTCCGTTCGGTGCTAAGATCATCGGTGATTTGGATCACGTCGTGTTCGACTACATCATCCCCGTTCTTTGAACGCTTCCGCTCGCGATCTACAAGGTACGTAGATGCATCTAATCACTCGTTGCTAGATGAACTCCTAGATGGATCTTGGTGAAACCGTAGGAAAATTTTTGTTTTCTGCAACGTTCCCCAACAGCAGTGACCTTCTATGACGGGTACTGCTCCCTTGAAGGAAGTTGTGGTGGGATTGATTCTTGAAGGATCAATGCCCATTTTGCGGACAATGTCCTGGTAGAGTAGATTAAGGCTACTGCCACCGTCCATAAGGACTTTCGTGGAACCCGTCAATAATCGGGTCGAGGACCAGAGTTGCCGAACCTTCGTGACAGATACTGGCTGGGTGGTCTTTGCGATCAAAAGTGATCAGGCAAGCCTCCCATTGGCTACATTTTGAGGCGACCGGCTCTATGGCGAAGGCGTCCATAGTGCGCATTAGCGCTTCCCCGTAGGGATGTGTGTCACGTATACCATGTTTACTGTTTTTACTTCGGGGGGAAATTCCTTCTGACCCCCGGTGTTCGGTTGGCGAGTCTCTTCGTCATCGCTGTCACTGGGCGGCCCCTTCCCCTTGTGTTCGGCATTAAGCTTGCCGGCTTGTTTGAACACCCAATAGCTTCTGTTGGTATGATTGGCTGGGTTATCAGGGGTGCCATGAATTTGGCAGGGTCGATCTAGTATCTTGTCTAGATTGGATGGTCCGTCTCTGTTTGCCTTGAATTGTTTTTTCCGTTGACCGGGTTTGGAGCCACTGGATCCAGCATTTACCGCCATGTCTTGCGTTCCTTCATTACTATTTCGACGCTTGTGTTTATTGCGCCGTGGCTTGTCGTTGCTGTCTCGAACTTCGGAAGTGCCTAGATCACTGGTGTTGTTGCTTCTACGAGCGAGCTAGTTGTCCTCTCCCGCGCAAAAGCGGGTCATCGGAGCGGTAAGGGCTGCCATGGATTTTGGTTTTTCTTGTCCGAGGTGGCGGGCGAGCCATTCGTCTCGGATGCTATGTTTAAAGGCCGCAAGGGCTTCGGCATCCAGACAATCGACAATTTAGTTCTTTTTAATTAAGAACCTAGTCCAAAGCTTCCTGGCTGACTCCCTGGGCTGCTGGATAATGTGACTTAGGTCATCGGCATCCGGAGGCCGGACATATGTACCTTGGAAGTTATTGTGGAAGGCGTCTTCCAAGTCTTCCCAGCTGCCAATGGAATTTTCAGGCAGGCTGTTCAACCAGTGCCGAGCTGGCCCCTTGAGTTTTAGTGGGAGGTATTTGATGGCATGAAGATCATCACCGTGGGCCATATGAATGTGGAGAAGAAAGTCTTCAATCCATACTGCGGGGTCTGTGGTTCCATCATATGATTCGATTTTCACGGGTTTGAACCCTTCTGGGAATTCATGTTCCATTACTTCATCAATGAAGCACAGGGGGTGTGCGGCGCCACTATATCGGGCCAGATCGTGTCCTAGTTCGGATGGACTCCGTCTACGGTTTTTGGCCCGGACGTGATTGTGCTTGCCGTGTTCGGCTTGATAGTCGTCGCCGCGCGTCAGGGCATGCCCTCGCGATCCGTAGATCGATCTGGCCTGACCTGCTTTATTCTTTAGTTCCTGCCGCATGTCATATGTGTATCCCCGAGCTGTTTTATCTCTACCTTTATGGTGAGTTAGGACGGGATGGTGTTCGGACTGAGTTGTCGTTTTGTCCCGGCCACGTGGTGGTCGATCAGCCGCATTACGCGCTGATGGTATGGGCTCAAGTGCCTCGTCATCGAATTGAGGTAGCAGTTTACGCTTCGGGTAACTTTTGGTTGGGGGCTTCAAGCCGTATTCCTCTACTACCAGGACATTAGTCCATCTATCGTTGAGCAGATCTTGATCAGCTAGAAGCTGTTGCTGCTTCTTTTTTAGGCTCCTTGTAGTGGCTATTAGCTGTTGCTTAAAGCGCTCCTGCTCGAGAGGTTCCTCAATCACGATAAAGGCTTCGTTGCCGAGGCTCACCTCATCCTCGGAGGGTGGAAGGTAATTACTGTCCTCCGAGTCTTTGTTTGCAGCCTATTCATTAGGGCTATCTTGCCCATCCTCCCGATCGTCTTGTTCAGAGTTTTGCTCGACGGGGTTTTCTTGGTCTTCGGCATCATCCAAAGTGTTGTTGTCTCTCGTGCCGGTATTATTGTCTTTGTTGCGGCGTGATTTAGGGCGGCGCCGTAGGTGCTTTGGTTGTATCTCGGGAGGTTTATCCTCGACTGGGTCTTCTTTGTCATCGCCGTTAGCTTCTTTGGGTGTATCCACCTTGTATACGTCATACGGGGAGGTGGCCGTCCAGCGTCCGGTAAACGGCGGGTTTTGGGCCTCCTCTTCTCCAGCATCGTCGTCCATATCGTCGATGTTTTCAGAGTCATAATCAAGCATGTCTGCTAAGTTCTTGATAGTGGCTATAAAGTGGGTGGTGAGTGGGACGTAAAATTCCCTGCTCTCAGCCCGTAGTCCGGGCTGGGCACAGTTCGGACGTTGCTCCTTTGTAATGACAAGGGATCGCGTTAGGTCTAGGGCCTCGCTTAAAAGCGAGGTTTGTCCCAAGAGAAGAGAGTCCGTGGAGTGCGGCGAGAGGGAGACTCCTTGGATGAACTCATGCGATGCTGACTCCGAGGATTCGGAGCCCGCGTTCGGAGAAGGGTATGGCTCCATGATGGTTGCCAGCGACCCAACCTCCCCTGGCTCTCCCACAATGGGCTCAGTGGCCGTAGACAGTCCGGCGAGCTCAGGGAGCCCGTCTTTGGACCTGGCGATACACTCTGGATCTAAGGCCAGAGCGGAGATTGAGGGCGCGAATCCTTGGAAGATCAAGTCTCCTCAGATATCAGCGACATAATCCAAGTTTCCAAAACTAATATGGTGACCTGGGGCGTAGCTGTCGATCTGCTCTAGATGGCCAAGAGATTTGGCCTGCAGTGTGAAGCCGCCAAATACGAAGATCTGGCCGGGGAGAAAAGACTCCCCTAGGGCAGCATCGTTGCAGATGCTGGATGGAGCCATCGAAACCGGCGAATCTCGGGTAGGGGGTCCCGAACTGTGCATCTAAGGTTGATGGTAACAGGAGACAATGGACACGAAGTTTTACCCAGGTTCAGGCCCTCTTGATGGAGGTAATACCCTACGTCCTGCTTGATTGATATTGATGAGTATGAGGGTTACAAGAATTGATCTACCACGAGATCGTAATGGCTAAAACCCTAGAAGTATAGCCTGTCAGATTATGATTGCCTCTACGGACTAAACCCTCCGGTTTATATAGACACCGGAGGGGACTAGGGTTGTACAAAGTGGGTTACAGAGAATGGAATCTTCATATCCGAACACTAGCCTTGCCATCCACGCCAAGGAGAGTCCCATCCGGACACGGGAGAGAGTCTTTTGTCTTGTATCTATGTAGCCCATTAGTCTGGCCCATGTCTAACAGTTCGGACACCCGAGGACCCCTTAATTCGGGACTCCCTCACACGGACAATCCAAGATTAAAACAGAGATTGGAGAACCAAGAGATTTGAAGGACCAACATGCATCTCAGATGGCCAAGGATTGAGCCTGAGGAGCAAGGTGTCGACAAGTGAAGGCCTCCCTTGCCGGGCAGGCAAGCCCAGCAAGGGGCGAGGCCACCACCCAAAGCAAGCAACAAAGCCCCCCCCCCCCCCCCCCGGGCAGAGCCTGCCAGGGTCCGCGGGGGCAGAACTTCCCAACCTACCACTCAAAGCACGACCCACGTCGTCAATTAGTGCGGTGTCAAGTCGCAAGGTGATTAAGTGGCGGCCATTCACCACATGGCAGCCATTTCCTATAGAGAAGCCTACAGATGAAACTCTTCCTGCGACGTGTCAAAAGAGCAGGAGCGGAGCTGGCAAGATAGCCCGGCAGGCCTTGTCAGGCGCCCAATGATGTGACACTAAGCGGTGCATTTAATGCACCCTGTCAGCCCGCAGAGTTAGTTTTGATAGCACTGTTTGCTATCATATCAGTGGATAATGACCACTTTGCCACTGTGTTGACCCCTTAATCTATAAAGGGAGGCCCATGGCACTCGTAGGAAGGATTAGAAGGTTGGAAAATTGACAACCCCAAGCCACCACATACACGTAGTCGCCTCGGTCAAACCTTGCCGGGCAAGTGTACTACCACGTCCATTCTTCCATCAATCCACTAAAGCAGGAGTAGAGTCTTACGCCTCACGGCGGCCTGAACCTGGGTAAATCGATTGTGTGCTCTTTGTTGCGCGGTCGTACGCTGGTCTACTCTTTGTGCAATGCGTCGTCCCCCCGCCGAACCAACAAGGGGCCACCCGGTCCCATAGGTGGCCGCGGAAATCCCGCGACATCTTTGGCGTGCCAGGTAGGGGGAGCGCTTGTGTGACCCTGAAAGGGTACACCACAGCTCATCTTCATTGACACCTCCGTCCTCGGCAATGCCACCTACCGTGGCGCCCGCGGAGGTGCAAAAACGGAACGGGGGGAGATCCACCCTCGCGCCGCATTGCTGCTCTTCAAGATTTACCATGGCAACGGTCACGAACGAGACCGTGACTGATGGCAATGGGTTTACCCCGACGGCTCGTATGGCATTATCGCCATCCAAACATTGTCCGAAGAAAAGGGCACGAGACGCGTGGGCCTGAGCTCCCTCCTTCCTATCCCTCCGCCCCATCGGCAGTCGAGTTGCTTTGACCTTGGCGTCATCGATGATTACCACGCGAAGCTCGGTCCAGCATCTTCCCCACCGTGGGTGATCCTGAGTAGAATGCTGGTATGAGTCTGTCGATTGATGCCTCGGCAAGGCTACTTCGACGAGGTTGCCTGCACTGACACAGCCCATGCGACGGCAGCCGTTGTACTGACTCCAAAAGGGGGAGGGGAGCAAAAGGAAGGTGGACCAGCGAAGCCCAACATTGTGCCCCTATGCCCTCCAGCTATGAGAGAAATATGACGATCCTTGCCGGGAACGAGGACACCTTCGGATCGCCTACTGTTTCTCCCGGCGCCGCGGACGCGTCGAACGCGCGCGGCCCGGCAGACCGAAAAGGAAGCTCGAGACGAAAGCTAAGTCCATGTTATCGCTTCTATTTGATGCATTTCAGATTCCTACAGTCATTTATCCCTTAACTCCAGTAAGTGTTTGTATCATGAAATCCCTCGTGTGATGGAACCTTGGATAGTTTCTTCGATTGCTCCATCGTCCTGTCCAGAGCCACGCTCGCAGGACGAGAGGCTGCGTTGAGAGCTACTTGGGAAAAACCTGCCGAGACACATCCACGCCAAGATGACTGTTAAGGGCCGGACCCTTACGACAATCATGGCAATATGATATCGGCAGGCATCCAGAGCATGCATAGGAATTAATCATACGAACACCAGCATATACAGTTTAGAGGGATAAACGCGCACTTAAAGATCTAGCTAGGAGTATTAGCTTCACACAAACACTAGAGATAAAACGACTAAACACAAAATATACGTCATGTTCTATTATAGGACCAGAAGGAATAACTTAAACGCGGAGAACCCTGTCGGCAAGGGGGCGGCCTTCATCTCAGCAGAGGCAACGTCAGCACCCGTTGGCGGCTTCTTGAAGCCGTCGCCAAGATCAAGCTCTGGGTGGCGGTAGGCGATGTTGCTCAGGACCATGAAAAGGGTGTCGCAGGCGAGCCTCCATGACTCGGTCGTGAAGCGTTCGGCCCTCTCCTCTTCATGCGCCTTCAAATTATCAACCAGCTCGTCAAAGAAGATCCCCAGCTTGATGCTCAGGACCTCCTACGTGCTGGCTGAGTAGACTGGGCCGTCCACGCCCATCGTCGTAGCCTGGGCGCCAAGACGCTCTGCAACATCAACCATGCTCTTGATCCAGAGGTTGTTCATGTTGACCAAGTTCTTCAGCCTGTCCTCTGCATCTTGCCGGAGGCGCTTGGCAGTCTCCAAGTCCTTGGACAGCAGCTTCTGTTGAGATTCGAGGGACTCCGTCGACTGCTCCAGCGAGTCGATCCTTGCCTTCATGTCAGAGATATTGTTGTTGGCGGCCTCGAGGCTTTGGGCCTTGGAGGAGAGCTACGACTGCATGTCCGCTAAGCGAAGCTCTGCTTGCCGTGCCTCTTCTTTGAGTACCTCCACCTCCTTGGCGCTTCCGGCAAGGTCTCCCTTCGGTTTGGCTACCTGCCGATCATGCTCGGCCTTGGCGGAAGACGTGGCATCCAGATCTTCAACAAGCTTCTTTAGCTGGGCAGCGTGTTCAGTATCAAGAGTATCCAGAGCAACCCCATGCTCGTCCTTCAGTTCTTTGGTGTGTTGCTGCACCAAGGCCTCCAAACTATCATCTTTGGCGTGGAGGGTAGCTTCAAGATTTTCCTCTCGAAGGGAGATCTCCCACTCCCTAGCACCCAAGGATGCTTTGTGGTCCGCTAGGCGCCCCTCCCGATCCATGATATCCTCATTCGTCGTATGGAGGGTCTCTTGCTGCCTCATGAGTGCCTTGAACTACTTGTCATGCCATTCACGCAGCAATCGGCACTTGTCCTTCAACCTCTCGTCCACTATGTCGGCAGATTCACGCTGTTCCTTGAGCTTCTTCCACTTCTAGGGCCTGCATATCCTTCACACCAGCCGCCATGGACTCCATGAAGGACAAATCCACGGTGATGGCAGCTAAGTCACCGACTTCCACGCCTCCTACATGTAGAGGGGCCAGAAGGCGCTAGAGCTCTTCATCAAGCTCTGCATCTTTCAAGGATGGGCCGGGGGCTCCGATGTCGGGCAGCAATAGCCCCACGGCCAGTGTGTTCGAATAAAAAGACAGGGCATTAGCAATAGAAGGAAGTGGACCCATGGTTTGAAGAGGAATCTTCGCCTCGATGACCACTTCCTCCGCTAAGGTGTTGTCCATGGGATGCTCCGCCAAGGAACCTTGTGCTCCCCTGGCAGCCAGATCCTACCCCTCAGTAGCCGCGACCTTCACCGCTTCATCTGCGGCAGACCTCCCTATGTCCGCCACCACCACCAACAAGTCTGGTTGTTCGGCCTGGGGGGTGCAGATGAAAAGGGCTAGTGAACAAACAAGGGAATGGAAATCTCGATGCAAATGAAGAAACCAATGCAGGCAGCCAGAATATGAAAAGGAAGAAGGGTTAAGCTGGATACCTGGAGAAGTTTGCCGGGCAGGGGTCTCTGTTTCCCCGGCAACAGTCGTTGCCGGGTCACAAACCTCGCCCTCTGCTGGGGAAGACCTGGAAGTCTTCTATGTTGTCTCTGCCGCGGGGGATTCCATGATGACATCTTTGGCTTGAGCGGCGGGGGACTTGTTCTCCTACAGAGGGGGCTCGTCCTGAATTACCTCGCCCCCTCCTCCGCACGAAGGGGCAGAAGGATTGTCTCCTCCGGTGGGTGGGGCCAAGTCTTTGCTCTTGTGCTGGGGGCTGGGCTGGGGGCTCAACACGGGGTCTTCTGCATCCTTCCCCACCGAAGCCGAGCCCTTGTTACCCTCCAGTAACCCGAGGCGCCGGAGTTTCCTCCTGGAGTGATGGATGAGAGTCTCTGTCTCCTCTTCTATTTCCCTGCCGGCGACAACAAGAACAAGAGGTCAGTCAGCAAAAGAATTCAAATCCGCCAAAGAACAAATTTATCACAAAGAGAAATCCACCTTACTCTTCCACAATGAGCATGGAGTTCAAATTGAACTCCGTGGGAGGACGAGACTCTCGTCCTCTCTTTAGAGATGGAATGGTGGAGCTTCCTGACAGCTTGGACACTCACTGTGGCACCAAGGGCTCCGGGGGAGATGAGCTCTACGAGGAACTCGAGAAAGAACAAGAGATGGACTCCGCCTCCATGACCACCGACCGTTTGGCAGAAGGTGCCTTAGCCTGAGCAAGGTGAGGGGATTGACGGCACGCCAACTCGGCCTTGGAAGACTTGGTGGAGATCTTCTTCAACTTCTTGGTGGGAGGGACCAGGTTGGAGGACGCCACTCCTCGACCGGCGGCGCGCCTACGGGTGCGCTGGTCTAGGTCTGGCGTGGGGGCTTGCAGCCCCCCCGCAAGCCAATCCTCTTCGGGGGCCGCTGCCATGCCCTCCTCCCGCTTGTCCTCCTCTCCCTCCTGGAGCTATGTTTCTGCCATGGCTAGAGCATCTAGCCCGGAAAAGTTATCCCCGACAAGCTCTCTCCCGGCAGCATCCTTTGTGGCTTGTGTCTCACTGCCGCCCTAGGAAGAGATTTCGTTGCCAGCCTTCCATTTGCTCTTTCCGGCCTTTGCGGCCTTTTCCATCTCTGCGCGGCGGGCATCCTTGTCTTTCGTGACCCTCTTTAGAATGTACGCTGCCTATGCAGCTGAGGTGCGTTTATACATCTCCCCTTCATCCCTGGTGGCCTTCTCCACCAAGGTTCAGCCACTGGAGCTCTTCATCAAGGGAAGTGAGCTGCCAAGTGCCCGACACTCCCTCAGCATTGCACTCCGGCATCCAATTCAGTATCTGATCATGGGAAGAGTTGATGTTCAGGGGGATGATGAATGTTGGGAGCTTGAACATCTCAAAGAGACAAAATAGTTGGTCGCACAACCAACCATGGCCGACAAGTTATTGGTCAGCCCCGGCAACAGTCTCATCCTATCCGCCACGTCGCCATATAGCCATGCAGGCCTATCCCTTTCCTCCAGCGGTGAGATGCGACGGATGAGGAAATGTGCCCCCACATGCTTGATGGTTAGCCCGGCAGCCACCAGGCGGATTATCCTATTAATTGTCGGGCGCAACCTGTCCTCTAAAAGGCCCTTGGCGCTCTCCTTGCCGCGCTCGACGCACTCTTGCCGCGCTTCACAAAACTCAGGGGCTTCCTTGTCCTGAATCCAGCACCAATCCCCTCTCCATTCGTACCATCTGTCGCATTGGTACCCAGGGAGGTAATCCTTCTTCGACCGGGGAATCCAACTGATGATCCCAGAACAGTTAACTTTGCTCTCCACCTGTGGGACAAAGTAATGCCGGAACAAATCCACATTGGGCTTCACCCCACTGAAATTCTCACACAAATGTGCAAAGATTGCCATTTGGCATGAAGTCAAGGAGGTGAAAACCGTAGATGTTCATGATTGCCTCAAAGAATTCAGAAAAAGGAGGGCAAATACCACAGATGAACGGCAAAGAACCGATAAGAATTGGGGGGATTCACATCGCCGCTGCAAAGACCACGGGCGCTCCGTGCCCTTTCTCAATGGGCCTACCCCACAAGTATCTGTACTTCACCTGAAGCACGGGGCTGCTCAAGGTGGACGGAAGGAAGACGACATCCGTGCTCCGCTTCTTGTTCAGCTCCGCCGATCTTTTTCTCCCCTCGGTGGTGGGCTCCTTCGCCGCAGTCGTCGACTTCTTCTTATCCGTGGGCTTCTTCCCCATCGTTGCGGCAACGTGAGAAGGATTCATTGGGGAGGATGGCAGCGGAAGGAGAAGAAATATAGGGAACTGCCATTTGGCTTGCGGAGGAAGAAGGTGGAGGGGCGGGGCGGGAGTCGGATGAATCGTGTTGTTCCGATTTTCTCTGCTCTTAAGAGGGCAAGAAAGTGGGGCAGAGGCGCGACGCTTCAGAAAGTTACTGTTTTACTCTAATTACAACCACCCCACGACGCACAGTAATTGTGCAAGGTGAACGTTGGATTGACTAGTCACCGTGGCAAACCGTCACGGCCCTCTCCCGCCACGTGTCCACGCACTATTTGGGGCCTAGACCAACGTGCCACCGACACATATGGCTCAGGCCCGGGGGCTTATGTCGGGGAAAATATATGGGGCAGATATTTTCCCCTGAATCATGCACGGACAAGCCAAGATTAAAACAGAGATTGGAGAACCAAGAGATTTGAAGGACCAACATGCAACTCAAATGGACCAAGGATTGAGCCTGACGAGCAAGGTATCGACAAGTGAAGGGCCTCCCTTGCCGGGCAGGTGAGCCCGGCAAGGGGCGAGGCCACCACCCAAAGCAAGCAACAAAGCCCCCCCCCCAGTAGAGCCTGCCGGGGTCCGCAGGGGTAGAACCGCCCAACCTACCGCTCAAAGCACGAGCCACATCGTCAATCAGTGAGCTGTCAAGCCGCAAGGTGATTAAGTGGCGGCCATTCGCCACATGGCAGCCATTTCCTATAGAGAAGCCTACAGATGACACTCGTCCTGCGACGTGTCAAGAGAGCAAGAGTGGAGTTGGTGAGATAGCCTAGCAGGCCTTGCCGGGCGCCCAGTGATGTGACACTAAGCGGTGCATTTAATGCACCATGTCAGCCCGCAGAGTTAGGTATGATAGCACTGTTTGCTATCATATTAGTGGATAATGACCACTTTTACCATTGTGGTGACCCCTTAATCTATAAAAGGAGGCCCATGGCACTCGTAGGAGGGGTTAGAAGGTTAGAAAGTTGACAACCACAAGCCACCACATACACGTAGTCGCCTCGGGAAAACCTTGTCGGGCAAGTGTACTACACGCCCCCACATTCATTCTTCCATCAATCCACTAAAGCAGGATTAGGTTCTTACGCCTCGCGGCAGCCCAAACCTGGGTAAATCGATTGTGTGCTCTCTGTCGCACGGTCGTACACTGGTCTGATCTTTATGCAACGTGCCATCCCCCCGCCGAACCAACAAGGGGCCGCCCCGTCCCATAGCTGGCCACGGAAATCCTGCGACAGGTAGGGGGTCCCGAACTGTGCGCCTGGGGATCGAAGGTAACAAGGGACACAGGGAACATGATGTTTAACCAGGTTCAGGCCCTCTTAATGGAGGTAAAACCCTACATCCTAATTGATTGTTTTGATGTGTATAGGGGTTACAAGAGTCGATCTACCTCGAGATCGTAATGGCTAGAACCCTAGATGTCTAGCTTATATGAATTCTCATGATCTCTACGGACTAAACCCTCTGGTTTATATAGACACCGGAGGGGCCTAGGGTTGCACAGAGTCGGCTTGCAGAAGAAGGAAATTATACATCTGGACACCAATCTTGCCATCCACGCATAGGTGAGTCCTATCCGGACACGGGGGAAGGCCTTCTACCTTATATCTTCACCGCCCGTTAGTCCGGCCCGTATTACACAGCCCAGACACCCGAGGACCCCCTAATCCAGGACTCCCTCAATCAACACAGCCCGGAGCTGCACCTGTGTATCAAAAGACGATCTCCCGAGAATAATAGATATTTTTCATCTTTAGGAATATCAAGTACAATGAAATCAGTAGGAATAATGTGTCTGTCTAATCTCAAGAGCATGTCTTCGGCTACTCCTATCAGTTTCTCCATAGACTTGTCAGCCATCTACAAAGTTATTCCCATCAGGATGCATTCCCCTAAATTCAACTTGTGGTAAAGTGTTAGAGGCATAATGCTTACTCCAGCTCCAATATCACAAAGAACATTGTTTATATCTATGTTACCTATGGAACAAGATTTCATCGTTATACCTGGATCTCCGAGTTTAGCCGATATCTTGTCCTCAAAGGGGTACTTCCTTATCATGGCAACCTGTTCTTCTAAATTCATGCTTCTTTTATTTTTAATAATATCACGCATAAACTTTGCAAAAGTAGGAAACTTCAATATGTCAATTACATGCAAAGAAACTTGAAGATTCATTATATCTTTCAAGAAGGAAGCATATCAGGCTGCAAGTAGGACTATGCATGGGAGTCCCACCTTTAGCCCACTTGATCCCACTAAGTTTGGTGGGAATAACAAGTCAACCCGTCACAACTTATACAAATTATATGCGCACACGTGGGATCCCACTTAGCTCTCACGATTGCAAATATCATGCCGCAAGATGGGCCACAACACGTACAAACGCAACCAGCAGCTAAACTAGTGATATTCATCGCGTTTAAATCGCTAGGCGGTCGGAACTAGTAGCTTACTAGCTTGCTGCGCGCTGATAGCCTGGTGGATACTACGGCGACGACCCTCCTCTGGCCTGCCGTAGGTGAGGACATGTTGGAAGCCTTGCGATGGTCGTCCCCCCTTCACAGGAACAGTTCTGGGCCCTATCCGAGCTGGCCACCGAGGACTCATTGGCAAGATAGTCTCCTTCCAAGGCACGGTGCTCAATCGAGCGGTGGAGACTAGAGACAGAGGTGCAGCTGAAATGCCGGGGACCCGACAGGTTGGTGTTGATGAGGTGCCTCGGTCGCCTCTGGTGGCGCGTGACACGCGAAGGGGTGCGATAGAGTCGGTGGGCTGTTGTGGTTGGAGGTGAAGGAGGGGCCGGCTGATCTTGGTGTGCGAGCAATGATGAACTCGCCAGGTGATACGTCCATTTTGCATCATGCTTTTATATCGATATTCATTGCATTATGGGCTGTTATTACACATTATGTCACAATACTTATGCCTTTTCTCTCTTATTTTACAAGGTTTACATGAAGAGGGAGAATGCCGGCAGCTGGAATTCTGGGCTGGAAAAGGAGAAAATATTATAGACCTATTATGCACAACTCCAAAAGTCCTGAAACTCCAAAAGTCCCATTTAATTCCACTCTCATCTGCAGCCTGAGAAGCATATAACTCATAATTCAAAGCTGGCCTAACTGCCTTAGGGTAAGGGAGAGTTTTCTTTGTTTTACCTTTCTCTTTTTATTTCTCCTTACCTTTATCTTTGTCTTTCGAATCCTGACTGCTCTCACCTCTTGTTGGATATGGAGGCTTGCTCCTCTTCTATATGGTTGTTTCTTCTATTCTATCATGCTCCCGCCCAGCCTCTTCTTCATTCTTATTGCTATTATCGTCGACGGTCTCTGCGTCAGAATCAACTTCTTTATCATTCTCCCCTTCTTCCTCATTACCATGTGCATCTTGTTGATCTGGTTCTTCTTGGTCCTTGTTATTGTTGAGGAGTTCATCTTCTTGAGTTTATTGTCGACTTCCTCTCCTCTTCAAGGCATGTTCATTCTCATATCACTCAGGTCCTTTTAGGTCCTGCATCATTTTATGAGTTTTAGAAATTTGTGATCATTGAGTTTCTATCATGCGAGAATGTTTACCAAGATTGTTCACAACATGACATAAACCATCTATCAAAAAGATAAGATATAACCTTTTCATTGTGATGAATACACAATCTTAGGTCTCTATTGAAACCCTCTTGATGGTGCTTAAACCTATTCATCGTCTCTCTAAGCTCGTCTTCCTACGGATAGATACTAAATAGATCCACTTTTTCATGAATAACTTGTTCAATACGTTGACCTTTTTCTTGAAGCACCTTATTAAATTCCTCCATGTCTTCAACATGATAAATTTTTCCAGTGTATTTAACAGGCTCCTCAATATTCCGTTCCTCCCTAGCAGTTATAATTTTTTTCTATTAATTCTTTTCCTTCTTATAGAGTAAGGGACATAAAGCATCCTCTTGTACTTAAATAAATGAAAGATTTAGATTCATCATTAATTCCATGATAGAATATATGGAGTATAACATACTCAGCAAAACCATGGTTAGCGCAAAGATTCAAATAGAATAGAATGTCTCCCCCAAGCTACATATAGGCTCTCTCCGATTTCCTAAACAAAAGAAGTAAGATCTTTTTGAAGTTTCACAATTTTGGAGCAGGGGGAAATTTAGCCATAAACTTCTCTGCACACATCTTCCAGCTAGTTATGTTGTGATATTGTAGTATATTATACCACTGTTCTACCTTATCTTTCAAAGAGAACTTGAAGAGTTCCAATAAAACAAATACTCTGGACACATCTTTGATTTTAGAAGTCCCCCATAAAGCATCAAAGAACATAAGATGTGCTTGAGGGTCTTCTTCCTTAGTCCCTGAAAAGGCATGCTTTTGACTTGAGGATAGTCAATGAAATACTTAGTAGCATAATTTGTAGGATATATTATACGAGATCTGGAGCCCATATACGAAGAACAATATTACCTCACAGATTGTTTTTTGAGTAATCATCATTTCTGCAAACAAAATATTGAGCTCAATAGTTTGATTGTTTTGTAGTTTTTCTAATAATGGAGCTCAAAGCTCCAATGGAATACAAGGAATGTAATCTGGCAAATAAGTCTTACCAGAACGAGTAGAACTCCTGTCAGTATCAGGAAGCATCTATAATAACAGCACATACAGAACATTTATGAATCAAATACTCTGTGCTTCACTCACCAACAATGGCGCCAGAAAATACTTGATGATCTGCAAGACACATGGGGGAGTGTAGCACTTTCATGTAAGTATCCCAAATAGTTATTGTCTAAACAAAGAGTGGAGGACAGTATTTATGAGTGATGTTTCTATCACACACAAGTTGTCATAGCTCTTGTGTCAAGTAATTGTATGTGATTCTGTAGAAGCTATTAATGTTACAAGAGGATAATAAACCAGTGTAGTAAATATGATGAGATGGTTGCTACGATAGTAATAATGACTTGAAAATAAAGCACATGAATTAAAGACTGAAAGTAGAAGTGTTTGCCTACAGTCTAGAAATTGGGCGTAGAGAAACTTCGAATCATGGTATACCTCAAGTGTGCCAGTTCAATGGTAATTGTGACTCTCGTAGGATTTGTTGAGATTCCCCCAAAGAGGAAGGGTGAAATAGAACAAAAGAAAAGTATTTCCCTTAGTTAGATAACCAATGTTATCAATCCGGTAGGAAGCTTACAAGCTAACAACTTAAACATCATGCACACAAGTGATACGTCTCCAACGTGTCTATAATTTTTTATTGTTCCATGCTATTATATTATCTGTTTTGGATGTTTTACATGCATTATTATGCTATTTTATATTATTTTTGGGACTAACATATTAACCAGAGCCCAGTGCAAGTTTATGTTTTTCCTTGTTTTTGAGTTTTACAGAAAAGGAATATCAAACGAAGTCCAAATGGAATAAAACTTTATGATGATTTTTCTTGGACTAGAAGACACATGTAGGACTTGGAGGATGAAGTCAAATGAGTCCCAAGGCGGCCACAAGCCTCAGGGGCGCGCCCTGAGGGCTTGTGGGCCCCTCGGAGCTCCTCCAACCCTAATTCTTGGCCTATAAATTCAGAAATATTCCCAAACCAATAGAAGCATCCACCAAAATACTTTTCTTCTACCACAAGCCTCTATTTCCGTGAGATCCCATCTTGGGGCCTTTTTCGGCATCCTGTCGGAGGGGGATTCGATCACGGAGGGCATCTACACCAACTCTATTGCCCTACCAATGAAGCATGAGTAGTTTACCACAAACCTACGGGTCCATAGCTAGTAGCTAGGTGGCTTCTTCTCTCTCTTTGATCTTCAATACAATGTTCTCCTCGATGTTCTTGGAGTTCTATCCAATGTAATATTCTTTTGCAGTGTGTTTGTTGAGATCCGATGAATTGTGTATTTATGATCAGATTATCTATGAATATTACTTGAGTCTTCTCTGAATTATTATATGCATGGTTTGATATCTTTGTATTTCTCTTTGAATTATCGGTTTGGTTTGGCCAACTAGATTGGTTTTTCTTGCAATGAGAGAGGTGCTTAGTTTTGGGTTCAATCTTGCAATGTCCTCACCCAGTGACAAAGTAGGGGTAGAGAGGCGCGTATTGTATTGTTGCCATCAAGGGTAAAAAGATGGGGGTTTCATCATATTGCTTGAGTTTCTCCCTCTACATCATGTCATCTTACTTAAGGTGTTACTCTGTTCTTATGAACTTTTACTCTAGCTGCATGCTCGATAGCAGTCGATGTATGAAGTAATAGTAGTAGATGCAAGCAGGAGTCGGTGTACTTGACACATACGTGATGCCTATATTCATAATCATTACCTTGGATATCGTCATAATGTTGCGCTTTTCTATCAATTGCGCGACAGTAATTTGTTCACCCGCTGTATTATTTTCCTTCAAGAGAGAAGCCTCTAGTGAAACCTATGGCCCCCGAGTCTATTTTCCATCATATATTTTCAGTTCTATAAACCAAAAAACCCAAAAATACCTTGCTGAAATTTATTTACATTTATATTGTTTAACATTTTAGTAATCTTTTATATCTATCTCTATCAGATCTCATCCTTGCAAGTGACCGTGAAGGGATTAACAACCCCTTTATCGCGTTGGGTGCAAGTGTTTGATTGTTTGTGCAGGTGCATAGATTGGAGACTTGCATGTATCTCCTACTGGATTGATAACTTGATTCTTAACTGAGGGAAATACTTATCTCTAATTTGCTGCATCACGCTTTCCTCCTCAAGGGAAAAACCAACGCAAGCTCAAGTATAGCAGGAAGAATTTCTGGCGCCATTGCCGGGGAGATCTACATCAAGCCTACCAAGTACCCCAACATAAACTCTCATCTCTTGCATTACATTATTTTCCATTTGCCTCTCGTTTTCCTCTTCCGCACTTCTAAAACATTTTTAGAAAAACACAAAAAGATGTGCCTTTTTATTCGCCCTTCTTTCATTCGTCTTTTCATTCGCTTTTTGGTTGCTCGTGTGTTAGATTGCTTGCTTTGTCGCGATGTCTCAAGAAAATACCAAGTTGTGTGACTTTTCCAATAATAATAATAATAATGATTTTATTAGTACTCTGATTGCTCCCGCCACTAGTGCAGAATCTTATGAAATTAATGTTCTTTGCTGAATCTTGTTATGAAAGATCAATTTTCCGGCCTTCCTAGTGAAGATGATGCAACCCATATAAATACTTTTGTTTAGTTGTGTGATATGAAGAAGAAAGATGTGGATAATGATATCGTTAAATTGAAGCTATTTCCGTTCTCATTATGAGATCGCGCTAAACTTGGTTTTCATCTTTGCCTAAAAATAGTATTGATTCATGGAATAAGTGTAAAGATGCTTTTATTTCCAAGTACTTTCCTCTCTCTAAGATCATCTCCCTTAGGAAAGATATTATGAATTTTAAGCAACTTGATCATGAACATGTTGCACAATCTTGGGAGAGGATGAAATTGATGCTGAGAATTTTCCCTACTCATGGTTTAAGTTTATGGATGATCATATATTTTTTATGCTAGATTGAATTTTGCATCTAGAAATCTTTTAGATTCTGCCACAGGAGGTACTTTTATGGAAATTACTTTGGGAGAAGCTACTAAACTCCTATATAATATTATGTCTAATTATTCTCAATCGCATACCGAAAGATCTTCCACTAGTAAAAATGTGCATGTGATTGAAGAAATTGATACCTTGAGTGGAAAGATGGATGAACTTATGAAATTGGTTGCTAGTAAGAGTGTTCCTATTGATCCTAATTATATGCCTTTGTATAGTTTGATTGAGAATAATAATGATTCTATGGATGTGAATTTTGTTGGTAGGAACAATTTTGGTAATGACGCATATAGAGGTAATTTCAACCCTAGGCCGTTTCCTAGTAATTCCTCTAATAATTATGGTAATTCCTACAAAAATTCTTATGGAAATTATAATAAATACCCTATTGTATTGATAATAATATTAAAGAATTTATTAATTCGCAAAAAGTTATCAATGCTATGGTTGAAGAAAAATTGCTCGAGATTGATGATTTGGCTAGGAACGTTGATAGAATTTCTCTTGAGATTGATTCTTTGATAATTAGATCTATGACACCCAAGAATTATATTAATGAATCTCCGAAAGCTATTAAAATTTCTATTGATGAGTGTAAATAAAGAACCGCTAGGCTGCGTGCTAAGCAATATTGGTTTGTAAAAGCGTGTTCTTCTAGTTTTTTGTGAGAATGATGATGAAGATCTTAAAGTGATTGGTGTGAATCCTATTGAATCTTTGTTTTCTAATATAAATATTGATAAATATGGGACTGGAGATGAGTCAACTTTAGCTAGAAGGCGTCCCAATGATTCAGAGTTTATAGATCTTAATGCAAAAATTGATAAAAGTGGGATTGGAGAGGTCAAAACTTTAAGTAGCAATGAACCCACTCTTTTGGATTTCAAGGATTTCTAATTATGATAATTGTTCTTTGATAGATTGCATTTCCTTGTTGCAATCCATATTGAATTCTCCTCATGCTTAAGCTTTTACTAAACACATCGTTGATGTTATGATGAAGTCTTTTGAAGAAAAGCTTGAATTGGAAGTTTCTATTCCTAGAAAACTTTATGATGAGTGGGAACCTACTATTAAGATTAAAATTAAATATTATGAGTGCCATGCTTTGTGTGATTTGGGTGCTAGCGTTTCCACGGTTCCAAAAACTTTATGTGATGTGCTAGGTTTCCGTGAATTTGATAATTGTTCTTTGAATTTGCATCTAGCGGATTCCACTATTAAGAAACCTATGGAAGGGATTAGTGAGGTTCTTATTATTGCAAATAGGAATTATGTGCGCGTAGATTTCATTGTCTTGATATAGATTGCAATCCTACATGTCTTATTATTCTTGGTAGACCTTTCCTTAGAACGATTAGTGCAATTATTGATATGAAAAAATGAAACATTAGATTTCAATTTCCGTTAAGGAAGGGCATGGAACACTTTCCAAGAAATAAAATTAAGTTGCCATATGAATCTATTATGAGGTCTACTTATGGTTTGCATACCAAAGATGACAATACCTAGATCTATGTTTTATGCCAAGCTAGGGGCGTTAAACAATAGCACTTGTTGGGAGGCAACCCAATTTTATTTTTATGTTCTTGGTTTTGGTTATGTTTTGCAATAAATACACATTCTTACCTCTGTAATAATTGTGTTTTGGTGTTTTAATTAGTGTTTGAGCGAAGCAAGACCTTTGGGATGGTCTATGGTGATAGTTGATTTGATCTTGCTGAAAAACAGAAACTTTTGCGCTCATTGCCAGAATTTCTAAATATCACAGAAGCATGGAAAAACTCTGAAAATTTTACACAAGATTGATATAGAAATTTCCTCTGTTGTTATAATTTTTTAGAATTTTTGGAGTTACAGAAGTATACGATGTTTTCAGATTGCTACAGACTGTTCTGTTTTTGACAGATTATGTTTCCTATGTGTTGTTTGCTTATTTTGATGAATCTATGGGTAGTATTGGGGGGTATGAACCATGGAGAAGTTGGAATACAGTAGATATTACACCAATATTAATAAAGAATGAGTTCACAGCGGTACCAAAAAGTGGTGATTTATTTTCTTATACTAATGGATCTCATGAGTTTTCTTGTTGAGTTTTGTGTTATGAAGTTTCAAGTTTTGGGTAAAGATTTGATGGACAAGGGAATAAGGAATGGCGGAAGCCTAATCTTGGGGATGCCCAAGTCACCCCAAGGTAATATTCAAGGACAACCAAGCATCTAAGCTTGGGGATGCCCCGGATGGCATCCCCTATTTTGTCCTCGACTATCGGTAAATTTACTTGAGGCTGTTTTTTTATTCACCACATGATATGTGTTTTGCTTGGAGCGTCTTGTATGATATGGGTCTTTGCTTTTTAGTTTGCCACAATCATCCTTGATGTACACACCTTATTAGAATACTCTATGTGCTTCACTTATATTTTTTGAGCTAGGAAATTTGCTCTAGTGCTTCACATATATCTTTTTAGAGCACGGTGGTGGCTTTATTTTATAGAAATTGTTGAACTCTCATGCTTCACTTATATTATTTTGCGAGTCTCTAAACAGCATGGTAATTTTCTTAGGTTATGAATCTAGTCCTAATATGATGGGCATCCAATTGGGATATAATAAAAACTTTCATATAAAGAGCGTTGAATACTATGTGAAGTTTGATTCCTTATAATTGTTTTGAGATATAAAAATGGTGATATTAGAGCCATGCTAGTGAGTAACTGTGGATTTGTAGAAATACTTGTGTTAAAGTTTGTGATTCCCGTAGCACACATGTATGGTGAACCGTCATGTGATGAAGTCGGAGCATAATTTATTTTTTGATTGTCTTCCTTATGAGTGGAGGTCGGGGACGAGCGATGGTCTTCTCCTACCAATCTATCCCCCCCAGGAGCATGCGTGTAGTACTTTGTTTAGATGGCTAATAGATTTTTGCAATAAGTATGTGAGCTCTTTATGACTAATGTTGAGTCCATGGATTATACGCACTCTCACCCTTCCACCATTGCTAGCCTCTCTAGTACCACGCAATTTTTGCCGGTGCATTAAACCCACCATTACCTTCCTCAAAACAGCCACCATACCTACCTATTACGGTATTCCATAGCCATTCCGAGATATATTGCCATGCAACTTCCACCGTTCGTTTTATTATGACACGCACCATCATTGTCATATTGCTTTGCATGATCATGTAGTTGGCATAGCATGCGTGTAGTACTTTGTTTCGATGGCTAATGCATGTCACTCTTTATCATTGCACATCCCGGTACACCATCGGAGGCATTCATATAGAGTCACATTTTGTTCTAGACTTCTAGTATCGAGTTGTAATTCTTGAATTGTCACTACTAGGGAAAACCTTATACACAGAGGTATAGCAGTAGCGTTGGTCAAAACTCGGCGCTAGCGCTACTTAGTAGTAGCGCTTGTTACAAAACCACGCTACAACCATTGTTTTAGCAGTAGCGCATCTCCATAGAAAAGCACTACTACTAAAATTCCCTCACTAATGCCGGTAGGCTAGGAATAGTAGTAGCGGTTCACCCAGAAGCACACTACTGCTAAAAACTTTGTAGCAGCGCGTTTATGCTGTAGAGCGCTACTGCTATGAAAAAGAAAATAAATAGAAAAATAAGTAGAAAAGTAAATGAAAATGAAGGAAATATAAAAAGGAGAAATGAAAAAAATAAAATGTAAAGAAAACAAAAGAAAAATAAAACAGAAAGGAATAGTTGTAGTGCGTTTCTCTGGAACACGCTATAGCTATCTTAGCTATAGCGCGTTTCGGCAAAACGCGCTACTGCTAGTTTGACTCAAATCCCGGCAGCCCGGGCTCAAAATTTCGCTAAGTCCTTTCCCCCCTCTCTACTCCCGTCCCCCCTGTCCCCCAACTGCTCCATCGCCGCCGTCGCCCTGCCGCCTTCGACCACACCGCCACCGCCCGAGGCCGCCTTCGATCACACCGCCGCCGCCCGCCGCCTTCGACCACACCACCGCCACCCGAGGCCGCCCTCGACCTCACAGTCGCCGCCCGAGGCCATCGTCGACCTCACCGTCGCCTCCCTCGAGCTCACCGCCGCCGCCCGAGCCAGAGCCTGCCCTCGCCGCCGACCGTAAGGCTCTGCCTCTCCTGTCCCCTACCCTCCTCTCTCTCTCTCTGCTAGGGCAATTCATATATATGTTGATACTGTGTTCATATGAACCCTAGGTGTTCATATGAACCCTAGACTTTTTAGGGTAGTAGGCATTTTATAGCATTTAGGAAAAATGATTAGCAATTTTTTTAGGAAATTAGCTAGGGAAATTTTTATGAAAATGCCTAAATAGTAATTCCATTTAGCTTTAAACTAATAGAGGGTATATAAATAATAGTAGCATTTAGATTTAAATTAACAGAGGCTGTAAACAAAAAACACATAGCTATAAAAAAAATATTTGGACTACGGACCTGAATTTGTTCCAAATTTCATTCAAATGAAATTTGAATTATTTGGACTATGGACCTGAATATTTTTGCAGAAATTGGGTGTAGGTACTAAGGTCTTGCTGTGGAAATTTTGGTGAGGTCAGAAGGGTTAGAGAAAATGGAGTTCCTAGACTTTTAGCTTTAGATAGAAAACAAAAGTATTTAGCTATAAATAAAAAACAGTAGCTATGGCATTTAGCTATAAACAAAAAACAGAATTGTTTTTCTTTTCAAAAACTTGGTCAAACTAATTGTTGCTATGTAAACAAAAAACAAGACTGTTTTTATATGATATATGTCATTGATGTTCATTTGCATATTCCATTATTGCTGATTATATCCTTTCATTGAAGTGGCCATGTTATATGCAAATTCCTCAATAGTGTTTGCTCATGTTATATCTTTTCATTGAAGTTGTTCGATTGTGCCCAAGTGGCTTTGTTGTTTCCAGTGAATGATGCTGAGTGGCCTATGTTTTGTCGGAATGTTGATTCATTTCTGTTCCGGCAAATTTCAGGTTCTCGATTTGTCCACTTTTTAGCAAAGGTCATGCCGAAATTTTCCGTGAATTTCGGCATGACTTGTGCTACAAACTAGGACATATCGAGTGCTCAGGATTTGCCACACCAGGAAGGAGTCAACATTCCTGCAAAACAATAGGCCTTTTTTATGTCATTATTCATTTTATTAGGTCTAGAATTAATTGACTAGATTTAATCACAGGAAACATGGCTAGCAACGATGAAGGACATGGTTCTGGTGATTGCGACGACGTCTACTGGGCGGCAGACGAATTTTTTAGCCTTGCCGACGATCAACCGATGTTGTTGCTGGGCCCACCGGTGGCATCGGGGACTGAGACCGACACGCAGACCGGTGCTGAGACTGAGACCGGCACTGAGAGTCAGACCGGCATCGAGACCGGCGCTGCCTTGGGGAGCGGAGCCGGTGTAGAACCAAAAGCAAAGAGGCAACGGCTTCCTAACAAACTCAGGACTACTAGACTGGTGGTCACGGAGGTGGACGACGGCAATTTTGAGCCAAAGGCGCCCGAGGAAGCGCGTCGATGCTATGGCAATCAAATAGGATGCATCGTACGGACAACCGCCACCATCAACGATGAGAAACTACAGAAGATAGAAAATATGAGGAGCTCCCTCCTAAAGAAGTTTCACCAGATATTCTTGTTCCTGGGCCGGAATGAGAAGGATTATGAAGATCCAGATGAGGACCCGGCAATGAAGAAGATAAACAAACACGCCATGACCAAGTTTAGCGATGCGTTGGCCGCTTGGAAAAATCGAGTGAAAGCAAAGATCATCTACAAGGAACCCTACTCCGAGATTGTAAAGGATAATCCGACAATCACGGAAGAGCAGTTTCAAATATTCAAGGAGGCTTTCGAGGCCGAAGCTGCCAAAAAAAGCCTAAGTACATGAAGGGTCTTCAAGAGAGGAACATTGGGAGCCACCACCTCGGAAGCCGTGGTTACGGCGGAAAGAGGTCCAAATGGGCCAAGGAGGACGCAGAAGCCACGTGTCGGGGCATCCCAGACCCCTTGGCAGATTGCACCGTCCCGCAGGAGCGTGACGTCCTCAGGGCCCGGCACCGTTGGGACCCAGTGAAGAAGGTTTACGAGACAAAACCGATCATTATGGAGTTCATGAGACTGCTGGTAATTTTAGTTTCTTATCAATTCGACTGCACATGTTAGTCATATTTGTAAACGATCCTTGTGCCTTTTGCAGAGAGAGCAGCACCGGATTGCGGCCGAAAGCGACTCGCCGTCTGAGGCAATGGCGAGGCCCAAGTGGGACACTCCATTCAACCGGGCGTTGAACATATTGAAATGACAACCTGTGGATACTCGACCGTCGTATGGACGTGTGCACGGTGTCGGAGACGGCGCCACATGGAAGAAGTACTACCGTGAGACCATGAAGGAGAGAAAGGAAAGACGGAGGTTAACTGAAGAAAACATCGACAAGAAGGTTGAGAGTGCGGTTGAGAAGAAATCATCTTAGACAGTCGCAACAGCGGTAGCTGCCGCGAAACAGGTGGTCGCAGATTTGTCTACTTCCTTGGTGATGGGCGTTTTCACTTGGACAAGGCAAAATCCAGAAAAAAAATGCAGAGGACTTTCCCCTTGCTGACTTCTTGGGGAGCAGCTCGACTAGCGTTGCACCAGCACCTGCTCCCGCACCGGCTCCCGCACCGGACGTGCTCGGTGGTCCTTCGTCTTTGGCTGAGCTCGACGCCCTCACGGTATCTGTCACACCGGCCCCCTTCAATATAAATATATAATCTCCTGTTTTCGTTGCCTTTTGGATGTCTCACGTCGCAGACTTTTCTTTGCAGGCCGACGAAACCCCGTGCACCATATTGTACACCATCGGCGACCAGAAGGTGGACGTGGGGAAGGCGATGATAATGGAGCCGAAGGAACCATTGTTCCACAGCCGGCCGATCCCCCCGAACGTCTTCAAGGTTTCCATGGCCAGTGTCAAACCGGGCAACGAGAATTTGCCTCCTCCAATACTAGTGGGTGACGACGACGAGACACCGCGGCGGCTTGGTGATTGTTGCAATGGGTGGGTCCTGTTGTGGCCAAAGAGTCTGCTTCGTCTGGAGGCGGCCGGGAGCACACCCACGAGCACGCAGCCTCAGCAAGGTATGAACATCAACACCCCACCTACCCAATTAGCGTCGGGTGTCGGGTTGGGTGATAGCGGACGGGGTAAGGAGGAGGCTCCATTAGTCACTGATGACATCGCCATGGATGAGGATGAGGACGACGATGGCGCTGCACAGTATGTCTATACTGGCGCCTCCTCAGGGTTTGAGCGTCATGAGTCGGTGCCAGAATTGCCATCTCAACATATTATGGACGACCTTCCGGTAGTAAAGAAGTCTAGGAAGAGAGCGAGGAAAGGCAAAAAAAGCTGATTCTATGATCCAGCCGCCTCAGCAGCCTCGGGTCAGGACCGTATAGATATCCCCGATGCGGATAAATGGCATATCCCCGGTCAACCAATCCTACCTGCAACAGTGCTACGGGTCAGATTCGGCGATCTAAGGAGACTTCATGACGATGTGTTGCGGGTAGAGAAAGGCCTCATCGCCTCGAAAGATCCAGAATACCCACTCTACATGGTTAACATTCCGCGGCAAATGTCGTACGTCGACAGCTTCCCCGCGGATAAGTTCTTCCTCCGATTCGATTACATATTCGACATGTTTCACGTGAAGAAGCTGGATTTTACGTTTGTCCGCCTTTATGCCTTGCACATGAACTACATCATCAGGGTTGAGCAGATATGTCATATCTGTGTCGCTGACCCGTACTACATGCACGAGGGCTTCTTGGGAGTCTGCGCAAAGCACCGTGAATACGCGAGGATTACATCATCAGTTTCATGCTCGCCAATAAGGACAAGGAGGCGATTCTCGTGCCTTATCATCCCGTGTAAGTCATCCATGCTGCTATCATTCCTTCGATTTCAATCATTCATTTGCACGGTGGAGGCTAATTAATTTGAGGTGTACTTATTTTGCGCAGCGGCGGGCGTGCCGTCCTCATCATCCTCTACCCCCGATTCTCCCACGCTCTTTACTTGGACTCGTCGAAGAACATTCACAAAAAGGATTACACCCACATCAAGGATGTTCTCGACAGTGCTATGTTTTACTACCAAGCAAGGGGTGGAGAGGTCAGGGACAAGAATAGAAGGGGCGGCAGGGTCGCCTTCGGCCATAAGACCGACTTCTGCTGCATCCAACAACCGAACGATTCTCTTAATGATGGATTCTATGTCCTACACCACATGCTGGAGTACAGACGGGATCACCAGAACCTTCGCATGTCACCTAGATCCGGCGATGCCCATATTCTGCAATGGGCAAAGGACATAGGAGATATCGTGGATCATCGACTTTGAGCTGAGTTCTATAACATCCAGCGCGAACTTGCCCAAATCATCATGAAGGAGGTCGTCGGAAAAACAGGGATGTTCTACGGAGAAGGACAAATGTCGCGGGAAGACGTCCGAACATGGATAGCCTCTCAGCATCTCGACACGAAGCCTTTCACTAAGATCGAGGACTATCTCCCTGACTTGGATGGATGGAACGACATGTTGGAGTGATTGTCGATATATGACAATGTGTCCGTTTAGTCCATACTTTCTGTATGACAAAACTTTGAGTTATGCACGGTGAAACTTTATTTGTGATGTAATTAAACCGTCCTCCTCCTCGACTAGCGAAAATCACTCTAGTTAGGGCATTTTGGGGTACGACGAACTTTGTTATTTATGCTTATGATATGTTGTTTCTATTTTTGCCAAGTCTGTCTCTTTCTGTTGCTCAACTATATATGTTGCATATCATCGACTCATGTTATGATGCAGGTGCATAGATCATAGATGGCGAAGAAGTGCTACGCCAGGAGTGTATATACGACAAGTGGCCGGAGTGTCAGGCCCAGGTGTACCGGTTTCCGGTTTCCGAGCGCCAGGCAATAGTTAGTTTAGGTTCACGCTAATGCGAGAGAGGGATACGAACTCTTGTACTCAAAGTGATAGCTCTTCTCGCGTATATCATTGTTTAGATGGATGACGATGTATTTGCAAGTAATCGAGACTTGTATCGCTATTTTCGGGATGATGACGAGAGACCACTTTGTGTTGGATGATGATTATGATGATGACATGATTTGATTAGACTAATTGTATGTATATGCTATGATTACATTTGTATGTGTATGATATGCTAAAGATTATTGTATAAAGCCTATTCAAATACAAAACAAATACAAAACAAATATGCAGGGAAAAAACTAATAAAACTAGTAGTAGCGAGGGGGGAAATTCAGCAGTAGTGCCGCCTTACCAGTAGCGCTTCCCAGTAAACAGTGCTGCAGATAATATCAGCAACGCCCTTTTCTAAAGAGCGCTATAGCTATTCATGTATAGCAATAGCGTGGGACAACAGGCGCTACTGCTATATGTTAGCCGTAGCGCCTTATTAGTAGCGCCGGTCCCCGCGCTACTGAGAGGCCCAAAACCCGCGCTGCTGCTAGGCTTTTCCCTAGTAGTGTGTAAGTAAACAAAAGTGTGATTGAGGGAGTCCTGGATTAGGGGGTGTTCGGGTACCCGGACTATACCTTCAGCCGGACTCCAGGACTATGAAGATACAAGATTGAAGACTTCGTCCCGTGTCCGGATGGGACTTTCCTTGGCGTGGAAGGCAAGCTTGGCGATGCGGATATTCAAGATCTCCTACCATTGTAACCGACTCTGTGTAACCCTAACCCTATCCAGTGTCTATATAAACCGGAGGGTTCTAGTCCGTAGGACAACTTCATCATACAAAAATCATACCATAGGCTAGCTTCTAGGGTTTAGCCTCCTTGATCTCGTGGTAGATCTACTCTTGTACTACCCATATCATCAATATTAATCAAGCAGGAGTAGGGTTTTACCTCCATCGAGAGGGCCCGAACCTGGGTAAAAACATCGTGTCCCTTGTCTCCTTTTACCATCCACCTAGACGCACAGTTTGGGACCCCCTACCCGAGATCCACCGGTTTTGACACCGACATTGGTGCTTTCATTGAGAGTTCCTCTGTGTCGTCACTTTTGGGCTCGATGGCTCCTTTGATCATCAACGATGATGCGGTCCAGCGTGAGATTTTTCTCCCTGGACAGATCTTCGTCTTCGGCGGCTTCGCACTGCGGGCCAATTCGCTTGGCCACCTAGAGCAGATCGAAAGCTATGCCCCTGGCCATCAGGTCGGGTTTGGAAGCTTAAACTACACGGCAGACACCCGCGGGGATTCGATCTTCGATGGATTCAAGCCACAGCTGAGCGCGCCGCACTGTGACGAGAGGCATGATCTAGCTCTGCCGCCGAACAGTGCCCTGGAGGCCGCACAAGCACCGGTTCCGACCCTTTATTCGGATTCTATTGCGCCAATCGAGGATGAGCGGTTGGACGTCACCTCGGGGGCTACGATCTCAAAGGCGATCGAGCCGAACGTCAGCCCCGCGTTCCGCATGGCCCGTGACTCCAAGGAGCCGGATTCCTCTCCGAACTCCGAACCCCCCACGCCCCTGCCGATCGAATCCAATTGGACGCCGATAATGGAGTTCACCACCGCGGACATCTTTCAGCACTCGCCTTTTGGCGACATCCTGAATTCTCTAAAGTCTCTCTCTTTATCAGGAGAGCCCTGGCCAGACTACGGTCAGCGAGGATGGGATACGGACGATGAAGAAATTCAAAGCCCACCCACCACCCACTTGGTAGCCACTGTCGACAATTTAAACGACGTGCTCAACTTCGACTCCGCAGACATCGACAGCATGGACGACGATGCAGGAGATACAGATGAGCCAACGCCCATAGGGCATTGGACAGCCACCCCATCTCACGATGTGTACATGGTGGATACCCCTAAAGGAAACGACAACAAGGAAAAAGGGGATGGAACGGGGGATCGATCCCTCGAAAAGCAATCAAAGCGTCGGCGTAAATGCCAACCCAAGCCCCGCCTCGATAAAGACCCAGCCATAGAGCAGGATGAGCCGGTAGACGACGAGCAGGCCTTAGAGCAACCATCCGAACAGGGCAACATGATAAAGAAACCGAACATCCCTCCCCCAGCGAAAACGGCACTCCGGACGACCTTACGCCGGATAAACCCACGAAGCAGAAGAATCTCCACAAGAGGCTCGTTGCAACAGCACGTAGCCTGAAAAAGCAGAAGCGGAAGCTAAAAACGACGGAAGATGCACTCAAGATCCGATGGAGCAAAGTAATCAATACCGCAGATAAATACGGCGACAGTCGCCGCATTAAAAGCTATCCGAAGAGAAGGCTACTGCCCGAATTCGACGAAGAGGCCCTAGAGCCCTTGCATTCAAAACATAAGAAAGCCACACGGTCGGGTAGACGACCCCATGGCCAGCACAAAGCGGCAAGCGGCGCCGCACTTACATCGGCATGCGACCCACTTAAGGATTTGCATCAGGGCCCAGTCAGGTCCATTTACGGGCCAAGAAAGCAAGCTCTCATAAGCAATGCAATAAAGCCATCATCAGAATCCGGCACACCCAAATACAGGGGCGCCGCACACCCCCTATGTTTCACCGATGAGGTCCTGGACTATGAATTTCCAGAGGGATTCAAACCCGTAAACATAGAGGCATATGATGGAACAACAGACCCTGGAGTCTAGATCGAGGATTATATCCTCCACATACATATGGCTAGAGGAGATGACCTCCACGCCATAAAATACTTACCCCTTAAGCTTAAAGGGCCAGCCCAGCATTGGCATAAAAGCCTTCCTGAAAACACAATCGGAAGTTGGGAAGAACTCGAGGACGCTTTCCGAGCAAATTTTCAAGGGACCTATGTCCGCCCTCTGGATGCAGATGATCTTAGTCACATAACTCAACAGCCCGGAGAATCAGCTCGGCAATTCTGGAATAGATTCCTCACTAAAAAGAATCAGATAGTCGACTGTCCGGACGCCGAAGCCTTAGCACCTTTCAGGCATAACGTCCGAGACGAATGGCTCGCCAGACACCTCGGCCAAGAAAAGCCAAGAACAATGGCCGCACTAACAAGCCTCATGACCCGCTTTTGTGTAGGAGAGGACAGCTGGCTGGCAAGATGCAGCCCCAGCGACCCAAGTACATCCGAAACTACGGATGGAAATGGAAAACCGCGACGCAACAAGGACCGTCGCCGGACTAAGGAAAAAACTCCGAAGAGCATGGCAGTCAACGCCGGATTCAAAAGCTCATGACAGAATCAGACAAAGCCACCCCTCTAGGATAACAGGGATGATCCATCCAACTTAAACAAAATCCTGGACAGGATATGTCAAATACACAGTACTCCCGGTAAGCCTGCTAACCATACCCACAGAGATTGTTGGGTTTTCAAACAATCCGGTAGACTCAACACCGAACACAAGGGGCTCAACACACCAAGCGAAGACGAGGACGAACCCCAAAAGCAGAGCACCAGGAAACAAAAGAACTTCGCACAAGAAGTAAAAACAGTAAACTTACTTCACATAAAAAAACGTGCGGCGCCCATAAAGGTACGCACCACACGACCTATCCCAAAGGGGTCCCGCCATTGGTTGTCAAAACCAATCATCTTCGATCGGCTGGATTATTCTAGAAGTACCAGGAACGCAGGCTGGACTTCCTTAGTACTCGATCCAATAATTGGCGGATTCCAGTTTTCAAATGTCCTTATGGACGGCGGCAGTGGACTAAACCTGATATATCAGGACACAATCCGCCACATGGGGATAGACCCAGCAAGAATCCGCCGCAGCAAAACCGCCTTTCAAGGGGTCACGCCTAGTCCGGACACCCATTGCATGGGTTTTCTCCAGCTCGAAGTTATATTCGGCTCTACCGATAACTTCCGCCGCGAAAAGCTGACCTTCCACATCATCCCATTCTCCAATCTCTATCAAGCACTACTGGGACGCGAAGCTTTCGCTCGCTTTAACGTAATACCGCATTATGCATCTCTAACGCATAAGATGCCCGGTCCACGAGGCATCATCTCTTTGAAGGGGAAGCATTGATGTGCCCCTCCCCCAAGCGAAGGACTGTGCGGCCGCTTTGACAGCCCCACAGTAAAATGACTTCATCGGCCAAAAATTTCGGAATAGGTCATTAAAGACCACGAACGCGGATAGACGAGTTCGGTACAAAATCATCATTGATGCAGGCTTAGTGGCCATATACCCCCGCACTAGGGGCTCCGTACATATACAATAAGAGACAATAAAGCTCACTTCTATATATTTTACTTTATACTTTGCTTATTTTAAACTTTTGTTTGGCACGACCCATTTTCAGCTCAGTTCCTCTCTTTCGCAGATGAACGTCGTGCGGCGCCCGTCCAGGATATGGCACAACGGAGACACAAGCGCAGACGTGCAGTAGGGACCCGTCCTAAGGATTCTTTTTAGATTAAGACCCTGCGTAAACCTTTTTTACTGTCTCTTGTTGCTACATATCCCCTGGTTTTCTCTGATATAACCAAGGAGGAGGCTGGCGTCTTGGCATGTGGCCACGTCAGAGTTTTTGCGCGTACCTGGACACTAGGGGCTTTTTAATAAAGAGTGTTGTTTTGCCCGCACCCATAAAGACCGAACACCTTAGGGAGTGTTCGGCGTCGCAGGTTTTGGCATTATATGCATCAGCTCCGAATCATGTCTTTGGTCAAATGTTGGGTTGCCCGGCCCCTGAGTTCGGCTACCTTACGTTCCGCTCTATCGGCTAAGGTAGCACCAGGAGAACTACTGCGATTGTGCCCCGGTTAGGCCGGGCGAGCGCCTCAGTAGAGAAAGCCGAAAACTGACTGTCATGATGTAGCGTGAGACTGGTCAGCCACCCGATGACCTATTGGAATCTATAGGATTCCTCCATTTTAACGAAGGGCCGTTTCCCGGTCAGGCACATACGCGCCCCGAACTCGGGCGAGCGCAGTCGCCACCAAGGGGCTACCTAAATAGTCCCACTGTCAAGCTCCTATGGCTAAGTGAAAGTGTTAAAGCATTATAGTCCGGTTGCCTGGCCCGCTGCGCTATCACCTCCTTTGTAGGACCAAGACGTTGGGTTAAGTGTGAAAATGTGTCTTCTGCGAGCACCCCCGCACTATGTGCTTGGGGGCTGAAGCCAACGACTGCCATCTTTCAGATTTTATATATATATATCTTAAAATGGCCGCACAGGAGGTGTTCACAATACTTGAAGGCACAAGTATAAAAGGCCACTACAATTTATCAAAATATTGCTTTATAATTACATATGCTATCATAACATAGCATCCTTCGAGCATTGCGTCTCTATTACACGAGCGCCTTCAAGGACTTCCTGAAAATAGTGCTCAGAGGGTACTCGGCTTTTGTCTGAATCTCGGGACGCAACAACAGTGGTCTCCATCTCTGCCCAGTATGTCTTGACACGGGCAAGAGCCATCCGTGCGCCCTCTATGCATGCTGACCTCTTCATCGCATTGATACGCGGCACCGCATCAAGGAATTGTTGCACCAAGCTAAAATAACTCTTCGGCTCCGGTCTCCCAGGCCAAAGATGACACATGACGTACTTCATGGCGAGTCCGGACAATCTATTCAGTTCGGCCCATTGAGCCAGGCGATCATCCACTGCCAGTGGACGCTCTGGATTGTGGAACTGTGACCAGAAAAGCTTTTCCACTTCGCGATCTTTTAGATCTCGAAAGTGTTCGGTCGCATCAGCAGCACTTGCTGCCAAATCCAAATAGGTGTCCTCCACACTCCACATCCGGTCCAACGGAGCAAACTTCGGATCACAAAACTTCCTCCGCAGCATAAAGGGCTTTCCAGCCGCAATCTGTTCGGCCTAACGCAGCTCCTCCTTCGCAGCTCTCATCGCAGAGTGAGCGTCCTTGGCATCGGCAACGGCCTTCTTTAAGTCTGTCTGTCTTGCCCGGTCTTCTTTCTCAAGAAGTTTGCAACGGTCTGCAGCGCTCTTTAACTTCTCGGCCATCTCGGCCATCTCTTCTTTGCTTCGGCAGTGAGCAGCCTGTTCGGCTCTCAGCTCTTCAAGGGCCTTCTCTGCAGCCGCATCGCTTTTTTTGGCTTGCTCCTTAGCTCGGGCAAGTTCTGCCCTAAGATTCTCCACGGCGGTCATGCCATCTGCGTCAAGCACACACATTGTAAGACACTGGCATGAAGCTCCTCTTACATGATGCCGCCCGAGGAATTACATACCTTGAGCCTCATCAAGCCGCTTGTTGACAAGTGCGATGTTGGCATCTGCCACGTCCAGTTGCCGCTTTAGTTCGGCCAAATTATCAGTTCGGCTTGATTCCGGACACCTCGCCACCTACATTCAAAGGCGACATCTTAGACCTGGGATTATGATCCTCTGCGTGCCGTCATTTCTTGACAACGCGCAGAGTCTCAGGGGCTACTATCTACACAGGGCGCATCTTACTTATGCGCAACTGACCAAAGCGTACATTATCTAACGTACCTCAAAACCCGTCAGTAAACTTTTGACGGCCTCATGCAATCCGCTTTCTGCGGATGAAATCCTTTCAATCACCGTGCCCATCAATGCACGGTGCTCCTCTGAGATAGAAGCTCGCCCCAGCAGAATCTTTAGCTCCTCCGGCCGAGCACCAGACGGTGCCGAACTTGTCCTATGGCCTCTTTCGAAGGCCGGACGCGGAGAACCTTGGGGGCACATAGCTATCTTCCGCCCCTGCCGGATTCAGAGAAACCCTCCGCGATGACACCTCGGGGTCGCCCGCCTCGCTAGGCGGTACGGCAGGGGGAGGCATCCCGCTCTCCATCATCTCCGGACGAAGATCCCCCGAAGACGAGCTCTGCTGAGAAGGGCTGAGGTCCGAGCTACAAGGTAAAATTTCGGTTAATCTTCTCAGATATAAATCAAGGATTTCTCTCATCCCTCAAAAGGAAAACCTCTCTCTACTTACGGCTCACTGGAGGGCTGATCCCTTTGAGGGCATAGTTCGGCCGAGGAACTCCCCGGCATCGGACCCTCTGACAAGGATTTTCTCCCCCGCTTCGAGGCCATGGTCTCCGGGTCGTCAGAGGCGGCCCTCTTCTTCCCCTTAGGAGAGGAATTGTCGGTTCCTCCCTTCGGAGCAGCCTCCTTCGAGGAGGCCATAGTCCCCTTGTGCTCCCACTTACTTCCCTCCAAAGGCATTATCTTCAACATCCTGACAAGCACGGGATCCGGCCTGGTTTCGGGAAGGGGAGCCGGACACCTGATCAGCTTTGCCTTCGCTATCCACTCCTGTTTAAAAGGACAGCTCTTTTAAGGGGCAAGTTTATGACGATTATATGGATAGTAAGTCCGGGCACAAGGTTACTTACTTGGGTATCCGGGCGATTGCGGCTTAGGCATGCGTCCTCGGTCAAATCTGGACACATTGCTTGTGATCCGAAGAACATTTTATACATCTCCACGGGCGTTGCGCCCATAAAATGCTGCAGAGCTCGTGGTTCCTCCGGATTAAACTCCCACAGGCGAAGGGAGCGACGTTTGCCGGGCAGTGTTCGGCGAATCAGCATGACCTGCGTCACCTTGACCAGGTTGAGGTCTCTTTCTAAGAGATCCCTGATGCGGCCCTGTAACAGGGGCACGTCTTTGGATAACCCCCAATTTAATCCTTTGTTGACCCATGACGCTAGCCATGATGGGGGACCCGAGCGAAAGGCAGGAGGTGCCACCCACTTGGCGCTCCTGGGAGCAGTGATATAGAACCACTCTCATTGCCACAAGTCGAGCTCCTCCTGAAAGGAGCCCTCGGGCCGTGGAGCATCAGCATTCTTACTTATGACAGTGCCTCCGCACTCTGTGTGCCGTCCCTCGATCATCTTCGGCTCCACTCCAAAAGTCTTGAGCCATAATCCGAAGTGAGGAGTAACACGGAGGAACGCTTCGCACACAACGATGAATGAGGAAATGTGGAGGATGGACTCCGGAGCTAAGTCATGGAATTCCGGCCCGTAATAAAACAGCAGCCCCCTCATGAAGGGATCCATCGGGAAGCCTAACCCCCGAAGGAAGTGAGACATGAACACTACGCTCTCACCAGGCTGGGGACTGGGAATAGCCTGCCTTTGAGCAGGCAACCTATGCGAAATTTCAGCGGTCAAGAACTTAGCCTCTCTCAACTTTAGCACGTCCTCCTCCATGATGGAGGAGGGCATCCATCGGCCTTGAAGGTCGGAACTGGACATTGTCGAAGGTCCGCAGCGCCTGGAATCTGGAGCCTAGGGTGTTGGAACTTGAGGCGACGGGCGAACTTGTTTTGAGATTGGGGAAAAGGAGTAAGGCCCTGGTCTCTTTATAAGAGGTTGAATACCAGGAGCCCTCCCTGGGACCATTTGGGACTCGCCTTTAATCGAGGAAACGTGCTAACGGGCACGATTGGGTTACCCACGTCCGTATTGATGAGAATCCCGGAAAAGGGGGGACACGATCTCTGCTTTGACAAGACGTGCCAAGGAAACCGCCTCGCTAAACGTGCTGAGGTGGAAAAGTAAAAACGATTCGAGTAAAGGACTTGGCCGTAGTGTGATGTCATGCTGCGGAATACGTCAGCAGATTAGATTTGTGTTGATATTATTCTCTCTATGGCAATATGTGGAAACTTATTTTGCAGAGCCGGACACTATCCTTGGTGTTTAAAATCTTCTTGAATGACTTGGAGGAGGAACCCGCCTTGCAATGCCAAAGACAATCTGCGCGCCGGACTCGTCGTCATTGAAGCCTGGTTCAGGGGCTACTGAGGGAATCCTGGATTAGGGGGTGTTCGGGTAGCCGGACTATACCTTCAGCCGGACTCCGGGACTATGAAGATACAAGATTGAAGACTTCGTCCCGTGTCCGGATGGGACTTTCCTTAGCGTGGAAGGCAAGCTTGGCGATGCGGATATTCAAGATCTCCTACCATTGTAACCAACTCGGTGTAACCCTAACCCTATCCAGTGTCTATATAAACTGGAGGGTTCTAGTCCGTAGGACAACTTCATCATACAATAATCATACCATAGGCTAGCTTCTAGGGTTTAACCTCCTTGATCTCGTGGTAGATCTACTCTTGTACTACCCATATCATTAATATTAATCAAGCAGGAGTAGGGTTTTACCTCCATCGAGAGGGCCCGAACCTGGGTAAAAACATCGTGTCCCTTGTCTCCTGTTACCATCCGCCTAGACGCACAGTTCGGGACCCCCTACCCGAGATCCGCCGGTTTTGACAACGACAGTGATGATTATCATTATTAGAGCATTGTCCCATGTGAGAAAAGGATGATGGAAGCTATGATTCCCTCACAAGTTGGGATGAGTCTCCGGACTTTATAAAAAAATAAAAGAGGCCAAAGAAGCCCACAAAAAAATAAAGAGGCCAAGAAGCCCAAACAAAAAATGAGAGAAGAGAGAGAAGGGACAATGTTACTATCCTTTTTCCACACTTGTGCTTCAAAGTAGCACCATGATCTTCATGATAGAGAGTCTCCTATGTTGTCACTTTCATATACTAGTTGGAATTTTTCATTATAGAACTTGGCTTGTATATTCCAATGATGGGCTTCCACAAATTTCCCTAGGTCGTCGTGAGCAAACAAGTTGGATGCACACCCGCTTAGTTCCTTTTTGACCTTTCATACACTTATAGCTCTAGTCCATCCGTTACATGGAAATCCCTACTTACTCGCATTGATATCTATTGATGGGCATCTCCATAGCCCGTTAATACGCCTAGTTGATGTGAGACTATCTCCTTCTTTTTGTCTTCTCCACAACCACCATATTCTATTCCACCTATAGTGTTATATCCATGGCTCATGCCCATGTATTGTGTGAAACTTGAAAAAGTTTGAGAACACCAAAAGTACGAAACAATTGCTTGGCTTTTCATCGGGGTTGTGCATGCTGAAATACTTTGTGTGATGAAGATGGAGCATAGCCAGACTATATGATTTTGTAGGGATAACTTTATTTGGCCATATTATTTTCAGAAGACATGATTGCTTTATTAGTATGCTTGAAGTATTATTGTTTTTATGTCAATATTAAATAAAATTTAATCTTATGGATTTGAATATTCATGCCACAATAAAGAAAATTACATGGATCAATATGTTAGGTAGCATTCCACATCAAAAATTCTGTTTTTATCATTTACCTACTCGAGGACGAGTAGGAATTAAGCTTGGGGATGATTGATACGTCTCCAACATATCTATAATTTTTTATTGTTCCATGCTATTATATTTTTTGTTTTGGATAGTTTATGTGCATGGGACTAACTTATTAACCCAGAGCCCAGTGTCAGTTTCTGTTTTTTCCTTATTTTTGAGTTTTACAGAAAAGGAATATCAAACGGAGTCCAAATGGAATAAAACTTTACGATGATTTTTATTGAATCAGAAGACACATGTAGGACTTGGAGATGAAGTCAGAGGAGTCCCGAGGCGGCAACAAGCTTTAGGGGCGCGCCCTCGGTGGGGGGCATGCCCTGAGGGCTTGTGGGCCCCTCGGAGCTCCTCCAACCCTAATTCTTGTCCTATAAATTCAGAAATATTCCCAAACCAATAGAAGCGTCCACCAAAATACTTTTCCGCCGCCACAAGCCTCTGTTTCCATGAGATCCCATCTTGGGGCCTTTTCTGGCATCCTGTCGGAGGGGGATTCGATCACATAGGGCATCTACATCAACTCTATAGCCCTACGATGAAGCGTGAGTAGTTTACCACAGACCTACGGGTCCATAGCTAGTAGCTAGATGGCTTCTTCTCTCTCTTTGATCTTCAATACAATGTTCTCCTCGATGTTCTTGGAGTTCTATCTGATGTAATATTCTTTTGCGATGTGTTTGTCGAGATCCGATGAATTGTGGATTTATGATCAGATTATCTATGAATATTATTTGGGTCTTCTCTGAATTCTTATATGCATGATTTGATATATTTGTATTTCTCTTTGAATTATCGGTTTGGTTTGGCCAACTAGATTTGTTTTTTCTTGTAATGGGAAAGGTGCTTAGTTTTGGGTTCAATCTTGTGGTGTCCTCACCAAGTGATAAAGTAGGGGTAGCGAGGCACTATTGTATTGTTGCCATCAAGGGTAAAAAGATGGGGTTTTCATCATATTTCTTGAGCTTATCCCTCTACATCATGGCATCGTACTTAAGGCGTACTCCGTTCTTATGGACTTAATACTCTAGATGCTTGCTGGATAGCGGTCGACGTGTGGAACCATGAACGTATTGCAACACCCTACAGCAGGGATCCCTCCATTTGCGCGACATGGAGGGCACCGTAGGATAGCACGAAAATAAAATATACAACTCATACCAATCATGATCATCTATCAACCCATAGGACAAAACGGATCTACTCAAACATCATAAGATAGCCATAGGTCATTGGGAAATAATATATAGCGTTGAGCACCATGTTTAAGTAGAGATTACAGCGGAGAAAAGGGGTGTTACACCACTGCATAGAGGGGGAGAGAGTTGGTGGTGACGGCGGCAAAGTTGTTGGAGCAGGTTGTCGTCACGATGATTGCCCCGGCGGCGCTCTGGCGCCACCGGGAGAGAGGGGAAGAGAGACCCCCTCCTTATTCTTCTTCCTCCCCACCCCCTAGATGGGAGGAGGGTTCCCTTCTGGTCCATGGCCTCCATGGCGGCGGATATCCCCTCCGAGATTGGATCTGTCTCTCTGTTCTCTTTTGTTTCACGTTCTTTTTTCTGGCCCTTCACCGTTTCTTAAATTCCCGGAGATCCGTAACTCCGATTGTGTTGAGATTTTAACATAGTTTTTTTCGGATATAAGCTTCCTTGCGCGCGAAGTAGAGCTCCAACCGACGTACAAGGATGGCACAACCCACCACCACGCGCCTGGGCTGCCTGGGGCGCCCAGGTGTCTTGTGGTGGTTGTGGGCCCCCGTTTGCATTGATTCCACCTCCCAAAAATCACATATATTCCAAAATAATTCACCATAAATTTTTATCGCCTTTGGACTTTGTTTGATATGGATATTCTGCGAAACAAAAACATGCAACAAACATGAACTGGCATTGGGCACTGGATCAATAGGTTAGTCCAATAAATCATATAAAATATTGCCAAAAGTATGTGGAAGTTGTATAATATTGGCATAAAACAATCAAAAATTATAGATATGACGGAGACATGTGAGGAGTCATCATCCAACCCCAATTTGCCCCAAGCGTCTCCAACAAGCTAAGGGAGGCGCCCCACTCTTATTGGGTGTTATGACCCCATAACTCTCCCCTACCAGGCCTTATAGATAATTTCTTTAGCCAATTGACTCTAAATAAATATTAGGGACTCCTAGATAATTACATAAGCCCTCTATTATTTATATTAGGTCCCCCAAAACTATTTCCGTCTGTATACCATTTCCTGGTATTCCCCGAAACACTTCTGGTAACTCCGAAATGCTTCCGGTTTCTCTCGAAACTATTTCTATCATTCCTGAAACTATCCCGGTATTTTCTCATATTCAATCCAATAAAACTCAACAGATCGTAATTCCCGTAAGCATGTGACCCTGTAGGTTTGGTAAAACATAGACATAAACTAAAACACCTTATGATCAATAGCGGGACCATGGACTTCACGATGAGTTACAAAACTTCTGGTGAGATATGTCGGTATCCCTGCGAGTCATACACATGCTCACTATACCGGTCTCCTTGTTACCGGTTTTGTTCTTCTTTCTCGTAGTCATGTTCCGGCATCCCTGTGACCTAGTCACATGTGTCTGGACAAACGATGGTGGATGCCATCAAACCGATAGGGCCATAAGAACATCTCTCCATTATAGGAGCAGCAAATCCTACTCTTGAACTATCTAGCCCCTTGACATACTTTTCGATAAACCTATAAGTTGTCATTATGATCACTGTGTTATAGCTGATGTTGGAGCAACACGAAAGGTGTGCTGTCCATTATGAAGTCACTTGATACTCGCATGGTCTAAGGAACTAGGCACACATTAACTCTTTGAGTTATTACTATAGACTTGCGACGATAACATATCTAAGTATGACAAACAAGTTGGGTCAATTCAATATGATCATTCTTCTAACATCCTACTCTCAATGTTGTTGGCATCCTCATTAAATTAAATAAATGCCTATGATCAGGAAAACATAATCATCATACAATGCTTGAGCTAGTCCTAGAGGCAAGACTAGGAATAAGGTTAATGAGTTTATCATTCTACATGTGCTAATGAGTTTTCCTCTGAATCACATATTCAAGAATCACGATAGTTATAGTATAGAACATAATACTTAATTATAAATGTGGAAATAAATAATACAAATATTATTTCCTCTAGGGCATATTTCCAATAAGCTTTGAAACCCTCGACCCCAGAGCCACGCCGCCGTCTTCACATTTTCTGGTGAGTCTCCGGCAAACTAGCCACCGCCGGTGAGCCTCTATTTTTTCAGCCATTCGATTTAGATCCAATGCACCATGCGCACTTAGGTAAGTCACCGAATCGATACGCAATCACAACTATTAAATCTAGTTCCGATGATCCACATTTTCACTTAACCGATACCAACCAATCAGAAGCTTCCACGTGTCCCAGCCTTATACAAAAACATATCATGTTTTTAATTTAAATCACTGGATTAGAATGGCACTTTTACAGAAAACTCCCTAAATATTCGAACCATTATAAGTTTTTATGAGAGAGTCTAAATCAAGTGAAACTTTTTGCAAAATGATCCTTAGGAAATACACTTTCACCTGGAGCAATAAATTTATATTTTGAAAATTTTAGAAATTCAAATTTGAAAAGAATGTATGCAAATTCAATAGGGTCTAACTTGCAAATTATATATCCAATTAAATTGAATCTTTTTTCAAAGTTAAAACTAGTGAATTGTAGTTTCAACTTAGCTCACCATAATTCAAATTTGAACAGGTCAAAATTTGAATTTAAAAATAGTTCAACAAAAGAAAAGTTCAAAATAAAGTTCAAACCTTATTTAATGAGAGATAAGGAGTACCCGCTCATCCAAATGTGGGTTCGACTTCATCTTATTGGATAGGGAACCCTCCATCCATCCGTTAGGAGGAGCCCATCAGCGACAAGCTCGATGCGCGCTTGCTCCATCAACATGGATGACAACCAATCGCCCTTCTTCCAGTCAGGCGGAAGCACACTCGAGGAGGACATGTTCTTCTTCTTCTTCTACTACTACTACTACTTGAGCTTGTTGTGAAGACATAGGAGGTGGTGAGAGATTGCGCGTGGAGAAGATGGGCGCAACAGTGAGACCGCGATGGAGATGAGGAATTGGGGAGAAAATGGCAGGATTTGATCGCTTTGTTTATTTATATATGGTAGAGGATTAGCAACCAATGCGTGACCTTAGCCTCTCATTCGCCACATCAGCTCGACACGTGTCCAAGGTAATGGCATAAATTTCAGCAAGTGGAGTAATTGGGACGCAGTAACTAAGGCATCGTCTGGGCCCCTTCACCATGCTGGTAACTGTTCACACTAGTCAAAAGGAGATCAAGCGTGGGAACCAAGGAGCTTTCCTATGAAATTCTCCCATCAATTCCCTTTGATCTTGCTCTGAATCTTTCAGCAACACGCAAAAGATATCCCCTAGTCCATTTGAACGAGTCATTAAACAAATTAATTCCAGTCGGATGAAACAATCTCGACTGAGAAAATCTTAAACCAAATTTTCCACATAACTAGTGGTAGCTTCACATTGGGTTTAGAAAGTGAAATCTTTTGAGGCTTGACAATCACAATATTGGTCATACAAGAAATTCATGAATAATTAGTATAAGGAAGAGAACTTTCACATGTAAATACACTATCATGGAAATCTTTGGTGATTGTGAGCCCCCATCAAAATATTATATGCCAAAATTGTTGACATTGGACAAGGAAGACAACATAATGATTTATGTCTATTCATATTCATATAGAAGTTATATTGTCATAGATCCTTCAACATGTGGTGCTTGCCCCCCATCTTTGCTAGCCAAAAATTCCGCACCAAGTAGAGGTACTACTTGTGCATCCAAAAACCCTTAAACCCAAATCTTATTTTCAAGAGTCCACTTTATCTACCTACATGCGGTATTCTTTTGCCGTTCTAAGCAAACTTGCATGTGCCATCTCTAATTTTAGAAATAAACTTCTCTTTTGTGTGTTTGTTTTGCTCGCGGAGCGGTGAGGGGTGGCTAATATTTTCCATGCTAGATGTGTTATTCTCAAGATGAGTGTTTATTCACTTGTCATTGCACGAGAGTAAGGCGAAGGTATTAGGGATGCCCAGTCCCGACATGCAAAAATGAATTTACTTTATGTTGTCAAATAATAAATTCCTTGGAATGTGTTGGTATGGAGGGCACCCGTGGATACGGTTAGTCATGGAAAGTGAAAGTATGGTGGAAAAAGGAATAAACTTTATTTTCTATTTGGGAACCGCCTATGATATATCTATGCATGGAAAGTATTGGGAACTCTAAGTCGTTTTCGTTGGTGGGATGGATACACCTCCCAAAATGTTTTTTCTCTCTAAGTTTTTCGCTTTGAGATCTGGCACCTCTACAAATCCCTACTTCCATCTGCGAAGGGCCTATCTTTTACTTTTATGTAAAGAGTCAGAGTTTCTCTCTCTATTCCCCTTTTATTTTTTCTCTTTTGGCAAGCATCATGTGGTGAGGAAAGATCTAGGCACATATATCCAGTTGAATATGGGAAGCATGAGTTATTATTGTTGACATCACCCTTGAGGTGAATACGTTGGGAGGCAAAACAATAAGCCCCTATCTTTCTATGTGTCCGGTTGAAACATTTTGCTCATGTGTACGTGGTGAGTGTTAGAAATCATAGAAAACTATATGATGGTTGAGTATGTGGAGCTCTTACTTAAACTCTGTTGAATAAGTTGAATTGCAGTTTCTTGGTGACTAAGAACATAGGTTGTTGAGTTTCAAGAGAATTCATTGTTTGAACCTTAACATGTGAATCGGTTGCTACTATAACATGAGAAGTTTCATAAGAAAGAATTGATGTTATCATGCTAGGAAAAGTGATTGAAATTATCATTGATCAAACCTGTGCACTTTGCTAGCATTCACTCTTCATAAATTATTTCTTTTATCATTTACCTACTCGATGATGAGTAGGAATTAAGCTTGGGGATGCTGATACGTCTCCAACGTATCTATAATTTATGAAGTATTCATTCTGTTATTTTATCATTCTTGGGTGTTTTACAATCATTTTATAGCAACTTTATATCATTTTTTGGGACTAACCTATTGACCCAGTGCCCAGTGCCAATTGATGTTTTTTGCTTGTTTTTTACATTGCAGAAAATCAATATTAAACGGAGTTCAAACACCGTGAAACTTTTTGTGGATTTTTATGGACCGGAAGGAACACAATGGGCCAGAGCTGCACCTAGGGGGTGCCCCGAGGGGGGCACAACCCACCAGGGCGCGCCAGGGATCCCTGGCGCGCCCAGGTGGGTTTTGCCCACCTCGGTGGCCTCCCGCACCGCTTCTTTGCACTATAAATTCCCAAATATTCCGAAACCCCTCGGGGTTAACCCAGATCAGAAATTCCGCCATCGTAGGGCCCTGTAGCCACCGAAAACCAATCTAGACTCGTTCTGGCACCCTGCCGGAGGGGGGAATCATCTCCGGTGGCCATCTTCATCATCCTGGCGGCCACCACGATGATGAGGGAGTAGTCCACCCTCGGGGATGAGGGTTTGTACCAGTAGCTATGTGTTTAATATATCTCTCTCTCATGTTCTTGAGATGTCATGATCTTGATGTATCACGGGCTTTTTTAATATAGTCGGATCATATGGTGTTTTCCCCTCTCTATCTTGTTATGATGAATTGAGTTTTTCCTTTTGATATTTCGTTGTTATCGGATTGAATACTTTTATGGATTTGAGAACACTTGATATATGTCTTGCAATTGAATACTCGTGGTGACAATGGGGTATCGTATTGATTCACTTGATATATGTTTTGGCACTCAACTCGCGGATTCCCGAGATGACATTGGGGTAATCTATGCATAGGGGTTGCTGCATGTTCTTGTCCTTGTTTCTCCGGTAGAAATCTTGGGGCACTCTTGTAGTTCTTTGTGTGGATTGAGTATTATGAATATGAATATGCTTTGGTGTTATTCTAGTACGAACTCTAGGATATATCAAACAGAAATAATAGCTTTGCGTTATTTTAGTACGAACTCTTGAATAGATCGAACGGAAAGAATAGCTTTGAGGTTTTTTAGTATCCTACAAACAATTCCTATCTTTTGTTCTCCGCTAATAGGAACTCGGGAGTGATTCTTCGTTACAGTTTGAGGGATAATCATATGATCCAACCATGTTAGCATTGTTGAGAGATTGCACTAGCAAAAGTATGGACCCTAGGCCTTGGTTTTTAAGCATTGCAATACCGTTTTTATGCCCGTTTACTATTCACTACCTTTCTGTTTTTTTAATTCAGATTATAAAAAAATATTTCTACCATCCATATTACACTTTTATCACCATCTCTTCGCCAAACTAGTGCACCTATACAATTTTCCATTGTATTGGGTGTGTTGGGGACACAAGAAATTTCTTGTATTTGATTGCAGGGTCGTTTGAGAGAGACCATATTCATCCTACACCTCTCACGGATTGATAAACCATAGGTCATCCACTTGAGGGAAAATTGCTATGGTCCTATAGAACTCTGCGCTTGGAGGCCCAACACGTGTCTACAAGAATAAAGTTGCATAGTAGACATCAATATGACTGTTAGGTGGGAAGATATTTTGGGACAGCTGGTGCATAGCACAGCAACGGTCGAAAATTTGACTATCAAATTCCTCAGGGCTATCTGCTACCTCTTTTAGCACTATGTTGGTTTTCCCCGAAGAGGAAGGGATGATGCAGCAAAGTAGCGTAAGTATTTCCCTCAGTTTCTGAGAACCAAGGTATCAATCCAGTACGAGGCTACGCGCGAGTCCCTCGCACCTGCACAAAACAAATAAATCCTCGCAACCAACGCAAATAGGGGTTGTCAATCCCTATAGGGGCACTTACGAGAGTGAGATCTGATAGATATGATAAGATAGTATTTTTGGTATTTTTATGATAAAGATGCAAAGTAAAATAAAGGCAAAGTAAATAACTAAGTAGTATGAGATTGATATGATAAAGATAGACCCGGGGGTCATAGGTTTCACTAGTGGCTTCTCTCAAGAGCATAAGTATTCTACAGTGGGTGAACAAATTACTGTTGAGCAATTGACAGAATTGAGCGTAGTTATGAGAATATCTAGGTATGATCATGTATATAGGCATCACGTCCGAGACAAGTAGACCGACTCCTGCCTGCATCTACTACTATTACGCCACTCATCGACCGCTATCCAGCATGCATCTAAAGTATTAAGTTAAAAACAGAGTAACGCCTTAAGCAAGATGACATGATGTAGAGGGATAGACTCATGCAATATGAAGAAAACCCCATCTTGTTATCCTCGATGGCAACAATACAATACGTGCCTTGCTGCCCTTACTGTCACCGGGAAAGGACACCGCAAGATTGAACCCAAAGCTAAGCACTTCTCCCATTGCAAGAAATATCAATCTAGTAGGCCAAACCAAACTGATAATTCGAAGAGACTTGCAAAGATAACCAATCATACATAAAAGAATTTAGAGAAGATTCAAATATTATTCATAGATAGACTTGATCATAAACCCACAATTCATCGGTCTCAACAAACACACCGCAAAAAGAAGATTACATCGAATAGATCTCCACAAGAGAGGGGGAGAACATTGTATTGAGATCCAAAAAGAGAGAAGAAGCCATCTAGCTACTAACTATGGACCCGTAGGTCTGAAGTAAACTACTCACATTTCATCGGAGAGGCTATGGTGTTGATGTAGAAGCCCTCCGTGATCGATGCCCCCTCCGACGGAGCTCCGAAACAGGCCCCAAGATGGGATCTCATGGATATAGAAAGTTACGGCAGTGGAATTAGGATTTTCGCTCCGTATCTAATCGTTTGGGGGTACGTGGGTATATATAGGAGGAAGAAGTACGTCGGTGGAGCAACAGGGGGGCCACGAGGGTGGAGGGCGCGCCTGGGGGGTAGGCGCGCCCCCCTACCTCGTGGCCTCCTGTTACGTGGCTTGACGTAGGGTCCAAGCCTCCTGAGTTGTATTTGATGAGAAAATCACGTTCCCGAAGGTTTCATTCCTTTTAGACTCCGTTTGATATTCCTTTTCTTCGAAACCCTAAAACAGGCAAAAACAGCAATTCTGGGTTGGGCCTCCGGTTAATAGGTTAGTCCCAAAAATAATATAAAAGTGGATAATAAAGCCCAATAATGTCCAAAACAGTAGATAATATAGCATGGAGCAATCAAAAATTATAGATACGTTGGAGACGTATCAAGCATCCCCAAGATTAATTCCTGCTCGTCCTCGAGTAGGTAAATGATAAAAACAGAATTTTTGATGTGGAGTGCTACTTGGCATAATTTTAATGTAATCCTTCTTAATTGTGGTATGAATATTCAGATTCGAAAGATTCAAGACAAAAGTTCATATTGACATAAAAAATAATAATACTTCAAGCATACTAACAAAGCAATTATGTCTTCTCAAAATAACATGGCTAAAGAAAGTTATCCCTACAAAATCATATAGTCTGGCTATGCTCTATCTTCACCACACAAAATATTTAAATCATGCACAACCCCAATGACAAGCCAAGAAATTGTCTCATACTTTTGACATTCTCAAAACTTTTTCAATTATCACGCAATACATGAGCATGAGCCATGGATATAGCACTATAGGTGGAATAGAATGGTGGTTGTGGAGAAGACAAAAAGGAGAAGATAGTCTCACATCAAGTAGGCGTATCAACGGGCTATGGAGATGCCCATCAATAGATATCAATGTGCGTGAGTAGGGATTGCCATGCAACGGATGCACTAGAGCTATAAGTATAAGAAAGCTCAAAAAGAAACTAAGTGGGTGTGGATCCAACTTGCTTGCTCATGAAGACCTAGGGCAATTTGAGGAAGCCCATCATTGGAATATACAAGCCAAGTTCTCTAATGAAAAATTCCCACTAGTATATGAAAGTGATAACATGAGAGACTCTCTACAATGAAGATCATGGTGCTACTTTGAAGCACAAGTGTGGTAAAAGGATAGTAACATTGTCCCTTCTCTCTTTTTCACTCATTTTTTTATTTTTTTATTTATTTGGGCCTTTTCTCTTTTTATGGCCTCTTTTCTTTCTCTTTTTTTATTTGGGCTTCTTTGGCCTCTTTTATTTATTTTTCGTCTGGAGTCTCATCCCGACTTGTGGGGGAATCATAGTCTCCATCATCCTTTCCTCACTGGGACAATGCTCTAATAATGATGATCATCACACTTTTATTTTTCTTACAACTCAACAATTACTACTCGATACTTAGAACAAAATATGACTCTATGTGAATGCCTCCGGCGGTGTACCGGGATATGCAATGATGGAGTGTGTCATAAACGGAACGGTGGAAAGTTGCATGGCAATATATCTCGGAATGGCTATGGAAATGCCATAATAAGTAGGTATGGTGGCTGTTTTGAGGAATGTATATGGTGGGTGTATGATACCGGCGAAAGGTGCGCAGTATTAGAGAGGCTAGCAAAGGTGGAAGGGTGAGAGTGCGTATAATCCATGGACACAACATTAGTACAACATTAGTCATAAAGAACTCATATACTTATTGCAAAAATCTACAAGTTATCAAAGCAAAGTATTACGCGCATTCTCCCTGGGGGATAGACTGGTAGGAAAAGACCATCGCTCATCCCCGACCGCCACTCATAAGGAAGACAATCAATAAATAAATCATGCTCCAACTTCATCACATAACAGTTCACTATACGTGCATGCTACGGGAATCAAAAGCTTCAAAACAAGTATTTCTCAAATTCACAACTACTCAACTAGCATGACTTTAATATCACCATCTCTATATCTCAAAACAATTATCAAGTATCAAACTTATCATAGTATCAACACACTCATAAGAAAGTTTTATTATTGATCTTGTATACCAAGCATATAGGATTTTAAGTAAATTACCACTGCTATTAAGACTCTCAAAATAATCTAAGTGAAGAATGAGAGATCAATAGTTTCTATAAAACAAATCCACCACCGTGCTCTAAAAGATATAAGTGAAGTACTAGAGCAAAATATATAACTCAAAAGATATAAGCGAAGCACATAGAGTATTCTAACAAATTCCAAATCATGTATGGCTCTCTCAAAAGGTGTGTACATCAAGATGATTGTTGGTAAACTAACAGCAAAGACTCAAGTAATACAAGACCACTCCAAAGCAAAACACATATCATGTGTAAATAAAAATATAGCTCAAGTAAAGTTACCGATAGAAGTAGACGAAAGAGGGATGCCTTCCGGGATCCCCAAGCTTTGGCTTTTAGTGTCCTTAGATTATCATGGGGTGCCATGTCATCCCCAGCTTTAGGATTGCCACTCCTTGTCCATAATCCATCAAATCTTTTCCCAAAACTGAAAACTTTACAACACAAAACCTTTAAAGTAGAAATCTCGTGAGCTCCTTAGCGAAAGAAAACAAAAGACCACTTCAAGGTACTGTAATGAACTCATTATTTATTTATATGGGTGTTATACCTACTGTATTCCAACTTCTCTATGGTTTATAAACTATTTACTAGCCATAGTAGATCATCAAATAAGCAAACAACACAAAACAACACACGAAAAACAGAATCTGTCAAAAACAGAACAGTCTGTAGTAATCTGTAGCTAGCGCAAGATCTGGAACGCCAAAAATTCTAAAATAAATTGCTGGACGTGAGGAATTTATCTATTAATCATCTGAAAAAATAATTAGCTAAATAGCACTTTCCAAATAAAAATTAAAGCAGTTCTCATGAGCGCTAAAGTTTCTGTTTTTACAGCAAGTTCAACAAGACTTTCCCCAAGTCTTCCCAACGGTTCTACTTGACACAAACACTAATTAAACACAAAAAACACAAACAAAACAGAGGCTAGATAATTTATTTATTACTAAACGGGAGAAAAAAGCAAGGAATAAAAATAAAATTGGGTTGCCTCCCAACAAGTGCTATCGTTTAACGCCCCTAGCTAGGCATAACAAGCAAGAATAGATCTAGGTATTGTCATCTTTGGTATTAGGAAAGAAAAGAGAAAACTTGCTATCTATAGAATTAATCCTTCTATTTTTATAAATCACATGGTTATTAATGGTAGAAGAAATATTAAGCATGTTACGGAAGTTTGTATCTAGGCTAGCCTTTATCTCTTTAATAGATTCATTTTGGTAAGAGAGCAAAAGAGATGTAGATTCAACTTTCTCATTCATGGGGTGCCCAAATATAGTTTTAATTTTTTCATAAGTGTCTACGACATCCCCTTCAAGGAAACCTTCTTCAAATATAGAATCTAAGACAAGCTTAAAAGAGGAAGGAAGGGCAATATAAAAGCTTTTTAGGTAAACTTCAATTTGATATTGGGGAACATAGCTAGCCCTGATCCTTAATAGTCTATACCAAGCATCTTTCAAAGATTCATCAAGTAAATAACGAAAAATTCCAGAATCCTCTTCATCAAAATTATTAAGACTCTCATTGATAACTCCGATAGGTTTTTCAATAGTATCCTTATTTATAAGTTTAGCAAGGATAGAGGGGTTGTCCAAAGTACTAAAACTCTGGAGAGAACCCCCAACCCTTTTTGATTCAGACATAGCGGAAGAAGGGCAAGCGGAAAGAGAGGGAGGATAGAGAGAGAGGGCGACTAAAACGGCAAGGGTGAAGTGGGGTAGAGGAAAACGAGAGGCAAGTGGCAAATAATGTAATGCGGGAGATAATGGTATGTGATGGGTACTTGGTATGTTGACTTTTGCGTAGACCTCCACGGCAACGGTGCCAGAAATCCTTCTTGCTACCTCTTTTAGCACTGCGTTGGTTTTCCCCGAAGAGGAAGGGATGATGCAGCAAAGTAGCGTAAGTATTTCCCTTAGTTTTTGAGAACCAAGGTATCAATCCAGTAGGAGGCTACGCACGAGTCCCTCGCACCTACACAAAACAAATAAATCCTCGCAACCAACGCAAATAGGGGTTGTCAATCCCTATAGGGCCACTTACGAGAGTGAGATATGATAGATATGATAAGATAGTATTTTTGGTATTTTTATGATAAAGTTGCAAAGTAAAATGAAGGCAAAGTAAATGGCAAAGTAAATAACTAAGTAGTATGAGATTGATATGATAAAGATAGACCTGGGGCCATAGGTTTCACTAGTGGCTTCTCTCGAGAGCATAAGTATTCTACGGTGGGTGAACAAATTACTATTGAGCAATTGACAGAATTGAGCATAGTTATGAGAATATCTAGGTATGATCATGTATATAGGCATCACGTCCAAGACAAGTAGACTGACTCCTGCCTGCATCTACTACTATTACTCCACTCATCGACCGCTATCCAGCATGCATCTAGAGTATTAAGTTAAAAACAGAGTAACGCCTTAAGCAAGATGACATGATGTAGAGGGATAGACTCATGCAATATGAAGAAAACCCCATCTTGTTATCCTCGATGGCAACAATACAATACATGCCTTGCTGCCCTTACTGTCACCGGGAAAGGACACCACAAGATTGAACCCAAAGCTAAGCACTTCTCCCATTGCAAGAAATATCAATCTAGTAGGCCAAACCAAACTGATAATTTGAAGAGACTTGCAAAGATAACCAATCATACATAAAAGAATTCAGAGAAGATTCAAATATTATTCATAGATAGACTTGATCATAAACCCACAATTCATCGGTCTCAACAAACACACCGCAAAAAGAAGATTGTATTGAGATCCAAAAAGAGAGAAGAAGCCATCTAGCTACTAACTATGGACCCGTAGGTCTGAAGTAAACTACTCACACTTTGTCGGAGAGGCTATGGTGTTGATGTAGAAGCCCTCCGTGATCGATGCCCCCTCCGGCGGAGCTCCGGAACAGGCCCCAAGATGGGATCTCGTGGATACAGAAAGTTACAGCGGTGAAATTAGGGTTTTGGCTCCGTATCTGATCGTTTGGGGGTATGTTGGTATATATAGGAGGAAGAAGTACGTCGGTGGAGCAGCAGGGGGTCCACAAGGGTTGAGGGCGCGCCTGGGGGGTAGGCGCGCCCCTACCTCTTGGCCTCTTGTTACGTGGCTTGACGTAGGGTCCAAGTCTCCTGAGTTGTATTTGATGAGAAAATCACGTTCCCGAAGGTTTCATTCCGTTTGGACTCCGTTTGATATTCCTTTTCTTCGAAACCCTAAAACAGGCAAAAACAACAATTCTGGGTTGGGCCTCTGGTTAATAGGTTAGTCCCAAAAATAATATCGAAGTGGATAATAAAGCCCAATAATGTCCAAAACAGTAGATAATATAGCATGGAGCAATCAAAAATTATAGATACGTTGGAAACGTATCACTATCATGTTCCTCACTTGTAGGCAATCCGCACTGGCGAATTCCTAACTCCTCAGTCAGAACAAATTCCTCAAAGACCAGAAGTCCTTCGTCCCTGTCACTGAAGAAATTGACTGAACTGTATGAGATTTCCAATGGCTTCACTCGAAAGGATTGGGTAGTTGTAGGATTTTGAGATGAGCATCACTTGGAAACTTTTCCTTAGTTTTACCTCGACCCACCTTTGACAGTACGGTGTTTCCTATGACTCAAGAAAGAGAAAATGAAACTACGAAAACAAAAGTCTTCATGCTTCATAATCCTCGCATGAATATCAAGTCTTCACGGTCACACCAAATTCTTCACTTGCAAAGTCTTCAAGAAAACCAAAGTCTTCATCTTAAGACATTCCTTTTTAGGGGTCGACTTTCATCGTATATATCAAACTCCTCATAGACGTATAGACCTTTGTACACTCACAAACTCATTAGTCCCTTAACCTATAAGTCTTCAATACACCAAAATCACGAAGGGGCACTAGATGCACTTACACATACGTTAATGACCGACATGTTCATTGTTGGGTTACGTATGCCTGTCCCAGTAAGTTTGTGCCACCTTGGGTTTATGACTAGTAATGTCAGCCCGGGTTCTCTGCCATATGGGTGCTAGCGATACAATCATATACGTGAGACAAAAGGCACAAATGGTCCTGGCCAAGGTAAGGTTGCATCCATGGGAATACTGTGCGTGAGGCCGCAAAGTGATATGATGTGTTACATGCTAGATCGGTGTGACTTAGGATCGGGGTCCCGACACTCACGATCTCTTCATATATTCTAAATGTTACCTTCCCATCAATGTCGATGTCAAAACCGGCCGATCTCGGGTAGGGGGTCCCAAACTGTGCGTCTGGGGATTGAAGGTAACAAGGGACACAGGGAACACGATGTTTACCCAGGTTCGGGCCCTCTTAATGGAGGTAAAACCCTACGCCTTGCTTGATTGTATTTGATGAGTATATGGGTTACAAGAGTCGATCTACCTCGAGATCGTAATGGCTAGAACCCTAGATGTCTGGCTTATATGAATTCTGATGATCTCTACGGACTAAACCCTCCGGTTTATATAGACACCGGAGGGGCCTAGGGTTGTACAGAGTCGGCTTGCAGAGAAGGAAAATATACATCCGGACACCAATCTTTCCATCCATGCATAGGTGAGTCCTATCCGGACACGGGGGAAGGCCTTCTACCTTACATCTTTACGGTCCGTCAGTTCAACCCGTATTACACAGCCCGGACACCCGAGGACCCCCTAATCCAAGACTCCCTCAGTAGCCCTGAACCAGTCTTCAATGATGATATGTTCGGTACACAACATGTCTTCGGCATTGCAAGGCAGGTTCCTCCTCCCGAATACATCAAAGCAATCTTCTGAATATAAGATATGTATTCGGCTCTGCATGACAGTCACAACCCTCAACCACGAAGGCAAAATTATTTAATCAAAATAATGTCTGTCAACTGACAATTTTTCGGCGAAACGCCACATCTTGTCGAACCATTTAATCAAAATAATTTAATCAAAATTATTTAAAATTTCAAACCGTTTTTTGCCTCCCGCTTCGTGTTTTGAAGCGTGGCCTCTATTCACACGTCTTGTCAAAACGGAGATCGTGTCCGCTTATCGCGGGATCCTCATCAATACGGATGTGGGTAATCCAACCGTGCCATTCGCACGACCCCTTGGGAACAGGCGAGTTTTAAGGCTCGAGGTGGGGAATGCTTGATATTCACTGCGTATTGAAGTGGATAAAGATAACCTTTTTTCTCCCCATGCCTTCTTCCTTCTCCTGCTTCCCATCCTCAAGCTCCAGCGCCCAAGCTTCAATCTTTCCCACCGCCACCAACCTCTCCAGCCATGTCTAGTTTTGGCTCGAAGGGCAAGTGGGAGACCTCCTCCATCACGGAGAAGGACGTCAAGGAGCTCTGGGAGGCGGGGTACCTATCAACGGACATCGCACACAGGCTCCCCGCCAAGAAGCAGGTTGTACCGACCTCGGAGCCCGGTGAAAGGGTTGTGTTCATCCCCCACTTCCTCCGCGGACTAGGGTTTCCCCTCCACCCCTTTGTCCGCGGCCTCATGTTCTACTACGGGCTAGATTTCCATGATCTAGCCCCAAATTCTATCCTCAACATCTCAGCGTTCATCGTCGTGTGCGAGGCGCTACTCCGCATCCCCCCACACTTCGGCCTATGGCTAAAAGTCTTCAATGTGAAGCTGAAGGTGGTCGGCCGGCAGCATGTGGACTGCGGCGGCGCCGTTGTGAGCAAGCTCCCCAACATGACGTGGCCTCAAGGGGCCTTCGTGGAGACCGTCAAGGTGTGGCAGCAGGAGTGGTTCTACATCACCGAACCCCGCGGCGCTAGATCGGCGGCCACTCCTGAGTTTAGATCTGGACCCCCTATGTGGCTTGCGTCGTGGACCAACAAGGGTCTAGACTAGGGATTGACCGCGGAAGTGCTGACGCTGCAAAAGCACATCAAAAACATGATAAGCAAGAACACCAATCTCACTGACGTGATTCAGGTGATGCTCTTCCGCCGGATCCTCCCCTCCCAGCTCCGGCCTCTCCATATGTGGGAGTTCAATCCAGAAGGTCCCCGGACCCTGCAGTGCTTCTTCGGCACAATGCACAAAGAGATCTGGAAGCTGCTCTTCAAGGCCCAGAAGACGTGGTCGAAGAAGACCGATGACATCGGCCTTCACAGCGAGAATCCGGCCACTCTGGTAAGTGTATTATTCCCAAACATACCTCTAGTCCATAAATCCTTAGGCGTAATGAGTTTTCCGTCCCTTGTACAGGGCTGGATAGCGAAGGCAGAGCGGATCAAGTGTCTGGCTCCGCTGCCTGAAGATCCGCCCACTCCCCAGCTAACGAAGATGCTGGTCTCGGTGCCCTATCAGGCACCGGAGAAGAAGGCCAAGAAGAAGAGCAAGAGGCCAAGGGCGGCCCCGCCATAAGGGTACTTCAGATGAGGTGTCTGGAGAAACCGAAATCCCCTCCTCCCACAAGGGAGATGAAGACGAAGAGGAGGAGGAGGAGGAGGTGGAAAGTGACTCTCCCCTCAAGGGGAGTAAAAAGAAAAGGGCAGCCTCCACAGACCCGGAGGGGGGTGTCCAAGAGGGGGAAGATAACCCTCTCGGATGGTTCGGATTCGGATACCGAACTCATCCCCAAGAGGTGCCCCAGGGAGAAGCCCCTGGCCGAATCGTAAGTACCAAAGGATTCATTACAAGTATTCGGCCTTCTATGCTTTTAATATAACATGTTATGTTGTGTGTATTTCGGCCCTGCTCGCGACCTCCCCGGCCCTTCATTACCTGAGGGGAGTTCTCTACCACCCGAGATGGCAGAGAGCGAGATGCCCCCGCGAGCTTCTCCACCTACCGCCGCGGATGACACCGAGGTGTTGTCCTGAAGGACCTCTCCAGGCCGCGAAGGGGTGAGCGAGGCTGCCACGATGGTACTCGAGGGTGAGGCCTCAGCTACCGAGAACATGGGGGGTGCAACCCCCATGGAGACTTACGGCAGGGGCCCTGACCAGTCCGGCCCCTAGCCGAACACTATTCCGGGATCCATGTTGCTCCGGAATCGAGCGAGCAACCCCCTTCGAAGGAGGGGGCATCGGCTCCAACAGCGACCTCCACCAATCTGGAGGCGCCGAATACTCTGGTGGAGGCACTGCAACGTGCCACCATCGTGGAGGAGCACCGCACCCTGATGGGTGTGGTGGTTGAGAAGGTTTAGTCCACAAAGAGTGGGCTGAACGAAGCCTTCACCAGCCTGCTAACAGGCTTCGAGGTATGTGACGTAATATTCTTAGACGCTTTTCATATGAAGGAAATATGCCTGTATATATATAGTAGCCCCTGAGACTCTATTCGGTTTTTAAAAAGGCCGAACAGAGGATCGAGTAGTGATCGCAAGAGGCGACGTACTTGTCTATTGAATGACAGGCTTCCCTATTAGCGGTGACCGCCCAGGCCACTGAAGTTTCCGAACTCAATCAAAAGCTGGAGCTGGCTGATGATGAGATCGACCGCATTAACAAGCGGTTTCATGAGGCACAGGGTATGTTTAAAAGAGCTCTTGAATGTGAAGTGATATGCAAATTTAGAGTTAAACTCATGCACTGCTATGATTATGATTTCAGGTAGCGCGGCCGAGGTCAATACCCTCAAGAGCACCCTTGCCCAAGCCAAGGAAGAGGTAAAAGTGAGCAAAGCAGCTGCTGATAAAACGGTTGTGGATTTCAAGACCGAATAGGTCGCCCGCCGCCAGCACGAAGAGAGGGTGGCAAAAGTGGAGCAAGAGCTGAAAGACGCCATCAGCAAATGCGAGACTTTGGAGGAGAAGACTTCGGCCCAAGCGGTCGAACTTGCCAAACCCCTCAATGAGGCCAAGGAGGCACGGACCAAGTCTTGGGCGGCTTGGGAGGAGATTCGGCAGGCTGGACAGATAGCGGCTGGGAAGCCATTTCTTTTGCAGAGTGTATTTGGCGGTCAGAGATATGCCTTGCTCACTCGACAATGGAGTTCTCCAAACGCCTTCGCAGATCTTCCGAAGAGTGCTACCGACGCCGCGCAGTTCTTCCTGGCCCATGAAGGGAACACAACGGAGAAGCTCTTCTGGTCACAGTACCTGGCACCGGAGCGTCCGGCGCTATTGAACAACCAGATGATGCAGCTGGCAGAGCTACATAGGATGTCCGGCTTGGGCATGAAGGACGTTATAGTCTGGCTATGGCTAACCAAACCCATTCCTGGCAGCTACCTCGTCCTGGTGAAGCGGCTCACCAACACACTGCCCCGAGTCGAAGCTGTAAAGCGCTTGGCGTGCATAGAGGGTGCGCGGATGGCCTTTGCCCATGTCAAGATGCACTGGGCGAAGATGAAGGCCACCGTCATGGCGACCGAGGGCCCACCCGAAGGCAAGGACCACCGCAAGCCGGAGCAATATTTTGATGATGTCCTAGAGGGTGCCCGGATAGTAGAGGGCCAATGCTCAAAGGATATCATGTTCGAGTGAATTTATCCGGATTGTCCAAACTTTGTTTTATGATCCAAGGCTTTGTAATATATTTATGCCTATATGTGAAATTATTTTCCTCCTGTGCGGCCATTTTTAATCCTGAAAATTTTCCAGTCGTCGGCTTCAGCCCCCACGTAGATATTATGGGGGTGTTCGGGGTAGCGCATGAGCACACTTGACCCAACGTCTTGGTCCATAAAGGAGGTGCCTGCGCGGCGAACCAAGCAATCAAACTATGCAGCTTTATTACTTTCACTTAGCCATAGGAGTTTGATTATGGGGCTAAGTACTAGCCCCTGGTGCATATGTGGCCATCTGAACTGGGATGCCTTAGGCGCGCGACTAGACAAAGGCTAGTCCTTCATATAATACGGAAGAAATGGCAAGAGAATTGTAGCAAGTCGACAAATCGCCGACTAGCTCTCGCCGTCTCATGACAGTTCATTTTCGGCTTTCTCTACTTAGGTGTTTGACAGGATGAACCAGAAACACAATCGCAGTAGTTCTCCCTTTACTACCCTAGCCGAACAAGCGGAACATAAGGTAGTAATCACAGAGCCGGGCAACCCAACTATTGACCAAAGACATGACTCGGAGCCAATGCATATAATGCAGTATTCGGGACGCCGAAGTATACTTTAGAAGTGTTCGGACTTTTTGGAAATTTCTGTGGCTGGATAGAGCCCCTAGCATTTAGGCCATACCAAAGTATATATGGCACTCTGACGACAAGGAAGGAATACAAATGTTATGAAATAAACCAATACCGAACAGGGGTTGGCAAAAAATGTTTCCATTATAATCTGATTGATATGTCAAAACATGCTTATTATAGATAATGCCATAAATATCAAGGCTATTTTACATGCCGAGAATTTGCACACAAGGGGAAGCTGTATATGGGGTCGAAGAAAATAAAAGGTATTCTTGAAGATTCCCTTGACGCCCTGCGGCACGTCTGCGCCGCTATCGCCTTGGTGCCGAATCCTTTGAGAGGAAAAATCGATGATCATATGTATAGAAGGGGGCAGTGAAGGAATCCTTGTGTGACCGTCAGGTGATAAGGTTTTGACGAACCTGTGATAGGAGGAGAGAGAAAAAAAGAGAAGAAATAGGAAGGGGTTGAGGTCAAAATAGGGTTAAACCATGCTATAGACCCTGCCCATATTGTGCCTCCATCATTGCCTAAGGTATTTTAAGTGCGTAATTATGCACACGCGGTACGAATATAGCGTTTAAATGGAGTGATCGACGGAGGCGGAGATGCTAGTCCAAATCTGGATGCACTGAGCCGTCGTTCTGCAGAGTAGACCAGACTCGTTTAATAGTGTCCGGGGGCTTGATGGCCGATGAAATGTTCGACTTGATGAAGCCGCTTTGTACCTCGGCTGTAAGGGCCGCGGTGTGCTCCTCAGTACGGAGGGAGCGCTCCATGTTTCCATTAACTGTTATGACACCACGCGGTCCGGGCATCTTGAGTTTTAAATAAGCATAATGCGGGACTGCATTGAAGCGTGCGAAGGTGGTTCGTCCGAGCAGTGCGTGATAACCACTGCGAAAGGGGACAATGTCGAAGATCAATTCTTTGTTTCGGAAGTTACACGGTGAACCGAAGACCACTTCCAATGTTAATGAACCCGTGCAGCGGGCCTCTACGCCGTGTATCACTCCTTTAAAGGTGGTGTTACTAGGCTTGATTCTTGATGGGTCAATACCCATTTTGCAAACAGTGTCTTGATAAATCAAGTTAAGACTGATGTCGCCATCCATGAAGACTCGAGTGAGATGGAATCCATTGATGATTGGATCGAGGACCAGGGCTGCCGAACCTCCATGATGAATTCTAGTTGGGTGGTCCCTACGATCGAAGGTGATCGGACAAGCCGACCAAGGGTTGAATTTTGGGGCGACCGGCTCTACGGCGTAGACGTCCCTTAGTGCGCTTGTGCTCCCTCTTGGGGATATGAGTGACGTATATCATATTCAATTTTTTTACCTCAGGGGGAAATTTCTTCTGTCCCCCTGTGTTCGGTGGGCAGGGCTCATCGTCGTCTTCGCTTGGTGGCCCTTTCCCCTTACGTTCAGTATTTAACTTACCGGCCTGTTTGAAGACCCAACAATTTCTGTTGGAATGATTTGCAGGCTTAATGGGGGTACCATGAATCTGGCAAAACCGATCGAGGATTTAGTCTAAATTTGATGGGCCATACCTATTCCCTTTGAATGGCTTCTTCCACTGACCGGGTATAGAGCCGTTGAATCCGGTGTTGACCGACGTGTCTTCGGTTTCTTCATTGTTGTTCTGATGCTTGTGCTTGTTGCGTCATGGTCGTCCGTTGCTATCCCTGGCTTCGGAGGTGCCGGGGTCGCTGGTGTTGTTGCTTCTACGAGCTAACTAGTTGTCTTCTCCCGCGCAGAAGCAGGTCATGAGTGCGGTAAGAGCTGCCATGGACTTCAGATTTTCTTGGCAGAGGTGTCGGGCAAGCCATTCATCGTGGACGCTATGTTCAAAGGCTGCTAGGGCTTCAGCGTCCGGACAGTCGACGATTTGGTTCTTCTTAATTAAGAACCGAGTCCAGAGTTTCTGGGCTGACTCTCCAGGTTGCTGGACTATGTGACTAAGGTCATCGGCATCCGGTGGCCAGACATAAGTACCTTGGAAGTTGTCTCGGAATGCGTCCTCCAAATCTTCCCAGCTGCCAATAGAGTTCTTTGTGAGGCTGTTTAGCCAGTGTTGTGCTGGTCTATTTAGCTTTAGGGGAGATATTTAATGGCGTGGAGATCGTCACCGCGAGCCAAGTGAATATGGAGAAGAAAATCATCAATCCATACCTTGGGATCTGTCGTTCCATCATATGCTTCAGTATTTACGGGTTTAAACCCTTCTAGAAACTAGTGCTGCATTACCTCATCGGTAAAGCATAAGGGGTGTGCGGTGCCTCTGTATCGGATGATGTCACAACGGAGTTCGGACGACGTTCGTGTTCAGTTTTCAGCCCAGGTGAGGTTATGCTTATCACGCCAGGCTTGATGACCGTCGTCTCATGTTGGAGCATTCCCCCTTGATCCATAGATTGATCTGGCCTGACCGGCTCTATTGTCCAAGTCTTAGTGTAAGTCGTAGGTGTAGCCCGGAGCCGCTACCTCCTTGCCTCGACGGCGAGGTGGTGCGGGCTGGTGTTCGGCATGCGCAGCCGCTTTGTCTTGCCCACGTGGTGGTCGGTCTAGTTCATCAGCATAACTATATCTTGATGGTATTGGCTCAAGGGCCTCGTCGTCGAATTATGGCAGTAGTCGACACTTCGGATAGCTCTTTGTTGGGCGCTCGAGGCCATATTCTTCGGCAGCTAGGACCTGGGTCCATCTGTCATTGAGCGTGTCCTGTTCGGCCTGAAGCTGTTGTTGTTTCTTTTTTAGGCTCCTCGCAGTTGTGATTAACTGTCGCTAAATGCGTTCTTGTTCGAGGGGCTCCTCTGCCACGATGAAGTCTTCGTTGCCGAGGCTGACGTCCTCCTCGGAGACCGGTAGATAGTTAATATCCTTTGAATCCTCATTCCCGACGGGCTCGTCGGGGTTGACTTGTCCCTCCTCCCACTCATCCTGCTCAGACACAGGCTCGGAAGGGTCTTCGGGATCTTCGGCATCATCTAGAGTGTTATTGTCTCTGGTGCCAATATTGTTGTCCTTTTCGTGACGCGACTTTGAGCGTCACCGCTGACGTCGACGTTTTGGTGGTGCCTCAACGGGCTTGTCCTCGTTCGGATCCCTTCTGTCGCCGTCATCGTCCTTTTTAGGTCTATCCACCATATACACATCATATGTGGAGGTGGCCGTCTAGCGCCTGGTAAATGGTGGGACTTCGCCTGGTTTGTCTCCGACATCGTCATCCATACCGTCGATGTCTTCGGAGGCGTAATCTAGCATGTCAGTTAAGTCTTCGACAGTGACTATTAAGTGGGTGGTGGGTGGGACGTAAAATTCCCCGCACTCGGCCCATAATCTGGGCTGGGCGTAGTTCGGAGGTGACACTTCCGTAATGGTGAGAGATCACATTAAGTCCAGGGCCTCGTTTAGAAGCAAAGGCCAGACGAGGAACTGAGGTTCCGCGGAGCTGGGCATGGTACACCTGGTCGTGCTCAATGGGCGCAATCCTTGATAGTTTGGAGCTAGCCTCCAGGGGCGAGTTCGGATCTCTGATGATAGAGAGAGTCCTGCTTGATTCCAGGCTTGCCGATGATATGGTCGCCTTTGGGTCTTTGGCAAAGAGCTCCGTAGTTGAAGAGCGTCCAGTGGGTTTGAAATTCCCATCTTCAGATGAGGTGGCCTGCCCTGGATCTACGGCTAGGGCAGGGATGATAGTTGGTCTTTGAATGGTGCTTGATTATGGATTCGATGGGTTTCCTTCTTGGAGACGGGGAGTAGCGGCTGATATTGTGAACACCTTCAAAGATCAAGTCTCCTCGAATATCAGCGACGTAATTCAGGTTCCCGAATCTAATCTGATGACCAGGGGCGTAGCTATCAATCTGTTCGAGATGACCAATCGAATTGGCCCGCAGAGTGAAGCCGCCAAACACGAAAAGCTGACCAGGGAGAAAATTTTCCCCGGAGACAACATCGTTGTTGTCGATCGAACGAGCCATCAAACCTTCTGCCAACGACACAGTGGAACTCTCAATGAAAGCACCAATGTCGGTGTCAAACCCTGCCGATCTCGGGAAGTGTCGGGGAAAATATATGGGGGCTGGTATTTTCCCCTGACTCATGCACGGTGTCGGTGTCAAAACCAGTGGATCTCGGGTAGGGGGTCCCGAACTGTGTGTCTAAGGTTGATGGTAACAGGAGACAGGGGACACAAAGTTTTACCCAGGTTCGAGCCCTCTTGATGGAGGTAATACCCTATGTCCTGCTTGATTGATATTGATGAGTATGAGGATTACAAGAGTTGATCTACCACGAGATCGTAATGGCTAAAACCCTAGAAGTCTAGACCGTCAGATTATGATAGCCTCTACAGACTAAAACCTCCAGTTTATATAGACACCGAAGGGGACTAGGGTTGTACAAAGTCGGTTACAGAGAAAGGAATCTTCATATCAAATGCTAGGCTTGCCATCCATGCCAAGGAGAGTCCCATCCGAACACGGGAGAGAGTCTTCTGTCTTGTATCTTCATAGCCCATTAGTCTGGCCCATGTCTAACAGGTGGGACGCCCGAGGACCCCTTAATTCGGGACTCCCTCAGTAGCCCCTGAACCAGGCTTCAATGACGAGGTATCCGGCGCACAGATTGTCTTTGGCATTGCAAGGCGGGTTCCTCCTCTGATCACTTCAAAACACCCTCTGAACACAGAAACCATGTCCGGCTCTACAAAACAAGTACCACACATAGCTGCAAAGAGTATAGTATTATACAAGTCCGATCCACTAACAACTTTCGTAACGTGGCATCATGTCCCTACCCGGTCATTATTTCGAACCATTTTTTAGCCTCCCGCTCCATGTTTTAAGATGCGGTTTTATTGGCACGTCGTGTCAAAGAAGAGATCGTGTCCCATTATTACGGAATTCTCATCAATACGGGCGTGGATAACCCAATCGTTCCGTCAACATGATCCCTTGGGAATAGGCAGGCTTTAAGGCCTATGAGGAGGCATTTGATATTCATCGCCTTTATAAAGGAGCACGGGCCCGTCTTTCTCCTCTACGCCTACCTCTTCTTCAACCTTTCCAACCTCAAGTCCTAGCACCCAAGTCTCAACTTAATTGCTCCAGGCCTCCCAGTCATGTCCGGACCCAGCCTTCAAGGCCGGTGGGTGGCCTCCTCTGTCACAGAGGATATAGTGAAGCTCCGGGTGGCAAGATACCTGACCGCGGAAATCCCCCATAGGCTACCTGCTAAAGGACATGTTATTCCTACTCCTAGACCTAGCGAGATGGTCGTATTCATCTCTCACTTTCTTCGGGGGCTAGGGTTCGCTCTCCATCCCCTCATTCGCGGCCTCATGTTCTATTACGGGCTAGATTTTCATGATCTAGCTCCAGACTCCTTTCTTCACATCTCGGCGTTTATTGTCATGTGCGAGGCCTTTCTCTGTATTACCCCTCACTTTGGTTTATGGCTCAAGACCTTTAATGTGAAGCCGAAGGTAATCGAGGGGCGGCAAATAGAGTGTGGTGGTGCTACGATGAACAAGCTCACCAATGCTTTTTGGCCCAAAGGCTCTTTCACAGAAGCTTCCAACCTATGGCAGTGGGAGTGGTTTTACATCACCGAACCCCGTGGTACCAAGTGGGCAGCTACACCTGCGTTCCGATCTGGCCCTCTATTACATCTCGCATCATGGATTAATAAGGGGCTGAACTGGGGATCAATTGACAAAGTGCAGATGCTACAAAGCCGCATCCGGAGCCTCCTTGAAAAGGACACCAGCCTCATCAATGTAATCTAGGTAAAGCTAGTTCACCGGGTCCTGTCGTGCCAGCGACGGCCCCTCCGCATGTGGGAGTTCAATCCGGAAGGACCACAGACCCTTCAACACTTCTTCGGCATGACGCACAAAGGAATGTGTAAGTTATTCTTCGGGACACGAAAGCAGTGGTCGGATACCACCGAAGACATCGGCCTTGACTGCAACCATCCGGATACCTTGGTAAGCACTCGACTCCCGAACACGGCTTAGTTGAATATCCCATAGCACTGACAAAACCATCTTCGAACAGGGCTGGGTAAAGAAGGCGGAACGAATTAGGTGTTCGGCCCCTCTTCCCGAAGACTCAGCCGATCCTGTGTTAACAAGGATGCTGACTCCGGCGCCATATCAAATGCTAGCGAAGGAGGACAAGGAGGAGAGCAAGAAGGCCAAAGGTGGCCTCCACTCTAAAGGTACACCAGACGGTATGTCCGGGGAGATTGGGACTCCCTCTTCTGAAGACAAAAGAGAAGGGAAGGCTGACATCCCTTCCCCACATGGGAAGAAGAGGACCGCCTCCAAAGATTCGGAGGTAGAGGCTCCTATGCGAGGGAAGATGTCCTTGCCAGGCAGTTCGGGTTCAGAAGACGACATTGATGCGCAATTCCTCCATAAGGACAAGCCTTTAGCCGAATCATAAGTGAACAAGGGTGTCCTAAACATATCCCATTCCTTTTTGCTTACAAGGGTAACATCTGAAATATTTGTTCGCAGTTCGGCACGCAGTCTTCCTCAACAGTCCTCCTCCTCGAGGGATCTTCTTCCGGAGATGATGGAAAGCGATACGCCTCCACAGACCCTCTCACCCAATAGGGCGGACGACTTTGAGGTGTCGTCCCAGAGGATTTCTCCTGATCAACAAGTGGTACGAGGGACAATGAAGACCATGCCCGAAGGAGATACTTCGGTAGTCTAGGGTCTGGGGCATGCAGCCCCTTCGGGTACGAACAATAAAGGCCCTAAACTACCCGGTTTATGGCCGGAGACGACTCTATGGTCCAGTAAACACATCCCTTCGGAGGGAGTCCGTACTCCCACCGCCGCTTCCAGGAATCAGGAGGCGCCGAATACATTGATGGACGTGTTGCGACATGCGTCCATTTCAAAGGAACATCGTACCTTGATGGGTACGGTAGTTGAGAGGATTTTGTCCGCGAGAAGCAGATTGAATGAAGCCTTCACGGGCCTGCTAAGAGGCTTCGAGGTATGCAATGTAATATCTTCGATTGCACTCTTCATGCAAAAATGAACCTATGTATAGATAGTAGCCCCTGAGACACTGGTTGGCGTCCAAAAGGAGGCAATCAGAGGATCAAAAAGATATGCCTAGGAAATAATCTAACTAATTGGAACACCGACTGTTTCATCCATGGCGACTGCCCGTGCTACAGAGGTTGCAGATCTGAAGCGGCAACTTAATGTGGTAGATGACGACATCACGCTTATTAACAGACGGCTCGACAAGGCGCAAGGTATGTTTTGAGGCAGTCAGTATATGTATGTATAAGAATATGAGCATAAAGCTGAGAATTATATACTGAGATATGCATAAGTCACTACTGGAATCAGCTTCATTGTCGTCTGCCATGTCTTTGTCGTCCGCCAACTGACGGCAAAGAGCCTCTTTGTCGTCCGCTTCCACAAAGCGGACGGCAAAGAAAGGGCATATGGCAAAAATGCTATTTGCCGTCAGCTGCTTCTTTGCCATCGGCGGCTGACAGCAAAGAGCTATAAGGCAGACGGGAAAGAGCCAGGTGGGCCCCACAGGGCACGGCGTGGCTAGGTCAGATTCTTTGACGTCCGCTAGCGGACGGCAAAATAGGTGATTACTTTGCCATCTGCTGGTGGACGGCAATGTTAGTCCTTTGCCATCTGCTTGCGGACGGCAAAGAGGAGACGTGGGCCAGCCCTAATGGTGGCCCTCATTGCTGTAGGCATTCTGCGAACGGGGGTCCCCAGACTTGCCTGCCTGTGGCCTACGGCGTGGCTCAAGTGGGGGCCCAGCGCGGCCCATCTTCATCAGCTCAAGCTCAAGACCCTCGCGAGGGGCCAAGCCTCGCGGGGCGGACGGCCGGAAGCTTCCTCAAAGGCAGCCTCATCAGGCAGGCTCGCGAGGAGGCGGAGAGATCAAGGCAGGGGTACCTCGCGAGGAGCCCGTGACGCAAGCCATGAAGATCGAGACCAGGCAGGCGCCGGCCTCTGCAGTGTCCTTGTTTCCCCTTTGGTGCAAAGGGGGCAAGCACAGGCCAAGGCATCGGGCAAAGGTTACCATTCCGGTGCAACGAGACCAAGACCAACAGAGCGGCAGGACGGAGGTCACTATGGAGCCCAAGACGGCGTCATCACCAGTGCTTTTGGCAGCCGAAGACCACCTTTGGTCAGGATAACTTGTACTAGATGTTTCCCTTCAAAATGGCCAATTGTTGGCGCCCTTCCCGCTCATTATTTGGGGAGAGGCCCAAGGCCTCTATAAATAGATCTAGCCACCACAGAGTGAAAGGGGGGAGGAAGGACATCTAGAGATCGGACAGAAGGAAGGGAGAAAAGAGGAGAGAGAGAGAGAGAGGGATATCTGATAGAACCCTAGCAGAGAGAGAGAGAGACAGAGAGGTGACTAAACTCACCCAAGCAGTTCATCGCACCAGCTCAAGAACACCTCTCGCGAGGCTGTTCTTCCCTTGTACTGTTCATCGTCAGCCCCTGAGGCAATCCACCACACCACACACTGGAGTAGGGTATTACACCACAACGGTGGCCTGAACCAGTATAAACCTCATGTCCCTTGTGTTGTTCATTGTTTCCAGCTTATATCACGCGAGGAGATTGGACGTAGATCAGTAGGGGAGAGATCTCCGCGCGCACCCCAGTGTTCGAACCTCAAGGGTCTGCCGGAACCCGAAATCCGATATTTGGCGCGCCAGGTAGGGGTGCGCCTGAATCTTTCTTCCGTTGTTCGCGTGTGATCTTCCATCGTGTCCATGGCTGACGCTCGTCGGGCTCGCGCCGAGCACCGGGTTGCTCTCGCCCCCCGCATCGCCCAGACGGCGCCCGTCGGCGGACGCCCTCGCCGTTCCCCATCGCCTGTCGCCAACGCCGCCACCGTCCCGGCGGGTAACGAGCAGCAGGCCTCGTCCTAGCATCCTTCGGTGTGGCGGGAGGGCCGCACCGCCACACCGTCGCTGGCTCCAGCCGCTTCGTCGTCCCACGCCCGTCGTGCCCCCACGGACGCGCACGCCGCGCTGCTCCTGGCGAGAGAGCTCTTGCACTACCACCCCGTCGACGACCTCTACGAGGACTGGCTCGCCCGCATCACCGAGCTCGTCAGTGCCGTAGGGGGCTCCCCCTTGCCGTCCCTCTCGCTGCCTCGCCCACCATTCCACGCAGGAGGCAGGGATCAGGAGGTGCCTCCACCACCTCCTCCCCAAGAAGGCGCCCTGGCACCAAGGCGTGCAGCCCCAGGGCGAGACCCTCCATGTCCGGCGCCTGCGCAGCAAGAAAGGACCTGCCAAGAGATCCCTCGTCCCCAAGAAGGTGCTCGCGCGCTCCCAGCGCCGGCGCCCCAAGATCGCGTCCCTACACCTCCACGCCAAGACCCCGCGCTGCTCCAAGCGGCGGCGCGCGGTAATCCCCACGAACAAGCCCAGCACCAGCAAAAGGCACCGGTGGCCACAGCAGGCTGCCGCGCCCTCACCCCCGAGCTACGTGGCGTCGCATGGCCAGGCAGGTTCAAGCCTGACCTGTCCCCCCACTAAGATGGCACAGCGGACCCCGCGGAGTTCCTACAGCTCTACGAGCTATGCATCGAAGCCGCCAATGGAGACAAAAGGGTCATGGCGAACTGGTTCCCCATGGCGCTCAAGGACGGGGCCTGCACCTGGCTCCTGGCACAATCTCCTCCTGGGACAAGATGCGCACTCGCTTCATCGCCAACTTCCAGAGGACTCGCGACCAGCCCCCGGCCGTGAGCGATCTGCGCCGCATCAAGCAGCAGCAAGGGGAAACCCTGCAGAAATACATCCAGCGCTTCAACAACGCTCACCTCAAGATCCCCAAGGTGACTGAAGAAGCCATCATCTCAGCCTTCTCCGATGGCGTACGCGACATCAAGATGAAGGAGGAGCTAGCAATCCATGAAGACCTGTGCACATCCCTGGAGCTGTTCAACTTGGCGACCAAGTGCGCCAGGGCTGAGGAAGGGCGCCTTTCCCTCCTCGAACTTCTGGCTGCCGACCCAGAAGAGACGAAGCCCAAGGCCAAGGACGTGAAGCGCAAGGGGGCTGTTGTGCTTGCAGCGGAGCCAGACACCAAGTGAGGCAGGGATCAGCCTGAGTCATCCAAGGGCAGCTGGTACTGCGTGTACCACGACCTCCACACCCACAACACCAACGAATGTCAAGAGCTCAGGGCCGTGGGAGATGGACGTGTCGGCCTACGCCCCAAGCGCAACGACAGGGGCTATGGCCGAGGAGGAGGAAGAGGTGGTGGACGATGGGAAGACCGTGGCCCCCGCCAAGGGTGGCGTGACCAACCTCGCGAGGATCGCTGGCAGGACCAGCCTCGCGAGGGAGGCTGGAGAGATCAGCCTCGTGAGGATCGCCCGCATGGCAACGCAGGCCTTCCTCCTCTGCCGCCACCGCCAAGGAGGAACGAAGGATAACATCAAGACGAGGGGGCTGGGGGCTTCCAGGAGCGGCGCACGATCGATTGCATCTTGGGTGGCGCGCAGGCCCCAGCCTCATGGTGCATCTTCAAGCAGTTTGCTCGCGAGGTGAATGCAGTCCTCCCCAAGCTTGAGGCCACACGCCCTCTCAGGTGGTCTGCGTGCGCTATCACGTTCAGCTCAGTGGATCTGCTCAAGTGCGCGGCATCGGCCGGAGTCCTCCCGATGCTTTGCTCACCGGTCATCAGCAACGTGCAGGTTACCAGGACCCTCATTGACGGTGAAGCAGGACTCAACGTCATGTCCGTAGAGACGTTCGACAATCTCCAAGTGTCGTACGATCAGCTTCAGCCGACCAAGCCCTTCTCAGGAGTCACTGATGGTTCCACTGTTCCAATAGGGCAGGTTCGCCTTCCAATCACCTTCGGGCAGCGCAACAACTACCGCACCGAGCTCATCGACTTCGACGTCGCCCACATCCGTCTACCATACAACGCCATTCTCGGGTACCCAGCCCTGGCCAAGTTCATGGCAGTGACTCACCATGGATACCATGTCCTCAAGATGCCAGGAAGCGGTGGAGTCATCACCGTACCCTGTGAAGAAAGGGACACAGTGTGTTCACTTGAGCGCGTGTTCCAAGCCGCAGCAATCGAAGACCCGGACCACAGGAACGGAAGACTTCCTGAGGCGACCCTTAAGAAGAAGAAGGTTTTGCCTGGCCCAAGCCATAAGGAGGTAGGCGCCTCTGGAGGTGTTGTGTCAGGATCTGCGCCCAATCAGGGAGCGCCACCCTCTCTCTCATAGGAAGGCGCGCCCGGTGCCCTCCTCAGGCAGGGCTCGGGGGCTCTTTCTTGGAGATCCACCGACCTTGCCAAGGTCGCGAGGGAGGTGCTCGGGCACCACTTGGAGGGGTGCTTCCAGGCACATTTCCCTTAGGAAGGTACAAGGCAAGGAAGACCAAACCCTCAGGAGTTCATCGCAAGAAACACCCAGGAGCTACAGGAGTAGAGAGTCATGTGCGGCAGCCGCCGCTTGCCCACCGTAGCCCCACATCCAGGCAAGGATGGTGGGCTGCGCATCTGTGTTGATGTGCGAGGGCTCAACCGAGCCACGTATCAGGAGTGCCTCTGGCCTTCGCGTGTGGGGCGTTGCGAGGGTCCGCCTCACAGCTACGTTCGCATGCCTTTCGGCCTGCCGAACGCGGTCGCCGCTCATCAGCGCCTGTTGAGGAGCATTCTGGAGGCCCAGGAGGTCAGGCATTATGCGGTCCTGGCGGAGATGGAGATGGCCCTCGGAGACCCACCTGCGCCTCCGGAGCCTCTCGAGGCTCTTGGGCCTGGGGGCTCGTGAGGCTCGACGTCATCATCGCGCACCGCCCACTTCTTCAACATCACTTCATCTTCAACGGCACCAGGTGACATCTTTCTAAGTTCTGTTTTTAGCTGGGAGCGCCCATAGGGCCGCATCATGCCCAGGTCGCGTGGGTCCATCCCTGCGGCATGTATCCGTTTTTCTTATGCTCTTTACCTACCTTGTTGGGGGCGCCCCTCGGGCTGCATCAACCCCGAGCTGCTCGGGCCTGGCCCAGCGGCGTTTGCTTTTCCCGCGTCTACTTAAAATGAATTTCCTCCTGCGTGCTTAACGTACCTGACCTAATCGCCTGCTTGATTGACGCCTGCCTATGGAGCCGCTCGCTCTGGCACGACATTTGCACACGGGTCCGTCCATGCAACGCCGATAAATCTGAGTGGTCGAGCTCTGGCCGCGGCAGCACCGCAAGGCGCCACCTCACCAGGACCTCAGTGCCCCAATCACTTCCCTGGAGCAACCAAAGGTTGGCTGGCAACCGTAACAATAGGTCTTGTTTCTCTTCATGATTGGTGTGTAGGACCTACTCCAGGAGCAATGCTGGGGACGTCGCGAGCTGCATCTCCCTCTCTCCGACACGGACCGCTTGGCATTGCGACTCATGGGCTCCTACTGGCTCTCCAGCCCTCACCCCCTGGCCTTGACCCACGGCATCGCGACCTGTCATACCAGCGGCGGCTGAGCTCGCTCGAGGGCCAGGACCTGAGGACGTAGAGCATTAAGGAAAGCACGGGGGAGTAGGAAGAAGCTCGCGAGGACCTAGCCCAGCAGCGCCTCAGCTGCCACCACTCGGGCCGGGCGCTTCATCGAGGAACTACACCAACCTCAAGAGATAAGTCACACCCTTACAGGAGTTGGACCAACGCAGCGCCAAACCCTCGCCCAGTGCGGCTCTGTCATGGCGATGTTGCCTACCTTTCTCGCCCAATGAGGGCTGCTTGAGCGCTAAAGGGGACCTCCCGAGCATCGCGACTCGGGGGCTCTTACCGGACCTCGGGCCGCTCTCCTCCTGGCCTTGACCACGGCATCGTGACCTGGCATACTAGCGACGGCTGAAGCCTGCCTGGGGACTGGGACCTGTCAGCGTAGAGCGCCAAGTCCTCGTAAGGATAGAAAGGGCGAGCCGAGCCGAGACAGGACAAGCACCTCGCATTGATTCATATTAAGGATATAATGTTCACAAAAGACATGGCAGGCGCCTTACATACCCCCATGGGGTGTTGCTTCGATTCCTCGCAGGGAACAAAAGTACTAATCATAAGGAACACTAATCGCCTGCACCTCCGCAAGGGACGCCATCATCAACAGTGGGCTGCCCAACGTCGGCGCCAACCCCATCCAGATCAGTGGCGTCGGCGGTTGGACGCAGCTGCCCCGCTCCGAGCACGGCGTGAGCTCAGGGGCTCGTAGCTGTCATCGCTTGTCTCCGGAGTTGCGAGGAGCTCGGGGGAGCCGCTGGATTCCCTAGCTCCTCCGCTGCTGCCTGAAGAGCTGCTGGAGGACCGATGGGCAGGCCAAGTCCTCGCCAGTTTGTTGCCCCTGCCGCTCTCCCTGGGGCAGCACTCCAGCTGGCGTCCTTCAGCATCGAAGACCTTGAAGAACATCAGGGAGGCGTCGTCGTATTCAAGATGAATTACGACGGCACCTACCGTCCGGCAGACCCGGGCGATTTCACCCCAGACCCGGGTCATGAAGACCTTGCCCGGAGCGACGACCGCGACCTCCGCTCCGGTCGCAAGGGTACTGCAGCCAAAGCTCCAGAGCCCCGCTCAGCGGCATCTCGAAGGCGAAGGAAGGAGGAAGGCGAATCCAAGAGCTTGGAGGCATGGCAGCGTGGAGCACGAGCTCGCGAGAGGAGCGCTCGGCGTGGACTCCAGGAGGAACGACGCGCACCACCGTGACTCGCCGGCGTTGATGGCGGCACCGTCAATGTCGCTCGAGCCTTCTCCCCCAGGACCCACGACGCGGGCGTACAAGGGTAGCGGAAACCCAGGCGGCGGCCGCTCGTACCAGGGCCTCGACGCCTCCTGCTGAGCACCCTCATCTCGGTGGCAGAGGACCAGCCGCTTCTTCGGCGGAAGTGGGTCAGGACCCTCTCGGGGGGCCTTTCCCTTCTCTTCTGCAGAAAACCGGCGGATTGGTGCCATTGGCGTAAGGGGGAGCAAGAACAAGGAAGAAGAAGGAAAGGAGCAGCAGGAAGGGATGGACTGAAGGGGCTCGCGCAGCCCCGTACTTATAGCCGGAGGAGGCCAACCGCCGAGCACCACGATCGCAGGTAATCATGACTGGTTTCTCTGCATGCAAGGACTTGTCAAGTGGTGCGGTCGCTGAGGCATCATGGGGAAGCGCATACGCCCACGTCCAATCAATCGCCGCCCCGTCACCCCGCCGCCCCTCCGCGCCCTGTCGCCGCGCTGCCCCGGTGCCGGACCCCTCCCCGAGGTCCCTGTGCCACCCCGCCCCACTGTCGTCCTCCTCCCCGTGGCAAGGAGAAGGAGAAGAAGAAGAAGAAGAAGAAGAAGAATAAGAAGAAGAAGAGGGTTCCTCGGTGTCGATGGTACCCTAAATAGCAAGTATCATCAGTGCGAGGTACATGTGGCCGTCGGTGTCGAATACTACATCCACGTCCCACAAGTGACACAGGGGTCCTCCATCCAGCAGCAACAGTTCTTGGCGTCGATGGCGGTCGAACACCATTGCAACTTTGTCTGGCAGCCTCAGAGATGACGATTGAAAGCTAAGTGTTGAAACTTGAAACACCCAAACTAACTCAAGTCGGTTTGGTTTTTTGAAATTTCAAAACTTGGCTTTAATCCTCATCGCAGAGGCTGCCAGACAAATTCGCCAAGGTGTTCGACCGTCATCGGCCACCAGAACTATTGTTGCGGGAAGCCGGGCGCCGGCTTCACTTGTGGGATGTGGATCTAGCGTTCAACGCCGACCGCCTCATGTACCTTGCACAGATGGTAGTTGCTATTTAGTTTACCCGGGGACGAGCGGGTTAGAGGGTTCCTCGGTGTTGATGGTACCGTAAATAGCAAGTATCATCAGTGCGAGGTACATGTGGCCGTCAGTGTCGAATACTTGCTATGTTACTCATCTTTCGATTTAAATATGCAGGTATTTCGTCGCTGCAAGGGTCTAGTGTTCGACGAGCTCCGCCCCTGTGTTCGTTGGTGAGCACAAATGACATCTCCTCCTCCCCCCTTAATTTGCTTTGTTTCGGTCTTCGTGCCGATGAAACTTGCTAGCTATAGGTGTCAATCATCAGTATGCGTAACCACTATGCGTCTCCCATTCGAAAGGGTTACATCTATAAATATGCATGCATTTGCATATTTATAATTGTGATTCTTTCGAATTGTCCAATGTTATCCATGGACAGCCCGAGTATGTGTAGATTGGGTTCGTTTTCCCATATGCTCAGCTCCGGATCCGATGCAGAATTTTGTCAGTGCCTCCCTGTTGTTCTCCGGGTACACATTCTCTCTGCTTATTGCCGAGACGTGTATCAGGAGAACAACGGGGAGGTGCTGCCGAAATATTGCATCAGATCCAGAGCAGAGCATGGGAAAACGAACCCGATCTACACATACTCGGGTGGGATTAGGACATATCTTTACCTATTAGCGTGTAGGTTGCATGGACGTAATAAAACTAACAAACTCCATTAACTGATGGATATGGTTTGCTTAATTATGTATACTAGTCATCAACCCGTGCACCTGCACGGGCTAGTTATTTTGGAAATCATCTCATTATACAAAAAAATTTGCAATTTATTGATTACAAAGATTATAGGAATTGTAATATTTCATACCATTTTGGTAAACAAAAGTATCCGTAGTTAAGCTATGTACTCTCTCTCCATTCGATAATGTAGTGCATATAGATTTTTTGAAAAGTTAAAGATCACAAACTTTGACCAAGTTTCTGAGGAAAATGTTTACATCTATAATGCCAAAATTATTATGTCATTAGATTCATCATAAGCTGTAGTTTCATATTTTATATTTTTTGTATTGGTATTGTAGATATAAATACTTCTATCTATAAAATTGATCAAAGTTTGACTTTTAAAAAATCTATACGCACAACATTATGAAACGGATGGGGTATAATAGGGTTCAAATGACCATTTTTATCAAAAAAAATGTTAGTTTATCTTCCGGCATAAATGACATAAGTCAATGCCAGTAGGAGTTATATTAGCCTAAAAAGACGTACCGTGAATCCTTGCCTTCTGAACAGTAACTAAAATATTCCACTCGCAAAAAAAGTAACTAAAATATTCGACATGTAACATCGTAGCTACTATGTAATCAGCAAATTGATTGATGTTTGGGGGACATTGTAGTGCTTGCCATTTAAATGAAACGCATTTGCCTTACTTTTTCAAATAAAAAGCACTGACACAACTCCAATATATAGGCCCAGAGATATTACAAACTAAATATATGTGATCACTAATGAGAAAACCATGCGTTATTTGAAAATGGATCGTGGCCATGAAACAGGCAGAGCAACTGAAAGGTGCAGGGCACTCTTCAGGATTGACATTGACCAGTTACATTTTTCACAAATGAAACACCGCTTTCTTCCCGCCATGCTCTAACAGCACCGCTAGGCTCTTCTCCTTCATATGTTCTATGCTTTGGCAAAAGGAAAAAAATGTATGAAGGATTGAAGGTGAACATGTTGATACATCCATTTTTGTATGGAAAGGATTTTACTTTTCATAGAGATTTGAACATGGATCTGATGGTTCTGACATACTAACATCACATATGGTGTGAAGTAATACAGTTTGAAATGTCCGTGATGCCGTGCGTATCTTTGGCAATCAGCGCCAACAATTCCATCAAGTTACACACCAAAGTTCTAGCTAGCTTCAGTCCTCCAAGATGCAATAGTAGCATCCAGAAAAATGGCTCCCAATATCATACAGTTGATGCCTTGTAAAATTCCGTGCACATGTTTGAGAAATATATGTTAATAAGAATGGATTTTCTTGAATTATGGTTTCCCTGTACGATAAAAAACATTATCATTTTTCCTGTATAAATTTCTCTACATGATTTTCATATTTATGCCCAAACTGTTGTTGTATTATGGTTCTTTTTCTTATAAACATTAGAATACCATTTAAGGCTGGTGTGTAAGATTGCTTATTTTGCAACATAACAGATCAGGAGAAAATAAATAGTACCTCATTCTGTTGGTGAGGCGAATAATCAAATATAAAGGTTTGTTGAATGGTAATACCAAAAGAGAACTTGCATAAATTGTGTAGATAAAGGAAAATGGCTGAGATGATTTTGCATATGTAAGATAGACCTGACTAAATATAAATTCATATTTCATAGAAGAATACTTTGAAGAGTTAGCTCCCATGTGTGTGCAATAAAAGGTCTGGTGCTATTTACATACGAATAATCCATGGAAGAATTAGCATCCAAGTGTGCCCAATAAGAGATAGTGAGATCTGCGTACATAAGTTCAGTACTTGTAAGTGTAACTTATTAACACCACATACTTAACAGTACTGATAGAAGCAAACTCCACTGTTGCCAGCCTTAAATTGTCAATATCTTCAGTTTCATAGAAATCTCACTACAGTGTCCCTATCGATTGTAGAAGCTCAAAGTAGTAGTCGTCCTCTTGGATCAGCCACAACAATAATATCTTCACCTGCTTATACATTTATGCATCTTTCCCTTTTCTTTTTTTGGCCAGAAATATCTTCCGGTTTTACGGGAATTTACATAAGGCTAAATTAAACATTGGAAAGAGTAAGTATATAAATAGTAGATTAGGCCCAGTAAAATTTTCGTATAATTCCAGTTAAATATATACTTACAATATTGTATCAATTTTGATTATGAGACCCAAAGTAGTTTACTACTTGCCCTTTTGCAGGTTTACATGTCCATAGGCAGCACTCTGTATTCAAAAGGGTATAGTGTTATAGGTGTATAACAGGGGAAGAAATAGTGGTGTCATGATTGCATTAGTTGATATTAAAATCATAGTCGAATGCAAATTTCGTAAACTAATATAACACGAATAATGATATGAACATAGAAGGAAAACTATTCCAATAACTGAAGCACAATCATTCTTCTCACACTGACCTTAATGCATTTTGTCGTGGGATGCAGATTCTACGTGGACATGTCAGCATCCGGTCTATTTGTCTGGCATATATCTTGCAAGATATATCTCTGACACATAGTCATCACCAGCTTCTCAAGCTTCCTGTGAGACGCAGATGCATCTTTCGTTGACAATAGCTTTATGTGCAGTCTTGACATGCATCCATTTTCGAAAGAAGTTTCCCACACAAACCTGGTGAATATAGAAGGTAAACCATTCCAAATACTGAAGCAGAACCATCTAGTGAACCATAAACATTTTATTTGCTATAGTATGTTATCTGTTAAAGCTCTTTTGTTGAAGAACTTGGAAGGATTCTTCTCACAGTGGTCTTAATTAATTACGTCGATGTCTGCACCATCTACATGGACATGTCGGCATCCAGTCGTTGTTTTTCTTGCAACATTCAGTCGTTGCCATATAATTGGCACCAGCTCCTCGAGCTTCCCGTGGGACACGGAGGCATCCCTTTGTTGATAATATCTTTGCACGCAGAATTGACATGCATCCCTTATTGACAACAGCTTCCCACTCAAACCTGATGGCATCCATCATATCAATGGTACTTACCCTAGTCTGATAATAGAACTCTCTTGCAAAATGAGCAATGAAATAGTCATCCTCATGCAAATATCTCAAATTATATCATTGATGTTTCAGTGTTATTGTCAAAACTGTAATGGCTATGTATAACCTTACGTGACATTAAGAACAATCAGGGGCAAGGAACTAAAAATTTTGGGATGCAACATTTCAAGTCAGGCTCGTGTATTACCAAATAACTAAGAAGGGTGAAATCACCTAACACATAAAAATTGTAGAGAGGAAATCAAAACTAATTAAGGACTCGTGTGGTAGGCAAACAGCAAGAGTAGACACTACTTGCTAGCATTAGGCCCAGCCGTTCCTTGCCTCTACTCATTATTGATGTATCTCCAGACTCCAGCAAAGTCTGAACCACCAACTCGTCAAGCCACTTGGACCGTATGATATCTGAACCCGCAGACGGGGCGTTCCCAGGATAGTGAAGGATGCATGATTCAAGGCGTATGTTCCACATTTCATTACCGGCACACCATAGAAATCACACACCTATAGTTGGGCCTGCAAGATTAATCAAATTAACTGCTACTGTGGCATTCTACTTTGTCAGAACAATCAGCAGATCCTGTGTTTGAACAAAGTACTACTGTTACAGTGTCTCCTATATATTTCTACTTCCATAACTAACTGGATGTTTAGAAAATAAATACTACTAATAATCAAGACATGAGCGTAGTTGTAGTAGTTATATATGACTAAAATCCCCTTCTTAGTGAACTTAGTTTGCATATGTTAATTCTATTTTGTTCTCCAAACAATCCTAGGAGGTAGTCCCACATTCAAGGCTGTGAAAGCTCAACCAAACTAATCCAATAAAGTTGATGGTATTACCTGCTGATCGCCACGACCAAGTCAAACTCTGCTAGAGAAAGTTGGTAGCGAGGTAGCATAAACCCTGGAATAGGTCTGATGGACTCCATGGAGTTTGCGTCGGCCGGGCGCGCCATCATATTGGAAGTCGTCGGTAGGTCCGATGCTGGTGGGGAGAGTACCTAGCGTGTGCGGTCAAGAGAGGAGTTAGTCCAGGAGATGGAATGACTCTAGGGTTTGACGGCCACTGAAGGACGGCCATGGCCATGGAAAAACAGGAGGCGCTAGGGGAGATAATTTTTTTCCTTAGATAAGCAAGGAACCAAGTATGGCAATGAAGGCATGCGCGTAGGTCAGGATGAGTTGCCTTCTCATCTGACGGCCAAGTAAAGGTTAATTGCTCTTATATAGAACAATTTTTATTTTATTTTTGGGAGGATTAACGTGGTTGGACTAAAGGTGCACAGGTTTTTGAGACTGCAGGACATGTTTTTTTCTCATGAAGATGTGTTAAGGTGGGACGACGGTTGAGGACTCCTTGAGGCATGCATCCTACGGTGAATTATTATTAATTAGGAGATCGGACCGCTAATTTTCTTTGTTTCCGAGGATTAACGTGGAGCCTCGTATGATGCCTCCGATTAGTAAATATAAGATATTTCTTGTGTGTCCAGTAGGAAGTCAATATGAGTGATCATGCATGGATGTACACCAGTTACACTAGTCAGAAAGTTTGGACCGAGGAATGGTTAACAAAAACCAAGGGGTTTGTTAGAGCCAGATTTGCAAATGGCCAGGAATTTAGATGGTGCCCCTGTGCCCGTTGCGACAACTATAAAAAGAGGGACGAGCATGAAATGAGTAAAGACCTGCAAAAGTTTGGTTTTACGCCTGGTTACACGGCCTAGACATTACATGGTGAGTCTGCCCAACGTGCCAGAGCCGAGGTTCGTCGTCGCACCGACGAGCATGGTACCGGGACCGCAGACATGGTGCAAGACTTTGACGATGCTCGGGACTCGGACGAGGAGATGGAGGAATCTGCAAAGGCCTTCACTAAAATGTTGGAGTCCTCAAAACGTCCTCTCCACAAGCACACTGAGCTTTGTCAGCTGGATGCCATCTCACAAATAATGGCTTTGAAGGCTCAATTCAACTTGGGCAGAGAATGCTACGACGCGATGATGACAGTATTCGGCCGATTTCTACCCAAAGGCCATGTGCTACCTCCAAACCTGTACCAGTCAGACAAAATCCTCCGCGCTCTTAAGATGCCCTATGAGAAGATACATGCCTGTGAGAAAGGATGTGTCTTATTTAGGCTTCAGTATGAGGACTTGAACTATTGTCCCATTTGCAATTCTTCCAGGTATGTTGTGGTAGACAACGGTATGGGTGAGAAGACGCAGACCAAAATACTTGTTAATGTTCTTCGGTATATGCCAATCGTACCAAAGAGGACACGTGGCAGTCACCTGTGCAAACTGGGAACACTGGCTGCCTATTTGGTCATTTTGCCATATGCTGGCGGACGGCAAAGTGACCAGCTATGTCGTCCGCCAGCAGACGGCAATGATTCAAACCTCTTTGTCGCCTGCTGGTGGACAGCATATTTGGACACGTGGCAGCTTCCTAGTGCTGCCTAGCTGGGCTCTTTGCCGTCTGCCAGCGAACGGCAAAGATCTTTGACACTTTGCCGTCCACTGGCAGACGGCAAAGAGCTCCGTTAACCCCCTAACGGCTCTCACGCCACCGCACTATCGTCAGCTGTGTTTGCCGTCTGCTGGCCTCGAATGGCAGACGGCGTAATCCTTTGCCATCCGTGTCTAAGAAGCGGAGGGCAAAGAAGGCCTTTGCTGGAAGGCGTTCATCCGGACAGTTTGCCGTCCGTGATCTATGCCTTTGCCGTCCGCCATGTCGGACGACAAAGAAGCTGATTCCAGTAGTGACTGCAGATGGTGCTGCCGCGGTTGAGACCCTGTGGGCTGAGCTCGTCCAGGCCAAGGAGCAAGCCAAGATGAGTAATGCGGTTGCCAAGAAGGCAGCTCCTGAGTTAAAAGCCGAACAGGCTGCTCGGCGCCAGTGCAAGGAGAGAATATCTACCATGGAGCGCGAGCTAAAGGATGCTACTATCCGATGTGAATTTGTCGAAAAGGATAACAAAGTCAAAACGACCGATCTCGACAAGGCCTTGCAATAGGTGAGAGAAGCACAGACCGAGTCTAGAGCGGCTCGAGAGGAGATTCGGCAAGCTGGGGAGATAGTGGCCGGTAAGCCCTTCTTATTACAGACTAGATTCGGTGATCCGAAGTATGCCCCGCTTAATCAAATGTGGAGTTCTCCAGACGCATTCTTGGACTTGCCGAAGAGTGTCTTCGATGCGGCGCAGTTTTACCCAGCACGAGAAGGACATGCGACGGAGAAGCTTTTCTGGTCGCAATTCGGCATGCCAAAGCGTTCGCTGTTGCTGAACAAACAGATGGCCCAGTGGGCCGAGCTCCACAAAATATCTAGATCTGCCATGAAGGACGTCGTGGTCCGGCTGTGGCCGACTGAGCCTGTTCCGAATAGTTATTTCAGTTTGGTACAGCGACTTGTTGATGTGGTGCCGTGTATCGACCCCGTTAAGCGGCCAACATGCATTGAAGGTGCACGGATGGCCCTTGCCCATGTCAAGACGTACTGGGCGAAGATGAAGTCCACCGATATTGCAGCAAAGAGTCCACCCGGGGGCAAGGACCATCACACGCTCGAGCATTATTTGGAGGATGTCCTTGAGGGCGCCTGCTTGATAGAGGGCCAGTGCTCGAAGGATATGATATTCGAGTGATTGTACCGAAATTGTAAAAACAATATTATGATATTTTTACAGGCTATGATTTTTGCCTGAAGGTTTTGGTTCCTCCTGTGCGGCCGTTTTTTGTATAATCTGAAAGTTTTCCAGTCATCGGCTTCAGCCCCCTCACATATAATACGGGGGTGTTCATAAAAGCACTTGATCACTCTTGACCCAACGTCTTGGTCCATGAAGGAGGTGCCAGTGCAGCGAACTAGGCAATCATACTATAGGGCTTTAACACTTTCACTTAGCCATAGGAGTTTGACGGTGGGTCTACAATATAGCCCCTGGTATGTACGCGGTTATCTGAATATAGTGTGTTACATAGGTGACCAGAATAATGGTCCTTCGTGTAATACGGAAGGAATCGCGAAAGATTCTGATAAGTCATCGAGTGGTTGACTAGCTCTCGCCGCATCATGACAGTCAGTTTTTGGCTTTCTCTACTGGGGTGCTTGACCAGATGAATCGGAAACACAATCGCAGTAGTTCTCCCTTTACTACCTTAGCCGATAGGGCGGAACGTAAGGTAGTAAGCACAGGAGCCGGGCAACCCAACTATTGACCAAAGACATGATTTGGAGCTGATGCATATAAGGCCAAATGTAACACCCCGGATGTAACTTTCCCTATTTGTACTCCAACTCTTGCCGTTTCCGGCGTTAAGTTATATTTATTATCTCGGGTTCGGGTTTTTGTCTCCGTGTGTTGTTGTCGTTGTCATGCATCTCATATCATGTCATCATGTGCATTGCATTTGCATACGTGTTTGTCTCTTGCATTCGAGCATTTTCCCCGTTGTTCGTTTTGCATTCCGGCGCTTCGTTCTCCTCCGGTGGCCATTTCTAGCTTTCTTTCGTGTGTGGGGATTAAACATTTCCGGATTGGACCGAGACTTGCCAAGCGGCCTTGGTTTACTACCGGTAGACCGCCTGTCAAGTTTCGTATCATTTGGACTTCGTTTGATACTCCAACGGTTAACCGAGGGACCGAAAAGGCCGCGTGTCTGTTGCAGCCCAACACCCCTCCAATTTGGCCCAAAACCCACCAAACTCTGCTCCATCATCTAGAGCATTCGATCATGATCGCGTGGCCGAAAACCTCACCTCATTTGGACTCTCCTAGCTCCCTCTATGCCTATTTAAACACCCCCCCGATTTTCGGATCTCCTCCTACCTCCGAAACCCTAATTTTCCACTGTGCGCCGCCGGACATTGTCCGCCCGGGGCAGACACACCGCCGCCAGCCAACCGCCTCCTGCCACGTGGCACCCGCCACCTCGCCGCCGCCGCGGCCCGGGGAGCCCGGAGCCGGCCCCCGCCGCCCCGTCCATCTCCAACTCCGGCCACCTCGACCTCTCCGGCGGTCCCGAGCACTGTTCCGGCGAAGATCCGGCCGTCCTCGTAATACGTGCAAACCCTAGATCTCGGAGGCGATTTTTCTCTAAGTCCCAGAAATTCCGATCCAAGTTCTCATGTTCGTAGCTCCGTAACTTCGCATCCGTAGCTCTGATTCATGCATATAGCATATCAAAATGTTCATCTCAGAGAGTACATCATTTCATTCCATTGCATCATTTTCATTTGAGTTCATCTTGATGCCCGAAATACTGTTAGAAGAGAGCTACTTGAGATAATTGCCAGATCTGCTACTCCATTTAGGATTTTGTCATTTTTGCCATGATTAATGTGTGCATGATATGCCCTGATGCTCTACATGTGTTTTGTTAAGGGTTTTGTCATCTTTCCAGAGGTGCAACCCATGTATTTTTGTGATGTGTGTGGTGACTAGTGCAAGCTTGCAAAGTGGTGCACTTGCTAATTCTGTTTTCAGGGACTTAGTAATTTCACTAAGTCCTGGACCTGTTTATCTCATGATGCCATATGTTCATGTTGTTTCCTAGTGATCTGTGCCTATTTTGAGGAAGATCAGTAAGGATGTTTTGTTAACCGTGTAGTGCTCTATCCATCCATAACTTTTTTTGCAATTATGGAGCAACCTAGCTTGAGTCAATCGAGCTCTACTTTTTCTACTTTGTGAATCTGGGCAGATTGTCAACTTGTTTGCAATTTTGCCGGTGATGTTGTAGTTGATCCGTGCATGCTATGCTTTTGTTCTTGCCATGTCTAGCTTGATTTTTGTGCCTTCTTGATGGGTGTATGCTTGTTTTGCCATGACTTGCACCGTAGTGAGTGCCTCGAGCTCGTAAACATGCCTACTTGAGTTATATTTCAGCTTGCTCCAGTTTTCACTAAATCTGAAAACTGATTATGTTTTTGCTATGTTCACATGCTTACAATGGTATTTTCTGATCCCTTTTGGCTCAAGGTCACTAAGGGACTTTTGTTAAGCTCTTTGAGTAGCTCCATGCCATGCTTTACTTTGCCATGTTCAGGTCCTGTAGCATGTGGTTTTGTTGCTCCGAAGAGGGCTACCTGATCTGAAATTTCTGACAAGTGTTAATTTCACGAAGTCTGAGATCTGTTTGCCATATGCATTTTTGTCATGCTTGTTTGAACCTGTTAATGGATGAATTGGCCGTAGCTCAGTGCTAGACTTTTGTTAAGCATCTTGTATGCATCCCTGCCATGTATTTTGTTGTCATGTTTGGGTGCTGTAGCATGTTCATCTCATTGCATTTAGATGCCTACTTGCTGTAAATTGCAGACCGGTGCCATATTTGAATGGCTTGCCATTTCCAAATCATAACTCCGATTCCGGCGTTCTTTATATCGTTTTCAAGTGATTTCATCTTATCTTTCCAGTGGCACACTTGGTTTTCCAAGTTGAGGCCAGGTTCATGCATTTCCTGTCAAATCTTGCATTTTGCATCCCGCATCGCATCCCGCATAGCATATCATCATTGCATCGTATTGCTTGGTCTTGCACGTGGTTGATTGTATCCTTGTTGCTTGTTTGTCTTGTTTGGGTAGAGCCGGGAGACGAGTTCGCTAACGAGGAGCCCGTTGAGTTTACTTTCGAGGATCCAGTCAACTCTGACAACTGTGCAGGCAAGATGATCATACCCTCGATATCACTACTATCTTTGCTATGCTAGTTTGCTCGCTCTTTTGCTATGCCATTGCTACGATGCCTACCACTTGCTTGCAAGCCTCCCAAATTGCCATGTCAAACCTCTAACCCACCATGTCCTAGCAAACCGTTGATTGGCTATGTTACCGCTTTGCTCAGGCCCTCTTATAGCGTTGCTAGTTGCAGGTGAAGTTTGGAGGTCATTCCTTGTTGGAACATCTTTTATTTACTTGTTGGGATATCATTATATTGCTATGTTATCTTAATGCATCTATATACTTGGTAAAGGGTGGAAGGCTCGGCCTCTCGCCTAGTGTTTTGTTCCACTCTTGCCGCCCTAGTTTCCGTCATATCGGTGTTATGTTCCCGGATTTTGCGTTCCTTACGCGGTTGGGTTATAATGGGAACCCCTTGATAGTTCGCCTTGATTAAAGCTTTTCCAGCAATGCCCAACCTTGGTCTTACCATTTGCCACCTAGCCTCTTTTCCCCTCGGGTTACCGGAGCCCGCGGGTCATCTTATTTTAAACCCCCCCGGGCCAGTGCTCCTCTGAGTGTTGGTCCAAACTAGAGTCCTGTGCAGCGCCCCCTCGGGGAAACTCGAGGTTTGGTTTTAGTTGTATGGAGCGCTCATCTGAGTGTGCCCTGAGAAAGAGATATGTGCAGCTCCTATCGGGATTTGTCGGCACATTCGGGCGGTGTTGCTGGTCTTGTTTTAACCTGTCGAAGTGTCTTGACGAACCGAGATACCGAGTCTGATCGGAACGTCTTGGGAGGAGGTCTATTCCTTTGTTAACCGTGAGAGCTTGTCATGGGCTAAGTTGGGACTCCCTTGCAGGGATTTGAACTTTCGAAAGCCGTGCCCGCGGTTATGGGCAGATGGGAATTTGTTAATGTCCGGTTGTAGATAACTTGAACCTTAATTTAATTAAAATGAATCAACTGAGTGTGTTACCGTGATGGCCTCTTCTCGGCGGAGTCCGGGAAGTGGACACGGTGATGGAGTAATGTTTGCGCAGGTTGTTCTCTAGTTTCTCGCTCGTGCTTGGCCTTCTCTTCTCGCTCTCTTTTGCGAATAAGTTAGCCACCATACTTGCTAGTCGCTTGCTGCAGCTCCACATATAATTACCTTGCCTTACCTATAAGCTTAAATAGTCTTGATCGCGAGGGTGCGAGATTGCTGAGTCCCTGTGGCTCACAGATTACTATTACACCAGATGCAGGGCCCGATGATTCCGCTCCAGAAGACGCATATGAGCTCAAGTGGGAGTTCGACGAAGACTCTCAATGATACTATGTTTCCTTTCCCGATGATCAGTAGTGGTGCCCAGTTGGGGGTGATTGGGACCGTGTCGCATGTTGGGTTCTCTTTTATTTTGGCGCCGTAGTCGGGCCATGAGTGTTTGGATGATGTAATGTTATTTATGTACTTGATTGACGTGGCGAGTGTAAGCCAACTATGTTATCTCCCCTTTATTATTTATTTTATTTATATTACATGGGATGTTGTGAAGATTGCCTAACTTGCGACATATGCCTTCAATGCGATTATGTCTCTAAGTCGTGCCTCGACACGTGGGAGCTATAGTCGCATCGAGGGTGTTATACCAAACTCATGACGCCGAAGTATGCATAAAGCTATTTGGACTTGTCAGCAACTCATATGTTGCCATATCGAGCCCCTGGCAATTAGTGTCGAGGTGCGTGTGTGAACCAACCGAAGAAGCAAAATTCAGTTCTTAGAAAAAGCAAATACTGAAAACAGACTGTGTTCACTGGAATCTGATTGACACGTCAAACTCAATCTTTCAGATTATAACGCCACTACCCAGACTATTTAACATGCCGGGGGTCGAAGGCTGAGGAAAAAGGCACGTTACAGGTTTGAAATAAAGAGTGTGGTCTACAAAAAATTATTTGGACCTCCTGTCGCACGTCTGCGTTGCCTTGCCTCGGCGAAAGAACTCCTTGGCAGGAATAGCCTCTGGTTATCTATACGAAGCCGAACTCAGAAAGAGTCTGTAACATGACCAGGCTTTGAGTCACATGTGGTAAAAGATAGATGATAGTTAGAAAAAAGGGTAGAAGGCTATGGGAGTGCGGACCGCATTGTAGGCCTGTCCGTATTGTGCCTTCGCCGGTGACTAGGGTATTTTAAGTGCATAATTATGTATGCGCGGTACAAACTTCGCAGCTATATGAGGCAAACGATGGAGGCCGAACTGCTAATCCAGCTCTGAGATTGATCGGTCATGTTTAATAGAGACCGACGGCTTGATGGCCGATGAGATATGCGGCTTGATGGGGCCGCTCTGTACTTCGACTGCAGCAGCCGTAGTATTCTCCTTTGTATAGAGGGAGCGTTCCGTGTTTCTGTTTATCGTGATGACGCCGCATGGACCGAGCATCTTAAGCTTTAGATAAGCATAGTGTGGGACCACATTAAAATGAGCAAAAGCGGTACGCCCGAGCAGTGCATGGTAGCTACTGCGGAACGGGGTAATATTGAAGGTCAAGCCTTCGCTTCAAAAGTTGTTCGGCGAGCCGAAAACGACCTCCAATGTAATTGAACCCATGCAGTGAGCTTCTATGCCGGGTACTGCTCCCCTGAAGGAAGTTGTGGTGGGATTGATTCTTGAAGGATCAATGCCCATTTTGCAGACAGTGTCCTGGTACAGTAGATTAAGGCTACTGCCGCCGTCCATGAGGACTTTCGTGGAACCCATCGATAATTGGGTCGAGGACCAGAGTTGTCGAACCTTTGTGACGGATACTGGCTGGGGGATCTTTGTGATCAAAAGTGATCGGGCAAGCCGCCCATTGGCTACATTTTGAGGCGACCGGCTCTATGGCGTAGGCGTCCATAGTGCGCATTTGCGCTTCCCCGTAGGGATGTGCGTCATGTGTACCATGTTTACTGTTTTTACTTCGGGGGGAAATTGCTTCTGACCCCCGGTGTTCAGTTGGCGAGTCTCTTCATCATCGCTGTCACTGGGCGGCCCCTTCCCCTTGTGTTCAGCATTAAGCTTGCCGGCTTGTTTGAAGACCCAACAGCTTCTGTTGGTATGATTGGCTGGTTTATCGGGGGTGCCATGAATTTGGCAGGGTCGATCCAGTATCTTGTCTAGATTGGATGGTCTGTCTCTGTTTGCCTTGAATGGCTTTTTCCGTTGACCGGGTTTGGAGCCGCTGAATCCAGCGTTGACCGCCATGTCTTGCATTCCTTCATTATTATTTCGACGCTTGTGTTTATTGCGCCATGGCTTGTCGTTGCCGTCTCAAACTTCGGAAGTGCCTAGATCACTGGTGTTGTTGCTTCTATGAGCGAGCCAGCTATCCTCTCCCACGCAAAAGAGGGTCATCAGAGTGGTAAGGGCTGCCATGGATTTTGGTTTTTCTTCTCTGAGGTGGCGGGCGAGCCATTCGTCTCGGATGCTATGTTTAAAGGCCGTAAGGGCTTCGGCATCCAGACAATCGACAATTTGGTTCTTTTTAATTAAGAACCTAGTCCAAAGCTTCCTAGCTGACTCCCTGGGCTGCTGGATAATGGGACTTAGGTCATCGGCATCCAGAGGCCGGACATATGTACCTTGGAAGTTATCGCGGAAGGCGTCTTCCAAGTCTTCCTAGCTCCCAATGGAATTTTCAGGCCGGCTGTTCAACCAGTGCCGAGCTGGCCCCTTGAGTTTTAGTGGGAGGTATTTGATGGCATGAAGATCATCACCATGGGCCATAAGAATGTGGAGAAGAAAGTCTTCAATCCAACCGCGGGGTCTATGGTTCCATCATATGATTCGATTTTCATGGGTTTGAACCCTTCTGGGAATTCATATTCCATTACTTCATCAGTGAAGCAGAGGGGGTGTGCGGCGCCTCTATATTGGGTCAGATCGTGTCATAGTTCGGATGGACTCCGTCTATGGTTTTTGGCCCGGGCGTGATTGTGCTTGCCGTGTTCGGCTTGATAGCCATCGCCGCGCGTCAGGGCACGCCCCCACGATCCGTAGATTGATCTGGCCGGACCTACTTTATTCTTTAGGTCCTGCCGCATGTCATATGTGTATCCCCGAGCTGTTTTATCTCTGCCTTTACGGTGAGGTAGGACGGGCTGGTGTTCGGACTGAGTTGCCGTTTTGTCCCGGCCACGTGGTGGTCGATCAGCCGCATTACGCGCTGATGGTACGGGCTCAAGTGCCTCGTCATCGAATTGAGGTAGCAGTTTACGCTTCGGGTAACTTTTGGTTGGGCGCTTGAGGCCGTATTCCTCTGCTGCCAGGACATTAGTCCATCTATCGTTGAGCAGATCTTGGTCAGCTTGAAGCTGTTGCTGCTTCTTTTTTAGGCTCCTTGTAGTGGCTATTAGCCGTTGCTTAAAGCGCTCCTGCTCGAGAGGATCCTTAGTCACGATAAAGTCTTCATCGCTGAGGCTCACCTCATCCTCGGAGGGTGGAAGGTAATTACTGTCCTCCGAGTCTTCGTTTGCAGCCTATTCGTTAGGGCTAACTTGCCCATCCTCTCGATCGTCTTTTTCAGAGTTTTGCTCGACGGGGTTTTCTTGGTCTTCGGCATCATCCGAAGTGTTGTTGTCTCTCGTGCTGGTATTACTGTCTTTATTGCGGCATGATTTAGGGCGGCGCCGTCGGTGCTTTGGTTGTATCTCAGGAGGTTTATCCTCGACTGGGTCTTCTTTGTCATCGCCGTTAGCTTCTTTGGGTGTATCCACCATGTATACGTCATACGAGGAGGTGGCCGTCCAGCGTCCAGTAAACGTCGGGTTTTCGGCCTCCTATTCTCCGGCATTGTCGTCCATACCGTTGATGTTTTCGAAGTCGTAATCGAGCATGTCTGCTAAGTTCTCGATAGTGGCTATAAAGTGAGTGGTGGGTGGGACGTAAAATTCCCTGCTCTTAGCCCGTAGTCCGGGCTGGGCACAGTTCGGACGTTGCTCCTTTGTAATGACAAGGGATCGCATTAGGTCCAGGGCCTCACTTAAAGGCGAGGTTTGGCCCGAGAGAAGAGAGACCGTGGAGTGCGGCGAGAGGGAGACTCCTTGGACGAACTCACGCGATGCTGACTCCGAGGATTCGGAGCCCGCATTCGGAGAAGGGTATGGCTCCATGATGGCTGCCAGCGACCCAACCTCCCCCGGCTCTCCCACAATGGGCTCAGTGGCCGCAAATAGTCCTGCGAGCTGAGGGAGCCCGTCTTTGGACCCGGCGATGCACTCTGGATCTAAGGCCAGAGCGGAGATTGAGGGCGCGAATCCTTGGAAGATCAAGTCTCCTCGGATATTAGCGACATAATCCAAGTTTCCAAAACTAATCTGGTGACCTGGGGCGTAGCTATCGATCTGCTCTAGATGGCCAAGCGAGTTGGCCCGCAGTGCGAAGCCGCCAAATACGAAGATCTGGCCGGGGAGAAAAGACTCCCCTAGGGCAACATCGTTGCAGATGCTGGATGGAGCCATCGAACCTTTTGGCGGCGACACAATGGAACTCTCAATGAAAGCACCAATGTTGGTGTCAAAACCGGCGGATCTTGGGTAGGGGGTCCCGTACTGTGCGTCTAAGGTTGATGGTAACAGGAGACAAGGGACACGAAGTTTTACCCAGGTTCAGGCCCTCTTGATGGAGGTAATACCCTACGTCCTGCTTGATTGATATTGATGAGAATGAGGGTTACAAGAATTGATCTACCACGAGATCGTAATGGCTAAAACCCTAGAAGTCTAGCCTGTCAGATTATGATTGCCTCTACGGACTAAACCCTCCGGTTTATGTAGACACCGGAGGGGACTAGGGTTGTACAAAGTCGGTTACAGAGAAAGGAATCTTCATATCCGAACGCTAGGCTTGCCATCCACGCCAAGAAGAGTCCCATCCAGACACGGGAGAGAGTCTTCTGTCTTGTATCTACGTAGCCCATTAGTCTGGCCCATGCCTAACAGTTCGGACGCCCGAGGACCCCTTAATCCGGGACTCCCTCACATGGACAAGCCAAGATTAAAACAGAGATTTGAAGGACCAACATGCAGCCCAGATGGCCAAGGATTGAGCCTGAGGAGCAAGGTATCGACAAGTGAAGGCCTCCCTTGCCGGGTAGGCAAGCCCGGCAAGGGGCGAGGCCACCACCCAAAGCAAGCAACAAAGCCCCCCTCCCCACCCCGGTAGAGCCTGCCGGGTTCCGCGGGGGCAGAACTGCCCAACCTACCACTCAAAGCACGACCCACGTCATCAATTAGTGCGGTGTCAAGCCGCAAGGTGGTAAAGTGGAGGCCATTCGCCACATGGCAGCCAGTTCCTACAGAGAAGCCTACAGATGGCACTCGTCCTACGATGTGTCAAGAGAGCAGGAGCTGAGCTAGCAAGATAGGCCAGTAGGCCTTGTCGGGCGCTGTGACGCCCCCGATTTGACCGTACACTAATCATGCACGCAAATGTGTACGATCAAGATCAAGGACTCATGGGTAGATATCACAACACAACTCTACAAATAAAATAAGTCATACAAGCATCATATTACAAGCCAGGGGCCTCGAGGGCTCGAATACAAGAGCTCGATCATAGACGAGTCAGCGAAAGTAACAATATCTGAGTACAGACATAAGTTAAACAAGTTTGCCTTAAGAAGGCTAGCATAAACTGGGATACAACTCGAAAGAGGCGCAGGCCTCCTGCCTGGGATCCTCCTAAACTACTCCTGGTCGTCGTCAGCGGGCAGCACGTAGTAGTAGGCACCTCCGGTGTAGTAGGAGTCGTCGTCGACGGTGGCGTCTGGCTCCTGGACTCCAGCATCTGGTTGCGACAACCAGAATGAAAGGAAAGGGGGAAAAGGGGGAGAAAGCAACCGTGAGTACTCATCCAAAGTACTCGCAAGCAAGGAGCTACACTACATATGCATGGGTATCAAATGGAGTAAGGGTATCATATGTGGACTGAACTGCAGAATGCCAGAATAAGAGGGGGATAACTAATCCTTTCGAAGACTACGCTTCTGGCAGCCTCCGTCTTGCAACATGTAGAAGAGAGTACTGAAGTCCTCCAAGTAGCATCGCATAGCATAATCCTAACCGATGATCCTCCCCTCGTCGCCCTGTGAGAGAGCGATCACCGGTTGTATCTGGCACTTGGAAGGGTGTGTTTTATTAAGTATCTGGTTCTAGTTGTCATAAGGTCAAGGTACAACTCCAAGTCGTCCTGTTACCGAAGATCACGGCTATTCGAATAGATTAACTTCCCTGCAGGGGTGCACCACATTCCCCAACACGCTCGATCCCATTTGGCCGGACACACTTTCCTGGGTCATGCCCGGCCTCGGAAGATCAACACGTCGCAGCCCCACCTAGACCAACAGAGAGGTCAGCACGCCGGTCTAAACCTAAGCGCCCAGGGGTCTGGGCCCATCGCCCTTAGCACACCTGCACGTTGCGAACGCGGCCGAAAGCAGACCTAGCCTAGTGGCCTTCCAGTCCAATCCGGCGCGCGCCACTCAGTCGCTGACGTCACGAAGGCTTCGGCTGATACCACGACGCCGGGATACCCATAACTACTCCCGCGTAGATGGTTAGTGCGTATAGACCAAATGGCCAAACTCAGATCAAATACCAAGATCTCGTTAAAGCGGTTTTAAGTATTCCGCGAACGCCGACCAGGGCCAGGCCCACCCCTCTCCTAGGTGGTCTCAACCTGCCCTGTCGCTCCGCCTCAAAGTAACAGTCGGGGGCCGTCGGGAACCCAGGCCCACCTCTACCGGGATGGCGCCACCTGCCCCTTCAGCCCCCATCTCCGAACAGTATCATAAGTAATGTAACTGTGTAAAGTATATAGTATATGCCCGTGATCACCTCCCGAAGTGATCACGGCCCAGTAGTATAGCATGGCGGACGGACAAGAGTGTAGGGCCACTGATGGAACACTAGCATCCTATACTAAGCAGTAGGATAGCAGGTAAAGGTAACAACAGTAGTAGCAAGGACAGGCTATGCATCAGGATAGGAATAACGGAAAGCAGTAACATACTACACTACTCTAATGCAAGCAGTATAGAGAAGATTAGGCAATATCTGGTGATCAAAGGGGGGGCTTGCCTGGTTGCTCTGGCAAGAGAGAGTGGTCGTCAACCGTAGTCGATCAGGGGTACCGGCAGCGGTCTCGGGGTCTACCGGAAAGAAGTAAATGGAGGTAACACAATAAATAACAGAGCAAACAAAGCAACACAAAGCATAACATGGCAACGCGCGGTGCTAGGGGTGACCTAACGCCGTATGAGGTGATACCGGTGGCAGGGGGGAAACATCCGGGAAAATATCCCCGATGTTTCGCGTTTTCCAGACAATGAATCGGAGGGGGAAAGTTGCATGTTTGCTATGCTAGGGATGTGTGGCGGACGAACGGAGAGTGTATGCGTATTCGTCTCGTCGTTCTGAGCAACTTTCATGTACAAAGTTTTTCCATCTGAGTTACGGATTATTTTATATTAAAATTTAAAGATTTAAAATGATTTTCTAATTTCAGGATTTAATTTAATTCGAAATTAAATTTGAATTTAAATGCTATGGGTACACAGGAAGTGTACCCAGATTGTGTCAGCGTGACATCAGCATGATGTCAGCAGGACCAAAGGTTGACTAGGTCAACCCTGCAGGTGGGTCCCGTATGTCATAGTTACAATAACCTAATTAATCTATTAATCAGTTTAATTAGTTAATTAGGTATCTAATGTTTAATTAGTTTAATTCAACAGGAATTAAGCAGGTTAATTAAGTTAACTAATTAACTTACTAGCTAATTAATCAATTAATTAATTAATTTAACAATATTTATTTATTTAATCTCTTTTTTTAGGTTTTATTTTTGGGCGTGCGCCCCGTCTGTCATAGGCACAGGGGGTGGTTAACGGGCGCTGAGTTAGCGGTGGCGGGCGCCACCCGCTCGGGGCCGAGCCCAACCAAGGGCGACGGGGCGAGGCCACCGGAGCACGACGGCATAGCGAGGCGGGGCCGGCAGAGGTGAAGGCCACGGCGAGCAAAGGGGGTTCCAGGGCGGCAGCGGTGAGGGGCTGGGCGTGGCAAGGGGCGGCCCAGGCGAGCGCTGCCAGGCGCAGCGGACAGGAGCCGGTGAGCGGAAAGGCATGCGCGGGGACAGCGAGGAGCGACGGCACGGCGAGCCGGGCCTGGGCTACCGTGCGCGCAGGGCGCGAGGCGTGCGCGGGGAGGAGGGGGCTTGGCCTGGCGCGCAGTCGGGCGGCCAGGGACGCGGGCGACGGCGTGGCCGACGCGGTGGTGCTCGTGCACGGCTGCGGGACGACGCGAGGAGCCGGGAGGAAGAGAGGCCGGGGGCCTCACCGTGGATCCGTAGGGTCAGGGGCAACAGGGAGGGCGAGGAGGCGGGCGGAGACGACCCGGCGTAGGGGATGCAGTCCGGCGGGGTAGGGCTCCGGCGATGGCGGAGCGGTCCGGCGAGTCGAGGAGGCCCTCGAGCGGCAGCGGACGGGGCGCGGTCGTCGGGGCTCGGGGTGGCGCGGGGTCCATCCCCCGATCCAGCTCGTGTCGAGGGGGGGCGCTGTGCGGGAGGAGTCGGAGAGCGGGCGACGGGGCGGGAGGTAGGAGGCGCACGGGGCTGAGCGCTGCCCGATCCCGATCTGGATCGGGGGAGGGGCAGCGGAAGGACACGAGGGAGAGGGGGGTTCGTGGGGGGGTCGTGGGGGGTGTGCGCTAGGGTTTGACCCCGGGGGGAGCTTATGGGTGGGCGGCTGGGCCGGTGGGCCGGTCGGCGCAGTGGACAGCTGGGCCTGGCCCATTGGGGGGGGGCCTTTCTTTTGTTTTGTTTTCTGTTTTGCCTTTACCTTTTATTCATATTTCCTGTAATGTTTTCTTTTAGTTTCAATTTATTCTTGTGTTAGTGGAATACCAAAATGGCACTGTATTTGACATTACCAAATATGCCACTGCCACATTAATTTGGACAGCTAAATAAAATAGTTTAATATTTTACAAAATACAAAGGCATTTAATTAATTTATTTTTCTGTTGTTTTATTCATTTTTGAGTATTTACGCATTTTATACAAGTGTGGTTTCTCCACCATTATTACCTAGGATTTAGTTGCCCCATTTTTAACATTTTAGTTTTAACGTTTGAAAACTTTTATTGTTTCCCTGATTTTGAATTTTGAATTCGAACCGGTTTCGATCTAACGCGAGATTAACAACAGTAACAGTGGTGACAAGGCATCATTACTAGAGGGTTACTGTAGCTTGATTATCCGGGCGTCACAATTCTCCTCCACTATAAGAAATCTCGTCCCGAGATTTAAGAGGTGTGTAAGGGGGAAGAATAGGTTACGAAATCCTAGTGATTCTTCTTGATCGTTGTTGCTCTTCTCGAAGAGGTCGATCCATAACATTGATGTCTTCATCCCTATGCTTCAGTCATCATGATGAAGTCGGCTTCCTTTCTTCGAGAACTCAATCGTACTTACGAAAGAATAAAGGGTGGGTATATTCCGGGAGAACGGACCTCTGCAAGGTTGACTATCTGGTAGTTAACATCGGGGAAGGTGGCGGAAAGTAACTCTCGAACTAAAACTTAAGAAAATATCGAGAGTAAAGTAAGGGGGTACCATGAGAAGTTTCAAGCGGGTAGGCAATCGTTCGTTGCCTGAAACAGAGTGTGAAAGGGGTTCAAAGCAACGGAAACAAGTATTGTGTTTAATACCAGGATTGAGGATCACACGGAAGGTGGCTCGTGAATTACATATGAGGCCAGGTGCGAGGAACAACCTTAAAAACAGGGGGTGTATAGGAGAGTCAGGTTTCGATCCTGAGGAACTGTGGGTTATGGGCCCACCATGTGGGTTAAAAGCAGGAAGGGCGGTGACGTTTTGCACGATCATGAAAGCAAGGCATGTCAGAGGATAGTCTGTCGGTTATGTCGGCAACAACATCGGTACCAAGGGCGAGGGACGAAGAGAACCATTTTCCTGCTCGTTGAACGAGGCGGACCAATAGGTAGAGTTCTCGTTCATCGGCGGTTACCAGAAAGTTTTCAACAATAGTAACAGGGTCTTGCTGACAGAATGGTACACCGAGGTGTTTACATAAGCAATGAATTATTACTGCTTAGATTATATAGATCACAAGAAACGTTAAACCAACCAATGGAAGGGAAAATATGATTATCAGATTTAAACAGAAAAATGGAAAGGAAAATGTGTTTAAACACATATTTCAAGGGTATATCCTTCCCAAGGACAAGCAGAGTATGATATCCATGACAGGATATAATGTAGAAAACTCTTTAGGTAGGGGAGAGAAATTTCATGACATTACCCATACAGCGGTGTTCGGTTAATTGAGCAGGAAACATTTAGCATTGGGCTTCAAATGGTCTTGTTGAAAATCGGAGTACCATAGACGTGCTTCGAGATAGCATTGACATGGTCATCAGGTGAAGATCAGACTTTGGAAACACAAAGGATCCATCAGGAATAACTTGTAGAATAAGTCTTACAATTTCCTCATGGGAGAATGGATAGCATTGCTAAAAGGAAAATTATAACAATAGGTCCTCCGGTCATGTGTGTTAGGCATGACATCACCTTACCGGGTCATATAAAGACCAACGTTATAACTCTTGGAAATATGTTCCAAACATCATATCCGACCGAGATTCAGATTTGATTGGTGTCAGGATACCTCAGACTCAGTATGCCTGAGAAGAAAAGGTGCTACACAATTTGACGAGATGACATTTGTGAGATTCTCAAAATGATCTATGGAAGTGAGCTCTGAAACAAGAGTTCATCAGTAAACCAAGGAGAGGATGAGGAGGTGGCTGATAGGCTCAGCAACAAATCATCGAGATTTCCAAAGGATGGATTTCCACAATTATGTGAACAAGCAAATATCATTTGTCGGATCAAATGATATGATGATGTATGCTCGAGGGAAACATACACAACTGAACAATGATAGAAGGGTACACCCAGGAATCTGTACTAGGTAGCACGATCAATGTTTGAATGATGATTCAATAAGCAATAGCCTTAGAATGAAACTATAGACCAATAATTTCAAAGCAATAGGGTTGCTAGAAGTTTTGAATTTACACATCACAGCTCAATTGTCGGTATTCCGGTCAAAAACAATACGGGGACCAAGGAATGTACGGAGATGGCGAGAAGTATTATCATACCAAGAATTTTTAAGAGGTGGTGAAATTCTCACCACATTCTTGACAAAAGAGATGGTAATACTTCCAAGGTGAAGAAGAACAACTGCGGGGTAGCAAGGATCTCAACGTGTAACACAAAACACGAACAAGTTTATGTTGAACGGAAGGCAATAAAGTGGTCGATGATAATATAAATCACCGAGGGAAAAGATGGTAATTCTCATCATGAATTCGATGGATATCCTGGAAGAGCCCAAGATGTTGGTGCTGATCTCGACACATTTGTCGAGAGATTTCATGAAGATGTAATCTATCGGCGATGACATCAAGTCAAAGGAATTATGAAGCAAAAGGTTATCGGAACCATGGGTACGACACAAACTCAAAATCAAGCTTGTTGTCCAAGGTGAAAGATATGACGAGAAAGATCGACGTAAGCTTAGCTCATCGTCGAAAGTTGTGTTCCGGGAAGAAGGACCAGGTAGCACAGTTAAAATTTAGCACGATAATGATATAGCCAACCGGGCTAGGAATGACTTGAAGGATTATTAAACTCATAAGCAATAAAAATTACTTATAGTTATTGATTCGGAGTACAGACTCGATTCACTGTCGGTGTCCTTGAGTGTCTAACAACTCAGAACCCGGGGAAAATTTTGGAATCAGTGAGAAATAATACTTGAAGAAGAACTCATAAGAAATTATGCAGTTCCGTGATAATCTCGAGATACCAGAGGGGGTAATACTCGATGACAGATCAAAGTAGAGGTTGGACTGGGGTATTGCTCTACAGAAGACAAGCGCTTAAACTTGCACGCGAAATGGTATTTAAAGGAGAACATGGTCGGAAATCCACGATCATAAAGGATCGAACCATGGATACAAGATGAACTTATAACAAGGGGTAATTATTTTTACGAGCAGCTTCCATGATAAGTTATACATCGTGTCCCTGGGCATGAACGCAAGGTTCAAGGTCGACTCCCACTTCTTCAATGTATAACCTTCCATTCACTTTTCGCTTTTGATAAAGCCTTAGTGTTGAAAGTTTTATACCTGGTTGAAATACAGATGAGTATTGACTCGTGAAACTTCGAGTTCACATATTAAAGGGAAGGGCATCGGATCAACCCGTTAGGTATCGTGGAAAAATATAACACAATCTTTCAGAGTAGATATCACCAGGCTCGAAAGCAGAGCATGGTTGCAAAGGAGAGGATACAATTTACCAAAAGGCATTATGTATCGGAGAGAAAGAACTCACAAGGTGATAATTATGAAGGACACTGTCGGATAATAATCCACAGTGGATTATGGCGATCCAAAATGGAGGCTGATGTGAGTATCCAATACCCAATCAGAGGAAGAAGAATGCAAATGCATCGATTTATAGAACATTTGAATAATCAACATCTAAATAGCCATAAGTTAATTATGATTTTCAATTCAAAGGATCAGGAGCAAAAGCTCTTGATCAAAGGATGGATAGTCAACTAGACTTAGGGGTAAGATCGATGGCAATCTGATTGGCCGAGAACCAGCTCATGTTCGAAAGACGTGAGCCGGAAGGGTAATTTATAATGATCAACTGATGATTGGCATGCATTCACACACATATAGAATCAACGGACTTAAATGATAGTGACAAAGGATGCCAATAGGATTACTAAGACTTATGGATTAACCAAATGTAAGCAAAGCACAAGAATTCAAGAGCAATAGGGCTCCTGAGATTTTTGAAGATCGAAGGTATTTCAAAGTCCTTTGCGGAACACATGAACAACTTGGGAATGAGCGGATACTCGATAAGTGCGAGGATTTATCCATAGAGGTATTCATGTGGGTAATGAATTGCAAGGCAGTAGGCACAAAAGTATTCTCGGGAGCCAATAGAGAGAATTCGAGGTATTGTATACAGATCAATGGGATTGAAAGGACAAGTGTATTGTAGTTATCCATAATAATATAACAGTGGTAGGGAATTTGGCAAAAGGCGATGGGCACAAGTGTTCCAAGGAGACACGAGATTATCTTTGGAATCTTCTAGTGAAGAAGTCGATCATCTGTAATGAAGGGCTCTCCGGCGAGTGTGGTAACGAGAACCCTAGAGTTAGATTTTTAGCAAATCATTTAACCAATAGAAAGAGAGATCAGAGTCCAGAGTATAGGTCGAGGAATTAAAAGATCTAATACACCAATGGCGACGTGGGCCCGTAAAGCGCACAAGCCATGTTAGTAAAAGTTTTCAATGACTAGGACTCGACTTCGGCAAGGAGTGTGGAAAGGGGATTCCTACAGGCAGTCGGCTCTGATACCCAACTTGTGACGCCCCCGATTTAATCGTACACTAATCATGCACGCAAATGTGTACGATCAAGATCAGGGACTCACGGGAAGATATCACAACACAACTCTAAAACATAAATAAGTCATACAAGCATCATATTACAAGCCAGGGGGCCTCGAGGGCTCGAATACAAGAGCTCGATCATAGACGAGTCAGCGGAAGCATCAATATCTGAGTACGACATAAGTTAAACAAGTTTGCCTTAAGAAGGCTAGCACAAACTGGGATACAGATCGAAAGAGGCGCAGGCCTCCTGCCTGGGATCCTCCTAAACTACTCCTAGTCGTCGTTAGCGGGCAGCACGTAGTAGGCACCTCCAGTGTAGTAGGAGTCGTCGTCGACGGTGGCGTCTGGCTCCTGGGCTCCAACATCTGGTTGCGACAACGAGATAGAAGGGAAAGGGGGAAAAGGGGGAGAAAGCAACCGTGAGTACTCATCCAAAGTACTCGCAAGCAAGGAGCTACACTACATATGCATGGGTATCAAATGGAGTAAGGGTATCATATGTGGACTGAACTGCAGAATGCCAGAATAAGAGGGGGATAACTAATCCTTTCGAAGACTACGCTTCTGGCAGCCTCCGTCTTGCAACATGTAGAAGAGAGTAGACTGAAGTCCTCCAAGTAGCATCGCATAGCATAATCCTAACCGATGATCCTCCCCTCGTCGCCTTGTGAGAGAGCGATCACCGGTTGTATCTGGCACTTGGAAGGGTGTGTTTTATTAAGTATCTGGTTCTAGTTGTCATAAGGTCAAGGTACAACTCCAAGTCGTCCTGTTACCGAAGATCACGGCTATTCGAATAGATTAACTTCCCTGCAGGGGTGCACCACATACCCCAACACGCTCGATCCCATTTGGCCGGACACACTTTCCTGGGTCATGCCTGGCCTCGGAAGATCAACACGTCGCAGCCCCACCTAGGCACAACAGAGAGGTCAGCACGCCGGTCTAAACCTAAGCGCACAGGGGTCTGGGCCCATCGCCCTTAGCACACCTGCACGTTGCGAATGCGGCCGGAAGCAGAACTAGCCCCCTTAATACAAGAGCAGGCTTACGTTCCAATCCGGCGCGCGCCACTCAGTCGCTGACGTCACGAAGGCTTCGGCTGATACCACGACGCCGGGATACCCATAACTACTCCCGCGTAGATGGTTAGTGCGTATAGACCAAATGGCCAGACTCAGATCAAATACCCAGATCTCGTTAAGCGTGTTAAGTATCCGCGAACGTCGACCAGGGCCAGGCCCACCTCTCTCCTAGGTGGTCTCAACCTTCCCTGTCGCTCCGCCACAAAGTAACAGTCGGGGGCCGTCGGGAACCCAGGCCCACCTCTACCGGGATGGAGCCACCTGCCCCTTCAGCCCCCATCTCCGAACAGTATCACAGGTAATGTAACTGTGTAAAGTATATTGTATATGCCCGTGATCTCCTCCCGAAGTGATCACGGCCCAGTAGTATAGCATGGCAGACGGACAAGAGTGTAGGGCCACTGATGGAATACTAGCAACCTATACTAAGCAGTAGGATAGCAGGTAATGGTAACAACAGTAGTAGCAAGGACAGGCTATGCATCAGGATAGGAATAACGAAAAGCAGTAACATACTACACTACTTTAATGCAAGCAGTATAGAGGAGAGTAGGCGATATCTGGTGATCAAGGGGGGGGGCTTGCCTGGTTGCTCTGGCAAGAGAGAGGGGTCGTCAACACCGTAGTCGATCAGGGGTACCGGCAGCGGTCTCGGGGTCTACCGGAAAGAAGTATTGGAGGGGTAACACAATAAATAACAGAGCAAACAAAGCAACACAAAGCATAACATGGCAACGCGCGGTGCTAGGGGTGACCTAACGCCGTATGAGGTGATACCGGTGCAGGGGGGAAACATCCGGGAAAATATCCCCGATGTTTCGTGTTTTCAGACAATGAATCGGAGGGGGAAAGTTGCATGTTTGCTATGCTAGGGATGTGTGGCGGACGAACGGAGAGTGTATGCGTATTCGTCTCGTCGTTCTGAGCAACTTTCATGTACAAAGTTTTTCCATCTGAGTTACGGATTATTTTATATTAAAATTTAAAGATTTAAAATGATTTTCTAATTTCAGGATTTAATTTAATTCGAAATTAATTTTGTACTTAAATGCTATGGGTACACAGGAAGTGTACCCAGATTGTGTCTAAGGGGCTGACAAGTTAGCGTTTGACTAGACCGTTGACTAGTTAAAAGGGGCCCATGGAACCCGCATGTCATTGACTGGGCTATCCCAGTCAGTGGTTTGACTGGTCAATGGGACCCATGTGTCATTGATACATGTTTTACTAAACAGCACTTGATTAATTAATATGGTTGATTAGGTTATTAAGCAGGTTAATTAAGTTAACTAATTAACTTACTAGCTAATTAATCAATTAATTAATTAATTTAACAATATTTATTTATTTAATCTCTTTTTTTAGGTTTTATTTTTGGGCGTGGGCCCCATCTGTCATAGGCACAGGGGGTGGTTAACGGGCGCTGAGTTAGCGGTGGCGGGCGCCACCCGCTCGGGGCCGAGCCCAACCAAGGGCGACGGGGCGAGGCCACCGGAGCACGACGGCATAGCGAGGCGGGGCCGGCAGAGGTGAAGGCCACGGCGAGCAAAGGGGGTTCCAGGGCGGCAGCGGTGAGGGGCTGGGCGTGGCAAGGGGCGGCCCAGGCGAGCACTACCAGGCGCAACGGACAGGAGCCGGTGAGCGGAAAGGCATGCGCGGGGACAGCGGGGAGCGACGGCACGGCGAGCCGGGCCTGGGCTGCCGTGCGCGCAGGGCGCGAGGCGTGCGCGGGGAGGAGGGGGCTTGGCCTGGCGCGCAGTCGGGCGGCCAGGGACGCGGGCGACGGCGTGGCCGACGCGGTGGTGCTCGTGCATGGCTGCGAGACGACGCGAGGAGCCGGGAGGAAGAGAGGCCGGGGGCCTCACCGTGGATCCGTAGGGTCAGGGGCAACAGGGGGGGCGAGGAGGCGGGCGGAGACGACGCGGCGCAGGGGATGCAGTCCGGTGGGGTAGGGCTCCGGCGAGTCAAGGAGGCCCTCGAGCGGCAACGGACGGGGCGCGGTCGTCGGGGCTCGGGGTGGCGCGGGGTCCAGCCCCCGATCCAGCTCATGTCGAGGGGGGGCGCTGTGCGGGAGGAGTCGGAGAGCGGGCGACGGGGCGGGAGGCAGGAGGCGCACGGGGCTGGGCGCTGCCCGATCCCGATCTGGATCGGGGGAGGGGCAGAGGGAGGACACAAGGGAGAGGGGGGATCGTGGGGGGATCGTGGGGGGGGGTGTGCGCTAGGGTTTGACCCCGGGGGGAGCTTATGGGTGGGCGGCTGGGCCGGTGGGCCGGTCGGCGCAGTGGACAGCTGGGCCTGGCCCATTGGGGGGGGGCCTTTCTTTTGTTTTGTTTTCTGTTTTGCCTTTACCTTTTATTCATATTTCCTGTAATGTTTTCTTTTAGTTTCAATTTATTCTTGTGTTAGCGGAATACCAAAATGGCACTGTATTTGACATTACCAAATATGCCACTGCCACATTAATTTGGACAGCTAAATAAAATAGTTTAATATTTTACAAAATACAAAGGCATTTAATTAATTTATTTTGCTGTTGTTTTATTCATTTTTGAGTATTTACGCATTTTATACAAGTGTGGTTTCTCCACCATTATTACCTAGGATTTAGTTGTCCCATTTTTAACATTTTAGTTTTAACGTTTGAAAACTTTTATTGTTTCCATGATTTTGAATTTTGAATTCGAACCGGTTTCGATCTAACGCGAGATTAACAACAGTAACAGTGGTGACAAGGCATCATTACTAGAGGGTTACTGTAGCTTGATTATCCGGGCGTCACAGGCGCCCAGTGATGTGACACTAAGCGGTGCATTTAATGCACCCTGTCAGCCCGCAGAGTTAGTTTTGATAGCATTGTTTGCTATCATATCAGTGGATAATGACCACTTTGCCACTGTGGTGACCCCTTAATCTATAAAAGGAGGCACATGGCACTTGTAGGAGGGGTTAGAAGGTCGGAAAGTTGACAACCCCAAGCCACCACATACACGTAGTCGCCTCGAGCAAACCTTGCCGGGCAAGTGTACTACGCACCCCCACATCCATTCTTGTGACGCCCGGATAATCAAGCTACAGTAAACCTCTGCTAATGGTGCCACGTCACCTCGGTTACTGTTGATAAACTCAAGTTAGTTCAAAAACGATTCAAATTAAAATTTAAAATATAGGCAAACAGTAAAATTTTCAAATATCAAAACTAAAATGTTCGGGTTGTGTCAAATAAATCGTAAGTAATTATGGTGGAGAAACCAAACTCTGAAGAAGTGTTTAAAGGCTCTAAAATGATTATGGCAGTAGCAAAAACAATTAATTACATGCCTTTTACAATTAATAAAATACTAAACAGTTTTATTTTATCACCAAACTTTTTGTGGCATCGGGGCTTTTTGAAACACTAATTTGGGTACTGCTTATATATTTTATAAAACAAATATGTATAGAAAATAAAATAGAAAACTAATAAAAGAAAAACAAATTACTAAAACAGAAAAGAAAAGAACCCCCCCCCGCTCCCCATGGGCCTCGACCCACCCACCCAACCAGCCCGCCGGCCCAGCCGGCGCCCCACTCCCTTATCCCCTGGTGCTGAAACCCTAACCCCCCTAACACTTCCCCTACTCCCTCGTTCTCTCCTCCCCCTTCCCGATCCAAACTGGATCGGGGAAACGATCCCCTCGCTCCTCTTCCCCCCCCCCCCCCCCCCCCCCCCGATCGGATCTAGGTCGGGCCAACGGGCCCCGGATGCCATCGCCTCTCTTCTTCGCCCCCCTCCATCGAGCACAGGACCCCGCCTCCTCGATGCATCACCGGCGCCGCCCCGCCCGTCGCTCGCCGGCGTCCTCACCCTCCTCCCCGTTCCTGGACCGGAAAAGGCCACCCCGACGTCGCCATCGGCCGCACCACGTCGGAAACACATCTCCGCCCCCTCCATCGAGCATGCCGTTGCACAACTACAGGGCCGGTGAGGACCTCCCCGTCTGACCCCATCTTCCCTCCCTACGGTCACCGCGCTCACCGCACGCGCTGCACGACCGTCGTCGTGCTCTGCCACCCGCATCGGTGCCTCGTTCTCGCCCAGCGCTCGCGGCCACCGCGCCCTCCTCCGCACGTGCACGCCCCGGCCTTCACTTGCTCGCCCCCGCGCGTCCCACCCCCCCCCTGCCGCTCGCAACCCCTTCGGCCACCTGCGCGTGCGTCCGCCACTCCTGCCGCCCGCCTCCAACCGCCGGCGTGCTGCCCATCTTGCCGCGGTTGCCGCTGCCCTCCCGCCGCCGCTGCAGCTTGAGCCTGTCGTGGCCGCCCCCTTGCCTTTGCCCACTCCGGCTGGCCACCTCTCGCCGCGGCCGTGCCTAGCCGCTCCGACCAGCCTTCTCCTGCTGCGCCCCGCCCCCGGTGGCCTCGTCCCCCCCTTCGCCCTGGTCGGGCTCGGCCTCGCATGGGTTGCCCCCGCAACCCGCACACCCGCAAAGGCCCCTGGGGCCTATGACAGGTGGGCCTAGCCCCAGAACATTATAAAAAAAGAATTAATAAATTAATTAATAAATAAAAATAATAATTATTTAATTAATAACTTAATTAACTTAATTAATTGTGTTTAATAAATCTAATTAATTAACTAACCTAACTAACTGTTAATTAAACTAATTAATTTGGTTAATTAGTTAACACACAATGACATGCGGGACCTACATGTCAGCTTGACCCAGTCAACGCTGTTAACTGCTGACATCATGACGTCAGCATACACTATTCTGGATAATGTTAAATTAAATTAATTAAATAAATTCCAGAAAATGATTTAAAACTTTAAAAATTAATATAAAATAAACCGTAGCTCGGATGAAAAAACTTTGTACATGAAAGTTTCTCAGAACGACGGGACGAATCCGGATACGCAGTCCATTCGTCCGTCACGCATCCCTAGCATAGCAAACATGCAACTTTCCCCCTCTGGTTTGTCTGTCCAAAAATGCGAAACACCGGGGATATTTTCCCGGATGTTTCCCCCCTTCACCGGTATCACCTCATACCGCGTTAGGGCACCCCTAGCACCGCTACTTGCCATGTCATGCATCGCCATGCATTTGTTTGCATTATATTTATTGTTTCTTCCCCCTCTTCTCTCGCTAGACACCGAGACCGACGCCGCTGCTACCCAGTACGACTACGAAGTTGACGACCCCTCTCTCTTGCTAGAGCAACCAGGCAAGCCCCCCCCCCTTGATCACCAGATATCGCCTATTCTCTTCTATACTGCTTGCATTAGAGTAGTGTAGCATGTTACTGCTTTCCATTAATCCTATTCTGATGCATAGCCTGTCATTGTTGCTCCAGCTATTGATACCTTACCTGCAATCCTAAATGCTTACTATAGGATGCTAGTTTACCATCAGTGGCCCTACATTCTTGTCTGTCTGCCATGCTATACTATCGGGCCGTGATCACTTGGGAGGTGGTCACGGGTATATACTTATACATAATATATGATACTTGTGGTGATTAAAGTCGGGTCGGCTCGTAGGAGTACCCGCGAGTGATTCCGATGTTGGGGGCTGAAGGGGCATGTGGCTCCATCCCGGTAGAGGTGGGCCTGAGTTCCCGGAGGCCCCCAACGGTTACTTTGTGGCGGAGCGACAGGGCAGGTTGAGACCACCTAGGAGAGAGGTGGGCCTGGCCCTGGTCGGCGTCCGTGGTTATTTCAAAATAACACGCTTAACGAGATCTTGGTATTTGATCTGAGTTTGGCCACTGGCCTATATGCACTAACCATCTACGCGGGGACAGTTATGGGCACTCGACGTCGTGGTATCAGCCGAAGCCTTCATGACATCAGCAACTGAGCGGCGCGCGCCGGATTGGACTGGAACGCCTGCTAGGCTAGGTCTGCTTCCGGCCGCGTTCGCAACATGCAGGTGTGCAAAGGGCGATGGTCCCAGACCCCTGCGCCATAGGATTTAGACCGGTGTGCTGACCTCTCTGTTGTGCCTAGGTAGGGCTGCGACGTGTTGATCTTTCGAGGCCGGGCATGACCCAGAAAAGTGTGTCCGGCCAAATGGGATCGAGCGTGTTGGGTTATGTGGTGCACCCCTGCAGGGAAGTTAATCTATTCGAATAGCCGTGATCTTCGGTAACAGGACGACTTGGAGTTGTATCTTGACCTTATGACAACTAGAACTAGATACTTCATAAAACACACCCTTCCAAGTGCCAGATACAACCGGTGATCGCTCTCTCACAGGGCGACGAGGGGAGGATCATCGGTTAGGATTATGCTACACGATGCTACTTGGTGAACTTACCATCTACTCTCTTCTCCTGCTGCAAGATGGAGGTTACCAAAAGCGTAGTCTTCGAAAGGACTAGCTATCCCCCTCTTATTCCGACATTCTGCAGTTCAGTCCACATATGATACCCTTATTCCATTTGATACCAATGCATACATATGTAGTGTAGCTCCTTGCTTGCGAGTACTTTGGATGAGTACTCACGGTTGCTTTTCTCCCCCTTTTCCCCTTTCCTATATCCGATTGCTGCAACCAGACGTTGGAGTCCAGGAGCCAGACGCCACCGTTGATAACTACTACTACTACTCGGGAGGTGCCTACTACTATGTGCAGCCCGCTGACGACGACCAGGAGTAGTTTAGGTGGATCCCAGGCAGGAGGCCTGCGCCTCTTTCGATCTGTATCTCAGTTTGTGCTAGCCTTCTTAAGGCAAACTTGTTTAACTTATGTTTGTACTCAGATATTGTTGCTTCCGCTGACTCGTCTATGATAGAGCTCTTGTATTCGAGCCTTCGAGGCACCTGGCTTGTAATATGATGCTTGTATGACTTATTTTATTTGTAGAGTTGTGTTGTGATATCTTCCCGTGAGTCCCTGATCTTGATCGTACACGTTTGTGTGTATGATTAGTGTACGGTCAAATCGGGGGCATCACAATTCTTCCATCAATCCACTAAAGCAGGAGTAGGGTCTTACGCCTTGCGGCGGCCTGAACCTGGGTAAATTGATTGTGTGCTCTCTGTTGCGCGGTCATACGCTGGTCTACTCTTTGTGCAATGCGTCATCCCCCCGCCGAACCAACAAGGGGCCGCCCGGTCCCATAGGTGGCCGCGGAAATCCCGCGACATCTTTGGCGTGCCAGGTAGGGGGAGCGCTTGTGCGACCCAGAAAAGGTACACCACACCTCATCTTCATCGACACCTTCGTCCTCGGCAATGCCACCTACCGTGGCGCCCGCGGAGGTGCAGAAACAGAACGGGGGGAGATCCACCCTCGTGCCGCATTGCTGCTCTTCAAGATTTACCATGGCAACGGTCACGACCGAGACCGTGACTGGTGGCAATGGGTTTACCCCGACGGCTCGTATGGCGTTATCGCCACCCGAACGTTGTCCGAAGAAAAGGGCACGAGACGCGTGGGCGTGAGCTCCCTCCTTCCTATCCCTCCGCCCCATCGCCGGTCGAGTTGCTTTGATCTTGGTGTCATCGATGATTACCATGCGAAGCTCGGTCCAGCATCTCCCCCCCCCCCCGTGGGTGATCCTGAGTAGAATGCTGGTATGAGTCTATCGATTGATGCCTCGGCAAGGCTACTTCGACGAGGTTGCCTGCACTGACACAGCCCATGCGACGGCAGCCATTGTATTGACTCCAAAAGGGGGAGGGGAGAAAAAGGAAGGTGGACCAGCGAAGCCCGACACTGTGCCCCTATGCCCTCCAGCTATGGGAGAAATATGACGATCCTTGCCGGGAACGAGGACACCTTCGGATCGCCTACTGTTTCTCCCGGCGCCACGGACGCGTCGAACGCGCGCGGCCCGGCAGACCGAAAAGGAAGCTCGAGACGAAAGCTAAGTCCATGTTATCGCTTCTATTTGATGCATTTCAGATTCCTGCAGTCGTTTATCCCTTAACTCCAGTAAGTGTTTGTATCGTGAAAGCCCTCGTGTGATGGAACCTTGGATAGTTTCTTCGATTGCTCCATCATCTTGTCCAGAGCCACGCTCGCAGGACGAGAGGCTGCATCGAGAGCTACCTGGGAAAAACCTGCCGAGACGCATCCATGCCAAGATGACTATTAAGGGCCGGACCCTTACGACAATCGCGGCAATATGATATCGGCAGGCATCCAGAGCATACATACGAATTGATCATACGAACACCAGCATATACAGTTTAGAGGGATAAACGTGCACTTAAAGATCTAGCTAGGAGTATCAACTTCGCACAAACACTAGAGATAAAATGACTAAACACAAAATATACGTCATGTTCTATTACAGGACCAGAAGGAATAACTTAAACGCGGAGGACCCTGTCGGCAAGGGGGCGGCCTTCTTCTCAGCAGCGGCAACGTTAGCACCCGCTGGCGGCTTCTTGAAGCCGTCACCAAGATCGAGCTCTGGGTGGCGGCAGGCGATGTTGCTCAGGACCATGAAAAGGGCATCGCGGGCGAGCCTCTGTGACTCAGTCGCGAAGCGTTCGGCCCTCCCCTCTTCATGCGCCTTCAACTTATCAACCAGCTCGTCGAAGAAGATCCCCAGCTTGATGCTCGGGACCTCCTACGTGCTGGCTGAGTAGACTGGGCCGTCCACGCCCATCGTCGCAGCCTGGGCGCCAAGACGCTCTGCAACGTCAACCAGGCTCTTGATCTAGAGGTTGTTCATGTTGACCCGGTTCTTCCACCTGTCCTCTGCATCTTGCCGGAGGCGCTTGGCGGTCTCCAAGTCCTTGGACAGCAGCTTCTGTCGGGATTCGAGGGACTCCGTTGACTGCTCCAGCAAGCCGATCCTTGCCTTCATGTCAGAGATATTGTTGTTGGCGGCCTCGAGGCTTTGGGCCTTGGAGGAGAGCTACGACTGCACGTCCTCTAAGTGAAGCTCTGCTTGCCGTGCCTCTTCTTTGAGTACCTCCACCTTGGCGCTTCCGGCAAGGTCTTCCTTCGGTTTGGCTACCTGCCGATCAAGCTCGGCCTTGGCGGAAGACGCGGCATCCAGATCTTCAACAAGCTTCTTCAGCTGGGCAGCGTGTTCAGTAGCAAGAGTATCCAGAGCAACCCCATGCTCGTCCTTCAGTTCCTTGGTGCGTTGCTGCACCAAGGCCTCCAAACTATCATCTTTGGCGTGGAGGGTAGCTTTAAGATTTTCCTCTGGGAGGGAGATCTCGCACTCCCTAGCACCCAAGGATGCTTTGTGGTCCGCCAGGCGCCCCTCCCGAGCCATGATATCCTCATTTGTCGCCTGGAGGGTCTCTTGCTGCCTCATGAGTGCCTTGAACTACTTGTCATGCCATTGACGCAGCTCTCAGCACTTGTCCTTCAACCTCTCGTCCACTATGTCGGCAGATTCACGCTGTTCCTTGAGCTTCTACCACTTCTAGTGATGTCAGGCCTGCATCTCCTTCACAACAGCCACCATGGAGTCCATGAAGGACAAATCCGCGGTGATGGCAGCTGAGTCACCGACTTCCACGCCTCCTAGATGTAGCGGGGCCAGAAGGCGCTGGAGCTCTTCATCAAGCTCTGCATCTGTCAAGGATGGGCCGGGGGCTCTGATGTCAGGCAGCAATAGCCCCACAGCCAGTGTGTTTGAAGAAAAAGACGGGGCATTAGCAGCAGAAGGAAGTGGACCCATGGTTTGAAGAGGAATCTTCGCCTCGATGACCACTTCCTCCGCTAAGGTGCTGTCCAAGGGATGCTTCGCCAAGGAACCTTGTGCTCCCCCAGCAGCCAGATCCTACCCCTCATCAGCCGCGACCTTCACAGCTTCATCTGCGGCAGACCTCCCTATGTCCGCCACCACCTCCAACAAGTCTGGTTCTTCGGCCTAGGGGCTGTAGATGAAAAGGGCTAGTGAACAAACAAGGGAATGGAAATCTCGATGCAAATGAAGAAACCAATGCAGGCAGCCAGAATATGAAAAGGAAGAAGGGTTAAGCTGGATACCTGGAGAATTTTGCCAGGCAGGGGTCTCTGTTTCCCCGGCAACAGTCATTGCCGGGTCACGAACCTCGCCCTCTGCTGGGGAAGACCCGGAAGTCTTCTATGTTGTCTCCGCCGCGGGGGATTCCATGATGACATCTTTGGCTTGAGCGGAGGGGGACGTGTTCTCCTCCAGAGGGGGCTCGTCCTGCGTTACCTCGCCCCCTCCTCCGCGCGAAGGGGCGGAAGGATTGTCTCCTCTGATGGGTGGGGCCAAGTCTTCGCTCTCGTGCCGGGGGCTGGGCTGGGGGCTCGACACGGGGTCTTCTGCATCCTTCCCCATCGAAGCCGAGCCCTTGTTACCCTCCAGTAACCCGAGGTGCCGGAGTTTCCTCCGGGGGTGATGGATGAGGGTCTCCGTCTCCTCTTCTATTTCCCTGCCGGCGACAACAAGAACAAGAGGTCAGTCAGCAAAAGAATTCAAATCCGCCAAAGAATAAATTTATCACAAAGAGAAATCCGCCTTACTCTTCTGCAATGAGCATGGAGTTCAAATTGAACTTCGTGGGAGGAGGAGACTCTCATCCTGTAACACCCCGGATGTAACTTTCCCAATTTGTACTCCAACTCTTGCCGTTTCCGGCGTTAAGTTATTTTATTTTCTCGGGTTCGGGTCTTTGTCTCCGTGTGTTGTTATCGTTGTCATGCATCTCATATCATGTCATCATGTGCATTGCATTTGCATACGTGTTCGTCTCATGCATTCGAGCATTTTCCCCATTGTCCGTTTTGCATTACGGCGCTTCGTTCTCCTCCGGTGGCCAATTCTAGCTTTCTTTCGTGTGTGGGGATTAAACATTTCCGGATTGGACCGATACTTGCCAAGCGGCCTTGGTTTACTACCGGTAGACCGCCTGTCAAGTTTCGTATCATTTGGACTTCGTTTGATACTCCAACGGTTAACCGAGGGACCGAAAAGGCCTCGTGTGTGTTGCAGCCAACACCCCTCCAATTTGGCCCAAAACCCACCTAAGCCTTCTCCATCATCTAGATCATTCGATCACGATCGCGTGGCCGAAAACCACACCTCATTTGGACTCTCCTAGCTCCCTCTATGCCTATATATACACCCCCCCCCATTCCAAATCTCGGATCTAATCTCTCTAACCCTAAAAAAACTGCTCCCCTCGCCGCGGACGTGTCCGATTCAGGCCGGACACGTCCACCCGCCGCAGCCGACCAACGGGCCATTGCCACGTGTCCCCGTGGCGCCCCACATCACCGCTCCGCGCTGCCGGCCCGCTTGGCCCAGGGCGGGCCCTCCCCGGCCCGCGTCTTCCGCCGCCCGCGCCCCGCGCGAGGGAGCCGCCGCCGCCGCGCTCGCCGGCCCCGCCGCCTCCGCGCGCCATCGCCGCCGACTCCCCGCCGGCGCGCGCGCGCCGCCCGCCGCCCGGCCGCCGCCGCACCGCCTCCCGCGCCCCTCGGCGTCCGCGCCCGGCCGCGCCTCCCCGGCCTCCTCCTCCTCTCCCTCGTCGCCGGCGCCCCTCTCCGGCCACCGCGGCCCGCAGCTCCAGCGAGAGCCCCGACCATCCTCGTTTTCCGTGTCGCCCGATCCAGATCTGGAAAACCCTAGCCGGTTGACTTTTTGCCCGTCCTAGTTATTTTTTTGCAATGTTCATGGCCTCGTAACTTTGCATCCGTAGCTCCGTTTCATGCATATAGCATATCAAAATGTTCATCTCAGAGAGTACATCATTTCATCCCATTACATCATTTTCATTTGAGTTCATCTTGATGCCTGAAATGCTTTTAGAAGAGGGCTACTTGAGATAATTGTCAGATCTGCTACTCCGTTTAGCTTTTTGTCATTTTTGCCATGATTAATGTGTGCATGATATGCCCTGATGCTCTACATATGTTTTGTTAAGGGTTTTGTCATCTTTCCAGAGGTGCAACCCATGTATTTTTGTGATGTGTGTGGTGACTAGCACAAACTTACAAAGTGAGGCACTTGGTAACTTTGTTTTCAGGGACTTAGCAATTCCACTAAGTCCTTGAGTTGTTTATCTCATGATGCCATATGTTCATGTTGTTTCCTAGTGATCCGTGCCTCTTTTGAGGATGATCAGTAAGGATGTTTTGTTAATCTTGTAGTTCTCTATCCATCCATGTCTTTGTTTGCAATTATGGAGTACCATACCTTGAGTCAATCGAGCTCTACTCTTGCTACTTTGTGAATCTGGGCAGATTGTCAACTTGTTTGCAATTTTGCCGATGATGTTGTAGTTGATCCGTGCATGCTATACTATTGTTCTTGCCATGTCTAGGTTGCATTTTGTGTGTTCTTGATGGGTGTATGCCTAGCTTATCATGACTTGCACCGTAGTAAGTGCATCGAGCTCGTAAACATGCCTACTTGATATCTGTTTTCAGCATGCCCCAGTTTTCACTAAGTCTGAAAACTGGTTATGTTTTTGCTATGTTCACATGCTTGCAATTGTATTTGCTGATCCCTTTTGGCTCAAGGTCACTAAGGGACTTTTGTTAAGCTCTTTGAGTAGCTCCATGCCATGCTTTACTTTGCCATGTTCAATTCCCGTAGCATGTAGTTTTTGTTGCTCCAAAGAGTGCTACCTGATCTGAAATTCCAGACAAGTGTTAATTTCAAGTCTGAGATCTGTTTGCCATATGCATTTTTTCCATGCTTGTTTGAACCTGTTAATGGATGAACTGGTCATAGCTCAGTGCTAGACTTTTGTTAAGCATCTTGAATGCATCCCTGCCATGTATTTTGTTGTCATGTTTGGATGCTGTAGCTTGTTCATCTCATTGCATTTAGATGGCTACTTCCTGTAAATCGCAGACCGGTGCCATATTTGAATCGCTTGCCATTTCCAAACCGTAACTCCGATTCCGGCGTTCTTTATATCGTTTTCAAGCGATTTCATCTCATCTTTCCAGTGGCACACTTGGATTTCCAAGTTGAGGCCAGGTTCATGCATTCCTTGTCACATCTTGCATATGCATCCCGCATCGCATCCCGCATAGCATATCATCTTTGCATCATCCTGTTTGATCCTTGCACGTGGTTGATTGTGTCCTTGTTGCTTGTTTGTCTTGTTTGGGTAGATCCGGGAGACGAGTTTGCTAAAGAGGAGCCCGTTGAGTTTGCTTTCGAGGATCCACTCAACTCTGACAACTGTGCAGGCAAGATGATCATACCCTCGAAATCACTACTATCTTTGCTATGCTAGTTTGCTCGCTCTTTTGCTATGCCAATGCTACGATGCCTACCATTTGCTTTCAAGCCTCCCAAATTGCCATGTCAAACCTCTAACCCACCATGTCCTAGCAAACCGTTGATTGGCTATGTTACCGCTTTTCTCAGCCCCTCTTATAGCGTTGCTAGTTGCAGGTGAAGATTGGAGGCCGTTCCTTGTTGGAACATTTATTTACTTGTTGGGATATCATTATATTATCTTGTTATCTTAATGCATCTATATACTTGGTGAAGGGTGGAAGGCTCGGCCTCTCGCCTAGTGTTTTGTTCCACTCTTGCCGCCCTAGTTTCCGTCATATCGGTGTTATGTTCCCGGATTTTGCGTTCCTTACGCGGTTGGGTTATAATGGGAACCCCTTGACAGTCCGCCTTGAATAAAACTCCTCCAGCAATGCCCAACCTTGGTTTTACCATTTGCCACCTAGCCTTTTCCCTTGGGTTTCGCGGACTCAAGGGTCATCTTATTTTAAACCCCCCCGGGCCAGTGCTCCTCTGAGTGTTGGTCCAACCTAGAGCACCGTGCGGGGCCGTCCCTTGGCAACTTGGGTTACGTTGGCTCCCGTACGCTTAGCTTATCCGGTGTGCCCTGAGAACGAGATATGTGCAGCTCCTATCGGGATTTGTTGGCACAGCGGGTGGTGTTGGTGGACTTGTTTTACCATTGTCGGAGTTGTCTTGAAGTACCGAGATACCGAGTCTGATCGGAACGTCTTGGGAGGAGGTCTATTCCTTCGTTGACCGTGAGAGCTTGTCATGGGCTAAGTTGGGACTCCCCTGCAGGGATTTGAACTTTCGAAAGCCGTGCCTGCGGTTATGGGCAGATGGGAATTTGTTAATGTCCGGTGGTAGATAACTTGAACCTTAACTTAATTAAAATGAATCAACTGAGTGTGTTACCGTGATGGCCTCTTCTCGGCGGAGTCCGGGAAGTGGACACGGTGTTGGAGTTATGTTTGCGCAGGTTACTCTCTAGTTTCTCGCTCGCTCTTTGCCTCCTCTTCTCGCTCTCTTTTGCGAACAGGATAGCCAGCATATTTGCTAGTCGCTTGCTGCAGCTCCACTTATATTTACCTTGCCTTACCTATAAGCTTAAATAGTCTTGATCGCGAGGGTGCGAGATTGCTGAGTCCCTGTGGCTCACAGATTACTGTTACACCAGATGCAGGGCCTGATGATTTCGCTCCAGGAGACGCACTTGAGCTCAAGTGGGAGTTCAACGAAGACTCTCAACGTTACTATGTTTCCTTTCCTGATGATCGGTAGTGGTGCCCAGTTGGGGGTGAACGGGACCGTTGTCGCATGTTGGGTTCTCTTTTATTTTGGCGCCGTAGTCGGGCCATGAGTGTTTGGATGATGTAATGTTATTTATGTACTTGATTGACGTGGCGAGTGTAAGCCAACAATGTTATCTCCCCTTTTATTATCATATTACATGGGATGTTGTGAAGATTGCCTAACTTGCGACATGTGCCTTCAATGCGATTATGCCTCTAAGTCGTGCCTCGACACGTGGGAGCTATAGTCGCATCGAGGGTGTTACACATCCTCTCTTCAGAGATGGAACGGTGGAGCTTCCTGACAGCTTCGACACCCACTGTGGCACCAAGGGCTCCGGGGGAGATGAGCTCTACGAGGAACTCGAGATAGAACAGGAGATGGACTCCGCCTCCATGACCACCGACCATTTGGCATAAGGTGCCTTAGCCTGAGCAAGGTGAGGGGATTGACGGCACGCCACCTCGGCCTTGGAAGACTTGGTGGAGATCTTCTTCACCTTCTTGGTGGGAGGGACCAGGTTGGAGGACGCCGCTCCTCGACCGGCGGCACGCCTACGGGTGCGCTGGTCGGGGGGGGGGGGGGGGGCTCCCCCCCCCAAAAAAAGCCAATCCTCTTCGGGGGCTGCTGCCATGCCCTCCTCCCGCTTTTCCTCCTCTCCCTCCTGGAGCTATGTTGCTGCCGTGGCTAGAGCATCTAGCCCGGCAAAGTTATCCCCGACAGCATCCTCTGTGGCTTGTGTCTCACTGCCGCCCTGGGAAGAGATCTCGTTTCCAGCCTTCCATTTGCTCTTTCCAGCCTTTGCGGCCTTTTCCATCTCTGCGCGGCGGGCATCCTTGTCTTCCGCGACCCTCTTTAGAATGTACGCTGCCTCTGTAGCTGAGGTGCATTTATACATCTCCCCTTCATCCCTGGTGGCCTTCTCCACCAAGGTTCGGCCGCTGTAGCTCTTCATCAAGGGAAGGGAGCTGCCAAGTGCCCGACACTCCCTCAGCATTGCACTCCGGCATCCAATTCAGTATCTGATCATGGGCAGAATTGATGTTCAGGGGGATGATGGATGTTGGGAGCTTGAACATCTCAAAGCGACCAAATAGCTGGTCGCACAACCAAGCATGGCCATAAACCGACAAGTTATTGGTCAGCCCCGGCAACAGTCTCATCCTATCCGCCGCGTCACCATATAGCCACGCAGGCCTATCCCTTTCCTCCAGCGGTGAGATGTGATGGATGAGGAAATGTGCCCCCACATGCTCGATGGTTAGCCCGGCAGCCGCCAGGCGGATTATCCTATTAATTGTCGGGCGCAACATGTCCTCTGAAAGGCCCTTGGCGCTCCAATCCTTGTCGCGCTCGACGCACTCTTGCCGCGCTTCAAAAAACTCAGGGGCTTCCTTGTCCTGAATCCAGCACCAATCCCCTCTCCGTTCGTCCCATCTGTCGCATTGGTACCCAGGGAGGTAATCCTTCTTCGACCGGGGAATCCAACTGATGATCCCAGAACAGTTAACTTTGCTCTCCACCCGTGGGACAAAGTAATGCCGGAACAAATCCACGTTGGGCTTCACCCCACTGAAATTCTCACACAAATGCGCAAAGATTGCCATGGTCGCCCATTGCATTTGGCATGAAGTCAAGGAGGTGAAAATCGTAGATGTTCATGATTGCCTCAAAGAATTCAGAAAAAGGAGGGCAAAGACCATAGATGAAATAAGCGGCAAAGAACCGATAAGAATTGGGGGGATTCACATCGCCCGCTGCAAAGACCATGGGCGCTCTGTGCCCTTTCTCAACGGGCCGCCCCCACAAGTATCCGTACTTCGCCTGAAGCACGGGGCTGCTCAAGGTGGACGGAAGGAAGACGACGTTCGCGCTTCGCTTCTTGTTCAGCTCCGCCGATCTTTTGCTCCCCTCGGTGGTGGGCTCCTTCGCCGCGGTCGTCAACTTCTTCTTATCCGTGGGCTTCTTCCCCATCGCTGCAGCAACGTGAGAAGGAATCATTGGGGAGGATGGCAGCGGAAGGAGAAGCAAGATAGGGAACTGCCGTTTGGCTTGCGGAGGAAGAAGGTGGAGGAGCGGGGCGGGAGTCAGATGAATCGTGTTGTTCCGATTTTCTCTGCTCTTCAGAGGGCAGGAAAGTGGGGCAGAGGCGTGACGCTTCAGAAAGTTACCGTTTTACTATAATTACAACCACCCCATGACCCCACGACGCACAGTAATTGCGCAAGGTGAACGTTGGATTGACTAGTCACCGTGGCAAACCGTCACGACCCTCTCCCGCCATGTGTCCACGCACTATTTGGGGCCTAACCCAACGTGCCACCGACACGTATGGCTCAGGCCCGGGGGCTTATGTCGGGAAAAATATATGGGGGTTGATATTTTCCCCTGAATCATGCACGGACAAGCCAAGATTAAAACAGAGATTGGAGAACCGAGAGATTTGAAGGACCAACATGCAGCTCAAATGGACCAAGGATTGAGCCTGACGAGCAAGGTATCGACAAGTGAAGGGCCGCCCTTGCCGGGCAGGTGAGCCCGGCAAGGGGCGAGGCCACCACCCAAAGCAAGCAACAAAGCCCCCCCCCCCACCCAGTAGAGCCTGCCCGGGTCCGTGGGGGCAGAACCGCCCAACCTACCGCTCAAAGCACGAGCCACATTGTCAATCAGTGAGGTGTCAAGCCGCAAGGTGATTAAGTGGCGGCCATTCGCCACATGGCAGCCATTTCCTATAGAGAAGCCTACAGATGACACCCGTCCTGCGACGTGTCAAGAGAGCAAGAGTGGAGTTGGTGAGATAGCCCAGCAGGCCTTGCCAGGCGCCCAGTGATGTGACACTAAGCAATGCATTTAATGCACCATGTCAGCCCGTAGAGTTAGGTATGATAGCACTGTTTGTTATCATATTAGTGGATAATGACCACTTTACCACTGTGGTGACCCCTTAATCTATAAAAGGAGGTCCATGGCACTCGTAGGAGGGGTTAGAAGGTTGAAAAGTTGACAACCCCAAGCCACCACATACACGTAGTCGCCTCGGGCAAACCTTGTCAGGCAAGTGTACTACACACCCCCACATCCATTCTTCCATCAATCCACTAAAGCAGGATTAGGTTCTTACGCCTCGCGGCGGCCCAAACCTGGGTAAATCGATTGTGTGCTCGCTGTCGCATGGTCGTATGCTGGTCTGATCTTTGTGCAACGCACCATCCCCTCGTTGAACCAACAAGGGGCCGCCTCGTCCCATAGGTGGTCGTGGAAATCCTGTGACTGGTAGGGGGTCCCGAACTATGCGTCTGGGGATCGAAGGTAACAAGGGACACAAGGAACACGATGTTTAACCAGGTTCAGGCCCTCTTAATGGAGGTAAAACCCTACATCCTACTTGATTGTATTTGATGTGTATAGGGGTTACAAGAGTCGATCTACCTCGAGATCGTAATGGCTAGAACCCTAGATGTCTAGCTTATATGAATTCTGATGATCTCTACGGACTAAACCCTCTAGTTTATATAGACACCGGAGGGGCCTAGGGTTGCACAGAGCCGGCTTGCAGAAGAAGGAAATTATACATCCGGAAACCAATCTTGCCATCCACGCATAGGTGAGTCCTATCCGAACACGGGGGGAGGCCTTCTACCTTATATCTTCACTGCCCATCAGTCCGGCCCGTATTACACAGCCCAGACACCCGAGGACCCCCTAATCCAGGACTCCCTCAATCAACACAGCCTAGTGTTGCACCTGTGTGTCAAAAGACGATCTCCCGAGAATAATAGATATTTTTCATCTTTAGGCATATCAAGTATAATGAAATCGGTAGGAATAACGTGTCCGTCTAATCTCAAGAGCATGTCTTCGGCTACTCCTATCGGTTTCCCCGTAGACTTGTTAGCCATCTATAAAGTTATTCCCATCAGGATGCATTCCCCTAAATTCAACTTGTGATAAAGTGTTAGAGGCATAATGCTTACTCCAGCTCCAATATCACAAAGAACATTGTTTATATCTATGTTACCTATGGAACAAGATTTCATCGGTATACCTGGATCTCCGAGTTTAGCCGGTATCTTGTCCTCAAAGGGGTACTTCCTTATCATGGCAACCTGTTCTTCTAAATTCATGCTTCTTTTATTTTTAATAATATCCCGCATAAACTTTGCAAAAGTAGGAAACTTCAATATGTCAATTACATGCACAGAAACTTGAAGATTCGTTATATCTTTCAAGAAGGAAGCATATCAGGCTGCAAGTAGGACTATGCATGGGATTCCCACCTTTAGCCCACTTGATCCCACTAAGTTTGGTGGGAATAACAAGTCAAACCATCACAACTTACACAAATTATATGCGCACAAGTGGGATCCCACTTAGCACTCATGATTGCAAATATCACGCCAGAAGATGGGCCACAACACGTACAAACGCAACCAGCAGCTAAACTAGTGATATTCATCGCGTTTAAATCGCTAGGCAATCGGAACTAGTAGCTTACTAGCTTGCGGCGCGCGCCGATAGCCTGGTGGATACTATGGCGACGACCCTCCTCTGGCCTGTCGTAGGTGAGGACGGGTTGGAAGCCTTGTGATGGTCGTCGCCCCTTCACGGGAACAGTTTCGGGCCCTATCGGAGCTGGCCACCGAGGACTCATTGGCAAGATAGTCTCCTTCCAAGGCACGGTGCTCAATCGAGAGGTGGAGACTGGCGACAGAGGTGCAACTGAAATGCTGGGGACTCGATGGGTTGGTGTCGACGAGGTGCCTCAGTCGCCTCTGGTGGCGCGTGACACGCGCAGGGGTGTGATAGAGTCAGCGAGCTATTGTGGTTGGAGGTGAAGGAGGGGCCGACCGATCTTGGTGTGCGAGCAATGATGAACTTACCGGGTGATACGTCCATTTTGCATCATGCTTTTATATTGATATTTATTGCATTATGGGTTGTTATTACACATTATGTCACAATACTTATGCCTTTTCTCTCTTATTTTACAAGGTTTACATGAATAGGGAGAATGCCGGCAGCTGGAATTCTGGGCTGGAAAAGGAGAAAATATTACAGACCTATTCTGCACAACTCCAAAAGTCCTGAAACTTCATGAAAGTAAGTTTTGTAATATATTAAAAATATTGGGCGAAGAAAGCACCATAGGGGGGCCACCCACTGTCCACAAGGGTGGAGGGCGCGCCCTACCCCCTGGGCGCGCCCCTGCCTCATGGGCCACCTGGAAGCCCCCCGATGCCCATCTTCTGGTATAAGGTGTCTTTTGCCCTGGAAGAAATCAGAAGGAAGCTTTCGGGATGAAGCGTTGATGTCTCGAGGCGGAACCTTGGCGGAACCAATCTAGGGCTCCGGCGGCGCTGTTCTGCCGGGGAAACATCCCTCCGGGAGGGGGAAATCGTCGCCATCGTCATCACCATTGATCCTCTCATCAGGAGGGGGTCAATCTCCATCAACGTCTTCACCAGCACCATCTCCTCTCAAATCCTAGTTCATCTCTTGTATCCGATCTTTGTCTCAAAACCTCAGATTGGTACCTGTGGGTTGCTAGTAGTGTTGATTACTCCTTATAGTTGATGCTAGTTGGTTTATTCAGTGGAAGATTATATGTTCAGATCCTTTATGAACATTAATACCCCTCTAATTATGAACATGAATATGATTTGTGAGTATTTACATTTGTTCCTGAGGACATGGAAGAAGTCTTGTTATAAGTAGTCATATGAATTTGGTATTCGTTCGATATTTTGATGAGATGTATGTTGTCATTCCTCTAGTGGTGTTATGTGAACGTCGACTACATGACACTTCACCATTGTTTGGGCCTAGGGGAATGCATTGGGAAGTGATAAGTAGATGATGGGTTGCTAGAGTGACAGAAGCTTAAACCCTAGTTTATGTGTTGCTTCATAAGGGGCTGATTTGGATCCATATGTTTCATGCTATGGTTAGGTTTACCTTAATTCTTCTTTCGTAGTTGTGGATGCTTGCGAGGTGGGTTAATCATAAGTGGGATGCTTGTCCAAGGAAGGGCAGTACCCAAGCACCGGTCCACCCACATATCAAATTATCAAAGTAACGAACGCGAACCATATGAGCATGATGAAAACTAGCTTGACGATAATTCCCATGTGTCCTCGAGAGCGCTTCCCTTTATATAAGAGTTTGTCCAGGCTTGTCCTTTGCTACAAAAAGGATTGGTCCACCTTGCTGCACCTTGTTTACTTTTGTTACTTGTTACCCGTTATGAATTACCTTATCACAAAACTATCTGTTACCGATAATTTCAGTGCTTGCAGAGAATACCTTACTGAAAACTGCTTGTCATTTCCTTCTACTCGTTGGGTTCGACACTCTTACTTATCGAAAGGACTACGATAGATCCCCTATACTTGTGGGTCATCATCGGGTGCGACAGCGTGGGGCCCGGCGAGTTCAGGTGTGGCAGAGTTAGCCAGTGCGGAGGCCGGTGAGCTCTGGCTCGGGAGGCGCGGTTGCGAGAACAAGAGTAGAAAATCCTACCTCATTGCCCAGCTGCAGGCGGCGGCTGCGGCGGTCGTCCTCGCATGCACATTTTCAGGTGGTGGTGAGGCCATTTGCACTCATCTAGGTAGCCAGAGAAGAGGTCCTTGCCCAGCATTGCAACATTATCTTAGCGCTTAGCTCAATGGATGACATATCTGCATCACTGCATAGCTTTGAACGTCGCCTATGGCCTCCCATGCTCGTGATGATGCCCCAGGGTAAGGGCCTGGTGGGTGAGGTGGGTTCCCAGTGGGTTAATAGGGCTAGCCCACTTAAATTTTTGTAGGTCCAATGGGATCCCACCAAAGCAATTTAAGTGGGATGCGATGATTAGTCCCATTTAATTCCACTCTCATCTGCAGCCTGAGAAGCATATAACTCATTATTCAAAGGTGGCCTAACTACCTTAGGGTAAGGGAGAGTTTTCTTTGTTTTACCTTTCTCTTTTTATTTCTCCTTACCTTTATCTTTGTCTTTCGAATCCTGACTGCTCTCACCTCTTGTTGGATATGGAGGCTTGCTCCTCTTCTATATGGTTGTTTCTTCTATTCTATCATGCTCCCGCCCAGCCTCTTCTTCATTCTTATTGCTATTATCGTCGACGGTCTCTACATCAGAATCAACTTCTTTATCATTCTCCCCTTCTTCTTCATTACCATGTGCATCTTGTTGATCTGGTTCTTCTTGGTCCTTGTTATTGTTGAGGAGTTCATCTTCTTGAGTTTATTGCCGACTTTCTCTCCTCTTCAAGGCATCTTCATTCTCATATCACTCAGGTCCTTTTAGGTCCTGCATCATTTTATGAGTTTTAGAAATTTGTGAGCATTGAGTTTCTATCATGCGAGAATGTTTACCAAGATTGTTCACAACATGACATAAACCATCTATCAGAAAGATAAGATATAACCTTTTCATTGTGATGAATACACAATCTTAGGTCTCTATTGAAACCCTCTTGATGGTGCTTAAACCTATTCATCGTCTCCCTAAGCTCGTCTTCCTGCGGATAGATACTAAATAGATCCACTTTTTCATGAATAACTTGTTCAATATGTTTACCTTTTTCTTGAGGCACCTTCTTAAATTCCTCCATGTCTTCAACATGATAAATTTTTCCAGTGTATTTAACAGGCTCCTCAATATTCCGTTGCTCCCTGGCAGTTATAATTTTTTTTCTATTAATTCTTTTCCTTCTTATAGAGTAAGGGACATAAAGCATCCTCTTGTACTTAAATAAATGAAAGATTTAGATTCATCATTAGTTCCATGATAGAATATATGGAGTATAACATACTCAGCAAAACCATGGTTAGTGCAAAGATTCAAATAGAATAGAATGTCTCCCCCAAGCTACATATAGGCTCTCTCCGATTTCCTAAACAAAAGAAGTAAGATCTTTTCGAAGTTTCACAATTTTGGAGCAGGGGGAATTTAGCCATAAACTTCTCTGCACACATCTTCCAGCTAGTTATGTTGTGATATTGTAGTATATTATACCACTCTTCTACCTTATCTTTCAAAGAGAACTCGAAGAGTTCCAATAAAACAAATACTCTGGACACATCTTTGATTTTAGAAGTCCCCCATAAAGCATCAAAGAACATAAGATGTGCTTGAGGGTCTTCTTCCTTAGTCCCTGAAAAGGCATGCTTTTTGACTTGAGAATAGTCAATCAAATATTAGTAGCATAATTTGTAGGATATATTATATGAGATTTGGAGCCCATATACGAAGAACACTATTCCCTCATAGATTTTTTTTTTGAGTAATCATCATTTCTGCAAACAAAATATTGAGCTCAATAGTTTGATCGTTTTGTAGTTTTTCTAATAATGGAGCTCGAAGCTCCAGTGGAATACATGGAATATAATCTGGCAAATAAGTCTTACTAGAACGAGTAGAACCCCTGTCAGTATCAGGAAGCATCTATAATAACAGCACATACAGAACATTTATGAATCAAATACTCTGTGCTTCACTCACCGACAATGATGCCAAAAAATACTTTATGATCTGCAAGACACACGGGGGAGTGTAGCACTTTCATGTAAGTATCCCAAATAGTTATCGCCCCAACAAAGAGTGGAGGACAGTATTTATGAGTGATGTTTCTATCACACACAAGTTGTCATAGCTCTTGTGTCAAGTTCTGTATGTGATTCTGTAGAAGCTATTAATGTTACAAGAGGATAATAAACCGGTGTAGTAAATATGATGAGATGGTTGCTACGAGACTAATAATGACTTGAAAATAAAGCACATGAATTAAAGACTGAAAGTAGAAGTGTTTTCCTATAGTCTAGAAATTGGGCGTAGAGAAACTTCGGATCATGGTATACCTCAAGTGTGCCAGTTCAATGGTAATTGCTGACTCTCGTAGGAGTTGTTGAGATTCCCCCAAAGAGGAAGGGTGAAATAGAACAAAAGAAAAGTATTTCCCTTAGTTAGATAACCAATGTTATCAATCCGGTAGGAAGCTTACAAGCTAACAACTTAAACATCATGCACACAAGTGATACGTCTCCAACGTATCTATAATTTTTTATTGTTCCATGCTATTATATTATCTGTTTTGGATGTTTTACATGCATTACTATGCTATTTTATACTATTTTTGGGACTAACATATTAACCAGAGCCCAGTGCCAGTTTCTGTTTTTCCTTGTTTTTGAGTTTTACAGAAAAGGAATATCAAACGAAGTCCAAATGGAATAAAACTTTACGATGATTTTTCTTGGACTAGAAGACACATGTAGGACTTGGAGGATGAAGTCAAATGAGTCCCAAGGCAGTCACAAGCCTCAGGGGCGCGCCCTGATGGCTTGTGGGCCCCTCGGAGCTCCTCCAACCCTAATTCTTAGCCTATAAATTCAGAAATATACCCAAACCAACAGAAGCGTCCACCAAAATACTTTTGTGCTACCGCAAGCCTCTGTTTCCGTGAGATCCCATCTTGGGGCCTTTTTGGCATCCTGCCGGAGGGGGATTCGATCACGGAGGGCATCTACACCAACTCTATTGCCCTACCAATGAAGCATGAGTAGTTTACCACAAACCTACGGGTCCATAGCTAGTAGCTAGATGGCTTCTTCTCTCTCTTTGATCTTCAATACAATGTTCTCCTCGATGTTCTTGGAGTTCTATCCAATGTAATATTCTTTTGCAGTGTGTTTGTTGAGATCCGATAAATTATGTATTTATGATCAGATTATCTATGAATATTATTTGAGTCTTCTCTGAATTCTTATATGCATGGTTTGATATCTTCGTATTTCTCTTTGAATTATCGGTTTGGTTTGGCCAACTAGATTGGTTTTTCTTGCAATGAGAGAGGTGCTTAGTTTTGGGTTCAATCTTGCAATGTCCTCACCTAGTGACAAAGTAGGGGTAGCGAGGCGCGTATTGTATTGTTGCCATCAAGGGTAAAAAGATGGGGGTTTCATCATATTGCTTGAGTTTATCCCTCTACATCATGTCATCTTACTTAAGGTGTTACTCCGTTCTTATGAACTTTTACTCTAACTGCATGCTCGATAGCAGTCGATGTATGAAGTAATAGTAGTAGATGCAAGCAGGAGTCGGTATACTTGACACATACGTGATGCCCATATTCATAATCATTACCTTGGATATCGTCATAACGTTGTGCTTTTCTATCAATTGCGCGACAGTAATTTGTTCACCCGCCGTATTATTTTCCTTCAAGAGAGAAGCCTCTAGTGAAACATATGGCCCCCGAGTCTATTTTCCATCATATATTTTCAGTTCTATAAACCAAAAAACCCAAAAATACCTTGCTGCAATTTATTTACATTTATTTTGTTAACGTTTTAGTAATCTTTTATATCTATCTCTATCAGATCTCATCCTTGCAAGTGACCGTGAAGGGATTAACAACCCCTTCATCGCGTTGGGTGCAAGTGTTTGATTATTTGTGCAGGTGCATAGATTGGAGACTTGCGTGTATCTCCTACTGGATTGATAACTTGATTCTTAACTAAGGGAAATACTTATCTCTAATTTGCTGCATCACCATTTCCTCCTCAAGGGAAAAACCAACGAGAGCTCAAGTATAGCAGGAAGAATTTCTGGCGCCATTGCCGAGGAGATCTACATCAAGCCTACCAAGTACCCAACATAAACTCTCATCTCTTGCATTACATTATTTGCCATTTGCCTCTCGTTTTCCTCTCCCCCACTTCTAAAACATTTTCAGAAAAACACAAAAAGATGTGCCTTTTTATTCGCCCTTCTTTCATTCGTCTTTTCGTTCGCTTTTTGGTTGCTCGTGTGTTATATTGCTTGCTTTGTCGCGATGTCTCAAGAAAATACCAAGTTGTGTGACTTTTCCAATACTAATAATAATGATTTTATTATTACTCCAATTGCTCCCGCCACTAGTGCGGAATCTTATGAAATTAATGTTGCTTTGCTGAATCTTGTTACGAAAGATCAATTTTCCGGCCTTCCTAGTGAAGATGATGCATCCCATATAAATACTTTTGTTGAGTTGTGTGATATGAAGAAGAAAGATGTGGATAATGATATTGTTACATTGAAGCTATTTCCGTTCTCATTATGAGATCACACTAAAACTTGGTTTTCATCTTTGCCTAAAAATAGTATTGATTCATGGAATAAGTGTAAAGATACTTTTATTTCCAAGTACTTTCCTCTCGCTAAGATCATCTCCCTTAGGAAAGATATTATGAATTTTAAGAAACATGATCATGAACATGTTGCATAATCTTGGAAGAGGATGAAATTGATGATGAGAAATTGCCCTACTCATGGTTTAAGTTTATGGATGATCATACAATTTTTTATGCCGGATTAAATTTTGCATCTATAAATCTTTTAGATTCCGCCACGGGAGGTACTTTTATGGAAATTACTTTGGGAGAAGCTACTAAACTCCTATATAATATTATGTCTAATTATTCTCAATCACATACCGAAAGATCTTCCACTAGTAAAAATGTGCATGTGATTGAAGAAATTGATACCTTGAGTGGAAAGATGGATGAACTTATGAAATTGGTTGCTAGTAAGAGTGTTCATATTGATCCTAATGATATGCCTTTGTATAGTTTGATTGAGAATAATAATGATTCTATGGATGTGAATTTTGTTGGTAGGAACAATTTTGGTAATGACGCATATAGAGGTAATTTCATCCCTAGGGCCGTTTCCTAGTAATTCCTCTAATAATTATGGTAATTCCTACAACAATTCTTATGGAAATTATAATAAAATACCCTATTGTATTGAGAATAATATTAAAGAATTTATTAATTTGCAAAAAGTTCTCAATGCTATGGTTGAAGAAAAATTGCTCGAGATTGATGATTTGGCTAGGAACGTTGATAGAATTTCTCTTGAGATTGATTCTTTGATAATTAGATCTATGCCACCCAAGCATTATATTAATGAATCTCCGAAATCTATTAACATTTCTATTGATGAGTGTAAAGAAAGAACCGCTAGGATGCGTGCTAAGCGAGATTGGTTTGTAAAAGCATGTTCTTCTAGTTTTTTGTGAGAATAATGATGAAGATCTTAAAGTGATTGGTGTGACTCCTATTGAATCTTTGTTTTCTAATATAAATATTGATAAAGATGGGACTAGAGATGAGTCAACTTTAGCTAGAAGGTGTCCCAGTGATTCAGAGTTTATAGATCTTAATGCAAAAATTGATAAAAGTGAGATTGGAGAGGTCAAAACTTTAAGTAGCAATGAACCCACTCTTTTGGATTTCAAGGATTTTTAATTATAATAATTGTTCTTTTATAGATTGTATTTCCTTGTTGCAATCCATATTGAATTCTCCTCATGCTTATAATCAAAATAAAGCTTTTATTAAACATATCGTTGATGTTATGATGAAGTCTTTTGAAGAAAAGCTTGAATTGGAAGTTTCTATTCCTAGAAAACTTTATGATGAGTGGGAACCTACTATTAAGATTAAAATTAAAGATTATGAGTGCCATGCTTTGTGTGATTTGGGTTCTAGCGTTTCCATGATTCCAAAAACTTTATGTGATGTGCTAGGTTTCCGTGAATTTGATAATTGTTCATTGAATTTGCATCTAGCGGATTCCACTATTAAGAAACCTATGGGAGGGATTAGTGAGGTTCTTATTGTTGCAAATAGGAATTATGTGCGCGTAGATTTCATTGTCTTGATATAGATTGCAATCCTACATGTCTTATTATTCTTGGTAGACCTTTCCTTATAACGATTGGTGCAATTATTGATATGAAAAAAATGAAACATTAGATTTCAATTTCTGTTAAGGAAGGGCATGTAACACTTTCCAAGAAAGAAAATTAAGTTGCCATATGAATCTATTATGAGGTCTACTTATGGTTTGCATACCAAAGATGACAATACCTAGATCTATGTTTTATGCCTAGCTAGGGGCGTTAAACAATAGCACTTGTTGGGAGGCAACCCAATTTTCTTTTTATGTTTTTGGTTTTGGTTCTGTTTTGTAATAAATACACATTCTTACCTCTGTAATAATTGTGTTTTGGTGTTTTAATTAGTGTTTGAGCCAAGCAAGACCTTTGGGATGGTCTATGGTGATAGTTGATTTGATCTTGCTGGAAAACAGAAACTTTTGCGCTCATTGCCAGAATTTCTAAATATCACAGAATCATGGAAAAACTTTGAAAATTTTACACAAGATTGATATAGAAATTGCCTGTGTTGTTCTAATTTTTTAGAATTTTTGGAGTTACAGAAGTATACGATGTTTTCAGATTGCTACAAACTGTTCTGTTTTTGACAGATTCTGTTTCCTATGTGTTATTTGCTTATTTTGATGAATCTATGGGTAGTATCGGGGGGTATGAACCATGGAGAAGTTGGAATACAGTAGATATTACACCAATATTAATAAAGAATGAGTTCACAACGGTGCCAAAAAGTTGTGATTTATTTTCTTATACTAACGGATCTCATGAGTTTTCTTGTTGAGTTTTGTGTTATGAAGTTTCAAGTTTTGGGTAAAGATTTGATGGACAAGGGAATAAGGAGTGGCAGAAGCCTAATCTTGGGGATGCCCAAGGCACCCGAAGGTAATATTCAAGGACAACCAAGCATCTAAGCTTGGGGATGCCCCGGATGGCATCCCCTATTTCGCCCTCGACTATCGGCAAATTTACTTGAGGCTATATTTTATTCACCACATGATATGTGTTTTGCTTGGAGCATCTTGTATGATATGGGTATTTGCTTTTTAGTTTGCACAATCATCCTTGATGTACACACCTTTTGAGAGAGTCACGCATTAATCGCGAATTTATTAGAATACTCTATGTGCTTCACTTATATTTTTTGAGCTAGGCAATTTGCTCTAGTGCTTCACTTATATCTTTTTAGAGCATGGTGGTGGATTTATTTTATAGAAATTTTTGAACTCTCATGCTTCACTTATATTATTTTGAGAGTCTCTAAACAGCATGGTAATTTTCTTAGGTTATGAATCTAGTCCTAATATGATGGGCATCCAAGAGGGATATAATAAAAACTTTCATATAAAGAGCATTGAATACTTTGTGAAGTTTGATTCCTTATAATTGTTTTGAGATATAAAAATGGTGATATTAGAGTCATGCTAGTGAGTAACTGTGGATTGGTAGAAATACTTGTGTTAAAGTTTGTGATTCCCGTAGCACACACGTATGGTGAACCTTTATGTGATGAAGTCGGAGCATAATTTATTTTTTGATTGTCTTCCTTATGAGTGGAGGTCGGGGACGAGCGATGGTCTTTTCCTACCAATCTATCCCCCTAGGAGCATGCGTGTAGTACTTTGTTTAGATGGCTAATAGATTTTTGCAATAAGTATGTGAGCTCTTTATGACTAATGTTGAGTCCATGGATTATACGCACTCTCACCCTTCCACCATTGCTAGCCTCTCTAGTACCGCACATTTTTCGCCGGTGCATTAAACCCACCATTACCTTCCTCAAAACAGCCACCATACCTACCTATTGCGGCATTTCCATAGCCATTCCGAGATATATTGCCATGCAACTTCCACCGTTCCGTTTTATTATGACACGCACCATCATTGTCATATTGCTTTGCATGATCATGTAGTTGGCATAGCATGCGTGTAGTACTTTGTTTCGATGGCTAATACATGTCACTCTTTATCATTGCACATCCCGGTACACCACCGGAGGCATTCATATAGAGTCACATTTTGTTCTGACTTCTAGTATCGAGTTGTAATTCTTGAATTGTAAGTAAATAAAAGTGTGATGATCATCATTATTAGAGCATCGTCCCATGTGAGAAAAGGATGATGGAAGCTATGATTCCCTCACAAGTTGGGATGAGTCTCCGGACTTTATAAAAAAAGAGGCCAAAGAAGCCCACAAAAAAATAAAGAGGCCAAGAAGCCCAAACAAAAAATGAGAGAAAAGAGAGAAGGGACAATGTTACTATCCTTTTTCCACACTTGTGCTTCAAAGTAGCACCATGATCTTCATGATAGAGAGTCTCCTATGTTGTCACTTTCATATAATAGTCGGAATTTTTAATTATAGAACTTGGCTTGTATATTCCAATGATGGGCTTCCACAAATTTCCCTATGTCGTCGTGAGCAAGCAAGTTGGATGCACACCCGCTTAGTTCCTTTTTGAGCTTTCATACACTTATAGCTCTAGTGCATCCGTTACATGGCAATCCCTACTTACTCGCATTGATATCTATTGATGGGCATCTCCATAGCCCGTTAATACGCCTAGTTGATGTGAGAATATCTCCTTCTTTTTGTCTTCTCCACAACCACCATATTCTATTCCACCTATAGTGCTACATCCATGGCTCATGCCCATGTATTGCGTGAAACTTGAAAAAGTTTGAGAACACCAAAAGTACGAAACAATTGCTTGGCTTTTCATCGGGGTTGTGCATGCTGAAATACTTTGTGTGATGAAGATGGAGCATAGCCAGACTATATGATTTTGTAGGGATAACTTTATTTGGCCATATTATTTTCAGAAGACATGATTGCTTTATTAGTATGCTTGAAGTATTATTGTTTTTATGTCAATATTAAAATTTTGTTTTTAATCTTATGGATTTGAATATTCATGCCACAATAAAGAAAATTACATGGATCAATATGTTAGGTAGCATTCCACATCAAAAATTTTATTTTTATCATTTACCTACTCGAGGACGAGTAGGAATTAAGCTTGGGGATGATTGATACGTCTCCAACGTATCTATAATTTTTTATTGTTCCATGCTATTATATTATCTGTTTTGGATGTTTTATGTGCATGGGACTAACTTATTAACCCAGAGCCCAGTGCCAGTTTCTGTTTTTTTCCTTATTTTGAGTTTTACAGAAAAGCAATATCAAACGGAGTCCAAATGGAATAAAACTTTACGTTGATTTTTCTTGGACCAGAAGACACATGTAGGACTTGGAGATGAAGTCAGAGGAGTCCCGAGGCGGCAACAAGCTTCAGGGGCGCGCCCTCGGTGGGGGGCATGCCCTGAGGGCTTGTGGGCCCCTCGGAGCTCCTCCAACCCTAATTCTTGGCCTATAAATTCAGAAATATTCCCAAACCAATAGAAGCGTCCACCAAAATACTTTTCTGCCGCTGCAAGCCTCTGTTTCCGTGAGATCCCATCTTGGGGCCTTTTCTGGCATCCTGCCGGAGGGGGATTCGATCACATAGGGCATCTACATCAACTCTATTGCCCTACGATGAAGCGTGAGTAGTTTACCACAGACCTACGGGTCCATAGCTAGTAGCTAGATGGCTTCTTCTCTCTCTTTGATCTTCAATACAATGTTCTCCTCGATGTTCTTGGAGTTCTATCCGATGTAATATTCTTTTGCGATGTGTTTGTCGAGATCCGATGAATTGTGTATTTATGATCAGATTATCTATGAATATTATTTAGGTCTTCTCTGAATTCTTATATGCATGATTTGATATATTTGTATTTGTCTTCGAATTATCGGTTTGGTTTGGCCAACTAGATTGGTTTTTTCTTGCAATGGGAGAGGTGCTTAGTTTTGGGTTCAATCTTGTGGTGTCCTCACCAAGTGACAAAGTAGGGGTAGCGAGGCACTATTGTATTGTTGCCATCAAGGGTAAAAAGATGGGGTTTTTCATCATATTTCTTGAGCTTATCCCTCTACATCATGGCATCGTACTTAAGGCGTTACTCCGTTCTTATGAACTTAATACTCTAGATGCTTGTTGGATAGCTGTCGACGTGTGGAACCATGAACGTATTGCAACACCCTACAACAGGGATCCCTCCATTTGCGCGACATGGAGGGCGCCGTAGGATAGCACGAAAATAAAATATACAACTCAAACCAATCATGATCATCTATCAACCCATAGGACAAAACGGATCTACTCAAACATCATAAGATAGCCATAGGTCATTGGGAAATAATATATAGCGTTGAGCACCATGTTTAAGTAGAGATTACAGCGGAGAAAAGGGGTGTTACACCACTGCATAGAGGGGGAGAGTTGGTGGTGACGGCGGCGAAGTTGTTGGAGCAGGTTGTCGTCACGATGATTGCCCCGACAGCGCTCCGACGCCGCTGGGAGAGAGGGGGAGAGAGCCCCCCTCCTTATTATTCTTCATCCCCCCCTAGATGGGAGGAGGGTTCCCTTCTGGTCCATGGCCTCCATGGCGGCGAAGAGCCCCTCCGAGATTGGATCTGTCTCTCTGTTCTCTTCTGTTTCACGTTCCTGTTTTCTGGCCCTTCACCATTTCTTAAATTCCCGGAGATCCGTAACTCCGATTGTGTTGAGATTTTAACACGATTTTTTTCCGGATATAAGCTTCATTGCGCCCGAAGTAGAGCTCCAACCGACATACAAGGAGGGCACAACCCACCACCACGCGCCTGGGCTGCCTGGGGCGCCCAGGTGTCTTGTGGTGGTTGTGGGCCCCTGTTTGCATTGATTCCACCTCCCAAAAATCACATATATTCCAAAATAATTCACCATAAAATTTTATCACGTTTGGACTTCGTTTGATATGGATATTCTGCGAAACAAAAACATGCAACAAACATGAACTGACATTGGGCACTGGATCAATAGGTTAGTCCAATAAATCATATAAAATATTGCCAAAAGTATGTGGAAGTTGTATAATATTGGCATAAAACAATCAAAAATTATAGATATGACGGAGATATGTGAGGAGTCCTCATCCAACCCCAATTCACCCCAAGCGTCTCCAACAAGCTAAGGGAGCCGCCCCACTCTTATTGGGTGTTATGGCCCCATAACTCTCCCCTACCAGGCCTTATAGGTATTTTCTTTAGCCAATTGACTCTAAATAAATATTAGGGACTCCTAGATAATTACATAAGCCCTCTATTATTTATATTAGGTCCCCCAAAACTACTTCCGTCTGTATATCATTTCCCGGTATTCCCCGAAACACTTCTGGTAACTTCGAAACGCTTTCGGTTTCTCTCGAAACTATTTCTATCATTCCTGAAACCATCCCGGTATTTTCTCATATTCAATCCAATAAAAATCAACAGATCGTAATTCCCTTAAGCATGTGACCCTGTAGGTTTGGTAAAACATAGACATGAACGAAAACACCTTATGATCAATAGCGGGACCATGGACTTCACGATAAGTTACAAAACTTGTGGTGAGATATGTTGGTATCCCTGCGAGTCATACACATGCTCACTATACCGGTCTCCTTGTTACCGGTTTTGTTCTTCTTTCTCGTAGTCATGTTCCGGCATCCCTGTGACCTAGTCACATGTGTCTGGACAAACGATGGTGGATGCCATCAAACCGATAGGGCCATAAGAACATCTCTCCATTACAGGAGCAGCAAATCCCACTCTTGAGCTATCTAGCCCCTTGACATACTTTTCGATAAACCTATAAGTTGTCGTTATGATCATTGTGTTATAGCTGATGTTGGAGCAACCCGAAAGGTGTACTGTCCATTATGAGGTCACATGATGCTCGCATGGTCTAAGGAACTAGGCATACATTAACTCTTTGAGTTATTACTATAGACTTGCGATGATAACATATCTAAGTATGACAAACAAGTTGGGTCAATTCAATATGATCATTCTTCTAACATCCTACTCTCAATGTTGTTGGCATCCTCATTAAATTAAATAAATGCCTATGATCAGGAAAACATAATCATCATACAACGCTTGAGCTAGTCCTAGAGGCAAGACTAGGAATCAGGTTAATGAGTTTTATCATTCTACACGTGCTAATGAGTTTTCCTATGAATCACATATTCAAGAATCACGATAGTTATAATATAGAACATAATACTTAATTATAAATGTGGAAATAAATAATACAAATATTATTTCCTCTAGGGCATATTTCCAATAAGCTTTGAAACCCTCGACCCCAGAGCCACGCCGCCGTCTTCACATTTTCCGGCGAGTCTCCGGCGAACTAGCCACCGCCGGCGAGCCTCTATTTTTTCAGCCGTTCGATTTAGATCCAATGCACCATGCGCACTTAGGTAAGTCGCCGAATCGATACGCAATCACAACTATTAAATCTAGTTCCGTTGATCCACATTTTAACTTAACCGATACCAACCAATCAGAAGCTGCCACGTGTCCCAGCCTTATACAAAAACATATCACGTTTTTAATTTAAACCACTGGATTAGAATGGCACTTTTACAAAAAAACCCTAAATATTCGAACCATTATAAGTTTTTATGAGAGATTCTAAATCAAGTGAAACTTTTTGCAAAATGATCCTTAGGAAATACACTTTCACCTGGAGCAATAAATTTATATTTTGAAAATTTTAGAAATTCAAATTTGAAAAGAACGTATTCAAATTCAATAGGGTCTAACTTGCAAATTATAAATCCAATTAAATTGAATCTTTTTGCAAAGTTAAAACTAGTGAATTGTAGTTTCAACTTAGCTCACCATAATTCAAATTTGAGCAGGTCAAAATTTGAATTTAAAAATAGTTCAACAAAAGAAAAATTCAAAATAAAGTTCAAACCTTATTTAATGAGAGATAAGGCTCCATCCCTCCGCTAGCAGGAGCCCATCAGCGACAAGCTCGATGCGCGCTTGCTCCATCACCATGGACGACAACCAATCGCCCTTCTTCCAGTCAGGCGGAAGCACACTCGAGGAGGACGCGTTGTTGTTGTTCTTCTTCTTCTTCTACTCGAGCTTGTTGTGAAGACATAGGAGGTGGCGAGAGATTGCGCGTGGAGAAGATGGGCGCAACAGTGAGACCGCGGTGGAGATGAGGAATTGGGGAGAGAATGGCAGGATTTGATCCCTTTGTTTATTTATATATGGTAGAGGAGTAGCAACCAATGCGTGACCTCAGCCTCTCATTCACCACATCAGCTCGACACGTGTCCAAGGTAATGGCATAAATTTCAGCAAGTGGAGTAATTGGGACGCAGTAGGCGTCGTCTGGGCCCCTTCACCATGCTGGTAACTGTTCAGACTAGTCAAAGGAGATCAAGCGTGGGAACCAAGGAGCTTTCCTACGAAATTCTCCTGTCAATTCCTTTTGATCTTGCTCTGAATCTTTCGGCAACACGCAAAAGATATTCCCTGATCCATTTGAACGAGTCATTAAACAAATTAATTCCAGACGGATGAAACAATCTCGACTGAGAAAATCTTAAACCAAATTTTCCACATAACTAGTGCAAAGAAAAGGGCGAGTGACCAATCACTCTTTGCAAATAAATTCTACAAGGTTATGAACCGATGATCCCTTCTTTTAGATTTTAAGATCACTCGGGAATATCTTGAACAAGGGGCGAATTTAATACCTTCCGTGGTCTGGTTTGGTCCTTTCTCTAGAAGACAAAGTATCAAAACTGCAAGTTTGGATCTGAAGTGGATGAGGAATTGGTATTCCTATGTGATAGTGACTGGCATCTCTCTAAGAGAGTTAGTCCAAACACCATAATCAGCACTTGAATTTTATGATACATCCTCAGTCGAATCACTAGCTAGCCTCTCTTAAAAGATACTGAGTATCATTGAACATTTCCCAAAAACTTGTTCGTGATAATTAGAGCCATGAAAGTTCTTGCTATCTAGAATCCACCAAGATCTTTCTCTGAGCAAATCTACGGCTCATCGAAATTTAACGATCACTCGGGATTCTGTTTTTCATGAATATTCAGCCGGGGTCCAACGAATTGTGTGATTCAACTTCCCGAGATCTTGATGGATTCGAGAGCTAATGACGAGGTCATCTCCCACCAGGTAGACCCATGATAATCGTTTGTGTCAGTTGACATGGGTCACGGTTGAAGAGAATTTCGTCACTGGGCTCATAATGAAAGGGACATATCCTCACTCAAATGGACTTCACTCAGATCTCACGTTTCGTGAGATTAAGCATCATTTTCATCCCTCTTACAGAACAATTATAGCAAATTCTTACTGTCATAGAAAACGTTCGATTTTTCATAATAAAAAATCTGGCGTCATATTTACAACGTTACCGATAACATCCGTAATTTTTAACCGTTCTGGTTTGTTCCTTCTCTAATCGGTACCTTTCCTTTGCCTAATAAAAAGAAAAAGAATACCCTTCCTCCCCGTCTCCTTCCCTTCACCGGCGGAGCCCACCACCGCTACCGCTAGTCGGCCAACCCGAAGAAGGCCGGAACACGTCACCGTCACCGTTCACACCGCCCCCACTTTCATTATTCAAACCCCCCTTCTTCTTTCTACTCCTTCTCCTCACTCACCTACCGTTCGCCTCCTCTCCTAGCCCCACCACCCGCCGCATCGCCGTCTCCTCTCCTCGGAGCACGGCGCCGCCCGCATGGCGTCCCCGACCGCTGCGGCCTCCCCGACCGTTGCGGCCTCCCCGACCCGTGCCCTCGCTGACACCACCGCGCCCTCGCCGGCCTCCCCGCCGCGCCGCCTCGCCTCGGCGCCGCCCGGCGTGGACGCGTCCGCGGTCTCCTCCCCGGTATCCGCCCACTCCGGGGACCTCTCCGCCTGCGATGTCTCGGTGGGTGGCTTGCTTCGGAATTGGAGCTTGTCGGACTTTTCCTGCTTTCTCCTCTTTTTTTTCTTCTCTCGTTTTTATGCCGCGCGGTTTGATCGTGCAGAGCCCGTTGCTCGCTAGTAGGAGCGAGGAGTACAGGCTGATGTTCCGGCTCCCGCCGGACGAGGTAATTCACATTTGGTGGCTTCCTCTGTTCGATCTAATTGTTGGCTTCTGATTGTGATGCGTTGTGCTGGGGGAATTTGTGTACCGAAGTGGTTGGACTGGGGTTGAGGGGATTTCATTCCATGTGGAAGATTCCTCACGGATAAAACTAACAAATTCGTACTTTAATCTTTGCTCTGCTTACCTAGGGTAACGTTTGTCGTGCCAATTTGGTTCCTTCTATAAAATGTGCATTATTGGTGATGGTTCAATTATTGATGAATTTGATATAGCTTGCCAAAATTGTGTCTGACTCGCTGTAGCTGGCAGATTTGCCGCGTTGGTATCGCAGCCATTTTTTATGTATGGATTTCAATAGCCATTTCTGTATGTGGTGGATTCAGTAGTCAGTTTGTGGTTTCATGATCTTACGGTTGATAACTAATTGAGTGACTATTTTAATTTGTTTCACGTGATCGTACTGTTCGGGGAACCAAAATGTCAACCTACCATGTCCTATCACAGTAACATGCCAAGTTTATCTTTTGATCAGGACATAATTTAGCAAGTTAATCGATTGTTTATGGTTGGTCACATGGTAAAATTTGGATTTTTCTTTGGAATTGAATAGAGCACCTTATCCAGTTTTGTAACCATGCTTTGGATAGTACCCGCTCATAGTCACAAGTGATCTCGCATGATATTTCATCAATTTAATGTTAGGATGTTAAATAGTTATTGTGTTATTGCAGGTCCTTGTGCAAGATTTTAACTGTGCCCTCCAAGAAAATATTCTTCTTCAGGTTTTTTTCTTTTCTTCGCTTCAACTTCTTATGTGCTCCTCTCCCAAATTAAACTAGAGTATATGCCTCTGTGATACTCCCTTGAGCATAAGTTGCCTGTATTTAGCGGTCATGCATAGTCCAACAATCAACTTTATTGGAATTGGACTAGTTATAATTGGCGCAACTCACACTGCGTGCAACTATGTTGGTCTAGATTTATCTCTGTTTGAACTTGCTTGCAGACATGTAAGCCCAACAAAAGTCAATTCAAATTTGTGCCATCGATATATAAAATATATATGCATGAACATACATAAAATATACATGCATGAACATACATAAAATATATATGCTTGAACATACATAATGGAAGTTGTAGATCCATCAAACTTCTACTTGTGAGGGAATTTCTGTTTCTCCTGTTAATATGGCAATTGTAGTCCTTATTAAATGAGAGATTTCCCTGGAGCTTGTTTAAAATAAATACCTACATAGATTACTAAGTGCCCAAAGTTGGGAAAAGGCATGTGCTTTGCAATTAAAGGAGCTGGTGCCAGTTACCATCTTTGTTGTCTTACCTTTGTTCGTTCTTCTCTTCATTGAAAAAACAACATATTTGACAATTTGGTGCCGTTAGTGCTTTAGCTTGTGCTTGTCTCTAAATTCTCTACACTCTTGCCAACCGCAAATGCTGGAATTGTACTGTAATTTTGGTTATTTCATTTTGCTGGAGAAAATATTTAGTTTCAACCTTGTTCACGATTTTCTGATTCTAACAAATATACATTGTTTGGCAGGGGCATATGTATTTATTTCTACACCATATATGCTTCTATTCTAACATTTTCGGATACGAGACGAAGGTAATAACTAATAAATGATCTGAAGACAGTTCCATCATGTATACCTTTTTTGGTTGCTTAATTGCGCTTGCTGATAACGAATTGATTTATGTAGTTCACAAATATTGTCAAATCATAATTTTGACAGATACCATTGCTCGAAGATTCTTGTTATCATTTGACACGTGTCTTGGCACTAACTTCATATAAAGATACATTGCCCTCAAAAGATTTGTTTGAGAAATGTATTGGGAGCTATGTGTCTATATTATTCTTTGAATTTGCTATGAAATTTTTATTGCTGTGTTCCATCACAAACAGCGTGAGCACTATGTTCTGCAAGTCTGCTTTTATCTTCTGCAGTGTTTCTGTTCTGCAATAAGTTTAAACTTTTATCATCTTGGAAGTCTCATAGGCATCAATGCTTTAATAATATTTGTTAAACCTGAATTCCTGCTAGTTTTGTTTTGTACTTCCCATCTTCTCTGTGGTCATTGTACTAAATATCATGCTTTTTTGCTTCCTGTGACATTTTTTAACAGCTTGAATGGAGAGTTAGTTGGACTGGAATTTTAAGTGTGGTTCTCCAACTAAGTTACTATATACTTGCATATTTACTGATTTACATGCTGACGAAGTTAGCTTTTTGTTACAGATTGGAATTATTCAATGCCGAATATCTAAAATTAAGTTTGTTACTTGATGTTAAATACTTATATGCTTATAGTATTGCTCATTAAGTATCTTGTCATTGCATATAATAATTTTTTACCAATATATGTACTGCTCGTACTATTAAAAACTTATTATTGACTATGTTACTCTGATATTGTTCTCTATGCAGAAAACTATACCTTTACAGGATGTCACTGATGTTCGTAAAGCAAAAACAGCTGCTATTTTTCCTAACGCCATAGAAATTGTTGCTGGTGCGAAGAGGGTGAGGAAGATATCACTGCCTAAATTTCTAGTATATATAAGATGTCACTCACTCATGTATGATTACTTGCAGCATTTTTTTGGATCTTTCTTGGTGCGCGATGAAGCGTATCGTATTATAGTAGATGGTTGGGAGCAGCATGTTAGCGATGCTAGGTTGCTCATTGAACGTCAGGTTGGTAAACTAGTTTCTATTGAACTCTTTTGTTCTAACAAGTTATAAAGAAGTTCATTTCTAATAGGCTGTCTGTACTTCTCTTTTGCTGCACCGTAGGATGCAAAGTCAGCAAGTAGCAGTGATGAAAATGGTTACGTTTTGTTGGAAGAAGGAAAAGAATCTAAACAAGATGAAGGTTCGTCGCCATTGAACAGGTTATCTTTACAGGCTGAACTAAATTGACCCTCTCGTTAGTTTAGCTCAAATGGACTTTTGTCCTTCATGAATTATCTGTGAATGTTCAGTTGGGTATTTTGAATGTAGGTCTGCCAATCCTACAGCTATCATTGGGGGTAGTGCTGATTGTGGTGATCCAGATGCCAGTACTTCTAAAAGATTCTTAAAAGCGCCAGTGGATGGAACCGAGGACAACCCTGGATCTCTTAACCCATTTAACTTGCAGCCGTTTGATGATGATGCTCCTAATGGTTTGTTTGAATTGTTCTTTTCTTTGTCTTTCTTGACATTGTTAACCCCGTTAGTTTTTTGTTACTTAACTATTTTTCTTGCCTGCATATCTTTCCCTTTTCCAGTACCTGAATCATATACTTTGATCACGGAGTCTAAGTTTCAGGTTTGCCAGATTTCACTTATTTTGTACTGCTATGACTATTAATGTAACTTTGCCCAACTGACATTCTGATGTTAGGTGCCTGTGGAAGTTTTCTTTAATGTCTTACTCTCTGATGGCGCCCTTGGCTTTCTGGATGATCTCCACAAAAAGTGTGGTGACAAAGGTTAATACCCAATACTTCCCCCTTTCCAGTTAACACATCTTGTCAGTAATATATTCTATTGATACCTAGATGACCTGCAGAATTTCGTTGTTCCAATTGGCGTTTGGATGGGCAAGGAGGACTTGTAAGAGATGTCTCATTCTTGCACCCAATTAAAATTTATCTTGGTATGTCTAGAACTTCGTGCCTACTGGATATAATAATTTGCATTTCATATGTCACCGTGTGCCTTAATTACTTTATGTTGTCGTAGCATTTATGTTGATAACTCTAAATTGTGTTTAGGTGCAAAATTTGGGACATGTCAGGAGGTTCAGAAGCTTCGTCTGTACAGAAACAGGTTAGTTTAAGTTTAATATACTTCTGCAGGTAGTCAAACGATCGCTAAGGTTATTAAGTCAAAGTTCAGCTGTGATATTACCTATTATTTCATGTGAATTTCTGTTCTTCTGCATGAACTTCTTGGTGGTGGTTTCTAGTGACATGGCCTAGAATTTAATCCGTACCAGAATATTTTTTGTTTAATCCAAATGATTATTTGGAATAGAATGTTAGCTCAGTTACTCAACCATCGTGGCAGTCTATACACACGCCCTAACTTGATAATTGGGTTTGCTAGTGCCAATTCTTGTATTAATGATAATCCATGTCGTTTGTATGTGAAGATGATTATGCTGCTTATCACCTACTCCCTCCGTTCCATGACAAGAATTATAGAACGGAGGCTGTACTTTTCTTTCTCGTTGAGTTTAGATATGTTTTGCGATTGCACTTAACCCAAGTTTGATTTTGCCTAGCAGTGGGCGGTATTGAGTTATTGACTACCACGTCTATTTCCTTAAGTCCCAGTTTTTAGTGCACTTAACTCCCCAATGTTCCATTACCATTTTATCAACTCTTGGATTAATAGCATAAACGATGGTATGGTACATATTGTCTTTTTTGCCACTTCTAAGTACACATGAATACTGTCAATGGACATCATGCCCCCACATCTTACGCCCTCCAAATATCACTCCTTCCCAAAGAGAGTGATAAATAGATAGGGAAGAGAGCAAAAGAGTATATGTGGAAGATGGAGTGAACACCGATGTGTGATGCCACAGTTGCAAAGCTCTTCTCAAACTGGCCTCGGGAGTAAAGTGATCCGGCATTCGATGACCAGGGATTTAAGATCACCCGTAAAAGATCGATGGGGTTAAGTAAACAAACACAGTACTATATAGCAGTACAGTGGACAGTTTCCTTTTTCTGTGATCTTGCTATACGTGCTAAAGAGCTTTTATGTTTTACCGCAATAAATGGTTCATGCTAAGACTTGCTGATGTATCTTTTTTCTTGTTTACTTGACCAGTCATGTTGTGATTCAGACATCTCAAGAAATTGGTGATGCACCATACGGGGACCATTTCATTGTTGAGGTCAGGAAACAAGTCACAATGTTGCTTCATGTAGCTTGAAATCACTTCTGTCCACTAAACTCAGCATGACGAATATAGTTCACATAGCTCTATCTGTTCAATTATAAATGCGTTAGGGTACATGATCTAGCGTTTTCAGTTTTGTGATTATCTTAATCCACACATTTAATTGAAATATACCTTAATTAATTTTTAGTGAAGAGGTATCTCATAGTGGCATAAAGTGTCACAGGCTGTTGTAATATTTCATGATAAAGTAACATGTGATTGAACTTGTGATCTCTTTTTAAACCTTAACATTATTTATCACCGTTGCATATAAATAGTGGCACATGCTGCTCACTAGTCCTCCCTATTGAGGGCCATGGGCATGAATGTGGAATCCAAGTTAAGCAAAAACAAAGCAATACCTTGCATCTTAATCAAACAGGTTAAAAACAAACATTGTCTCAAACGTCGATCCAAGCTTCGTCTTTTGGCAATGAAATATGAACTTTGAATTTTGGAACTTCCTTTTTTTGCTTCTATAAACTCCCTATTGTTGTTACAAATGACTAATGTTGAAATATGAACCTTGCTTTTATAAACTTTTACTGTTACAATAAATAGTTAAATCCTCATATGCCACTGCAAAGTTGAACCTCCTGTGTTTATGACACATGTGGGTACATGGGGCACCCTGCATCTATGACATTGTGTGCCTAGGGGCATATAAGGGTTTCAATTTTAGAAATGGCGAGTGTTATGGATGCTTACTTATGTCCTCTACACATACAGAAACATATATTTGTCATTGTAGGAAAGCCAATATTTTGTAGCGAGCTATATAAGTATTTTGTTGTTTTTATTTTTGTTTTGGGCACTTCCTGGAATTGTTGTTGGCCTATTTACCTTGCAGGGAATCTGGGATGTTGAACAAGACAGCCTAGATGAGAACAGTTGCCACCTCAGGGTATATACTAATGTAGCGTTCTCGAAGAGGACCATTTTTAGAGGTAAGATGTATCCATTGTATCCTGAATGGTGCTCCAGTGCTTTCAAAATTTAACTCAGTATGCTACAGTCAAAGGGGACAGAATTAGGCCAACTACCATCTGATTGCTTTGCTCAAACTTCAGCTTATACGTTGATAAGCTTCAGGCCAAATAAACTCTGAGAGTTTTGGTTATAGAAGCGTTGTACAGATGTTAGTTCTCTTCTCCTAAAATAGGCAGGACGACTTTCCTTGAGTAATTTTAATTCACTAAAGTTGATTAAATGTGCCAAAAAGTATTCAGTTTCATAAAATGGTTAAACCAATGTAGTCCCTCTGTCCTAAAATATGGTGTGTATTAGATATTTTTTAAGTCAAATCTTGCAAGCTTTGACCAAATTTATTGAATCAATCAATATCTAAAATACCAAATCATTAACATTATATGTATCATGAAATATATTGTCATATGGTATATATCAGGTATTGTAGATATGTATCATTTTATCTATAAACTTGGTCAAAGTTTGTGTAGCTTGACTTCCGTGAAAACCAATGCGCACTATATTATGGGACGGGGGGAGTAATAAATAGCACAACTTAATTAAGCAGGGTAGTAATAACCCACTCTTGGTGGTAAAAAGCATGAGCAACAACAACAACAACAACAACAACAACAAAGCCTTTAGTCCCAAACAAGTTGGGGTAGGCTAGTGGTAAAAAGCATGAGCACAATGTTAAATTAGTCTCTCCTGGGGTTGTTCAAACTTTTTTCTGTTTCTAAATCCTGAATGTAATTTTGATACCCAATAAATTTGCTGCGGTGGGTAGTGACTCCTGTTGGCAGTGTTCTAACATGCGTCTGCCTAGCCTTCTGCCTAGACTCACCTTGTCCCGCCTAATAGACGCTTAGGTGTTATGTGTCGGTCTGCCGCAGACTTGCTCCTAGCACCTTGAGGGATACTCCCCTTTGGTAATATTCTTGAAATGAAATCCCTTGTGGACCCAGAGTTGTGTAAACAATTATGATTTGTGGGAAACTGCTCGACACCCAATACGGGTGTGGCTATCTCATATATATAAGGGTACACGAAGTGTACAAATACAATATACAGAGTATACAAAGAAGCTACGTATAAACATTATCTAACACCCTCCCTCAATCTTAGCTGTGGCCTGAAGTACAAAGCAAGTTAAGATTGTGCCTACAACCTTCAAACTGAGGTTATGAAAGTGGCCTCGTGAAGATCTCAGCAAGTTGATCTTTGGAGGAGATGAACTTGATATGAAGAAGCTTCTATGCAACACGTTCCCTCACAAAGTGATAGTCAACTTCGATGTGCTTGATACGAGCATGGAAAACTGGATTAGATGAAAGATACGTTGCACCAATATTATCACACCAAAGAACCGGTGGCTGCTCTTGAGAGACTCCCAACTCTCTCAACAGAGACTGTACCCAGATGAGCTCAGTGGTGGCATTGGCAACCACCTTGTACTCTGCTTCAGTGCTACTTCGAGATACTGTGGCCTGCTTGCGCGCACTCCAGGCGATCAAGTTGCGACCAAAGAAGACATCATAGCCCCCTGTTGATCGCCGGTCATCCAGGCTCCCAGCCCAATCTGCATCAGAGAACGCCGAGAGAGCACTTGAGGAGGAAGGCCGAAGATGCAAAGCCATGGAGACAGTATGAGAGAGATAACGCAGTATACGCTTCACAGCCGACCAATGTGAAGTCCGAGAAGCATGAAGATACTGGCACACACGGTTTACCGCATATTGTATTTGGATGATGCTATAGAGTACCGCAGTATGTGAAGTCTGAGGAGCATGAGCATGATAGTCATGTACTGCAAGCCACCAACAATACTGCGGTATTCTATAGCATCATCTGAAGGAAGCAAGGCACCATCCAAGGCTGATAACCGATCAGTCACAGACATAGGGGTGGTAGCATGCTTGCACTGCAACATACCAGCACGTCGCATCAAGTCCTAGGAATACTTATGCTGACTGAGAGTCAGGCCAGCAGGGGACCGTGAAACCTCCAGACCAAGGAAGTAATGGAGAGCACCCGGATCCTTGACAGCAAAATAACCACTCAGAGCAGACAGTAGATGATCAGCGGCAGTCACTGAGGAGTTGATAAGAATAATGTCATCAACATAAACCAGCAGGAACATAGTAACCTCAGGACGATGGAACATGAACAGAGACGTGTCAGCAGTGGACGAAGCAAATCCAAGACGTCGAAGAACCGAGCCAAGTCGAGCATGCCATGCACGAGGAGCCTGCTTAAGTCCATAAAGCGCCTTAACAAGACGACACAAATGGTGTGGACGAGCAGGATCAACAAAACCTGGAGGTTGCCGCATGTAAACCTCTTCCTCCAAGACCCCATGGAGAAAAGCATTCTGAACATCAAGCTGACGCAGAGACCACCCTTTGGCAACAGCCAAGGACAGAAGCAGACGAATGATGGTAGGTTTGACAACTGGACTAAAGGTATTCTCATAATCAAGACCATACTGTTGTTTAAACCCTTTAGCCACCAACCGTGCCTTGTATCGCTCAATAGAACCATCAGCATGCTTCTTTACCTTAAACACCCACTTGGAGTCAATGATGTTGACACCAGACACAGGAGGAACCAAGCGCCAAGTATCGTTCCTCTGTAGTGCCTGAAACTCATGCTCCATGGCATTGCGCCAATGAGGAATCCGAAGAGCCGCCTGAAAATGCCGAGGCTCAACTGTGGGGTTAGCATCTGTCTGTGCCATGCACGCCGCAATCCATGCAGCCGTGCCGTTAGTGCGCTCCTTCGGCCGAAGAATACCATTCTGATTGCACGTACGAGGACGCAGAATAGGTCGGTGAAGATGGCGATGACGACGCAGACCGCTCCCTAGACGCAGAGCTAGTCGCGCCAGGCGATCGGCCTGACGAGGAAGGCGTGAACGCTGGCTCGGCAGAGGCTGGCTCGGGCGAAGCCAACACGGGCGGGGACGCCGGCTCGGCCCCGGCGGCAGAGGTGGGCTCGGGCGAAGCTAGCTCGGCCAGCTTGACCAGCTTAGCCAGCGCGTGGCCAGCCCCATGCTGGACCGAGGAAGCAGGGCTTGGCTCGAGCAGCCCCGTCGACAAGCCAGGTGACGGAGGAGCGTCGCGAGCGGGCTCGGCGAACGTCCGAGGGGACGCAGGCGGCTACTCATCCAGAAGCTTGAGGCGTGCTCCACGCCCAGTACCTGCACCATGGTTAGGTAGCAACAAGGGGGTATATGTAGCATCAACAAATTAACCAGGCAAAGGTAAAACAAATTTCTTAGGTGTAGTGGGAGTGGTATAGGTTACCGGAAGTGCGGAAAAAGGAAAAACATTCTCATCAAACACCACATCACGTGAGATGTTAGACGCGGTTAGAGGGAACATGAAGACACTTGTACCCTTTATGAAGAGAACTATAACCAAGAAACACACACTGTTTAGACTGAAACTCCAACCTGCGTTGGTTATATGGACGAAGATGTGGCCAACACGCACACCCAAAGACCTTGAGAAACGTATAATCAGGAACTTCATTCAACAAGAGCTCAAGTGGTGTTTTCATCTGACGGAGTCGTGTAGGGAGTCTGTTAATGAGAAAGCATGCAGTGGAAAATGCATCACTCCAAAACCGAAAGGGAACGGAGGCATGGGCAAGCAAAGCAAGACCAGTCTCAACTATATGACGATGCTTACGCTTAGCTACACCGTTTTGCTGATGTGTATGAGGACAAGACACACGATGTGTAATTTCAAGCTTATTAAAGAATGCATTGAGGTTGTGATACTCACCCCTCCCCCCCCCCCCAACAATCGGACTGCACATGAATGATTTTATGACTGAGTAGACGCTCAACATGCGCTTGGAATTGTAAGAAAACATTAAACACATCAGGCTTGCGTTTAAGAAGATAAAGCCAAGTGAACGGACTATAAGCATCAATGAAACTGACATAGTAATTATGACCACTAACAGAGGTTTGGGCATGTCCCCATACATCCGAAAACACAAGTTCAAGAGGTTTGGGCATGGCCCCATACATCTGAAAACACAAGTTCAAGCGGTTTATTGACTACACGACTCGAATCAGAAAAAGGAAGCTGATGACTCTTGCCCTGCTGACAGGCATCGCAAATTGCATCAACATGTTAATTGGACACAACTGGAAGCTCATGACAATGAAGTACATGGCGAACAATGGGAGTGGCAGGATGACCAAGGTGCGCATGCCAATGTGGTGGAGACACACGAACACCATTGAAAGCACTAGGAACTGGTGGCACATCAAGTGCATAGAGACCATTATGGCGCAGTCGACCTCTAAGGAGTACGTCCCTCGTGTCTCGGCCCTTAACAAAAGAATGAAAAGGATGAAATTCAGTAAGAACATTATTATCATGAGTAAGTTTAGGAACTGAAAGCAAACTACGTGAAACAGAGGGAACACGAAGGACATTAAGACGACATAATTGTGTGGATCGACGTGTAAGAAGTGATGCCTGATCAATATGTGAGATGTGCATACCTTCCCATTAGTGGTGCGAACCTGATCGTGTCCACGGTACCTCCTATGTAGAGAGCTTGCCCATCTCACTCGTCGGGTGATTGATAGCTCCCGTATCCATGTACCAAGATGCATCAACCGGATAGGAAGGAGTATGCCCTGCTCATGACTTGCTAGGGCATCCTGCTTCTCATTACCCTTGCCATTGTTCCTGATCCCCAAGAAATTCTGCTTGAAGCGACGATGACACTGAGAGGCAAGGTGACCGTAAAGTCCACACAGCTGGCAGGGGACCTGAGCACCACATGAAGAGCAGCAGGAAGGGACTCGAGCTCCCGTGGAGGTAGTGGTGTTTCGCGAGTTAGGCGCGGTCGGCGGAGGTTTGCCACCAGTTGGTGGCTTGTAGGGCTTGCCCTTCCCATGTGTTACAACGTTGGTGGAAGGGAAACTCGGCGTAGAGTGACGAGCCTGGACGCGCTGTTCCGTGGCAAGAAGGCGCGCATACAACTCAGGCGGCTGGATGGGAGTGTCACGACGATTTATATTCTCCACCAAATTATCATAGTCGTCACTCAGTCCATTGAGCACGTAAGAGGTGAACTCCTCCGAACCAAGAGCCTTGCCAATGGAGGCAAGTGTGTCAGCCATACCCATCACCTTGTTGAAGTAGTAGGTGGCGGTGAGATCATGAAGCTTCACCTTCCCAAAGCGTAGTGTGAATAGCATGAGCCCGCGCCTGAGACTGCGAAGCAAAACTGGTATGAAGAGCCGTCCACGCGTCTCGAGACATAGCGGCGAAGATGACCAGCGACGAGACTCCCTCTGTGAGCCACTCACGCATGATGCCTCGGATGATATGGCGGAGGGCACGACAGAGTACCATCAACAAAGCCCTCCAAGTAGCGTATGCGGAGAAGCGGCAGCACCTGTGCCCGCCACGACAGGTAGTTATCCGACGTGAGCTTCACCGGGATTAGGTGCGCGAAGTAAAACGGTGCAGCAGCGGCGACATGATCCGGCGGAGGCGGCGCGTAGTAGCCCTGATGCGGACCACCGCCAGACGTCGGTGAGATGTGAACGAGCTCCGTCAAAGGAGCCGCAGCCGGCGGAGGATACGGTGCCGAGGAAGAACCATAGTACGGCTTGATCGGAGGAGCCGGCTGGTACCCGCCGTAGATCGCCGGTGCAGTGCTGTAGGGCGACGTAGCAGTGGCAGCTGCGTTGTAGGAAGCCGTGGAAGACGCATCGTGTGGAGCCAGGTTAGCCGGCCTAGGCGCGGGTGCTGCGCCGTATGCAGCCGGAGGCCATGCGCCGTAGGAGGTCATTGACCATGTACCGTAGACAGCGGGCGACGCTTGGGATGGCACCGTGGGCGCTGAGGGAGCCGCATGGGTTTGTGAGGCGGCCTCGTAGGGAATCAGCCACGGCTGGCTATGCATGGAGGTAGCGGCCTCGTAGGGAATCAGCCCCACGGCTGGCTATGCATGGAGGTAGCGGCCTCGTAGGGAATCAGCCACGGCTGGCTATGCATGGAGGTAGCAGCCTGCGAGGCGACCCACACAGCAGCTGGTGCGGCGGCACCCGCGATGGAGACCAGTGGGGGTGACGCCAGGAACGGAGAGACCGCGCTGGCCCGAGCGCTGTGGACCGGAGCAGCGGGCAGGGCGGCGGCGGCGGCGGCTGGTGCGGCACCGGCCGCGGCAGATGGGATCGGGAAGTAGCGGCGGCGGAAGACATGTTCGTAACCTAATCTGATAAACAATTATGAATTGTGGGAAACTGCTCGACACCCAATACAGGTGTGGCTATCTCATATATATAAGGATACACAAAGTGTACAAATACAATATACAGAGTATACACAGAAGCTACGTATAAACATTATTTAACAAGTTGGTGGTGTTAGGAAAGCAACTTGTATTCCCATGAGGCCATAGGCCGATATATATATACATGTACAGGTGTGGAACATATGCAGGAAACCCCTCATACAACGGGATAAATACAAAGGGGTACATGACTTATATTATAACTCTAACACCCCCCCTCAAACTCATGGTGGATGAACAACACTGAGTTTGGAGAGATAAAAGCCATGTTGTACTCTAGTCTGAGCCTTCGTCAGGAAATCCGCCAACTGTAACTCGGAAGGCACATACTGAAGAGCAATGACCTGATCCTGCACAGCAGCACGCACATAGAAAGCATCAACACCAATATGCTTGGTGAGCTCATGCTTCACAGGATCGCGTGCAATGCTGATAGCACCTATACTGTCAGATAGAAGCAGAGTCGGTGTAGTGACAGAAACACCAAAATCCTGAAGTAACCACCGTAACCAAGTCACCTCTGCCGTCAAAAGAGCCATTGCTCGCAACTCAGCCTCGGCACTCGAACGGGAAACTGCAAGCTGTTTCTTCGTCTTCCAGGCAATGAGAGAACCACCAAGAAAAACACAGTAAGCAGAAAGTGAACGGCGATCGGAAGGATCACTAGCCCACGTAGCATCCGAATAGGCCTGGAGCTGTAAAGAACTGGAGCGAGGAAAGAATAGACGGTGAGAGATCGTGCCTCGAAGATATCGAAGAACACGAAGGAGATGACTATAGTGAACCGAGGTGGGGGCAGAGACAAACTGACTCAGAATATGAACCGGATAAGATATGTCCGGACGAGTGACAGCTAGATAGACAAGACTGTCGACAAGATGACGATAACGCGTCGGATCAGGGAGAGGATCACCATCAGTGGCACGGAGGTGAACATTGAGCTCCATAGGAGTCTCAACAACGCGCTCGTCAGTAAGTGCAGCACGAGCAAGAAGATCCTGGATATACTTTTCCTGGGATATAAAAAAGCCATCAAAGGTAGAAGAGACTTCAATCCCAAGAAAGTAGCGAAGAGGTCCAAGATCAGACATAAGAAACTGCTCACTAAGACGGGCCTTTACAAAGGCAATATACTCGGGGTCATCCCCCGTGATGATCATGTCATCAACATAAAGAAGAAGAAGTGTCCGACCATGAGGAGAAAGGTGAATAAACAATGCGGGATCATGAGCACTTGCTAAAAAACCAGCAGCAGTGATCACAGAGGCAAAGCGCTCAAACCAGGCGCGGGGGGCTTGCTTAAGGCCATAGAGAGAGCGACGAAGACGACATACCATGCCATCGGGAATAGAATACCCAGGTGGTGGCTGCATGTACACCTCCTCACGCAGCTCACCATTAAGAAAGGCATTCTTAACATCAAGCTGAGATATAGACCAGTGGCGTGCTGAGGCAACAACAAGAAGGGTACGAACAGTGGTCATATGAGCCACAGGAGCAAAAGTCTCGTCATAATCACGACCATGCTCCTGCTGAAAACCACGAGCCACAAGACGAGCTTTGTGACGCTCAAGAGAACCATCGGAGTGAGTCTTAACCTTGTAGACCCACTTACAAGTGATCGGACGGACTCCGGGAGGAAGAGAAACAAGATCCCAAGTACCAGTGCGTTCAAGAGCAGCAATCTCCTCTGCCATCGCAAACTGCCATTCAGGATGAACAACAGCCTGACGGTAAGAAGTTGGCTCAAGAACAGCAGCACCAGCAGTGGGAAATCCAAAGCGATCAACAGGCGGACGAGGACGAGAACGCAAGCCATAAGTAGGCTGAGAGGAAGATGACGACCCATCCACAGAGGCATCAACTGGTCGTGGACGACGAGTGTAATGCTGAGGAAGAGATGGAATAATAGAAGGAGGAATCGGCAAGGTAGAATCAGGGGGTGGCGACGAAGAAGTCACCGGAGATGAAGGTGTAGAATCCGGTGACAGACTGGGAGAGGAGACCGGGGATGAAGTCACCGGAGATGAGGGTGGAGAAGGAGAGGAAGTGGAACTGAGAGGTACAGTGTCGGCAGGGGTGATAAGTGAGTCAGGAAAAGTGAGGAAAGAGATATCCTGCACTGAAAAAGTCGAGGAAGATGGGCGTGGGTAGAAGGGACGAGACTCTTCAAAAGTCACATCTCGAGAGATACGCATCCGACGACCAATAGGATCCCAACAACGATAGCCCTTATGCTCATCACTGTAGCCTAAGAAGACACACTCAACAGACTGAGCGGTCAGTTTGGTGCGTTCGCGAGGGGCAAGAAGAACATAGCAAACACAACCAAACGAGCGAAGCATCGAATAATCGGGAGAACGATCAAAAAGTCGCTCGAAAGGAACACCACCCTGTAGAGCAGCGGAAGGCTGTATATTGATAAGATAGGTGGATGTGGAGACGGCCTCAGCCCAAAAATGAGGCGGGAGAGAGGCAGCAATCATCAATGCACGAGCCGTCTCAAGAAGATGTCGATGCTTTCGCTCAGCCACACCATTCTGAGCATGAGCACCAGGACAAGAGAATTGAGAGAGAGTCCCGTGCTCAGCAAGAACACCACGCAACATCTTAGAGATATACTCGCCAGCAGAGTCAGCACGAAAAACACGAATGGGTGAAGAGAACTGAGTATGAACCATGGCAGCAAAACGCTTATAAATAGACAACACCTCAGAACGAGAAGTCATGAAATAAAGCCATGTGTAACGAGAGAAATCATCTATGAAAATAATATAGTATTTATGACCACCTTTCGAAGCGAAAGGGGCCGGACCCCATACATCAGAATGGACTAAATCGAAAGGACGCTTAGACACGGACTCACTATGTGAATATGGTAACTGAATCTGCTTGCCAAGACGACAACCCTGACACTCTAAAGAGACATCTCCTGAGACAGACCCCAGAAGGCCTCGACGAACTAAAGAAGACAATCGAGAACCACACAGATGACCAAGTCGATGATGCCACTGCTGGAAGGAACCAGTGACGGAGGCAACAGAAGCGGGAGAACTGGCGATGGTGGTGGCAGCAGAAGGAACATGAAGCCAGTCCAACTCCCAAAGACCCTGAGAATCACGGCGGCGAGGGCCAGCCCCAACCAGAGTGTGCGTGTGACGGTCCTGGACAGAACAAGAGTCAACGTCAAGGATGACGCGACAACCAGAATCCGTAAGTTGTCCAGCAGAAAACAAATTCATGGTAAGTCGAGGAACATGAGCAACATTAGGAACAGAATAAGGAGTAGTAAGATTGCCTCTACTAGCAACAGAAAGGGGAGTACCATCAGCAGTGAGGACATGAATAGGAGAATCGAGTGATCGAAGAGAGGACAAAGTGGAAGAATGAGAAGACATATGAAAAGAAGCTCCAGAGTCCAGAACCCATGGGGATGTACCTGACTGTGTAGAGGGTGAGTGCTCAGTGCGGGAAGCATCAGTCACAGAACCAGCAGCACCCGTCGAGGAAGAACCTGAAGCCGCGAGCAGACGCTTAAGTCTCAGAATATCCTGCTCAGTCAAAGCAATGGCTGAAGCTGTCGAGGTAGACGACGAAGTCCCTGAAGATGATGATCGAGCCTTGCGCAGGTGTTTCTTCTTCGTGTAGCACTGAGACTCAAGATGACCATCATTGTTGCAATAGGCGCAGTGTGGACGGGGACGACCTGAGCCTCCAGAAGGAGTGGGCAAGAGCGGCGGAGCACTCGAGCGAGAAGTGGTCGATGGAGCAGGTGGCGTAGGAGCACGAGTAGCAAGCACAGAGGGAACCTCCAGCAAACCAGCACCACGTAAGCGAGTCTCCTCTGCACGAATCTCAGAAAGCGCCTCCATGAGAGAAATACGGCCACGAGCAAACAACTGAGCACGCCGGGGCTCAAACTCCTTACGGAGCCGAGACAAGAACTCATAGACGCGATGAAACTCCAAATTGGCCTGGACAGCCTGGCAACAGGGGCAGGTACGACACCCAGCACTACGGAGAGAATCAAGCTGACGCCAGATAGCAGAACTCTGGGCATAGAAGTCATCAACAGTAGAGTCACCCTGCTGAAGAGCATGCTCCTGACGGATCACAGAGAGGTATAAGGCATCACCAGAGGGCTGATAGCGCTCACGAAGACGGGTCCACATCTCAAAGACAGTAGAAAGACCCAGAAATTCAGAAGCAAACTGAGGCAGAACACTAGCAGTGAGAACAGCTGCAGCACGAGCATCATCATCAAGCCACTGGGTGTAAGCAGACAGAGCACCATGATACAACTGAAGAGCCTCCTCATAAGCCAAAACCCTCTCATCATAAGCATGATCAGCAGCCTCATCAGCAACCTTAGCCGCATCCTTGGCTGCCTGATTAGCATTCGTGGGAAGAACCGATGGAGTTGGCGGAGTAGGGGCCACCGGAGGAACTGGACGTGGCGGACAGCAGACCTCGCTAGAAAGAACACCCCAAAGACGAATGCCACGCATGTGAATGCGCATGAAGCCAGTGAACTCGGTGTAGTTAGTACCATCAAAGATCACCGGACAGCGAGGGACAGCAACAAAACCCGATGCAGCAGACATGTTTTTTTTTTTTTGGATCCGACGAGAACAACCAGATCGGGATCAGGCGCTGGCTGGGGACGGATCGAGCGGAAGATCGGGACGGGCCGGCAGCAGGAGATCGGGACCAGCCACAGATGGAAGCAACAACACCGGTACTAGCCACCCAACAAAGTCAATGGAGGCAGTCAACAGAGGCAGCAAACAATGGGAGATCCGCGTCCGCTGCCTAATCCTGTAGAAGACGAGGCACCGTGATATGCTGCAAGATCTCACTGGAAGCGGTGGAACACGGCGACCGGCGACGGAATCCGACTAGGGATCACGAGAGACAGCGGCCGGCGACGGGATCCGACTGGAGGACAGCAGATCGAGCTCAGCTGGACGGGACGCCTACGAATCTGAGCGGAGCAGCGGGAGTTTGTCGTGGCTGCCGATCCAATCGGGAGATAAAGGGGAGGGGGCTGCAATCCGATCTCGAGAGGAAAACGAGCAGGCAGCTTCGACCTGATCTCGAGTAGAGGTCGGGCAGGAGCGACCAGCCGTGGAACCAGCAGCAGGAGCGGACGTGGGAAATAGGCGGCGGAGAGAGAAGCAGCTGCGGCGTCACGGAAGGATCAATCACACGAGTTGCGGCGTGTAAAAATTGACCTAGCTCTAATACCATGTTAGGAAAGCAACTTGTATTCCCATGAGGCCATAGGCCGATATATATATACATGTACAGGTGTGGAACATATGCAGGAAACCCCTCATACAACGGGATAAATACAAAGGGGTACATGACTTATATTATAACTCTAACAGGTGGATTATCATGTTCCTGGTGGCAGTTAAACCAAGGCCTCTTCATTGCTGTCTAATAGACTTCTCTGCACAGATGTCTTTAGTTGTGTACTGATTCTTTTTAGAGATGTCCGAATGCTTTGCACATCATTTTATTAAGCAGGAAACCAAGATAATGTACAGGAGTTCTGGACGGTGAAGAAGGGCTTTTCCATAAGAAGATAGGAAAAGGCCAACTAAAACCCCAAACAACACACACCTATGCCTCAGGGTGGATCAAATTTATTTCCTAATTACATCTTTACTTTAAATATGGAATTAGTTCTAAGATATTGTTTCTTGTGTCTGTAGTGTGATTAGCTTATTTCTACTCCCAAGAGCATTTCATTAATTAGAATTCAAGACATTGCTTCTTCTTATATTATCATGTTCATATTACAGGGAAAATAGAGCAATCAACGAAGGATGAATGTCGTGAGGTTTTTGGTCTCTGGATCAAGCTTGTACGTCTCTTGCAATCCCTGGAACATATTTCTATTCAGTGGTATTTACATTTCAAATTGTAAAAATCCTTCTCATCACGTGCGTGTTTTAGGCCCATGATATTTTGAAGCAGGATGGCATCTCTCGGAAAGGTTTGTATTTGCAGTTTCTACCACTTACCAACTCTTTCGCCGTGATTCGGCTTGTTTGATCCAAATAACATCCTAGGCCGCACGCAGCAAATGTCTAATTCTGAAACAATTGAATGACTTGATTCTTGCAGGAGCCTCCATCCCCATGAACGCTGATGTTGAATCAGGGCCTAGTCTGAACATTGAAGGTCCTTTGGAAAATACAGTCGCATACATGGCTTCGGCACCATATGATTCTGGTTTGAGTAGCCTTGTTCCTCCCATTGAACATCGTCAACAAAGCGTAGGCACTTTGGCATCCACTTCACAAGAATTCTGGGGCTCACTCGCCTCATATATGAGGTCCAGTCAATTTGGTCCGGTTTTAGGAGTGATGTTGGTGGCCATCGTTATCTTAATGCAGGCAAGTATTCAAGGCTTTTGGTGGCCTATCCTATCATGGGGAATGCTCAGTTTTTACTCTATTGTGACACTGTATTGATCACAGGTAACAATCATCGTTCTGCTCAGTAGACCCCCCAAGGTCCTCATGGTCAGTCCCGAAGCTTCTGTGAGCAGCTTGGGTTCATATAGCAAGGAGAGCATAGAGTGGTTGCAGAAGCGAGTGAGCTTACTCAGCGAGGAGATGCACATGGCGGAGGCGCACATGGAGAAGATGCGCCACGAGTTTGCATGGCTCAAGTCTCACCTTGAAAGACTGGAGAGGTTGAGGAGCAGCTCATGACCGGCCAAGGTGAATACGGACGTTGGTTGCATGATGAAGAATGTCTGTTGTGTGTAGAGACCGTACAGTTACATGAGTACAGGGTGAGACATGTCTGTTGTTGTGTGTTAGTCCTGGTATAGCATTGGTGAGGTACTGAGGTGTATATATATCCGGACTGCGCCCCGCTGTGCCCGGGTGCAAGGTGGTGTATGTATAAGGCCTTGTACGATGGGAGATGCTTAGAGAAATAAACCAGACTTTCTTTAAGCACTGGTGCTTATTTGTACAGGGTAGACGCTTAACTAAGCGTCTCTTCTGTAGAAATAGGCACCGGTGCTTCAGAAAATCTCGGTTTATTTTTCTAAGCACCCCTCTAAGCATCTCTCATTGTATAAGGCCTAAGACGGCACGACAGGATGGGGATGGTGGTGTGCAACAAGGAACGCTGGTGACCAATGATATTCAATTTTCTAACTGCCTCTTCTCTTCTCTCCTATCTCTGCTACTCCTACATAAAGGCGCCCCGCTTGGAATGTCTGAAATTTTACAACTGTAAATGATTACACTTAGAATAAATTTCTGCCTGTAATCCGCCGCGTTCCATAGGCATGGCTCCCAGACCCGATGTGTCTCACCACTGTATCATCGAACGATGATTGAAGAAATACAGCAGGCATTCAGAGGATGGGAAGGGGACAGAGGAGACTGGTAGCATGGTGCGGATCTGGCCGCTTGAAGCAAGAGGAGGGACTGAGTGGCCGGTGCTCGCCGCCGTCACCGTCGCTTTCAAACGGCCACCTGCCCTTAGACCCCCCGCACACGCACACACACATCACGGTTGCCGGGGACCTCACCGGCTTCGGAGCGGACGAGGTCTCTCGTCCTGTAAGTAGCCAGTGCCTTGCCCTTTGCGTCGTGGATGCGGCGACGCCTCCCTGTCCCTCGTTACGGCGGCGCAACGCTTAACCTGGTCTCGAGCGAGGAGGTGGGGAAATACGGCGCCCAGGGATCTGCATCATTTACGTGTCTGTTCCGGGTGTAAAAGTTGTATTTTTACAGCCTGAAAACGACGTTCCAAGCACCTAGTCGAAGCCCAACTGTTTTCTTTTACGGAGGGGATGTTTTACAGATGTAATGGGCTGAGAAACGACATTCCAAGCGGGGCCTAAGAACCTGCGCCTTGTCATGGGATAACAAAAAAATGTAACGAGCCACTAATTAACTAACATTCTCGTAGTCATTGTGTCCTCTTAAGTCACATACACTACCACTATATCCCAGCTTCTTTGGTGAGAAAACATGAGATCTAAAGAAATCAAAGCAAGTCCTAGCAAAGCCAGAAAAAACACTAACCATTTTGCACTTTTTCAGATAGAAGAGATAAGGCCTATACCAAATAACACCTACATTTGCTACCCCCCCCCCCCCCCCCCACCCCCCAAAATGTACTCCCTCTGTCCCATAATGTATGACGTTTTTTGGCACTAGTGTAGTGTCAAAAAACGTTTTAGATTATGGGACGGAAGGAGTACCTGCTAGAGCTATCTATCGATCACTTACCTTTCATACTGAATTGCTAACGTGATTGAATAAGCCGCTAGTAGTAGACTAACCTAGAGTTAAAATAGCAAAACAATTTCTTCAGCCACTACAAGTCAATATCACCCCACAAATGCGAGATTTGACCAATTGCATGGTTGATACAAATGTGTACTAATAATCTACTCCCTCCGTTCCTAAATACTTGTCTTTCTAGGCATTTCAACAAGTGACTACATACGGAGCAAAATGAGTGAATCTACACTCTAAAATATGTCTACATACATCCGGATATAGTAGTCATTTGAAATGTCTAGAAAGACAAATATTTAGGAACTGAGGGAGTATTTGACAAGCATTCCTCAGCAATATTTCAAGTTTTTCTCGAAACAGGCTTTCGCCTCGCTTTATATATAAAATAAAACACACCAAAGTACACAGGCGAACAATACAATATGGTGAGGAGGCCCTCTTACAAAGCAAATCAAAAGACCTCACCAAGGCCCGACCAAAGCCTCCTCAGCTCCATAACAATGCCCCCAAGAGTGATGTCATGAAGCATCGCCGCTGCCGAGTCCGAGCAAAGAGACAGAGGTTTTCACTTGGAACCTTGGAACTGGGACAAGACCCACGACAACGTATCCAATAAGCAAGCGGCACCCATGGGCACCGCCGGCGCCGGAAACGTGAATCTTTCGCTCAGAAACTCGTCTACACCACTAGGAGGAATCTTGGTCACAACCACAGCGAGGGCAAGCCCATCCACACAAGGCCTGGCATTCCCAGAGCAGAACATGGCCTCTGATACGTCTCAAACGTATCCATAATTTTTGATTGTTTCATGCTATTATATTATCAATTTTATGTACTTTTTATAGCAATTTATGTTATTTTTCTTGACTAATCTATTAATTTAGTGCCCAGTGTCAATTTATGTTTCCTGTTTGTATTTGGTTTCACAGGGAATCAATATTTAGGAAGGTCAAAACATGATGCAAATTATTGATGATTTTTTCTGGACAACGAAGGACCCTAGAAGCCTCGGGGGAGGACAAGACTTGCACCAGGGGGCCACACGGCCAGGTGGCGCGCCCTGGCCCTAGGGCGTGCCGCTTAAGCGTGTGGGGCCCATAGTTACTGCCATATCTCCGTTCCATCGCCATAAATCCCTATAAATACCGAAACCATCCGCCATATTTTTAGAAGAATTTTGTCGCCGCCGCAAGTTCCTATTTGATGAAGTTCCAATCTGGAGGACTGTTCCGGAGCTCTGCAGGAGGGGGATTCCATTGCCGGAGCCTTCTTCACCAACCTTGCTGATGGTGTCCCAGATAAGGGGGTGCTAATCAGGTCGGCTCCCCAACATGTGGGTCGGGCCAAGGACCCCCAAAACAACCAACCAATGGGCCACATTTGTCAGGCCCCAGGAGGAATCTTCCAAAGACTTGGCACATATTCCAAGGCACGAATGCAATCTTCGGCATGCTTATCTTCAGATGTAACTGACCATGTATAACCATAGGTACCCCGACTTCTATATAAGTAGAGGGGTGTAGACCGTAGAGGCCAACTCATTCATACTCGATCTCCAGGTAGATAAACCTATACTCCATCATCAATACAAATAAGCAGGACATATGGTTTTACCTCTTTGAGAGGGCCCAAACCTGGGTAAACATAGGTGCTCCGTTGTGTCTTGTTACCATCTAGTCAAGACTACCAGATCGGGACCTGTCGTGGTTTTGTCACGGGAGAAGGACTTAGGTTGGAGCCATCGCAACGTAGGTTAGCTTGAAGGGGTTGAACGGGACAAGGACACGGGGTTTACCCATGTTCGAACCCTCACAATGAGGTAAAAGCCTACTCCTGCTTTTGTTGACTATTGCTTGAATATTGATTACAAGGGAGCAGAATCGCTTGACCTAGCTATCGATCAATTGTTTCTTGAGTTAACCTGCCACAGGGTCTCGCCTTTATATACATAGGTCGAGCCCCCTGGCTTACAAGAGTCCAAGCCGGATCACACAACGTGACCAACTCGGTTTCGTTGACACCTGTAGAGCACATTTATAATCGCCCAGTTACGTTGTGACGTTTGGTAGCACACAAAGCGTTCCTCCGGTAAATGGGAGTTGCATAATCTCATAGTCATAGGAACATGTATAAGTCATGAATAAAGCAATAGCAACATACTAAACGATCGAGTGCTAAGCTAACGGAATGGGTCAAGTCAATCACATCATTCTCCTAATGATGTGATCCCGTTAATCAAATGACAACTCATGTCAATGGCTAGGAAACATAACCATCTTTGATCAACGAGCTAGTCAAGTAGAGGCATACTAGTGACACTCTGTTTGTCTATGTATTCACACAAGTATTATGTTTCCGGTTAATATAATTCTAGCATGAATAATAAACATTTATCATGATATAAGGAAATAAATAATAATTTTATTATTGCCTCTAGGGCATATTTCCTTCAACTGGTACACTGCGCCCGCTGGCGCCCGCCTGGCCTTGGTCGTCATGGGTCACGTCATATGAACCTCGCGAGGTGCACCTTGCATAGATATCTCCGTTCCTCGGGAGCCAGCCTGGTGAGGCCGGCCCCAGGGAGGCCCTGGATGCTGTCCGCCTCGTGAGGGTCTTGGATTGTTGCCGTTGACGCAGGGCCGTACCAGGCCGTCGATGGAGCCATGCCGTGGGCCGCAGGTAGGCAAGTCTGGGTACTCCCGTTCCCAGAATGCCAATAGTAGCCCCCGAGCCCAAGGCGCGCTTGTACTTGGCTTCGAGGCGAAGCCAAAGGGCAAATGCGGAGCACCGCGGGCCCTAATCGCCTGCGGCCTTGGTCGACGCATGGCGATTGATGGGACGTGGGCGCCTCCGCTTCCCCATGCTGCCTCGGCAACCGTCCGGCTTGATGAGACTTCACTTCATGAAGATAAAACCATCATTGTGCGGGATCATGGAGGCCGGCGGCTGGCCTCCCTCGGCTATAAATGAAGAGAGGGGCGGAGCCCCCTTGCTCATCTCCATCTTCTTGCTGCCTGCTTCTTGTTCCTCCTCTTTGCCTCGCCACCTTGCTGTAGTCCTTAAGGCGCCGACGAGGAAGTTCTCCACCGTTGAGAAGGGGAAGGTCCCCCAAGGAGGGACCCGGCTCGCCGCCGCCCAAGAGAGGGCGAGGCTGCCCCCGTAAGCACGTCGCGACCCCTGCGGTGGCCTCTCGGGGGCGCGGGTGCACTCCTTCAGGGGTCGGCGCCGCCCTGGGCGGCCGTGGCGGTGCTCCTTCTCGTGGTGGAAGCCGCCAAGGGCGAGGCACCCCCTGTGATGAGGGGAGGTGCACCATGGTTGTCCGGCCTCCTCGGCTGCGCTTCCACTCAGCGAAGGTGCTCCCGGAGTTCGTCGTGTGGTCGGAGAGGCCGGCCGGCACCTGGCTCCATCTTCTGCGCTTCTTTGCCGGCGAGCTACCGGCCCTGGGGCCTGACGGCCTCTGGTTGCAGGCTGACGACTGCTGCAGTAAGGCCTCATGGGCCGCAGTCGAGGTCTCCGCCACGGGCAACGTGACACTGACCCGCGGCTGGAAGACGTTTGCTCGTGCATGTGGTCTGAGCGGGAGGTGCACCCTCCACTTCAAGTATGACGGCGTCGCGACCCTCTTCGTCGAGGGTGTTCGGGGAAGATGGAGGCCGCGTGGGGTACTGCCCCGAAGACGACGGCGGCGACGATGAGCTTGGCCTTGACGAAAGCAGTGGTGACGCTGAGGGTGAGCTTCTTGGCGACGACCATGGCTCATCTAGCAGCGGCGGCTCTTCCTCCGGCAGGAGCTCAAGCAGCGACGGTTATGACTAGCCGGCGGGCTCGCTTCGAGGGAGGTGTAACACCCATGATGCGGCTATATCTCCCACGTGTCAGAGCATGACTTAGAGGCATAACCGCATAGTAGGCATGTCGCAAGAGGGGTAATCTTTACACATCCCATGTACTGAATAAGAAAGGGATAAAGAGTTGGCTTACAATCGCCACTTCACAGAATATATAAATATAGCATTACATCATCCAGAATACAATCCAGGTCCGACTACGAAACCAAAATAAAAGAAGACCACCCCTAATGCTAGATCCCCGATCGCCCCGACTGGGCTCCACTACTGATCAACTGGAAAACGAAACAACACAACGAACACGATCTTCATCGAGCTCCCACTTGAGTTGGGTTGCGTCACCTGCACTGGCATCATCGGCACTTGCAACTGTTTTGGAAGTAATCTGTGAGTCACGGGGACTCAGCAATCTCACACCCTCGAGATCAACACTATTTAAGCTTATGGGTAGGAAAGGGGTAATGAGGTTGAGCTGCAGCAAGCACTAGCATATATGGTGGCTAAAATACGCAAATGAGAGCGAGAAGAGAAGCAAAGCAACGGTCGTGAAACTAGAAGTGATCAAGAAGTGATCCTGAAACTACTTACGTTCAAACATAACACCAAAACCGTGTTCACTTCCCGTACTCCGCCGAAAATAGACCATCACGGCTACACACGTGGTTGATGCATTTTAATTAAGATAAGTTTCAAGTTCTCTACAACCGGATATTAACAAATTCCCATCTGCCATTAACCGCGGGCACGGCTTTCAAAAGTTCAAAACCCTGCAGGGGTGTCCCAACTTAGCCCATCACAAGCTCTCACGGTCAATGAAGGATATTCCTTCCAGGAAGACCCGATCAGACTCGGAATCCCGGTTACAAGACATTTCGACAATGGTAAAACAAGACCAACAAAGCCGCCCGATATGCCGACAAATCCCGATAGGAGTCGCACGTATCTCGTTCTCAGGGCACACCGGATGAGCGCTTCGTACAACTAAAACCAAACCTCGAGTTGCCCCGAGGTGGCGCTGCAAAGGACTCTAGTTTGGACCAACACTCAGAGGAGCACTAGCCCGGGGGGTTAAAATAAAGATGACCCTTGAGTCTACAAAACCCAAGGGAAAAAGGCGTAGGTGGCAAATGGTAAAACCAAGGTTGGGCCTTGCTGGAGGAGTTTTATTCAAAGCGAACTGTCAAGGGGTTCCCATAACACCCAACCGCGTAAGGAACGCAAAATCAAGGAACATAACACCGGTATGACGAAAACTAGGGCGGCAAGAGTGGAACAAAACACCAGGCATAAGGCCGAGCCTTCCACCCTTTACCAAATATATAGATGCATTAAATTAAATAAGAGATATTGTGATATCCCAACAATAACCATGTTCCAACATGGAACAAACTCCATCTTCACCTACAACTAGCAACGCTATAAGAGGAGCTGAGCAAAGCGGTAACATAGCCAAACAACGGTTTGCTAGGACAAGGTGGGTTAGAGGCTTGACATGGCAATATGGGAGGCATGATATAGCAAGTGGTAGATATCGCGGTATAGAAAAAGAGCGAGCAACTAGCAAGCAAAGATAGAAGTGATTTCGAGGGTATGGTCATCTTGCCTGAGATCCCGCAAGGAAGAAGAACGGGTCCATGAAGAAGACAAACGGACGTAGTCGAACGGATCCTCACAAACGCGACGTTATCGGAACTAACCTGAAGAAGCAACACCAGAAAGAAGAAAAACAACATGGTAAACAACCATCATATAAACATGGCATGATGCATAACCAAGAATGACGCATGTCCGGTTTAATGAGGCATGGCATGGCAAAGTGAAACAAACAATACTAGAAATTAAGTGGAGTTCAATATGCAACGAGTTGCATATTGACGGAACACCACATCAATTATTTATCTCACTCTCGTTTATGTACCCAACAATGTTAAATGTTGATTAACATGGCAAGAGGTGAAGCAAATGAAAACTACCTATCTAGGCAAGTTTAAATGAGGCCGGAACAACAAACAACAAGTCCGGAAACTCCTCATGTGCATATTTTAGGTTTGGTACTGCTCTGCCCTAAACCATATTTTAGATTTTTTAAACATGCAAGAGGAGTGCACCATGTTAAACTAGGCATTTTTCTACCCCATTTATATATAAAGTTTGTTAGGTTTGGAGCTACAGTTATTTAGTTATGAATTAAAACATTTTAACATGGCATAGGAGCAAATTTAACCAAACAACATTTTAAACATGTCAAACATTCATGAAAGTTGCAAATTATTAATCTACACAAAATTCTAAGCATTTTTCATATTTAGATCATTTTGAACCGATGCACGGTTATTTAGTTATTCAATGCATGAAGCTGAGGTTTTTTTTGCAAATCTGTTTTACTGGATTAATTAGCAAATTCCCGGGCGCTGGAAAAAACATACACGGGCCGAAACTAGCTGGCCCAAAGGAAGGAAAAAGAAAGAGGCACTGGGGGGTTTGCCTCACCATGGGCCTTGGCCCGATTGAGGAAGAAGGGTCGGCCTAGGGAACGAAGAACGCTACTGGGCCTCGGTCAACGCGATGCGGCCCTCGTGCGGGCACAGGCGTGCGCTCGCACGCACACGAGATGCGGAGATTGCGAAGGCGCAGGTTCAGAGCGGTGGCAGGCGACGGAGACGAGCGGTTCCAGGAGCGGGACATGGTTCTCTGGCGAGGTTCTTGGCGACGGCGGCGACAAGGGTCACCGGATCCGGCGGGGTTCCAGTCGGCAGGAGAGGCAGCGACGCTTGACACTCGATCTGGAGCAGGGAAGCAGAGGGGCCCAGGGGCGTCGCGACGCAAAGCGGGAACTTGGCTGACGGCGGGGTGGCTCGAGGCGGCTGATGAATGGGGATGGCCGGGGCTCAATGAGTGGGGGCCGGAGGCGGCAGCGGTGGTGGAGGCCCGGACGGGGGCGCCATGGACTCCACCTGCGAGAGAGAGAGACAGGCGGGGTGAGTGAGAGGAAGAAGAACCAGAGGAGGAAGGGAAGGAAGAGGTCACGCGACGGGGCCGGCCTGAGGTCGAGGTCGCCGGCTGGCAGGCTCGCCGGGCGGCGCGGTGACGAGGGGCGCGTGCTCCCTGAACTCAGGTGAGGTCGGGAAGAGGCGAGGCCTCGGGCGCACGAGGCTGTGGGTGCGGGACGCGGTGGCTTTGGTGCATTTGGATCGGGGCGAGGCACGGTGGAGGCTGGGTTGGTTCGGGAAGGAATGAGGGGATCCCGAGGAAACACAGCAGCGGCGGCGGAGGGAATCGGCGGATGGGACAGCTCTCCACAAATTAGGGCTGGACTGATACATATATAGCATGTGGGTTAGAGATTAGAGGCGACCTAGTCCCTCCGATCGGAATCTGAGGGTCGAGAAAAAAAATTAGGTAGGGAGTCTAAATAAGAAAACGGTGATGTAATGTAGATGTTTGGGAATGATCCGGACCCGTTGGTGACGACTGCCCGGGTCGGGTCCGGGACAGCTTTCGGACGCGCGCGCGAGGAGGGTCACGGGATGACGAGAGAGGTTAGGTAGGGCCTGACGGTGAGTGGTAGTGGGCTGTGCAGAAAGCCTAGGGCTGAGAGAAGAGAGAGACCCGGCGACTGTTTCCGGAGACCGAAAACGTCCGACGTCTTGACCGACTATATTGTCGCTATAGTTATCCATTGGGGCATCAAACGAACTCTGAATGAAATGAAACCTGGCAGGCGGTCTACTGACAACAAAACAACACCGCATGCCAACTTTCAACCCATCGCGAGAACATTTTCCGGCCACTTATAAAATAATATTTCGGACATGCCACAGGCACGTGCGAGTTTGGCTGGGTTCAGAACGGACAACGGAAAAAACGGGGAGACCGGGACAGATGCAAGTTTTGAAAACATGATGATGCAATGCACATGATGACATGGCAAGATGCAACACGCAAGAGAATGACAAGGCAACAACAACGAATAACTGGAAGACACCTGGCACAACGGTCTCGTGGCGTTACAATACTCCACCACTATGAAAGGATCTCGTCCCGAGATCTAGGATGGCACCGGAGGGAAAACGGAAGAGGAAGAGGAGAGGTAAAACTAATTGCTTCTTTGACAAATGACCGAAACCAAAGAACCTTTAGAGGTTAAACAATTTCGAGAAAAGAATACAAGGAAGGTGAACAAAGTCAAAAACACTCTGTTAGAAAAGAGGAACAAAGAACATTGCGAAAAACCTTGAGGTTAAATGCCAAGATAGATATTGGAACCACTCCGGTTAAAACAAGATAGAGAAGGAATAAGAATGATATAATTTGGACAATGCTCCGATTGAAAAGAGATGCACGACTTGATAAGATGAAAAGAACTTGAGGAGATGACACAACACTCCGATTAAATGGATAAGCACAGAAAAGAACACGATCCTCCAAATACAAGATGATGAGTGAAGAGAGCAATATCACTATGCCTCCGGAAGAAATAATAGACGATAGATCATTGGAATGACAGAATGGTGAAGAAAATGCCAACTTCTGCCACAAATGGGCTTGGAAAGCACCCTTCCAAGAAGGTTATAACGTAATTGTTGGAAAACTAACAACGAAACGAATAAACTTGTAGTGGGCTTATGGAAAACGTCTCAAAATTATGAGGTGAAATTCTGCCAGTAACGAAAACAATAGATTGGACTAAGGTCAACAAGGAGATGACAAACTTATTTCACCGGGAGGATGAAAGAAGAACTTGGGTCATTTATGAGCACCATAATTTGCAACAATCCTTAGGGAAAGCTTTCGGTGAAATATAACCCAAGATAATTCCAATGAAGAGATTGATGGGTTGAAAAGATCTCTTGAACGAAGAGAAAATGATGGATTTAAATATCTCATTGCTGACACTTGTGAATCGTGAAACACGAAGAGAAATTGTCAAGAATGACATAACACCATCCCAAAAGATAAGGTAGAAAGAATTTCACTTTGGAATGCAAGATGAAGAATACTTGAGCTCCTTTGAAAAGAATCTCGATGAATACTTCGAGAAGGAATTAAATCCTTTATGAACCATCATGTAGAGCCTCCATGAAGAACTCCGGTAAAAAAAGGATGATCAAACAGAAGGAAAGAGAGGTTGAAAACACAAGGTGAAGCCTTGCAATGATTGGATGAAGCTTTGCGACAAGATAAAGTGGAAACTTGGAACTCCGGAAGAAAAGATAAAGCATCTCGAACTGAGAACGTGATATGATGAACCACTCCGAAAATAAGAAATTAGAGCACTTGTATGAAACAATAATAAGAATTACGTTATGCGCATCCTTCACCAATTTAGATTGATGGTAAGCAACGGATTTGGCAAACTACTTATTCTCGTAGAAAAGACTAAGGTAGATATAGCGCCAACTTGGGAAGGTCTTCAACGAACCACCGGTAGGATTGGAAAGAACGAATGAATTGATATGATAACCAAGGAAGAGAGATCTTGAACGAACCACCGTAAGAATTGAAAAACGAACAAAGTAAAGGGATGAATCACCGGTAAGAATTTGAAAATGAACAAAGATAATTGAGGAAATTTAGATACAAGAGAATGAAGAGATCACGAGCTGATTAGATAATACTTGAATGATGCAGCAGTAAGATTTGGAGAACAAGAGCTGAAAGCTGGAATGGATAATTATGAGATGATGGGCTCCAGAGAATCAAACTAAAAAGACTCCTGAATTGCTCCAGATGGGTGAAAAGAATTCTCACAATCGAAAATAATTATGAGAGGGTGGCAACAAGCTAGAACCACGCTTCTTCAAGAGAACGAAGCAAGATTTAAGAGAAAATCTTCTTCGGTCTTCAAATGTTGAGGATGATGACGAGAACCACCACTAAGAATTGTTTAGACACTCCGGGAGAATCAAAAGCGAAGAGGTTGAGCCAACGATGAAAGAATTTGAAAGATCTTGGAGGAAGACATATGACTGATAACAATTCATTCTTACATCAAACTTAGAAATGAATTTGAGAATAACTTCGGGAAAATTAGAAGAGTCAGGTAAGATCCTGGGAAAAGACTTGGGTTAGGGACCACTCAAAAGAAACACCATTGAAAGATTTGAAAGAGAGATTGCGCCGGTTGAATTAAATGGCTTGAATGAGATAACAATCTCGAAAAAGGCTTGAACGAATACAGAGTGGAAGCACGAATCTTCGAGATATCTTTAGCACTCTAGAACAAATGAATAGCGAGGAGTGGATGATTAAGAGGTGCACCGGCATGAGAAAGCATTTGAAACGAGGAAAAGGGATATGATCAACACCAAAAGCTTGATTTGAACCCACTGGACAAGAAAATGAGTGAAGAGTGACGAACTTGAAGCTCCGTTAGTATCTTCTTGAGAATCACCGGATAAGAACATTGACGGAAAGGAATGGAGAGACTTCCCATCAGTAAAAGGATACTTGAATAAGAACTTTGAGTCCTTGAAGAAAAAGGGTGGGTGGGCGGGAAAACAAAGGCAACTTGGAGACGTATGAAACAAACACCATTGAGAGAACTTAGAATTGATCTTGCCGATGTTGAAAATGATCGGATCCACTTGAAGAGAAACACGCCGGTTGAAAAGGATTGACATGAAAATCTCGATGATCAAGAAGGATTAGCATCCACATAGAAATATGAGAACACCACTTAGACAAACATATGATAGATCCCATATCGTATCATGTGTCTGTTGGAAAGATATTCTAGGATATACTTGAATTCCCACTTATAGACTCCCGAAACTATCTGGTTATGCAATCAGGTGTTGGGGATACAGGGGAAGCATAATATCTCACTCAAAACTAGCAAATCCTACATCTAGCTGTATCCATCCTTCAAAGCATAACCAAGAAACCTTCGAAAATCGTTTACCTCAACCTTCGAAAAGCATCCGTTATACGAGTTATGGCAATACTCCCGAACTCCCGCCCCAGTACTGGGTGGCGTCAAGGATATCTCACCGACAACTGCATAAAAGAGATTTTCGATGTCGGCGAACTCAGGTATTCCAGAACTGCAGCGATAAAATTGTGACGACAACACCTCGGAGCTCAACTCCCCGGGACACTGCCACAACCCCTAAATGTCAGGAGGCACCAAGAACAATGTTCTCGTCACAAAACCATCGGAACGATTCCAAGATACCCGCGTGATCCTAAATTTTTATAGTGAAATTTGAGAAGAGAAGAGTAAAAACTATACGCCAGGAGGCCTCACCACAGCGACGAAGGGACTAAGGAGTAAAAAGAATCCTACTCTCTGATATATATAATCCTATAAGACTCAAAACATTTTTCTAGACTCAACAACGTCAGCGATTCGATCAAGCAGGGGGCTCCTAAGTCAGGGAAGGCTCTGATTACCAATTTGTAACACCCACGATGTAGCTATATCTCCCATGTGTCGGAGCACGACTTAGAGGCATAACCGCATAGTAGGCATGTCGAAAGAGGGGTAATCTTTACACATCCCATGTACTGAATAAGAAAGGGATAAAGAGTAGGCTTAAAGTCGCCACTTCACACAATACATAAATATAGCATTACATCATTCAGAATACAATCAAGGTCCGACTACGGAACCAAAATAAAAGAAGACCACCCCTAATGCTAGATCTCCAATCGCCCCGACTGGGCTCCACTACTGATCAACTGGAAACGAAACAACACAACGAATATGATCTTCATCGAGCTCCCACTCGAGCTGGGTTGCGTCACCTGCACTGGCATCATCGGCACCCGCAACTATTTTGGAAGTAATCCGTGAGTCACGGGGACTCAGCAATCTCACACCCTCGAGATCAACACTATTTAAAGCTTATGGGTAGGAAAGGGGTAATGAGGTGGAGCTGCAGCCAGCACTAGCATATATGGTGGCTAAAATACACAAATGAGAGCGAGAAGAGAAGCAAAGCAACGGTTGTGAAACTAGAAGTGATCAAGAAGTGATCCTGAAACTACTTACGTTCAAACATAACACCAAAACCGTGTTCACTTCCCGGACTCCGCCGGAAAGAGACCATCACGACTACACACGCGGTTGATGCATTTTAATTAAGATAAGTTTCAAGTTCTCTACAACCGGATATTAACAAATTCCCATCTGCCCATAACAGCGGGCATGACTTTCGAAAGTTCAAAACCCTGTAGTGGTGTCCCAACTTAGCCCATCACAAGCTCTCACGGTCAACGAAGGATATTCCTTCTCCCAGGAAGACCCAACCAGGCTCGGAATCCCGGTTATAAGACTTTTCGACAATGGTAAAATAAGACCAGCAAGACGGCCCGATGTGCCGACATCGCGATAGGAGCTGCACATATCTCGTTCTCAGGGCAACACCGGATGAGCGCTCCGTACAACTAAAACCAGCCCTCAAATTTCCCCGAGGTGGCGCTGCAAAGGACTCTAGTTCGGACCAACACTTAGACAAGCACTGGCCCATGGGGGCTAAAATAAAGATGACCCTTGGGAGCGCGACTCCCAAGGGAAAAGGTAGCTCGTGGTGAGGCAAATGGTAAAACCAAGGTTGGGCCTTGCTGGAGGAGTTTTATTCAAAGCGAACTGTCAAGGGGTCCCCATAACACCCAATCGTGTAAGGAACGCAAAATCAAGGAACATAACACCGGTATGACGGAAACTAGGGCGGCAAGAGTGGAACAAAACACCAGGCATAAGGCCGAGCCTTGCACCCTTTACCAAGTATATAGATGCATTAAATTAAATAAGAGATATTGTGATATCCCAACATATCCATGTTCCAAACATGGAACAAACTTTATCTTCACCTGCAACTAGCAACGCTATAAGAGGGGCTGAGCAAGCGGTAACATAGCCAAACAACGGTTTGCTAGGAAAGGTGGATTAGAGGCTTGACATGGTAATATGGGAGGCATGATAAAGCAAGTGGTAGGTATCGCGGCATAGCAATAGAGCGATCAACTAGCAAGCAAAGATAGAAGTGATTTCGAGGGTATGGTCATCTTGCCCAAGATCCCGCAAGGAAGAAGAACGAGTCCATGAAGAAGATAAACAGACATAGATGAACGGATCCTCACAACTCCGGAACGAAACCGAAGCTAACGCGAGAAGTAACCCGAAAAGAAGCAAACAACATAGTAAACAACCACCACATAAACATGGCATGATGCACAACCAAGTATGTTGCATGTCCGGTTTAATGAGGCATGGCATGGAAAAATGCACAAACAATCCTACAAATTAAGTGGAGCTCAACATGCAACTCCGTTGCATATTGACGAAACACCACATTCAAGTTATTTAGTTCGATCTCGTTTATGTACCCAACAATATTAAATGTTGATTAACATGGCAAGAGGTGAAGCAAAAGAAAACTACCTATCTAGGCAAGTTTAAATGAGGCCGGAACAACAAAATAACAAGTCCGGAAACTCCTCATCTGCATATATTAGATTTGGTACTATTCTGCCCTAAACATAATTTTAGAGTTGTTGAACATGCAAAGTAAGGTCACCATGTTAAACTAGGCATTTGTCTACCCCATATACATATAAAATTTATTTAAAATGGAGCTACGGTTAATTAGTTATGAAATAAAGCATTTTAACATGGCATATGAGCAAATTAATGCAAACAGCAAGTTAAACATTTCAAACATAGTTGAAAGTTGGATATTAGGAAACTAGACAAGATTCTAAGCATTTTTCATATATAAGTTATTTACATCCGATGCACGGTTGTGAAGTTATTAAATGCATGAAGTTTAGGGGCTATACTGCAAAACTGGTTTCTCCGGATAATTAGCAAAATCACATAGGCCAGAAAAAAATGGAACGGGCCGAAACTGGCAAGCCCAGAGGTGCACACGGGAGGCTGGGGCTGCTCACCCAGCTGGGCCAGGCCCAGTCGGTTGGTGGAGAGGCCCAGGCAGGCCGGTTGCTGGGCTGCAGATGGAGAGGCCCACGCGGCTGGGCTGGATCGGGCGAAGGGGAGGCGGCCCACGCGAGGAGGATCTCGTCCCCGACCTCCCGTCGAGGCCGAGGCGAGCCATGGTGGCGGCGGCAGGGAGCGATGGTGGCCTGAGGCGGTGGGGCGAGGCGGTACCGGCAGGAATGGACAAATCCAGGACTGGGGAAGCCGGATCCGGTGTCGGAGGTGGCCGGCGGCGCTCGTGGAGGCTCCAAATGCGACGAACGACGCCCTGGAGAGAGAGAGAGAGATTGGGTGAGGTGGGAGAGATCCAGTCAGGAAAGGAGAAGGAGGCGGGCGGCGTGACCTGGGTTGGTGCTCGCCGGCGGCGGAGTGACGAGGGACGTCCGGGAAGGCGCCGACGGAGTCCAACGGTGGGGAACGGGGTCGCCGGTGGGAGGTTGCGGAGAGCTGCGTGGATCGGGGCTCCTCCCGATCGGTGAGGCGGCGGCATGGTGCGGGCGCCTCGGGCCCAGATTGGGGCCCGGGCGGGCCTGGCACGGGCCTACGCGGCGGGGAGGTGTGGGGAGACGTGGCAGGGACAGGTGGAGGGCCTTGGTTGGCTGGAGCGGCGCGCAGGGCGACGTGGCGCGCCAAGATTGGTCCGGGGCGCGGGGGCGGCGACGCCAAGTGGCAGGGTGCGACTGGGCGTGCTACGTCTTGAGCTTGCGTTGGTTTTCCCCGAAGAGGAAGGGATGATGCAATAGAGTAGCATAAGTATTTCCCTCAGTTTTTGAGAACCAAGGTATCAATCTAGTAGGAGGCCACGCTCAAGTCCCTCGTACCTGCACAAAGCGATAGCTACTCGCAACCAACGCGATTAGGGGTTGTCAATCCCTTCACGGTCACTTACGAGAGTGAGATCTGATAGATATAATATTTTTGGTATTTTTGGTATAAAGATGCAAAGTAAAAAGTAAAGGCAAAGTAAAAAGCAAAGCAAGATTAAAGTGATGGAGATTGATATGATGAGAATAGACCCGGGGGCCATAGGTTTCACTAGTGGCTTCTCTCAAGAGCATAAGTATTCTACGGTGGGTGAACAAATTACTGTTGAGAAATTGACAGAATTGAGCGTAGTTATGAGAATATCTAGGCATGATCATGTATATAGGCATCACGTCCGTGACAAGTAGACCGAAGTGATTCTGCATCTACTACTATTACTCCACTCATCGACCGCTATCCAGCATGCATCTAGACTATTAAGTTAAAAATAGAGTAACGCCTTAAGCAAGATGACATGATGTAGAGAGATAAATTCATGCAATATGAAATAAACCCCATCTTGTTATCCTCGATGGCAACGTTGCAATACATGCCTGGCTGCCCCTTCTGTTACTGGGAAAGGACACCGCAAGATCGAACCCAAAGCTAAGCACTTCTCCCATGGCAAGAACTGCCAATCTAGTTGGCCAAACCAAACGGATAATTCGAAGAGACTTGCAAAGATAACCAATCATACATAAAATAATTCAGAGAAGATTCAAATATTATTCATAGATAGACTTGATCATAAACCCACAATTCATCGGTCTCAACAAACACACCGCAAAAAGAAGAAGATTACATCGAATAGATCTCCACAAGAGAGGGGGAGAACTTTGTATTGAGATCCAAAAAGAGAGAAGAAGCCATCTAGCTACTAACTATGGACCCGAAGGTCTGAGGTAAACTACTCACACTTCATCGGAGGGGCTATGATGATGTAGAAGCCCTCCGTGATGACCGCCCTCTTCCGGCGGAGCTCCGGAACAGGCCCCAAGATGGGATCTCGTGGATACAGAAAGTTGCGGCGGTGGAATTAGGTTTTTGGCTCCTGTTGTGATCGTTTGGGGGTACGTATGTATATATAGGAGGAAGGAGTACGTCGGTGGAGCACCGAGGGGCCCACGAGGCAGGGGGGCGCGCCCTAGGGGGGGCGCCCCCCACCCTCGCGACCTCCTCTTTGACTCCTTGGAGTAGGGTCCAAGTCTCCTGGATCACGTTCGGTGAGAAAATCACGTTCCCGAAGATTTTATTCCGTTTGGACTCCGTTTGATATTCCGTTTCTTCGAAACACTGAAATAGGCAAAAAATAGCAATTCTGGGCTGGGCCTCCGGTTAATAGGTTAGTCCCAAAAATAATATAAAAGTGGAAAATAAAGCCCAATATAGTGCAAAACAGTAGATAATATAGCATGGAGCAATCAAAAATTATAGATACGTTGGAGACGTATCTGGCATCCCCAAGCTTAATTCCTGATCGTCCTCGAGCAGGGAACTGATAAAAAGAGAATTTTTGATGCGGAGTGCTACTTGGCATAATTTCAATACAAATCTTCTTAATTGTGATATGAATATTCAGATTCAAAAGATTCAAGACAAAAGTTTATATTGACATCAAAATAATAATACTTCAAGCATACTAACAAAGCAATTATGTCTTCTCAAAATAACATGGCCAAAGAAAGTTATCCCTACAAAATCATATAGTCTGGCTATGCTCCATCTTCACCACACAAAGTATTTAAATCATGCACAACCCCGATGACAAGCCAAGCAATTGTTTCATACTCTAACTTTTTCAAAACTTTTTCAATCTTCACACAATACATGAGCGTGAGCCATGGATATAGCACTATAGGTGGAATAGAATGGTGGTTGTGGAGAAGACAAAAAGGAGGGGAAGATAGTCTCACATCAACTAGGCGTATCAACGGGCTATGAAGATGCCCATCAATAGATATCAATGTGAGTGAGTAGGGATTGCCATGCAACGGATGCACTAGAGCTATAAATGTATGAAAGCTCAACAAAAGAAACTAGTGGGTGTGCATCCAACTTGCTTGCTCATGAAGACCTAGGGCAATTTGAGGAAGTCCATCATTGGAATATACAAGCCAAGTTCTATAATGTAAAATTCCCACTAGTATATGAAAGTGATAACATGAGAGACTCTCTACTATGAAGATCATGGTGCTACTTTGAAGCACAAGTGTGGTAAAAGGATAGTAGCATTGCCCCTTTTTATTTAGTTTCTCTTTTTTTGGGCCATTTTTTCTTTAGCCTTTCTCTTTTTTTTGGGACAATGCTCTATTAAATGATGATCATCACACTTTTATTTATTTAAAACTCAATGATTACAACTCGATTCTAAGACAAAGTATGACTGTATATGGATGCCTCCAGCGGTGTACCGGGATATGCAATGAATCAAGAGTGACAAGTATGAAGAAATTATGAACGGTGGCTTTGCCACAAATACTATGTCAACTACATGATCATGCTAAGCAATATGACAATGATGAATGTGTCATGATGAACTAGATGGTGGAAAGTTGCATGGCAATATATCTCGGAATGGCTATGGAAATGCCATAATAGGTAGGTACGGTGGCTGTTTTGAGGAAGGTATATGGTAGGTGTATGATACCGGTGAAAGGTGCGCGGTATTAGAGAGGCTAGCAAAGGTGGAAGGGTGAGAGTGCGTATGATCAATGGACTCAACATTAGTCATAAAGAACTCATATACTTATTGCAAAAATCTAGAAGTTATCAAAGCAAAGTATTACGCGCATGCCCCTAGGGGGATAGATTGGTAGGAAAAGACCATCGCTCGTCCCCGACCGCCACTCATAAGGAAGACAATCAATAAATAAATCATGCTCCGACTTCATCACATAACGGTTCACCATACGTGCATGCTACAGGAATCACACACTTTAACACAAGTATTCTTTAAATTCACAACTACTCAACTAGCATGACTTTAATATTATCACCTCCATATCTCAAAACAATTATCAAGCTTCAATCTTTTCTTAGTATTCAACACACTCAAAAGAAAGTTTCACAAATCTTGAATACCAAGCATATTATTATTAAGCAAATTACCATGCTATTAAGAGACTCTCAAAATAATTTAAGTGAAGCATGAGAGATCAATAGTTTCTTTAAAAAAGATCCACCACCATGCTCTAAAATATCTAAGTGAAGCACATAGAGCAAAATTATAACGCTCAAAAGATATAAGTGAAGCACATAGAGCAAAACTATTTAGCTCAAAAGATATAAGTGAAGCACATAGAGTATTCTATCAAATTTTAACTCATGTATGTCTCTCTCAAAAGGTGTGTACATCAAGGATGATTGTGGCATACTAAGACACAAAGACACAAATAATACAAGACGCTCCAAGCAAAACACATATCATGTTGGTGAATAAAAATATAGCTCCAAGTAAATTACCGATGGAAGTGGACGAAAGAGGGGATGCCTTCCGGGGCATCCCCAAGCTTTGACTTCTTGGTGTCCTTGGATTATCTTGGGGGTGCCATGGGCATCCCCAAGCTTAGGCTCTTGCCACTCCTTGTTCCATAATCCATCAAAAGAATTCACCCAAAACTTGAAAACTTCACAACACAAAACTCAAAATAGAAAACTCGTGAGCTCCATTAGCGAAAGAAAACAAAAGACCACTTCAAGGTACTGTAATGAACTCATTCTTTATTTATATTGGTGTTAAACCTACTGTATCCCAACTTCTCTATGGATTATAAACTATTTTACTAGCCATAGATTCATCAAAATAAGCAAACAACACACGAAAACAGAATCTGTCAAAAACAGAACAGTCTGTAGTAATCTGTAGCTAGCGCAAGATCTGGAACCCTAAAAATTCTAAAATAAATTGCTGGACGTGAGGAATTTATCTATTAATCATCTTCAAAAATAATTAACTAAATATAACTCTTCAAATAAAAATGAGAGAAGTTCTCGTGAATGCTAAAGTTTCTGTTTTTTACAGCAAGTTCAACAAGACTTTCCCCAAGTCTTCCCAACGGTTCTACTTGGCACAAACACTAATTAAACACAAAAAACAGAACCAAAATAGAGGCTAAATAATTTATTTATTACTAAGCAGGAGCAAAAGGCAAGGAATAAAAATAAAATTGGGTTGCCTCCCAACAAGCGCTATCGTTTAACGCCCCTAGCTAGGCATAAAAGCGAGGATAGATCTAGGTATTGCCATCTTTGGTAGGCAATCCATAAGTGGATCTCATGATAGTTTCATATGGTAATTTTATTTTATTTCTTGGAAAGTGTTCCATGCCCTTTTTAATGGAAATTGAAATCTAATATTCCCTTCCTTCATATCAATAATCGCACCAACCGTTCTAAGGAAAGGTCTACCAAGAATAATAGGGCAAGAAGGATTGCAATCTATATCAAGAACAATGAAATCTACGGGAACATAATTCCTATTTGCAACAATAAGAACATCATTAATCCTTCCCATAGGTTTCTTAATAGTAGAATCCGCGATATGCAAGTTTAGAGAGCAATCATCAAAATTGCGGAAATCTAGCAAATCACACAAAGTTTTGGGAATAGTGGAGACACTAGCACCCAAATCACACAAAGCATAAAACTCATGATCTTTAATTTTATTAATAGTTGGTTCCCACTCATCATAGAGTTTTCTAGGGATAGAAACTTTCAACTCAAATTTTTCTTCATAAGATTGCATCAAGGCATCAATAATATGTTCGGTGAAGGCTTTATTTTGACTATAAGCATGTGGAGAATTTAGCACGGATTGCAAAAAGGAAATACAATAAATTAAAGAGCACATTTCATAATTGAATTCCTTGAAATCCAATATAGTGGGTTTAGCAACATCTAGATTTTTATTTCTTTCAATCCCACTTTCATCGATTTCATCATTAAGATCTAAATACTCCGAATTTTTAGAACGCCTTCTAGGTAAAGGAAGATCATATTCAGTTTCATCAAGATTTATATTGCAAAACAAAGATTTAATAGGAGACACATCAATAACTTTTAGATCTTCATCTTGATTTTCATAGGAATTGGAAGACCACGCTTTAATAAAGGCATCTTTGGAAGCACGCATCCTAGCAGTTCTTTCCTTGCACTCCTCAATGGAAATTCTCATGGCTTTGAGAGACTCATTGATATCATGCTTAGGAGGAATAGATCTAAGCTTTAAAGAATCAATGTCAAGAGAAATTCTATCAACGTTTCTAGCCAAATCATCAACTTTAAGCAATTTCTCTTCAAGCAAAGCATTAAAATTCTTTTGTGAATTCATAAACTCTTTAACACTATTCTCAAATTCAGAGGGCATCTTATTATAATTTCCATAAGAGTTTTTGTAGGAATCCCCATAATTATTAGAAGGATTACTAGGATATGGCCTAGGATTAAAATTCCCTCTATAAGCGTTGTTACCAAAATTATTCCTACCAACAAAATTTACATCCATCGATTCATTGTTATTCTCAATCAAAGTAGACAAAGGCATATCATTAGGATCAGAAGAGACACTCTTAGTAGCAAATAATTTGATAAGTTCATCCATCTTTCCACTCAAAACATTGATTTCTTCTATCACATGCACTTTTTTATTAGAAGATCTTTCAGTATGCCATTGAGAATAATTAACCATAATATTATCTAGGAGTTTAGTAGCATCTCCTAAAGTGATTTCCATAAAAGTACCTCCCGTGGCCGAATCTAAAAGATTTCTAGAAGCAAAATTCAATCCGGCATAAATTTTTTGTATAATCATCCACAAATTCAAACCATGAGTAGGGCAATTACGTATCATTAATTTCATTCTCTCCCAAGCTTGTGCAACATGTTCATGATCAAGTTGCTTAAAATTCATAATATCATTTCTAAGAGAGATGATCTTAGCGGGAGGGAAATACTTAGAGATAAAAGCATCTTTGCACTTGTTCCAAGAATCAATACTATTCTTAGGCAAAGACGAAAACCAAGCTTTAGCACGATCTCTAAGCGAAAAAGGAAATAGCTTCAATTTAACAACATCATTATCGACATCTCTTTTCTTTTGCATATCACATAAATCAACAAAGCTATTCAGATGAGTAGCGGCATCTTCACTAGGAAGGCCGGCGAATTGATCTTTCATAACAAGATTCAACAAAGCAGTATTAATTTCACAAGATTCAGCATCGGTAAGAGGAGCAATTGGAGTGCTAAGGAAATCATTATTATTGGTATTGGTGAAGTCACACAATTTGGTAGTATCTTGAGCCATCGCGACAAACAAGCAAACTAGCACACGAGCAAATAAGAGCAAACGGGCAAAAGGAAGCAAATAGAGAGGGAGGATAGAGAGAGAGAGAGGGCGAATAAAACAGCAAGGGTGAAGTGGGGGAGAGGAAAATGAGAGGCAAATGGCAAATAATGTAATGCGAGAGATAGGGATTGTGATGGGTACTTGGTATGTTGACTTTTGCGCAGACTCCCCGTCAACGGCGCCAGAAATCCTTCTTGCTATGTCTTGAGCTTGCGTTGGTTTTCCCCGAAGAGGAAGGGATGATGCAGCAGAGTAGCGTAAGTATTTCCCTCAGTTTTTGAGAACCAAGGTATCAATCCAGTAGGAGGCCACACTCAAGTCCCTCGTACCTGCACAAAGCGATAGCTACTCGCAACCAACGCGATTAGGGGTTGTCAATCGCTTCATGGTCACTTACGAGAGTGAGATCTGATAGATATAATATTTTTGGTATAAAGATGTAAAGTAAAAAGTAAAGGCAAAGTAAAAAAGCAAAGCAAGATTAAAGTGATGGAGATTGATATGATGAGAATAGACCCGGGGGCCATAGGTTTCACTAGTGGCTTCTCTCAAGAGCATAAGTATTCTACGGTGGGTGAACAAATTACTATTGAGCAATTGACAGAATTGAGCGTAGTTATGAGAATATCTAGGCATGATCATGTATATAGGCATCACTTCCGTGACAAGTAGACCGAAACGATTCTGCATCTACTACTATTACTCCACTCATCGACCGCTATCCAGCATGCATCTAGAGTATTAAGTTAAAAACAGTGTAACACCTTAAGCAAGATGACATGATGTAGAGAGATAAATTCATGCAATATGAAATAAACCCCATCTTGTTATCCTCGATGGCAACGATGCAATACGTGCCTTGCTGCCCCTTCTGTCACTAGGAAAGGACACCACAAGATCGAACCCAAAGCTAAGCACTTCTCCCATGGCAAGAACTACCAATCTAGTTGGCCAAACCAAACGGATAATTCGAAGAGACTTGCAAAGATAACCAATCATACATAAAAGAATTCAGAGAAGATTCAAATATTATTCATAGATAGACTTGATCATAAACCCACAATTCATCGGTCTCAACAAACACACCGCAAAAAGAAGAAGATTGCATCGAATAGATCTCCACAAGAGAGGGGGAGAACTTTGTATTGAGATCCAAAAAGAGAGAAGAAGCCATCTAGCTACTAACTATGGACCCGAAGGTCTGAGGTAAACTACTCACACTTCATCGGAGGGGCTATGATGATGTAGAAGCCCTCCGTGATGACGGCTCTCTTCTGGCGGAGCTCCGGAACAGGCCCCAAGATGGGATCTCATGGATACAGAAAGTTGCGACGGTGGAATTAGGTTTTTGGCTCCTGTTCTGATCATTTGGGGGTATGTATGTACATATAGGAGGAAGGAGTACGTCGGTGGAGCACCGAGGGGCCCACGAGGCAGGGGGCGCGCCCTAGGGGGGGGCCCACCCTCGTGACCTCCTCTTTGACTCCTTGGAGTAGGGTCCAAGTCTCTTGGACCACGTTCGGTGAGAAAATCACGTTCCTGAAGATTTTATTCCATTTGGACTCCGTTTGATATTCCGTTTCTTCGAAACACTGATATAGGCAAAAAACAACAATTCTGGGCTGGGCCTCCGGTTAATAGGTTAGTCCCAAAAATAATATAAAAGTGGAAAATAAAGCCCAATATAGTCCAAAACAGTAGATAATATAGCATGGAGCAATCAAAAATTATAGATACGTTGGAGACGTATCAGGGCGGCGCCGGAAAACGAGGTGGAGGCGGCGGCTGCTGATTAGGGGCGCGGAATTATAGGAGGAGGGGTAGGTAGCTGCCCAAAATGGAAGGGGAGGTGGTTTATATAGGCCAGGGGGGTTAGGATTAGGGTTTGGAGGGGTTTTGAGAGTGTTTCGGAGCGTCCGATCGCGATCCGGTGGTTTCGATCGAAGGGGGGCTGAGAGAGCTAGTTGTGGGCTGAGAGAAGAGAAGAGAGAGAGGCCCGACGACTGCTTCGGAGACCGAAATGTCCGACGATAGACCGGCTATACTGCCACTATAGTTATCCGATGGGGTGTCAAACGGACTCCGAAAGTGATGAAACTTGGCAGACGGCCTACACTAAAATAAGACCGCATGCCAACTTTCAACCCCATCTGAGAACATTTTCCGGCCACTTATAAAATAATATTTCGGACATGCCACGGGCGCGTGCAAGTGTGTCTGGGCTTAGAACGGACAACGAAGAGAACTGGGAGACCCGGACGAATGCAAGTTTTGAAAACATGATGATGCAATGCACATGATGACATGGCAAGATGCAACACGCAAGCGAATGACATGGCACGACGGCGAATTACTGGGAGACACCTGGCACATCGGTCTCGGGGCGTCATAACGGAACACCACATCAATTATTTAGCTCACTCTTGTTTATGTACCCAACAATGTTAAATGTTGATTAACATGGGAAGAGGTGAAGCAAATGAAAACTACCTATCTAGGCAAGTTTAAATGATTCCGGAACAACAAACAACAAGTCCGTAAACTCCTCATATGCATATTTTAGGTTTGGTACTGCTCTGCCCTAAACCATATTTTAGAGTTGTTAAACATGCAAGAGGAGTGCACCATGTTAAACTAGGCATTTTCTACCCCATTTAGATATAAAGTTTGTTAGGTTTGGAGCTATGGTTATGTAGTCATGAATTAAAACATTTTAACATGGCATATGAGAAAATTTAACCAAACAACATTTTAAACATGTCAAACATTCATGAAAGTTGCAAATTCTTAATCTACACAAAATTCTATGCATTTTTCATATTTAGATCATTTTAAACTGAAGCACGGTTATTTAGCTATTCAATGCATGAAGCTGAGGTTTTTTTTACAAATTTGTTTTACTGGATTAATTAGCAAATTCCCAGGCGCTGGAAAAAAACATACACGGGCCGGAACTAGCTGGGCCAAAGGATGGGGAAAAAAGAGGCACTGGGGGGGGGTTGCCTCACCATGGGCCTTGGCCCGATTGAGGAAGAAGGGGCGGCCTGGGGAACGAAGAACGCTGCTGGGCCTCAGTCAACGCGATGCGGCCCTCATGCGGGCACAGGCGTGCGCTCACACACACACGAGATGCAGAGACTACGGAGGCGCATGTTCAGAGTGGTGGCAGGCGACGGAGACGAGCGGTTCCAGGAGCGGGACATGGTTCTCCGGCGAGGTTCTTGGTGACGGCGGAGGTTGAGCAAAGCAGTAACATAGAGAAACAACGGTTTGCTAGGATGGTGGAAAAGGTTAGAGGCTATCATGGCAATTTGGAAGGCTCGATAAACAAGTGGTAGGTAGCGCGACATAGCGATAGCATCGAGACAACTAGCAAAGCAAAGATAGTAGTGAGACCCAAGGTGACGGTCATCTTGCCTGAAATCCCTCTAGGGAGAAGAACGAGTCCATGAAGAAGACGATCCCACGTAGTCGACGAATCCTCACAATCGCAACGAAATAGGAACTATCCAGAAGGAGCACAATCGGAAAGAAGCAAACAACATGGTAAACACACAACACATAAACATGGCATGATGCTCAACCAAGTATGATGCATGTCCGGTTAAATGAGGCATGGCAAAACAAACAAGGATGGCATGATGCTCATCATGAACAAACTGCGGAAGAAGGGATTAAATCACTTGGATGAAACAAGAATAAGAATTATGTTATGCGTTTCCTTCATCAATTTAAATTGACGACAAGCAATGGATTTGGCGTACTACTTATTCTTCTTGAAAATATTGAAGAGATATAGCCAATCTTGGGAAGGTCTTCAATGAACCACCGATAGGATTTGAAAATAACAAATGAATTGATATGATAAAGAGAAGGGGAATCTTGAAAGAACCACCATAAGAATTGAAAATGAACGTAGCAACGGCACAATTCACCAGGAAGAGTTAGAAAACGAACGAACATACCTAGGGAAATTTAGATACAAGAGAATGAAGAGATCACGAGCTGACTAAGGAATACTTGAGCTATGCACCGGTTAGATTTGGAGAACGAGAGCTGAAAGCTGAGAATGAATAATTCTGAGATGATGGGCTCCAGAGAATCAAACTGAAAAGACTTCTGACTTTCTCCGAATGGGTGACATGAATTCTCACAATTGAAAACAATTATGAGAGGATGGCATAAAGCTAGAACCATGAATCTTTGAGAGAACGGACAAGATCTAAGAGAAACTCTTCTTCGGTCTTTAAAATCTAAGAATGACGATGAGAAACACCACCATGAATTATTGAGGCACTCCGGAATGAGGAGTAGAAAGGTTGAATCAACGATGAAAAGAATTTGAAAGATCTTGGAGAAAGACATATGATTGATGAAATCCATTCTTACGTCAAACTTCAAAAAGGAATTTGAGAAAGCTCCGGGAAAATTAGAAGAGTTAGGTAAGATCCTGGGAAAAGACCTGTGGGCTAGGGCCCATTTAGAAGAAAAACCGTTGAAGTGACTTTTAAAGAGAGATTGCACCGATAGAATTAAATGGCTTGAATGAGGTAACAACCTCAAAATAACTTGAACGGATTGAGAATGGAAACGCAAATCTTCCGAGATATCTTCAACACTCCGAGTATGAACTAGGAGAGGTGAATAAATAAGAGAGCCTTGGATAAGAAACTCGCATGGGAAAATATGTGAAACAAAAGGAAGAGGTATGATCAACACCGAAGCCTAAAATTAATCCACCGGAGAAGAAAATGAGTGAAGAATGACGAACTTGAAACACCGGGTAAAACATTGAAAGAAAAGACTGAAGATACTTCTCATAAATAAAAGGATACATGATTATGAAATCTGAATCATTGAAGAAATTGGGTGGGAGGGCGGGAAAACAAAGACAACTTGGGACGGATGAAACAAACACCGTTGAGAAAACTTAGAATTGATCTCGCGAATGGGGAAAATGATAAGATCATCTTGACGAGAAGTGAACCTATTGGAAAAGAATTGACATGAAAATCTCGATAAGCAAGAAGGATTAGCATCCTCATAGAAATATGAGAACACCGCTTAGGGAAGGTATGGAGTCAACACCTGACATTGAATCAACTCAACTACCACAGACCAACACAAAACAAAGGATTGGCTTACAGAATAAGCCGGAACAAACATATGATAGACCCCATATCATATCATGTGTCTGTTGGAAAGATATCCTATGTGATACTTGAATTCCCACCTATTAACTCCCGGAACTTTCTGGTTATGCAATCTGGTATTGGGGATACAGGGAGGCACAAAATATATCACACAACTAACAAGCCCTACGCTCCAACTGTATCCATCCGTCAACACATAACCAAGAAAACTCCAGAAATCATGCACCTCAACCTTCGAAAAGCATCCGATATACGAGCTGTGGCAATACTCCCGAACTCCCGCCCTAGTACTGGGTGGCGTCGAGGTTATCTCACCACTAACTGCATATAAGAGATTTTCGATGTCGGCGAAAAACTCAGGTATACCGGAACTGCAACAATAGAATTGTGACGACAACACCTCGAAGCTCAACTCCCCGGGACACTGCCATAACCCCTAAATGACAGGAGGCACCAAGAACAATGTTCTCGTCACAAAATCATCGGAACGACTCCAAGATACCCGTGTGATCCTAATTTTTTAGTGAAAATGAGGAGAGGGAGGTCAAAACACCTACGTCAGGAGACCTCACCAGAGCGACGAAGGGGGCTGAGGATAAAAAAAATCCTACTCTCCGATATATATATAATCCTAAGACTCAAAATAGTTTTGTTCTAGACTCAACAAAGCCAGGGATCAATCAAGACGGCTCCTATGGTCGGTCGAGGATCTAATACCAACTTGTCACGCACAATGTGCGACACTATCCTAAAGGGACTCGAAGGTCCCACCAAGGATAGAACCGCATATTGACACACTTTTGCAAGGTGGATACCATCGTACCATTACATAATATTTGAGATACATACCAAAGGCATACAATGCCACAAGAGTACATCAATACATCATACATAGAACAACATCCGACTACAGATGAAACGCAAACAAAAGCTCAGACGACATCCACCCTGCTAGCCCAAGCTGCCGACTAGGAACCTATCCCCTGAATGAAGAAGAAGCAGAAGAAGAACTCCAACACAAGCAAACGTCGCTCTCGCGTCATGATCATCGCATTACCTGTACCTGCAACTGTTGGTGTAGTAAACCGTGAGCCACGAGGACTCAACAATCCCGTTACTATGGGTATCAAGACTAGCAAAGCTTAATGGGTAAGGAAGGGGTAAAGTGGTGAGGTTGCAGCAGCGACTAAGCAAAGTATGGTGGCTGACTTACGAATACAAGAGTAAGATGAGAAACTACGCAAACGGTCACAAACTAGTAATGATCAATAAGTGATCTTGAACTACTTACATTCAAACATAACCCAACCGTTTTCTCCTCTCATACTTCCCCGAAAAGAGACAGTCATGGTTACGCACGCGGTTGGTGTATTTTAAATTGAGTTTACTTCAAGTCCTCTACAACCGGATATTAACAAATTCCCATCTGCCACATAACTGCGGGCACGGCTCTCGAAAGTTTAAACCCTGCAGGGGTGTCCCAACTTAGCTCATGACAAGCTCACGATCCATGGAGACAATCCTCCATCGCGGGACCCTCCGATCAGAGTCGGAATCCCTGTGCAAAAGACATTTCGACAATGGTAAAACAAGTCCAGCAAGACCTCCTGATGCACCAACCTAGCCTGTTAGGAGTTGCACGATCTCATTCTCAGCGTACACCAGATGAGCGAGGCGTACATGATCCAAATACCCCAAGTTGCCTAGGGGCGGTCCCGCACGGTGCTCTATTTGGGACCAACACCATCAGCACTGCCCCCCTGTATGTCGAAATTCTCAGGTTCATGACGCCCTATGCCAATTAATTGTTAGGTTCAAGTATTATTATGGCAAATGTTAAAACCAATGTTGGGCCTTGCTGGAAGAGTTTTACTCAAAGCGAACTGTCAAGAGGGGCCCATAAATTCTCATCGTGTTAGGGATGCAAAATCAAGGAACATAACACCGGTATGATGGAAACTAGGGCGACAAGAGTGGAAAAAAACACCAGGCATAAGGCCGAGCCTTCCAGCCTTTACCAAGTATATAGATGCATTAATTAAATAAGAGATATTGTTATATCCCATGATATCCATGTCCCAACATGGAACAACCTGCAACTAGCAACGCTATAAGAGGGGCTGAGCAAATCAGTAACATAGCCAAACAACGGTCTGCTAGGAAGGGTAAAAAGGTTAGAGGCTATCATGGCAATTTGGGAGGCTTGATAAACAAGTGGTAGGTAGCGTGACATAGCGATAGCATCGAGACAACTAGCGTAGCAAACATAGTAGTGAGATCCAAGGTGACGGTCATCTTGCCTGAAATCCCGCTAGGGAGAAGAACGAGTCCATGAAGAAGACGATCCCACTTAGTCGAACGAATCCTCACAATCGCAACGAAACAGGAACTATCGAGAAGGAGCACAACCGAAAAGAAGCAAACAACACGGTAAACAGACAACACACAAACATAGCATGATGCTCATCCAAGTATGATGCATGTCCGGTTTAATGAGGCATGGCATGGCAAAGTGCAACAAACAATACTAGAAGTTAAGTGCAACTCAATATGCAATGAGTTGCATATTGACGAAACATCACAACAATTATTTAATTCTCTATCATTTAAGCTACTCATCCATATTATGTTGGTTAACATGGCAAGAGGTGAAGCATAATAAAGCTACACTATCTAAGCAATTTAAATGGGGCCGAAAACAACAAATCCGGAAAATCCCCATGTGCATATTTTGAATTTGGTACTGTTAAGCCCTAAAACATATTTTAGAGTTGTTAAACATGCAAAGTAAGTGCATCATGCTAATCTATGCATTTTTCTAGACAAGTTACATATGTAGTTTATTAAATTTGGAGCTACGGCTATTAAGTTATGAAATAAACCATTTTAACGTGGCATTTATGAAAATTAATGCAAACATGAAATTTAAATATTTTTAACAGGGATGAAAGTTGCATATTGTGAAAGTACATGAAATCTAAGCATTTTACATATATGACATGTTTTTATTTGGATGCATGGATATTTAGTTATTAATAATATAAAAGAGTGGCATTTATGTAAATATGCAATGCACTTGAAAAATACTAAAAACTAGAGAAGGAAAAAAACATACCTGTGCTGAATTGCAACATAGTGCAGCGGCTCAGGAGGAGATTTGGCCCAGCGGTGACAGTGTGCATAAGAAATGGGAAACAGGGCAAAAAGCTGGGGCGCCTGGGACTCGAACCCAGCACCTCAGAGCATCTCTAGTGGATCATCTATATGGACGTGTATAGTAAATATACACGATGCGAGCTAAAAAACAGCTCCCAGCGACTCGTGTAAAAGGGCGTGTAAACATCCACGCCCAGGCCACGACGATACGAGGCGTGGAAATATACACGAGCAAGCCACGCTCGTGAGCTCGCGAAAAGGAGACCGCTGCTTCGTCCCGCGCCTGCCCGGAGGAAGGATTGAAGGAGCTCGCCCCCAGGTCACCGTCGCATTTCTTCTCCGGTCATCACCCAAGGTAACAATTTCTTCCTCTCTGGCCTTGCTCACGAGTGGGAGGGCGGGGACGGGGGGCCTCACGCCCTGCAGCTAGATCTGGTGGCGGCGGGAGGTCGGCCGCGTGGGGTGGCTGTGCGGGCGGCGGGCCGGCGGCGCTAGCTGCGGGCGGCGTGGTGCGAGATGCGGGCGGCGGGGTGCGGGATGCGGGCGGCACTGTGCGGGCGGCGGGGTGCGGGATGCGGGCGGCGGAGTGCGGGGTGCGGGCGGCGCTAGCTGTGGCCTGGGAAGAGGTAGGAGGTCGACGGGCGGGCTGGGGAGGCCGGCTGCCTGCAGCCTTGGGAGAGCAGTGAGGTCGACGGGCAGGGGAGAGGCAGCGTCAGTATCGAAGCAGTGAGGCCGAGTGGGTGGGGAAAAGCAGGAAATTGCAATGCTTTCTCCATCTGGTGTTGATATTTGGTATTTGTCTACTGCAAATTGTTGCTTGGCCATGTCAATTTGATGTCAGATTGTGGTCTAAAATAGCTGTGCATTGTTTGCTTGCAGATGGATTGTGACCAAAGCTTCTTGGACACCATTAGTTTTGGTTACACACAAACACAACCAGATAGTCCAATTGGAGAGCAGGCAACTCCATCAACTCAGCATCGTTCTGCAATAACAGAGAAAGGAAAATCCAACAAAGGAAAAAATTGGTCTAGTGATGAGGACAAGGTTCTCATAGCAGCATGGGCAAATACAAGTTTGGATATTGTTGGGACAGATGAAAATCGAGATGCTTATTGGGATAGAATTTCAGAGTACTACAACACACACAAGGAATCATCATGGCCGGAGCGTAATGCTAATGCAATCAATTGCCGTTACACAACGATTAACAGAGAGACCTCTAAATTTTGTGGTTGCCTTCAGCATATTTTAAATAGGCAAGAAAGTGGAAGGACTATAGAAGAAAAGGTATGCGCCTTTCTTGTAATTCTATATGTGATGTGCAATATTCTATATGTGTTGTGCTTATTTTAACAACATATTTATATGTGCAGACAAACGATGCACACATCTTGTTCAAGGAAATGGATCTTAAAAAAAGAAGCCTTTCACACTGATGCATTGCTATGTCACTACAGGAATCAGCTATTTTGCCGTCTGCCACGGCGGACGGCAAAGGCATGAACGGCGGACGACAAAGGCCTTTGCCGTCAGCCGCGGACGGCAAAAGGCTCCGACAAAGTAGGCTACGGTAAACAGCTACTTTGCCGCCTGCTTCCCGGCGGCTGACGGCAAAGGCCCTTTGCCGTCTGCGGCGGACGGCAAAGAGAGCGGACGGCAATAATTGCGTTGTCAGTCCGTTAAGTGGCTAACGGCAGGCCTTTGCCGTCCGCCGCTGACGGCAAAATTTCTAGTGTCTTTGCCGTCCGCCGTATGATGTCATCTACACGTCACTGCATGGCAGGTTCTTTGCCGTCTGCCACTGATGGCAAAGTCTTTGCCGTCTACCACTGTAGGCAAACTGACCAAATGGGTCAGCTCCCAGGAAGCACAGCTGGATGCCACGTGTCCTCTTTGCCGTCCGCGGCAGACGGCAAAGAGCCCGTTGCCGTCGGTGGCCGACGGCAAAGAGCCTGCATATTGGGTCTTTTATCTGTTTTTTATTAAATCCAACAATTTTCATCACAAATATATATGACATATATAGATATATTTCAAAAGGCCATTACAGAGCAAACATATAAGATATCCAACACATAACTTCATCATCCAACCATATATATTACATGCATAGTTCCATCATACATAACAAGTTCAACATATATAGAGGCATCCAACCATATATATTACAATAGTTTCATCCAACGATACATGCATAGTTCAACGATACAAAAGAAACAGAGAAAGGGATAAGGAGCACTCCATCTATGCAAGCTTTCGTCAAGTGAATGAAATCTGCAAAATGAAAAATAAGAAAGTTATAACAGGAAGAGTAGAACAAGAAGAAGAGTAGAACAAGAAGAAGACTAGAACAAGAAGAGTAGAACAAGAAGAAGACTAGAACAAGAAGAGTATGTCATTTATGAGCTAACTTACGTGAAATGGATCATATATGAGCTAACTAAGTTGAAATGGGTCGTTTATGAGCTAGCTAAGGTGAAATGGATCATTTATGAGCTAACTTAGTTGAAATGGGTCGTTTATGAGCTAACTAAGGTGAAATGGATCGTTTTTGAGGTAACTAAGGTGAAATGGATCGTTTTTCAGCTAACTTAGGTGAAATGGATCATTTATGAGCTAACTTAGTTGAAATGGATCGTTTTTGAGCTAACTTAGGTGAAATGGATCATTTATGAGCTAATTTAGTTGAAATGGATCTTTTTGAGCTAACTTAGGTGAAATGGATCATTTAAGAGCTAATTTAGGTGAAATGGATCATTTTTTAGCTAACTTGGTGAAATGGATCGTTTATGAGCTAAATTAGTTGAAATGGATCGTTTATGAGATAACCTAGGTAAGATGGGTCATTTTGGAGTTAACCTAGGTGAAATGGGTCATTTTAAAGCTAACGTAGGTAAAATGGATCATTTAGGAGCTAATCTAGGTAAAATGGGTCATTTTTGAGCTAACTTGGATGAACTGGATCATTTATAAGCTAACCTAGGTAAAATGGGTCATTTTAGAGGTAACTTAGGTAAAATGGATCGTCTATGAGCTAACTAAGCTAATTATGCAATTTTTGACATAAGTAAGCTAAGTACAGATCGTTTTAGAGCTAACTTAGGTAAAATGGATGGTTTTGGAGGTCAGTAAGCTTATTAAGTCATTTTGGAGGAGAAGAAGCTAAGTCTAGGTCATTATGGTAAGCATTGGAGGAAATAAAGCTAAGTCTAGGTCTTTATGCATGTGTTAAGCAAAACACTAGATAAACTTACCAAGATCCAGGAGGTGTAGGAGCGGGGTGGCTCGTGTCGGTAGCTGGAGAAGGATCGTGCGATGCTTGTCTGGAGTTACGCTGCACCAAAGATCATTTCCAATGTCTTGTTAGCATGATGACACTCAAATGTTAAGACTAGCAAGTAATGTCCATTCAATAAAACTCACCGTGGTCCCAGGCTTCTTGCAATTCACTGGCATCGGCGGAGCGGTCTGACCTGTCTTCTCGCACACAGACTGCACATTTGGTTTTGACGACTCAGTCATACTAGTTAGTAATGAGACAAACACTACATGAATGTTTTGGCTAATCTGCAGAAGAAACTTTACCACAAGGAGCTCGTACATGGCCCTTGCCTGCATGTCATTCCGTGCCCTCTCCTCCTCCATCATCTTTGTCGTCCTCTCCTCCAACTCCCGCTGCCTCTCCGCCGCCTCCGCCAGAAGTTTCTCCGTTCTATCTCTCTCACTCTGTATAGCAGCCTGCAACACCACTCACATGACCATTTGTAATCATTGATGGAAGCGCACACAATGTAATGGAGAAAGATAACTGAGTACGTATCACTAACCTTGATGGCGAGTTGCACTGGCCGTTCACGAGGCCTTATCTCAGGAGCGAAGCTCGACTGGCGCGCCTTGATCTCCGGGAGAGTGCTAGGACAACGGATAAGTCCATCTCCAATGGCTATGGAGCCATGGGACCTCCCGCCACCAGATATCATCACCAGCTCTGGATCAATGGGACCCTGGCTCGGGTTAAAGTCCTCCCCTTTCCTCGCCTTCCCCTCATCTCTATATCTCACGAGCTTGTTGTGGGAGGAGATGTTGGTGAAGTTGTTTGCATCATCGAGGTCAGACTGAGAGAAAGCCTTGACTTTCTTGAAAGAGGCAGTGTGGGCCATGGCATACAGGTCGTACACCTCTGGCACCTTATCCGCCTTATTGTAGCGTGCCTGAAAGAGAGAAACAATGAAAATTAGCAATTAAAGGGCTCAAGCTAGCATGATGAATGAATTGCATGAATCATGAAGCAAACCACATACCCAGTTGCGCCCGAACTGATATAAGTTGGAGCTGCCTTGATGGTGTGGCACACCTTCCATTTGGGCACGTTTGTCCTTGGCCTCGTTGTGGAGGGCTAGCCATTGTTTTGAGCACCACTCATCGACCAACACCTCCCAACAATCCATCCGATCCGCACACCATCTCGGAGGCGCCTAAGTTAGCAAATAGAAACTTGAGCGCTACGGCTAAGAATTACTAAATGAAGGAACTTAAGTAGAGAAGGCCTTAAGAATTACCTTCATGTACTGCTCCTTACTCAGGAACTTATCGCGGCACGCCGGCTTGGTCTTCTTGATACCACGCAAGGCGTAGTAGTCTCGAACAGCCTGCACCCGAGCCTCGTGTCGTAAGTTCTGGAGTAGGCGCTTGCAGACGTTCTCGATAACATGTGCCGCGTCCTCCTCGTATCCCTCCTCACACCTGTAGAATGTCTGCAATCAAATGAGACAATATTGATTAGTACAATTAATAACTAGCTAGTTGAAGATTTTTAAATGTGTAAAGGAGAAATTACCCAGAACTTTCTGATCACCATGTCTGCCCTCGTGTCGCACACGACACCGTCGATAATCTCATCCGGCGGGGCCGGGGCAGCCACGTAGTGCTCCCAGCTCAATCCAAGCTCTGGAAGCCGACCCTCACCAGGCAATGTGACAAACCCCGGGAAGTTTTGCCGGCAAAGAACTCCAAGGACGGAGTTGGGCCGGCGGACACTATGATGGTGGTCCCAACCCCTGCAGCATGACAAGGCCAACGCATTAGTTATTTGAAGAAACGTGAATGCAGAAGGTAAAAAAATATTAAATGCACTTACGTACCTCTCCCCATCAGGGAAAATCAACCACCTCTACTCGCGGGTCGCTGGCACGGACAAGAGCCGTGTAGCACCACGCTGGTAGATGGTGCCCCCCCTCCTCCTCAAGATCAGTCGGCTCCCCGCCATCATCAGCATGGCCACTCGGCTCCTCGGGCTGATCCGGTCAGGTACCCCATCCGGACGTGTGCTCCTCCCGGGTCTCGTGGGCCGAACTCTCGTGGGCCGAAGGCCAGTCAACCCGAGGCTCGTGGGCCCAAGACCCGTGGACCGGAGGCTCATGGACCGGAGTCCGTGTAGCCTCCTCCTCGGACGAGTCCACCCTAGCAGTCACGTGCTCGGGTGAAACAGCTGGGGGTGGCGGCGAGGAAGGCGCCGTAGCAGTCACCCTTCCTCCTCTCCCACGACCACGTGCCCCACCTCCTCTCTTCCTACCTCGTCCCCTGCTGGGCACCGCGGTCGACGAAGAAGGGCCCGGCGGTGTGGCCATACTGTCCAGCAACGCTCGGCGGAGAGGTGCGTCTGGAATGGAAGACCTCAGACCACGCGCCGACGAAGAAGGGGCCTTGGCGCGCTCCCGACCAGCGCCCACCATCTTTCAACACCTGCCATGACAAACAGTAAACGAAATTAGTACAACATAAAAAAAGACCGACATGAATAATAATATGTGTATCACTTAAGTGTATCATCATCAAGTACAACATAAAAAAATTTAATACCTGACACTACTAATAATCTCGATCAGTATCATCAATAAATGCATAATCATCATCATCATCACTATAATCAATGACGGGCTCATAGGGTTCATTGGCATCAACATGTGCAAGGCCACCTTGACGTAATCGGTCAAGCATTGACAGGTCATCCGCAGCAGTAACCTCTTCTTGTTCCGGCTCTTCTTGTTCCTGCTCTGGGGTGATGTCGGATTCATTGTCGCTGTCTACTTCAATGTTTTGGGGTGAAGTATAGCGGTTCTTGAAACGCTTTTTGGAAAGACCTGTCTCTTGGAAGAATTCTCCTTCATATGTGTCTGGGTTAATGTGAGGTTCATAATCCTCTTCCTTTGGGGGAGAAAGTCTAGCACGTGGCGGCACTTCATAAACGACATCCCAACCTTTCAGATTTGGATTAGTTTGGCAGGCCCATGGTAGATAGAATACTTGGGTCGCCTGTTGAGCCATAATATAGACATCAGGAACATCTAAATGAGTGCTTTGGTTGATTTCAACTAGCCCTATATGTTCATGATTCCTTCTAGTCTCCTTCGGATGAAACCAATAACATTTGAAGACTACGACATTCGGTGGGTTTTCACCATAGAACAGAAGTTCATAAATTGCTTCAACTCTCCCATAATACTCGGTACCTCCTTCGCCGATAGCAGATACACAACAATTTGTAGACTTTCGGTCGGCCATAGATAGCTCTTTGCCATAGGTACGAAAGCGATACCCGTTGATGTCGTACTTGTCAAATGAACGGACCTTATAGTCAAAACCATTAGCGACTTGTCTCAATTCGGCGTCCATAGACTCTGAATTAGCCTACAAGTTTAATATGAAAGGATTGTTGCATTATGCACAAATTAGCGAATGAAATGAAATTGTCTAATAGAAATTACCGTTTCTTTGAACCAAGAGATGAAACTGGGATAGCCACCTCCTTGCTTTGCGAGAAGCTCATACTCTTCGACGGAATCCTTTTGGATCTCCGCTCCATACGAGAATATGGCGACGTATCGACTGTATGACATATCCAGGAATAAGAGTAGTTAAAAGGAAATAGAAGTTGCGAAACAATGTACCGAGAACTTACTCGATGTACGGCCGCACTTGTATCAGGTTGTTGAAGATATACAACGAAATGGTCCGCCATTCTTCGTTATCCAAAGATATTGGATGTGAAACGCTAGCTGGTGCGAGATTCCCTTTGAATAGGCTGAGGTTGGATCCACCCTTTTTAGGCTCGTCAGCATTGTACCGAGGCTTCGGATTATGCAAATGACGATTTTTGGCTTCGTAGTGCGCTGTTACGAAGTTTGCCGCCTCCTCTGTGATGAATGCCTCAGCCATCGATGCTTCAATTCTACGTTTATTTTTACATTTTTCTCAAAGCATCTTCTGCATCCTCTCAGTTGGGTAGCACCAACGATTTTGCATGGGCCCCCCAATCTTGCCTCGGCCGGGAGATGCAAAATCAAATGCTGCATTGGATTAAAGAAGCCCGGTGGAAAGATCTTCTCTAACTTGCAGATCAACTCCGGCGCCAACTCTTCCATTTCTTCTAGCACGCCAGGCGATAGTTCTTTCGCACAAAGAACACGAAAGAAATAGCTGAGTTCTGCCAGTACTAGCCATTCATCCTCAGGGATGAAGCCACGCAACATCACTGGCATTACCCGCTCAATCCATATGTGCCAATCATGACTCTTGAGACCAAATATCTTCAGTTTATCAAGATTCGCTCCCCTCTTTAGATTCGCTGCATACCCATCGAGGAACATCAACTGCTGTTGCACCCACAAGAGAATTTCCCTCATAGCTGGCCTTCCAAGATTGAACCATGCCTTTGGCTTCGTCCAGTTCTGCTTTCCTTTCGGTTCTTTCATGTTTTGTAATGGCCTATCACATAGCGCCTCCAGATCGACTCTAGCCTTAGTATTATCCTTTGACTTCCCATCTATGCCGAACAATGTACCAAAAAGTGCCTCGGCGATATTCTTCTCAGTGTGCATCACGTCGATGTTGTGTGGGCAAAGGAGGTCTTTGAAGTAAGGCAGATCCCATAAGCATCTTTTGTGAGTCCACGCGTGCTTAGTATTATACCCCTTGGAGTACCCTGGACGTTGTGGATCTGGCTCGAGAGCGTTTAACTGATCTAGGGTCTGTTGGCCTGTCAATGCAGGTGGTGCAGAGTTTTTGACAACTCTACCCCTGATGAAGTTCTTCTTGTCTTTCCTGAACCTATGGCGAGGATCCAGGAACTGTCTATGCATGTCGAAGCAAGAAAACTTGCGACCGGCTTGAAGCCAACGAAACTCAAGAGCTCCCTTGCATGTGGGGCACGGGAACCTTCCATGCACACACCAGCCAACGAATAGCGCATACGCCGGCAAGTCATGCGTCGAGTACATGTACCAGACACGCATTATGAAGTTCCGTTTGCTAAAGGCGTCGTATGTCTTGAACCCATTATCCCAGGCTTCTTGCAATTCGTCCTTAAGCGGCTGCATGTACACATTCATATTTTTGCCCGGATAGTTGGGTCCTGGAATTATCAACGTCAGGAAAATGTTCTTTCTTTGCATAATCTGTCCGGGGGGGGGGAGATTGAGTGGAAAGACAAATACGGGCCAACAACTGTATTGGGCTGCTGTCATACCAAACACACTGAACCCATCCGTGCTGATGCCGACTCGAGGATGCCTCGGATCTGCCGCTTTGTCAGCATGTAATTCATCAAACTTTTTCCACGCAACACCATCCGATGTGTGTACCATCATCAGATTCCCATCTGCATCTAGTTCGGTTCTTTTGCCTGTTTTGTGCCATGTCATCTGTCTGGCCGTCTCTTCGACAATGAAAAGACGTTGAAGTCTTGGTACGATTGGCATATACCGAAGAACACTAACGGGGATTTTGGTCTGTGTCTTCTCACCCATACCGTTGTCTACCACAATATACCTGGAAGACTTGCAAATGGGACAATAGTTCAAGTCCGCATAGTCAAGCCTAAATAAGGCACATCCTTTCTCACAGGCATGTATCTTCTCATAGGGCATCTTCAGTGCACGGAGGATTTTGTCCGACTGGTACAGGTTTGCAGGCATTACATGGCCTTTGGGTAGAAAGCGTCCAAATACTGTCATAATTGCGTCATAGCATTCTCTGCCCAAGTTAAACTGAGCCTTCAGAGCCATTACTTGTGAGATGGCATCCAACTAACAAAGCTCAGCGTGCTCGTGGAGCGGACGTTTTGAAGACTCCAACATTTCATTGAAGGCCTTTGCAGATTCCTCCATCTCCTCGTCCGAATCCCGAGCATCATCATAGTCTTGCACCATGTTTCCCATCCCGGTACCATGCTCGTCGGTGCAACGACGATCCACCTCAGCTCGGTCACATTGGGCAGACTCACCATGAAATGTCCACACCGTATAATTAGGCGTAAAACCACTCTTCTGCAGGTGTTTGCCCATTTCAGCCTCTGTCCTCTTTTCCCAATTGCCGCACCGGAAACAGGGGCACCAGGTTTTCCTCTGGCCATTTGCAAATGCGGCTTGCACAAACCCCTTGGTTTTTGTGAACCATTCAGCGCTCCATTTGTTCTGACCAGTGTGACCGGTATACATCCACGCACGATCACTCATCTTGACTTTCAGAGCTACTGGACACACAACAATTATATATGTAATTCACCATGTATATATTCATCAGTTGATCTACTTTGTCAATTTTATTACGTCCATGCAACCTACACTCTAATAGGTAATGATAGGTCCTAATCCCACCCGTGTATGTGTAGATTGGTTCATTTCCCATGCTATGCTCCGGATCCGACGCAAAATTTTCGGCAGCACCTCCCCGCTGTTCTCCTGATTACACGTCTCTGCAATAAACAGAGAGGATGTGTACCCGGAGAACAACAGGGGAGGCACTGACGAAATTTATGCGTCGGATCCGGAGCAAAGCCACTATTTGCAAGAGCAAATACTTGCTAAACCATGGGAAATGCGACACTCAACATGAACCCAAATCACTTACACAAACTCGGCTCGATGTCGACGAATGGATATATAACCGCACCGAACATCTTCACGATGCAATAGAGAACTATAATACTCATAAAACACAGACTAGCGCTACCAATGTACCAAGCAAAGCACCACATACTCGGGCTGTCCATGGATAGCGTTGGAAACTCGAAAGAATCAAGGTTATAAATATGCAAATGCATGCATATTTATAACTATGACGCTTTCGAACGGGAGACACATATTGGTTACGCATACTGATGATTCAAGACACATATATAGCTAGCTATCAAGTTTCATCGGAATAGATCAAATAATTAATGGGGGAGGAGGACATGTCATTTGTGCTCACCCACGAACGAAGGGGCAGAGCTCGTCAAACGCACGGCGAGGTCGTCGAACACCAAACCTCGCAGCGATGAAACAACTGCACATTTAAAACTACCCGATCAACACAATTATATATGATGTTTTTCATAACAAAATCGAAAAATATATGACCTAACTAATAATTCACAAATATATGACCCCGTCGGCCTCTGGAAGGCCAAAGAACACCTTTTCGGGAGTGTGTGGGGGTCGGGTCCGTGTCGTCGGGTGCCGTGTCGGTCGGTGCTGTTTTCGGGGCGTCGGGTTTTTCACTTTTTTTTTTCCAACCATGTCATGTTCGGGAGTGCCGTTCGTGTCGGGTGTTGTGATTTCGTCAGAGTGTGGATCTGGTCGGAGTCAGGTGTCGTGTCACTTGGGGTCGGGTGTCGGGGGCGGCGGGGTCGGGGGCCCGATAACAGAGAACCGCGCCGACGGAAGGTTCACACCCCCAAGCGTAAAGTGAACCAGAGCGTACAAACCGTTCACCACACACCCTTCACCGCCAACAGGCACGCCTAGGGTGGACCAATCGTAGCTAAACTATGTATCCATCAAAAACGAGACATAAACCATAAATGTGAAGAATATCTTCTCTCCTCAACTGCCTGTCTCGGCGGGTCGGGCTCGGTTGTCGGTGTCACACTTCAAACACCCTCACACACCCCCGGTCTCGGGCGGGCTATAGCTTCAATCTGTTAGGTCCGAAAACCTTAACGGGTAAACTCTCGGGGTTGTCGGGGTCGGGGTGCCGGGTCGGGTTCTTTTTCCTTTTCTTCTTCTTCCTCTTCTTCCTTTTCTTCCTTTCTTCCTTTTTCCTTCTTCTTCTTCTTCTTCCTCCTTTCCTTTTTCCTCTTCTTCTTCTCCTCCTCTCCTGTTTTTTTCTTCTTCTTCTTCCTCTTCTTCTTTTTTCTTCTCCTCCTTCTTCTTCTTCTCCTCCTCTCCTGTTTTTTTCTTCTTCTTCTTCTTCCTCTTCTTTTTCTTCTCCTCCTCCTCTTCTTCTTCCTTCCTTTCCTTTTTCCTCTTCTTCTTCTCCTCCTCTCCTGTTTTTTTCTTCTTCTTCTTTTTCTTTCCTAAAACTGAACTAAACCTAAAACTAAACCTAAATCTAATCTAAACATAAACCTAAAACTAAAAAAACAGAAAAAAGGAAAAAACTAAATCTAAACCTAAAACTAAACTAAGACTACTAAACCTAACCTAAAACTAAAACTAAACTAAATCTAAACTAAACATAAACCTAAAACTAAAAAAACAGAAAAAAGAAAAACAGAGGAAGAGGTAGAGCTCACCTGGGCCGGTGGAGGAGGTGGCCGGTGGAGGAGGGGGGCGGGGCGGCCTGGGGCGGCGCCGGGAAGGGGGGCGGGGCGGGGCCGGGCGCGGCGGGGCGGGGGGGGGGGCGGGGCGGGTGGCGACGAGGCGGGGGGCCGGTGGAGGGCGGGGCGGCGGCGCCGGGCCCGGGGCGGTGGGGCGCGGGGGGGCCGGGGGCGCGGCGGCGGCGAGTGGTGGTGGCGGCGGCGCGCGTATGGGAGCAGGGGAAAGAAACAGAGCGAGAGGGCGCGGGGTGGGGGGCGCGCCATTAGATATGTTAAATCTTTGCCGTCCGCCCCCCTTTGCCGTCCGCTTATTTGCTCTTTGCCGTCTGCTAGCAGACGGCAAAGAGGGGGGGCCGTTAAGTTTTTTTTAAGAAGCTCGTCAGTGGGGCCCCTTCCTCTTTGCCGTCTGCTAGCCGACGACAAAGACCTTTGCCATCAGCCAGTTCTTTGCCGTCTGCTTTCAGGTAGCTGATGACAAAGAGCTTCTTTGCCGTCTGCTAGCAGACGGCAAAGAGCTGGCAGATGGCAAAGTAGCTGATTCCAGTAGTGTGTAGAGTTTTCGAAGTATCCAAAGTGGCAGACAAGAGAAGTTGGAACTTCTCTTAAGAAACAAAAGAAGACCATTGATGCAAGTCCGGGCACAGCCACCAATGATCCGGCTGATGCATCCTCGGTACGTATTGATGCTACCTCGATATGCACTGATGCTCTTGAACATGAGAAAAGACCTGATGGTGTGAAGAAGGATAAGAGAGGTAAAGCTGACGATAGTGCTTGCAAGCTGTCATTAGAAACTGTGTGGGCAGCAAAGCTAGAGAAGGATGAGATCAAAGAGGCGGCAAGAAATGCTCGCTACGCACAGCAATTGGAATTGCGAAAAGAGGAAATTGGACTAAAAAAGAATGAAGATGCACGAAATGAGAGGGAGGATGCACGGAGATAGTTTGAATTAGATGAGAGGATCATGCTCATCGACACTAGTGGTATGACTAATGTGCAAAAGCAGTTCTACCGAGATAAGCAGAAGGAGATCCTTGCTCGCGGCCTAGGGTAATGTGAGCTATATGTTGTAGTTGTAAGAACTATTTACTGCTTTCTGCTAGTTGAGGACATGGATTACATCACTCATTGCATAAATATTGTTTTGATAGCTGCATTACAAAGACATGGATTACATCACTCATTGCATAAATTAAAACTAGATGAAAAGAAATGGATTACAAACTTATAGCTAGGATATCACTCGTTTCCAAACTTCTGCCACACATGGTCAATTAGATCAAGTTTAAGCTGATCATGTTCATCGAAATTTCTAATCCGGTGAGTCATCTGAATAAAAGAGCTCAGTTCGTCCGCATGAGTACGAGAGACTGTGACTCTTTCTCCCATTGCCTCAAAAGTGCAGCTTTGCCGACCAGTTTGTCGCTCCTCTTCAACTATCATATTGTGCATTATGACACAAGCTTTCATGACATCAGTGATTTCTTTACGTTTCCATCCTTTAGTAGGTCCATGAACAATGGCAAAACGGGATTGCAGAACTCCAAAGGCTCGTTCCACATCTTTTCTAGCCCCCTCTTGCTTCTTGGCAAAAGTTTTATGCTTTCTGCTAGTTGGAGCTGGTATGCTCTTCACAAATGTTGCCCATCGTGGATAGATACCATCTGCAAGGTAATACCCCATTGTGTACTGATGTCCATTGATGCTATAATTCACTGGAGGAGTTTGGCCTTCGGCTAGCTTTGTAAAAATAGGAGAACGTTGAAGAACATTTATATCATTCAGAGACCCTGGTAAACCAAAATAAGCATGCCAAATCCAAAGATCTTGTGAAGCAACTGCTTCCAAGATCATAGTGGGCTCGCTCACATGGCCTTTAAACATGCCATGCCATTTTTTGGGGCAATTTTTCCACCCCCAATGCATGCAATCTATGCTCCCTAACATACCGGGAAATCCTCTTTCCTCCCCTATTGCAAGTAACCTAGCAATGTCTTCTTCATTTGGAGATCTCAGGTACTTTTCCCCAAAAACTTCACAAACTTTGATCACAAATTTCTTGCAAGACTCTAAATTAGTAGACTCAGCGGACCGGATGTACTCATCAACACCATCAGCTGCTATTCCATATGTTAGCATAGGCATTGCCGCGGTCATCTTTTGCAAAGGATGTAACCCAAGAGCTCAAGAAGCACTTCTTTTTTGCGTAAAAAACCCATCATAGTCATGCTCAAGTATACCATCAGCTATGCGGTTGAACAAAGTACGCGACATCCTAAATCTGTGCATAAAAAGTAAATGAGACAGGGAAATGAAAAAAAGGACCAAAGCAGAGAAGTGTACTAATTACGAACCTTCGTCGAAACAAATGTCCGGGAAAGCAAGGAACCTCTTTGAAGTAGTCGTCCCACAGAAGAAGAAATCCGGCATCTCTTCCTCGATCGATTGACTGACGTCCATGCTTGGAACCACCATGGCGTCGAGCGTTCTTTCTCTCTTCCTCCTCGCGCTCGGCGAATGCTGCAAGTATGAGTTCATCGTCGCCAGATGAAGATGACGGAGAACTCATGTCCCAAGTGGATGTGTTCATTGTGTTGCGTGAGAAACGATAGAGAAATCTAGGTGAGAAGAGAAGTCACAGGTAGAAGTGTGCTGGAAGAGAGGTGGTAGGGGTGGCTTATATAGATCGGAAATATGGCCGTTGAAAATATACCCGTTGGAATATACACGTCCTAATTTACACGTTACACTGAAAAACTGGAACGTGTATAATTTAGCAAGGTATATATGGACGTGTATATGGAGATATACACGTCCAAATTTACACCATCCACTAGAGATGCTCTCATGATGTTGGTTCGCTAGGATGACTAGTAGAGCTGTCTGGGTGCTAGTGTTTAGCGTGAGGCTCGTCTGTAGATCAATCAGAGCCAAGAGTTGTTCCACTGGAGAGACAAAGATTGCAGAAAAGAATGCAGTTACGGGGATTTGATCCCTTGTCTCCCGGGTGAAGGGAGGCAAAGCTAGCCATTGGGCTAGTTGCCTAGCTTCGAATGAGGAAGGGAACATATGCCATAAGAAGGTAACAGCAGCGCAGCGCATGGATCACCATGGCCACGAAGAGGAGCTTGAAGCCGACATGCTGGAGCATGCCAGCGACTCCAGGCAATGCAGAGCACCAGCGGGGTCGCGGAAACTGGCGAGGGAAGCGGTGGTGGGACGCGCGTATGTGTAGGAGACCCATGGGTGTGAGGAGCTCGAGCACCTCATCCAGTGAGGTGCGGCGTAGGTACTAGGAGGGCATGGCGTGGCCTACAGGCGATCTGCGGTGCTACGACGCGTGTGTGTGCGGACAGGAGCTGTGGGTGACGAGGTGTGCAGCAAAGGTGCTATGCATCAAGGGTACTGCGACTACGGCGAGCATGACCTAGGATGTGACGGGAAACGACGGGCATGCATGGAAAAATTTGAGACGGAAAAGGGCTGGGACAAGCGGTGGCTCACCATGGGTTGGATGGTGTAGTCAATCGTGCTCGGGGACGAACGGAGGCAAGGAGGGAAGGCACTGACCAGCACTGTCCCTGAATTAGCAAGAAGCAGGGGAGAAAGAAAACGACGGGAGGTAGCCGGACTTGGCGATCCTTGGGCGTGGCTCGATGTTAGAATGGATCCAGGGCAGCGTGGCTGTGTTCGGGGACGCAGAAGGGAGGCCGGTGAAGGAAGCCGGCGACGAGCTCGTGGCCGCAGCGACCATGGCTCCTCAAGGCGCGGAAGCAGGTGCGTGGGTGCCCGCTTACCTTTAGCGGCGGCGCAGAGGGGAAAGGAGGGAGGAGGAGGAATCCTAGGGTGATGGCTGTGGGATTTATAGGAGGGAACGCGGCTCGGCTGGCTGCCTCGGTGGCCATGTGCCTCACTCGGCTGTGCGAGTTACTGTGAGAGGGGGTGCTGCCAAGGTGGGGGAAAAAGGAGAGGAGGGAGAAGATGACAAGCGGGGCCGGTCCGGTGGATGTGTGGGATTTACCAGGGGAGAGAGAGCGAGAGGTCCAGGTGGGCTGGGCTTGAACGGGAGGAGGAGGCCCAGGTACATTGCTGGGAGGCCCCTTCCCTTTTCTTTCGTTTCTGAAAATTTGAATTCCAAGTTCAGAAAAGGAAAAGGCCAGGGGTTTAGGTGATGAATTAAGAATAATCAAGAATAAATTTGGAACCCTGGATTTATGTAGGATTTGAATAAAGTGCTCTAGAATTTTTGGAAGGTAGAAAAATAATTAGAGTTTGAATTATTCTCAAACTTCAATCATTTTTGAACTTGAGCAAAAAAACTTCAAATGGGATGAAATCTGACAGAGAGGGTGTAGGCAAGAGGCAAGATTTATAGGGAAAGAATGAACATTAAAGGAGACGGGAGAAATGTCACTTGCAAAATAAAAGAAAGGAGAAGGAAGGGAGAGGTGATGATGCATGTGCATGGTCTGAGAGAGAGATGACAAGGAATGATGCTCACACATATGAAAGTAACATGTAACATAAGGATGAGTGCAATGCACATGATGCTCATGGCAACACCATGAATGACCAAAAGCAATATGACAAGAGGTAGGCATGGCAAAACAAACAAGGATGGCATAATGCAATATAATAAAAGATGAACACGATGCAAGAAGCAAAATATGACAAGGCAATCAACATGGTCATGGCATAAAATATAGGAATGAAATATGCAAGACAATTATGATAATGCAAAAAACATAATAAACACACGACAAAAACTAAAATAAAGGAAGGCAACTGGAGCATTGATCTAGGGGCGTCACAACACTCCCCCACTAACAAGAGATCTCGTCCCGAGATCTTAGGAACGCGACAGAAGAGGAATAGAAAAACAAGGTTGCTTCTTGGACAAATGAGTGAAAGAAAAGAACCTTGAGAGGCTAAGACATTCTAAGGAAAGAATACAACAGAGATGAGGGATGTAGAAAACACTCCGGTAGAAAAGAGGAACAAGGGAGATTACGAGAACCATGAGCTTAAGGAAGAAGAAAGCCTTTGAAACCACTCCGGTTAGAATGAAATAGACAAGGGATAAGAACGAAAGACTTCGAACTGCACTCCGGTTGAAAAGGAGAAGCAAAACTTGATAAGATCGAAAGAACTTGAAAAGAGGACACAACACCTCGATTAAGTGGATTTGCAAGGAAAGGACATGATCTTGGAAAACCGAGATGATGGGATGAAGAGAGAAACATCACAATGCCTCCGAAAGAAATGAAAGAATGGGATTAAGAGAATGGAGAATAGAACAACAACCTCTTCTACCGCAAATGAATTTGAAAGAGCCTCCTTAAAAAGAAGGATTGAACAACATTGTTGGGTAATCAACAACGAAGAGAACAAGCTTGTTGTGGGCTTATGAAAAACATCTCAAAACTTGAGGTGAATTTCTGCCACTAATGAAAAAAATTGATTTTATTGAAAGCCACAAAAGAGAGAAATCTTCTTCCACCGAGGTGAGAAGGAAAAAACTTGGATCATAGATAAGCACCACAATTAGCAACATTCACAATGGAAGGCTTTATGTGTAATCTATACCCAGATAACTCCAACTAAGAGATTGATGGGTTGCAAATATCTCCTGAACGAGGAGAAAATGATGGTTTTAAAATATCTCATCCTTGACAACTTGTGAATCACGAAACACGAAGGGAAATTATCAATAATGACATAACACCACCTCAAAAGATAAGATAGAAAGAATGGCACTTTGGAATGCAAGCTGAAGAATTCCTGGACTCCTCAAAACAAAACGTGCGTTGAGCACCATGTTTATTTTAGAGTATAGCTTAGCGGATCTTAACTTCGAGAGAAATCTTGATGAACAATTGAAGAATGAAAGGAATCCTTTATGAACCACCATTTTGAGCCTTCGTGAGAACTCCGGTAATAAAAGAATGATCAAACGAAAGGAAAGTTGAAAAGAACTCCGGTAGAAGCCCTGCAATGATTTAGATGGAGCTCCATGACGATATAACCACGAAGCGTTGCAACTTCGGAAAGAAAGATGGATCACTTGGAATAGAGAATTTACTCATCATGAAAAAACTCCGGAAGAAGGGATTAAATCATTTGTATGAAACAATAATAAGAATTATGTTATGCGTTTCCTTCATCAATTTAAATTGACGACAAGCAACGGATTTGGCATACTACTTATTCTTCTTGAAAAGATTGAAGAGATATAGCCAAGCTTGGGAAGGTCTTCAATGAACCACCGGTAGGATTTGAAAAGAACAAATGAATTGATATGATAAAGAGAAGAGGAATCTTGAAAGAACCACCATAAGAATTAAAGATGAACGTAGCAAAGGCATAATTCACCGGGAAGAATTAGAAAACGAACGAAGATACTTGGGGAAATTTAGATACAAGAGAATGAAGATATCATGAGCTGACTAAGGAATATTTGAGCGATGCACCGGTTAGATTTGGAGAACGAGAGGTGAAAGCTGAGAATGAATTATTCTGAGATGATGGGCTCCGGAGAATCAAACTGAAAATACTCCTGAATTGCTCCGAATGGGTGAAATAAATTCTCACAATCGAAAACAATTATGAGAGGATGGCATAAAGCTAGAACCATGAATCTTCGAAAGAACAAACAAGATTTAAGAGAAACTCTTCTTCGGTCTTCAAAATCTGAGAATGACGATGAGAAACACCACCATGAATTATTGAGGCACTCCGGAATGAGGAGTAGAAAGGTTGAATCAATGATGAAAAGAATTTGAAAGATCTTGGAGAAAGACATATGACTGATGAAATCCATTCTAACGTCAAACTTCAAAAAGGAATTTGAGAAAGCTTCGGGAAAATTAGAAGAGTCAGGTAATATCCTGGGAAATGACCTGTCGGTTAGGGCCCACTTAGAAGAAAAACCGTTGAAGTGATTTTTAAAGAGAGATTGCACCGGTTGAATTAAATGGCTTGAATGAGGTAACAACCTCAAAATAACTTGAACGGATTGAGAATGGAAAGGCGAATCTTCTGAGATATCTTCAACACTCCGGATATGAACTTGTAGAGGTGAATAAATAAGAGAGCCTTGGATAAGAAATTCACATGGCAAAATATGTGAAACAAAAGGAAGATATATGATCAACACCGAAGCTTGAAATTAATCCACCGGAGCAGAAAATGAGTGAAGAATGACGAACTTGAAACACAAGGTAAAACATTGAAAGAAAAGACTGAAGAGACTTCTCACAAATGAAAGGATACATGATTATGAAATCTGACTCCTGAAAGAAAAGGGGTGGGAAGGCGGGAAAACAAAGACAACTTGGGATGGATGAAACAAACACCGTTGAGAAAACTTTGAATTGATCCCACGAATGGGGAAAATGATAGGATCATCTTGTCGAGAAGCGAACCCATTGGAAAAGAATTGACATGACAATCTCGATAAGCAAGAAGGATTAGCATCCTCATAGAAATATGAGAACACCGCTTATGAAAGGTATGGAGTCAACAGTTGACATTGAAGCAACTCGACTACCACAAACCAAAACAAAACAAAGGATTGGCTTGCAGAATAAGATGGAACAAACATATGATAGACCCCATATCGTATCATGTGTCTGTTGGAAAGATATCCTACGTGATACTTGAATTCCCACCTATTAACTCCTGGAACTTTCTGGTTATGCAATCTGGTGTTGGGGATACAGGGAGGCACAAAATATATCACACAACTAACACACCCTACGCTCCAACTGTACCATCCGTCAACACATAACCAAGAAAACTCCAGAAATCGTGTACCCCAACCTTTAAAAAGCATCCGATATACGAGTTGTGGCAATACTCCCGAACTCCCGCCCCAGTACTGGGTGGTGTCGAGGTTATCTCACCACTAACTGCATATAAGATATTTTCGATGTCGGCGAAAAACTCAGGTATACCAGAACTGCAACGATAAAATTGTGACGACAACACCTTGGAGCTTAACTCCCTGGTACACTGCCACAACCCCTAAATGACAGGAGGCACCAAGAACAATGTTCTCGTCACAAAATCATTGGAACAACTCGAAGATACCCGCGTGATCCTAATTTTTTTAGATGGCCACCAGAGAGGGATTCCCCCCTCCGACAGGGTGCCAGAACGGGTATAGATTGGTTTTCGGTGGCTACGGAGGCTTCTGGCAGCGAAAATCCCGATCTATTCTATTCTTCGATGTTTTTAGGGTATATGGACATATATAGGCGAAAGAAATCAGTCAGGGGAGCCACGAGGGGCCCACGAGGGTGTTGGGGCATGCCCAGGTGGTAGGGCGCACCTCCCTGCCTCATGGCTTCCTCGAAGCTTCCCTGATGTCTACTCCAAGTCTCCTGGATTGCTTCCGTTCCAAAAATAACTCTCCCGATGGTTTCATTCCGTTTGGACTCCATTTGATATTCCTTTTCTTCGAAACACTGAAATAGGCAAGGAAACAACAATTTGGGTTGGGCCTCCGGTTAATAGGTTAGTCCCAAAAATAATATAAGAGTGTATAATAAAGACCATAAACATCCAAAACAGATAATATAATAGCATGGAACAATAAAAAATTATAGATACGTTGGAGACGTATCAAGCATTCCCAAGCTTAATTCCTGCCCGTCCTCGAGTAGGTAAATGATAAAAACAGAATTTTTGACGTGGAATTCTACCTAACATATTTATCAATGTAATCTTCTTTATTGTGGCAAGAATATTCAGATCCATAAGATTCAAGACAAAAGTTTAATATTGACATAAAAATAATAATACTTCACGCATAGTAACAAAGTAATCATGTCTCATCAAAATAACATGGCTAAAGAAAGCTATCCCTACAAAATCATATAGTCTGGCTATGCTCAATCTTCATCACACAAAATATTTAAATCATTCACAACCCCAATGACAAGCCAAGCAATCGTTTCATACTTTTGATGTTCTCAAACTTCTTCAATCTTCACGCAATACATGAGCGTGAGCCATGGACATAGCACTATAGGTGGAATAGAATGGTGGTTGTGGAGAAGACAAAAAGGATAAGATAGTATCACATCAACTAGGCGTATCAACGGGTTATGGAGATGCCCATCAATAGATATCAATGTGAGTGAGTAGGGATTGCCATGCAACGGATGCACTAGAGCTATAAGTGTATGAAAGCTCAACAAAAGAAACAGGTGGGTGTGCATCCAACTCGCTTGCTCACGAAGACCTAGGGCATTTTGAGGAAGCCCATCATTGGAATATACAAGCCAAGTTCTATAATGAAAGATTCCCACTAGTATATGAAAGAGACAACATAGGAGACTCTCTATCATGAAGATAATGGTGCTACTTTGAAGCACAAGTGTGGTAAAAGGATAGTAGCATTGCCCCTTCTCTCTTTTTCTCTCATTTTTTATTTTATTTTTTATTTTATTATTTGGGCCTTTTTTTCTTTTGGCCTCTTTTCTCTCTTTTTTTCGTCCAGAGTCTCATCCCTACTTGTGGGGGAATCATAGTCTCCATCATCCTTTCCTCACTAGGACAATGCTCTAATAATGATGATCATCACACTTCTTTTTTACTTACAATTCAAGAATTACAACTCAATACTTAGAACAAAATATGACTCTATGTGAATGCCTCCGGTATTGTACCGGGATATGCAATGAATCAAGAGTGACATGTATGAAAAAAATTATGAACGGTGGCTTTGCCACAAATACAATGTAAACTACATGATCATGCAAAGCAATATGACAATGATGAAGCGTGTCATAACAATGGAATGGTGGAAAGTTGCATGGCAATATATCTCGGAATGGCTATGGAAATGCCATAATAGGTAGGTATGGTGGCTGTTTTGAGGAAGGTATATGGTGGGTTTATGGTACCGGCGAATGTTGCGCGGTACTAGAGAGGCTAGCAATGGTGGAAGGTTGAGAGTGCGTATAATCCATGGACTCAACATTAGTCATAAAGAACTCACATACTTATTGCAAAAATCTATTAGTTATCGAAACAAAGTACTACGCGCATGCTCCTAGGGGGATAGATTGGTAGGAAGAGACCATCGCTCGTCCCCGACCGCCACTCATAAGGAAGACAATCAATAAATAAATCATGCTCCGACTTCATCACATAACGGTTCACCATACGTGCATGCTACGGGAATCACAAACTTTAACACAAGTATCTCTCAAATTCACAACTACTCAAATGGCATGACTCTAATATCACAATCTTCATATCTCAAAACAATCATCAAATATCAAACTTTTCATAGTATTCAATGCACTTTATATGAAAGTTTTTATTATATCCCTCTTGGATGCCTATCATATTAGGACTAAATTCATAACCAAAGAAAACTACCATGCTGTTCTAAAAGACTCCCAAAATAATATAAGTGAATCATGAGAGTTCAACAATTTCTTCAAAATAAAACCACCGCCGTGCTCTAAAAAGATATAAGTGAAGCACTAGAGCAAATGACAAACTACTCCAAAAGATATAAGTGAAGATCAATGAGTAGTCAAATAATTATGCAACTATGTGAATACTCTCTAGCATTTAAGAATTTCACATATTGGTATTTTATTCAAACAGCAAGCATAGCAAAATAAAATAAAATGACGCTCCAAGCAAAACACATATCATGTGGCGAATAAAAATATAGCTCCAAGTAAAGTTACCGATGAACGAAGACAAAAGAGGGGATGCCATCCGGGGCATCCCCAAGCTTAGGCTCTTGGTTTTCCTTGAATATTACCTTGGGGTGCTTTGGTCATCCCCAAGCTTAGGCTCTTGCCACTCCTTATTCCATAGTCCATCGAATCTTTACCCAAAACTTGAAATCTTCACAACACAAAACTTAACAGAAAACTCGTAAGCTCCGTTAGTATAAGAAAATAAATCACCACTTAGTTACTGTTGTGAACTAATTCTAAATTCATATTGGTGTAATATCTACTGTGTTCCAACTTCTCTATAGTTCATACCCTCCGATACTACTCATAGTTTCATCAAAATAAGCAAACAACACATAGAAAACAGAATCTGTGAAAAACAGAACAATCTGTACTAATCTGTAGGTTTCGACTACTTCTGGAACCCCCAAAATTCTAAAGTAAATTGCTAGATGTTAGAGATTTATCTATTAATCATCATCACAAATAATTAACTAAATAGCACTCTTTAATAAAAAATGGCAGCAATTCTCGTTAGCACTAAAGTTTCTGTTTTTTACAGCAAGATCACAAAGACTTTCCCCAAGTCTTCCCAAAGGTTCTACTTGGCACAAACACTAATTAAAATCATAAAAATTCAATCATAACAGAGGATAGATGAATTATTTATTACTAAACAGGAACAAAAAGCAAGGAACAAAAATAAAGTTGGGTTGCCTCCCAACAAGCGCTATCGTTTAACGCCCCTAGCTAGGCATGATGATTTCAATGATGCTCACACAAAAGATAAGAATTGAAACATAAAGAGAGCATCATGAAGAATATGACTAGCACATTTAAGTCTAACCCACTTGCTATGAATAGGGATTTTGTGAGCAAACAACTTATGGGAACAATAATCAACTAGCATAGGAAGGCAAAACAAGCATAACTTCAGAACTTTAAGCACATAGAGAGAGAACTTGATATTATTGCAATTCCTACAAGCATATGTTCCTCCCTCATAATAATTTTCAGTAGCATCATGAATGGATTCAACAATGTAACCATCACATAAAGCATTCTTTTCATGATCTACAAGCAAAGAAATTTTATTACTCTCCACATAAGAAAAATTCTTCTCATTCAGAATAGTGGGAGTATCATAAGAAACTCGAATACTATAAATCGTTTCCACATTAAAAGAGTAATGTTCAGAAAAAGGGTAATCATAATCATGACAAGTTTTATGGTTATCATTATTCTTAATAGCATACAAGTCATCACAATAATCATCATAGATAGCAACTTTGTTCTCATAATCAATTAGAACCTCTTCCGAAATAGTGGAATCATTACTAAATAAAGTCATGACCTCTTAAAATCTAGTTTTATAATTATCACAATAAGATTAAACATACTCCAAAATAGTGGGATCATCACTTCCTAAAGTTGACACTCTTCCGAACCCACTTTCATAAATATAATCATCATAAATAGGAGGCATGCTATTATAATAAATTTGCTCATCAAAACTTGGGAGACAAAAAATATCATGTTCATTAAACATAGCTTCCCCAAGCTTGTGGCTTTGCATATCATTAGCATCATGGATATTCAAAGAATTCATACTAATAACATTGCAATCATCCTCATCATCCAAAGATTTAGTGCCAAACATTCTAATGCATTCTTCTTCTAACACTTTGGCACAATTATCAGAATCCTTATTTTCATGAAAGACATTAAAAAGATGAAGCATATGAGGTATACTCAATTCCATTTTTTTAATAATTTTATTTTATAAACTAAACTAGTGATAAAACAAGAAACAAAAAGATTCGATTGCAAGATCTAAAGTTATACGTTCAAGCGCTAACTTCCCCGGCAACGGCGCCAGAAAAGAGCTTGATGTCTACTACACAACCTTCTTCTTGTAGACGTTGTTGGGACTCCAAGTGCAGGGTTTGTAGGACAGTAGAAAACTTCCCTCAAGTGGATGACCTAAGGTTTATAAATCCGTGGGAGGCGTAGGATGAAGATGGTCTCTCTCAAGCAACCCTTCAACCAAATAACAATGAGTCTCTTGTGTTCCCAACACACCCAATACAATGATAAATTGTATAGGTGCACTAGTTCGGCGAAGAGATGGTGATACAAATGCAATATGGATAGTAGATAATGGTTTTTGTAATCTGAAAATATAAAAACAGCAAGGTAGCAAGTGGTAAAAGTGAGCACAAATGGTATTGCAATGCTAGGAAACAAGGCCTAGGGTTCATACTTTCACTAGTGCAAGTTCTCTCAACAATAATAACATAATTGGATCATATAACTATCCCTCAACATGCAACAAAGAGTCACTCCAAAGTCACTAATAACGGAGAACAAACGAACAGATTATGGTAGGGTATGAAACCACCTCAAAGTTATCCTTTCTGATCGATCTATTCAAGAGTCCGTAGTAAAATAACATGAAGCTATTCTTTCCGTTCGATCTATCATAGCGTTCGTACTAGAATAACACCTTAAGGTACAAATCAACCAAAACCCTAATGTCACCTAGATACTCCAATGTCACCTCAAGTATCCGTGGGTATGATTATACGATATGCATCACACAATCTCAGATTCATCTATTCAACCAACACAAAGAACTTCAAAGAGTGCCCCAAAGCTTCTACCGGAGAGTCAAGACGAAAACGTGTGCCAACCCCTATGCATAAGTTCACGAGGTCACGGAACTCGCAAGTTGATCACCAAAACATACATCAAGTGGTTCATGTAATATCCCATTGTCACCACAGATAAGCACATGCAAGACATACATCAAGTGTTCTCAAATCCTTAAAGACTCAATCTGATAAGATAACTTCAAAGGGAAAACTCAATTCATCACAAGAGAGTAGAGTGGAGAAACATCATAAGATCCAAATATAATAGCAAAGCTCACGATACATCAAGACCGTGCTGTCTCAAGAACATGTGAGAGAGAGAGAGATCAAACACATAGCTACTGGTACATACCCTCAGCCCCGAGGGAGTACTACTCCCTCCTCGTCATGGAGAGCACCGGGATGATGAAGATGGCCACCAGAGAGGGATTCCCCCCTCCGGCAGGGTGCCAGAACGGGTCTAGATTGGTTTTCAGTGGCTACGAAGGCTTCTGGCAGCGAAACTCCCGATCTATTCTATTCTTCGTTGTTTTTAGGGTATATGGACATATATAGGCGAAAGAAGTCAGTCAGGGGAGCCACGAGGGGCCCACGAGGGTGTTGGGGCATGCCCAGGTGGTAGGGCGCACCTCCCTGCCTCATGGCTTCCTCGAAGCTTCCCTGATGTCTACTCCAAGTCTCCTGGATTGCTTCCGTTCCAAAAATAACTCTCCCGATGGTTTCATTCCGTTTGGACTCCGTTTGATATTCCTTTTCTTCGAAACACTGAAATAGGCAAGAAAACACCAATTTGGGCTGGGCCTCCGGTTAATAGTTTAGTCCCAAAAATAATATAAAAGTGGATAATAAAGCCCATAAACATCGAAAACAGATAATATAATAGCATTGAACAATAAAAAATTATAGATATTGGAGACATATCACTTTCCTAAATGGTGAAATTGAGGAGGAAGTTTATGTCAAACAACCTCCCAGCTTTGTTAATCCTAAGAAACTCGATCATGTTTACAAACTTCACAAACCTCTTTATGGTCTTAAACAATCTCCTAAAGCGTGGTATAAATGCTTGACCAAATTCCTTATTGAAAATGGCTTTGAGATTGGAAAGATTGATTCTACTCTTTTTACTAAAAGGGTTAATGGTGAATTATTTGTGTGCCAAATTTATGTTGATGATATCATATTTGGTTCAACTAACCCTCATTTTAGTGAAAAGTTTGGGAAGCTAATGTCGGAGAAGTTTGAGATGTCTATGATGAGTGAACTCAAGTTCTTTCTTTGTTTGCAAATCAAGCAAACTAAGGAAGGCACCTTTGTCTCTCAAACAAAGTACACCAAGGACTTATTCAAGAAGTTTAACATGCAAGAAAGCAAAGGTATGAAAACCCCCATGCCTACTAGTGGACATCTTGACTTGACTAAGGATGGCAAACCGGTTGACCAAATGGTTTATCGCTCTATGATTGGTTCATTGTTATATCTATGTGCCTCCCGTCCCGATATTATGCTAAGTTTGTGCATGTGTGCATGATATCAAGCGACCCCCAAAGAATGACATCTTAAGGCTGTGAAAAGGATAGTGAGATACCTAATACATACACAAAATTTTGGCATTTGGTATCCTAAGAGGTCTTCTTTTGATCTTGTTGGCTACTCCGATTCGGACTATGCCGGTGACAAGGTTGATAGAAAGTCCACTTCGGGTACTTGTCAATTTCTTGGTAGATCTCTTGTATCTTGGTCCTCCAAGAAACAAAACTCGGTATCCTTATCCACCGCCGAAGCGGAATACATTGCTGCCGGTTCATGTTGTGCTCAATTACTTTGGATGACCCAAACTCTTAAAGATTATGGGATCTATGTGGAACATGTTCCATTGCTTTGTGACAATGGAAGTGCTATTAAGATTGCTCATAATCCCATGCAACATTCTCGAACCAAGCACATTGAAGTTCGTCATCATTTCATTCGAGATCATGTTGCCAAAGGGGACATTGATCTTAAGCAAGTTCGTACCGACAAGAAATTGGCGGATATATTCACCAAACTGCTTGATGAGAAAGTATTTTGCCATTTGAGAGGTGAATTGAACATCATTGATGCTTCAAACTTGGAGTAGAAACTCCATTTGGATACATGCAAGGCATGAGCCTTTGACTAATCCTTGATGTTTCTCTTATGATGATGATCATATGTCTTGGATATATTTGCACCCTTGCATGCTATCTAACCCTTGTAGGTACTTGGATGAATCAAAATCTATGAGATTGCAAATAACTCACATCTTGAACAATCTCTACATCACCAAGTCTCTACAATATGGTGGTTGAATACAAGGAAGCATGAAACCTTTCAAAATATCCTTTGACCATTTGTCGGTGTCAAAACCGGCAGATCTCGGGTAGGGGGTCCCGAACTGTGCGTCTAGGCGGATGGTAACATGAGACAAGGGACACGATGTTTTTACCCATGTTCGGGCCCTCTCGATGGAGGTAAAACCCTACTCCTGCTTGATTAATATTGATGATATGGGCAGTACAAGAGTAGATCTACCACGAGATCAAGGAGGCTAAACCCTAGAAGCTAGCCTATGGTATGATTGTTGTATGATGAAGTTGTCCTACGGACTAGAACCCTCCAGTTTATATAGACACCGGATAGGGTTAGGGTTACACAGAGTCGGTTACAATGGTAGGAGATCTTGAATATCCGCATCGCCAAGCTTGCCTTCCACGCCAAGGAAAGTCCCATCCGGACACGGGACGAAGTCTTCAATCTTGTATCTTCATAGTCCTGGAGTCCGGCTGAAGGTATAGTCTGGCTACCCAAACACCCCCTAATCCAGGACTCCCTCACCATTTATATATATATCAAATTTCATTTGGTATCAAATTCATGATTGTCAATTTGGATACACAAGTGCTCTTCCTTGCAAGACTAACCCATGTAGGTAGATGAACTCAAACTACAAGTGGTGCTCCCAATATTTGATGAGCTACAATAATCTTGAGCATCCCACACAAGTTCAACTACACGATCAAGTTCAACACCACCACCCAAGGTATGTTATTCCATCTTAGAGAAGCTTTACCCCAAGTCATGGGTCAAAGCAACTCAACAAGATGCGAATACATCAAATGCTTAAACGAAAAATGGTAACCACATTTTGAGCTTAAACAATGAGTATGACCTATGATCAAGTGTTCTCACTTGACTCCTCAGTCAATATACTCTAACATAGGTGACTTTGTCGCCGACCAATTCTAGATGATGTTCTCTAGTGTTTCTCTATATTCTTGCATTTGTCTCTTTCATATTTGTTTACCTTCATTAGATTTCTTTTCTTTTTCTTTGTTTTGTTCTGCATTCCCTCCATCCAATTCATTGAAAACCCTTTAGTTAATTCATTACAAATCTTTGTGAGATCTTATTTTCCCAGTGAGCTAAGGTGACAAATGTTCTCTCTGTATTGAACTTGGTCACACTGGTCTGTAGCTTTCGGTCAAACTGAACCATTTCGGTGCCACCGGTTAATACAACTCGGTGTTACCGGTTTCACCGGAGAGAAGACAATTTGCCACTTGCATCCTGCATAATTGACCTAGCTCCACTCAATGATTCTTGTCCTCTACCAGCATCACACTCTAAATGCTCCTTTGCTCGGTGACTCAAGGACCAAATCTATTTTGACTCCAGAAGATCCCTTCTTGGAAATTGATGTCAAAAGGGGAGAGAGATCACATCAAAGCTAAAAAGGGGGGAGAGAGAGATCACATCAAAGCTAAAAGGGGGAGAGTACTTCAAAGGGGGAGAATGCTTAATCACATCAAATGGAGAGAGAGACCCCAGATGCTTGGTATTCAAGAGGAGAGAAGTCACATGTCTTTAAGAGGGGAAAGACATGTTAGTTTGTCTTATGTTTCTGTGCTCTGATATGTTTTGCTCTGATTTTCTGTTCCCTATATTCTCCCATTATCAAATATAAGATTCAAGAGGAGAAAGACATCTAAGGGAAGTAAATCTTGAATTCATTGCATATCTCTATCCTTGGGGGCATGTCTATATCCAATGGGAGTACCTAGTACTCATTCTCTACATGTCATCCCAGTCTTGGTACTCTTGTGGTTTGCCGTTAGCTATGTTTAGTAGATGTATCTGTGTTATCTAACCTTGTTTACTCAGGTTCATATCTTCCTAAGCCAGCTCAAGACCACACGGTAAGTATACACATCACATTTGTGTGCATGATGATCTCTTGCTAATGTACATATGGTTTGCAAGAAGGACTCATGAACATGAAGGTACAGTTCCTATATCCACATCATTTGCTCTGATGCATATAGCCAAGATACATGTAACTCATTTCTTGCTCTGTCATGCTTATGCATTCACATGATCTTATATTCCACATTCACATCTTTGCATACATGTAGGGGGAGCCTATGCATGTTACATGTCCTTCCAAAGCTTTACTTGCTATTCCCTATATTTTTATCTAAAGCTTTGATGTATGTTGTCATCAATTACCAAAAAGGGGGACATTGAAAGCACAAGTGCTCCCTAGGTGGTTTTGGTAATTAATGTCAACATATCTCTTGTTGGACTAATGTTTTTATGTAGTACATTTCCGATAAGTTCAACAGATGGAGTGGCGTGGACAAGAGAATGTGGAACCCCTTCAAAATGCTAAGGTCACATATTGGCTCAAGCTCAAGACTCTACATTTTACTTTTAGTGATCCAAGATCACATTGAGTCCATAGGAAAAGCCAATACTATTAAAAGGGGATGAGGGGTTGCTTAATCGCTTGCTTGCTCAAAATGCTCAGTGATATGCTCCAAAGCCCTCAACCACATATGTCCCAAACCAAAAGTCAAACTCGGCCCCACCGATTTGATCCATCCGGCACCACCGAGTTCACTTGACATAGCCACTGCCAGAAACCCTAATCAAATCGGTCTCACTGATGGGATCTCGGTATCACCGAGATGGGCTTGCAAACTCTCTGTTGCCTATTGCAATTATTTCGGTCCCACTGAGATAAGCAATCGGTCCCACCGAGTTTGCCTGACCAATTCTCTGTTTTGCTTATTACCAAAATCGGCCTCACCGAGTTTGTGTAATCGGTCAAACCGAGATGAGGTTTTACCCTAACCCTAGCACATCGGTCCCACCGAGTTGATCATATCGGTCCCACCGAAAAGCCTAACATTCACATTTGAATTGAATCGGTCCCATCGAGTTTTTTGATACGGTCCCAGCAAGTTTGGTGAATTGTGTGTAACGGTTAGATTTTGTGTGGAGGCTATATATACCCCTCCACCCTTCATTATGAAGGAGAGCCATCAGAACGTGCCTACACTTCAGCATTCATTTTCTGAGAGAGAACCACCTACTCATATGTTGAGACCAAGATATTCCATTCCAAGCATTTGAATCTTGATCTCTAGCCTTCCCCAAGTTGCTTTCTACTCAAATCATCTTTCCACCAAATCCAAATCTATGAGAGAGAGTTGAGTGTTGGCGAGACTATCATTTGAAGCACAGGAGCAAGGAGTTCATCATCAACACACAGTCTATTACCTTTTGGAGAGTGGTGTCTCATAGATTGGTTAGGTGTCACTTGGGAGCCTCCGTCAAGATTGTGGACTTGAACCAAGGAGTTTGTACGGGCAAGGAGATCGCCTACTTTGTGAAGATCTACCCTAGTGAGGCAAGTCCTTCATGGGTGATGGCCATGGTGGGATAGACAAGGTTGCTTCTTCATGGACCCTTCGTCGGTGGAGGCCTCCGTGGACTCATGCAACCATTACCCTTCGTGGGCTGAAGTCTCCATCAATGTGGATGTACGGTAGCACCACCTATCGGAACCACGCCAAAAATCTCCGAGTCTCCAATTGCGTTTGAACATTCCAATCCCATCCCTTTACTTTCTTGCAAGTTGCATGCTTTACTTTCCGCTGCTCATATACTCTTGCCATGCTTGCTTGAATGTATTGTGAATGGTTAAACTTGTGCTAAAACTCCACCTTAACTTAAAGAAATTCAAAATTGTCACTTTTCTTTACTAAGAGTCTATTCACCCCCCTCTAGACACCTCTTCTCGATCCTTTGAGGTGGCCATGTGCCTCGCTCGGCTGTGCGAGTTACTGTGAGAGGGGGTGCTGCCAAGGTGGAAGGAAAAGGAGAGGAGGGAGAGGATGACAAGCGGGGCCGGCCCGATGCATGTGTGGGATTTATCAGGGGAGAGAGATCAAGATGTCTAGGTAGGCTGGGCTTGAACTGGAGGAGGAGGCCCAAGTACTCTGCTGGGAGGCCCCTTCCCTTTTCCTTCTTTTTTGAAAATTTGAATTCCAGGTTCAGAAAAGGAAAAGGCCAAGGGTTTAGGTGATGAATTAAGAATAAGTAAAAATAAATTTGGAACCCTAGATTTATGTAGGATTTGAATAAAGTGCTTTGGAATTTTTAGAAGGCAGAAAAATAATTAGAGTTTGAATTATTCTCAAACTTCAATCATTTTTGAACCTGACCAAAACAACTTCAAATAGGATGAAATATGAAAGAGAGGGTGTAGGCAAGAGGCAATATTTATAGGGAAAGAATGAACATTAAAGGAGAAGGGAGAAATGGCACTTGCAAAATAGAAGAAAGGAGAAGGAAGGGAGAGGTGATGATGCATGTGCATGGTCTGAGAGAGATGACAAGGAATGATGCTCACACATATGAAAGTAACAGGTAACATAAGGATGAGTGCAATGCACATGATGCTCATGGAAACAACATGAATGACCAAAAGCAATATGACAAGAGGTAGGCATGGCAAAACAAACAAGGATGGCATAATGCGATATAATAAAAGATGAACATGATGCAAGAAGCAAAATATGACAAGGCAATCAACATGGTCATGGCATAAACATATAGGAATGAAATATGCAAGACAATTATGATAATGCAACAAACATAATAAACACACTACAACAACTAAAATAAAGGAAGGCAACTGGAGCATCGATCTCGGGGCGTCACACCTGTGAACCACCCAGGAGTGTTGCGACAACGTGAGGCGCCGGTGCCGCAAAGCGCATGATGAGGAGGCTGCGCAACTCCTCCCAAGAGGCCACCGAAGATCCTGACAGGTTGAGAAGCCAGGCGCGCGGCGCGCCCGCGAGGGCCATGGGAAGCTAGTTTGCTATGACCTTGTCGTCACCGCCTGTTGCCCAGACAGCCTCCTCATATGCCTTTAGGAAGCCTGTTGGGACCGCCGGACCGTTGTATCGGGGTGGCAGATCTGCCCTGAACCTGGGTGGCCACTACACTCGTCGTAAGTCAGGGGTGAAGGCCCGGAGGCCCTCGGTGCCTCCGTGCACGCCCGTCGATCCAGCCAGAGGGGCGGTGCCCGCCATGAGAGCCGAACAAAGAGATGAAGCAGACGGAGAGACAGAGCGGACAGAGAGGCAGAGCGGGCGAAGAGGCGGAGCGGATGGAGAGGTGGGGTGGGTGGAGGGCGGAGCTTCGATGCACCCCTACCTGGTACGCCAAATGTCGGATTCAGGGTTTCGCAAACCCTTGAGAGGTTCAAACTCTGGGGTGCGTGTGAAGAACTCGTCCTCCCCAGTATGCCTGCTCAACGATTCCAAGGCCTAGCTCGATGAACCCAACAAACAAGGGACACAACAGTTTATCCTGCTTTGGGCCACCTTGTGGTGTAATACCCTACTTAAGCTTTGTGGTGGATTTCCTCGAGAGGCTGAGGATGAACTAGTACGGTGGCAGAATAGCCTTGGGAGGTGAGGTGTTCTTGAGCTTGATGAGCTGGTGGGTGAGAGGATGATCCGAATGATCCGTCCCCCTCTATGATGGTGGCTAAGTCCTATTTATAGTGGCCTTGGTCCTCTTCGCAAAATGTAGGCGGGAAGGGATCCCACAACGCCCAAATTCGAAGAGAGACAACTAGTACAAGTTATCCTCACAAAAGTAGTCTTCGCCTCAAAAGCCTCTGGTGCTGACGCCGCGGTGGGCTCCGCGGTGGGCTCCGCGATGACCCCTGTCCTGCCGTCCTAGCGGTCTTGGTCTCATTGCACCAAAATGGAAACCTTTGTTTGATTCCTTGGGACCCCACACCTACACTTGCTCCCTTGGCACCAAAGAGGAAACTGGTGAAGGAAATATGCCCTAGAGGCAATAATAAAGTTGTTATTTATATTTCCTTATATCATGATAAATGTTTATTATTCATGCTAGAATTGTATTAACCGGAAACTTAGTACATGTGTGAATACATAGACAAATAGAGTGCCCCTAGTATGCCTCTACTCGACTAGCTTGTTAATCAAAGATGGTTAAGTTTCCTGACCATAGACACGTGTTCTCATTTGATGAACAGGATCACATCATTAGAGAATGATGTGATGGACAAGACCCATTCGGTAGTAATGATCGTTTAGTTTTATTGCTATTGCTTTCTTCATGACTTATACATGTTCCTCTGACAATGAGATTATGCAACTCCCGAATACCGGAGGAATACCTTGTGTGCTATCAAACGTCACAACGTAACTGGATGATTATAAAGATGCTCTACAGGTGTTTCTGATGGTGTTTGTTGAGTTGGCATAGATCGAGATTAGGATTTGTCACTCTGTGTATCGAAGAGGTATCTCTGGGCCCTCTCGGTAATGCACATCACTATGAGCCTTGCAAGCAATGTGACTAATGAGTTAGTCACATGATGATGCATTATGGAACGAGTAAATAGACTTGCTGGTAATGAGATTGAAATAGGTATGGTGATACCGACGATTGAATGTCGGGCAATAACACACCGATGACAAAGGGAACAACGTATGTTGTTATGCGGTTTGACTGATAAAGATCTTCATAGAATATGTAGTAGCCAATATGAGCATCCAGGTTCCGCTATTGGTTATTGATCGGAGATGTGTCTCGGTCATGTGTACATAGTTCTCGAACCCGTAGGGTCCGCACGCTTAAGGTTCAATGATGATTTGTACTATGAGTTCTATGATTTGATTACCGAAGTTTGTTCGGAGTCCCGGATGAGATCACGGACATGACGAGGAGTCTCGAACTAGTTGAGACATAAAGATTGATATATTGGACGATGTCATTCGGACACCGGATGAGTTCCGAGAGGTACCGGGTAATTATTGGAGTGCTGGAGGGTTATCGGAACCCCTCGGGGGGACTAATGGGCCTTAGTGGGGAGAGATAAGGGCCACAAGGGGCTGGCCGCGCGCCCCCCTTGGGTCCGAATTGGACTAGGGGAAGGGGGCGGCGCCCCCTTTCCTTCCCCTCTCCCTCTCCCTTCCTTCTCCCCCTTCCTCTAGGTGGAATCCTACTAGGACTTGGTGTCCTAGTAGGACTCCTCTCTCCTAGCGCGCCCTACAGGGGCCGGCTGGCCTCCCCCTCCCCTCCTTTATATACGGGGATAGGGGGCACCCTAGAACACACAAGATCAATTGTCTTAGCCATGTGCGGTGCCCCCCTCCACAGTTTACCACCTCGGTCATATCGTTGTAGTGCTTAGGCGATGCCCTGCACCGATAACTTCATCATCACCATCGCCACGCCGTCGTGCTGAAGAAACTCTCCCTCGTCCTGAAGTAGACCAAGAGCTCGTGGGACGTCATCGATCTGAACATGTGCTGAACACGGATGTGCCATACATTCGGTGCTTGGATCGGTTGGATCTCACAGACGTTGAACTACATCAACCGCGTTCCTAAACGCTTCCGCTTTCGGTCTATGAGGGTACATGGACACACTCTCCCCTCTTGTTGCTATGCATCTCCTAGATAGATCTTGCATGATCATAGGAATTTTTTTGAAATATTGTGTTCCCCAACAGTGGCATCCAAGCCAGGTCTATGCGTAGATGTTATATGCACGAGTAGAAAACAATGAGTTGTGGGCGATAATAGTCATACTGCTTACCAGCAACATCTTACTTTGATTCAGCGGTATTGTTGGATGAAGCAGCCCGGACCAACATTACATGACCATGCTCATGAGACTGGTTCTACCGACGTGCTTTGCACACAGGTGGCTGGCGGGTGTCTGTTTGTCCAACTTTAGTTGAATCGAGTTTGACTACGCACAGTCCTTGTTGAAGGTTAAAACAACACACTTGACGAAAAATCATTGTGGTTTTGATGCATAGGTAAGAACGGTTCTTGCTAGAAGCCCATTGCAGCCATGTAAAACTTGCAACAACAAAGTAGAGGCCGTCTAACTTGTTTTTGCAGGGCATGTTGTGATGTGATATGATCAAGACGTGATGAGATATAAATTGTTGTATGAGATGATCATGTTTTGTATAAGTTATTGGCAACTGGCAGGAGCCTTGTGGTTGTCGCTTTATTGTATGAAATGCAATCGCCATGTAATTGCTTTACTTTATCACTAAGTGGTAGCGATAGTTGTAAAAGCAATAGTTGGCAAGAGGACAACGATGCTACGATGGAGATCAAGGTGTCAAGCCAGTGACGATGGTGATCATGATGGTGCTTTGGAGATGGAGATCAAAGGAACAATATGATGATGGCCATATCATATCACTTATTTTGATTGCATGTGATGTTTATCATTTATGCATCTTATTTTGCTTAGTACGGTGGTAGCACTATAAGATGACCTCTCACTAAATTTGAAGGTATAAGTGTTCTCCCTGAGTATGCACCGTTGCTACAGTTCGTCGTGCCGAGACACCATGTGATGATCGGGTGTGATAAGCTCTATGTTCACATACAACGGGTGCAAGCCAGTTTTGCACATGCAGAATACTCGGGTTAAACTTGACGAGCCTAGCATATGTAGATTTGGCCTCGTAACATTGAGACCGAAAGGTCGAACATGAATCATATAGTAGATCTGAACAACATAGTGATGTTCACCATTGAAAACTACTCCATCTCACGTGATGATCGGACATGGTTTAGTTGATATGGATCTCGTGATCATTTAGATGACTAGAGAGATGTCTCCCTAAGTGGGAGTTCTTAAGTAATATGATTAATTGAACTTTAATTTATCATGAACTTAGTACCTGATAGTATTTTGCATGTCTATGTTGTTGTAGATCAATGGCCCATGCTACTGTTCCCTTGAATTTTAATGTGTTCATAGAGAAAGCTAAGTTGAAAGATGATGGTAGCAACTACACAGACCGGGTCCATAACTTGAGGATTATCCTCATTGCCGCACAGAAGAATTACGTCCTGGAAGCACCGCTAGGTGCAAAACCCACTGCAGGAGCAACTCCAGACGTTATGAACGTCTGGCAGAGCAAAGCTGATGACTACTCGATAGTTCAGTGTGCCATGCTTTACGGCTTAGAACCGGGACTCCAACGACGTTTTGAACGTCATGGAGCATATGAGATGTTCTAGGAGTTGAAGTTAATATTTCAAGCAAATGCCCAGATTGAGAGATATGAAGTCTCCAATAAGTTCTACAGCTTCAAGATGGAGGAGAATAGTTCTGTCAGTGAACATATACTCATAATGTCTGGGTACCACAACCACTTGACTCAACTAGGAGTTAATCTTCTTGATGAGAGTGTCATTGACAGAGTTCTTCAGTCACTGCCACCAATCTACAAAAGCTTCGTGCTGAACTATAATATGCAAGGGATGGATAAGACAATTCCCGAGCTCTTTGCGATGCTAAAGGCTGCAGAGGTAGAAACCAAGAAGGAGCATTAAGTGTTGATGGTTAACAAGACCACTAGTTTCAAGAAAAAGGGCAAAGGGAAGAAGGGGAACTTCAAGAAGAATGGCAAGCAAGTTGCTGCTCAAGTGAAGAAGCCCAAGTCTGGACCTAAGCCTGAGACTGAGTGCTTCTACTGCAAAGGGACTGGTCACTGGAAGTGGAACTGCCCCAAGTATTTGGCGGATAAGAAGGATGGCAAAGTGAAAGGTATATTTGATATACATGTTATTGATGTGTACCTTACTAATGCTCGTAGTAGCGCCTGGGTATTTGATACTGGTTCTGTTGCTCTTATTTGCAACTCGAAACAGGGGCTACGGATTAAACGAAGATTAGCTAAGAACGAGGTGACGATGCGTGTGGGAAATGGTTCCAAAGTCGATGTGATCGCTGTCAGCACATACGCTACCTCTACATCTACCGTCGGGATTATTTTTATACATAAATAATTGTTATTTGGTGCCAGCGTTGAGCATGAACATTATATTTGGATCTTGTTTGATGCGAGACGGTTATTCATTTAAATCAGAGAATAATGGTTGTTTTATTTATATGAGCAATATATTTTATGGTCATGCACCCTTGATGAGTGGTCTATTCTTGTTGAATCTCGATTGTAGTGATACCCATATTCATAATATTGAAGCCAAAAGATGCAAGGTTTATAATGATAGTGCAACTTATTTGCGGCACTGCCATTTAGGTCATATTGGTGTAAAGCGCATGAAGAAACTCCATGCTGATGGACTTTTGGAATCACTTGATGCTTGCGAACCATGCCTCGTGGGCAAGATGACTAAGAATCCGTTCTCCAAAACAATGGAGCGAACAACAGACTTGTTGGAAATAATACATACTGATGTATGCGGTCCGATGAGTGTTGAGGCTCGCGACGGGTATCGTTGTTTTCTGACCTTCACAGATGACTTGAGCAGATATGGGTATATCTACTTGATGAAACATAAGTATGAAACATTTGAAAAGTTAAAGCATTTTAGAGTGAAGTAGAAAATCATAGTAACAAGAAAATAAAGTTTCTACGATCTGATCATGGAGGTGAATATTTGAGTTATGAGTTTGGTTTTCATTTGGAACAATGCGGAATAGTTTCGCAACTCATGCCACCTGGAACACCACAGCATAATGGTGTGTCCGATCATCGTAACCGCACTTTATTAGATATGGTGCAATCTATGATGTCTCTTACTGATTTACCGCTATCGTTTTGGGGTTATGCTTTAGAGACGGCTGCATTCACGTTAAATAGGGCACCATCTAAATTCGTTGAGACGACATCATATGAACTGTGGTTTGGCAAGAAACAGAAGTTGTCTTTTCTTAAAGTTTGGGGTTGCGATGCTTATGTGAAAAAGCTTCAACCTGATAAGCTCAAACCCAAATCGGAGAAATGTGTCTTCATAGGATACCCAAAGGAGACTATTGGGTACACCTTCTATCACAGATCCGAAGGCAATATTTTCATTGCTAAGAATGGATCCTTTCTAGAGAAGGAGTTTCTCTTGAAAGAAGTGAGTGGGAGGAAAGTAGAACTTGATGAGGTAATTGTACCTTCTCTCGAATTGTAAAGTAGTTCTTCACAGAAATCAGTTCTAGTGATTCCTACACCAATTAGTGAGGAAGCTAATGATGATGATCATGCAACTTCAGATCAAGTTACTACTGAACCTCGTAGGTCAACCAGAGTAAGGTCCGCACCAGAGTGGTACGGTAATCCTATTCTGGAGGTCATGTTACTTGACCATGACGAACCTACGAACTACGAGGAAGCGATGGTGAGCCCAGATTCCGCGAAATGGCTTGAGGCCATGAAATCTGAGATGGGATCCATGTATGAGAACAAGGTGTGGACTTTGGTTGACTTGCCCGATGATTGGCAAGCCACAGAGAATAAATGGATGTTCAAGAGAAGAAGACTGACGCTGACGGTAATGTTACTGTCTACAAAGTTTGACTTGTTGTGAAAGGTTTTTGAGAAGTTCAAGGAGTTGACTACGATGAGACCTTCTCACCTGTAGCATTGCTTAAGTCTGTCCGAATCATGTTAGCAATTGCCACATTTTATGATTATGAAATCTGGCAAATGGATGTCAAAACTGCATTCCTTAATGGATATCTTAAAGAAGAGTTGTATATGATGCAACCAGAAGGTTTTGTCGATCCTAAAGGTGCTAACAAAGTGTGCAAGCTCCAGCAATCCATTTATGGACTGGTGCAAGCCTCTCGGAGTTGGAATATAAGCTTTGATAGTGTGATCAAAGCATATGGTTTTATACAAACTTTTGGAGAAGCCTGTATTTACAAGAAAGTGAGTGGGAGCTCTATAGCATTTCTGATACTATATGTGGATGACATATTATTGATCGGAAATGATACTGAATTTCTGAATAGCATAAAAGGATACTTGAATAAGAATTTTTCAATGAAAGACCTTGGTGAAGCTGCTTATATATTGGGCATCAAGATCTATAGAGATAGATCAAGACGCTTAATTGGACTTTCACAAAGCACATACCTTGATAAAGTTTTGAAGAAGTTCAAAATTGATCAGTCAAAGAAAGGGTTCTTTCCTGTGTTACAAGGTGTGAAGTGATACGTCTCCAACGTATCTATAATTTTTTATTGTTCCATGCTATTATATTACCAACCTTGGATGATTTATATGCAGTTATATACTATTTTATATGATTTTTGGGACTAACCTATTAACCTAGAGCCTAGTGCCAGTTTCTGTTTTTTCGATGTTTTTCAGTATCGCAGAAAAGGAAAATCAAACGGAGTCCAATTGACCTGAAACTTCACGGAACTTATTTTTGGACCAGAAGAAGGCCATGGAGTAAAAGAGTTGGGCCAGAAGAGTCTCGGGCTGCCCACGAGGGTGGGGGGCGCGCCCACCCCTTGGGCACGCCTCCCTACCTTGTGGACAACCCGGAGACCCCCCGACTTGTTCTCGACACCAAAACCTCTTATATATACTGAAACTTCCAGAAAGAAACCTAGATCGGGATTTTCGCCGCCGCAAGCCTCCGTAGCCACCGAAAACCAATCTAGACCCGTTCCGGCACCCTGCCGGAGGGGGGAATCCCTCTCCGGTGGCCATCTTCATCATCCCTGCGCTCTCCATGACGAGGAAAGAGTAGTTCACCCTCGGGGCTGAGGGTATGTAGCAGTAGCTATGTGTTTGATCTCTCTCTCTCTCTCTCTCTCGTGTTCTTGATATGGCACGATCTTGATGTATCGCAAGCTTTGCTATTATAGTTGGATCTTATGATGTTTCTCCCCCTCTACTCTCTTTTGATGAATTGAGTTTTCCCTTTGAAGTTATCTTATCGGATTGAGTCTTTAAGGATTTGAGAACACTTGATGTATGTCTTGCATGTGCTTATCTGTGGTGACAATGGGATATCACGTGATCCACTTGATGTATGTTTTGGTGATCAACTTGCGAGTTCCGTGACCCCGTGAACTTATGCATAGGGGTTGGCACACATTTTCGTCTTGACTCTCCGGTTGAAACTTTGGGTAACTCTTTGAAGTTCTTTGTGTTGGGTGAATAGATGAATCCGAGATTGTGTGATGCATATCGTATAATCATACCCACGGATACTTGAGGTGACATTGGAGTATCTAGGTGACATTAGGGTTTTGGTTTATTTGTGTCTTAAGGTGCTATTCTAGTACGAACTCTATGATAGATTGAATGAAAAAATAGCTTCGTGTTATTTTACTACGGACTCTTGAATAGATCGATCAGAATGAATAACTTTGAGGTGGTTTCGTACCCTACAATAATATCTTCGTTTGTTCTCCGCTATTAGTGACTTTGGAGTGACTCTTTGTTTCATGTTGTGGGATAGTTATATGATCCAATTATGTTATTATTGTTGAGAGAACTTGCACTAGTGAAAGTATGAACCCTAGGTCTTGTTTCAACACATTGCAATACCGTTTTCGCTCACTTTTATCATTAGTTACCTTGCTGTTTTTATAGTTTCGGATTACAAAAACCTATATCTACCATCCATATTGCACTTGTATCACCATCTCTTCGCCGAACTAGTGCACCTATACAATTTATCATTGTATTGGGTGTGCTGGGGACACAAGAGACTCTTTGTTATTTGGTTGCAGGGTTGTTTGAGAGAGACCATCTTCATCCTATGCCTCCCACGGATTGATAAACCTTAGGTCATCCACTTGAGGGAAATTTGCTACTGTCCTACAAACCTCTGCACTTGGAGGCCCAACAACGTCTACAAGAAGAAGGTTGTGTAGTAGACATCATGAAGTTGAGCCAGACTCAATGCCCGACCACTGTAGAAGATAGAGATAAAACGAAAGTCATTCCCTATGCCTGAGCCATAGGTTCTATCATGTATGCAATGCTGTGTACCAGACCTGATGTGTGCCTTGCTATTAGTTTAGCAGGGAGGTACCAAAGTAATCCATGAGTGGATCACTTGACAGCGGTCAAGAACATCCTGAAATACCTGAAAAGGACTAGGGATATGTTTCTCGTTTATGAAGGTGACAAAGAGCTCGTCGCAAACAGTTACGTCGATGCAAGCTTTGACATTGATCCGGATGACTCCAAGTCACAAACCGGATACGTATTTATATTGAATGGTGGAGCTGTCAGTTGGCGTAGTTCCAAGTAGAGCATTGCGGAGGGATCTACGTGTGAAGCGGAGTACATAGCTGCTTCGGAAGCAGCAAATGAAGGAGTTCATATCTGATCTAGGTGTAATACCTAGTGCATCGGGTCCAATGAAAATCTTTTGTGACAATACTGGAACAATTGCCTTGGCAAAGGAATCCAGATTTCACAAGAGAACCAAAAACATCAAGAGACGCTTCAATTCCATCCGCGATCAAGTCAAGGAGGGAGACATAGAGATTTGCAAGATACATACAAATCTTAATGTTGTAGACCCGTTGACTAAGCCTCTCTCACGAGCAAAACATGATCAACACCAAGACTCCATGGGTGTTAGAATCATTACTATGTAATCTAGATTACTGACTCTAGTGCAAGTGGGATACTGAAGGAAATATGCCCTAGAGGTAATAATAAAGTTGTTATTTATATTTCCTTATATATGATAAATGTTTATTATTCATGCTAGAATTTTATTAACCTAAAACTTAGTACATGTGTGAATACATAGACAAATAGAGTGTCCCTAGTATGCCTCTACTAGACTATCTCGTTAATCAAAGATGGTTAAGTTTCCTGACCATAGACATGTGTTGTCATTTGATGAACGGGATCACATCTTACAAAATGATGTGATGGACAAGACCCATCCGTCAGCTTAGCATAATGATCGTTTAGTTATATTGCTATTGCTTTCTTCACGACATATACATGTTCCTCTGACTATAAGATTATGCAACTCCCGAATACCAGAGGAATACCTTGTGTGCTATCAAACGTCACAACGTAACTGGGTGATTATAAAGATGCTCTACAGGTGTCTCCGATGGTGTTTGTTGAGTTGGCATAGATCGAGATTAGGATTTGTCACTCCGTGTATCGGATAGGTATCTCTGGGCCCTCTCGGTAATGCACATCGCTATGAGCCTTGCAAGCAATGTGGCTAATGAGTTAGTCACGGGATGATGCATTACGGAATGAGTAAATAGACTTGCCGGTAACGAGATTGAACTAGGTATGATGATACCGACGATTGAATCTCGGGCAAGTAACATACCGATGACAAAGGGACCAATGTATGTTGTTATGCGGTTTGACCGATAAATATCTTCATAGAATATGTAGTAGCCAATATGAGCATCCAGGTTCCACTATTGGTTATTGACCGAAGATGTGTCTCGGTCATGTCTACATAGTTCTCGAACCCATAGGGTCCGCATGCTTAATGTTCAATGATGATTTGTATTCTGAGTTATGTGATTTGATGACCGAAGTTTGTTTGGAGTCCCGGATGAGATCACGGACATGATGAGGAGTCTTGAAATGGTTGAGACATAAAGATTGATATATTGGGCGATGTTATCCGGTCACCAGATGAGTTCGGAGAGGTACCGGGTAATTATCAGAGTGCCGGAGGGTTATCGGAACCTCCCGGGGGAACTAATGGGCCTTCATTGGCCTTAGTGGGAAGAGAGAAGGGCCACAAGGGGCTCGCTGCGCGCCCCAACCTTGGGTCCGAATTGTACTAGGGGAAGGGGGCGCCCCCCTTTCCTTCCTCTCTCCCTCTCCCTTCCTTCTTCCCTTCCTCCAGGTGGAATCCTACTTGGACTTGGAGTCCTAGTAGGACTCCTCTCTCCTGGCGCACCCTACAGGGGCCGGCCGGCCTCCCCCTCCCCTCCTTTATATACGGGGGCAGGGGGCACCCTAGTACACACAAGATCAATTATCTTAGCCGTGTGCGGTGCCCCCCTCCACAATTTACCACCTCGGTCATATCGTCGTAGTGCTTAGGCAAAGCCCTGCGCCGGTAAGTTCATTATCACCATCGCCACGCCGCCGTGCTGATGAAACTCTCCCTTGTCCTCAACTGGATCAAGAGCTCGAGGGACGTCATTGAGCTGAACGTGTGCTGAACACGGAGGTGCCGTAGTTCGGTGCTTGGATTGGTTGGATCGCGAAGACGTTCGACTACATCAACCGCGTTACTAAACGCTTCTGCTTTCGGTCTACGAGGGTACGTGGACACACTCTCCCCTTTCATTTCTAGGCATCTCCTAGATAGATCTTGCGTGATCGTAAGAATTTTTTTGAAATACTGCGTTCCCCAACAATTGGTACATTGCGCCCGCTGGCGCCCGCCTGGCCTTGGTCGTCATGGCTCAAGTCATATGAACCTCGCGAGGTGCACCTTGCATAGATATCTCTGCTCCTCGGGAGCCAGCCTAGTGAGGCTGCCCCTCAGAAAGGCCCTAGATGTCGTCCGCCTCGCGAGGCTTGGCCCCTCGCGAGGGTCTTGGATTGTTGTCATTGAATCTAGGCCATACCAAGTCGTTGATGGAGCCCCGCCGTGGGCTGCAGGTAGGCAAGTTTGGGAACCCCTGTTCCCAGAATGCCGACAAGGCGGCTTATCATCATACATTAATCCACCATACTTTTATTCTCAGGCCATAACTTTTAACTTGCCATCATGACTAAGACTCCCACCTCTTGTGACTGGATTGCCTCCAAAGTCACGGTGAGCACACTCAATGATTTTGTGACCATGGGGGTTTTGCCTCCTCAAGAGGTCATTCACTGGCAGGTTGCAGGCTCCGAATGTCCCCCTGAACCCCAAGAAGGGGAGGCTGTAGTTTTTATAGATCATCTTCTCCGTTGTTTCTCACCCCCGGGTCAAAAAAAATTCAGGATGTTTTATATTTCTACAATATTCATCCACAAGACATTGGTCCCAACTCCGTCTCTAACGTATGCAACTTCCAAGTATTTTGCGAGGTGTACCTTAGGGAGGAACCCTCTGTTGATTTATTCAGACACAACTTTTATATCAACTGTCAAACTGAAATGTCAGATGGGCCCAGTCTTGAGCTCGGTGGTGTTTCCATCCAAAGGTGAAGAGACGTAGTTTTTCCTTCACCCGCCCTGCCCAATCACCCCAAAGACTGGAATTTCACCTGGTTCTACTGCAAAGATACCTCCCCATCTAGAGAGAACCCCTTGCCAGGTTTCCGCTCCTACCGGCTTGATACGTCTCCGTCGTATCTACTTTTCCAAACACTTTTGCCCTTGTTTTGGACTCTAACTTGCATGATTTGAATGGAACTAACCCGGACTGACGCTGTTTTCAGCAGAATTACCATGGTGTTATTTATGTGCAGAAACAAACGTTCTCGGAATGACCTGAAACTTCACGGAGCAACTTTTTGGAAAATATAAAAAATACCTGCAAAAGATGAAGGCCAGGGGGCCCCCACCTGTCCACGAGGGTGGGGGCGCGCCCCCTACCTTGTGGCCCCCTGGTGCCTCTCCGACTCCAACTCCAACTCTATATATTGTGTTTCGGGGAGAAAAAAATTAGAGAGAAGGATTCATCGCGTTTTACGATACGGAGCCGCCGCCAAGCCCTAAAACCTCTCGGGAGGGCTGATCTGGAGTCCGTTCGGGGCTCCGGAGAGGGGAATCCATCGCCATCGTCATCATCAACCATCCTGCATCACCAATTTCATGATGCTCACCGCCATGCGTGAGTAATTCCATCGTAGGCTTGCTGGACGGTGATGGGTTGGATGAGATTTATCATCTAATCGAGTTAGTTTTGTTAGGGTTTGATCCCTAGTATCCACTATCTTCTGAGATTGATGTTGCTATGACTTTGCTATGCTTAATACTTGTCACTAGGGCCCGAGTGCCATGATTTCAGATCTGAACCTATTATGTTTTCATCAATATATGAGAGTTCTTGATCCTATCTTGCAAGTCTATAGTCACCTATTATGTGTTATGATCCGTTAACCCCGAAGTGACAATAATCGGGATACTTACCGGTGATGACCGTAGTTTGAGGAGTTCATGTATTCACTATGTGTTAATGCTTTGTTTCGGTACTCTATTAAAAGGAGGCCTTAATATCCCTTAGTTTCCGTAAGGAACCCGCTGCCACGGGAGGGTAGGACAAAAGATGTCATGCAAGTTCTTTTCCATAAGCACGTATGACTATATTTGGAATACATGCCTACATTACATTGATGAACTGGAGCTAGTTCTGTGTCACCCTAGGTTACGACTGTTACATGATGAACCTCATCCGGCATAATTTTCTATCACCGATCCATTGCCTACGAGCTTTCCATATATTGTTCTTCGCTTATTTACTTTTCCGTCGCTATTGCTATCATCACTACAAAATACCAAAACCATTACTTTTACTACTGTTACCTTTTGCTACCGTTACCACTATTATCATATTACCTTGCTACTAAACACTTTGCTGCAGATATTAAGTTCACAGGTGTGGTTGAATTGACAGCTCAGCTGCTAATACTTGAGAATATTCTTTGGCTCCCCTTGTGTCGAATCAAAAAATTTGGGTTAATACTCTACCCTCGAAAACTGTTGCGATCCCCTATACTTGTGGGTTATCACGGCTTACCACTATCGGCCAGCTTCCAGGTCATTTAACTGCTGCCGAACACGCTCCCTTTGCTGCCACCTTTTCAAAGATAAGGGCCTTGCTCGCCAATGGCCTAACTGGAGTTGACCTAGTCCGGCTGGCGCGGCGGCTTAATGTGTCATTATACTAGTGACCCAAAAGACCCACAACGCTACAACCCATCTCGTTTAACTGATAATGAGATCAATGAGATGGTCAATATGCTGCTCGGTGAGTCTCTGGCAAGCTGCAGCAAAGTGGGATTGAATCCCTTCTAGACACTTAACTTGGCTCCTCCTGTAAGTCATTAGATCGTCATCATGTTTTCATCCATTTTTGTAACTTTCTCCTTATTTCATTTTTCTGTTGCTCATTTGTATACATGCCAACTCTCCATTCTAGAGAAGGAAACTTCAAGCCACCGCCCCAGTTAAGAAGACCAAAACAAAAACTCGTGGTCTAGGTCGCCCCAAGAAACCATCAACCGAAGAAATGCTCCATCTTGATGATGAGTCGGAGGTAGAACTTGACTCCCTTGGCTTTCTTTTCATGCAACTTATTGACGCTGATTCCTCTCAGGAAGAGGCAGAGACCAGCCATGCAGATGCGGTAGAGGTAACTATAATTTCCTCCAGCTCAGAAGCCTTAACAACCAAGAAAATTCGGCAGGTCGTCCAGAAGGTGAAATTTTCCCATCCTCTTGCTCACTTGGATCCCAACTTTATTTTGAAGAAATAGCAACACGAGTCAAGGCGCTTGACCTGGAGTGGCGACTCTCACGACCTCGTCTCCGGCTTACCTAACACGCCTGCTCTTTGCAAGCATCGACATGAGGTGCCACATAACCCAGACTCTCTTTACCCATTAGCTGACCTCATACGTCAACCTCTTAATCCTTCGAACTCAAATTATCAAAAGACAGCTCTGTCATTCAGTGACTCTTCTAGGACTCAGATGCCAACTTTTAAGATCGCCCATGGTGCAAGTATTTCAATTTGTTAAGAAGCAGAAGTTGGGCGGGTCTTCGAAGGATCCCAAAACTGCTGAACCAGAGAAGCAGTCTACAGATATTTCTGAGGCCCTCACTCAAGACCCGGAAGAACCTATTAATGACCCGCCACCATCAATCGATGCCACCGCCCCTGAGCAAATGGATACTGAATTTAACCTGGCGGCCAGCCATGACCCGCCGATCCCTAAGTCGCCGACTTCTCCGAAGCCAGCTGAAGAGATCCCTCTTGAAAAGGACTCTGATAATGTGACCATCACTAGGACAACTCATACAGTGCCAGGGGCTTCCACTGTGGTAGCTAAGCATGGTGCCAAGGAAGAATCTCCTTCATTGGAAAAAGGCAAGGCGAAGCTGGACCAAGAAAGCTGTGCTGCCCTTAGTGCAAGCGACATCCATGCAGGCTATCTGAACCACCTTCATACTAGCCATGATCTGGAAGCTGGCTTAGTGAACCTGATGAAGGAACTCTATGAGGTATGTTGCTAACCCCTTTCCATATGCATTTATATAGTCGCCAAGTCTAGAGTATAGGAAAATAGTGACTATGCTGTAGACTTATAACCTTTTACAATTTGTAACCCCAATTCTTCATGTTCTCCTTGCATATTAACCATTGCCTTATCTATTTCATGCAGAATTGAACATGAAGGAATCACAAGTTGGTGATTTAAGAAAAAGTTTAAACCTGCAGTAGACAGAAACCTCCAAGGCCAAGTTAGAGCTGATAGCCTCATTAGAAGAAATTGAGAAACTTAAAGCAGGTTTTGATGTTGGGAGAGACGTCTAGGAGTTTGACAAGGCTACTCTAACAAAAAAGGCCGAAGATGCTGAAGCTGCGCTTAAGCTGATAACTAAAAAGTTATTCGGCTACAACACATCTCTCAAATGATAGTCGCCATCTTCGGTAAGTGTAATGCGCCATTCAAATTCCGTAACCAACCTGGCTTCTCATATATATATATATATATATATATATATATATGACAGCACTATTCTAATCCCAGGATTAGAATGGTTATTTGGATCACGACGCGCCCTATATAGGAGCCGCGGTGGTGTTCCTGAACTCCCGCAACTGTGCACGTTATAGAGAAAAGAAACCAAACCACACGATCCACCCCCACCCCATCGATCCCCGCATCTGTTCCCTGGATCAGGCAACCGTCGTCCTCCCCCGGATCGCGCAGCCGCCGCCGTCCCACCCAGATCGCGCCGCCACCGCCGTCCTCCCCGGGTCGCGCAGCCGCCGCCGTCCTCCCCGGATCGCGCAGCCGCCGCCGTCCTCCCAGATCGCGCAGCCGCCGCCGTCCTCCCTGGATCACGCCGCCCCAGATCACGCCGCCGCCGCCCTCCCCAGATCACGTCGCCGCCGTTTCCATTCTCCCTGGATTGTGCTGCCACATCCACCCGCCAGTCCACATCCCTGGAGCGCCTCCTCCCGCAACACCGCCGGTGGCCTCCTCCTAGATCCGGCTTGACTACCCACTGCAGTCGGCACATGCCCCATCCCGCGGCCGCCCCGGATCCCCACCTGCCGCCGCGACCTTCCAGCAACTGCCACATCGACCTTCCTCCCTCCATAGGCACCTGCCGCAGGTGACGCGCCCCCACGACATATGCTTCTTCCCTGCTGCTCTGCTCCCGAAAAGTACCTCAACCCCTACTGGCGCCAGCCGCCAGTGCGACACCTCTCCCCCTCCCACTGGTTCTTCTGTTCCTGGCCTGTGTGGCCTTATGATCGTCGTTCTCGTCCATCTCCCCCAGAAGTTCAAGGATTCTTTTTTGTGCAGATTCTACAATCAGTACAATCCTCCCTGATTGTTCTATTTATTTTGTTCATTTTGTGTGTGACCCCGCTCTGATTTGCTATGAGCAAACAAGAAAAATCTTGCGGCAGATCTCCTAAAAAATGTGTGCGGCAGATCTCATCCTCTCTCTTTATGTGTGACCATTTTAGAGATCTTTGATTTTCTTTGTTCTTGTGTATGAGTTGATGGCATCTACCCATTTCATGTTATACTTACAACAACACCGTGTGTGTGCGCACGCATTCTGTGTGTATGTTTTGTCAAATAATGGCTGGTTTTATGTTCTTTTTGTGTATATAGGAGAAAGAGGAAGAAGTTCAAAAATAAGAAATGAAGAAGTTCAAAAATATGTAATACGATAAAAATTTTGTGTACAAAAATCATGTGCAAAAATAAAATAAATTCACAATGAGGTTCATATATTAAAAGAAATTGAAGTTCGCATAGACAAAAAAAGGTGGATTTCTGAAAAGAATGTACTGAAAAGTACATATTCTCTAATTCGTGATGCTAATATGGTCGTCTTGTGACACTGAAATCTTTTTCATTTTAGGTGAGACAAATTTTTGTGTGGATGTGCTGTGCATGTGCTTGTGCGTAGTACATTGAATAGAAAAAAAATTATGGGTGCCCTCCAAATGTTTGTCCTATTGCTTATGAGAATTTACCCAAATTTTCCTATTGTTTTTGCAAATGTTGAATTTTCAAGGGAAAATGTGTATAAAAAGGTGTGGTTTCGAAAGTTCAGGTGTAACAAACATCGAAGTTCAAACAAAAAAAATAAACAGAAAAATCTTGGAATTCAAAGAATAAAAACTATGGAGTTTCGTGAAAAAAATTCAAAGCATGCGAAGTTCAAGTTTCAGAAATTCTGAAGTTCACGTGTACCACGTATAGAAGAAAAATCATCAAATGGAAAAAGGGACCGCCTAGGCCATTTCACCGAAAAGCAAAAAATGCATAAAAATGTCGCACCTATAAGAAGTTCAAATTTAAAAACCAAAGCAGGTCAACGTAAAAAAGTGAAGTTTTAATATCTAAAAAGACAAATTTGGAATGTCAAAAAATTTGAGCAAGAAGTTAAAAAAATAGTTCAAAAATCTTTATAACGGATTTTCCCCGTTTGTAAAAAAACAGAGAAGTTCAAATTAGAAAGAGGAGCATTTCAAAAGATTGTATAAAAACTAATTTTCCCCATTCTATAAAAACTAGAAGTTGAAATCAAAATAACGGTGCGGTATCATTGTTTATATAAAAAAAGCATTTTCCCAGTTACTAACCAATAAAAATAAGAAGTTCAAACTTCAAAAATGGTGAAGTTCGATGTCTATAAAAAATTCAGATTTTTCACAAAATAGATGAATCTAGAAGAAGTTCACGTGCTCCTCCATGAACGGTTCAGAATTTATATTGCAGGACATCCTACCTCCAATTACATGTTTGAAAATGGCAAAAAATCACGTCTGGCCTTCAATTGGGTGTGATTCGACGTATACACAAAATGCGACAAAAGTTCATAGTGAAAACAATGAGAAGTTCAAGTACTGCAAGGAATGCATTTCAGGCGAGAATAAAAGAAGAGAAAAATAAAAGCTTTATGGCTTGATGAAAGAAGTTCAAGTGCTCTTTCCGAGGAAGTTCAAAAATTCTTGCGGGAGAGGTCCACCTTGTATTTCCATGTTCGATTTTTTTCCGTATAAAAATCGTATACAATTCTTTAGTTAAAATATAAAAAGGTGAAGATCAAATTGAAATAACAAAGAAGTTCAAAGTTTACAATTACTAAAGAATAAACAAATAAGTTCAATTGAAAGTAACGAGGAAGTTCGATGTTTCTAACAGAACTCCAATTTTCACATTTCTAAAAAAATACACAAAGAAGTTCAAATAAAAAGTTAGAGGGGTTCGATGTATATAAAAAACTCAGACTTTTTCTGTTACGAAAGCGAAATAGAGAGAAGTTCGGTTTGATAATTGTTAGAAGTTCATTTACTGTGTGGTGTGCATTTCGTATGAGAGAAAAAAGAATAAAAAGGCAAAGTCCAAGAAATTTGTTGCTAGAAGTTCAAGTGCTCGACCCGAGAAAGTTCAAAAATTCTTGTGAGAGAGGTTGAAACAAAATATGTGACAGAAGTTCAAGGTGAAACAACGAGAAGTTCAACTAGTGCAAGGAATGCATTTTAGGTGAGAATAAAAGTATGGAAAAATAAAAGCTTAAAATGTTTGTTGAAAGAAGTTCAAGTGCTCTGTCCGGGGAGGTTCAAAAATGCTTGCGAGAGAGGTTCACCTTGTATTTCCATGCTCGAATTTTTTCGTATAAAAATTGAATACAATTCTTTAATCAAAATATAAAAAGGTGAAGTTCAAATTGAAATAACACAGAAGTTCGGAGTTTATTAAAACCTAGGATTTACATGTTCAAAAAATTAAAAACACAACGCCATTTTTTGCACTTTTAAAAACAACTCATAAACGAAAAAATGGTTGCTACAAGTTCAAGTGCTCGGCGAGGAAAAGTTCAAAAAATTCTTGTGAGAGATGATCACCGTGTATTTAGACATCCAAACTACGTCACAAAAGTTCAACGTGAAAACAGCAGGAAGTTCAACTACTACGCTGAATGAATTTTAGATGAAAAACTTTTAAAATCGTCGCGAGTATGAAAAAATGATCAACACGGGAAAGTTGCATGTTTACAGTAGCTTTCCATCGGTATATCACCTGCTCAATTCTGGTGAATGGATGGAGAGCTACTAGCAATGGATGGAGATCTACGAGAAAAAAACACGTGAAAAATAGAGTGAAGTTCAGGTAGACATGCCGAGAAGTTCAAGTTCTTCACGCTGTGCATTTTCGAAGAATTCGTTTTGCGATAAAGGCAAAACGCATGATCTCGCTGTTTTTGAAATTACTTAAAAACGGCTAGTTATCAGAGGAAACCATCAACATGAAAAAGTTTCACATTTTCCGTAGCTTTTCAGCGGTATATTATTTACCCCATTCCGACAAAGTTTGTAGAAATTACGACAGAAATGCGTTTTTACCCATTTTCAAAATTGAGTTAAAACATTAAGGAATTGAGAGAAACAATATATACAAAAAAGTTTCGCATTTCCTCATGCTTTCCAATGCCACATCGTTTGTTGAATTCGGACGTACGGTTAAAAAATTAGCTTGAAAATACAAACTCAATGGAACTTGTACCATTTTCTAAATTACTTTTAAACCGTTCAAAATTAGGAAAAACTTTCAACACGAAAAAGTAGCGCATTTTCACAAGCTTTCCAACGCCATATCATTTGCCTCAATTGGATTAGCCATTTAGAAATTACATTGAAAATACGAACTCGGCTGTTCCGTTTGCAAAATTTACGATTTTCCAAATTACTCTTTATCCATAGAGAATTAGAGAAAACTTTCAACATGTCGAAAGGAGCAGTTTTGCAGCAGCTTTCCAATGCCATATTATTTACCTCATTCCGACAAACGGTTTAGAAATGCGATCGAAAATACGATTCACGTTTTTGTACGAAGAAAAAACGGTTTTCAAAACTGCTCTTAAACCGCTTACATTTTGCCAAAAATTTAACCTGGGTCATGATACTGGTGTCCATAGCTTTCTAACGGTATATCACAAGCCCCATTTGGACACCTTAGCTGAAGTTCAACCTAGCACTCGGGGAAGGTCAGGCGCGTTACTCGGGAAGTTAATGTTGTGATCAGAATATTATTCTGATCCCGTGATCAGAATAGTGTGTATGTACTTTCCAACGGTATATGCATTGCTAACTCGCCGTCGACTCTTATATGACTTCTTAACAGGCCCTAGGAGTGCAAGTCTTGGTCAAGACATGTTATTGAAGCTGAAGGCGATTTACTCTCTAACATAGCAGTTATATAGAGGCACTCTCCGCAGTCTTGTGGCTTTAGGAGGGAACAGAAAACCGCCGAGTCAAATCAAGACTGTTCTGGATCATCTATCAACGTTCCTAGGCCAGATTAAAGAAATTAAATTATCAGTCACCCGAGCCGGAGCCATCGTTGGTCTTGGCCGGGCCAAAGCATGGCGATCTGAGCTTGCCCCAGAGGAAATAGCCACCGGGTTCCCGGAATTCAAGGATGACCAGTCAGCCTTTGAAGAAAAAGACTTCAATCATTGAAGAGCTAAACTTGAACAAGTACACGCTGGCTTATGACGACAACAACTAGAAGATTAAGCCTCCAATTCCTGATGTTGTCAATCTAATTCCTCCTCGGTGTAAGCACATCTTCACCCCTGATGTTGATCATTCCATTATACTAAATGACAAGGCCACATTCAAAGCTTTAACCAACATCGACTGGACAATGGCTGATCTTTAGATGATCGACGAGGAAGAGCCGACGTAGGATGACCCAGAATCTTCAAGGCGGCAGGAAGAGAACTGATCATAGTGATGATGATCCAGGCGACTCTCAGGCCGGGTTATGGGAGTGCAGCTCCAGAAACACTTGATTCAAAACTTTTTTGGGCTTACTGTAAAGCCTTGTAATAGGGTAGTTTAAAACTATTATCCACCATGTCATGCCTTCATGCATGTTGATCTTGACTTTTGAGCCGCCAGTTTAATCTTTATGATCTGCCTGATGTGATCATATATTTGAGCCATACCAGGACTCTTATTCTCGTTTGAAGTTTTACATGTCCTACAAAAAATTAAACAAAATATGTACTGGCGATTTAAATTCAAAAGCCAGGGCGGGTGACAACCCAAAAATATGTAGCCTTATATGACTACTGAAAAGACTATAACCAAGGCTATTCAAGCCAAAACATACTGGCGACTTAAAGCCAGGGTGGGTTACCGAACCCGAAGACTCGTAGTCTCATACAATAGTTGAAAACATACCTGTAGAGTCAAATCATGCTGGCGGTTTTAAGAATTAATAACCAGTTTGGGTGACAACCCAAAAACTTGCAGCCTCATGACCACGGCTGTTCAAAACAAAAAATACTGGCGACTTAAAGTCCAAAGCCAGGGAGGGTTATAACCCCAAAATACTCAAACATGAGCCACATAATCTGGAGCCTAACGACCCGGATAATCAAAATTTGCACAAATGCAAAAACTTAAAAAATACCCAAAGAAAGCAAAAGAAAAATACAACAAATCTCATAATTGTTGGGCCGGTTCTCCAAAACACGACCATACAAGTTGACTCATAGGCCTTGTGCTTTCAAGGCCGCATAGCCGTTGAGTTTATCCTAGCTCACTATAAGCCGAATCTCACATGACACAAGCCGCCGTTTTAACCTTAACAAGTTCAGGGTCTCAAAAAATATTTACTGTTAAGAGTTTGGCGGGTCACCTAGCGGAGTAGCAAGTTGCAAACAGGCAGGTGTAACTCATAATATGGCAACTCAGTCCGACCAAGAGGGTATGAGAGCTAAACCCGATGGGTTGGAACCCCCCAAGTGACCTTATGACCAATTAATAAAGACTCAGATACACAAAAATGAAACGACAGAGGCCCTGAATTTTCAGGGATGCTGACTTTATTATATTGATCATAAAAAGATATATACATCGACGGAAGTATGTACAATGGGGAGAGCCAGTGGCTCAAGTGTAGTAAGGCAAAAGATGAGCAATATTCCACGGCCTATTGGTCTCCTGCTCAGAGGAGTGTGACTTCTTGTGATCACATATATCAATGTGATAATACGAGCCATTATTAAGATTCTTACTGACCACAAAAGGTCCTTCCCAAGGTGGGGATAACTTGTGCATATCTGTTTGATCTTGAATCAGTCGGAGCACCAAGTCGCCTTCTTGAAATGCCCGAGTCTTGACTCTGTGGCTATGATAGTGATGTAGGTCTTGCTGGTATATTGCTGAACGAGCCGCCGCAAGGTTAGGTTCTTCATCCAAAGCATCAAGTATGTTCTGTCGTGACATCTCATTATCAGTTTCAACATAAGCCACCACTCGTGGCAAGTCCCGACGGATATCACTTGGGAGAACCGCCTCTGCACCATAGACCATGAAGAAAGGCGTATAACCTGTTGACCTATTGGGAGTAGTATTGATACTCCAAAGTACTGAAGGTAACTCCTCAACCCAACAACCCGGCGTTCATTCCAAAGGAACCATAAGCCGGGGCTTGATGCCTCTCGAAATCTCATGGTTAGCTCTTTCTGCCTGACCATTAGACTATGGATGAGCCACAGAAGAAACATCAAGACGAATATGCTATCTTTGACAGAACTCCTTCATAGCACCTTTACACAAATTAGTGCCATTATCCGTAATGATACTATGAGGGTAACCAAAGTGGAAGATCAACTTTTTAACAAATAGAACTACAGTCGCTGCATCACACTTGCTAACTGGTTCTACTTCTACCCACTTGGTAAATTTGTCAACCACCACCAAAAGGTGGGTCTTCTTATCCTTATACCTCTTGAAAGGTCCAACCATATCAAGCCCCAGACTGCAAACGACCAAGTTATTGGAATCATTCACAACTCTTGAGCCAACACATGAGCTTGTCGTGAAATGTTTTGACATCCATCGCACTTAGTGACTATATCTTCTGTAGCAGCATGAGCCGTCAACCAATAAAACCCATGATGAAACGCCTTAGCCACAAAATATTTTGACCCGACATGATGACCATAGTCACCCTCATGAATCTCTCGTAAGATTTCACGGCCCTCCTTAGGAGAAAGACAATGTTGGAATACTCATGTCACACTGTAATGGTGTAACTCGCCGTTGACGATGGTTATGGACTTAGATAACCGGGTTATCTGCCTTGCCAGAATTTCATCCTCTGTTAACTCACATCGGGTCATATAAGCCAGATAAGGCAAAGTCCAATCTGGAATAGCATGAAGAGCCGCCACCAACTGCGCCTCCGGGTCAGGAACATCAAGGTCTTCTTCGAACGGTAACCTGATAGAGGGATTGTGTAGTGCATCCAGGAACATATTAGGAGGTACCAACTTATGTTGGGACCCAAGCTGGCTTAAGGCATCAACCACCTCATTCTTTCGTCGGTCCAGGTGATCCACTTGTGTAACACCCCAAGACCGACGCTCCAGATGCATTCCATGTTTTTCGTTGTAGCTGTGTGATTTTCTTTACTCATTGCATTTCATCATGTCATCATGTGCATTGCATTCGAATGTTTTCATAAAACTTGTAACCGTTCGCAGTTGCCGCTTCTTCCTCGTCTCCGTTGACCTTTTGTCAGGCCCCTTTGTCTTTGTCGACCTCTCTCAGACCCCCTCATGCGTGTCTGAAAACTTCCCAAACCCGTACCAGGTTGTCATTACCGATGGGCCCGGATCATCTCCAAACATCCCTAAAACATCTTCGGTTCATTGTTTGGACTTCCTAACCTATTTATTTCGGGCCATCCGATTACGATCGGAGGGACCGAATAGGCCCTATGCTAATCCACCTACTATATATACAGACCAAACCCTAAAATCTAGGGAGATGTCCAATCCATCCCGTCTCGCGCCGCCTCCAGCTACATCTTCCTCGAGATCCCTCCCAATCTCCACCTGCTCCTCATCGATCCAGATGGCCGCGCCCCAATCCAAAAATCCTCTCGGCCTCCAACTCGTAGCCCTCCACCTCTCGATCTCTCCCCACCAACTAGTGCCTCCCCTGGATCCCCTCATCCACCTGCTACAGACACCTTCGTCTGCGACCACATGAGCAAGAGCTCCTGTAGCCGCTAGCGCCCGAGGCCCCTACCGCCTGAGCACCGGTCGGCCACCGGAGCACCACCACCGGTGACCAGAACCAGGCCATCCCCTACCTTTCCTTTTCTCTCCCATCTCTCTTTCTAGCTGCCTCCTCCTCACCTCTTTTCGTGCTACTTCAGGGGCTCTCCATGGATTTGGAGCAGCGCTGCCCCGAGCTCCACCTCGCTGCCATTTTGCATCCGTTCCAGCCGGGAAATGGATGGATCCGTCTTCCCCATGTCCGTCCCCTGCCTCTCCGCCTCACTGGAGTCCAACACATCGCCGGCAGCGCCATCGCAGGATCTCCCCGACCCTCCTTCTCCTGCCCGAGCCCAATGCTCAGATTTTCATGTAGGTTACTAATATGCAACTTTCACCCATGTTAGAAATGTTTAAATTGTTGTTTGCATTTATTTTGCATAAATGCCATGCTAAAATGACTTATTTCATAACTAAATAACCGTAGCTCCGAATTAAATAAATTTATCTATAAATGGGGTGGAAAAATGTATAGATTAATATGATGCACGTTAAATTGCTATTTAACAACTTTAGCATATATTTTTTTTACTTAGAACAGTCCCAAATTTGAAATATGCATATGGCGATTTTCCGGAATTGTTGTTTGTTATTTCCGGCCTCATTTAAACTTGCCTAAATAGTTGGTTTACGTATGCTTCACGTCTTGCTATGTTAACCTACATTTAATATTGAAGAGTAGTATAAACGAGAGCAAACTAAATAATTTGAAAGTGGTGTTTCGTCAATATGCAACTCATTGCATATTGAGCTCCACTTAAAGTGTAGTATTGTTTGTTGCACTTTGCCATGCCATGACTCATTAAACTGGACATGCATCATACTTGGTTGTGCATCATGCCATGTTATGCTTGTTTGTTTACTATGTTGTTTGCTTTTTTCCGGTTGTGCTTCTCCTTGATAATTCCAGTAATGTTGTGATTGTGAGGATATGTTTGACTACGTTGGTCATCTACTTCATGGATTCAGTCTTCTTCCTAGCAGGATTTCAGGCATGATGATCATTACCTTGGATACCACTACTATATTTGCTTTGCTAGTTGTCTCGATGCTATCGCTATGTTGCGCTACCTACCACTGGTTTATCGAACCTCCCAAATTGCCATGATAAGCCTCTAACCTTTTCCACCATCCTAGCAAACCGTTGTTTGGCTATGTTACCACTTTGCTCAACCCCTCTTATAGCGTTGCTCGTTGCAGGTGTAGTTGAGGTTGTTCCATGTTGGGACATGGATATCACAATGTCTATTATTTAATTAATGCATCTATATACTTGGTAAAGGGTGGAAGGCTTGGCCTTTTGTTTGGTGTTCTGTTCCACTCTTGCGGCCTTAGTTTTCGTCATACCGGTGTTATGTTCCTTGATTTTGCGTTCGTAACACGGCCAGGGTTTATGGGCCCCCCTTGATTCTTCGTCTAAAGTAAAGCTTTCCTGAGGAGATCCAACATTGGTTTTACCATTTGCCTAATTACAACTAAAATTTTCATAGGGACTTACCGATACCCGAGGATAATTAATCAACAACCTGGGCCAGTGCTCCTCATGAGTGTTGGTCCACCTACCTAGCAGTCGGCGGTGCCGCCTCAGGGCAACTCGATGGTATTTTGCTATCGTCCACTTTGCATAGACAGATGAGTCTGTACATAGTGAGCGTGTGGCTCTGGACACGGATTTGACTCACTAGGAGATCTCCTTGGGATAGTTTTCCTTTCCTCGAAGAACTTGTGCACTGGGATTCCGAGAACACTCGGGTTCTCCCTAGATGGAGGATTGTCTCCGCGGATCATGATAGCTTATCATGGGATAAGTTGGGACACCCCTCTAGGGTTTAATCTTTTCGAGAGCCGTCCCCGCGGTTATGTGGCGGATGGGAATTTTTAATATCCGGTTGTAGAGAACTTGACACTAGATCTGAAATAAAATACACCAACCGCGTGCGTAACTGTGACCGTCTCTTTTTGAATGAGGTCGAGAAGAGAACACGGTGGGGTTATGTTTGACTCATAAGTAGTTCAGGATCACTTCTTGATCATTATTAGTTTGTGACCGTTATGCATAGTTTCTCTTCTTACTCTTGTACTCGTATGTTAGCCACCATACAATGTTTAGTGCTACTGCAACCTCACCACTTATCCATTCCATACCCATTAAGCTTTCCTAGTCTTGATACCCATGGTAATGGGATTGCTCAGTCCTCATGGCTCACAGATTACTACAACAACAGTTGCAGGTACAGGTAAAGCGATGCTTTGACGTGAGGGTGATGCTTGCTTGTTTTGGAGTTCTTCTGCTTCTTCTTCGATCAAGGGATAGGTTCCGGGTCAGGAGACTAGGATTAGCAAGGTGGATGTCGTTCTTTTTTTTGTTTCATTTCATCCGTAGTCGGATCCTGCTCTTCTGTATGATGATTGCTATGTATCAATGTATTCATGTATTCGTGTTGTAGCTTGTGGCGAGTGTAAGCCTTTATCTTGTATTCTCATCTATTCAGTACATGGCATGTTGTAATCATATCCACCTTGCTATGCGCTCGAAATGTGGTTGTGCCCTAATCGTGAGTTCATCATGTGATTGGGATAGAATCGCATCTTGGGCGCTACAACTTGATAACCTTGAAAGTGACTAGCAATATTATCAACCGCCCGGCGATAAGCCGCCATGAGCGGGTCTTTAGAATCCCACTTGCCAGAGACTTGTTGAGCCACAAGATATGAGTCGCCTAGATACCTGACCCGACTTAAATTCATCTCCTTGGTCGTACGAAGGCCATGGAGTAGAGCCTCATACTCAGCTGCATTATTAGTACAAGGAAACATTAGCCGCAACACATAACATAATTTATCACTTCAAGGGGAAGTCAAAATAACTCCAGCCCCCAAGCCCTCCAATTGTCTGGACCCATCAAAGTGGATTGTCCAATACGTGTTGTCAGGCTTCTCCTTAGGTTTCTGCAACTTGTTCCACCAAAGCTTGAGATTTGATGGCTATGCTTGGCACATATTTCAAACCATGAGGCCCAAGTTCAATTGCCCACTTAGCCACTCGGCCCGTAGCTTCCCGGTTCTAAATAATATCCCCAAGGGTGTAGAATTACCACAGTAGTAGGGTGACCAAGAAAATAATGCTTCAGCTTATGACTCGCCATGAACACTCCATACACTAATTTCTACCAATGTGGATATTGTTGCTTGGACAAAATCAACACCTCATTGACATAATAAGCCGGTCGCTGCACAGGGTACTCCTTACCCGCCTCTTTGCACTCCACAACTATCGCCACACTGACCACCCTACTATTAGCTGCCACATACAGGAGCAAGGGTTCTTTTTCAAGAGGTGAAGCAAGAATGGGCGGATCAACTAGCTGTTTCTCGAGCGCCTCAAATGCTCATTAGCAACATCACTCTAGACAAAATGATCTGTCTTCTTCATCATCTGATATAAAGGGATTGCCTTCTCTCCCAGGTGACTTATGAATCGGCTCACCACCGCAATACGACCCGCCAGACGCTGGACGTCATTGATACATGCTGGCTTAGCAAGCGAAGTGATGGCTTTAATCTTCTTTGGGTTAGATTGAATGCCTCTCTCTGAAACTAGAAAGCCCAATAGTTTACCTACAGACACACCAAAGACAAACTTGGCCGGATTAAGCATCATTTTATAGACATAGAGATTTTTAAAAGTCTCCTTCAAATCATCAAGAAGAGTCTCCTTCTTTCGGGACTTGACCACAATATCATCCACATAAGCATGAATGTCGCGTCCAATCTGACTGTGCAAGCAACTCTGAACACAACGCTGATAAGTCGCCTGGGTGCTCTTGAGCCGAGAAGGCATAGAAACATAGCACAAAGCTCCAAAAGGTGTGATGAAATCCGTCTTCTCTTGGTCTTTAACTGCCATCTTGATCTGATGATAACCAGAATAAGCACCAAGGAAACATTAGCTCTCACAACCCGCCGTAGCATCAATAATCTGGTCGATACGAGGGAGAGAAAATGGATCGGCCGGACAAGCTTTGTTAAGATCTCTATAATCAACACACATACATGAGGTGCCATTATTCTTGAGTACCAACAACGGGTTAGCCAATCACTAACGGTGAAAGACTTCAATGATAAACCCAGCCGCTAAGAGCCGGGCCACCACTTCTCCAATCGCTTTACGTTGCTCTTCATTGAAATGACGAAGGAACTGTTTAACCACTTGAACTTAGGATCCACGTTAAGAGTGTGCTCAGCAGAATCGGTACACCCGGCATGTCAGAAGGTTTCCATGCAAAGATGTCCCGATTCTCATGGATGAACTCGATGAGCGCTCTTTCCTATTTAGGATCCATATTAGCCCCTACTGTGAACTACTAAGATGAATCGATAGGGAAAAAATCAACCTGCTTAGTGTCATCAGCCTGAAACTTCGACAGAGGGTCCTGCTCAGTAGTGGGCTTCTTCAAAGGAGTCATATCGGCCGGGTCAACATTGTCCTTATAAAAACTTAAGCTCTTCTGTGGCGCAGGCCGACTCAGCACAAGCAGCATCACCTTCCTCACACTCCAAAGCGATCTTTCGGTCACCATGGACCGTAATTGTGCCCTTACGCCCTGGCATCTTAAGTTGTAAATAAACATAACAAAGTGGGCCATAAACATTGCATAAGCCGGCCGTCCAAACAAGGCATGATATGGGACCTTGATTTTGACCACCTCGAACTACAGTGTCTCTGCTCTGTAGTCATAGTCATTACCAAAGGCGACTTCCAAAGCAATCTTTCCAACAGGATACGCCGACTTACCAGGCACTACACCATGGAAAACTGTGGAAGACGGCTTAAGATCCTTGTCGTTTAAATTCATCCAGCGAGAGGTGCCATAATACAAGATGTTGATACTGCTTCCTCCATCCATAAGCACCTTAGTAAATTTATAACCCCAACCTAAGGGGCCACCACCAAAGCAAGATGATCCATATTTTCAACCCGGGGCAGGTGATCCTCTTGACTCCCTGTGATTGGAAATTCTGACCATCGCAAATACTGAGGTATGACCGGCTCAACAGTGTTGACCACATGCTTATGAACCTTCTAATCTTGTTTACAAAGACTGGTTGTAAAAGCATGGTATTGGCCACCATTGAGCAGCTTTGGATTACTCTGGTATCTTGACTGATTACCATATTACTGGTTGCCCTTACCAGACTGTTGGTGATAACCACCTTGACTATTCTGGCCTTGATAATCGGAATTAGAGCCGCCTCCACCAAAGCCGGGCTCATGTGAACCGGATCCTGACCCGCTGGGCGACCCATGATTATTACCATGATGCTGATTAAAGTTGGAATTCCTATATCTGTCATGATGAAACAATCCTTCTAGGCGAGACTCGCCGGCTTGTCAGGTAAACTGTGCTTTGGGCAAGGCTCATCGAACATTGCTTCAAGATTAAAGTTTTTCCACCAAAGGATGGCTTACCATTACCATTGCAGTGCTGGCCCTTATACCCAATGTTGGTGTTAGTCACGAGATCTGACCCCCCATCAGGGTGTCTGTGTTTCCCACCATTGCTTTGGTTGTTGCCATTGTTCATCGCCATATTCTGCTGCCGACCTTTACCATTGCTTCTCTTCTTACTCTTATTGGACCTCTCATAACCAGATCTAGGGTCCTTGGTGTTATCAAAATCATGATATTTAATTAGAGCCGCCATGAGCTCCCCCATGTCATTACTATGACGCTTAAGCCGCCCAAGCTTCTGCTTGAGAGGGGTAAAATGACAGTTCTTCTCCAAGACCAGAACCGTTGACCCCGCCGAGATGCTATTTGATGAGTGAATAATAACTAAGACCCGACAGACCCAATGGTGGGCCGACTCATCCTCTCATTACACATAGTTATCCAGATCAATAATTGTCATAGGCTGATTACACTTTCCATTAAAATTCGGAATGAAACGCGCTTTCAACTCAACCCATGAATTGATGGAATTAGCAGGCAATCCTTTTAACCAGGTTCGAGCCTGCCCATCCAACATCATGGTGAAGTAGTTGGCACACACAACATCATTAACATCCACCATCTCCATGGCCAATTCATAGCTCTCAATCCAAGCCTCAGGGGGGAGACCAGCTGTATAATTAGGCACCTTATGAGGGCCCTTAAAATCATTGGGTAGACGTTCATTACGTAGAGCCGGTACCAAACATGGCACACCAACTGTCCGGGAAGTCGTCCCAGCTTCGACGTATGCCGTAGGGTTCACTGGAAACTACTGATGAGCCCCCAATTGAGCCACCAATTCTTCCTCATGACGGGCTCTAGCATGATCTATATGTGCCTGAGCATTGTTCAGCAGATTATCATCATGGGGTGGGTTATGCCCACGGGGCAGGTCATCATTGCGAGGCAAGTTACGACGCCGTTCACTGCTGGAAACCGCCAGTGACTCAATACGCCGGTTGTAGCTTCGACTTGGGTGGGGGGTTGAATGAACACGCTCACGACTGTATTAATAAGCCGCCTGTTGTGCCACAACTGTCTAAAGAAGCTCCACAACATTCCGGGTCTCCACTGCAGCTGGAGACTCACCCTAGATCGGGATAGCCGCCAGCCGTGTTGCTACTGCTATCATATTATCCAGCGGGTTATAATAATGGCCAGAGGGTGTTGGAACCCATTGGCGGGGTCTGATCGCTACGAGGTGGGTCCAGCAAACAAGGTTGAGCCGCCGCCCCAGTCCCTGACGCCTCAGCATCCCGAGTTGCACCAGGCGGGTTACTTGTTCCTGCCCCAGGTATGTTAAAAAGGTTCCATTCCTCATATTGGAAAGGCAGGCGACTTTGGTGCCTCCTTTGAAGAATAGTATTAGACGCATTGTGATCCAAGGCTCAGGCGAAAAGCCTCCGCCCTTATCCGTTGTGACTCGGCATCCATCAAGGCACGCTCCGTTGCCATCCTGGCATTCTCTGCATTAAGATCCTCCTGGGCCTTGGCCACCTTGTCTCGCACCTTTGCAACTTCTACATTATGATGTGCTTGATTTCCCGCAGTAACCTCTGTGGCTAACAGAGTCGTCAAAGTGCCCAAGAGTTCAGCTAGAACTTGAGCTTGCGGCTGAACTGAACCGCTCACTGATACGTCTCCAACGTATCTATAATTTTTGATTGCTCCATGCTATGTTATCTACTGTTTTGGGCAATATTGGGCTTTATTATCCACTTTTATATTATTTTTGGGACTAACCTATTAACCGGAGGCCCAGCCCAGAATTGCTGTTTTTTGCCTATTTCATTGTTTTGAAGAAAAGGAATATCAAACGGAGTCGAAACGGAACGAAATCAACTGGAGAAGTTATTTTTTGGAAGGAAAGCTACCAGATGGAATTGGACCCCACGCAGGAGCCAAGGGAGGTGCTCACGAGGGTGGGGGCGCCCCCCTAGGGTGCGCCCCCTGCCTCGTGGGGCCCCAGAAGCTCCACCGACGTACTTCCTGCACCCATATATACTCACGTACCCTAAAACTTCTAGAACAGAGATTAGATTGGGAGTTCCGCCGCCAGAAGCCTCCGTAGCAACCGAAAGCCAATCTAGACCCGTTCCGGCACCCTGCCGGAGGGGGAATCCCTCTCCGGTGGCCATCTTCATCATCCCAGTGCTCTCCATGACGAGGAGGGAGTAGTTCTCCCTCGGGCTGAGGGTATGTACCAATAGCTATGTGTTTGATCTCTCTCTCTCTTGTGTTCTTGAGGTGATATGATCTTGATGTATCGCGAGCTTTGCTATTATATTTGGATCCTATGATGTTTTCTCCCCCCCTCTACTCTCTTGTAATGAATTGAGTTTCCCCTTTGAAGTTATCTTATCGGATTGAGTCTTTAAAGATTTGAGAACACTTGATGTATGTATTGCCGTGGATATCTGTGGTGACAATGGGATATCACATGATTCACTTGATGTATGTTTTGGTGATCAACTTGCGGGTTCCGCCCATGAACCTATGCATAGGGGTTGGCACACGTTTTCATCGTGATTCTCCGGTAGAAACTTTGGGGCACTCTTTGAGGTCCTTTGTGTTTGTTGAATTGATGAATATGAGATTGTGTGGTGCATATCATATAATCATGCCCACGGATACTTGAGGTGACATTGGAGTATCTAGGTGACATTAGGGTTTTGGTTGATTTGTGTCTTAAGGTGTTATTCTAGTATGAACTCTAGGGCTGTTTGTGACACTTATAGGAATAGCCCAACGGATTGATTGGAAAGAATAACTTTGAGGTGGTTTCGTACCCTACCATAATCTCTTCGTTCGTTCTCCGCTATTAGTGACTTTGGAGTGACTCTTTGTTGCATGTTGAGGGATAGTTATGTGATCCAATTATGTTATCATTGTTGAGGGAACTTGCACTAGCGAAAGTATGAACCCTAGGCCTTGTTTCAACGCATTGCAATACCGTTTACGCTCACTTTTATCATTCGTTACCTTGCTGTTTTTATATTTTCAGATTACAAATACCTTAATCTACTATCCATATACCACTTGTATCACCATCTCTTCGCCGAACTAGTGCACCTATACAATTTACCGTTGTATTTGGTGTGTTGGGGAACAAGAGACTCTTTGTTATTTGGTTGCAGGGTTGCTTGAGAGAGACCATCTTCATCCTACGCCTCCTACGGATTGATAAACCTTAGGTCATCCACTTGAGGGAAATTTGCTACTGTCCTACAAAACTCTGCACTTGGAGGCCCAACAACGTCTACAAGAAGAAGGTTGTGTAGTAGACATCAAGCTCTTTTCTGGCGCCGTTGGCGGGGAGGTTAGCGCTTGAAGGTATATGTTTAGATCTTGCAATCGAGTCTTTTAGTTTCTTGTTTTATCACTAGTTTAGTTTATAAAAGAAAACTATAAAAAATGGAATTAATTTTGCCTCATACGCTTCATCTTTTTAATATCTTTCATGAGTATGATGGAAAGGAAAATTATGCTCAAATGCTAGAAGAAGAAATCTATAAAATGTTTGGCACTAAATATTTGAATGATGAGCATGATTGCAATGTTGTTAGTACGAATTCTTTGAATATCCATGATACTAATGATGATTGCACTAGTTATGATGTCTCCTATAAACATGTCAATTTTTGTGGAGTACATTGGTTTTGTACGAACACACCGAATAGGGAAGATAGATATTGCAAGAGGCATAAGCATTTAGAAACTAAATTGTTGCAAGAAAGTCTAGATGAATGTGCTGAAAATTTAAATTATATTGGCCATACTTGTGAGCTTTGTAATGAACATGATCATTTCAATACCCAATGCAAATTGTTTCATGATCGTATCGTGTCCAAAAATTGTGATGACTTGATTTTCCTTGCACATCATAATGAACTTAGTTTGCTTATGGGTTACGAAGAAATGAAACATATAACTAATTATGTTCCAGAATTTGCCCGTTATAAACTTCTTGGATTTGATCTAGAGGAAATTTATATGTATTGTGCGGTGAATTGTATTGAAAGTCCTTATATTGCCAAATACATAAAGAAAAGAAAACAAATAGAAGATGAAGAGAATACTAACGAAAGGGAAGAGACTTCCCAATATCCTCCAATTATTTCTTATGATGAATCAGGTAACGAGGAAGAGCCTCCTATTCAACCAATCTCATTAATAAGGAGCTCCAAAAAGAGGATTGAACCCACACATGATGTGGTGAAGAAGAAAAGAAAAAGGAAGAGAGCTAAAAAGATATCTCTCCCAAATAGTGCTGCTCCTATTACTATTGTGCCTCATGAAAATATAATTGTGGAAGATAATGTTACTTCTTATGATCTTGAAAATCTTTTGGGCACTTGCTTGGAAGAATATGATAATTGCTATACTATTGGTGCCATCCATACTATTGATGACGGAAGTGATTATGCTTATGATATGAAAAGGCCCAAGCTTGGGGATGCTATGTTTGATGAAGATGATGTTTTTGAGAATATATTTGCTGCAATTAATGTTTGTCCCAACCTTGGGGAAGCTATTATTAATGAAGATGATATTTTTAGTCTCCCAAGTTTTGATATGCAAATTTATAATGATACATTACTCTTTTAATGTGGAAACAATTTATAGTATTCGAGTTTCTTATGATGCTCCCAGTATTATTCATGAGAAGAAATTTGCTTATGTGGAGAGTAATAAAATTTCTATGCTTGTATATCATGGAAAGAATGCTTTAGGTGCTGGTTATATTGTTGAATTCATTCATGATGCTACTGAAAATTATTATGAGGGAGGAATATATGCTTGTAGGAATTGCAACAATATCAAGTTTCCTCTCTATGTGCTTAAAGTTTCGAAGTTATGCTTGTTTTGCCCTCCTATGCTAGTTGATTATTGTTCCCATAAGTTGTTTGCTCACAAAATACCTATGCATAGGAAGTATTTTAGACTTAAATGTGCTAGTCATATTCTTCATGATGCTCTCTTTATGTTTCAATTCTTATCCTTTATGTGAGCATCATTGAAATCATCATGCCTAGCTAGGGGCGTTAAACGATAGCGCTTGTTGGGAGGCAACCCAATTTTATTTTAGTTCCTTGCTTTTAGTTCCTGTTTAGTAATAAATAATTCATCTAGGCTCTGTTTAGATGTAGTTTTATGCTTTTAATTAGTGTTTGTGCCAAGTATAACCGTTGGGAAGACTTGGGGAAAGTCTTGTTGATCTTGCTGTAAAAAACAGAAACTTTAGTGCTCACGAGAATTGCTGCCATTTTTATTTGGAGAGTGATATTTAGTTAATTATTTTTGCAGATGATTAATAGATAAATTCCTCAGGTCCAGCAATTTATTTGAGAATTTTATGAGTTCCAGAAGTATACGTTTGATCCAGATTACTACAGATTGTTCTGTTTTTGACAGATTCTGTTTTTCGTGTGTTGTTTACTTATTTCGATGAATCTATGGCTAGTAAAATAGTTTATAAACCATGGAGAACTTGGAATACAGTAGGTTTAACACCAATATAAATAAAGAATGAGTTACTTACAGTACCTTGAAGTGGTGTTTTATTTTCTTATACTAACGGAGCTTACGAGTTTTCTACTTTAAGTTTTGTGTTGTGAAGTTTTCAAGTTTTGGGTAAAGATTCGATGGACTATGGAATAAGGAGTTGCAAGAGCCTAATATTGGGGATTCCCAAGGCATCCCAAGGTAATATTCAAGGACAACCAAGAGCCTAAGCTTGGGGATGCCCCGGAAGGCATCCCCTCTTTCGTCTTCGTTCATCAGTAACTTTACTTGGAGCTATATTTTTATTTGCCACATGATATGTGTTTTGCTTGGAGCGTCAATTTATTTTGTTAGTATTTGCTTTATGTTATTTAGAAAAATGTTTTTCATCTTTTATTTCAATAAAAGTGGCATTGGTAGCCTTTACTATGCCTATGTTACAAGTATACATGTTGCTGTTTGAAAACAGAAAGTTTACCACTGTTGCAATAATTCCCTAGAAAATTCAGAATGTGATAAAATGTTGAAACCTTTTGAATATTAAGCTCTGATAAATTTACTACAGTGGGAATTTTATTTCATAATTTGTGGAGTTAGGGAAGTATGGATGTTGCAGCATTCTTTACAGACTATCCTGTTTAGGCAGATTGCTGTTATGTTTGCATTGTTTGCATATGTTTGCTTCTTTAATAATTCTATTTGAGGATAGGACTATTAAATATGCAGATGCATTTAGTATGCAATGTTGAATAATAATTTTAGTGATTTTCTACAGTAGAGTATGATAAGGTTTTTGCAATGGTTTATACTAACTTATCCCACGAGTCCTTGTTGAGTTTTGTGTGGATGAAGATTTTGAGATTTAGGGAGACCGTGATATGAGAGGAATTAAGGAGACACAAAAGCTCAAGCTTGGGGATGCCCAAGGCACCCCAAGATAATATTTCAAGAAGTCTCAAGCGTCTAAGCTTGGGGATGCCCCGGTTGGCATCCCACCTTTCTTCTTCAACAACTATCGGTTAGTTTCGGTTGATCCTAAGTTTTTGCTTCTTCACATGATGTTTGCCATTCTTAGAATGTCATTTTATTTTGCTTTGCTTGCTGTTTGAATAAAATACCAAGATCTGAAATTCTTAAATGTTAGAGAGTCTTCACATAGTTGCATAATTATTCAACTACTCATTGATCTTCACTTATATCCTTCGGAGTAGTTTGTCATTTGCTCTAGTGCTTCACTTATATCTTTTAGAGCATGGTGGTAGTTTTATTTTGAAGAAATAGATGAACTCTCATGCTTCTCTTAGATTATTTTGAGAGTCTTAATAGCATGGTAATTTGCTTAAATCCTAATATGCTAGGTAATCAAGATTAGTAAAATTTTCTTATGAGTGTTTTGAATACTAAGAGAAGTTTGATGCTTGATGATTGTTTTCAGATATGGGGGTAATAATATCAAAGTCATGCTAGTTGAGTAGTTGTGAAATTGAGAAATTCTTGTGCTCAAGTTTGCAAGTCCCGTATCATGCACGTATGGTAAACATTGTGTAACAAATTTGAAACATGAGGTGTTATTTTATTGTCCTCCTTATGAGTGGCGGTCGGGGATGAGCGATGGTCTTTTCCTACCAATCTATCCCCCTAGGAGCATGCGCGTAGTGCTGTGGTTTTTGATGACTTGTAGATTTTTGCAATAAGTATGTGAGTTCTTTATGACTAATGTTGAGTCCATGGATTATACACACTCTCACCCTTCCATCCTTGCTAGCCTCTTCGGTACCGTGCATTGCCCTTTCTCACATTGAGAGTTGGCGCAAACTTCGCCGGTGCATCCAAACCCCGTGATATGATGCGCTCTTTCACACATAAACCTCCTTATATCTTCCTCAAAACATCCACCACACCTACCTATTATGGCATTTCCATAGCCATTCCAAGATATATTGCCATGCAACTTTCCATCATTTCGTTCATCATGACACATTCATCATTGTCATATTGCTTAGCATGATCATGTAGTTGACATAGTATTTGTGGCAAAGCCACCATTCATAATTCTTTCATACATGTCACTCTTGGTTCATTGCATATCCCGGCACACCGCCTGAGGCATTCATATAGAGTCATCCTTGTTCTAGTATCGAGTTATAATAATTGAGTTGTAAATAAATAGAAGTGTGATGATCATCATTATTAGAGCATTGTCCCAAGTGAGGAATAAAAAAAGAGGAAGGCCATAAAAAGAGAAAGTCCATAAAAAAGAGAAAGGCCATAAAAAAAGAAAGGCCAAATAAAAAAATGAGAGAAAAAGAGAGAAGGGACAATGCTACTATCCTTTGCCACACTTGTGCTTCAAAGTAGCACCAAGATCTTCATGATAGAGAGTCTCTTATGTTGTCACTTTCATATACTAGTGGGAATATTTCATTATAGAACTTGGCTTGTATATTCCAACAATGGGCCTCCTCAAGTGCCCTAGGTCTTCGTGAGCAAGCAAGTTGGATGCACACCCACTTAGTTTCTTTTGTTGAGCTTTCATACATTTATAGCTCTAGTTCATCCATTGCATGGCAATCCCTACTCCTTGCATTAACATCAATTGGTGGGCATCTCCATAGCCCATTGATTAGCCTCATTGATGTGAGACTTTCTCCTTTTTGTCTTCTCCACATAACCCCCCTCATTATATTCTATTCCACCCATAGTGCTATATCCATGGCTCGCGCTCATGTATTGCGTGAAAGCTTATGAGTTTGAGATTACTAAAGTATGAAACAATTGCTTGGCTTGTCATCGGGGTTGTGCATGATGAAGTATTATCATTTTTATGTCAATATGAACTTTTGTCTTGAATCTTTTGGATCTGAATATTCATACCACAATTAAGAATAATTACATTGAAATTATGCCAAGTAGCACTCCGCATCAAAAAATTTGTTTTATCATTTACCTACTCGAGGACGAGCAAGAATTAAGCTTGGGGATGCTTGATACGTCTCCAACGTATCTATAATTTTTGATTGCTCCATGCTATGTTATCGACTGTTTTGGGCAATATTGGGCTTTATTATCCACTTCTATATTATTTTTGGGACTAACCTATTAACCGGAGGCCCAGCCCAGAATTGCTATTTTTTTGCCCATTTCAGTGTTTCAAAGAAAAGGAATATGAAACGGAGTCGAAACGGAACGAAATCAACTGGAGAAGTTATTTTTGAAAGGAAAGCTACCGGATGGACTTGGACCCCATGTTAGGAGCCAAGGGAGGTGCTCACGAGGGTGGGGGCACGCCCCCTGCCTCATGAGGCCCCCGAAGCTCCACCGACGTACTTCCTGCACCCATATATACTCACGTACCCTAAAACTTCCAGAATGGAGATTCGATCGGGAGTTCCGCCGCCAGAAGCCTCCGTAGCCACCGAAAGCCAATCTAGACCCGTTCTGGCACCCTTCCGGAGGGGGAATCCCTCTCCAGTGGCCATCTTCATCATCCCGGTGCTCTCCATGATGAGGAGGGAGTAGTTCTCCCTCGGGGCTGAGGGTATGTACCAGTAGCTATGTGTTTGATCTCTCTCTCTCTCTCGTGTTCTTGAGGTGATACGATCTTGATGTATCGCGAGCTTTGCTTTTATATTTGGATACTATGATGTTTTCTCCCCCCTCTACTCTCTTGTAATGAATTGAGTTTCCCCTTTGAAGTTATCTTATCGGATTGAGTCTTTAAAGATTTGAGAACACTTGATGTATGTCTTGCCGTGGATATCTGTGGTGACAATGGGATATCACGTGATTCACTTGATGTACGTTTTGGTGATCAACTTGCGGATTCTGCCCATGAACCTATGCATAGGGGTTGGCACACATTTTCGTCGTGATTCTCCGGTAGAAACTTTGGGGCACTCTTTGAGGTCCTTTGTGTTGGTTGAATAGATGAATCTGAGATTGTGTGATGCATATCGTATAATCATGCCCACGGATACTTGAGGTGACATTGCAGTATCTAGGTGACATTAGGGTTTTGGTTGATTTGTGTCTTAAGGTGTTATTCTAGTACGAACTCTAGGGCTGTTTGTGACTCTTATAGGAATAGCCCAACGGATTAAATGGAAAGAATAACTTTGAGGTGGTTTCGTACCCTACCATAATCTCTTCGTTCGTTCTCCGCTATTAGTGACTTTGGAGTGACTCTTTGTTGCATGTTGAGGGATAGTTATGTGATCCAATTATGTTATCATTGTTGAGGGAACTTGCACTAGCGAAAGTATGAACCCTAGGCCTTGTTTCAACGCATTGCAATACCGTTTACGCTCACTTTTATCATTCGTTACCTTGCTGTTTTTATATTTTCAGATTACAAATACCTTTATCTACTATCCATATACCACTTGTATCACCATCTCTTCGCCGAACTAGTGCACCTATACAATTTACCGTTGTATTGGGTGTGTTGGGGAACAAGAGACTCTTTGTTATTTGGTTGCAGGGTTGCTTGAGAGAGACCATCTTCATCCTACGCCTCCTACGGATTGATAAACCTTAGGTCATCCACTTGAGGGAAATTTGCTACTGTCCTACAAACCTCTGCACTTGGAGGCCCAACAACGTCTACAAGAAGAAGGTTGTGTAGTAGACATCACTCACCCTAGCTGTCGCAACAATAGTTGAGCTGGATGTCATAGCAGTATCTGTTGACGAGTTTAGAACCGATTGCGTCCGATCCATAAAAATAGCAGCCCCGCTCGGTGGCTCGTAAGGGTCCGGAATACTGTCACCATCGGAATAGCCCCCAAGCCCGGCGTCTCGAAGCTGATAGATTGACTCGGTTTCTCCGGTCGAAGATTCATCACTTTAGTAGACGAGAGTCTCTCCTCCGGACACATAATTCTCCGCAAGGTCCGTGCCATGTGCATAGCCGACGAAAACACGCTTCCTGCCGGGTTGAGCCTTGGCAGGTTGCACACAACGAGCCAGCTCGATGATGTTGGTGCAGATGTCCGGCTCACGCTCAAATTCATCGATTTTGCCGATGAAGACATGGATTCCGCCAAAGGGGACCCGGTACCTGTACTTGATTGAGTCGGCCTCAGGGCCCCAGCCAGTGTTGTCGATGTAGAGCTTGCCGCGACGACTCTTGGTCATCTTGCCAACGATGTACCCTTCGATCACTGGAAAGGATCCCTTCAAGAACTCAAAACCACCGTGCGTAGGCCCCACGGTGGGTGCTAACTGTCATGGTTTTGTCACGACATATGCCATTGTGAAAGGACTTAGGTGTGGAGCCATCACAACGTAGGTTAGCTTGAAGGTGTCGAACGAGACAGAGGACACAGGGTTTATCCAGGTTCGGCCCCTCACAACGAGGTAAAATCCTACTCCTGCCTTTGTTGACTATTTCTTGAATATCGATTACAAGGGAGCAGAACCGCTGGACCTGGCTATCGATCAATTGTTTCTTGAGTTGTCCCATTGCATGGTCTCGCCTTTATATACACAGGTCGAGCCCCTGGGCTTACAAGAGTCCAAGCTGGATCACACAATGTGACCAACTTGGTTTCTAAGTCACATTGCCTTACTAGGCAAGCCACCATCGGGCAGCTCACATCTCTGGGTCTTGGGCCTTCAACAGACCCGCCTCTTAAACCGCCTCTAGTATTCATGTCCCCTCAGGCCCATCTTAAGCCTTTTATTCTTGAGTCGCCAACAATTTAATCGGCCCCTCCTGGGTGGGTCACACCATAGGGTTATATCCCCAACAGGACCCCTACCCGAGATCTGCTGAAATCTACTCCGTCATTGGTGGCCCATACATGTACCTCTGTGTAGTTGAAGAGGCTCGATGGCTCGCCTCCAGATCGACGATAGCGTCGGCTGCGGCATGGCTTTTCTTCCTGGATAACTCTTTGTCTTCGACATCATCATGCTTCAAGCTGATTCGACTGGCCATCTCGGCTAGACCAAAAATTTCTCACCAGGATGGGTCATTAGATTCCGAAACCCGGAATACGTTGCAGATTCATGTGCTGAACTCCTATTTTCGAGGTCGGTGTTAGACCAGATCGATGACTATGCCAATACTCCCGTCCAGATCTCGGTTCTGATCCCAGCTCAGGACCATGACACATGTCATACCTCATATCGAGCCTTGAGCCTAGAGCCGAGCACTACCACCACAGACTAGACATCTAGCTTGACCAATGAAGACCCTGAGTCCATGTCAGATCAGATCTCGGACAGACTCATACTGATCCCAACCTTCAACTAGGTCATGGGCGAGGGCGACAAGGCTCTCCTGAACAAGATGTTAGATCAAATTCAGAGTCTCGCAATCTCAAACGAGCAGACTGTGATGTACACACAAATCTTGGAGAAATCAGGAGAAGCTAGAATTTTTAGCCCACCCACCACCGACTTAGTCACTACCATCAAAGATTTATCCAACATTCTAGCCAATGACTTCTACTCAAGATGGAGTTGTTGGATTTCCTCGAAGGGGAAGAGTGAGCAGTATAGTAGTAGATAATATTTCTCTTAGTTAAGAATCAAGGTTTATCGAACCAGTAGGACACAACACACGAACAACTTTAGCAGCACCTACACACAAACAAAATATTTGCTTGCACCCAACAAAGGCAAGCGGGTCGTCACTCCCATTGTTCTTGCCAGTTACAAGGTTAAAAACAAATAGTGACACTGATAGAAAATAAGTAGCAATGGTAGAAGCTTACAAATTAATTGAGAATGGACCCAGGGGCCATAGGTTCACCAATGGCATATCTCTCGAAAGCAAGGTAGCGATGGGTAAACAAATTACTGTTAGACAATCGATAAAATCAAGCATAGTTATAATTCTGATCATTCATGGCATAATCTCACATAGGAATCACATCTGTGACAAGTAGACCGTTAAAGTTATTGATGTCTACTACTATTACTCCACCCCAATACCGCTATCCAGCATGCATCTCAAAGTATTAAGTTCATGATAAACAGAGTAACACATTAAGCAAGATGACATAATGCAGACAAACTAAGACCAATCAATATGTTCAAGCCCCGTTGTTTTATCCTACATTTGATTTCTTTAGAGTAACGCATTAAGAAAGATGACATAATGTAGACAAAGTAAGACAAAGCAATATGTTCACACCTCGTCATTTTATCCTACAGAGTAACGTGCTACTTCTTGAGCTTGTGTTGGTTTTTGCCTTGAAGAGGAAAGGGTGATACAGCAAAGTAGAGCTAAGTATTTACCTTAGTTAAGAACCAAGGTATAAATACACTAGGAGGAACACACAAGTCTCCAATGATAGCACCTACACAAACAAACAAATACTTGCACCCAACGCTATAAAGGGGTTGTCAATCCCTTCACAGTTACTTTCAAGGATGAGATCTGATAGAAGTAGGTATAAAAGATAAATAAAAGTGCGAAACAAAGTAAAGGTAAATAAATTGCAGCAAGGTATTTTTGGGTTTTTTATTTTATAGATTTGAAAGTAATATGATAATAATAGACCCGGGGCCATAGTTTTCACTAGAGGCTTCTCTCTTGAAAGAACACATATGATGGGTAAACAAATTACTGTTGAGAAATTGATAGAAAAGCGAATAATTATGACAATATCTAAGGAAATGATTATGAATATAAGCATCACGTCGGTGACAAGTAGACCAACTCCTTCCTGCATCTACTACTATTACTCCACACATCGACCGCTATCCAACATGCACCTAGTGTATTAAGTTAACAAAAACGGAGTAATGCCTTAAGCAAGATGACATGATGCGGAGGGATAGATCCAATCAATATGAATAAACCCCATCTTTTTATCGTTAATGGAAAAAATACAATATGTGTCATGTCCCTTTCTTTCACGGGGAGTAAGCACCGCAAGATTGAACCTATTACAAAGCACCCCTCCCATGGCAAGAACAATCAATCTAGTTGGCCAAACCAAACCAATAGATCAAAGAGAAATACAAAGCTATCTTAATCATGCGTAAAAGAGTTCAGAGAAGACTCAAATAATATTCATAGATAATCTAATCATAAACCCACAATTCATTGGATCTCAACAAACGCACCGCAAAAGAAGATTACATCGAATAGATCTCCAAGAACATCGAGGAGAACATTGTATTGAAGATCAAAGAGAGAGAGAAGAAGTCATCTAACTACTAGCTATGGACCCGTAGGTCTGTGGTAAACTACTCACACATCATCGAAAGGGAAGCAAGGTTGATGTAGAAACCCTCCGAGGTTGAATCCCCCTCCGGTAGAGTACCGGAACAAGCCTCTAGTTAGGATCTCACGAGGACAGAAACTTGCGGCGGTGGAAAAGTATTTTTTGTGTGCCTCCTGGTATACGGGGAATATTTGGGTATTTATAGAATAAGATTAGGGTTAGAGGAGCATCAGGGGGCCCACAAGCCTGGGGGCGCACCCTCCAAGCTTGTCGCCAACTGGTGGCCGCTCTGACCCCCTCCCGATGGTTCCTGGGTGTCTTTTGGTCCATGAAAAATCCTCAAAAAATTTCGTTCCGTTTGGTATTGATTTTTTGTAAAAGACAAAAAACAAGGAAAAACAACAACTGGCACTTGGCACTAGGTTAATGGGTTAGTCCTAAAAATGATATAAAATAGCATAATAATGCATATAAAACATCCAAGATGGATAATATAATATCATGGAACAATAAAAAAATTATAGATACGTTGGAGACGTATCATAACACATTAAGAAAGATGACATAATGTAGACAAAGTAAGACCAAGAAATATGTACACAAAGAGAGACAAACTAACAACATGTATTGCTTGTGATTTGAGATTCGGGTGATGGCCGGATGATCCGGACTGGTGTTTGTATGGTCTGGTGCTACTTCTCGAGCTTGCATTGGTTTTTCCCTTGAAGAGGAAAGGGTGATGCAGGAAAGTAGAGATAAGTATTTCCCTCAGTTTTGAGAAGGAAGGTATCAATCCAGTAGGAGGTACACGCAAGTACCCAATCTATGCACCTGCACAAAAAATCAAACACTTACACCCAGCGGGATAAAGGGGTTGTCAATTCCTTCATGGTCACTTGCATGGATGAGATCTTATAGAGATATATATAAAAGATTACTAAAACATAAAAAAAAAATAAAAGTGAATAAATTGCAACAAGGTATTTTTGGGTTTTTTGGTTTATAGATCTAAAAATATATGATAGAAAATAGACCCGGGGGCCATAGGTTTCACTAGAGGCTTCTCTCTTAAAGGAAAATAATACGGTGGGTGAACAAATTATGTCTAGCAATTGATAGAAAAGTGCGAAGTTATGATGATATCCAAGGCAATGATTATGAATATAGGCATCACGTCCGTGTCAAGCAGACCGACTCCTGCGAGCATCTACTACTATTACTCCACACATCGACCGCTCTCTAGCATGCATCTAGAGTATTAAGTTCATAAGAATGGAGTAACGCCTTAAGTAAGATGACATGATGTAGAGGGATAAAATCAAGCAATATGATGAAAACCCCATCTTTTTACCCTTGATGGCAACAATACAATACATGTCTTTCCACCCCTACTTTCTCACTGGGTGAGGACACCGCAAGATTGAACCCAAAACTAAGCACCTCTCCCATTGCAAGAAATACCAATCTAGTTCGCCAACCCAAACCAATAATTCGAAGATAAATACAAAGATATCAAATCATGCATATAAGAATTCAGAAAAGACTCAAATAATATTCATAGATAATCTGATCATAAATCCACATTTCACCAGATCTCGACAAACGCACCGCAAAAGAATATTACATTGGATAGAACTCCAAGAACATCGAGGAGAACATTGTATTGAAGATCAAAGAGAGAGAGAGAAGAAGCCATCTAGCTACTAGCTATGGACCTGTAGGTCTATGGTAAACTGCTCACGCTTCATCGGAAGGGCAATAGACTTGATGTAGATGCCCTCCATGATCGAATCCAACTCCAGCAGGATGCCGGAAAAGGCCCCAAGATGGGATCTCACGGAAATAGAGGCTTGCAGCGGCGGAAAAGTATTTTAGTGGACACCTCTGGTCATTTGGGAATATTTGGGAATTTATAGCGAAAGAATTAGGGTTGGAGGAGTCCCGTGGGGCCCACAAGCAAGGGGGGTGCCCCCCTAGGTGTAACGCCCCGAGACCGATGTGCCAGGTGTCCTCTAGTTATTCGCTGTTGTGCCTTGTCATTGCTTGCGTGTAATGCATTGCATATCATGTCATCATGTGAATTTCATTTGCATACATGTTCGTCTCATGCGTCGAGCATTTTCCTCGTTGTCCATTTTGCATTCCGGCGCTCCGTTCTCCTCCGGTGGTCCTTTCTTTCATGTGTGGGGATTGAACATTTCCGGATTGGACCGAGACTTGCCAAGCGTCCTTGGTTTACTACCGGTAGACCGCCTGTCAAGTTTCGTACCATTTGGACTTCGTTTGATACTCCAACGGTTAACCGAGGGACCGAAAAGGCCTCGTGTGTGTTGCAGCCCAACACCCCTCCAATTTGGCCCAAAACCCACCTTAACCCTCTCCATCATCTAGAGCGTTCGATCACGATCGCGTGGGCGAAAACTGCACCTCATTTGGACTCTCCTAGCTCCCTCTACCTATAAAAGAGCACCCCTCCCCGAAATTTCGGATCATTTCGCGGATGAACCCTAAATCCACTCCTTCCCGCGCCGCCGAACATGTCCGCCCGGCGGCCGGACATGTCCAACTGCCTGCCGCGGCCAATCGTGCCTCGCCACCTAGCCTCCCGCTCCTCCCCGCCGCCGCGGCCCGCGGAGCCCGTTGCGGGCCCGCGCGGGCCCAGATCAGCCGCCGCCTGGCCCAGTCGCCGCGCCGCCCGCTCCCCGCGCTCCTCTTCACCGCGCCGCCGCACTGGATCGCCGCACGTTCATCCCGCGCCGGTCGTCGGCCTCGCCAACTGCCGCCTTCACCGCACTCGCCGGCGCGCGTCACTGCCGCCTTGCGCCGCCCTAGAGCCGCCCGAGCTCACCGGAGCTCCTCTCCGTCCACCTCTCGCCGCCGGTGTCCTCCCCGACCTCCTCCTCGCCTCCCCCTCGCCGGAGCAAGCTCCTTCTCACCGGACTTGACCTCGGGATGCGTGCCCCTTTGACCTAGATCCAGATCTGGAGGGTACAATTAAGCCTAAGTCTTTTTTTCCCTGTAATATTTTTGAGCATATTCAACGCATCACAACTCTGTCATCGTAGATCCGATTCATGCATATAGCATATTAAGATGTTCGTCTCAGAGAGCACATCATTTCTTCTCATTGCATCATTTTCATTAAATGCTGTTGGAAGAGTGCTAGTTGAGATAATTGTCAGATCTGCTGCTCCATTTAGATATTTGTCATTCTTGCCATGATTATTGTGTGCATGATATGCCCTCGAGCTCTACATATGTTTTGTTAAGGGTTTTGCCATCTTTCGAGAGGTGCAACCCATGTATTTTTGTGATGTGTGTGGTGACTAGCACAAGCTTGCAAAGTGAGGCACTTGGTAATGCTGATTTCAGGGACTTAGCATTTCCACTAAGTCCTTGATCTGTTTATCTCATATGGCCATATGTTCATGTTGTTTCCTAGTGATCCGTGCCTCTTTTGAGGATGATCAGTAAGGATGTTTTGTTAATCTTGTAGTGATCTATCCATACATGTCTTTGTTTGCAATTATGGAGCACCCTAGCCTGAGTCAATCGATCTCTACTTTTGCTACTTCGTGAATCTGGGCAGATTGTCTACTTGTTAGCGATTTTTCCGATGATGTTGTAGTTGATCCGTGCATGCTACGTTATTACAATTGCCATGTCTAGCTTGTATTTTGTGTATTCTTGATGGGTGTATGCTTATCTTGTCATGACTTGCTCTGTAGTGAGTGCATCGAGCTCGTAAACATGCCTACTTGATATCTGATTTGCATGCTCCATGCCAAGCTTTACTTTGCCATGTTCAGGTCCTGTAGCATGTAGTTTTGTTGCCCCGAAGAGTGCTATCTAATATGAAATTCCAGACAAGTGTTAATTTCACTAAGTCTGAAATTTGTTTACTATATGCATTTTTGCCATGCTTGTTTGAACTTGTTAATGGACGAATTGGCCGTAGCTCAGTGCTAGTCTTTTGTTAAGCTTCATGAATGGATCCCTGCCATGTATTTTGTTGCCATGTTTGAGTGATGTAGCATGTTTAACTTGTTGCATTTAGATGGCTACTTGCTGTATATCGCAGACCAGTGCCATATTTGTTTTGCTCGCCATTTCCAAACCGTAACTCCGATTCCGGCGTTCTTTATATCGTTTTCAAGCGATTTCATCTCACCTTTCTAGTGGCACACTTGGATTTCCAAGTTGAGGCCAGGTTCATGCATTCCTTGTCACATCATGCATATGCATCGCATCCCGCATCCCGCATATCATACCATGTTCATGTGTTGGTTGTTTACTATGTTGTGTGCTTCTTTTCTGGTGTTTGCTTCTTCGGGTTGGTTCCGATAATGTCGCGTTTGTGAGGACCCGTTCGTCTACGTCCGTTTATCTTCTTCATGGACTCATTCTTCTTCCTTGCGGGATTTCAGGCAAGATGATCATACCCTCGAAATCACTTCTATCTTTGCTTGCTAGTTGCTCGCTCTTTTGCTATGCCTATGCTGCGATACCTACCACTTGCTTATCATGACTCCCATATTGTTGAACCAAGCCTCTAACCCACCTTGTCCTAGCAAACCATTGTTTGGCTATGTTACCGCTTTGCTCAGCCCCTCTTATAGCGTTGTTAGTTGCAGGTGAAGATTGAAGTTTGTTCCTTGTTGGAACATGGAGATGTTGTTCCTTGTTGGAACATGTTTACTTGTTGGGATATCACAATATATCTTATTTAATTAATGCATCTATATACTTGGTAAAGGGTGGAAGGCTCGGCCTTATGCCTGGTGTTTTGTTCCACTCTTGCCGCCCTAGTTTCCGTCATATCGGTGTTATGTTCCCGGATTTTGCGTTCCTTACGCAGTTGGGTTATAATGGGAACCCCTTGACAATTCGCTTTGGATAAAACTCCTCCAGCAAGGCCCAACCTTGGTTTTACCATTCGCCACCTAGCCTTTTTCCCTTGGGAGTCGCGCATCCCGATGGTCATCTTTATTTTAACCCCCCTGGGCCAGTGTTGGTCCGAACTGAGTAGACTGCGGGGCCACCTCGGGGAAACTTGAGGGCTGGTTTTACTCGTAGGATGTCTCATCCGGTGTTGCCCTGAGAACGAGATATGTGCAGCTCCCATCAGGATGTCGGCACATCGGGCGGCTTTGCTGGACTTGTTTTACCATTGTCGAGGATGTCTTGAAGAACCGGGATACCGAGTCTGATCGGAATGTCTCGGGAGGAGGTCTGTTCCTTCGTTGACCGTGAGAGCTTGTCATGGGCTAAGTTGGGACACCCTTGCAGGGATTTGAACTTTCGAAAGCCGTGCCCGCGGTTATGGGCAGATGGGAATTTGTTAATGTCTGGTTGTAGATAACTTGAACCCTAACTTAATTAAAATGAATCAACTACGTGTGTAACCATGATGGTCTCTTTCCGGCGGAGTTCGGGATGTGAACACGGTGTTGGAGTTATGCTTGACGTAGGTTGTTCTAGGATCACTTCTTGATCATACTTTTATTGACCGTGCTTTGCCTTCTCTTCTCGCTCTCATTTGCGTATGTTAGCCACCATATATGCTAGTCGCTTGCTGCAGCTCCACCTCATACCTTTTACCTTACCCATAAGCTTAAATAGTCTTGATCGCGAGGGTGCGAGATTGCTGAGTCCCCGTGGCTCACAGATACTTCCAAACCAGCTTGCATTTGCCGATGAGACCGTGCAGATCTCACAACCAAGCTCAGGAGGAGCTCGATGAAGATCTTGTCCTTTGTGTTGCTTCATTCTAGTTGATCAGTAGTGGAGCCCAGTTGGGGTCGATCGGGGACCTTTGTCGCATTTGGGGTTCTTCTTTTATTTTGGTTCCGTAGTCGGACCCTGATTGTATTTGGATGATGTAATGCTTTATTCATGTATTGGTGTGAAGTGGCAATTGTAAGCCAACTATGTATCTTTTTCCCTTATGTATTACATGGGTTGTGTGAAGATTACCTCACTTGCGACATTGCTTTCAATGCGGTTAAGCCTCTAAGTCGTGCTTCGACACGTGGGAGATATAGCCGCATCGAGGGCGTTACACTAGGGCGCGCCCTGAGGGCTTGTCGAGACCTCAGGACTCTTCCGGCCCCTCTCCAAGTCTGCTGGGAGTCTTCTGGTCCAAGAAAAATCATCGCAAAAGTTTTATTTCGTTTGGACTCCGTTTGAAAAAATAGAAACTAGCACTGGGCTCTAGGTTAATAAGTTAGTCCCAAAAATAATATAAAATAGCATATTAATGCATACAAAACATCCAAAATAGATAATATAATAGCATGGAATAATAAAAAATTATTGTCACACCCTAGCTAGCTCATGCATTAGAGTGTTGGACCATGTCTACTCTTCTAGAAAACTGAAATGGGGATGGCAGAACCCCCAGCACCCCCTGGAAACAACTGGGGTTTACTAAAATCTTTTTCAATGAACCTGAAATGCCCTTCTAAAAAGTCCACCCTTTTTGTTTTGGGTTAGAACCCCTGACAAAATGGGTTCACATTTTTCAAGGACACATAAGGTCATCTGATTAAATCATTACTGTTTGCATTTGGGAAATTTAAATCCTATAAATATTTTAAAATGCCCAAATAATCCTGAAATTATTTTTTTGCCGTTCAGAATATTTTCAAATGTACCTCTGAATATTTTCAGGTTTTTCCTAAATGGAATAGTATTTTTACTATTTCAAAACACTGAACATGAATAAATAAAAAATAAAAACAAAAGCAGAGAGCAGAGGCTTACCTGGCGCCCATCTAGCAGGCCCACCTAGCCGGCCCAGCCCAGCAACCACTCCAGCGAGCTACTTGACTCGGCCAGGCAGCCAGGCAGGTGCTCGACACCGGCACCAGCGCGCGCCACGCAGCTGCCCACCGCCCTGCTTCCTCCCCGCGCCGTTCTGTTGACCTGGGTCGGTCACCCACTCCTCCCCCGAGCTCGCAGACCCGCCCCTTCCTCCCCAGCTCCTCTCCCTCGCTCTCCCGCACCATGGCCGACGCTGACGCGCCCGCGCCACCGTGATAACCGCGTCCGCCATCGTCCCCGTGCCACGTCACCGTGTCCGTTCGCTCTGCCGTCGTCGACTACGTCGAGCAGGCCGAGCCCCGAGCGCTCGCCCGCTCTAGATTCGCCCCTGACCCCGTCTTCCCCAACTCCGGCCGTCGAGATCGCCATCATCGCCGCGCTCAGCTCCGGTCTTCCCCGAGCCCGCTTTGACGCTTCCTGCAATCGCCTTGAGCTCAGCTTCGTCCTTCCCCTCTCCGTTAACTCTCTCCTGCACCGTATGCACCGCACCACATTCACCCGCACCCGCCGCTGCCGAGCTCGTCGCCGACGTGACTCCGGCCACCCACCGGCCACACCACTGTGGCCAACGCACTCACCGCACTCGCAGGAACCCGTAGCACTACTCCACGCGCCTCGCCGTGCCCCGTAGCCTCGGGTTCGACCTCACCCGAGCTCCGGCAGCCGCACAGCTCATCGCCAGCGACATTTCCGGCCACCCCGAGCTCCACCACTGCCACCAAATGATGCGGCTTGCTCCCAGCTACGCGTAGATGCTCTTCGCCGCGCATTTGGTCGCCGGAGCACGAAACCCGCACTGCCCCGCCGCGTCTGGCCTCGCCGGCGGCTAAACACCGGCGAGTTTGACCTTGTTTGACCCTGGTTGACCCCGTGTGGGCCCAGGTTGACCCCCTGAGTCTATGACAAGTGGGACCGCTTTGCTAATTAACTTAGATTAGCACTAACTAAATTTAGTTAGTTAATTAACTACTGACACAAGGGTCCCACTGGTCAGGTTTGACCTGGACCGGCCCCGTTGACCACTGACGTCACCCTGACGCAATAATTCAATTACTGGAATTATTCTTATACAGGAAATTCCAGAAAATACTACAAACTTAAAAAATTCATAACTTTTAATCTGTAACTCCAAATGCAAAGATTTATATATGAAATTTGATCAGAAAAATTCAATCTTTCCATATATAATGGTCTCATGCATGACAAAACACTTTAAACTTGCTGTTTAGGTGAACCAAGCAAATGCACTTATATGACTTAATAACATAAGCTTCCATTTGAACCTTTGATTCAAATGGACTCAAACCAACGTGTTTCACAATGCATTAGCCAGGACACCTCATATTGCCATTTCATAGCATGCATCATATTGTTGCATATTTCCATGTGTTGATTGTTTTCTGTGGTGTCTTTCATGGTAGGTTCTGCCTTCGAGGATATCTTCGAGTATCCAACTGAAGGGCTGTACCCTACTACTACTCCATCAGGCAAGCAGCCCCATTTATCATATCGATACAATCCCATGTTCTCGCTCTTGCTCTCATTTACTGCATTAAGACAACAACATTTCAAATTGTTGTGTGTTGCGGTAGTTGAACCCTTATCCTCAGCATGACCTGTCATTGCCGCAGTAACTAGATGAAACCCACTAGCATGTGTAGGAGTTGATTGAGCCATGTATGTGTTTCCTACCTTGCTATGCCTGCTATGCTTAGAGTTGTGTCAGGTCTGGTTCATCTGGATGATGGGCTAGAGTGAAATGATTACGTCGGTAATGTGAGGGATGTGTTGAACATGATTTGGTAAAGGTATCGATGAGAGGCCATGTAGGAGTACATGGTGGGTTGTTTCATTGAGGCCGTCCCTAAGAACTGAGATCTGTATGCGCGATTTAAGATTCAGCCACTACCACACATTGGGCCCTGAAATATGACCCCGCTCGACTTACTGACCCCTCTGGTGTTTATAGGTTACGTGTTGGCGGCCGTGCGTAGCGCTGACCCTAGGGGTGGGCTATGATGCGGTAGATATACCATGGCCGGGTATGTCGGGCGCCTGTTTGGCGTCTCGGGACCCTGTACACATCTTTTGGGGGCGTTGAGGACACCCCGGCCGGATTTCCTTGCGGATGGAACCCGAATAGGCGATAAACCTGGACTAGAGACTTGTGCGGTTAGTCAGGTCATGGTCTACACCCACGTCGGCTTTCGCTTGAAGTCTGCCGAGCACATGTCGTGTCGCTAAGTGGTGGAAACATGTGTGACGAAGTACACCCTGCAGGGTATAAAACTATTCGAATAGCCACGTCCGCGGTAAAGGACTGCTTGGTTGCCTATACAGTTCATAGACAAGTTAATGGTTACCACTAAAAGACCCAAGATAAGTGAGTACCGCGGATGGCCCTCTCGTAGGATGACGAGGGAGGATCCACGGTGAAGTATTGTGTTGGTGATTAGTGGACTCGTGTGCGAAAACTATTTTACAAGTGGTGTCTCGTAGGATAGATTATCCAAGAGTCAAAGCTGGCTTGCGGCAATAACTCCACCACCTTTTTGAGAATGATCATGTATAGTAGGAGTTGTTGTAAGACTTGCTGAGTACCTTTGTACTCATGTTGCTTTAATTACTGTTTTCAGACGACAACACTGCCCCCTCCGACGGGTTTTACGTAGACCTCGACATCGATGAGTGACTTGCCACCCAGGTGGTGATTCTGGCCACGGAGGGCCCTATGTAGATAGACAGGCTTCGTCAAGCCTTCTTTCTTTCTAGTGTCTGTACTCAGACTAATTTGCTTCCGCATGTGCTTGTATGCTTGTATGATTTGAGTGTCGGGTCATGTGACCCTACCTGTATGAACATGTTATGTATGGCTCTCCGGAGCCTTTAAATAAAGTACTTTGAGTTGTAGAGTTTTGTTGTGATGCCATGTTGTATTTACACATATCGAGCATATTGTGTGTATGATTGAAATGCTTGGCATGTGTGGGATCCGACAATCTAGTTGTTTATCCTTGGCAGCCTCTCTTATGGGGAAATGTAGTCTAGTGCTTCCATGAGCCATAGTAGTCCGCTACAGCCCGGTTCACCGGAGTCCTGCTAGCCCAGCACTACTGCTTAGGACACTTGACTGATCGGCATGTGTTTAACTTCGTTCCTGTGTCTGTCCCTTCGGGGAAATGTCACGTGGTGACATCTGGAGTCCTACCTAGCCTGCTACAGCCCGGGTTCCTGGAGTCCTATTAGCCCAGTGCTACAGCCAGGATTCACATGCTGCTGACCGACATGCTCGATGTGATTCATGTATGCCTGTCCCCATAGATTTGTGCCGCTTTGGGTTCACGACTAGCCATGTCGGCCCGGGTTCTCTATCATATGGATGCTAGCGACACTATCATATACATGAGCCAAAAGGCGCAAATGGTCCCGGGCCATGGTAAGGCGACACCCGTGGGAATACTGTGCGTGAGGCCGCAAAGTGATATGAGGTGTTACCGGCTAGATCGATGTGACTTGGAATCGGGGTCCTGACAGCGTTGGCATCAGAGCCGGACTGCCTGTAGGTTCGTTGAGCCAAACTGGTCGATGTCGAGTCTAGAAATGCTTTAGTTATATGTAGGGGAATTGATTGTGGGAGGAACGTAAGGCTCTTTTACTCCTTTACCTTATGCCCTCTGATCTGAGTCATTCTCTTCTCGTTGTACGTGGGTTAAGGAATAGGCTCTCTTCTCTCTATCAGGTTCACGTGTTACTAATCCGTAGTAACTTATAGGATTGTGGGTTCAAGCCTCAATTCAGTTTCTACTACTTTTAGTATGTTGTCAGTTGAACCAGAACCTTGATATGATGTTGTTGAGTGGTTTTGCAAACTGTTGTGAATGTCACAAATCTTTTCCTAACCATTTACAGCCGTTATGCTGTCCGATTTCTCCTAGAAAATACTAATGCCTTTGCATTATTCTGTGCTTTCAGATGGCCACCCGTTCCCAGAACCAAGTGGTTCGTCTGACAAGGTGACTCGATGTACCTGGTCACACGGTCATGTTGGTCCGAGTGATGGTCGAGACAGGCTATCGATGGTATCCTGAATATACCGTCGAGGAGCAGTTTCGAGACTTCAGTCAGAGCCAGTACCTTTGTACCGTCAGGATATATCCCTCTTATCCTGGAGCCACTAAACCCCTCCACTGATCTTATGGACTTGGGGTTACTATTGAGATGTCCGTGCAGGACACAACTTACTCAATGATGACTATCATTCGAGCCAGAACTGCCCTGCTCTAGAACACCGATTTTCGCTACATGCCAGCCTCACTCCCTGGAGCACAGGGGTACTATCAGGCTTTGTACTATGACTCTACACATGAGGATTCACTACTCCGCACCACTGCCGAGATGCTCGAGGACAAGGACCACGAAAATCGGGCCTTGCGAATGGAGCTCTTCAACTCTCGTTCTAACCACTGGGCCACTTTGACTCGGTTTGCACCTGTTGTGCAGGCGGGATACATGGACATGAGGGACCTGTACCCCGTGCAGCCTGGATTGCCAGATTGTATGGACTGGCGTGATGTAGGAGGCATCACCCCTCCTCGTGGTCCCCGTCTGCCACCATTTATGAGACCAAGGCCACATCCGAGTCCCTATGGCCCTCAAGCTCCACAGGACCGTCTGTTCCCAGATGATCATGTTCCGCTTCCACGTTTTGGTGGTGACTTTTATGAGGATTACTACAGGGTTGTCTGAGCTAGTAGTAGTTTCACTAGTACTGTAATAGTTGTATTCTCCACAGTCCCGCGTGACCCGTGGGATACGACTTGGTGTGTATCACGTTTCGGAGGTGTAGAAAAATAATGTATAGGAGCTTGGAATGCCTCTGATGAGATGTAACGTCTTTCACTGTAGTTGTACTCTAGCCTGGGCTTGTACTAAACTATGTACGGTGTGTATGACCGATGGTATATATATGGAAGTTTCTATATTACCATGTCGTGCAATGAACATCTCAGCATTCCATGTTATCCATTACATTCCGCACTTCTTTGCCAAGTTTGTTCCATCCTTGTCTAAACCATTGTCTTGTTTTCCTAGGATGGTCAACACCGGCAGCAACCCTGCTGCCCCGGAGAAGGGGGAAGCCAGTGTAGCTAGGGATGAGAATCTGCCTCACCCGCCTTCTCTGGCCGAAGTTATGCTGGAGGCAGAAAGAAACAAGCGTGAGACTAACAACTTGCTAGAGCGGATTGAGCAGAACATTGCACGTCATCAGCGAAACAATTTGGTGTCAATCAATGACTTTATCAAGTTGTACCCACCAAAGTTTAATCATTCCGTCGAGCCCCTCGACGCGGATGATTGGCTTCGCAGCATCACCCATAAGCTACATTCTGCCAACGTAGCTGAAGCTGATAAGGTTACCTATGCTGCCTATCACCTCGAAGGCCATGCTAGCCTTTGGTGGGAAAACTTTGAGGCTATGCGCCCGGTCGGCCAAATCACTACTTGGGCTGAATTCAGTGAGGCTTTCCATGAGCATCACATCCCAGAAGGTCTCATGGATCGTAAGAGGGAAGAGTTCTGCAATTTCACCCAAGGCAGACTGACAGTGGATGCATACAACCATGAGTTTGGAAATTTAGCATGTTATGCTCCTGAAGAGGTATCCACCGAGGCTAAGAAGCAGGCAAGGTTCCGCAAGGGACTTAGCCCCGAGCTTCACCGCGATCTTTGTCTGCACGAGTGCACCTCCTTCCAGAAGCTGGTCAATAAGGCCATCAGTGCTGAGACAGGTCAGACTGACTATGACGCTTCACGCAAGCACTCCCGTGATTTTGGTTCTTCATCTGGCTCTGGATCTCAGAAGCGCCGGGTGTGGATTCCAAGCACAGCGCTGCCACCCAGATTCACTCCGAGGCCATCCTTTGAGGCGCCTCGCCCCAACCAGCAGTTTGCACCGCCTAAGACCTATGGTGGCCCCGCTGCTAATGCTGCTCCACACCCCAATGTTGTGACATGTTTCAAGTGTGGAGAGTCGGGTCACTACAGTCGAGAGTGTCCCCAGAACAACAACCCCAACCAGTCTGGAAAGTCCGTTGGCCGTGGTAAGCCAGCGGGAAAGACATTCTACGCCAAGCCAGCCACCACTACATGTGGCCATGTCAACTATGTCTTAGCTGAGGAGGCTCATGATGATCCTAACGTCGTCCTTGGTACGCTCCTTGTTAATTGCCATCCGGCATCTGTTCTTTTTGATACTGGAGCATCTCATTCATTCATATTTGAGAGCTATACTCGATTGCATAACATGACATTCTGTGACATGCCCACTTCTATGGAAATTCAAACCCGTGGCTCTAGATGGCAAACTTCTAGAGTAAGCCATGGGAATGAAATTCTTGTCGATAGACTTGTCTTCCTTGCATCTTTAATAGCTCTCAAGTCCTCGGACATAAACATCATCTTGGGTATGGACTGGATGTCAGCCCATTATGCTAAGATTGATTGTGCCACTAGAACCGTTCAACTTACTCACCCATCGGGCAAGACAGTCAATGTCTTAACTCGAGTGGCCAAGCACCAGCTTTACTCCCTAAATGCCAACCCCCTCCCAGACCTTGAAGATATTCCGGTAGTCTGAGACTTTTCGGATATCTTTCCAGAAGAACTGCCAGGTGTTCCACCTGACAGGGATGTCGAGTTCGCGATAGACCTTGTTCCAGGAACCGTCCCAATTTCTAGAAGACCCTATAAGATGGCACCCTTAGAACTAGCCGAACTTAAGAAACAACTCGATGAGTCCTTGAAAAAGGGTTTCATCCGTCCTAGTTCTTCTCCTTGGGCTTGCCCTGTCCTCTTTGTCAAGAAGAAGGATGGAACGGATCGGATGGTTGTAGATTACCGACCTGTCAACCTGGTCACTATCAAGAACAAGTATCCGCTCCCAGGATCAATGATCTGTATGATCAGCTCGCTGGATCCTCAGTCTTCTCCAAAATGGATTTGAGGTTGGGCTACCATCAAATCAAAATCAAGAACGGGGACATTCCTAAAATGGCTTTTGTTACTCGTTATGGCAAATACGAGTACACCGTCATGTTCTTCGGTTTAACCAATGCCCCAGCCACCTTCTCTCGGTTAATGAACTCAATCTTCATGGAGTATTTGGATAAATTCGTCGTGGTATACCTCGATGATATACTCATCTACTCCAAGAATGAGGAAGAACATGCCGAACATCTAAGGCTGGTATTGTCGAAACTTCGAGAGCATCGCCTTTATGCCAAATTCTCCAAGTGTGAATTTTGGTTGCCAGAAGTGACCTATCTAGGCCATGTAATCTCTGGTAAGGGTATTGCTGTCAATCCTGAGCGAGTTCAAGCTGTCCTTGATTGGACTCCACCTGAAATGGTCAAGCAAGTTCGGAGCTTCCTTGGCTTAGCGAGCTATTGTCGCCGCTTCGTCGAGAATTTCTCCAAGGTTGCTAAACCTCTAACTTAACTCCTCAAGAAAGATAAAAAGTTCGAGTGGACCCCACAGTGCGAGTTCAACTTCCAGGAACTAAAAAGACGCCTGACATCTTCTCCCGTACTGGTACCACCAGATTTCTCCAAGGACTTTATTATCTATTGCGACGCCTCGCGACAAGGACTAGGTTGCATACTCATGCAAGAATGTCAGGTAATTGCCTATGCTTCACGGCAATTACACCCACATGAGGAAAACTATCCCACACATGATCTAGAGCTTGCAGCTGTAGTCCATGCACTTAAAACTTGGCGACATTACCTTCTCGGTAATCGTTGTGAGGTCTTCACCGATCACCAAAGTTTGAAATATATCTTCACCCAACCGGATTTGAATCTCAGGAAAAGATGTTGGGTCAAGTTGATCTCGGATTATGACTTAGGAATAACTTACAGCCCGGGCAAAGCCAATGTCATGGCTGATGCGCTAAGTCGTAAGTCCTATTGTAACAACCTGATGTTACAACAAAGTCAACCACTTCTCCACGAGGAATTTCGTAAGCTTAACCTTCACATAGTTCCTCGAGGATTCCTATCCACCTTGGTGGCGAAGCCTAACCTTACGGATCAAATCATAGCTGCCCAGAAGCGTGATAAGGGCATATCCCAGATTAAAGAAAACATCGGTAGCGGAGTTGCTAAATGTTTTTCCATGGATGAGCGAGGTGTTGTCTTCTTCGATAACCGCTTGGTGGTTCCGAAGAAACAACATCTACGACAGTTGATTCTTAAGGAAGCTCATGAATCCCCTCTCACCATTCATCCTGGTAGTACTAAAATGTATCAAGACCTACGCCAGAGGTTTTGGTGGACTAGGATGAAGAGAGAAATTGCTCAATACATTACTAGTTGCGACGTCTGTCGTCGTGTTAAAGCAGAGCATCAACGGCCTGCTGGCACCCTTCAACCTTTGGCTATTCCTGAATGGAAATGGGATAAAATCAGTATGGATTTCATTACTGGGTTTCACAGGACGAAGAGAGGGAATAATGCTATCTTCATCGTTATCGATCGTCTTTCCAAAGTAGCCCACTTTCTACCTGTTCGTGAGAGTATTACCGCTAGCCAACTAGCTGACTTATACATCTCCTGAATAGTGTCTCTTCATGGTGTTCCATTGGAAATTAACTCAGACCATGGGAGTCTCTTCACCTCTCGATTTTGGGAAAGTTTCCAAAATGCTACGGGAACTCGTCTCTCTTTTAGCACCGCCTTCAACCCCCAATCAAGTGTTTAATTAGAGCGAGTAAATCAAATTCTGGAGGATATGCTCCGAGCTTCTGTCATCTCATTCGGAATGCATTGGGAGAATTGCCTTCCATTCGCGGAGTTCGCTTATAACAATAGTTATCAAGCTAGCTTGGGAAAAGCTCCTTTCGAAGTTCTCTATGGACGAAAATGTCGAACGCCTCTTAACTGGTCAGAAACCGGGGAAAGACAACTCTTCGGCCTGGATATGATTCAGGAAGCAGAAGAGCAGGTTCGCGTTATTCGTGAGAAATTGAAAACAGCCCAATCTCGTCAAAAGAGCCAATATGACCGCAAACATAATCTCATGACTTATGAAGTCGGCGAGAAGGCTTACCTTCGGGTTACTCCTTTAAAGGGAACCCATCGTTTCGGTATCAAAGGAAAATTGGCTCCTCGTTACATTGGACCCTTTCGCATTCTTGCCAAACGAGGAGAAGTTGCCTACCAATTGGAACTACCTCCGCATATTTCCAGAGTTCATGATGTCTTCCACGTTTCTCAACTCAGGCGTTGCTTCGCGGATCCTATCCGTGGAGTGGACCACGAAATGCTTGATCTCCAAGATAATCTCACATATCGGGAATATCCCGTTCGTATCCTTGATCAAGCTGAGCGTACCACTCGACGCCATAACATCAAGTTTCTCAAGGTTCAATGGTCACACCACTCTGAGAAAGAAGCCACTTGGGAAAGGGAGGATCGTCTTCGACTCGAGTACCCCACCTTCTTCCCAACGGATCCTAAATCTCGGGACGAGATTCTTTTGAGTGGGGGTGAGTTGTCACACCCTAGCTAGTTCATGCATTAGAGTGTTGCATCATGTCTACTCTTCCAGAAAACTGAAATGGGGATGGCAGAACCCCCAGCCCCCCTGGAAACAACTAGGGTTTACTAAAATCTTTTTCAATGAACCTAAAATGCCCTTCTAAAAAGTCCACCCTTTTTGTTTTGGGTTAGAACCCCTGACAAAATGGGTTCACATTTTTCGAGGACACATAAGGTCATTGGATTAAATCATTACTATTTGCATTTGGGAAATTTAAATCCTATAAATATTTTAAAATGCCCAAATAATCCTGAAAGTATTTTTAGGCTGTTGAGAATATTTTCAAATGTACCTCTGAATATTTTCAGGTTTTTCTTAAATGGAATAGTATTTTTACTATTTCAAAACACAGAACAGGAATAAATAAAAAATAAAAACAAAAGCAGAGAGTAGAGGCTTACCGGGCGCCCACCTAGCAGGCCCACCTAGCCGGCCCAGCCCAGCAACCGCTCCATCGAGCTGCTTGACTCGGCCAGGCAGGCAGGCAGGTGCTCGACGCCGGCACCAGCGCGCGCCACGCACCTGCCCGCCGCCCTGCTTCCTCCCCTCGTCGTTCTGCTGCCCTAGGTCGGTCACCCACTCCTCCCCCGAGTTCGCAGACACGCCCCTTCCTCCCCAGCTCCTCTCCCTCGCTCTCCCGCACCATGGCCGATGCTGCCGCGCCCGCGCCACTATGATAACTGTGTCCGCCGTCGTCCCCGTGCCGCGTCACCGTGTCCGTTCGCTCCGCCGTCGTCGACTACGTCGAGCGGGCCGTGCCCCGAGCACTCACCCGCTGCGGAGTCGCCCCTGACCATGTCTTCCTCAACTCCGGCCGCCGAGATCGCTATCGTAGCCCTGCTCAGCTCCGGTCTTCCCTGAGCCCGCTTTGACGCTTGCTGCAATCGCCGTGAACTCAGCTCCGTCCTCCCCCTCTCCGTTAACTCTCTCCTACACCATATGCACCGCACCACGTTCACCCGCACCCGCCGCCGCCGAGCTCTTCGCTGACATGACTCCGGCCACCCACCGGCCACACCACTGTGACCAACGCACTCACCGCACTCGCAGGAACCCGTAGCACTACTCCACGCGCCTCGCCGTGCCCCATTAGCCTCGGGTTCGACCTCACCCGAGCTCCGGCAGCTGCACAGCTCGTCGCTGGCGACGTTTCCAGCCACCCCGAGCTCCACCACTGCCACCAAACGACGCGGCTTGCTCCCAGCTACGCGTAGATGCTCTTCGCCGCCCATTTGGTCGCCGGAGCAGGAAACCCGCACTGCCCCGCCGCGCCGGCCTCGCCGGCGGCTAAACGCCGACGAGTTTGACCTCGGTTGACCCTGGTTGACCCCGTGTGGGCCCAGGTTGACTCCCCCTGAGTCTATGACAAGTGGGACCGCTCTGCTAATTAACTTAGGTTAGCACTAACTAAATTTAGTTAGTTAATTAAGTACTAACACGCGGGTCCCACTGGTCAGGTTTGACTTGGACAGGCCCTGTTGACCACTGACGTCACCCTGATGCAATGCTGACGCAATAATTCAATTACTGGAATTATTCTTATACAGGAAATTCCATAAAAATACTACAAACTTCAAAAATTCATAACTTTTAATCTGTAACTCCAAATGCAAAGATTTATATATGAAATTTGATCAAAAAAATTCAATCTTTCCATCTGTAATGGTTTCATGCATGACAAAACACTTTAACCTTGATGTTTAGGTGAAACAAGCAAATGCACTTATATGACTTAATAACATAAGCTTCCATTTGAACCTTTGATTCAAATGGACTCAAACCAACTTGTTTCACAATGCATTAGCCAGGACACCTCATATTGCCATGTCATAGCATGCATCATATTGTTGCATATTGCCATGTGATGATTGTGTTTTGTGGTGTCTTTCATGGTAGGTTCTGCCTCCGAGGATATCTCCGAGTATCCAACTGAAGGGCAGTACCCTACTACTACTCCATCAGGCAAGCATCCCCATTGATCATATCGATACAATCCCATGTTCTCGCTCCTGCTCTCATTTACTGCATTAAGACAACAACATTTCAAACTGCTGTGTGCTGCGGTAGTTGAACCCTTATCCTCTGCATGACCTGTCATTGCCACAGTAACTAGATGAAACCCACTAGCATGTGTAGGAATTGATTGAGCCATGTATGTGTTTCCTACCTTGCTATGGCTGCTATGCTTAGAGTTGTGTCAGGTCTGGTTCATCTGGGTGATGGGCTAGAGTTAAATGATTACGTCAGTAATGTGAGGGATGTGTTGAACATGATTTGGTAAAGGTATCGATGAGAGGCCATGTAGGAGTACATGGTGGGTTGTTTCATTGAGGCCGTCCCTAAGAACTGAGATCTGTATGCGTGATTTAAGATTCAGCTACTACCACACATTGGGCCCTGAAATATGACCCCGCTCGACTTACTGACCCCTCTCGTCCTCTGTCCAGGAGTTGCAACTAGTTTCTGGTGTTTATAGGTTATGTGTTGGCGCCCGTGCGTAGCGTTGACCCTAGCGGTGGGCTATGATGCGGTAGATACACTGTGGCCGAGTATGCTGGGCGCCTATTTTGCGTCTCGGGACCCTGTACACATCGTTTGGGGCCGTTGAGGACACTCCGGCCGGATTTCCTTGCGGACGGAACCCGAATAGGTGATAAACCTGGACTAGAGACTTGTGCGGTTAGTTAGGTCGTGGTCTACACCCACGTCGACTCTCGCTTGAAGTCTGCCGAGCACATGTCGTGTGCAGACGCTAAGTGGTGGAAACATGTGTGACAAAGTACACCCTGCAGGGTATAAAACTATTCGAATAGCCGCGTCCGCGGTAAAGGACCGCTTGGTTGCCTATACAGTTCATAGACAAGTTAATGGTTACCACTAAAAGACTCAAGATAAGTGTGAGTACCGCGGATAGCCCTCTCGTAGGATGACGACGGAGGATCCACGGTGGAGTATTGTGTTGGTGATTAGTGGACTCGTGTGCGAAAACTATTTTACAAGTGGTGTCTCGTAGGATAGCTTAGCCAATAGTCAAAGCTGGCTTGCGGCAATAACTCCACCACCTTCTTGAGAATGAGCATGTATAGTAGGATTCTGTTGTAAGACTTGTTGAGTACCTTTGTACTCATGTTGCTTTAATTACTGTTTTCAGACGACAAGACCGCCCCCTCCGATGGGTTTTACATAGACCTCGTCGTCGATGAGTGACTTGTCACCCAGGTGGTGATTCTGGCCATGGAGGGGCCTATGTAGATAGACAGGCTTCGTCAAGCCTTCTTTCTTTCTAGTGTCTGTACTCAGACTAATTTGCTTCTGCATGTGCTTGTATGCTTGTATGACTTGAGTGTCGGGTCATGTGACCCTACCTGTATGAACATGTTATGTATGGCTCTCCAGAGCCTTTAAATAAAGTACTTTGAGTTGTAGAGTTTTGTTGTAATGCCATGTTGTATTTACACATATCGAGCATATTGTGTGTATGATTGAAATGCTTGGTATGTGTGGGATCCGACAATCTAGTTGTTTATCCTTGGCAGCCTCTCTTATGGGGAAATGTAGTCTAGTGCTTCCATGAGCCATAGTAGTCCGCTACAGCCCAGTTCACCGGAGTCCTGCTAGCCCAGCACTACTGCTCAGGACACTTGACTGATCAGCATGTGTTTCACTTTGTTCCTGTGTCTGTCCCTTCGGGGAAATGTCACACGGTGACATCCGGAGTCCTGCCTAGCCTGCTACAGCCCGGGTTCCCAGAGTCCTGTTAGCCCAGTGCTACAGCCCGGATTCACACGCCGCTGACCGACATGCTCGATGTGATTCATGTATGCCTGTCCCCATAGGTTTGTGCCGCTTTGGGTTCACGACTAGCCATGTCGGCCCGGGTTCTCTGTCATATGGATGCTAGCGACACTATCATATACGTGAGCCAAAAGGCGCAAACGGTCCCGGGCCATGGTAAGGCGACACCCGTGGGAATACCGTGCGTGAGGCCGCAAAGTGATATGAGGTGTTACCGGCTAGATCGATGTGACTTGGAATCGGGGTCCTGACAATTATAGATACATTGGAGACATATCATGCATCCCCAAGCTTAATTCCTACTCGTCCTCGAGTGGGTAAATGATAAAACAAATTTTTTGATGTGGAATGCTACCTAACATATTTATCCATGTAATTTTCTTTATTGTGGCATAAATATTTAGATCCATAAGATTCAAAACAAAAGTTTAATATTGATATAAAGACAATAATACTTCAAGCATAGTAGTAAAGCAATCATGTCTTCTGAAAATAACATGGCCAAAGAAAGTTATCCCTACAAAATCATATAGTCTGGCTATGCTCCATCTTCATCACACAAAGTATTTTATCATGCACAACCCTGATTACAAGCTAAGCAATTGTTTCATACTTTCGATGTTCTCAAACTTTTTCAACTTTCACGCAATACATGAGCGTGAGCCATGGATATAGCACTATAGGTGGAATAGAATATGGTGGTTGTGGAGAAGACAAACAAAAGGAGATAGTCTCACATCAACTAAGCGTATTAATGGGCTATAGAGATGCCCATCAATAGATATCAATGTGAGTGAGTAGGGATTGCCATGCAACAGATGCACTAGAGCTATAAGTGTATGAAGGCTCAAAAAGAAACTAAGTGGGTGTGCATCCAACTTGCTTGCTCACGAAGACCTAGGGCAATTTGAGGAAGCCCATCATTGGAATATACAAGCCAAGTTCTATAATGAAAAATTCCCACTAGTATATGAAAGTGACAAAATAGGAGACTCTCTATCATTAAGATCATGGTGCTACTTTGAAGCACAAGTGTGGAAAGAGGCTAGTAACATTGTCCCTTCTCTCTTTTTCTCTCATTTTTTGTTTGGGCTTCTTTGGCCTATTTTATTATTTATTTGAGCTTCTTTGGTCTCTTTTATTTTTCAATAAAGTCCGAAGACTCATCCAAACTTGTGAGGGAATCATAGCTTCCATCATCCTTTCCTCACATGGGACAATGCTCTAATAATCATGATCATCACACTTTTATTTACTTACAACTCAAGAATTACAAGTCGATACTAGAACAAGCTATGACTCTATATGAATGACTTCGATGGTGTACTGGGATGTGCAATGATCAAGAGTGACATGTATAAAAAATATGAACAGTGACCTTGCCACAAATACTGTGCCAACTACATGATCATGCAAAGCAATATGACAATGATGGTGCGTGTGATAATAAACGGAACAGTGGAAGTTGCATGGCAATATATCTCAGAATGGCTATGGAAATTCCATAATAGGTAGGTATGGTGGCTGTTTTGAGCAAGGTATATGGTGGGTTCAATGCATCGGCAAAAATTGCGCGGTACTAGAGAGGCTAGCAAAGGTGGAAGGGTGAGAGTGCGTATAATCCATGGACTCAACATTAGTCATAAAGAACTCATATACTTATTGCAAAAATTTATTAGCTGTCAGAAAAATACTACATGCATGCTCATAGGGGGATAGATTGGTAGGAAAAGACCATCACTCATCCCCGACCGCCACTCATAAGGAAGACGATCAAAAAATAAATCATGCTCCGACTTCATCACATAATGTTTCACCATACATGCATGCTACAGGAATCACAAACTTTAACACAAGTATTTCTACCAATCCACAATTACTCACTAGCATGACTCTAATATCACCATCTTTATATCTCAAAACAATCATAAGGAATCGAACTTCTCATAGTATCCAACGCTCTTTATATGAATGTTTTTATTATATCCCTCTTGGATGCCCATCATATTAGGACTAAATTCATAACCTAAGCAGATTACCATGCTGTTTAGAGACTCTCAAAATAATATAAGTGAAGCATGAGAGTTCAACAATTTCTATAAAATAAAGCCACCACTGTGCTCTAAAAATATATAAGTGAAGCACTAGAGCAAACTGCCTAGCTCAAAAAATATAAGTGAAGCACATAGAGTATTCTAATAAATTCATGATTCATGTGTGTCCCTCTCAAAAGGTGTGTACAGGATGATTGTGGCAAACTGAAAAGCAAATACTCAAATCATACAAGACGCTCCAAGCATAACGCATATCATGTGGTGAATAAAAATATAGCCTCAGGTAAATTTATCGATAGACGAAGACGAAAGAGGGGATGCCATCCGGTGCATCCCCAAGCTTAGATACTTGTTTGTGCTTGAATATTACCTTGGGGTGCCTTGGGCATCCCCAAGATTAGACTTCTGCCACTCCTTATTCCCTTGTCCACCAAATCTTTACCCAAAACTTGAAACTTCATAACACAAAACTCAACAAGAAAACTCGCGAGATCCGTTAGTATAAGAAAATAAATCACCACTTTTTGGTAATGTTGTGAACTCATTCTTTATTAATATTGGTGTAATATCTACTGTATTCCAACTTCTCCATGGTTCATACCCGCCGATACTACCTATTGATTCATCAAAATAAGCAAAAAACACATAGAAAGAGAATCTGTCAAAAACATAACAGACTGTAGCAATCTAAAAACATCGTATACTTCTGTAACTCCAAAAATTCTGAAAAATTAGAAAAATAGAGGCATGCTTCTGTGATATTTAGAAATTTTGGCAATGAGCGCAAAAGTTTCTGTTTTTCAGCAATATCAAATCAACTATCACCATAGACCATCCCAAAGGTCTTGCTTGGCTCAAACACTAATTAAAACACCAAAACACAATTATTACAGACGTAAGAATGTCTACTTATTGCAAAATAGAACCAAAACAAAAAACATAAAAAATTTGGGTTGCCTCCTAACAAGCGCTATTGTTTAACACCGCTAGCTAGGCATAAAACATAGATCTAGGTATTATCATCTTTGGTATGCAAACCATAAGTAGCCCTCATAATAGATTCATATGGCAACTTAATTTTCTTTCTTGGAAAGTGTTCCATGCTCTTCCTTAACGGAAATTGAAATCTAATGTTTCATTTTTCATATCAATAATTGCACCAATCGCTCTAAGGAAAGGTCTACCAAGAATAATAAGACATGTAGGATTGAAATCTATATCAAGAACAATGAAATCTATGCGCACATAATTCCTATTTGCAACAATAAGAACCTCATTAATCCCTCCCATAGTTTTCTTAATAGTGGAATCCGCTAGATGCAAATTCAAAGAACAATCATCAAATTCGCGGAAACCTAGCACATCACATAAAGTTTTTGGAATCGTGGAAATGCTAGCACCCAAATCACACAAAGCATGGCACTCCTAGTCTTTAATTTTAATCTTAATAGTAGGCCCACTCAACATAAAGCTTTCTAGGGATAGAAACTTCCAACTCAAGTTTTTCTTCAAAAGATTTCATCATAGCATCAACGATATGTTTAGTAAAAGCTTTATTTTGATTATAAGCACGGGGAGAATTCAACATGGATTGCAACAAGGAAATAAAATCTATCAAAGAACAATTATCATGATTAAAATCCTTGAAATCCAAAAGAGTGGGTTCATCTATACTTAAAGTTCCGACCTCTCCAATCCCACTTTTATCAACTTTTGCATTAAGATCTATAAACTCCGAATCATGCATGGGGACGCCGTCTGTGCAACAAACCCTGGGTCTGTTGACCAGACTGTTGCTACCTGTTGAGCACTGTGTTGGTTTTCCCTTGAAGAGGAAAGCGTGATGCAGTAAAGTAGTGTAAGTATTTCCCTCAGTTTTTGACAACCAAGCTATCAAACCAGTAGGAGACTACACGCAAGTCCGTCGTACCTACACAAACAAATAAGAACCTCGCAACCAACGCGATAAAGGGGTTGTCAACCCCTTCACGGTCACTTACGAGAGTGAGATATGATAGAGATAATAGTAATAAGATAAATATTTTTGGTATTTTTATGATATAGATTGAAAGTAAAGATTGCGAAATAAAATAGATTGGAAACTTATATGATAAAAGATAGACCCGGGGGCCATAAGTTTCACTAGTGGCTTCTCTCAAGATAGCATAAGTATTACGGTGGGTGAACAAATTACTGTCGAGCAATTGATAGAAAAGTGCATAATTATGAGAATATCTAGGCATGATCATGTATATATGCATCACGTATGCGACAAGTAGACCGAAACGATTATGCATCTACTACTATTACTCCACACATCGACTGCTATCCAGCATGCATCTAGAGTATTAAGTTCATAAGAACAGAGTAACACATTAAGCAAGATGACATGATGTAGTGGGATAAACTCAAGCAATATGATATAAACCCCATCTTTTTATCCTCGATGGCAACAATACAATACGTGCCTTGCTTCCCCTGCTATCACTGGGAAAGGACACCACAAGATTGAACCCAAAGCTAAGCACTTCTCCCATTGCAAGAAAGATCAATCTAGTAGGCCAACCCAAACTGATAATTCGAAGAGACTTGCAAAGATAACCAATCATACATAAAATATTTCACAGAGGAATCAAATATTGTTCATAGATAAACTTGATCATAAACCCACAATTCATCGGATCTTGACAAACACACCGCAAAAAGAGTTACATCGAATAGATCTCCAAGAAGATCAAGGAGAACTTTGTATTGAGATCCAAAGAGAGAGAAGAAGCCATCTAGCTAATAACTATGGATCCGAAGGTCTGAGGTAAACTACTCACACATCATCGAAGAGGCTATGGTGTTCATGTAGAAGCCCTCCGTGATTGATTCCCCCTCCGACGGAGCTCCGACCCCAAGATGGGATCTCTTGGGTACAGAAGGTTGCTGCGGTGGAAATAGGGTTTCGTGGTGCTCTTGGATGTTTTCGGGGTATATGGACATATATAGGAGGAAGAAGTAGGTCGGTGGAGCCACGACGGGCCCACGAGGGTGGGGGCGCGCCCAGGGGCAGGCGTGCTTCCCTTCCACGTGGCCTCCTCATTGATTTCTTGACGTCCAGTCCAAGTCCTCTGGATCACGTTTGTTCCAAAAATAACTCTCCCGAAGGTTTCATTCCGTTTGGATTCCGTTTGATATTCCTTTTCTGTGAAACACTGAAATAGGCAAAAAAAACAACAATTTGCACTGGGCCTTGGGTTAGTAGGTTAGTCCCAAAAATGATATAAAAGTGTATAAATAAGCCCATTAGCATCCAAAACAGATAATATAATAGCATGGAACAATCAAAAATTATAGATACGTTGGAGACGTATCAACTGTGCACTGGCACGACAACAAGAATGAAGCGCTAGCCCAAGTCAGGGTACAAGGACCCTAGAAGTTCAAAGGACCAACATGCAAATCAGAGGGACCAAGGAAGTAGGGTATCAGCAAGAGAAAAGCCTCCCTTGTCGGGCAGGCGAGCCCGGCAAGGAGCAAGGCCACCCCCTGAAGCAGACAACCAGGGCACCCCGGGAGGGCCTACCGGGGCTCACGGAGGCAGAGCTACCTAACCAACTGCTCCAACATGACCCACATTGTCAATCAGTGCGGTCTCGATCCGCAAAGTGATTAAGTGGCAGCCATTCGCCACATGGCAGCCATTTCCTATAGAAGAAACCCATAGATGACACCCGTCTTGTGACGTGTCAAGAGAACAGGCGCGGAGCCGGCAAGATAGCCCGGCAAGCCTTGTCGGGCAACCAACGATGTGACATTAAGCGGTGCATGAAATGCGCCCTGTTAGCCCGCAGAGTTAGGTATGATAGCACTGTCTACTATCTTATCAGTGTGTACTGACTACTTTGCCACTGTGGTTACCCCTTGATCTATAAAAGGAGGCCCATGGCAACCGTAGAGAGGGTTAGAAGGCTGGACAACTCACACCCCCATAGACGCGTAGTCGTTGCTGCCTGAGGCAACTCCTCCCGGGCAAGTGTACTACGCACCACCACCACCTTTTCCACCATCAATCCACCAAACAGGAGTAGGGTTTTACGCCTCGCGGCGGCCCGAACCTGGGTAAATTGCCCGTGTGATCCCTGCTGCGGTGCCCCATGCTTGTCTGCTCTTTGTGCAACACATCAGCCCCCTGCCGAACGAGCAAGGGACCTCCTGGTCCCATAGGTGGCTGTGGTTTTCCACGACATCTTTGGCGCACCAGGTAGGGGGCATGCCTGCGTGAACCTGAAGGCGTGTGCGGCGTGTCGGCTTCATCACCATCATCATCTTTGACAATGCCATCGACCATGGCGCCTAAGAAGAAGCCCGGTCCTCCAGCTCACCCATCCACCTCGAAGGCTCCGCCGCCCGTGGCCTCTAATGCTACGGGGGGTGCGGAGGTGCACGAGGGTGCGGACGCTGCTGGGGAAGTGGTCAGAGGAGGCGGCTCCATCACCACTTCCCCCACGGCTGACATAGGAGCAGGAGGTGCCGGAGGAGAGCAGCATCAGCATCGCCCCAACGGCCACGCTCCCCAAGGTACGGGTGAGGGAGCCACTCCATCTGTGCCCCTCTCCCCCACCGACAGGCACAGCTGCAGCAACGGCTCTCGGACCAGGGAGAACCGCCGCCCTCCGGCCTCCCACACCACAGGTGCGGTCGCAGCGCGTGCTCCTCCCGCGGGACGGGCCAACCAAGTCGTGCGCCCAACGGAGCCACTGGGGCCACCGCCTGCTTGCTCCCCCGGGCCAGGGACGACACCGAAGTGTTATCCTGATGGGCCGCTCCGAAGGGAGGAGCTCAAGACATTGTCCGTGGGGTGCCACAAGGCAGGACCTCGGCTCCCGGACAGATGGGGGAGCAGATCCCCAACGAGACCGGCGAAGAGGGCCGTATTGAGTTCGACCCTCAGCCGGAAACAATTCCGGAGATCCATATGGCTCCGGAATCAGGCGAGCACCCTCCTTCGAAGGAGCGGTGTGTGCCAATTCCACTGGTGGCCCCTGTCCACCCAGGGGCGCCGGATGACCTGATGGAGGCGCTACGAGGTGCCTCCGTTGCGGACGAGCACTGTGTCTTTATGGGCGCGGTGATCGAGAAGGTTCAGTCCGCCAAGAGTGGACTAGACCAAGCCTGCAGCAATCTGTTGACGAGTTTCGAGGTAAGTGACATAGAAAGAGGAAAACCCCATGTATTCAGTAGCCCCTGAGACACTATCCGGAGTTTGGCAAGAAGAACCAGAGAGAGAGGATCAACCTCTTATTGTAGGAGACTAACAGAATATGTATGAATAAGCAGGCATTGCTGTTGGCCGCAACCTCGCATACTGCCGAGGTCTCCGAGCTGAAGCGGAAGCTGGAGCGGACCAAGAACGAGCTCGGCGAGATTAAGGTTCGGCTCCAAGAGAAGCAAGGTGAGGAACGACTTGCTATATGTTCGGGAAAGGATAAGCGATGTGTAGTGACAGCGGTATTGTTATATGTGCAGAAGCCGCGACCGAGGTCGAGGCCCTGACGAAGGCCCTGGGCGAGGTCGATGAGAAGGTTGTCCAGCAGCAAGCCGCCCGTAAGAAGCTCAAGGCCCGGGTCAAAGAACTCCAGCAGGAGCTCCAGGATGCGGTGAAAAAATGCGAGACCTTGGAGCATGATGCGTCGGTTCAAGGGACCGAACTCGCCAAGGCTCGTCAAAGCGCGGAGACTTCCCGGAATGAGGCCCAGGCCGTCCTCCAGGAGATCCAGGAGGCCAAGAAGATCACGGCGAGTAAGGCATTTTAAGATGCAAAGCAAGTATGCAGAGAAGCAGTACCTTTTACTAACTCGAGTTCGGAGTTCCCTAGGGGCCTTCGCAGATTTGCCACGTAGTGTATCCGATGCCACGGAGTTCTATCGAGCCGAAGGAGGAGGTTCCACGGAGAGGCTATTCTGGTCGCAGTATGCGGCGCCGGAGCATCCCGTGTCCTTCACCGATCAGCTGAAACAGCTGGTCGAGCTGCATAAGGTGGCCAAACTAGCCATTAAGGATTTGATAATCCGGCTATGGCCAGCTGAAGCTATGCCCAGCAGCTACTTCGGACTCGTGAGGCGGGTGGTGAACGCCTGTCCTCGGCTGGACGTCGTGAAGCGCTCATCCTGTATTGAAGGTGCACGCATGGCCTTCTCCCGTTGTAAGATGTGGTGGGCGAAGATGGACGCCGTCGAGGTGACCAGGGGGCCACCAGAGGGCAAGGAGCACCATACAAGGGAACGGTATTTTGTGGATGTCCTGGAGGGGTCTCGCCTTGCTGCGGCACAATGTTCACAGGACATTGTGTTTGAATGAATGTATTCATGTTTGCCTTTTCCTTGTATTATGAGAAACAAAGCCTGTTTTGTTAATGCAATTTTGTTATGCTTTGATTGTTTCCTCCTGTGCGGTCGTGTTATATGTAATCTGAGGGTTGGCCAGTCGTCGGCTTCTGCCCTCATGTAGATAGTACGGAGGTGTTCGGGATGGAATCTAAACAATCTTGATCCAATTACATGGTCCTTGAAGGAGTTGTTTAGAGCAACGAACAAGGCAATCGGACTATACGGCTTAAACGCCCTCACTTAGCCATAGGAGTTTTATAATAAAGCATGGGTGTAGCCCCTGGTTCGAGCCAGAGTTTTGTCGTCATCTGATCGGGAAGTGCCGATCTTTCGCGTAATGCGGATAAAATCTCTAATGATTTGTAACCCTCGAGTAGCTGACCGGCTCTCGCCGTATCATGACAGTCAGTTTTCAGCTTTCTCTACTGAGGTGCTCGTCCGGTCCAAGCCAGGGCACAATCGCAGCAGTTCTCCCTTTACTACCCTAGCCGATGGAGCGGAACGTAGGGTAGCAAGCACAGGAGCCAGGCAACCCAACTATTGACCAAAGACATGATTTGGATCCAATGCATATAATGCTAGATTCGGGTGCCGAACTTATATATATATATATAAGAAGTGTTCGGACTATGTTGCCGTATTGTGGGGCGATAGGTAGCCCCTGGCGAATATGAAACGTAAAATAGTGTCGATGCAGCAGATAGGCAGATTGAAATAAAACGAAGTAAGAAATGAAAAACATAGGCACAGGGCCACAAACCATTTTTATTATAATTGGATGGATACGTCAAGGCGTATCTTGTACAGATGGTGCCGGAAGTATCCGGCCATTTAACGTGCCGGAATCCGTATGGCGCAGCATGCGGGTCCTGAGAAATAAGTGTGAATACCGTCAAGGAGAACGTGTAAAGGTTACCCCACACACCAGTGTTGCTCGCTTCCGTTGCATTCCAGTCCTTCTAGAGGACTTGATATCAGGCCTGTGAAAAAAGGTGCCTACAATGAGAAAAATAAGTAAAAGTATGTGTGTCCGGGATCGGTTTTGCCGAATTGTAGCCTCGGGTTGTCTCGTGCCTCCACCGATGTCCATGGAATTTTGAGTGCGTAATTGTGTACGTGTGGTACGAATGCCGCTACCTCATTGGGGCTAGGACAGAGGCCGAATTGCTAGTCGAGCTCTTGATGAGCCGCGCTGTCCTGTTGCAGTGTAGTCCGGACTCTCTTGATGATGTCCGGGGGCTCGACAGCTGGATGCCGCTTGAGAAGGCCGTTTTGTACTTCTGCTGCCAGGGCGGCGGTTTGCTCCTCTGTTCGGAGGGAGCGTTCCGTATTTCCATTGACTGTTATGACACCGCGTGGACCGGGCATCTTGAGCTTGAGATGAGCATAGTGTGGCACTGCATTAAATCTAGCAAATGCGGTTCGTTCGAGCAGTGCGTGGTAGCCGCTACGGAAGGGGATGATATTGAAGATTAACTCTTCGCTTCGAAAGTTGTCCGGAGAACCGAGGACCACCTCCAGCGTGATTGAGCCCGTACAGCGGGCCTCTACACCTGGTATGACTCCTTTAAAGGTAGTCTTTGTTGGTTTCATTCGTGAGGGATTAATGCCCATCTTTCATACTGTATCCTGGTACAGCAGATTGAGGCTGCTTCCCCCATCCATCAGGACTCGTGTGAGGTGAAATCCGTCGATGATTGGGTCAAGGACCAGTGCTGCCGAACCGCCATGGCGGATACTGGTCGGATGATCGCGTCTATCAAAGGTGATCGGAAATGACGACCATGGATTGAACTTGGGGGCGACTGGCTCTACCGCGTAGACGTCCCTAAGTGCTCGTTTGCGCTCCTTTCTGGGGATGTGTGTGGAATATATCATATTCACCGTTTTGACTTGGGGGGGGGGGATTTCTTCTGTCCCCCGGTGTTCTGCTGCCGGGGCTCTTCATCATCGTCCTCACTTTGTGATCCCTTTTCTTTGTTTTTGGCATTTAACTTGCCAGCCTGCTGAAGTCCCAACAATCCCTGTTGGTATGATCGGCTTGTTTATCAGGGGTGCCGTGAATTTGGTACGGACGGTCGAGTATGCGGTCTAGGCTGGAAGGTCCTCCGTTATTTCTTTTGTAGGGCTTTTTCCGTTGGCCGGACTTGGAGCCACTGAATCCGGCGTTGACTGTGGTGTCCTCGGTGTTGTCGCCATTGCTTCGGCGTTTGTGTCTATTGCGCTGGGGCTTGCTGGTGCCATTCTTGGCCTCGGTGGGGCCTGCCTCGCTGGCTGTGTTTTTGCTACGAGCTAGCCAGCTGTCCTCGCCTGCGCAAAAGCGGGTCATGAGTGCCGTAAGGGCTGCCATTGACTTCGGTTTTTCTTGTCCGAGGTGGTGTGCTAGCCATTTGTCACGGATGCTGTGTTTAAAGGCTGCTAGGGCCACAGCATCCGGACAGTCAATGTTCTGGTTCTTCTTGGTTAGGAACCTAGTCCAGAATTTTTTGGCTGATTCTCCAGGTTTTTGAACTATGTGGCTTAGGTCATCGGCGTCTGGTGGCCGGACATAAGTTCCTTGGAAGTTGTCGAGGAAAGCCTCTTCCAAGTCTTCCCAGCCGCCGATGGAGTTCTCAAGCAGGCTATTTAACCAGTGCCGAGCTGGTCCTTTGAGCTTTAATGGGAGGTATTTGATGGCGTGGAGGTCGTTTCCTCGGGCCATGTGGATGTGGAGGATGAAATCCTCAATCCATACTACAGGATCGGTTGTGCCATCGTATGATTCGTTATTGATGGGCTTGAACCCCTCGGGGAATTCATGATCCAATACTTCATCTGTGAAGCAGAGCGGGTGTGCGGCGCCTCTATATCAGGCCGCATCATGGCGGACCTCTGAGGGAGTCCGTCTGCGGTATTCGCCCTGAGCGTGGTTAGGTTTGTCACATCCGAATATGTGGCCGTCGTCGTGCCTCAAAGCACGTCTTCGCGATCCATAGATTGATCTTGTGTGTCCTGCTTTACTGTCCAGTGTCTGTCGGAGGTCATACATATGACTCCAGACTTTTCCGTCTTTATTATGGCGGGGTGGTGGGGCGGTCTGATGTTCGGCCTGAGTTGCCGCTTTATCCCGACCGCGGGGTGGCCGTTCGGCCATCCTGTCCCGACCACGTGGTGGTCGGTCCGCATTACGTGAGGGAGATATGTGCTCCAACGCCTCCTCATCGTATTGAGGTAGCAGTCTGTGTTTTGGGTAGCTCTTGGCTAGGGGGTTGAGGCTGTATTCCTCGGCTCTCAGGACATCAGTCCATCTGTCGATGAGCAGGTCATGTTCGGCTTGAACTTGTTGTTGTCTCTTTTTGAGGCTCCTTGCAGTGGCTATGAGCTGAAGCTTAAAGCGCTCCTGTAGAGAGGATCCTTAGGCACGATGAAGTCTTCGTTGCCAAGGCTTGTCTCCTCCTCGGAGGGTGGACGGTAACTATCGTCCTCCGAGTCATCTTCTATGGCCTGTTCGTCAGGGTTGTCTTGCCTGCTGTCGTCTTCCTGTTTGGATGTAAACCCGAGAGGGTCTTTGTTGTTTTCGGTGTCGCCCGGGGTACTATTCTCTCCGGTGCCAGTGTTACCATCCTTTGAACGGCGGGGCTTGGGGCAGCGTTTGGGCCACCGGCGGTTGGACTGTGTGTCAGAGGTTTTATTCGCATCTGGCTCTTCTTTGTCGTCGCCAGATCCTTTAGGTGTATCAACCATGTACACGTCGTGTGAAGAGGTAGCCGTCCAACGTCCAGTGAATGGCGGGTCTTGGCCTTGCTCTTTGTCAGCATCGTCGTCCATACCGTCGATGTCTTCGGAGCTATAGTCAAGTACGTCGGTTAAATCATCGACGGTGGCTATGAGGTGGGTGGCGGGTGGGAAGAAAAATTCCTCATCATCCGTCTCTAGCTCGAACTGGACATAGTTCGGTTGTGAGTCCTTCTCCGAGGACAAATTCTTAAAAGATTTTATCACGTCACCCAAAGGCGAGTGCTGGAAGATGTCCGTGGTGCTGAACTCAAAGATCGATAGCCGATCTAACTCGGTGTCCGTGGGCGTACACAGTCTGGAACTTACAGCCGGAGACGAGTCCCGTTAAAGCGACTGCTGCAGGGCATCGAGTCCATGTGTGGCTCCAAGTCCGCGGACTCTAAGGCCTCGGATGGCTCGATCTGCTTTGGCTCTAAGGTCGTTGCAGCCGTAGGAACCATCTCTTGGGTGTGATCCGATGATAGATTTAAGTCATGTTCATCGGGATGCAGGCGAGCGATCGCCGCATGCTCAAATCCCTTGAAGATCAAGTCTCCACAGATATCCGCGACGTAGTTCAAGCTTCCGAATCCGACTTGATGGCCAGGGGCATAGCTGTTGATCTTCTCCAGATGGCTAAGCGAGTTGGCCCGTAGTACGAAGCCGCCGAATACGAAGATCTGTCTGGGGAGGAAGGTTCCTCTTTGGACAGCGTCATTATTGATGATTGAAGGGGCCATCGAGCCTCTTGTCGACGGCACAGTGGAACTCTCAATGAATGCACCAATATCGGTGTCAAAACCGGCGGATCTTGGGTAGGGGGTCCCGAACTGTGCGTCTAGGATCAATGGTAACAGGAGATAGGGGACACGATGTTTACCCAGGTTCGGGCCCTCTCTATGGAGGTAATACCCTACTTACTGCTTGATTGATCTTGATGAATATGAGTATTACAAGAGTTGATCTACCACGAGATCATAATAAATAAACCCTAGAAGTCTAGCCTATGGTAATGAGTATATGTGTTGTCCTTTCCGGACTATCCCCTTCGGTTTATATAGACACCGAGGGGATCTAGGGTTCACATGGAGTCGGTTACATAAGAAGGAATCTTTGGTCGCCAAGCTTGCCTTCCACGCCAAGTAGAGTCCAATCCGGACACGGTGCAGTCTTTGGTCTTCATGTCTTCACAGCCCATCAGTCCGGCCCATGGATAACACGCCGGACGTCCGAGGACCCCTTAGTCCAGGACTCCATCACCCACCCCCTAGGCGCGCAGGGGCGCCTCGTGGACTTCCCATAGGGCCCCTTGACTTGTTCTCGATGCCAACCTCTCCTATAAAGGCCCAAACCTCCAAAGAATAACCTAGATCGGAAGTTCCACTGCCACAAGCCTCTGTAGCCACGAGAAATCAATCTAGGCCCTCTGGCACCCTGCCGGAGGGGGCCATCATCATCGGAGGCTATGGAGGAGGATCCCAGAGGGGCCATCATCACGATGAAGGCCAAGGACCAGAGGGAGAACCTCTCCGCATCCAGGGGGAGGCCATGGAGGAGGAAGCACAAGGGGGAGAACCTCTCCTCCTGTCTCTTGGTGGCACCGGAGTGCCATCGGGAGGGGAATCATCGCCGCGGTGATCGTCTTCATTAACATCACCATCATCATCACCATCCTCATCTCTTTTACACGGTCCACTCTCCCGCACCCCGCTGTAATCCCTACTTGAACATGGTGCTTTATGCCACATATTATGATCCAATGACGTGTTGCCATCCTATGATGTTTTGAGTAGATATCCTTTGTCTTTGGGTTGATTGATGATCTAGATTGGTACAAGTTGTATGTTTTATTTGGTGCTGTCCTATTGTGCCCTCCGTGTTGCGCACGCGTGAGGGATTGCCGCTGTAGGGTGTTGCAGTACGTTCATGATTCACTTATAGTGGGTTGCTTGAGTGACAGAAGCATAAACCCGAGTAAGGGGGTTGTTGTGTATGGGATAAAGGGGACTTGATGGTTTAATGCTATGGTTGGGTTTTACCTTAATGATCTTTAGTAGTTGCGGACGCTTGCTAAAGTTCCAATCATAAGTGCATATGATCCAAGAAGAGAAAGTATGTTAGCTGATGCCTCTCCCTCATATGAAATTGCAATGATGACTATCAGTATTGTTAACAATTGCCTAGGACAATTCCGCACGCTAACCCATCATTATTCCAAACTCGCTATTTATAATATTTAGTAACATATTCTAACTTTATGATAACATCACCTACTTTCATATTTAGGTCTACGATGCCATGCAAAGTTATCCTCTTCATACCCACAATGTAGTTTTATTTCTCGTTTCTAGTTGGAAGCAAATGTTCGGTGTACGTAGAGTTGTATCAGTGGCGGATATGACTCGAGAGAATATTGATCTTACCTTTAGCTCCTTGTGGGTCCGACACTCCATACTTATCACTTCCACCTTTGGTAATTGCTACAATGTTTCCGTGCACTTGGGGATTATCAAGCTCTTTTCTGGCGCCGTTGTCGGGGAGCAATAGTGTGGGGTTGATATTCTCGTGTGTGCTTGTTTGCTTTCTTCACTAAGTAGATTTTGTTTTTCCTTTTTTGTTTCTGTTTATTTGTGGGTGAAACATACAATATTTTTTAAAAGAATGAAAACACTATTTTTTTACTTGCCTCTCCTACCTAAAAAGTTTTTCAATAAGATAAGTGATTGGAAGATTATGCATTGAAGAAATGAGGGTCGACCTTAAGCAGTTGTGTTGTTGCTCATGGAAACAATTTAAAAAAAATTCATGGAAGTTTATCTGAAAATAATTATCCCCTTGTATATACCCATTGTATTATGAAAATAATGTGCTAAGCTTGGTTTTAGGATGATTAGATTGCTTGTTTACTTTGTACAGTACAAAAACAGAAACTTTGGCTGTAGCGCGTGAATTTACATTTTTTACTGGAAAGTCAAATGGGTCTGAAACATTTTGCACATTACTTTTGTATAAAATTTTCAAATTTTCATATATTTTTAGAATTATTGGAGTTACAGAAGTTTACTAAACTTCCATATTACTACAGACTGTCCTGTTTTTGACAGATTCTGTTTTCTATGAGTTGTTTGCTTATTTTGATGAATCTATGGGTAGTATCGGGGGGTTTGAACCATGGTGAAGTTGGAATACAGTAGATATAGTTCTAATATGAAATTCGAATAAGTTTGCAAAAGTACCTAATGGTAGTGATTTTCTTTATTACACTAAAGGATCTCACAAAGTTTTTGTTAAAGTTTTGTGTGGATGAAGTGTTCGAAGATCGAGGAGCTATCAATATGAGAAGAATAAAGAGAGGCAAGAGCTCAAGCTTAGGGATTCCCAAGGCACCACAAGTAAATATTTCAAGGATACTCAAGCATCTAAGCTTGGGGATGCCCCGGTTGGCATCCCATCCTGCTTCTTCTTCAACAATTATCGGTATACCTCGGTTTTTGTTCTGTTCACATAATTTGTGTCCTTTGTGTTTTTGTTTTTCCTTTAAGAACCATGCTAGTATGAGATATACCTTTATTGATTTATAGAATACTTCATGTGCTTCAATTATATCATTTAAGTATGATCTTATAGAATTGCTCTTTGTGCTTCACTTAAATCTTTTGAGTATGGTCTTATAGAATGCTTCATGTGCTTCACTTATATATTTTGATCTTGGATATTGGCTAGTCTATATTAATTGTAGAATTCTCCATGAACTTCACTTATATCTTTTGGAGTATGAATAATACTATCATCTAAAGTTGATTTAGAAGAAGTTTGCTCCCACTATTCCGAATGAGGAGAATTTTGCTTATATGGAGAGTAGTGAAATTTCTATGCTTGTAGATCATGAACATAATGCTTTATGTGCTGGTTATATTGTTGAACTTATTCATGATGCTATTGAAAAATTATTATAAGGGAGGAATACATGCTTGTAGGAGTTGCAATAATATCAAGTTTCCTCTCTATGTGCTTAAATTTTTGAAGTTATACTTGTTTTGTCTTCCTATGCTAGTTGATTCTTGTTCCCATAAATTGTGTGCTCACAAAATCCCTAGGCATAGGAAGTGGGTTAGGTTCATATTCTTCATGATGCTCCCTTTATGTTTCAATTATTATCTTTTATGTGAGCATCATTGAAATCATCATGCCTAGCTAAAAGGCATTAAAGAAAAGCGCTTGTTGGGAGACAACCCAATATTTACCTTTACTGTTTTTGTGTGTTCTCATGAGCAAGCTACTGTAGTAATCATGTATTATAACTTTTGTTTCAATAAAGTTCCAAGCAATACCTTCTGGAAGACTTGGGTGAAAGTTAATGTGATCTTGCTGTAAAAAACAGAAACTTTGCGCTCACGAGATTAGCTGTCATTTTTACAGAAGAGTGAGTTGATTCCTTTTTCAGAAGATTGATAGACAAATTCCTCATGTCCACCAATTAGTTTCATAATTTTTGGAGTAGCAGAAGTATGGTTGCTGTTCAGATCATTACGGACTGTTCTGTTTATGACAGATTCTGTGTTCATTGCATAGCTTGCTTGTTTTCTATTTTCTATGGCTTATATTTCTCAATATCAATTGTAGAAATGATATGGCACAGTAGGCATTGTGTGAGAAAAATTATGAATCTTGTCTTTGACAGTACCAAATTGAATGGTTTACTCTTTATCATACTAACCTATCTCACGAAGTTCCGTTAAGTTTTGTGTGATTGAAGTTTTCAAGCTTTGGGTGAGATATCGATATGAGGAGAATAAGGAGTGGAAAGACCCTAAGCTTGGAGATTCCCAAGGCAACCAAACGTAATATTCAAGGAAGACTCAAGCGCCTAAGCTTGGGGATGCAATGCCCCGGAAGGCATCCCCTCTTTCGTCTTCAAAACTATCAGTATACCTTACTCGGAGCTATATTTTTATTCGTCACATGATATGTGTTTTGATTGGAGTGTATTTTAAATTTTACTTGTTGTTGGAATAAAATCATTGGATCTGAAATCTTGAGTGAAAAAGAATCCTCCCATGGCTAGCTAATTATTTGAATACTCAACGTTCTTCACTTATATCTTTTTGGAGTAGTTTGTCATTTACTCACGCGCTTCATGTATATCCTATGAGTAAACGGTTGAATGAATTGAATATCATAAATCTGAATTTATATACGTTTCATATGCTTATAAAATGGGGAGTAATGACTTCACGCATAATAAGTATAGGTAGTAAACTTATTGAAATTTAGCAAACGCAGAATTGGTCACTTGAGCAATTCATGAAAGAATATTGAAGGAAGAGAGATTTCACATATAAATATACTATCTTGGACATCTTTTGCAATTGTGAGCACTCATTAAAATATGACATTCTAAAAGGTTGATGTTGGACAAGGAAGACAACTTAATGGGTTATGTTTTCCTATATCCGAAATGGTATATTGTCTTGGATCATCCAACATGTTGAGCTTGCCTTTCCCTCTCATGCTAGCCAAATTATTTGCACCAAGTAGAGATACTACTTGTGCTTCCAAACATTCCTTAACCAGTTTTGCCATGAGAGTCCACCATACCTACGTATGGATTAGGTTAGATCCTTCAAGTAAGTTGGCATCGGTGCATGCAATAAAAATTGCTCTCTAAATATGTATGATCTATTAGTGCGAAGAAAATAAGCTTTATACGAACTTGTGATAGGGAAGAAATAAAAGTGACGGACTGCATAATAAAGGTCGTTATCACAAGCGACAATATAAAGTGTTGTTCTTTTGCATTAAGATTTTGTGCATCCAACCATAAAAGCGCATGACAACCTCTGCTTCCCTTATACAAGAGTCATGGTGGTCATCACCTTTGCTTTTTACACTTTTTCCTTTGGCAAGCACTTTGTGTTGGAGCGATCCAGATATATATATCCACTTGGATGTAGGTTTTCATAAATTATTATTCTTGACATTACCCTTGAGGTAAAAGGTTGGGAGGCGAAACTATAAGCCCCTATCTTTCTTTGTGTCCGATTAAAACTTTGAACCCATAAATATCACGTGAGTGTTAGAGATTGTGAAAGATTAAATGATAGTTGAGTATGTGGAGTTCGCTGAACCAAATCTCTTACATAGACCCTTCCCTAAAATAAGATGAATTGCAATTGTTTGATGACTAAGAGCACCGTTTGTTAGTTCTCAAGAAAGTTTATGATCTATACTTTAACATGTGAATAGCTTGTTACTTGATCAAGAGAAGTTTTATGAGTTGAGCTATTGTTATGATATATAATGATGCTAGAAAAAGTGATTGGAACTATCATTGATCAAATTTATGCACTTGCTTGCATTCAGACATCATAAATAATTTCTTTTATCATTTACCTACTCGAGGACGAGCAGGAATTAAGCTTGGGGATGTTGATACGTCTCCAACGTATCTATAATTTATAAAGTATTCATGCCATGTTTACAATAGTTTTATATGATTTTGGTATGATTTGATTAGAACTAACCCAGACTGACGCTGTTTTCAGCCGAACTATCGTTGTGTTGTTTTTGTGCAGAAATAAAAGTTCTTAGAATGCGATGAAAATCAATGAAGAATTTTTCTGGAAAATATAAAAAAATACTAGAACAGAAATCTACCGGAGGGGAGTCCCGTGGGCCCCATGAGGGTGGGGGGCATGCACACCCCCCTGGGCGCGCCCCTGTTCCTCGTGGACTTCCCATGGGGCCCTCTTACTTGTTCTCGACGCCAACCTCTCCTATAAATGCCCAAACCTCCAGAAAGTAACCTAGATCAAAAGTTCCGCCACTGCAATCCTCTGTAGCGATGAGAAATCAATCTAGGCCCTCTCTGGCACCCTACTGGAGGCGGCCATCATCACCGAAGGCTATGGAGGAGGATCCCGGAGGGGCCATCATCACCATGAGGGCGAAGGACCAGAGGGAGAACCTCTCCCCATCCAGGGGGAGGCCAAGGAGGAGGAAGCACAATGGGGAGAACCTCTCCTCCTCTCTCTTGGTGGCACCGAAGTGCCATCGAGAGGGGAATCATCGCCGCCGTGATCGTCTTCATCAACATCACCATCATCATCACCATCCTCATCTCTTTTACGTGGTCCACTCTCCCGCACCCCGCTGTATCCCTACTTGAACATGGTGCTTTATGCCACATATTATGATCCAATTATGTGTTGCCATCCTATGATGTTTTGAGTAGATATCCTTTGTCTTTGGGTTGATTGATGATCTAGATTGGTGCGAGTTGTATGTTTTATTTTGGTGCTATCCTATTGTGCCCTCCGTGTGGCGCAAGCGTGAGGGATTCCCGCTGTAGGGTGTTGCAATACGTTCATGATTCGCTTATAGTGGGTTGCTTGAGTGACAGAAGGATAAACCCGAGTAAGGCGGTTGTTGCATACGGGATAAAGGGGACTTGATGCTTTAATGCTATGGTTGGGTTTTACCTTAATGATCCTTAGTAGTTGTGGATGGTTGCTAGAGTTCCAATCATAAGTGCATATGATCCAAGAAGAGAAAGTATGTTAGCTTATGCCTCTCCCTCATATGAAATTGCAATGATGACTATCGGTCTTGTTAACAATTGCCTAGGACAATTCCGCACACTGACCCATCATTATGCCACACTCGCTATTTATAATATTTAGTAATATATTCTAAGTTTATGATAACAACACCTACTTTCATATTTTAGCTCTCCGATACCATGCAAAGTTATCCTCTTCATACCCACAATGTAGTTTTATTTCTCGTTTCTAGTTGGAAGCAAACGTTCGGTGTACGTAGAGTCGTATCAGTGGCAGATAGGACTTGAGAGAATATTGTAACATCCCAAATTTTCAATTTGGAATGTTATACATAGGACATCATATGCATATCATATTTTATTTGCATTTTGGTTTTGTGATCCTAAAAATCCTAAGCATGTCAAGGACCCACGGTGTAACACCCCGGATGTAACTTTCCCAATTTGTACTCCAACTTTTGCCGTTTCGGCGTTAAGTTATTTTATTTTCTCGGGTTCAGGTTTTTGTCTCCATGTGTTGTTGTCATTGTCATGCATCTCATATCATGTCATCATGTGCATTGCATTTGCATACGTGTTCGTCTCATGCATTTGAGCATTTTCCCCGTTGTCCGTTTTGCATTCCGGCGCTTCGTTCTCCTCCGGTGGTCATTTCTACCTTTCTTTCGTGTGTGGGGTTTAAACATTTCCGGATTGGACCCAGACTTTCCAAGCGGCCTTGGTTTACTACCAGTAGACCGCCTGTCAAGTTTCGTATCATTTGGACTTTGTTTGATACTCCAATGGTTAACCGAGGGACCGAAAAGGCCTCGTGTGTGTTGCAGCCCAACACCCCTCCAATTTGGCCCAAAACCCACCTAAACCTTCTCCATCATCTAGAGCGTTCGATCACGATCGCGTGGCCGAAAACCGCACCTCATTTGGACTCTCCTAGCTCCTTCTACCTATAAAAAGGCATCCCCTCCCGAAATTCCGGATCCCCCTCATCAAAAACCCTAGATCCTCCCCTCGCGCCGTCGGGCGTTTCCCCCACCGACGGACATTGTCCGATCCGCCTCCCCGCCGCCACGTGGCACTCCACCGTTCGCCGCCGCCGAATCCCGCCGCACCGGCTCGCGGGCCCGCGCGTGGCCCTCCCGGCCCACATCGCCGCGCCCCGCGCCTGCCTCCTCGCGCCCGAGACCCCGCCCGGCCGGAGCACGCCGCCGCCTCCGCCGCTCCGCCTCGACCCCGCTCCGCTCCGGCCGCCGCGCGTCGAGCCCGGTCGCCGCCGCCGCACCATTGCACGTCGTCCGCCGGCGCGCGCATCGCCGCCCCGGCCACCGCCGCCCCGGTCTCTTCCTCCCCTCGGCCGGCCTCGCCTCTCCCTCACCTCCCCCTCAACTCCCCTCGCTGGAGCAGCCGCCACCTCGCTGGATTCCGCCTCGGTTCGCGTGCCGTGAATAGTAAACCCTAGATCCACGAGGTGTTTTTTTCTTCTAAGTCCCGAAATTCCAGATCCAAGTGCTCATGTTTATAGCCTCGTAACTTTGCATCCGTAGCTCCCATTCATGCATATAGCATATCAAAATGTTCATCTCAGAGACTACATCATTTCATTCCATTGCGTCATTTTCATTTGAGTTCATCTTGATGCCCGAAATGCTGTTAGAAGAGGGCTACTTGAGATAATTGTCAGATCTGCTACTCCATTTAGGTTTTTGTCATTTTTGCCATGATTAATGTGTGCATGCTATGCCCTGATGTTCTACATATGTTTTGTTAAGGGTTTTGTCATATTTCTAGAGGTTCAACCCATGTATTTTTGTGATGTGTGTGGTGACTAGCACAAGCTTGCAAAGTGGTGCACTTGGTAATTCTGTTTTCAGGGACTTAGCATTGCAACTAAGTCCTTGATCTGTTATCTCATATGGCCATATGTTCATGTTGTTTCCTAGTGATCCGTGCCTCTTTTGAGGATGATCAGTAAGGATGTTTTGTTAATATTGTAGTGCTCTATCCATCCATGTCTTTGTTTGCAATTATGGAGCACCCTAGCTTGAGTCAATCGAGCTCTAATTTTGTTACTTTGTGAATCTGGGCAGATTGTCAACTTGTTTGCAATTTTGCCGATGATGTTGTAGTTGATCCGTGCATGCTATGCTATTGATCTTGCCATGTCTAGCTTGCATTTTGTGTATTCTTGTTGGATATATGCTTAGCTTGTCATGACTTGCTCCATGGTGAGTGCATCGAGCTCGTAAACAGGTTCACAAAGTCTGAAAACTGATTATGTTTTTGCTATGTTCACATGCTTGCAATTGTATTTTCTGATCCCTTTTGGCTCAAGGTCACTAAGGGACTTTTGTTAAGCTCTTTGAGTAGCTCCATGCCATGTTTTACTTTGTCATGTTCAGGTCCTGTAGCATGTAGTTTTGTTGCTCCGAAGAGTGCTACCTGATCTGAAATTCCAGACAAGTGATAATTTCACTAAGTCTGAGATCTGTTTACCATATGCAATTTTGCCATGTTTGTTTGAACCTGTTAATGATGAATTGGCCGTAGCTCAGTGCTAGACTTTTGTTAAGCATCTTGTATGCATCCCTGCCATGTATTTTGTTGTCATGTTTGGGTGCTGTAGCATGTTCATCTCATTGCATTTAGATGGCCACTTGCTGTAATCGCAGACCGGTGTCATATTTAAATCGCTTGCCATTTCCAAACTGTAACTCCGATTCCGGCGTTCTTTATATCGTTTTCAAGAGATTTCATCTCATCTTTCCAGTGGCACACTTGGATTCCCAAGTTGAGGCCAGGTTCTTGCATTTCCTGTCATATCTTGCATTTTGCATCCCGCATCGCATCCCGCATAGCATATCATCATTGCATCATATTGTTTGATCCTTGCACGTGGTTGATTGTGTCCTTGTTGCTTGTTTGTCTTGTTTGGGTAGAGCCGGGAGACGAGTTCACTAATGAGGAGCCCGTTGAGTTTGCTTTCGAGGATCCAGTCAACTCTGAGAACTGTGCAGGCAAGATGATCATACCCTCGAAATCACTACTATCTTTGCTATGCTAGATTGCTCGCTCTTTTTCTATGCCAATGCTATGATGCCTACCACTTGCTTTCAAGCCTCCCAAATTGCCATGTCAAACCTCTAACCCACCATGTCCTAGCGAACCGTTGATTGGCTATGTTACCGCTTTGCTCAGCCCCTCTTATAGCGTTGCTAGTTGCAGGTGAAGATCGGAGGCCGTTCCTTGTTGGATCCTTTATTTACTTGTTGGGATATCATCATATTGCCATGTTATCTTAGTGCATCTATATACTTGGTAAAGGGTGGAAGGCTCAGCCTCTCGCCTAGTGTTTTGTTCCACTCTTGCCGCCCTAGTTTCCGTCATATCGGTGTTATGTTCCCGGATTTTGCGTTGCTTACGCGGTTGGGTTATAATGGTAACCCCTTGATAGTTCGCCTTGATTAAAGCTTTTCCAGCAATGCCCAACCTTGGTTTTACCATTTTCCACCTAGCCTCTTTTTCCCTTGGGTTTCCGGAGCCCGAGGGTCATCTTATTTAAACCCCCCCGGGCTAGTGCTCCTCTGAGTGTTGGTCCGAACCAGGAAGCCTGCGGGGCCACCTCGGGGAAACTCGAGGGTTGGTTTTACTCGTAGCTTGACCTATCTGAGTGTGCCCTGAGAAAGAGATATGTGCAGCTCCTATCGGGATTTGTCGGCACATTCGGGCGGTGTTGCTGGTCTTGTTTTAACCTGTCGAAGTGTCTTGAGTAACCGAGATACCGAGTCTGATCGGAATGTCTTGGGAGGAGGTCTATTCCTTCGTTGACCGTGAGAGCTTGTCATGGGCTAAGTTGGGACTCCCCTGCAGGGATTTGAACTTTCGAAAGTCGTGCCCGCGGTTATGGGAAGATGGGAATTTGTTAATGTCCGGTTGTAGATAACTTAAACCTTAACTTAATTAAAATGAATCAACTGAGTGTGTTACCGTGATGGCCTCTTCTCGGCGGAGTCCGGGAAGCGGACACGGTGTTGGAGTAATGTTTGCGCAGTTTGCTCTCTAGTTTCTCGCTCGCGCTTTGCCTCCTCTTCTCGCTCTCTTTTACGAATAAGTTAGCCACCATATTTGCTAGTCCCTTGCTGCAGTTCCACATATATTTACCTTGCATTTCCTCTAAGCTTAAATAGTCTTGATCGCGAGGGTGTGAGATTGCTGAGTCCCTGTGGCTCACAGATTACTTTTACATCAGATGCAGGGCCTGATGATTTCGCTCCTGGAGACGCGTTTGAGCTCAAGTGGGAGTTCGACGAAGACTCTCAACATTACTATGTTTCCTTTCCTGATGATCAGTAGTGGTGCCCAGTTGGGGGTGATCGGGACCATGTCGCATGTTGGGTTCTCTTTATTTTTGGCGCCGTAGTCGGGCCATGAGTGTTTGGGTGATGTAATGTTATTTATGTTCTTGATTGACGTGGCGAGTGTAAGCCAACTATGTTATCTCCCCTTTATTATTTATATTACATGGGATGTTGTGAATATTGCCTAACTTGCGACTTATGCCTTCAATGCGATTATGTCTCTAAGTCGTGCCTCGACACGTGGGAGCTATAGTCGCATCGAGGGTGTTACAAGTTGGTAATCAGAGCCTTCCCCGACCTTAGGAGCCCCATTGCTTGATCGTTTTTAGCAGCCGAGTTGTGTCTAGGAAAATGTTTTGAGTCAATTAGGAATTATATATCGGAGAGTTAGGAATTATTTTTACTTCCCAGTCTCCTCATCGCTCTGGTAAGGCATCCTGACGTAGAGTTTTGACTCTTCTCTTCCCAAATTTCACAAAAAAAATTAGGATCACGCGGGTATCTTGGAATCGTTCCGATGGTTTTATGATGAGAACATTGTCTTGGTGCCTCCTGTCAGGGGTTTTGTGGAAGTGTCCCGGGGAGTTGAGCTCTGAGGTGTTGTCGTCATAATTTTATCGTTGCAGTTCTGGAATACCTGAGTTTAGTACGCCGACATCGAAAATCACTTTTATGCAGTTCGTTGGTGAGATAACCTCGACGCCACCCAGTACTGGGGCGGGAGTTCGGGAGTATCGCCATAACTTGTATAACAGATGCTTTTTGAAGGTTGAGGTAGATGGTTTCCGAAGGTTTCTTGGTTATGTGTTGAAGGATGGATACAGCTGGATGTAGGATTTGCTAGTTTGGGTGAGATATTATGCTTCCCCTGTATCCCCAACACCTGATTGCATAACCGGAAAGGTTCGGGAGTTTCATAGGTGGGAATTCTTGTAGCTCTAGTTCTTCTTCCACGGATATTGGTTTGAGATTGGGATTTCTTACCGATTATTCGTTCTTGATCCGTACCTTGTTGATTTATTTCTCTACCTAAATTCTAAGTGGCTTCTCAATTTATGGATATGTGACCATTTCAAGAGGAATGCATTCGTTCATTTTGTTCGGATGTGAAGACTATATGTTGCAATTTTTCATTCCGTTGGATTCAGCTTCAATATTTGTCTATCAATGTGCTAATGGGTGGTCAACCTCTTCAGGATGGCTACTCCAACGCGCACGACTCTGAATCCTGATCCGCCACCACCTCCACCTCCTCCGGAGGCATGGCAAGCTGTGATGGCCGCAACCAATGCAAACACACAGTTGATCATGCAAATTCTTCAAGAGCGCAATCAAGGCAACCAAGGGAATCAAGGCAACAACCAGAATCACTTTGCTACACTCAACCAGTTCCTTGCTAACGGGCCAAAGACTTTCAGCAATTTTGTTGAGGCAACCGATGATGACGATTGGCTAGTGGATCTGTGTAAGCATTTCGAGTGCAGTAACGTCAGGCCTGAGGACTTTGTTGAGTTCGCTTCCTTCCAACTCAAAGATCAAGCTGCAGAATGGTTCCAGCAATACAAGGACTCCAGAGGTGGACGTGTTATCACTTGGGATGAATTTCGTCAAGATTTCCGAGCTCATCATATTCCCCAGAGCGTGGTTGAAAGCAAGCGTGAGGAATTCCGCAACCTGCAGCAAGGCTCTTTGTCTGTCTATGACTACAACAAGTTGTTTCAGAAGCTCACCCGTTTTGCCAAGCATGACGTACCTGATGAGAAGAGCATAGTATATCAGTTCAGGGGTGGTCTCAGAGAAGAAATACAGCTCGCTCTTGTTCTCTTTGAGCCCTTGAGGTACGATGAGTTCTACAACATGGCATTGAAGTAAGAGGCTGCTCAGTTGAGGTGTGATGCTTCCAAGAAGCGAGTCAGAGATGTTACTCCTTCTTCCTCTACTCAAGTGGCCAAGCAGTAGAAGTATTGGCTTCCTCCTCCTTCGTTCCGTCAGCCGTATCAGCAGAAGAGCAAAGGTGGCAGTGGTTCTTCCCACCCACCCAACCCTGGCTATCAGAACAAGACTTCGTCTCAAGCTCCAAGATCGAGTGCTCCGTATCACCGTCCGCTTTCAGAGGTCACGTGCAACAAGTGCCAACAGAAGGGTCACTATGCCAACAAGTGTTTCAACCAGAGGCGTCTTCCTCCTCCTCCTGTGAGATCGGCAAGTACAACTGTGGTCAAGCATAACCCCAAGCATGCCAAGGTCAACTTGATGAATGCAGCTCAGGCAGAGGACTCGTCAGATGTGATCATGGGTAACCTTCCTGTTAACGATATTCCCGCAAGAGTTCTTTTTGACACTGGTGCATCGCATTGTTTCATGTCAAAGCCATTTTTTATCAAGCATGAGTTCGTTTCTTCTCATTTGGGTAAACAAATGGATATCGTTTCTCCTGGCAAACGTTTGAGTGCAAGTCTGGAGGTGCCAGATGTTACTATCACATTGGGCGGCTACAAGTTCCTTTCTTCCCCAATGGTTCTTGGTAACTCGGATATTGATCTTATTCTCGGAATGGTTTGGCTTTCTAAGCACAAGGCTCAGCTTGATTGTGCAGCAAGGCAGATTAAATTGACTCATTCGTCTGAGGATGTAATTGTCTTTGCCGCTCGTGATGATACCATCCGTCTGTTTTCTCTCAATGAAAAGGGTGAACTGGATGCGATCTCGCAAATTCCAATCGTTTGCGAATATCAAGACGTCTTTCCAGAAGAGCTTCTAGGAATGCCTCCGCACCAGCCAGTTGAATTCGTTATTGATCTTGAGCCTGGCACGGAACCTGTGTGCAAATGTCCTTACAAGCTCGGACCTGAAGAGTTGAAGGAGCTGAAGAAGCAACTCGATATTTAAGAGAAAATGGGTCTCATCCGGCCTAGTTCTTCTCCGTGGGGTTGTGGTGTTCTTTTTGTGAAGAAGAAGGATGGAACGGACCGACTTTGTGTTGATTTCCGTCCATTGAACAAGAAGACCATCAAGAACAAATACCCACTTCCCAACATCAATGAGTTGTTCGAACAACTCAAAGGTGCCCAAGTATTCTCCAAGCTTGATCTCCGTATGGGTTATCATCAGATTCGTATCCGTGAGCAAGATATTCCCAAGACGGCTTTCAGGACAAGCTATGGTTCATACGAATACACTGTCATGTCTTTTGGCCTCGTCAACGCTCCTCCGACGTTCTCTCGCATGATGAAATTCATCTTCAATGCCTACACCAATGACTTTGTTTTGGTCTATCTCGATGACATTCTGGTTTTCTCGAAGAACAAGGAAGATCATGCCAAGCACTTGCGTTTGGTACTTGATAAGCTCAGGGAACATCAGTTCTACGCCAAGTTCTCCAAGTGCGAATTTTGGCTCGATGAGGTTCTTTATCTTGGTCACATCATCTCTGCCAAGGGCATTGCCGTGAATCCTGAGAAGGTGTCTGCAATTGTTAATTGGGAACCTCCTCAGAACGTGAAGCAACTCCGTAGCTTCCTCGGTCTCGCAAGCTACTGCCGAAGATTCGTTGAAAACTTTTCTAAGATCGCAAAGCCTCTCTCAAATCTTCTCCAGAAGCATGTCAAGTATGTTTGGTCTCCGGAGTGTGACATTGCTTTCAACACTTTGAAAGAGAAATTGATCACTGCTCCAGTTCTGACTCCGCCTGATGAATCCAAGTTGTACGAGGTCTTTTGTGATGCCTCTCTCCAAGGTCTTGGCGCAGTATTGATGCAAGAGAAGAAAGTTGTTGCTTATACCTCTCGCCAGTTGAAGCCTAATGAGAAGAACTACCCCACTCATGATCTCGAGTTGGCGGCAGTTGTGCATGCTCTTTTGACTTGGAGACATCTTCTATTGGGAAGAAAAGTGGACATTTTCACTGATCATAAGAGTCTCAAGTACATCTTCACTCAGCCTAATCTCAACCTCAGGCAAACTCGATGAGTCGAAATGATTCAAGACTATAATCCAAGTATTGAGTATACTCCAGGCAAGGCCAATGTGATTGCTGACGCATTGAGCAGGAAAGCTTACTGCAACAGTCTGATTCTCAATCCTTATCAACCCGAGCTTCGTGAAGCTTTTCGCAAACTTAACCTGCAAGTTGTTCCTCAAGGTTTCCTCGCCAACCTTCAAGTCTCTCCTACCTTGGAAAATCAGATTTGCCAAGCCCAGCTTCTTGATGCTATCGTGAAAAAGGTGAAGATTGGGATTGCCAAGAGTCAACCCAAATACAAGTGCTACCGCCTTGATGACAAGGATACTCTTTTCTTCGAGGATCGTATTGTTGTACCCAAAGGTGACCTCCGTAAAGTGATCATGAACGAGGCTCACAATTCTCTCCTCTCCATCCACCCTGGGAGCACGAAGATGTATCAGGACCTCAAGTAGGCTTATTGGTGGACTCGAATGAAGTGCGAGATCGCTCAATTCGTGAATGAATGTGATGTCTGCAGAAGAGTGAAGGCAGAACACCAAAGGCCAGCTGGTCTCCTCCAACCTCTTGCCATTCCAGAATGGAAGTTTAACCACATTGAAATGGACTTCGTGACTGGGTTTCCAAAGTCCAAGCATGGCAATGATGCTATATTCGTTGTCATCGACAAACTCACCAAAGTGGCTCACTTTCTGCCTATCAAAGAGTCGGTCACTGCAGCTCAATTAGCGGAACTCTATACCTCTCGGATTGTCTCTCTGCACGGTATCCCACAAGTGATCTCTTCAGACCGTGGCAGCATATTTACCTCCAAGTTTTGGGATTCTTTTCAGAAGGCCATGGGCACGAACATCCGCTTCAGCACAGCTTTCCATCCTCAAACTAGCGGTCAAGTCGAGCGTGTCAAGCAGATTCTTGAAGATATGCTCAGGGCTTGTGTGATCTCCTTCGGCATGAAGTGGGAGGATTGTCTTCCTTATGCTGAATTCTCCTACAACAACAGTTTTCAAGCAAGTTCGGGCAAGGCCCCTTTTGAAATTCTGTATGGCAGGAAGTGCCGTACCCCTCTCAACTGGTCTGAAACCGGTGAACATCAGCTTTTGGGCAATGACTTCATCACAGAGGTAGAAGAAATGTGCAAAGTCATTCGTGATAACCTCAAAGCATCCCAATCCCGCCAGAAGAGCTACTATTATAGTAAGCACCGTGATTTGGCTTTAGAGATCGGAGATCATGTTTACCTCCGCGTCTCTCCTATGAAAGGTACTCGTCGCTTCGGTATCAAAGGGAAGCTTGCCCCCAGATACGTGGGACCTTTCAAGATTGTCAGCAAGAGAGGCGACCTCGCCTATCAACTCGAGCTTCCTTCAAACTTTGCAAATGTTCATGACGTGTTCCATGTCTCTCAGCTTTGAAAGTGCTTCAAGACTCCTGACCGCACCGTCAACTTCGAGGACATTGAGCTCCAAGAAGATCTCTCCTATCGTGAGCACCCAGTTGCTATTCTTGAAGAGACTGAACGCAAGACTCGCAACAAGTCAATCAAATTTCTCAAAGTTAAGTGGTCACACCATTCCGACCGTGAAGCTACCTGGGAACGCGAGGATCACCTCCGTTCTGAGTACCCGGCGTTCTTTCAGTCCTAGATCTCGGGACGAGATCCTTTCGTAGTGGTGGAGTGTTGTAACACCCCGGATGTAACTTTCCCAATTTGTACTCCAACTCTTGACGTTTCGGCGTTAAGTTATTTTATTTTCTCGGGTTCGGGTTTTTGTCTCCGTGTGTTGTTGTCGTTGTCATGCATCTCATATCATGTCATCATGTGCATTGCATTTGCATACGTGTTCGTCTCATGCATTTGAGCATTTTCCCCGTTGTCCGTTTTGCATTCCGGCGCTTCGTTCTCCTCCGGTGGTCATTTCTACCTTTCTTTCGTGTGTGGGGTTTAAACATTTCCCGATTGGACCCAGACTTGCCAAGCAGCCTTGGTTTACTACCGGTAGACCGCCTGTCAAGTTTCATATCATCTGGACTTCGTTTGATACTCCAACGGTTAACCGAGGGACCGAAAAGGCCTCGTGTGTGTTGCAGCCCAACACCCCTCCAATTTGGCTCAAAACCCACCTAAACCTTCTCTATCATCTAGAGCGTTCGATCACGATCGCGTGGCCGAAAACCGCACCACATTTGGACTCTCCTAGCTCCTTCTACCTATAAAAAGGCATCCCCTCCCGAAATTCCGGATCCCCCTCGTCAAAAACACTAGATCCTCCCCTCGCGCCGCCGGACGTTTCCCCCACCGACGGACATTGTCCGATCCACCTCCCCGGCGCCACATGGCACTCCGCCATTTGCCGCCGCCGAATCCCGCCGCACCGGCCCGCGGGCCCGCGCGTGGCCCTCCCGGCCCACATCGCCGCGCCCCGCACCCGCCTCCTCGCGCCCGAGGAGCTGCCCAGCCGGAGCGCGCCGCCGCCTCCGCCGCTCCGCCTCGACACCGCTCCGCTCGAGCCGCCGCGCGTCGAGCCTGGTCGCCGCTGCCGCACCATCGCCCTCGTCCGCCGCCTCCCCGCCGGCGCGCGCGTCGCCGCCCCGGCCACCGCCGCCCCGGCCTCTTCCTCCCCTCGGCCGGCCTCTCCTCTCCCTCACCTCCCCCTCGACTCCCCTCGCCGGAGCAGCCGCCACCTCGCCGAATTCCGCCTCAGTTCGCGTGCCGTGAATAGTAAACCCTAGATCCACGAGGTGTTTTTTTCTTCTAAGTCCCAAAAATTCCAGATCCAAGTGCTCATGTTTATAGCCTCGTAACTTTGCATCCGTAGCTCCGAGTCATGCATATAGCATATCAAAATGTTCATCTCAGAGAATGCATCATTTCATTCCATTGCATCATTTTCATTTGAGTTCATCTTGATGCCCGAAATGCTGTTAGAAGAGGGCTACTTGAGATAATTGTCAGATCTGCTACTCCATTTAGGTTTTTGTCATTTTTGCCATGATTAATGTGTGCATGCTATGCCCTGATGTTCTACATATGTTTTGTTAAGGGTTTTGTCATATTTCTAGAGGTTCAACCCATGTATTTTTGTGATGTGTGTGGTGACTAGCACAAGATTGCAAAGTGGTGCACTTGGTAATTCTGTTTTCAGGGACTTAGCATTGCCACTAAGTCCTTGATCTGTTATCTCATATGGCCATATGTTCATGTTGTTTCCTAGTGATCCGTGCCTCTTTTGAGGATGATCAGTAAGGATGTTTTGTTAATATTGTAGTGCTCTATCCATCCATGTCTTTGTTTGCAATTATGGAGCACCCTAGCTTGAGTCAATCGAGCTCTACTTTTGTTACTTTGTGAATCTGGGCAGATTGTCAACTTATTTGCAATTTTGCGGATGATGTTGTAGTTGATCCGTGCATGCTATGCTATTGTTCTTGCCATGTCTAGCTTGAATTTTGTGTATTCTTATTGGATGTATGCTTAGATTGTCATGACTTTCTCCGTGGTGAGTGCATCGAGCTCGTAAACATGCCTACTTGAGTTATGTTTCAGCATGTGCCAGTTTTCACAAAGTCTGAAAACCGATTATGTTTTTGCTATGTTCACATGCTTGCAATTGTATTTTCTGATCCCTTTTGGCTCAAGGTCACTAAGGGACTTTTGTTAAGCTCTTTGAGTAGCTCCATGCCATGTTTTACTTTGTCATGTTCAGGTCCTGTAGCATGTAGTTTTGTTGCTCCGAAGAGTGCTACCTGATCTGAAATTCCAGACAAGTGATAATTTCACTAAGTCTGAGATCTGTTTACCATATGCAATTTTGCCATGTTTGTTTGAACCTGTTAATGGATGAATTGGCCGTAGCTCAGTGCTAGACTTTTGTTAAGCATGTTGTATGCATCCCTGCCATGTATTTTGTTGTCATGTTTGGGTGCTGTAGCATGTTCATCTCATTGCATTTAGATGGCCACTTGCTATAATCGCAGACCGGTGTCATATTTAAATTGCTTGCCATTTCCAAACCGTAACTCCGATTCCGGCGTTCTTTATATCGTTTTCAAGCGATTTCATCTCATCTTTCCAGTGGCACACTTGGATTCCCAATTTGAGGTCAGCTTCTTTCATTTCCTGTCATATCTTGCATTTTGCATCCCGCATCGCATCCCGCATAGCATATCATCATTGCATCATATTGTTTGATCCTTGCACGTGGTTGATTGTGTCCTTGTTGCTTGTTTGTCTTGTTTGGGTAGATCCGGGAGACAAGTTCGCTAACGAGGAGCCCGTTGAGTTTGCTTTCGAGGATCCAGTCAACTCTGACAACTGTGCAGGCAAGATGATCATACCCTCGAAATCACTACTATCTTTGCTATGCTAGATTGCTCGCTCTTTTGCTATGCCAATGCTATGATGCCTACCACTTGCTTTCAAGCCTCCCAAATTGCCATGTCAAACCTCTAACCCACCATGTCCTAGCGAACCGTTGATTGGCTATGTTACCGCTTTGCTCAGCCCCTCATATAGCGTTGCTAGTTGCAGGTGAAGATCGGAAGCCGTTCCTTGTTGGATCCTTTATTTACTTGTTGGGATATCATCATATTGCCATGTTATCTTAGTGCATCTATATACTTGGTAAAGGGTGGAAGTCTCGGCCTCTCGCCTAGTGTTTTGTTCCACTCTTGCCGCCGTAGTTTCCGTCATATCGGTGTTATGTTCCCGGATTTTGCGTTCCTTACGCGGTTGGGTTATAATGGGAACCCCTTGATAGTTTGCCTTGATTAAAGCTTTTCCAGCAATGCCCAACCTTGGTTTTACCATTTGCCACCTAGTCTCTTTTTCCCTTGGGTTGCCGGAGCCCGAGGGTCATCTTATTTAAACCCCCCCGGGCCAATGCTCCTCTGAGTGTTGGTCCGAACCAGGCAGCCTGCGGGGCCACCTCGGGGAAACTCGAGGGATGGTTTTACTCGTAGCTTGACCTATCTGAGTGTGCCCTGAGAAAGAGATATGTGCAGCTCCTATCGGGATTTGTCGGCACATTCGGGCGGTGTTGCTGGTCTTGTTTTAACCTGTCGAATTGTCTTGAGTAACCGAGATACCGAGTCTGATCGGAACGTCTTGGGAGGAGGTCTATTACTTCGTTGACCATGAGAGCTTGTCATGGGCTAAGTTGGGACTCCCCTGCAGGGATTTGAACTTTCGAAAGCCGTGCCCGCGGTTATGGGCAGATGGGAATTTGTTAATGTCCGGTTGTAGATAACTTAAACCTTAACTTAATTAAAATGAATCAACTGAGTGTGTTACCGTGATGGCCTCTTCTCGGCGCAGTCCGGGAAGCGGACACAGTGTTGGAGTAATGTTTGCGCAGTTTGCTCTCTAGTTTCTCGCTCGCGCTTTGCCTCCTCTTCTCACTCTCTTTTGCGAATAAGTTAGCCACCATATTTGCTAGTCGCTTGCTGTAGTTCCACATATATTTACCTTGCCTTTCCTATAAGCTTAAATAGTCTTGATCGCGAGGGTGCGAGATTGCTGAGTCCCTGTGGCTCACAGATTACTTTTACTCCAGATGCAGGGCCTGATGATTTCGCTCCTGGAGACACGTTTGAGATCAAGTGGGAGTTCGACGAAGACTCTCAACGTTACTATGTTTCCTTTCCTGATGATCAGTAGTGGTGCCCAGTTGGGGGTGATCGGGACCATGTCGCATGTTGGGTTCTCTTTATTTTTGGCGCCGTAGTCGGGCCATGAGTGTTTGGGTGATGTAATGTTATTTATGTTCTTGATTGACATGGCGAGTGTAAGCCAACTATGTTATCTCCCCTTTATTATTTATATTACATGGGATGTTGTGAAGATTGCCTAACTTGCGACTTATGCCTTCAATGCGATTATGTCTCTAAGTCGTGCCTCGACACGTGGGAGCTATAGTCGCATCGAGGGTGTTACACACGGAGAGAGTTGGGGATTTTATTATTTTCATGTTTGGATTTTCTCAAACATTGAAAAGGGGATCACATTGGTTTTAATTATTTTTCTCTCCAAATAATATTTCCAATATTAAAAATATATACGAGGAGATAATATGACTTCTCCAAAATAAATGAAATATTGGAGGAAAATTATTAAAATCAAATAAATTATTTTATTTGGATTTTATTGCTATTTTATTTGAATTAGAAAAATATGCATTTTTCAAAATAGCATTTTAGGCCAAGAAAATGTTCACTTTGTTCTAAATATTTTATTTAGATGGTGAAAATTGTTTTTGGCATTTTTAGAATTTTTTATATTTATTAGGATTCTTTTTCTCTCGGCGGAATTGTTTAAAAAAGTTTCAGACCGATTGGGCCGAAGCCGAGCCGGCGCAGCTCGCTCGCCGCCGACCCCGAGCGGGACTCCGGCAGCCGCACGACGCGCCGCCATGGCCGAGTCCGCCACCACCGTCGCCCCCTCCACCAAGCTACGCCGCCGCCACCCCCCTATAAAAGCGCACCCGGCCCCCCTGGAGCCCCAAGTCGCCCGCACTGCCGCCTGCCCTCGCCCGCGCCGTCGCATCGCCACCGCTCGCCTCGCCGCTGACGCCGCAGCCGCCCTGCCCCCCTCCCCCGCGCCGTCTCACCGCTGCCGCGCCACCACCCCGCAGCCACCCGCCGCCGCCCCGCAGCCACCGACGCCGTCGACCGCCGTAGCCGCCGCCGTGGATCTCGCCGGAGCCACCTCCGTTGATCGCAGTTTGACCGGTCGGTTTTTCTCGGTTAAACCCCGGTTATTTTAGTTTCCGGTTTAATTTCTTAGATTGGTTTTCGTCGATTTATTTTATTTAGCGGACATTCATCCATTCATTTGTTTTAACGAACGTTGTTCCGGTTAGGTTCAGACAGCGAACGTTTGTTCGTTAGTCTTTTCTTTTTATTTTATTTTCGGCTAGGGACCTATACACGATTATCTTTATCACAGATTAGCCCCTGATCTTCAAACCCTCGCTGTTTGTGAACCATTTGTCCAAATCCAGTGAAACCAACGCCAAAATCTTCGTCTCAAACCCCTCTTTCTATTTAATCAACTTGAACAAGGTTTTGACAATTTAAAATTTGGTTTCAATAAGATTTGAATTCGAAGTTCTTTTGACCGTAGTTTCAGTTCCGTACCTCCAATTTCATCGATTCTTTTTACAAATCGAACCTCTTCAGTTGAACTTTCAGATTGGATCTTCTTATTTGATGTTTTACCCTTGCACATATGCTTGAGTGCTTATGTATGCTATTGTTTGTTTGCGGTAGAATTCCCGGAGTGCGCAGCGTGCTACTACGAGTCTCTAGGTTTTGCGAATCATCAGCAAGGCAAGTAACACGTTGATCATACTCCTTTATTACCCAGTTTTTATGCATTAGTTACAATCCTCAAACATTGTAGGAGTAGGGTCTCTTAACTTGTGGGTTTTGGGAAGTAGATGATGAGGTAGAACCTATTGCCCTCTTATTATGAAACCCTTGGGAGTTACTTCTACGTTATGCTTAATTTGCCATGCTATGCTCGTATACGTGGATTGGGTTTGAGTGTATCCATGACAGATGCGAGTATGTTAATTAATGGTTAACTTAAGGTGGCTACTTAAATACACATCTGGGTGGATTGGTTGCGGGCACCTAGGGATATACCAGTGCTATCCTTTTTGGTTCGCCACCCAGGCTCAAAGGGATCATAAGATTATTCATGCTAGAAACTTCCGTGTGCACCCACAAGCTATTATGGGATCTAGCATAGTTGAGTATGTTGCATGACCTCTTTTGGTGGTGGGCTAGCAGATGTAGGGGAAAATAGGTGTAACTGTCCACCTAGAGTAAAGAGTTGGTGCTTCTGAAAGGCTATGTCTCGGTCATCCGTTTCTCAAACACCATGCAGTGCGAGAAATACAACGGAGGAGATCGAGTCCTGTGGGGAAAAATGCGCAAACCTTTGTAGAGTCTTTAGCTAATCATGGTTAGCCGTGTCCCCGGTTATGGACATCTTGAGTATCTGGTTCTTGAATTATCATGTTGATCTCATAACTCTAAATTAATTTTGTTGGGTTATTAATTACTTGTTTAATTGGGATTGAGATGGGGATTTACCATTCTCAATGTTTTTCAACTACCATGATAGTTAAATAAAATATATTCCTTTGTTGTAGGAAAAATTGGCTTTTCACAAAAACAATATAACCATAGAGCCTCCACCGGCCATACATGCATGTAGTGATAGCATTTACCAGTTCATTGCTCTATGATAATCCCCAAGTGCAGGGAATCATCGTAGCAATTTGAAAAGGTGGAAGTGATAAGTATGGAGTGTCAAACCCACAAGGAGATAAAGGTAAGATCAATATTATCTCAATCCCTATCTGCCACTGATATGACTCTACGTACATCGAACGTTTGCTTCCAACTAGAAACGAGAAATAAAACTGCGTTGTGGGTATGAAGTGGATAACTTTGTATGATATCGGAGAGCTAAAATATGAAAGTAGGTGCTGTTATCATAAAGTTAGAATATATTACTAAATATTATAAATAGCGAGTGTGGAATAATGGTGGATCGGTGTGCAGAATTGTCCTAGGCAATTGTTAACAAGACCGATAGTCGTCATTGCAATTTCATATGAGGGAGAGGCATAAGCTAACATACTTTCTCTTCTTGGATCATATGCACTTATGATTGCAACTCTAGGAAGCATCCTCAACTACTAAAGATCATTAAGGTAAAAACCAACCATAGCATTAAATCATCAAGTCCTCTATATCCCATACGCAACAACCCCCTTACTCGTGTTTGTGTTTCAATCACTCACGCAACCCACTATAAGCGAGTCATAAACGTATTGCAACACCCTACAGCGGGAATCCCTCACGCTTGCGTGACACGAAGGGCACCATAGGACAGCACCACAATAAAACATACAACTCGTACCAATCTAGATCATCAATCAACCACCCAAAGACAAAATATATCTACTCAAAACATCATAGGATGGCAACACATCATTAGACCATAATATGTGGCATAAAGCACCATGTTCAAGTAGGGATTACAGCGGGGTGCAGGAGAGTGGACGAGTAAAAGAGATGAGGATGGTGATCTTGATGAAGACGATCACCGCGGTGATGATTCCGCTCTCGATGGCACTCCGGTGCCACCAAGAGAGAGGAGGAGAGGTTCTCTCCCTTGTGCTTCCTCCTCCATGGCATCCCCCCTAGATGGGGAGAGGTTCCCCCTCTGGTCCTTGGCCTTCATGGTGATGATGGCCCCTCCGGGATCCTCCTCCATGCCCTCCGATGATGATGGCCACCTCCGGCAGGGTGCCGGAGAGGGCCTAGATTAGTTTTCAGTGGCTACGGAGGCTTCTGGCGGCAGAACTCCAGATCTAGGTTATTTTCTGGAGGTTTTGGGTTATATAAGAGGTGTTGGAGTTGGGAACAAGGCAGGGGGTCTCCGGGCTATCCACGAGGCAGGGGGTGTGCCCAGGGGGTGGTCATGCCCCCCACCCTCGTGGGCAGCCCGAGACTCTTCCGGCCCAGTTCTTGTACATCCTGGCCTTCTTCTGGTCCAAAAATAAGCTCCTTCAAGTTTCAGGTCAATTGGACTCCGTTTGGTTTTCCTTTTCTGCGATAATCAAAAATAACGAAAAAACAGAAACTGGCACTGGCTCTAGGTTAATAGGTTAGTCCCAAAAATCATATAAAATAGCATATAAATGCATATAAAACACCCTAGATGGATAATATAATAGCATGAATACTTCATAAATTATAGATACATTGGAGACATATCACTCTACTGTGTTATATTGCCAGCATATTCCATGTGCTGACCCGTTTCGGGCTGCAACATATCATGTTGCAGACTTTTCAGACGAAGAGTAAGGTGCGCTAGGTCATTGTCGTGCACTCAGCTATGCCGTTGGAGTTGATGGACTCACTTTATCTTCCAAGCCTTCCACTGTTATCATATTTAGATGGCCTTAAGCCATATTTATTGTAATAAGTTCTCTTTTGAAATAGTCGATGTAATAAGTGTGTGATTGCCACTCTGTTATAAATCCTCCAAGTACTGTGTCTGTCAACATTACCGATCCAGGGATGACACTTATGCACAGAGATTTGACCGTTTGAGGTTAGATTGCTACAAGATGGTATCAGAGCACACGCTACCTATAGGACAGGACCACTAAGATAAGACATAAGTCACACTTCTCTACTCATTTCTGACTTCTCTCCATCTTCTACTGTATAGGATGGCGGACACAAGGAACAAGTTTGCACAACCGGATGAATACACACCTTTTGGATGACATTTGAAGGAACTCACTAGGTACCTGAACATCGGAGTACCAAGCTTCACAGGTACCTACACCGCCACTTTACCAGAAGAGGAGCGTTGGATGATTCGAGTTCAAGTTCTCGGAAGGACATTCATGCCAGTTACTGAACCCATAGAGTTTTCCTTTAATGCACCAACCTGGAGTCTAGGAAAGAGCATGGCAGCCCATATCGCCATAGGACGCATCTGCGAAGTTTATCACAAGGATCTTAAGGACACCATTTACCAGATATGTGGGCACCGAGATGAGCAATGGGAGATGATCAGCACCAGGAGCTACAGGTCCATTGCAGCTTTCATCCAAGAGTTAAACCAGCACATTCATCGCTAGGAGAACCAAATGTGTGCAAGCATGATAGATCTAAAGAAGGTGATGACGAGGAACACGGAACTAGAAGAGGAACTCAAGTCTACATGCAACGGATACGAGGAAGAAATCACAATACTAGTGGAGATGAATGGCGACCTGACAAGGAAGTTAGGAGTGTTCATGGGAGACCCTGTGCCAGGAGGATATGACGACCATCCCAAGGACTACATCATCATCGACGACCCCGACTCCGACCCCGAAAGTAGTGATGATGATTATGAAGATGAAGCTGGAGCAGATATCATGGAGTCGTCCACTGATCAAAAAATTTAGTAGACCACCACATTATTAGTAGTATTCCCCCCCCCCCATGTATATATTAGTAGTCTGAGCACTATAATGATAGTTAGATCGATTGTATGCCCTTGCTTGAATTGATTTTGGTGTGATATGATTGTGTTTGTCTCATGTGCATACGGGTAGTGTTTTCTCACTAAACCTCATTATATTCTAATCTCTCCCCTCTAAACCCATCAGATTCCTCCGAGACGTGACCCCGGATTTGCCTTCTCACCGGAGCTCACTCAGTTGATCCAACAGCAGAATACACTGATGTAGTTGCTAGTCCAGAACCAAGGCAACAACAACAACAATAACAACAACCCACCACCACCACCTCCGGTTGATAACTTAGCCCGTTTTCTGAGGTTACGACCGCCGGTGTTTTCTAGTAGCACCGAGCCCATAGTTGCTGATGACTAGCTACGCAAGATTGGAAGGGAGTTGACCATTGCAGGTTGCACAGATGCTGAGAAGGTGCATTTTGCCGCCCACCAATTGGATGGACATGCAGCCTCATGGTGGAAGAATTACACAGCCACCTTCCCTATAGCCAATGTTACTTGGGAGCAGTTCCAACAAGCATTCTGCACTGCTCATGTCTCAACTGGAGCTATGAGCATGAAGAAGCGTGAGTTTCGCAACTTGCGCCAAGGAAATCGTACTGTGGGGAAGTACATGGATGAGTTTAGCAAGTTAGCCCAGTATGCCCCGGATGATGTGGCCACAGATGCCGCGAAGCAAGAGAAGTTTATGGAAGGGCTGAATGATGAGATGAGTATGTAGTTAATGGTGGCAACATCTAACAACTACCAGGAGTTGGTAGATAAGGCTCTTATGATTGAAGGGAAGCAGCAACAAATTGAGAGCCGCAAAAGGAAGTATGGATAAGGGATGTACAATTCAGGAGCTCAGCAGAAGCCTCGTTTTACCCCGAACCCAGGAGGATATACCCATAACCATGGAGGACATAACCACAATGGAGGAAGTTCGCATAACCATAGTGGCCCCAAGAATGGAAATGGGAATGGAGCAAGCAGCAATCAGAACCGCTCTAACCCAGCCACACCCGCCAAGAAGGACCAAAGTCACATTATTTGTTTCAAGTGCGGGAAGACTGGACACTATGCCAATGAGTGTCCTGAACTCCAAAATGGAAATGGCAATGTAAGCTCTGGGAAGAAGCCCAACGCTTTCAACAGGGTACAAGTAAACCACGTGAACATGGAGGAGGTTGAGGAGTACCCAGATGCAATTATCGGTAAGTTTCTAGTTAAGTCATTTACTGCAATCGTTCTTTTTGATACTGGTGCATCACATTCATACATTTCAAGGGGATTTGTGGATAAGTATAAGTTGCCCACCAAAGTTCTTAGGACACCTATGTTAGTAAGCTCGCCAGGAGCGGAGTATATGGCAAGCCAAGGATGTTTTCAGGTGCCATTAACCATAGGTAGGCATGTTTTCCCCTGAGACTTGATAATTTTGGGATCATAAGGATTGGATGTGATACTAGGAATGGATTGGCTATCGAGGTATGGAGGAAACATCGATTGCTCCAGTAAGTCAATCCTGCTCACCACACCGGAGGGAAAAAGGATTAAGTATGTATCCAGGCATGCACCAAAGAAGACTCACGTAAATTCCCTCATGGGTGTTGTTTAGGAGGAAGTGCCTGTAGTGAAGGATTACCCGGATGTATTTCCAGAGGAACTACCAGGCATGCCGCCAGATCGAGACATTGAGTTTTTGATAGAGCTGTTGCCAGGCACCAGACCAATATCGAAGAGACCATACCGGGTGCCCGTAAATGATCTGGAGGACATTAAGAAACAGATTAAGGAGTTATTGGAGAAAGGTTACATTCGACGAAGTTCATCACCATGGGGAGCCCCAGTGCTCTTGGTTGAGAAGAAGGATAAATCTTTGAGAATGGTGGTTGATTATCGTGCATTGAATGAAGTGACGATCAAGAACAAGTACCACAGCCGATGATCAATGATTTGTTTGACCAGTTGCAAGGAGCTAAGGTATTTTCCAAGATCGATCTTCGATCAGGATACCACCAGCTGAAGATCCGAGAACAGGATATACCTAAGACAACTTTCACCACAAGGTACGGGCTATATGAGTACACGGGTATGTCATTTGGACTGACTAATGCCCCTGCCTATTTCATGAGTATGATGAATAAGGTGTTCATGGAGTTCTTGGATAAGTTTGTTGTGGTATTCATTGATGATATTTTCGTGTACTCGAAGAATGAAGAAGAACACAAGGAGCATTTGCGTTTAGTTCTCAAGAAGCTCAGGGAACATCAGTTATGTGCCAAGTTCAGCAAATGTGAGTTTTGGTTGAAGGAAGTTGGTTTTCTTGGACATGTTATATTAGGAGAAGGTATAGCAGTAGATCCTACCAAGATACAGTCTGTCACTGATTGGCTAGCGCCCACCTCAGTTGGAGAGATTCGTAGTTTTCTTGGACTCGCGGGATATTATCGGAGATTCATTGAGAACTTCTCTAAGATTGCGAAGCCCATGATGGAGTTGTTGAAGAAGGACACCAAGTTCAGATGGACAGATGAATGCGAGGCAAGTTTCCAGGAGTTGAAGAAACGTTGGGTTACAACCCCAGTGCTGATTCTGCCGGATATACACAAGGATTTCCATGTGTATTGCGACGCATCTCGCTTAGGACTTGGAGGCGTACTTATGCAGGACAGAAGAGTTTGTTTCATATGCCTCACGTCAGCTACGACCTCATGAGTTGAATTATGCCACGCATGATTTGGAGTTAGCAGCCATAGTGCATGCACTCAAGACCTGGAGACATTTTCTTATTGTAAATCATTGTGATGTGTACACAGATAATAAGAGTTTGAAGTACATATTCACACAGAAGGAGTTGAATCTCAGGGAAACGAGATGGTTGGAGCTTATAAAGGATTATGATATGAAGTTGCACTATCATCCAGGCAAGGCCAATGTCGTAGTAGACGCTTTGAGCCAGAAGAGTTACGCTAATACCCTCGTAAGTGGAGGATTACCAAAGGAGTTAGTTGAATATCTCAGGGAGCTACGTTTGGAGATAGTCCCTAGAGGTTTTGTTGCAGCATTAGAAATTCAGTCGACATTATTGGGAAAGATTCGAGAAGCTCAGAAGGATGATAAGGAAATTGCTGAGATAAAGGAGAAGATGAGCAAAGGAAAATCCAAAGGTTCGTGAGTATGAACACGACACCTTGTGGTTTGAGGACCGTGTTTATGTTCCCAATAATGCAGACATCAGGAAGTTGATACTTCAGGAAGCTCATGACTCGCCATATTCAACACCCAGGAAACACCAAGATGTATTTGGATTTAAAGGAGCATTTCTGGTGGACAGGTATGAAGAAGGATATTGCAGAGTATGTAGCAGTATGTGATGTATGTCAGAGAGTGAAGGCAGAACATCAGAAGCCAGCAGGATTACTGCATCCTATGCCAATACCCGAATGGAAGTGGGACAAGCTTGGCATGGATTTTATCACCGGATTACCCAGGTCCTGATCAGGATATGATTCTATCTGGCTAGTAGTGGATTGTTTGACCAAAGTGGCCCACTTTATCCCAATGAAAACCACCTATACAAGTGCTAAGTTGGCCAAGATATATATGACCAGGATCGTATGTCTGCATGGAGCTCCAAGGACTATCATATCAGATAGAGGAACACAGTTTACTTCAAAGTTTTGGCACCAGCTGCACTAGACTTTGGGCACCAGGCTAGAGTTCAGTACAGCTTTTCATCCGCAGACAGATGGACAGACCGAGAGAGTCAATCAGATTCTGGAGGACATGTTGAGAGCTTATGCGCTAGATTATGGATCTAGTTGGGATGACAATTTGCCTTACGCAGAGTTCTCTTACAACAATAGTTATCAAGCCTGTTTGAAGGTGGCACCTTTCGAAGCTTTGTATGGAAGAAGGTGCAGAACACCGTCGATGTGGAATGAAGTTGGATACCGCCGGTTGTTTGGACCAGATTTGATCAAAGAGTCCGAAGATAAGGTTAAGTTGATTCGAGATAGACTCAAGGTAGCTCTGTCATGGAAGAAAAGTTATGCAGACTCAAAATGAAGGAGGTAGTCTATGAAATCGGAGACAGAGCATATCTTCGAGTGTCACCCTTGCGAGGAGTTAAACGTTTTGGAGTTAAGGGAAAGTTAGCCCCAAGATTTGTAGGACCATACCGAGTTTTGGAACGCATGGGAGAAGTAGACTACAAGCTAGAGTTACCCGAAGGACTGTCAGGAGTTCATGATGTGTTTCACGTTTCCCAGTTTAAGAAGTGCCATGCAGAAATGGCCGATATCCCTCTGAGAGATACAGTACCCCTGGAAGCAATTCAGTTGGATAGCGATCTGACTTATGAGGAGAAACCAGTGAAGATTCTAGAGTTTGCCAGCCGAGTCACATGCAGCAATGTTATCAAGTTTTGCAAAGTTCAATGGAGCCACCATACCAAGGATGAAGCCACCTGGGAACGAGAGGATGATCTACGGAAAGACCACCCACACCTATTTTCTAGCCGACCCGAATCTCAAGGGTGATATTCACCTTAAGGGGGGTAGGTTTGTAACATCCCAAATTTTCAATTTGGAATATTATACACAGGACATCATATGCATATCATATTTTATTTGCATTTTGGTTTTGTGATCCTAAAAATCCTAAGCAACTCAAGGAACCACGGAGAGAGTTGGGGATTTTATTATTTTCATATTTGAATTTTCTCAAATATTGAAAAGGGGATCACATTGGTTTTAATTATTTTTCTCTCCAAATAATATTTCCAATATTAATAATATATGAGAGGAGATAATATGACTTCTCCAAAATAAATGAAATATTGGAGGAAAATTATTAAAATCAAATAAATTATTTTATTTGGATTTTATTGCTATTTTATTTGAATTAGAAAAATATGCATTTTTCAAAATTACATTTTTAGGCTAAGAAAATGTTCACTTTTTTCTAAATATTTTATTTAGACGGTGAAAATTGTTTTTGGCATTTTTAGATTTTTTTTAGATTTATTAGGATTTTTTCTCTCGGCGGAATTGTTTTAAAAAAAAGTATCGGACCGACTGGGCCGAAGCCCAGCCGGCCCAGCTCGCTCGCCGCTGACCCCGAGCGGGACTCCTGCAGCTGCATGACACGCCGCTGTGGCCGAGTCGGCCACCGCCGTCGCCCCCTTCCCCAAGCTACGCCGCCGCCACCCCCCCCCCCATAAAATCGCACCCGGGGTCCCCCTGGAGCCCCAAGCCGCCCGCACCACCGCCTGCCCTCGCCCGCGCCGCCGCAACGCCGCCACTCGCCTCACCGCTCGTCGCCGACGCCGCAGCCGCCCTGCGTCGCCCCACGCTGCCTCACCGTTACCGCACCGCCACCCCATAGCCACCCGCCGTCGTCCCGTAGCCGCCGACGCCGTCGACCGCCGCAGCCGCCGCCGTGGATCTCGCCGGAGCCGCCGCCGTTGACGGTGTTTTGACCGGTTGGTTTTTCTCGGTTAAACGCTGGATTTTTTAGTTTCCGGTTTAATTTCCTAGATAGGTTTTCATCGGTTTATTTTATTTAGCGGACGTTCGTCCGTTCGTTCGTTTTAACGAACATTGTTCGCCGATTAGGTTCAGACAGCGAACGTTCGTTCGTTAGTCTTTTATTTTATTTTATTTTGGCCAGGGACCTATCCACGATTATTTTTATCGCAGATTAGCCCCTGATCTCAAACCCTCGCCGTTTCTTAACCGTTTGCCAAAATCTTCATCTCGAACCCCTCTTTCTGTTTAATCAACTTGAACAAGATTTTGACAATTTAAAATTTGGTTTCAATCAGATTTGAATTCGAAGTTCTTTTGACCATAGTTTGAGTTCCATACCTCCGATTTGATTGATTCTTTTTGCAAATCGAACCTCTTCAGTTGAACTTTCAGATTGGATCTTCTTATTTGATGTTTTACCCTTGGGCCTATGATTGAGTTCTTATGTATGCTATTGTTTGTTTGCGATAGAATTCCTGGAGTGTGCAGCGTGCTACTACGAGTCTCTAGGTTTTGCGGATCATCAGCAAGGCAAGTAACACATTGATCATACCCCTTTATTACCCAGTTTTTATGCATTAGTTACAATCCTAAAACATTGCATGAGTAGGATCTCTTAACATGTGGGTTTTGGGAGTTAGATGATGTGGTAGAACCTATTACCCTCTTATTGTCAAACCCTTGGGAGTTACTTCTATGTTATGCTTAATTTGCCATGCTATGCTCATAGACGTGGATTGGGTTTGAGTGTATCCATGACAAATGTGAGAATGTTAATTAATGGTTAACTTAAGGTGGCTACTTAAATACACATCAGGGTGGATTGGTTGCGGGCACCTGGGGATATACCAGTGCTGTCCTTTTTGGTTCGCCACCCAGGCTCAAAGGGATCATAAGATTATTCATGCTAGAAACTTCCATGTGCACCCACAAGCTATTATGGGCTCTAGCATAGTTGAGTATGTTGCATAACCTCTTTCAGTGGTGGGCTAGCAGATGTAGGAGAAAGTATGTGTAACTGTCCACCCAGAGTAAAGAGTTGGTGCTTCTGAAAGGCTGTGTCTGGGTCATCCATTTCTCAAACACCATGCAGTGCGAGAAATACAGCGAAGGAGATCGAGTCTTGTGAGGAAAAGTGCGCAAACCTCTGTAGAGTGTATAAACTAATCATTGTTAGCCGTGTCCCCGGTTATGGACATCTTGAGTATCTGGTTCTTGAATTATCATGTTGATCTCATCACTCTAAATTAATTTTGTTGGGTTGTTAATTACTTGGTAATTGGGATTGAGATGGGGATTTACCATTCCCAATGTTTTTCAACTACCATGATAGTTAAATAAAATATATTCCTTTGTTGTAGGAAAAAATTGGCTTTTCGCGAAAACATTATAACCATAGAGCCTCCACCAGCCATACATGCATGTAATGATAGCATTTACTAGTTCATTGCACTACTATGTTATATTGCCAGCATATTCCATGTGCTGACCCATTTCCAGCTGCAACATATCATGTTGCAGACTTTTCATATGAAGAGTAAGGTGTGCTAGGTCGTTGTCGTGCACTCAGCTATGCCGTTGGAGTTGATGGACTCACTTTATCTTCCAAGCCTTCCGTTGTTATCTTATTTAGATGGCCTTAAACCATATTTATTGTAATAAGTTCTCTTTTGAGACATTCGATGTAATAAGTGTGTGATTGCCACTCTGTTATAAATCCTTCAACTACTGTGCGTGTCAGCATTAGCGATCCAGGGATGACACTTATGAACAGAGATTTGACCGTTTGAGGTCGGATTGCTACAAATATTGATCTTACCTTTAGCTCCTTATGGGTTCGACATTCCATACTTATCACTTCCACCTTTGGGAATTGCTATGATGATTTCCTGCAGTTAGGGATTATCACTAACTAACTAACCTAAGTTAATTAGCACTAATCTAATCCTAATCTCTATTAGTTAAGGCCCTGGGCCCACATGTCAGTATCAGTAGGGCTAATTAAGTTTAATTAATAGTTAACCAAAATTAGCAGGGGCCTGGCCCACTTGTCAGCGACCCAGGGGAGGTCAAACCCTTAGTCAGCAGGGTCAAACCCGCCGGCAACTCGACGCCGGCGAGGCCAGACGCGACGGAGGGCCTCGGATTTGGTCCTCCGATGACCAAATCGACGGCAGAGATGTGCTACACGTAGCTGGGGAGCTTCCGCATACGGGGGTGCAAGTGGTTGCACACGGGGACGCCAGAAATGACGCCGGCGAGCTCGACAGCGGCGGACGGAGTTCGGGCAGAGAGGGAGAAGGAGCTACGGTGCGCGGCAGGGGCCAGGGCTTGGCGCGTTCATCTCCTGAGGATGCGCTGAGCACAGTGGAGTGCTTAGTTTCATACTTGATAACCCACAAGTATAAGGGATCGTTTGTAGCCTTTTTCGATAAATAAGAGTGTCGAACCCAAGGAGGATCTAAAGGCAGAAAAAATATTCCCTCAAGTTCTATCGACCACCGATACAACTCTACGCACACTTGACGTTTGCTTTACCGGAAATAAGTATGAAAGTATTTTGCAAGGATAAAACTACGATTACTTTGCGAGAATAATACTACAGATAAATTGCAAGGTAATAAAAGTGGATTGCTTGTGTCAACAAGAAAGTCATTTGTCCCTAGCAATCGATAACAAGTACCGGTAATCATGCTTGCAATTTTATATGAGGGAGAGGCATGAGCTAACATACTTTCTATACTTGGATCATATGCACTTATGATTGGAACTCTAGCAAGCATCCACAACTACTAAAGATCATTAAGGTCGTGAAACCCAACCATAGCATTAAGTAACAAGTCCTCTTTATTCCCATATATCAAATCCTCTTTATTCCTATGGTCGTGAAACCCAACCATAGCATCCCCAAGCTTAATTCCTGCTTGTCCTCGAGCAGGTAAATGATAAAAAAGATAATTTTTGGTGTGGAATGCTACCTAGCATAAAATTGATCATATATCTAATCATGGCATGAATATTAAGACATAACTGATTCAAAGCAATAGTCTATAATTTGACATAAAGACATCAATACTCAGGCATCCCAACAAAAAATCATGTCTTTCAAAATATCAACGCTAAAGAAAGCTATCCCTACAAAATCATACAGTCTTGTCATGCTCTGTCTTCTTAACACAAAGTTTTTATCATGCACAACCCCGATGACAAGCTGAGAAATTGGTTCATAGTTTTTAACGCACTTCAGCTTTTTCAACCCTCACGCAATACATGAGCGCAAGCCATGGTATAGCACTACGGGTGGAATAGAGTATGATGATAGGGGTAAATATAAAGAATACAAAAAGGTAAGAAAGTCTCACATCGAAGCGGCTAACCAACGGGCTATGGAGATGCCCATCAATTGATATCAATGTGAGGAGTAGGGATTGCCATGCAACGAATACACTAAGAGTTGTAAGTGTATGAAAGCTCAATATGAAAACTAAGTGGTTGTGCATCTAATCCAATAATGAAAAATTCCCACTAGTATATGAAAGTGACAACATAGGAGACTCTCCATATGAAAAATATGGTGCTACTTTGAAGCACAAGTGTGGTAAGGGATACTAACAATGCCCCTTCTCTCTTTGTTTATTTTCCCCTTTTTCTTTGTTCTTTGTTCTTTTTTTCCTTTTTCTTTCTTTATTTTTTCTATTTCTTTTTTTCTTTTTTTCTCTCATTGTCCGAAGTCTCATCCCGACTTGTGGGGGAATCATAGTCTCCATCATCCTTTCCTCACTTGGGAACTACTCTAAAAATGAATAATGATGATCATCACACTTCTATTTACTTATAACTCAAAAGAAATAAAAATTACAACTCGATACCTATGACAAAATATGACTCTATATGAATGCCTCTAGCAATGTACCAGGATGTGTAATGATCTAGCATAACATGTATGAAAAATGATGAACGGTGGCTGAGCCACAATTACTATGTCAACTATATGATCACTCAAAGCAATATGACAATGAATGCTCAAGTCATCAAACGGAAGCGGTGGAAGTTGCATGGCATATCACGGGGTTTGGATGCACCTGCGAAGTTTGCACCAAAAATAGGTAGGTATGGTGGCTGTTTTGAGGAAGATGTAATAAGGCGTATGTGTGATAGAGCGTATCATATCACGGGGTTCGGATGCACCTGCGAAGTTTGCACCACGTCTCGATGTGAGAAAGGGAAATGCACGGTACCGTAGAGGCTAGCAAATTGCGCAAAGGTAAGAGTGCGTATAATCCATGGACTCACATTAGTCGTAAAGAACTCATATACTTATTGCAAAATTTTATTAGCTCCCGAAGCTAAGTACTACTACGCATGCCCCTAGGGGGATAGATTGGTAGGAAAAGACCATCGCTCGTCCCCGACCGCCACTCATAAGGAAGAGAATCAATAATAAATCATGCTCCAACATCATAGCATAACAAGAGACTATATGTGCATGCTTCGGGAATCACAAACCTTAACACCAATATTGTTACTAAACACAACCGTTTACTAGTACCTCCCACATATTCCACCTCCATATCGCAAAACTATTGCAAGGAATCAAACATATCATATTCAGTGATCCATAAGTTTTATGTAGGATTTTATGACTAACCATGCAAATGACCAATTCCTTTTAACTCTCTAAATAGATATAAGTGAAGCATTAGAGTTTAATTATTTCTACAAAAGACCATGCTATAATAAATATAAGTAAACCAAAAGAGCATTCTTCAAATAACGGTTTTCTATGTGAAGAGAATCAGGCATTCCAAACTTCAAATGATAAAAGTGAAGCACATGAAGCATTCTACAAGGCCATACTCAAAAGATATAAGCGAAGTGCAATGAGCATTCTATAAATCAAGCATAGACTATCTCATAAAAGCATGGTGCATAAAAGAAAAAGGGAAAAACTAAATGCAAAAGATGCTCCAAGATTTGCACATATCACATGAACGAAACGAAACCGAAAACATACCGATACTTATTGAAGAAAGATGGGATGCCCTCCGGGGCATCCCCAAGCTTAGATGCTTGAGTCTCCTTGAATATTTACTTGGGGTGCCTTGGGAATCCCCAAGCTTGAGCTCTTGCCTCTCCTCCTTCTCCTCATATCGGAGCCTCCTCGATCTTTGATCACTTCATCCACACAAAACTCAACCGAAATTTTGGTAAGATCCGTTAGTATAATAAAGCAAATCACGACTCTAAGTATTGTTGCAAACCAATTCATATTTTGTTTTTTTCATTGTAGATACTGTAATATAACTTTTCCATGGCTTAATCCACTGATAGAAATCGATAGTTTCATCAAAACGAGCAAAACAATGCATCAAAAACAGAATATGTCTTAAACGGGACAGTCAGTAGTAATCTGAACATTCACCATACCTCTGGTACTCCAAAAATTCTGAAAAAATTAAGAAAAACAAACAATTTGTATAGAAAGACAGTGCGTGAAGTTTCAGAACCATTTGACGTTCCAGTAAAAAATGTAAAATCGAGCACTACAGACAAATTTTCTGTTTTGCACCGCACAAACCAACAAGCAATCTAAACATCCTAAAGGCAAACCTTGGCACATTATTTTTATAATACAGTGGAATTGTACAAGGGGATAATTATTTTTGTTGAAATATTTCTGTAATTAAGATTCACAAAGTTTCCAAGGGCATGAACAAAGTTCAAGGCTAGCTCCTGCTTCCACGGTGCTCGTCTATCTCACTTTCGCATTTCTTTTTGTGAAGTTTTAAGTTCCCCTCTATATTTTTTGTTTTTAAACTTGATAAAAGCACTCAACAGAAATAAATGACTCTCTAAAACTTCTGGGTTGTCTCCCTGCCAGTGCTTTCTTTAAAGCCATTAAGCCAGGCATAAAGTGCTCAAGTCATGGACCCACCCGGATCCTAAGGTATATCAAACCCAATATGAATCAACAATGATTTAGCATTTAATAGTGAGCACAAAGGAACATATATCATGCAATGACGAAGTCTAACTCTCTTCGTATGCATCGGCATGTCATACAAGAATAATTCATGAACATCAAGTAAAGGCCAATACATAGCATAAGCAGTTTCTTGCAATTTTTTCGTGTTGGAAACATAAAGAGGCGGAGATGTAGTTCCTCTTTCATAATAATTGCAAGTAGGAGCAGAAAGCACATGCATATTATACTCATCAAAATCATCATGTGCAATGGTAAAAGGCAACCCATCAATATAATCCTTAACAAGAAAAAACTTCTTCGATATAGTGTAGTTGGGAGAATTCAAAAAGATAATAGGACTATCATGTGTGGGTGCAATAGCAACAATTTCATTCTTAACATAATGAACTATAGCAAGTTCATCTCCATAAGCATCATTCATATTGGCATCGTGGCCACAAGCATAGCAAGCATCGTCAAAAAGGGATATTTCAAACGAATCAATGGGATCATAGCAATATCATGGCAATCATCCTTCGGTAAGTATGAAGGGAAATTAAATAATGTATGAGTTGAAGAGTTACTCTCATTAGAAGGTAGGCAAGGGTAGCTAATCCGATCTTCCTCCTTTTGTTCTTTGCTCTCCTCATCATCTTTTTCATCCAATGAGCTCACAGTTTCATAAATTTCTTCTTCCATAGACCCCTGCAAAATATTAGTCTCTTATTGGACAACGGAGACTTTCTCAATAAATTCATCAATATCGGAATTGTATTTATAATTATCATAGCAATATTTAAGGATGGAAAAATTTTCAGGTCTATAAACTGAATCATCAAAATATTCATACTTTTCAAACAAATATTCAATTTCATAAGCACCTTAAGCAACAAATTCTTCTATCGTTCCACATCATAATAATCATATATACCTCTAGCATAAGAAGCCAAGATTTCATTATCATTAAATTCACATGAAAAGGGAAGATGTGGAGCATTCATCCTAGAGCAACAAGTATAATCATATCTCAAGCATAGCTCCCAAGCTGTGACGCCCCAAGACCGACGCTCCAAACGCCTTCCATTGTTTTCCGAGATTCGTCGTGTGATCTGTTTGGTTCGTTGCATTCATCTTTGCATCATGTGCATTGCATCATGTCATCTTGCAACCCGTTTTAAAACTCAACCAAGTAAATTGCATGGATCTCGGATCCATTTAAATCAAGGGAAATTCACATGGCGAAATTCTCTTTAAAGCATATCAAAGTCTCTCAATATTATTTGGGATCTATAACAAAGTTTTCCACTCTTTGGGAATCGACCATAACACACTTGCAAAACAAATCCCATGCCTTTTCTGCTTCGAGTTGACCTCCAAACCTTGTCAGTAATTCTTTCTCCATTTATCAAGGCTCTTCCTAAATTCTCAACATTTTTGGACACTTCGAAATCCTACCTCTTGTTCAAACCATTTGAATTAAATTCAAATGCTTTTGAATTTAAACCTTGCAATCTTGCCCACTCCAATTTTCTTGGAACAAGGACATTTTTGTGAGTCCAGGAAAATTATCCGTGTGTCGAACTTCTTACCCTAACACCTCCTTCCTTCTCCTTTTCTTCTTTGTTATTTTTTCTGTTTTTACAAAATGAGAATAAGAGGGAGAGAGAAGAAAGCCCATCAACCAGGCCGGCCTGTTTTCTCAAGGCCCACCTAGGCCCAGCCGCACTAACCCTAGCCCGCAACCAGCACCCCATCTCTCCAGATCGACCCCCTCTCCCTCGTTCCCCTGCTCGCGACGCCAGAGACGAGAGAGACCCCCGCGCCCAACCTCCTCATCGCCGCCGACCCCGCCGCCGTGCGCCTCCCCTCCGCGCGACACGTCCTGCTAGCCTCGCCTTGCCGCCACCGCGCCATCTCACCTCCTCCCCGCGTCCCCGCGTGTAGACCCCACGCCACCTCGTCATCACCTCTCTCTCTTGCTGCCCCGAGACCTCCACGCCGCGGCTGCACCACTGCCGGAGCTCGCCACCGCCGGATCCGGCTTCGTCGTCCTCGGATCCACGCACCCGCGCTTGTGATCTGCCGCCGTCGGACACCTACGCCACTGCGCCATGGCCTCTGCTTCGCCCCGCTACTTTGCTCCCACTGGCCGCCTCCCCTGCGCTGGTGACCAGCTCGCCGGAGCAAGCTCGTCATCCGCCACCTCATGCCTAAGGCCACACCATACTCAACCACCTCCCAGCACCCGTCGACCACATCTGCTCCGTCCCCTCCACTGCACCGCGGCTGGCCCTGCCTCCTTGTCGAGCTGCCGGAGCAGCAGTTGCCCGAGCTCTCCCTCGAGCTTCGCCTCCTCGTCGCTGGAGTTCCACTCCTCTGTCTTCCCGCCGTGGCTACCATTGCTAGCTGCTCCGCCCTTCCCCGAGTTCGTTCCCACGTGCGCCTCGCCCCTTGTGCCTCTGTTGCCTTGCTGCTGCTGTGATTCCAACCTCCCCGTAACAGGAGCACCACTGTCTTCCGCACGGCCGTGGACGATTTGAGTTGTTTGTCTCCTGCACACGTTGTGGTTTCCACCAAGTCCACCGAAGGCCACCCTGCAACAAAAACCAAGTACCCATGGACGGAAGTACCAACCTTTGCGATCCGTTTCATCTTTGTCAAGTACCCATGGATGCCAAGTACCACGATGTCGATGCCCCTCAAGTTCGACTACACGGGATTCACCAAGTACCCCTATGTGCGAAGACGCCAAGACATTTCGGGATTCACCAAGTACCGCTACCGATGACTCGAACATCTACAAAAACATGTCCCACTACCGTCGCCGAGATCGCGAGAACCTCAACCGACGACCCTGGAGCATGCGAGAAGCTCTATCGACGATCTCGGAGCATGTATGGCGACTGTTGTCGAAGAGCCGTACCTCTACCACTTCCCGAACATGAATGAATACTTCCACTATGACTATCCCGAGAACGTCTACTTTCTCTACACCGCTCCGAACTTGATCCATTCCAAAAATGCATGCTTCAAAGGTATAACATCGAGACGACCGCCATGGACGAATGTTGTGTGTTGTGTGAGATGAACCCCGTGTTTGCACCATGCCCATTTGTTTCGTGCACGTCCCTCATTTGCCATGCCACCGACACATGGGACACCTGGTATCTGTGATCACTCCCTGTTGCATTGCACATTCCATGCATCCCATGTTTCTTTTGCACCGACGTCTCAATGAGTTGTCGGAATCGGAACAATGCCTTGGCATCATTTTCGCTATCGCCGCCATGGCACCCCTTTCATTCTGTCATGGTGACCAAATGCTTCATATCATGTTCATGTCAACTTTTAACAAAAATTGCATAAAACTTGTATATGTTATCCGCATCGTGATTATAACATTTAAAATGATTAAAATTGTTGTTTGCATTAAATTGCTAAATGACATGAGGATTTATCGGAATTATTGTTTGATGTTTTGGCCTCATTTAAACTTGCCTAAATAGTTAGTTTAATTATGCTTGACCTCTTCCGTGTTTAACAACATTTAATATTGTTGGGTACCTAAATGGGAGAGAACTAAATATTTGAATGTGGTGTTTCGTCAATACGCAACTCGTTGCATATTGAGCTCCACTTAATTTGTAGTAGTGTTTGTTGCACTTTCCCATGCCTCATTAAACCGGACATGCATCATATGCTTGTTTGTGCATCATGCCATGTTTATGTGATGGTTGTTCACCATGATGTTTGCTTCTTTCCGGTTGCACTTCTCCTTGATAGTTCCGGCTGTGTTGCTATTGTGAGGATCCGTTCGACTATGTTGGTTCGTCTACTTCATGGATCCGGTCTTCTTAGCGGGATTTCAGGCAAGATGACCGTCACCTTGGATCTCGCTACTATCTTTGCCGTGCTAGTTGTCTCGATGCTATCGCTATGTCACGCTACCTACCACTTGTTTATCAAGCCTCCCAAATTGCCATGATAGCCTCTAACCTTTTTACCCTTCCTAGCAAACCGTTGTTTGTCTATGTTACCTCTTTGCATAGCCCCTCTAATAGCATTGCTAGTTGCAGGTGCAGTTGCAGGTTGTTCCATGTTGGGACATGGATATCATGGGATATCACAATATCTCTTATTTAATTAATGCATCTATATACTTGGTAAAGGGTGGAAGGCTCGGCCTTATGCCCGGTGTTTTGTTCCACTCTTGCCGCCCTAGTTTCTGTCATACTGGTGTTATGTTCCTTGATTTTGCGTCCCTAACACGGTGAGGGGTATGGGGCCCTCTTGACAGTTCGCTTCGAATAAAACTCTTCCAGCAAGACCCAACATTGGTTTTAACATTTGCCATAATAATAATTGAACTAAATAATTAATTGGCATAGGGCGTTATGAGCCCGAGGATTTTCTACATAATAGGGGGGCCAGTGCTGATGGTGTTGGTCCCAAACGGGCAGCCTGCGGGGCCACCTCGGGGAAACTCGAGGGCTGGTTTTACTCATAGCTTGTCCCATCTGGTGTACCCAGAAAACGAGATCGCACAACTCCTATCAGGCTAGGTCGGTGCATCGGGAGGTCTTGCTGGACTTGTTTTACCATTGTCGAAATGTCTTGTGCACCGGTATTCCAAGTCTGATCGGATGGTGCCGCGATGTAGGATTGTCTCCGCGGATCGTGAGCTTGCCATGGGCTAAGTTGGGACACCCTGTAGGGTTTAAACTTTCGAGAGCCATGCCCGCGGTTATGTGGCAGATGGGAATTGGTTAATATCTGGTTGTAGAGGACTTGAAGTAAACTCAGTTAAAATACACCAACCGCGTGCGTAACCGTGACCTCTCTTTCAAGTGAGTTCGAGAAGAGAACATGGTGGGGTTATGTTTGAACGTAAGTACTTCAGGATCACTTCTTGATCATTACTAGTTTGCGACCGTTTGCGTAGTTTCTCATCTTATTCTTGTACTCGTAAGTTAGGCACCATACATTGCTTAGCCGCTTGCTGCAACCTCACCACTTATCCTTTCCATACCCATTAAGCTTTGCTAGTATTGATACCCATGGTAATGGGATTGCTCAGTCCTCGTAGCTCACAGTTACTACTACAACAGTTGCAGGTGCAGGTTATGCGATGATCTGACGTGAGAGCGATGCTTGATTGCTTTTGGAGTTCTTCTTTTGCTTCTTCTTCAATCAAGGGAATAGGTTCCGGGTCGGGGAACCTGGGATTAGCAGGGTGGATGTTGTTCTTCTTTTTCGTTTGATTTCATCCGTAGTCGGATCCTGCTCTTCTATATGATGGTTGCTATGTATTGATGTACTATTGTATTGATGTTGTAGCTTGTGGCGAGTGTAAGCCTTTATCTTGTATCCTCATCTATTGAGTACATGGTATGTTGTAATGATACCCACCTTGCTATGCGCTCAAAATGCGCTTGTGCCCCAATCATGAGTTCATCACGTGATTGGGATAGAATCGCATCTTGGGCGCTACACAAGCATACCAATGCAACATAAGAATTTGATCCCATAACAATTTCCCTTTACGTGTCAACTGATAATCCCTAAATTATTCACGTTGATCTAACGTTACTCCCATTATATAGGTGAATGGGGTTTTCTCAGGATTATCAAAGTAGTGCATAATATCTTTTACATAACGAGCATCGAGGGTTTTAGGAGGTTCCCCATCTCCATGAGTAGCAAGTACAACTATTTTTTTGGTGTTTTGTGTTCCATATCCATAACTAAAGATAGAGAACAATCTTAGAAAAGAAAATAAAGACTACTTAGTGATAAAGCAAACAAGCATACACGAGAATATTCACCTCACGCTATAACTCCCCGGCAACGGCGCCAGAAAAAGGTCTTGATAACTCACAAGTATAGGGGATCGTTTGTAGACTTTTTCGGTAAATAAGAGTGTCGAACCCAACGAGGATCTAAAGGCAGAATAAATATTCCCTCAAGTTCTATTGACCACCGATACAACTCTACGCACACTTGATGTTTGCTTTACCGGAAACAAGTATGAAACTATTTTGCAAGGATAAAACTACGAGTACTTTGCGAGAATAAAACTACGGATAAATTGAAAGGTAATAAAAGTGGATAGCTTGGGTCAACAAGAAAGTCATTTGTCCCTAGGCAATCGATAATAAGTACCGGTAATCATTCTTGCAATTTTATATGAGGGAGAGGCATGAGCTAACATACTTTCTCTACTTGGATCATATGCACTTATGATTGGAACTCTAGAATGCATCCGCAACTACTAAAGATCATTAAGGTCGTGAAACCCAACCATAGCATTAAGTATTAAGTCCTCTTTATTCCCATACGCCATACCCCACCTACTCGGGTTTAAGTTTCTATCACTCTCGCAACCCACCGTAAGCGAACCTTGAACATATTGCAACACCGTACAGTGGGGGCCCCTCATCTTTGCGTGAGACCGGAGGGCACGGTAGGACAGCACCATAAATAAAATATACAATCATACCTGTTGGAAATATGCCCAAGAGGCAATAATAAATTGGTTATTATTATATTTCCTTGTTCATGATAATCGTTTATTATCCATGCTAGAATTGTATTGATAGGAAACTCAGATACATGTGTGGATACATAGACAACACCATGTCTGTAGCGACCTGACCCGAATGGATCACGTCTACTGTGCTACGGTGTCATCCCTGGACCAGTAATGCTGACACCACACAGTACATCGAGGATTTATAGCAGAGTTGCAATCACACACTTATTACATCGATGGCTAAAAAAGAACTTATTACAATAAATATGGCTGAAGGCCATCTAATATCGATAACAGCGGAAGACTCGGAAGATAAATGGGTCCATCAACTCCAGCGGCATCACTGAGTATAGAACCACGACCTAAAAGCACCTCAATCGTCGTCTGAAAAGTCTGCAACATTAACGTTGCAGCCCGAAAACGGGTCAGCACATGGAATATGCTGGCAAAGTAACACATAGAGAGTAATGGAATGAAACAGCTATACTATATGCATATATGGCTGGTGGAAAGCTCTATGGTTACTGTTTTGCGTGAAGCCAATTTTTCCCTACTGCAAAGGAATAAATTTATTTAACTATCATGGTGGTTGTGAAACATTGAGAATGGTTGACAGCATTCTCAATCCCAATTAAAAATAATTAAAACCCAACAACATTAATTAGAAGTAACATGTTGAGATTCACATGATATTCAAGTACTAGATACTCAAGATGTCCATAACCGGGGACACGACTAATCATGATTTGTTTGTACACTCTGTAGAGGTTTGCGCACTTTCCCCACACGACTCGATCGCCTCCGTTTGTTTTCTCGCACTACATGGTGTTTGAGAAACGGATGACCGAGACATAGTCTTTCAGAAGCACTAGCACCTTACATGTGGGGTAGACCGGTACACCTACATCCCCTACATCTGCTAGTCCACCCCGTAAGAGTTCGCACAACTTAGTCAACTATGCTAGAGCCCATAGTAGCATGTGGCTGCACACGGAAGTTTCTAGCATGAATTATCTTATGATCCCTTTGAGCCTGGGTGGCGGTCCGAAAAAAAACAGGCAAGTCCTGATAGACATCAGGTGCCTCAATCCACCCAGATGTGTGTTTAAGTTGCCACCTTAGATAAACCATTAAAATTATCAACTCACATCTGTCATGGATATCACTCACCCAATCCACGTCTACTAGCATAGCATGGCATAATAAGCAAACGTAGAAGTAACTCCCAAAGGTTTCATAGTAATACAGGTAATAGGTACTACCTCATCTACTTCCCATCCCACAATTTAATTAGATCCTAATCATGCAATGTGAGAGGATTGATCTAATGCAATAAAACATGGGTTGTAGAAAAGGTATGATCAAAGTGTTACTTGCCTTGCTGATGATCCGCGAGTCCTAGGGTTTCGAAGTAACAAGCGGCGCAATCCGGGTAATCTATCGCAGACAAACAACAAGCATACAATAAGTACTCATCTAATGCACAGGTAAAACTCGAACAAAAGAACGAACCAGATAGTTCAACTTAAGAACTCCGGTTGCAAAGAAAGAAAGAACCGAACAAAGCGACGAAAAACTAACGGCGGAAGAAAACAACTCGGTTCTAGCAAGTTGAATCTAGGTCAAATTTTACCGGGGCAAAAACTTGTTTAAGTTGATTAGACGGAACGGCGGTTTCGAGACGAAACTCCAGGCGCTTGAATCACCTGATTCCGATAAACGGGCGAGAAGATAAACTAGAACAAAGATCGGATCTGAGATCGCAATCGCGGAAAAGACGCGGAATAAATCCGACGAGAAAGAAAACGAAGAACGGTTAAACGAACGGACGTTCGTTAACCTAGAAGAATCCGGTGATCACGTTCGTTAGGACGAACGGTCCGACGAACGGTCCAAGCGCAACTAGATCGGAAAAGAAAACGAATCCAATCTAGGGTTTTGGGAAAAGAAAACCGAACGAAAAACCGATCTAGAAAACCGGAACGGTTTAGAGAAGAACCGGAAAGAAAACGAATTGGAAGAGAAGAAAAAGAATCGGAACGATTAGAAGAAAACGATCCGAGGAAAAGAGACGCGGGGCAACCTTGGCGAGGGGCTCCGGCGAACGGCGGCGTAAGGCGGCGGCGGTGGCGTGGGTGAGGGGCGGCGGCGGTGTAGGCAAGGCGCGGCGGCGGCGGGTGACGCAGGGCGCAGCGCGGGTGAGAGGCGCGGGGTGAGGCGCGGCTTGGGTGGTGGAGAGAGGGGTTTTGATTTGATGTTTAGAGGGGGGGTGCTTGGGTATTTATATTGGGGAGGGGGGGTTTACTTGGGGTAGGGGACAAGAATTAGACTAGGAATAGGAATAACGAAATAAGGAAAAAGGGGCAAGGGGCGCCCTAGAATCCTTTTAGGATTCGGTACAGGAGCAAGAGGCGGCGGCGGCCTCCTGGCCTTGCGCTGGCGCGCCTGGGCGCAGGGGCGCAGCAGCGGCTGGGGCTGTGGCCGGCCTGGGCCTTGGCCCGGCTGGCCTGCGGTAAGTCTTTTTTTTATAAACGGTTCAGCGCGCAGAAAAAAAACAAAAAGAGATCTAAACAAACTCCGAAAAATCTAAAGTAAATTTTCCCCGACTCCTAAAAATGAGCCGAACAAAATGAACTTTTCTCCGGGCCTAAAATGCAATTTTCGAAAATGCGCATTTTTCCCTATCCAAAAAATGCAAATAAAACTCCGGCAAACAAAATTGATCTATTTATTAAATCTTCATTTTTCCTAAATTTTGGGAAAGTCATATTATTCCCTCTCTCATATTTTGATATTGGAAAAATAATTGAAGATAAAATAAAATAAATCAAATGATCCTTTTTTTTCAAAATTTGAGAGAACTCAAATATGAAAATAACGAAATCTCCAACTCTCTCCGGAGGTCCTTGAGTTGCGTGAAATTTCTAGGATCAACCAAAATGCAAAAAAAATATGATATGCATGATGATCTATGTATAACATTCCAAATTGAAAATTTGGGATGTTACAATGTCCCTAGTAAGCCTCTAGTTGGCTGGCTCGTTGATCAATAGATGGTTACAGTTTCCTGACCATGGACAATGGATGTCGTTGATAACGGGATCACATCATTAGGAGAATGATGTGATGGACAGGACCCAATCCTAAGCCTAGCACAAGATCATGTAGTTCGTATGCTAAAGCTTTTCTAATGTCAAGTATCATTTCCTTAGACCATGAGATTGTGCAACTCCCAGATACCGTAGGAGTGCTTTGGGTGTGCCAAACGTCACAACGTAACTGGGTGGCTATAAAGGTACACTACAGGTATCTCCGAAAATGTCTGTTGGGTTGGCACGAATCGAGACTGGGATTTGTCACTCCGTGTAAACGGAGAGGTATCTCTGGGCCCACTTGGTAGGACATCATCATAATGTGCACAATGTGATCAAGGATTTGATCACGAGATGATGTGTTACAGAACGAGTAAAGAGACTTGCCAGTAACGAGATTGAACAAGGTATCGGGATACCGACGATCGAATCTCGGGCAAGTATCGTACCGCTAGACAAAGGGAATTGTATACGGGATTGATTAAGTCCTTGACATCGTGGTTCATCCGATGAGATCATCATGGAACATGTGGGAGCCAACATGGGTATCCAGATCCCTCTGTTGGTTATTGACCGGAGAGTTATCTCGGTCATGTCTGCATGGTTCCCGAACCCGTAGGGTCTACACACTTAAGGTTCGATGACGCTAGGGTTATAGGGAATAGATATACGTGGTTATTGAATGTTGTTTGGAGTCCCGGATGAGATCCCGGACGTCACGAGGAGTTCCGGAATGGTCCGGAGTTAAAGATTTATATATTGGAAGTCCTGTTTTGGTCACCGGAAAAGTTTCGGGTTTTATCGGTAACGTACCGGGACCACCGGGAGGGTCCCGGGGGTCCACCAAGTGGGGCCACCAGCCCCGGAGGGCTGCATGGGCCAAGTGTGGGAGGGGACCAGCCCCAGGTGGGCTAGTGCGCCCCCCCACCAAGGCCCAAGGCGCCAGGGAGAGTGGAAGGGGGCAAACCCTAGGCTCAGATGGGCCTAAGGCCCACCTAGTGGTGCGCCCCCCTCTCTCCCCCCTTGGCCGCCCCCCTAGATGGGATCTAGGGCTGGCCGCCACCCTTAGGGGTGGAAACCTAGGTGGGGGCGCAGCCCCTCCCCTCCCCCTATATATACTTGAGGTTTTGGGCTGCCAGAGACACGATTCAATCTCCTTCTTGGCGCAGCCCTACCCTTCTCCCTCCTCGTCTCTTGCGGTGCTTGGCGAAGCCCTGCTGGAGTACCACGCTCCTCCACCACCACCACGCCGTCGTGCTGCTGCTGGATGGAGTCTTCCCCAACCTCTCCTTCTCCCCTTGCTGGATCAAGGCATAGGAGACATCACCGGGCTGTACGTGTGTTGAACACGGAGGTGCCATCCGTTCGGCACTAGGATCATCGGTGATTTGGATCACAACGAGTACGACTCCATCAACCCCGTTCACTTGAACGCTTCCGCTTAGCGATCTACAAGGGTATGTAGATGCACTCTCCTTCCCCTCATTGCTAGATTACTCCATAGATTGATCTTGGTGATGCGTAGAAAATTTTGAATTTCTGCTACATTCCCCAACAGTGGCATCATGAGCTAGATCTATGCGTAGTTTCTATGCACGAGTAGAACACAAAGCAGTTGTGGGCGTTGATTTTGTCAATTTACTTGCCGTTACTAGTCTTATCTTGATTCGGCGGCATCATGGGATGAAGCGGCCCGGACCGACCTTACACATACTCTTACGTGAGACTGGTTCCACCGACTGACATGCACTAGTTGCATAAGGTGGCTAGCGGGTGTCTGTCTCTCCCACTTTAGTCAGATCGGATTCGATGAAAAGGGTCCTTATGAAGGGTAAATAGCAATTGGCATATCACGTTGTGGTTTTTGCGTAGGTAAGAAACGTTCTTGCTAGAAACCCATAGCAGCCACGTAAAACATGCAAACAACAATTAGAGGACGTCTAACTTGTTTTTGTAGGGTATGCTATGTGATGTGATATGGCCAAAGGATGTGATGAATGATATATGTGATGTATGAGATGATCATGTTCTTGTAATAGGAATCACGACTTGCATGTCGATGAGTATGACAACCGGCAGGAGCCATAGGAGTTGTCTTAATTTATTTATGACCTGCGTGTCAACATAAACGTCATGTAATGACTTTACTTTATTGCTAACCGTTAGCTGTAGTAGTAGAAGTAATAGTTGGCAAGACAACTTCATGAAGACACGATGATGGAGATCATGATGATGGAGATCATGGTGTCATGCCGGTGACAATGATGATCATGGAGCCCCGAAGATGGAGATCAAAAGGAGCAATATGATATTGGCCATATCATGTCACTATTTGATTGCATGTGATGTTTATCATGTTTATACATCTTATTTTCTTAGAACGACGGTAGTAAATAAGATGATCCCTCATTAAAATTTCAAGAAAGTGTTCCCCCTAACTGTGCACCATTGCGAAAGTTCGTCGTTTCGAAGCACCACGTGATGATCGGGTGTGATAGATTCTTACGTTCGAATACAATGGGTGTTGACGAGCCTAGCATGTACAGACATGGCCTCGGAACACATGCAAAACACTTAGGTTGACTTGACGAGCCTAGCATGTACAGACATGGCCTCGGAACACAAGAGACCGAAAGGTCGAGCATGAGTCGTATGGTAGATACGATCAACATGAAGATGTTCACCGATGTTGACTAGTCCGTCTCACGTGATGATCGGACACGGCCTAGTTGACTCGGATCATGTAATCACTTAGATGAATAGAGGGATGTCTATCTTAGTGGGAGTTCATAAGATGAACTTAATTATCCTGAACATAGTCAAAAGGTCTTCGCAAATTATGTCGTGGCTCGCGCTTCAGTTCTACTGTTTAGATATGTTCCTAGAGAAAATTTAGTTGAAAGTTGATAGTAGCAATTATGCGAACTAGGTCCGTAAACTGAGGATTGTCCTCATTGCTTCATAGAAGGCTTATGTCCTTAATGCACCGCTCAGTGTGCTGAACCTCGAACGTCGTCTGTGGATGTTGCGAACATCTGACATACACATTTTGATAACTACGTGATAGTTCAGTTAAACGGTTTAGAGTTGAGGCACCGAAGACGTTTTGAAACGTCGCGAAACATATGAGATGGTTCGAGGGCTGAAATTGGGACTTCAGGCTCATGCCCACATCAAGAGGTATAAGACCTCCGACGATTTTCTTAGCCCGCAAACTAAGGGAGAAAAGCTCAATTGTTGAGCTTGTGCTCAGATTGTCTGAGTACAACAATCATTTGAATCGAGTGGGAGTTGATCTTCCAGATGAGATAGTGATGTTTCTCCGAAGTCATTACCACCAAGCTACTAGAGCTTCGTGATGAACTATAACATATCAGGGATAGATATGATCCTTGAGCTATTCGCGACACCGCGAAAGTAGAAATCAAAAAGGAGCATCAATTGTTGATGGTTAGTAAAACCACTAGTTTCAAGAAGGGCAAGGGAAAGAAGGGATACTTCATGAAATGGCAAATCAGCTGCTGCTCTAATGAAGAAACCCAAGGTTGAACCCAAACCCGAGACTAAGTGCTTCTGTAATAAGGGGAACAGCCACTGGAGTAGAATTACCCTAGATACTTGGTAGATGAGAAGGCTGACAAGGTCGATAGAAGTATATTGGATATACATTATGTTAATGTGTACTTTACTAGTACTCCTAGTGGCACCAGGGTATTAAGATACCGGTTCGGTTGCTAAGTGTTAGTAACTCGAAATAAAAGAGCTACGGAATAAACGGAGACTAGCTAAAAGGTGAGCTGACGATATGTGTTGGAAGTGTTTCCAAGTTTGATGTGATCAAACATCGCACGCTCCCTCTACCATCAAGATTAGTATTAAACCTGAATAATTGTCATTTGGTGTTTGCGTTGAGCATAGACATGATTGGATTATGTCTATCGGAATACGGTTATTCATTTAAGGAGAATAATGGTTACTCTATTTATTTGAATAATACCTTCAATGGTCTTGCACCTAAAGGAATGGTTTATTGAATCTCGATCGTAGTGATACACATTTTCATGCCAAAAGATATAAGATAGTACCACTTACTTGTGGCACTGCCATGTAAGTCATATTGGTGTAAAACACATGAACAAGCTCCATGTTGATGGATCTTTGGACTCACTCGTTTTGAAAAGTTTGAGACATGTGAACCATGTCTATTGGTGTATACGCATGAAGAAACTCCAGTAAGATGGATCGTTTGGACTCACTTGATTTTGAATCACTTGAGATATGCAAAATCATACCACATGGGCAAGATGACTGAAAGCCTCGTTTCAGTGAAATGGAACAAGAAAGCGACTTGTTGGAAGTAATACATTTTGATGTGTGCAGTCCAATGAGTGCTGAGGCGTGTAGTGGATATCGTTATGTTCTTACTTCACAGATGATTTGAGTAGATGTTGAGTATATTTACTTGATGAATCACGAGTCTGAATTATTGAAAGGTTCAAGTAATTTCAGGGTGAAGTTGAAAGATCGTCGTGACAAGAGGATAAAATATCTATGATATGATCATAGAGATGAATATCTGAATTACGAGTTTGGCACAGAGTTAAGACATTGTGGAAATTGTTTCACAACTAATACATCCTGGAACACCATAGTGTGATGGTGTGTCCGAATATCATAACTGCACCCTATTGGATGTGGTGCATACCATGATGTCTCTTATCGAATTACCACTATCGTTTATGGGTTAGGCATTAGAGACAACCACATTCAGTTTAAATAGGGCACCACGTAATTCCGATGAGATGACATCGTATGAACTATGGTTTAGAGAAACCTAAGCTGTCATTTCTTAAAAGTTTGGGGCGGCAACGCTTATGTGGAAAGGTTTCAGGCTGATAAGCTCGAACCCAAAGCGGATAAATGCATCTTCATAGAGTACCCAAAACAGTTGGGTATACCTCTTGTCTCAGATCCGAAAGCAATAGGGATTGTTTCTAGAATCGGGTCCTTTCTCGAGGAAAAGTTTCTCTCAAAAGAATTGAGTGGGAGGATGGTGGAGACTTGATGAGGTTATTGAACCGTCACTTCAACTAGTGTGTAGCAGGGCACAGGAAGTTGTTCCTGTGGCACCTACACCAATTGAAGTAGAAGCTTATGGTAGTGATCATGAAACTTCGGATCAAGTCACTACCAAACCTCGTAGGACGACAAGGATGCGTACTACTTCAAAGTGGCACGTGATCCTGTCTTGGAAGTCATGTTGCTGGACAACAATGAACCTACGAGCTATGGAGAAGCGATGGTGGGCCCGGATTCCGAAAATTGGCTCGAGGCCATAAAATCTGAGAGAGGATCCATGTATGAAAACAAAGTGTAGACTTTGAAAAAACTACTTGATAGTTGTAAGGCTGTTGGGTGCAGATGGATTTTAAAAGGAAGACAGACAATGATGGTTGTCACCATTGAGAAAGCTCGACTTGTCGTTAAGGTGTTTCCCGACAAGTTCAAGGAGTTGACTACGATGAGACTTTCTCACACGTAGCGATGCTAAAAGTCTGTTGGAATTATGTTAGTACTTACTGCATTATTTATGAAATCTTGCAGATAGGATGTCAAAACATTGTTTCCTCGACGATTTTCTTGAGGAAAGGTTGTATGTGATACAACCGGAAGGTTTTGTCACTCCTGAAAGATGCTAATAAGTATGCAAAGCTCCAGCAATCCTTCTAAGGACTGGAGTAAGCATCTCGGAGTTGGAATGTATGCTTTGATGAGATGATCAAAGATTTTGGGTGTATACAAAGTTTATGAGAAACTTGTATTTCCAAAGAAGTGAGTGGGAGCACTATAGAATTTCTGATGAGTATATGTTGTTGACATATTGTTGATCAGAAATGACGTAGAATTTCTGGAAAGCATATAGGGTTATTTGGAAAGTGTTTTTCAATGGAAAGCCTGGATTAAGCTACTTGAACATTGAGCATCAAGATCTATAAGGATAGATCAAAACGCTTAATGGTACTTTCAAATGAGCACATACCTTGACATGATCTTGAAGGTGTTCAAGATGGATCAGCCAAAGAAGGAGTTCTTGCCTGAGTTGTAAGGTATGAAGTTAAGACTTAAAGCTCGACCACGGCAGAAGAAAGAGGAAGGACGAAGGTCGTCCCCTATGCTTTTGTCATAGGCTTTATAAGGTATGCCATGCTGAGTACCGCACCTGATGTGTGCCTTGCCACATATCTGGCAAGAGGGTACAAAGGTAATCTAGGAGTAGATCACCAGATAGCGGTCTAAATTATCCTTAGAGGAATAAGGATATGTTTCTCGGTTATGGAGGTGATAAAGAGTTCGACGTAAAGAGTTACGTCGATGCAAGATTAACACCTATCCAGATAGCTCTGAGTAAAGATACCGGATACTATAATGGAGCAACAATTTAGAATAGCTCCAAGTAGAACAGTTATTTGAAATGGCTCCAAATGTAGCGTAGTAGTTACATCTACAAGATGACATAGAAATTTGCGAAGTACATATGGATCTGAATGTTGCAGACCCGTTGACTGAAACCTCTCTCACAAGCATAACATGATCAAACCCAGAACTCTTTGGGTGTTAGTCACATGGGGATGTGACTTTGAGTGTTAATCACATATCGATGTGAACTGGATTATTGACTCTAGTGCAAGTGGGAGACTGTTGGAAATATGCCCTAGAGGCAATAATAAATTGGTTATTATTATATTTCCTTGTTCATGATAATCTTTATTATCCATGCTAGAATTGTATTGATAGGAAACTCAGATACATGTGTGGATACATAGACAACACCATGTCCCTAGTAAGCCTCTAGTTGACTGGCTCGTTGATCAATAGATGCTTACGGTTTCCTGACCATGGACATTGGATGTCGTTGATAACGGGATCACATCATTAGGAGAATGATGTGATGGACAGGACCCAATCCTAAGCCTAGCACAAGATCATGTAGTTCGTATGCTAAAGCTTTTCTAATGTCAAGTATCATTTCCTTAGACCATGAGATTGTGCAACTCTCGGATACCGTAGGAGTGCTTTGGGTGTGCCAAACATCACAACGTAACTGGGTGTCTATAAAGGTACACTACAGGTATCTCCGAAAGTGTCTGTTGGGTTGGCACGAATCGAGACTGGGATTTGTCACTCCGTGTAAACGGAGAGGTATCTCTGGGCCCACTCGGTAGGACATCATCATAATGTGCACAATGTGATCAAGGAGTTGATCACGGGATGATGTGTTACGGAACGAGTAAAGAGACTTGCCGGTAACGAGATTGAACAAGGTATCAGGATACCGACGATCGCATCTCGGGCAAGTATCGTACCGCTAGACAAAGGGAATTGTATACGGGATTGATTAAGTCCTTGACATCATGGTTCATCCGATGAGATCATCGTGGAACATGTGGGAGCCAACATGGGTATCCAGATCCCGCTGTTGGTTATTGACCGGAGAGTTGTCTCGGTCATGTCTGCATGGTTCCTGAACCCGTAGGGTCTACACACTTAAGGTTCGATGACGCTAGGGTTATAGGGAATATATATACGTGGTTACCGAATGTTATTCGGAGTCCCGGATGAGATCCCGGATGTCACGAGGAGTTCCGGAATGGTCCGTAGGTAAAGATTTATATATGGGAAGTCCTGTTTTGGTCACCGGAAAAGTTTCGGGTTTTATCGGTAACGTACCGGGACCACCGGGAGGGTCCCGGGGGTCCACCAAGTGGGGCCACCAGCCCCGGAGGGCTGCATGGGCCAAGTGTGGGAGGGGACTAGCCCCAGGTGGGCTGGTGCGCCCCCCCCACCAAGGCCCAAGGCGCAAGGGAGAGTGGAAGGGGGCAAACCCTAGGCTCAGATGGGCCTAAGGCCCACCTAGTGGTGCGCCCCCCTCTCTCCCCCCTTGGCCGCCCCCCCTAGATGGGATCTAGGGCTGGCCGCCACCCCTAGGGGTGGAAACCTAGGTGGGGGCGCAGCCCCTCCCCTCCCCCTATATATACTTGAGGTTTTGGGCTGCCAGAGACACGATTCAATCTCCTTCTTGGCGCAGCCCTACCCTTCTCCCTCCTCGTCTCTTACGGTGCTTGGCGAAGCCCTGCTAGAGTACCACGCTCCTCCACCACCACCACGCCGTCGTGCTGCTGCTGGATGGAGTCTTCCCCAACCTCTCCTTCTCCCCTTGCTGGATCAAGGCGTAGGAGACGTCACCGGGCTGTACGTGTGTAGAACACGGAGGTGCCGTCCGTTCGGCACTAGGATCATCGGTGATTTGGATCACGACAAGTATGACTCCATCAACCCCGTTCACTTGAACGCTTCCGCTTAGCGATCTACAAGGGTATGTAGATGCACTCTCCTTCCCCTCGTTGCTAGGTTACTCCATAGATTGATCTTGGTGATGCGTAGAAAATTTTGAATTTCTGCTACGTTCCTCAACAATACCAACCAAGATCACGATTAACCCACAGGACCAAATGGATCTACTCAAACATCATAGGATAACCATAGATCATTGGGAAATAATATATGGAGTTGAGCACCATGTTTAACTAGAGATTACAACAGGGAGAAGAGGTGTTACACCGCTTTCTAGAGGGGGAGAAAGTTTGTGTTGACGGTAGAAAGATTGTTGATGTAGATCGCCGTCCCAATTGTTGCCCCCGACGGCACTCTGGCGCCACCGGAAGCAAGGGGGAGAGAGCCCCACTACTTCTTCTTCTTCCTTGGCCTCCCCCCTAGATGGGAGGAGAGTTACCCCCTCTGGTCCTTGGTCTCCATGTCCGCAGAGGAGCGGGAGCTCCTCCGAGATTGGATCTCCCTCTCTGTTCTCTTCTGTTTTGCGTCCCCCAGATCTGCCCGAAAACCGTTTCTTATATTCCCGGAGATCTGTAACTCCAATTGCGCTAAGATTTTAACACGATTTATTTTTCCGGATATAAGCTTACTTGCGCCCGAAGTAGAGGTCCAACCAAAGTACGAGGTGGGCATAACACATCACCGCGCGCCAGGGACCTCTAGCGCACCCTGGTGTCTTGTGCCCTGTGTGGGCCTCAGTTTGCGGTGATTCCAACTCCCAAAAATCACATATATTCCAAAATAATCCACCGTGAAATTTATTGCATTTGGACTTCATTTGATATGTGTACTTTGCGATACAAAAAACATGCAGAAAACAGGAACTGGCACTGGATCAATAGGTTAGTCCAATAAATCATATAAAAAGTTGCCAAAAATATGTGAAAGTGATATAATATTGTCATGAAACAATCAAAAATTATAGATACGATGGAGACGTATCAGGGCTCCCGTGGCTGTGGCCACGACGGCAGTGTCGCCGGTGGAGCAGAGCTCTCGGGCTCAGTGCAGGTGGAGGTTAGGGGGCGCATCCAGGGCACAAAGGAGGGGGGTTAGAGGCAGGAGCTCACGGCGGTTGCAGTGGAGCGATCAGTGAGCTCGGAGGGGGTCAGTTGGCGATAGGGCAACAATGACGATCTCCGGCACCCGAGGTTGAAGATGATGATGGTGGCAGTAGTGCGGTGCGTCCCGGCTTGTGGACGTCTATGACGAGGAAGACAGAGCTGTGATGGTTCTCCCAGACACACTAGATGGGCGAGGGAGGGCCAGTGGCCGTGGTGAATGGCGTCGGCAGCGACGAACTCCGCTCAGGTGGGTGAGAGGAAGAGCTAGAGGAGGGGAAGAGCGCTCTAGGAGAGTGGGAGAGTAACAAGGGAGGTGCGTGGCGTCGCGAGGGAGGTCCAGGGCGACGAGGGGGCAGCCATGTAAGGTGGAGGTGGCGCGCGCGTGGCAAGCACACACCCTCCTGCCTACTAGAAGGAGGTTGAAGATGGCGGGGTGGCTGGGCTGGGCCAGCTACAGTGCTGGGCCGCCAGGTAGGCCAGGTAAGTTGCTCTCTCCTCTCTGTTTTATTTTTGTTTCCCTTTTCTATTTATTTCATACTGTTTTGATTTGGTTTACAAACCAGATCATTTTTAAACTTTCTATAAATTTTTATGTGAGCTCAGGAAACTACTTCAAGGTCACATGCAAACTTACAAAAATATTTGAAGTTTATATCTTATATAACAGAAATAAATCCAACTCAAACAAGTTATTGATTTAAATCCAAAGTACCAAAATAGTTCCTAAAAAATGTTCCATATTTTTGGTTTGGACCAAAACCCTTGCCAAAAATATCAAACATCATTGAAGAGCATTTTGGAAACATGGGATGCATTTTCCATGGTTATTTGCCCTTCTTTTAATTAAAATTTTGAGGCTTTCAAATTTCCTCAATTCAAGTTTCTTGAATTTAAACATGACGAAAGGATGCTCTCTGATGCAACTATTACAAACAAATTCTAGGGCTGCGACAACTACGATCAGAGACCCTTTGGCGAAACCATATGCGATGCATTAATCACAAACGGTGATGTAAAAAACCCGTCAAAAAAGATGCAAAACGTTTGCGATGAATGATACATCAAACACATTTTAGATTTTAGTTGCGTGTGTGATGAGGGGCATACGGTTGAACTGTACAAGCTATTTGCGACGAGACAGAACAACAGAAACGGGCAGCCAGGTCAAGGTGTGTGCGATATACGACATACAGTTCACTCTGATGAACCGTTTGCGATGATTGACGTGAACACAAACGATTCGGTGTAACAAGATGTGTGTGATACTCGACAAACATGTCGGTAATCAGAATTGTGTGCGATCATTATAGACAGCCCATATGGTCTTTTTGTGAATTGTATGCTCGTTAGTGCACACAGTTCAACAAAACCAACCTGTTGGCGATAATGTAGAAGATCTCTATCGAATACATATTACCAACCGTCTGCGATGAGATTGACAAGATAAACAGAGATATATATAGTCTTCTTAATTTAGTTCTTGTTGTTGTTGTTGTTGTTGTTGTTGGATGGCCCCGCGACATCGTCTTGGCAAGGACGTTTCTTGCCACTGACCGTTGGATTTTCATCGCCGCCGCCGTCTTCATCGTCGTTGCTGTCGTTGTCCTCCTCCTCCTCGTTCGACCATTCCTCCCCATCATCATCGTCGTCCTCTTCTTCGTCCTTCGATGGCTCCTCGTCCGTCTGGTTGTTGTCTGACGAATCCGGAGGCAGCGTCCCTTCCATGAACAAGATATAATGGAGGTCTGGATCGACGCCGGACTCATGGAAGATGAGCGGGGTGATTCCGATGTTGACCTATCATCGGGCGCCAGACTGCTGGCCGAACTATCGTCCTCGCTGTCGCTCGACATGGCTACAGATTGTGTGCCACTGTGTAGTGCGGCCTATCGCGGACGATGAATATGATGGACACTTAAGCGGGGTATGCAGAGAAGAGGAACTACCAATTGAAGCGGGGATTGAAGCGGGGGTTGACGTATTATCTAACCGCTGATATAATCAACCGCAATTATTTGTACCCAGTCGCTCCAAATTCCCAGGGTTGCGCCGGACTCCTATTGGCTATTTGGCTGGTTTCCTTTTTCAGGGCAAAAACAAGGAACGAGTTTTGGGATTATGCACCGGTACAAGTACGAACGGAGTAGGACAGTTGGCAAGCAATACATTGAGCTCTTCTTATTGATAAAGCCAGTAATAATCAAACTAGAAAGGAAAAGAAAAAAGACAAAGAAAAATATCTGCACGAATCTTTGTATAACATCAATGGCATAGGACGTAGATGTGCATTACTTAGAGCACATCTAGATGTGCTTTAGCAATACTGTCAAACAAAACCCCTAATCATCATTGCAAACAGCGCATATAACATGGATAATGCGACAACCACAACTACACATGCTAATTCCTTCTTGTCTCTTGCTTTCATCTGTTGCCTGTGATTGATTCTTTCTTGCTTCATCATACTGACTGTACATTCCAGACCAGCCAGTTTCTTCTTCAGCTTTACGTTATCTTCTGCGAGCTTGGTGATAACACTCCGAGCCCTACCATGCCATTCTTCATCCAGCCAGTTAACAAAGGCACAACCCTCATATCCCTGCCAATGTTAAATAGTATTCTGGATGAGCGGTGACATTAACTGAAGTAAAATGATGAACTTAATTAGCAATAACCTCTAAGGGGCAACTGAGAAACCGCCTGCCAATGTCGAATCCCTCCGTGCATATAGGTCGAGCGCGAGTGTGCCCATGCACACAACTCAGCTTTTGGTACTCCTCGGTGGCCGAAAACTCAGAGTTGAACTCGTGTTGAGGGAGTCTGGAGTCAAGTTCCGGATCCTGCGATAGATCACTTTCCTAGGGGGGGGGGTCATTTTGGACAGATTCAGCAAGGAGCTATACTTTGGACATGCTAAAAAAGATCGGGATAGAACGGAACCTGACAGGATGATTCAGATCCGTAGTACACCTGCCTTCTGATGACCTTAGGCAAGTGCTCGGCAATGACCGCCGTCGTGGCGGCGGCGATACGAGCAGGAGCAGCTGCACCGAAACCATCAGCACCACTCGTCCGCATTCCCCCAATGTCAGCGCCATGTGAGGGAATTTGGAGGCTATGTAGGGATTTGGGGGAGATGGGGAAACTGTGGAGATAAGCTAACAGTCGGGAACTACTTATGGCACTATATGTTGTATACGGCACACTATTTATACATGTCGTTTGTGTTAGGTATTACAACGTCACACATGATTTTCGCACCAAACCGTGTGAGAAGACAACATAGGTTAGACACGGTTGCCATTACATAACCGTATGTGATGTACTACCCTGTCCATATAAGTGAGTTACGGTGAGATACCGTGTAAACAACCACTCTGCGGATATCTGTAAAAAAACAGCCTCTCTACATATAGAGATGGCGGCAGCGGCCTAGGCAGCGGCTATCGGAGAAGAGGTCAATCCTCGGTCGGTAGGCGGTGGCGGCGTCATAGGAGGTCAATCCTAAGTCCGCGGCGGGAGATAGGAGGAGCTCAACCATCAAGGTCGGCGGCGGCGTGATTCGAGTACGTCCATCGCGGTCGATGGAGGGATAGTGGAGGTCGAACTTCAGGCGGCAGCCGCACTAAGCTTTGCTCCTCGACCCTGCTATCTCAGTTTGCCGCCACATCACGCTTGTCTATCTGCTGGGTGGAGGTCGCCGCATGGCTAATTAATTAAGGTATTCTTTTTGTCAATGGCTTAATTAAGGTATTCAATTCCTAAGGGTAGTGTTGTACTAGTACTCGGCATGTAAATTGACTGGCCATTAATTTTTGTCATTGCACGTCTGGATAACAACATGGAGCGCCCTTAGTAATTTTTAAAATCAAACCTTGTGATTTATGCACGCATCTTTGGGCAACAATTAATCTGTGTATTAATGTTGTTGTTTCGTTTTTAATTACTACTCATGTGTTGCAGATGGAACGATCTCGATGGATGAAGAATCGGAAAACCGCAGATTTTATCAGTGGCGTGACAGAGTTCATGAATTTGGCTAAAAGTACAAAGAGGAGAATTGGTGATGCGGGTTACATCCTGTGTCCATGTACTGATTGTGCCAATACAGAGTCACATGAACTTGTAGATGTCCATATGCATTTAGTCTCTAGGGGATTCATGGATGGATATACATGTTGGACTAGACACGGTGAAGAGGAGGTCATGGATGAAGATACCCAGGGCAGAGAGATGCCAAACCCCCATCAGTGTCACATGGATGTTGAATCTAACATCGGGGTAGAGGCGTCAAGCTACCAAGGGAACACTGGAAAGCCGAAACGCCCACTAGAAAGCCAAGACATCGACGAAGATGATGATGATCTTGATATGCCAGATTTTGCTGCTATGATTGCAGATTTCGAGGGCCCAAAAAAGGATATGATTGGGTACAAGGATCTGCCAACCATTGACGCAGACTCCAAGAAAGAATTGTATCCAAGTTGCAAAAAGAAATATTCCAGGTTGAGTGCCACCCTAGCGTTTCTCAGATGTAAAGCAGCAAATGGTCTATCAAACAAGGGCTTCACAGATATGTTAGGTCTTTTCAAAGAAATTCTTCCGGAAGATAATGTGCTCCCCAGAAGCACGAATGAAGCGAAGAAAATTGTTTGTTGATTGGAACTTGAAGTACAGAAGATACACGCTTGTGTGAATGATTGTATATTGTACCATGGTGAGTACAAATATTTGCGTGCATGTCCCACATGCAAGCATGCACGATACAAGCGTAGGAGAGCAAAGGATAAGTACAAATTGGATGACAAGATCAAGACAGGAATCCCTTTCAAGGTCGTTTGGTACTTCCCTTTAATTCCAAGGTTGAGGCGTTTGTTTGCAAACCCTAGAGAGGATATGTAACGGCAACCGTGTCTAACCTACGTTGCGGTGGCATCATGATGAGCAAATTGCAGATAGGTTTATGAGGCACCCGAAAGATGGGGCTCAGTGAGAATTAATCGAAAAAAGTTCGAATTTTTTTCCAAGGATCCTAGAAGTATAAGGCTCGGGGAGTGTACTGAAGGGATGAATCCTTTTGGCGATATGAGCATGAATCACAGCACATGGCCGGTGCTTCTGTGCATATATAACCTAGCTCCTTGGTTGTGCATGAAGAAAAAATACATTATGATGTCAATGATTATCCAAGGCCCGAAACAACCTGGAAATGACATCGACATTTACTTTCAGCTACTGGTAGAAGAACTACTGACAGTGTGGATAGATGCGCCTGTTGTAAAATGTTGTGATGCTCACAGAAAGGAGATTTTCGATATACATGTGATGCTGGTGCACACCATTCAAGATATGCCAGCATTAGGCAACACATCAGGGCAAAAAACAAAGGGAGATGTAGGGTGTGTCACATGCATGGATAGGATAGCTAGCAGAAGACTTCCCAACTCACGCGAAACAGTGTATATGCGTCATCGTAGGTTCTTACGGAAAATCACCCATACCAAAAGATGAAAGCTGAATTTGATGGTATGGCAGAGGCAGGTGCGGGCCCAACACCCTATGACGAGGAGGTGGTCCACAACATGGTTTAAAAAATTAATGGTGTGCTTGGCAAGAACCACCCTTTGACGGTGAAACAAACACCCAAGGGTCAAGTGTTTAAGAAGAAATCGGTGTTCTGGAAATTACCTTACTGAGAGATTCTACGTGTACGTCACTGCATCGATGTCATGCACGTAGAGAAGAGCGTATGTGAAAGCATCCTTGGTACTCTACTCAAGATTAAAGGTAAAAATAAAGGATGGCTACGGTTCACGGCTCGATATGCTTGTTGATCAATCAAAACGCAAGAGTGAAGAAGAAGATAATGAAAAATTCATCAAAGCTCGCCAGATTTACAATTTCAGTACAAAAGAAGCAACACAGTTCTTTACCTATTTGTTATCAGTTAAGACACCCTCTTCCTACTACGCGAACATCAAAAGTCCCGTGGATGTGAGCTCAGGTAAAATGAAGTTGGGACACATGAAGTCACATGATTGCCACGTAATGTTGACACAAATCCTCCCAGTGGCCATCAGGAATCTGATGGACAAAGATATAAGAAACACACTCATTGACCTCTGTGATTTGTTCAACCAACTATGGAAGAAAGTTGTAAATCCTGAAGAGTTGGATCATATGCAAGATGATATTGCAAGAATATTTTCCAACCTAGAGATGTTTTTCCCACCATCATTCTTTGATGTCATGGACCATCTCACTGTGCACCTTGTCGACGAGATAAAGTATCGTGGTCCTGTGTTTCTTCGCAACATGTATTTCCTTCAAGCGGTTCATGGGAATACTGAAGCGCTTTTGTCGAAACCGAAACCATCCAGAGGCAAGCATCCTACAAGGTTATACCGCGGAGGAGGTGGTTGAGTTTTGCACCGAATACATGAAACAACGACCTATAGGTTTGACCCTCTCTCGCCAGGAGGGAAGGCTAAAAGGTAAGCCGGTCCTTGCTGGCACGCAAATGGCTGCACCCAGAGAATTGGTAGAGAAAGCCCATTTGACGGTACTGCTTAACAGCCCAGTTCTCATCGCTTATGCCAAAGAACACTTGGCGGAGATACGCCAAATCTTCTTACCAATGTTGCCTTCATCAGATGTGGAGATGAAGGAGCACACTAAGAACTATGCTGAATGGCTGAAGAATTTTTTGGCACAAGGATCCATCGATGACATTGCTACGTGGTTGGCACAAAATCCATCACCTACGGTGTTGACGTACCAAGCATATGACATAAATGGATACACGTTCTACACCGAGGAACGTGATCAGAAGACCTCGTATCAGAACATCTCTGTTCGAATAGAATGCATGACTGTAAATGAAGCTGATAAAAGGGTATACTATGGAACCATCAAAGAGATTTGGGAGCTTGACTATGTGAAAGTTAAGGTGGCATTATTCAGGTGCGCATGGATCCCTCTTGGTCAGGTAAGGATTGATGAGTATAGGAAGACCTGTGTTAACAGGACAACGATGGCATATCACACGGACCCATTCATTCTTTTTCTTTGTGAAAGACCCCTTGCATAAGAACTGCCATTTAGAGATGCATGGGAAGAGAAGGGTACTGGATGTCGACGATGTTGCCGATGAGGATGAGTACGATGAATTTGATGAGTTGCCAGCCAAGGGATCACGCACCCATGTAATAGAGCAGCATAAAATCATCAAAAACCCCAAGTTCATTCGGGGTCAACTTAATGATCCCAGTTCCCCCATGTACATGGGAACTAAGCCGTAAGACTAGTCTTTATGCCTACCATGCAACTTAATTCGTTCCATTTAGAACTGTTGCGTGTACTGAATTTGTGAGTTATTCCCGGTTTTCTGTTGATGTAAGAACCGTTAATATGTTGACCTTGATATGCTGTCAGCTCAGGCAATGAATATGAACTGTTTTTTGTTATTATTATTATTATTATTATTATTATATAATAGAGGTAGCACACTCAATTGATCTCACTACAGTATGTGTGAACAAAAATATGCAATCTAGTTTGCGAATAGCACACGGTTCGTTGATGAAAGCCGTGTGCCGACCAAACCCCGCCACCCGCCCATGATCTGAGTCGTGCTTTCTGATTGTCCAGAACCCAAACCCCACGTATCGTACGTCTGCACCGTTGGATGCTCCCAGATCGAATGGTGATCCTCATCCCTTTTGACAGCACATGCAGTTCCGGTTGTAATCTTATTTTTATGCACAAAATGCATGTTAATCGCAAAAAATGTCTTAAATATAGCTAACAATACCTGAAATGCACCCGAAAATCATACCCATGGTATAATGGTGATTGCATACCATGGAATTTTTTATGAGGCCAAACGATGGTGATTGACACGTCTCCTTTTGGAAAACCATTATGCTTCATGTGAGATGCTCCGATTTGGAAGGAGCGGTCATCAAAACTTGTGCCAAACTTTACCAATTTTTTTCCAAGGGGTCGTGAGAGCACACACATCGATTTTGATGATATCTGAACTCCATTTGAATTTCCTGTAATTAAAATACCAACTAGGCCTACGCCAGTGGCCGCACCTCGCGGCCGAAATGTTTGAAACTTCTCCCCGCTTCTCGAACAAACGGATGAAAACTCACAAAGCGATGCACAAATGATCTGTACACCTTCTTTGCTAGGCTGATAGTAAGGGGGTATCATAGCTAGTATCATGCATGCCAACTAGGCAATTTTGATGAGTTGTCATAGAATTAATCAAATGAAGAAAGAGAGGGTTAAGTATCATATCATGAAACCGTATCATAATAAATGCTATGCTACTATGTGTCATGCATGACAATATAAATAAAGTACTACATATGATACTAGCTACTCTATGATACTATGCATTAGAGCAAGTACAATAGAATGACATAAGACTAGCCACAATGGGTAGTAATATAGAATGTCACTAGTCTATGTTACTACCTCTATATTGGGGAGTAACATATGTGTAGTAACATGCAACACTTCATTTATTAGGCTATAGACTCATCTTGCCTTGAGATGTGTGATGTTACTCATACTACTAGTAACTAGCTATGTTACCACTTTCCTCTCTTTCTTCATTTATTGCTTGCCACATCATCTATTTTATCTAGATACGTGTGATGTTACTACCTATATATGTTACTCCCACTGTGTGTAGTCTAAGCAGGCTATAAGGAATATAATAACATATATGTGCTTTAGTTGGAGGAAAGAGAAGAGGAGAGATAAGAGAAGCGGACTCTTGGTTTGCTAGGCAGAGGCACGGGGAGGGGGGACTGAGCAAGCGGTAACATAGCCAAACAACGGTTTGCTAGGACAAGGTGGGTTAGAGGCTTGGTTTAACAATATGGGAGGCATGATAAGCAAACGGTAGGTATCGTAGCATAGGCATAGAAAAAGAGCGAGCAACTAGCAAGCAAAGATAGAAGTGATTTCGAGGGTATGGTCATCTTGCCTGAAATCCCGCAAGGAAGAAGAACGAGTCCATGAAGAAGACAAACGGACGAAGTCGAACGGATCCTCACAATCACGACGTTACCGGAAACAACCCGAAGAAGCACACCGGATAGAAGCAAACAACATAGTAAACAACCACCACATAGACATGGCATGATGCACAAACAATTATGATGCATGTCCGGTTTAATGAAGCATGGCATGGCAAAGTGCACAAACAACACTACAAGTTAAGTGGAGCTCAATATGCAATGAGTTGCATATTGACGGAACACCACATGCCTTATTTAGTTCTCTCTCGTTTATGTACTCAACAAAATTAAATGTTGGTTAGCATGGCAAGGGGTTAAGCACAACAAAACTACCTATCTAGGCAAGTTTAAATGAGGCCGGAAACAACGAACAACAATTCCGGTAAAACCCCATATGCATATTTTGGTTATGGTACTGTTCTGCCCTAAACCATATTTTAGAGTTGTTAAACATGCAAAGTAAAGCCACCATATTAAACTAGGCATTTTTCTACCCCATTTACATATAAAGTTTATTAAAATCCGAGCTGCGGTTATTTAGTTATGATTATAATCATTTTAATAAGTTATTTAAGCAAATTTAAACAAACAACATCTTAAGCATTTTAAACATGGACGAAAAAGACATATTATGAAACTAGATGAAAAACTAAGCCTATTTCATATATAAGTTGTTTCAAACCGATGCACGGTTAATTAGTTATTAACAATGCAAAACAGGGGCAAAATGATGTAATTATGCATGCACTGGAAAATGATAAAACCCTAAGCAGAAAAAAACATACTTGGGCCAGAAGCATCACGGTGCAACGGCCTAGCAGCGAAAGTATCCCAAGTGTGCGTGGTGTGTGCACGATTTAAAACAGGGGTGCGGCAAAAGAAGAAAAATAAATGGGGAGAACCCGGGATTCGATCCCAGGACCTCCTGGTGTGTGCGTTGGGCACTAACCACTGCGCTGGTGCTTTGTTCATGGCTAGAAAAGGAGATCGGAACTTATGAAAAATCCAAATGCAAGAGCCTTCTTCTCCATGGATCGCAGAAGAACTAGGTGACGACGCCGGCGAGAAAGATGGCGATCATCTCGATCACAGGCCGACGGCGGGGGTGCGGAAATAGGTGGGGGTGCTGGCCTACAAGCGGGGTGGCTGCGGGTGTGGCGTGTGCACAGGCATTCGAGCACGAGCTACAGCTCGTCCCGGACATGGAGGAGAAGGAGACCGGAGCCGCGTGGGTCGTGCTTTGCGGCTATTGCACGAAAACGGAGAGGGTCGAATGTGTGCGGGAGGGTGCAGATGCATACGTGCGCTGAGGCGGTGCTCGAGCACGAGCTCGGGCTCGACTCGGGCGTGCAACTATCATGGTGTGGTCACGGTGCGGCGACGCGAGGCATGCGGGCGAAGCAGAGCGAAACAGGGGAGGCGGCGGCGCTGTGCACAGAGAGCGGCGGAGGAGGTCGGGCCCGATGCACCAAGGAACAAAACGGCAAGCTGAAGGAGGGAATCGGTTCTACAGAATGTTCCGTCCCTTTTGGATGCACACGGGCAATAAGGAGAGGTCGGAACAATCGCCGAAGACGAGGTCCGACGGAGGAGCGCTCGGGCTCGACAAAGATGGACGAAACAGGGTATAATCGGAGGAGAAGAACTGATGAGGAGGTGTGACTGCTCACATTGAGGGGCTTGAAGGAGTCGTTCTAGCTTGGGGATGCAAGGAGCAACGGACTCGGCCGTCGACAAGTTCACCCGAGGAAGAAGACAGAGATGATGGCAAGCAGAGAACGGCCTCCGACTTGGCGTCCATGTTGCAGGGGAAGAAGAGGGTGCTGGCGCGGCGTACTGACGTCCCGCGGCACCGTCAAGGAAGCAGGTGGTCGGCGGGAGCTCCTACGGCGGAGACGAACTCTCGCACGTCTCGGACATGGCGATTGGGTGGCCAGGCAGCGGGCGCGTGCGAGCTCCTTACCTGTGGCGGCGGGCGGAGGAGAAAGAGGGAGGAGGAGGAACCCTAGGGCACGACTAGGGTTAAATAGGGGGCGCGGGCACAGCTGGCTCGGCCACAGTGGCCATGGCGTGCGTGTAAAGGGGAGGGGAGAGGTAGGAGAAAGATGGGTTAGTGCTACAGAAAAGCCACTGATGCATGGGTCCAGCTATGCCACGTGGGAGGAGTGAGAGAGAGGGGTATGTGAGTTTCAGGTGGAAAAAGGATCTGGAGGGCTAGGTGGGTTGTTGCGGGTGCGCTGAAGATGGGCCACTGCCGGGCTGCTCCCTGCTGCGCTGAGTTGTTGCTGCTCTTCCTTTTCTATTTCTTCAAATAGAAATAAAAGAACAAAAGCACAGAGGAATTGGAGAGCGTTTTGAGAGATATAAGAATATCCCTGGAGTCCAGAATTTGTGCAGAATTTGAATAAATTCCTTTGGGAATTTTTTAGGATAGAAAAATAATTCAAGTTTGAATTTAATTCAAACTTGAGCCATTTTTGAACCCTACCAAAACAACTCCAAATGGACTATATTTGACAGAGATGTATAAGGCATGGAATAAGATCATCAGAAAATAAATGAACATTAAAGGAGGAGGGAATACTGTCACTTGCAAAAACATTAGGAAGAAGGAAAGGAGAGGTGATGATACATGGGACATATGCATAGGGCAAGCAACAATGTAACATGCATGAATACAAACGCACAATGCACATGCTGACATGACAAGATGCAACACGCAAGCGAATGACATGGCAACGACATCGAATAATTGGAGGACACCCGGAACATCGGTCTCGGGGCGTTACAACACTCCACCACTACGAGAGGATCTCGTCCTGAGATCTAGAATGACACCAGAGGGAAAAACGGAAGAGAAAGAGAAGAGGAAAAACTAAGTTGCTTCTTTGACAAGCGAGTGAAACCAAAGAACCTTGAAAAGGTTAAGCCATTTCGAGAAAAGAATACAACAAAGATGAACGAAGTTGAAAACACTCCGTTAGAAAAGAGGGACAAGGAAGAACAACTTCGGGCAGCACTCCGATTGAAAAGAAAAGGAATTGAATAAGAACTTGGTAAGATGAGAAGATACTTGATGAAATCACAACACACTGCCTCCGGAACTATTGAATGAATGGAACAAGGGGTAAGAAAGATCTCAGACAGCACTCCGGTTGAAAAGAGATGCAAGGCTTGATAAGGCGAAAAGAACTTGAGCAAAAGGGCACAACACTCCGGTTAAATGGATAAGCACGAAAAGAACATGATCTTTGACAAAACAAGATGATGGGTTGAAAAGAGCAACATGACAATGCCCCCGGAACAAAAGAATAGAAGATAGATAATTGAAATAGGATAATGGAGAAGAAGAAGCCAACTTCTTCCACAAAAGAGCTTGAAAAGGCATCTTTAGGAGAATGGTCGAACAGAATTTTTGGAAAACCAACAACGAAAAGAATAATCTTGATATGGTCTTATGGAATACATCTCAGATTATGAGGTGACAACCTGCCACTCACGGGAAGAAGAATTGAATTGATATGGACAAGGAGACGAGAAAGTTATTTCACCGGGAGGATAGATGAAGCACTAGGATCATATATTATCACCATTAATAGCAATAATCCTTAGGGGAAGCTTTAGGTGAAATATAACCCAAGGTAACTCCAATGATGAGATTGATGGATTTAAAATACCTCATTCTTAATAACATGTGAATCATGAAACATGAACTCAAATTATCAAGAATGACATAATACCATCTCCAAAGATACTGTAGAAAGAAATTGCACTCCGGATTGCAAGATGAAGAATTCTTGAGCTCCTCTGAAAAGAATCTGGATGAACACTTCGAGAAGGAATTAAATCCTTGATGAACCATCATGTAGAACCTCCATGAAGAACTATGGTAAACAAAGGAATGAAAAGAAAGAGAAATTAAAAACACAAGGTGAATCCTTGCAATGATCTAGATGGATCTCCGTGATAATTAGAGCTTGGAACTCCGAGAAAGAAAAGATAACGCATCTCGAACCGAGAATGTGAAATAATGAACCACTCCGGAAAGCAGGAAAAAAATAAACTCGATGAAACAAGAATAAGAATTACATTATGCTTATCCTTAATCAATTAAATTGATGACAAACAATGGATTTGGCATATTACTTATTCTCGTAGAAAAGATTAAGAGCGATATCGCACAAACTCAATGGACCACCGGTAGGATTTAACCAACGAATACATTGATATGATAATGAAGCAATAGAAATCTTGAACGAACCACCGTAAGAATTGAAAACGATTGAAGAAAAGATAAAGAAACACCGGGAAGAATTAGAGAACGAATGATGATACTTGAGGGGATTTAGATACTTGAGAATGAAGAGATCATGAGCCGATTAGAGATCACTTGAACGAAGCACCGGTAAGATTGGAGAATGATAACTGAAAGCTGAGAATGAATAAACCTGAACTGATCGACTCCGGATAACAAACTGAGAACACTATTGAATTGTTCCGGAAGGATGAAAATAATTCTAACAATCAAAAACAATTATGAGAGGATGGCATAATGCTAGAACCACGAATCTTTGATAGAACGAAACAAGATTCAAGGGAAAACTCTTCCTCGGTCTTCAAAAGCAGAGAATGATGATGAGAAACACCACCATGAATTGTTGAGATACTCCGGGATGAAAATTGGAAAGGTAGAGCCAACGATGAAAATAATTTGAAAGATCTTGGAGAAATACATATGACTGATGATGAATCATTCTTACGTCAAACTTTGAAAAGAATTTGGGAGTAACTCCGGGAAAAATTAGAAGAGTCAGGTAAGGTCCTGGGAAAAGACCTATGGGTTAGGGCCTACTCAAAAGAAACACCGTTGAAAATATTTAAATACAGAATGCACCGGTTGAATTAAAAGACTTGAATGAGATAACATCCTCGAAAGAGCTTGAACGAATGTAGAGTGGAAACACGAATATTCGAGATATCTTGAGCATTCCGGAACAATTGAATAGCGAGAGGTGAATGATAAAGAGGTGCACCAGTAAGGAAAAAGCATTGAAACGAGGAAAGGATATACTCAACAAAGCTTGAATTGAAACCACCGGAGAAGAAAAAAGAGCGAATAATGATAACTTGAAACTCCGTTAGTATCTTCCTGAGAATCACCGGATAAGAATATTGAAGAAAAAGAATGGAGAGACTTCACTAAGATAGATATTTGATAAACAAATCTTAGTCCTTGAAAAAAAAAGGGGGGGGGGGGGGGGAAAAACAAAGGCAACTAGGAGACGGGTGAAACAAACACCGTTGAGAAGAACTGATACTAGATCTTGCCGATGTTGAAATGATCGGATCCACTTGAAGAGAAATACACTAGTGAAAAGGATTAGCATGACAACCTCGATTATCAAGAAGGATTGGTATTCACATAGGAGTATGAGAACACCGGTTCGAAAAGGTATGTACTCACACTTGACTTTGAAGCAACTCGAATACCACAACTCAAAAACAAAACAAAGGATTGGCTTGCAGAATAAGCCAGAACAAACATATGATAGAGATTTCGTCCGAAGTTTTCGTGGTGGGGCCTACACGGGCTCGATCGTACAACACCATCATGTACAAGGCAGTGCACATGACATACGAAGCATCCCCGAGTCGGCATAGCCAAGGACTCTTTAAGACACAACGAGACCACTATAAAACCAACCGTGGATAGGCTAACCACTAGACGTCGAACCCCAATTTCAAATCATACATCTGTCAGAAAGATATCCTAAGAGCTACTTGAATTCCCACTTATAAACTCCCGAAACTTTTCGGTTATGCAATCAGGTGTTGGGGATACAGGGGAAGCATAATATCTCACCCAAAACTAACAAATCCTACATCCAGCTGTATCCATCCTTCAACACATAACCAAAAACCTTCGGAAATCGTTTACCTCAACCTTCGAAAAGCATCCGTTATACGAGTTATGGCAATACTCCCGAACTCCCGCCCCAGTACTGGGTGGCGTCGAGGTTATCTCACCAACAACTGCATAAAAGAGATTTTGGATGTCGGTGAATAAAAATCAGGTATTCCAGAACTGCAACGATAAAATTGTGACGACAACACCTCGGAGCTCAACTCCCCGGGACACTGCCACAACCCCTAAATGTCAGGAGGCACCAAGAACAATGTTCTCGTCACAAAACCATCGGAACGATTCCAAGATACCCGCGTGATCCTAATTTTTTTAGTGAAATTTGAGAAGAGAAGAGTCAAAACTCTACGTCAGCATGCCTCACCAGAGCGACGAAGGGACTGAGGAGTAAAAAGAATTCCTAAACTCTCCGATATATAATTCCTAAATAACTCAAAACATTTTTCTAGACTCAACAACGCCAACGATTCAATCAAGCAGGGGGGCTCCTAAGGTCGGGGAAGGCTCTGATTACCAACTTGTAACGCCCTCGATGTGGCTATATCTCCCACGTGTCGAAGCACGACTTAGAGGCATAACCGCATTGAAAGCAATGTCGCAAGTGAGGTAATCTTCACACAACCCATGTAATACATAAGGGAAAGAGGTACATAGTTGGCTTACAATCGCCACTTCACACAATTACATGAATAAAAACATTACATCAACCAGATACAATCAAGGTCCGACTATGGAACCAAAAAAAAGAAGACTACCCCAAATGCTACATAGATCCCCGATCATCCCGACTGGGCTCCACTACTGATCAACTAGAATGAAACAACTTAAAGGACAAGATCTTCAAAGAGCTCCTCCTTGAGCTTGGATGCGTCATCTGCACAGTTTCATCGGCACCTGCAAACTGGTTTTTGAAGTATCTGTGAGTCACGGGGACTTAGCAATCTCACACCCTCGCGATCAAGACTATTTAAGCTTATGGGTAAGGTAAAGGTATGAGGTGGAGCTACAGCAAGCGACTAGCATATATGGTGGCTAACCTATTCGCTAAAGAGAGCGAGAAGAGAAGGCAAAAGAACGGTCGAACAACTATGATCAAGAAGTGATCCTAGAACAACCTACGTCAAGCATAACTCCAACACCGTGTTCACTTCCCGGACCCTGCCGAGAAGAGACCATCACGGTTACGCACACAGTTGATGTATTTTAATTAAGGTCAACTTCAGGTTTTCTACAACCGGACATTAACAAATTCCCATCTGCCCATAACCGCGGGCACGGCTTTTGAAAGTTCAAATCCTTGCAGGGGTGTCCCAACTTAGCCCATCACAAGCTCTCACGGTCAACGAAGGATATTCCTTCTAGCGGGAAGACCCGATCAGGCTCGGAATCCCGGTTACAAGACATTTTGACAATGGTAAAACAAGACCAGCAAGACCATCCAGATGTGCCGACAAATCCCGATAGGAGCTGCACATATCTCGTTCTCAGGGCACACCGGATGAGCCAGACGTCGGGTAAGCCATCCCAGAGTTGCCCCTGCTAGCCTCGGACATCGCTCAGTTGGACCAACACTTAGAGAAGCACTGGCCCGGGGGGTTAAATAAAGATGACCCTTGAGCCAGCCGACCCAAGGGAAAGAAAAGGCTAGGTGGAAAATGGTAAAACCAATGTTGGGCCTTGCTGGAGGAGTTTTATTCAAGGCGAACTGTCAAGGGGTTCCCATTATAACCGAACCATGTAAGGAACGCAAAATCCGGGAACATAACACTGATATGACGGAAACTAGGGCGGCAAGAGTGGAACAAAACACCAGGCATAAGGCCGAGCCTTCCACCCTTTACCAAGTATATAGATGCATTAATTAAATAAGAGATATTGTGATATCCCAACAAATATCCATGTTCCAACATGGAACAAGCTCCAATCTTCACCTGCAACTAACAACACTATAAGAGGGGCTGAGCAAGCGGTAACATAGCCAAACAACGGTTTGCTAGGACAAGGTGGGCAATCTCCGAACCAAATTGTTATACCCTCCGTACTATTCGTTTGCCATCCATAGCATCGTATCCGTATCGTTTTCTCGCTCGTTGATCGTTCGTTTCTATCTTCACTAAAGCTCCCATACCAGTAGAACGGACTTTAGGGCGTTCCTTCTTCTTGCTCAGGTACTTCTTCTGTTTGCCTGCTTCAGCTTGCCTAGGAGTGTTAGTGCTGCAATGGCCTTTGTTGGGCTTCTTCGTGTGGCCTATCTTCGTTTGTTGTATCATTTGTTGGTGGTGTATCTGTACCGTACTACGTGTTTGTTAATACTACGTACAGGCCAAATTACTTCGTACCGCATGGCAAAGTGCACAAACAACACTACAAGTTAAGTGGAGCTCAATATGCAATGAGTTGCATATTGACGAAACACCACATGCCTTATTTAGTTCTCTCTCGTTTATGTACTCAACAAAATTAAATGTTGGTTAGCATGGCAAGGGGTGAAGCACAACAAAACTACCTATCTAGGCAAGTTTAAATGAGGCCGGAAACAACGAACAACAATTCCGGCAAAAACCCCATGTGCATATTTTGGTTATGGTACTGTTCTGCCCTAAACCATATTTTAGAGTTGTTAAACATGCAAAGTAAAGCCACCATGTTAAACTAGGCATTTTTCTACCCCATTTACATATAAATTTTATTAAAATCCGAGCTACGGTTATTTAGTTATGATTATAATCATTTTAATAAGTTATTTAAGCAAATTTAAACAAACAACATCTTAAGCATTTTAACCATGGATGAAAAAGACATATTATGAAACTAGATGAAAAACTAAGCATATTTCATATATAAGTTGTTTCAAACCGATGCACGGTTAATTAGTTATTAACAATGCAAAACAGTGGCAAAATGATGTAATTATGCATGCACTGGAAAATGATAAAACCCTAAGCAGAAAAAAAACATACTTGGGCCAGAAGCATCACGGTGCAGCGGCCCAGCAGCGAAAGTAGCCCAAGTGTGCGTGGTGTGTGCACGATTTAAAACAGGGGTGCGGCAAAAGAAGAAAAAGAAATGGGGAGAACCCGGGATTCGATCCCAGGACCTCCTGGTGTGTGCATTGGGGACTGACCACTGCGCTGGTGCTTTGTTCGTGGCTAGAAAGGGAGATCGGAACTTATGAATAATCCAAATATAAGAGCCTTCTTCTCCATGGATCGCAGAAGAACTAGGTGACGACACGAGCGAGAAAGATGGCGATCATCTCGATCACAGGCCGACGGCGGGGGTGCGGAAATAGGTGGGGGTGCTGACCTACAAGCGGGGTGGCTGCGTGTATCACCCCAAGACCGATGTGCTAGGTGTCCTCCAGTTATTATCTGTTGTTGCCTTGTCATTTCTTGTGTCTCATGCATTGCATATCATGTCATCATGTGCATTTCATTTGCATACGTGTTCGTCTCATGCATCTGAGCATTTTCCCCGTTGTCCGTTTTGCATTCCGGCGCTCCTATCTCCTCCGGTGGTCCTTTATACCTTCTTTTCATGTGTGGGGGTTAAACATTTCCGGGTTGGACCGAGACTTGCCAAGTGGCCTTGGTTTACTACCGGTAGACCACCTGTCAAGTTTCGTGCCATTTGGACATCGTTTGATACTCCAACGGTTAACCGAGGAACCGAAAAGGCCTCGTGTGTGTTGCAGCACAACAACCTTCCATTTTGGCCCAAAACCCACCCAAACCTCCTCCATCATCTAGAGCGTTCGATCACGATCGCGTGGTGGAAAACCGCACCTCATTCTGAGCTTCCTAGCTCCTCCTACCTATATAAGAGCACCCCTCCCCGAAAATTCCGGATCAGATCCAACCCTAACCTGGTCCCTCGCGCCGCCGGACAATTTCCCCGCCGCCGGACATGTCCAGCCGCCACGCCGGACCAATCAGATGCCGCCACGTCTCCCATAGGCCATCTCTCTCCTCCGCGCTGCCCGGCCCGTGGGGCCCATCGCCGGCCCGCCCCCGGGCCACGCCGGTGCCCGATCCGCCCGAGCGCCGACGTCCTTTCCTCCGCCGCCTTGCTCGCCGGAGCATCGCCGGCAACCGCTCAGGCAGCCATGCCGTGCGCCACCGGCCGCCGCCCGGACCGCATGTCGAGCGCCGCCCGATCCTCCGCCATGCGCCGTCGTCCGCCCCGCCGCCAGGCGCCCCGCCACCGCGCTGCACCACCGCCGCCATGCGCCTCCCGCTGGCGAGCTCGCCCCGCCTGCCTCGCCTTCGCCGCCACCCTTCGCCGCCAAAGCCCGCTCCAGCCGCCACGATGTCGCCGGCAAGCGTGCCGCGCCGCCCGCTACCGCCTCTGCGTCGCCGTGCGCCGTCCGCCACCTCTGTGCCGCCGCCACGCCGCCGCGCTTGCTCTTCGCCGGCCTCCCACCTCGCCGGAGTCCGCCCCGCAACCGGATCTGGACAGGTGGGATGAGATCCACCCGTCCCACGAACCAAACGGCCCCTCTGATCTGGATCCGCTCCGTCCCGGATCCCTCCGTCCCGCGTTGACTTTCGCGGAGGTAAAATTTCACTAAGTCCCCGAAATTTCCAGATTCAAATGCCCATGTTCATCATGCCGTAACTCCGCATCCGTAGCTCCAATTCGCGCGTGTAGCATATCAAAATGTTCGCCTCGGAGAGTAAATCATTTCATCTCATTGAATCATTTTCATTTGAGCTCATCTTGATGCCCGAAATTCTGTTGGAAGGGAGCTATTTGAGCTAATTGTCAGATCTGTTGCATCAAATAGCTATTTGTCATTTTTGTCATGATTAATGTGTGCATTATATGTTCCTGAGCTCTACATGTGTTTTGTTATATGCCATGCCATCTTTCCAGAGGTGTTATCCATGTATTTTTGTGATATGTGTGGTGACTAGCACAAGCTTGCAAAGTGGTGCATTCGTTAATGCTGATTTCAGGGACTTAGAATTTCAGTCCTTGATCTGTTCTTATCAATATGTCATATGTTCATGCTGTTTCCTAGTGATCTGTGCCTCTTTTGAGGATGATCAGTAAGGATGATTTGTTTACATTGTGGTGCTCTATCCATACATGTCTTTGTTTGCATTTATGGAGCACCCTAGCTTGAGTCAATCGAGCTCTACTTTTGCTATTTCGTAATTCCTGGCAGATTGTCTACTTGTTAGCGATTTTGCCGAGGATGTTGTTGTCGATTCGTGCATGCTATGTTGTTGTTCTTGCCATGTATAGCTTATATAACATGTATTATTGATGGGTGTATGCTTAGATTGTCATGCCTTGCTCTGTAGTGAGTGCATCGAGCTCGTAAACATGCCTACTCGTTAACATATTTGCATGTTCCAGTTTTTCACTAAGTCTGTAACCTGATTGTGTTTTTGCCATGCTCACATGCTTGCAATTGTATTTTCTGATCCCTTTTGGCTCAAGGTCACTAAGGGACTTTTGTTAAGCTCTTTGAGTAGCTCCATTCCATGCCTTGATTTGCCATGTTAAGTTCCTGTAGCATATAGTTTTCATGCTCCAAAGTGTGCTACCTGATCTGAAATTCCAGGCTTGTGTTAATTTCATTAAGTCTGTAATCTGTTTACTGTTTGCACTTTTGCCATGCTTGTTTGAACCTGTTAATGGATGAATTGGCCGTAGCTCAGTGTTCATATTTTGTCAAGCATCATGAGTGGATCCCTTTCATGTATTTTCTTGTCATGTTTGAGAGCTGTAGCATATTTATCTTGATGCATTTAGATGACTACTTGTTGTTTATCGCAGACCGGTGCCATATTTGTTTTGCTTCTCATTTCCAAACCGTGTCTCTGATTCCGGTGTTCTTTATATCGATTTCAAAAGAAATCACCTCACCTTTCCAGTGGCATACTTGGATTTCCAAGTTGAGGCCAGGTTCAATAATTCCTTGTCAAATCATGCATATGCATCGCATACCGCATCTCGCATATCATACCATGTTCATGTGTGGTTTGTTTACTATGTTGTGTGCTTCTTTCCGGTGTTTGCTTCTTCGGCTTGGTTCCGGTAACATCGCGTTTGTGAGGACCCATTTGGCTACGTCTGTTTGTCTTCTTCATGGACTCGTTCTTCTTCCTTGCGGGATCTCAGGCAAGATGATCATACCCTCGAAATCACTTCTATCTTTGCTTGCTAGTTGCTCGCTCTTTTGCTATGCTTATGCTGCGATACCTACCACTTGCTTATCATGCCTCCCATATTGTTGAACCAAGCCTCTAACCCACCTTGTCCTAGCAAACCGTTGTTTGGCTATGTTACTGCTTTGCTCAGCCCCTCTTATAGCCAAGGTTTTAAATAGCGCGCGCTATGAACGCTATTGCGGTAGCGTGTCCTAGCCGCTACAAGTCAAACGCTGCGCTAGGAAATAGCGTGTTTGGCATGATGCGGCCGCTATAGCGGCTGTCAGAGCGCAATAGTGTACATTTAGGTAGCGTTGGTTGCGGTCATAGCGGACTTGTACCTGGTATAAATTTGAGACGCGCACTGAACCGGGCCAGCCCTAACCCTAAATCAACGCACTCCTCTCGTTCCCCTTCTTTTTGGTTGGCGGCTGGCGGGCGGCGGCTCCCCAGCGGCAGCACAGCTAACGCCAGATGGGCGGAGGCCGGACGGAGAGGCCGGACGGACGGCTGATGGCTCAACCCCCATAGCCCCTGCTCCCTTCCCGTTCGTTGAGGCGGCAGCCGCTGGGTGGCCACTTCCTGCTCGATGCACTTCCCTGGGTCGACGATGGGCCATCTCCGACGACAGCGATAGAGGGAGTCCCCTTCCTGCTCGAGCAGATCCGCAGTAGGATGGTGACCAGCGACGAGGCAGCCCCTTCCTGCTCCACGCCTCCACGTCGTACTGCTCGTGCTCTGCTCCTTACGTCTGGCTGCTCTGCTCTGCTCCAATCGGGCAGCTCTCACCACGGTTCAGAGTCAAGGTATTGGCTTTTCTCTGCTTTTCATATACACAAATCGATGCATAGTTTAGTACGTAGATGAAATTGGGCGGGGAGCAAGGGGCTTAGAGCATACAAGTATAGAATAGTATGTCAGTACATAGGCCACTGCTCACTGCAGCACTAACCACTTACTAGTTACTAGTTCTCTCAGCTAGAACAAGTACTAAAGCACCAGATGCACAAAGTTTAGTCTGATAATGATAAATTTGCACAATAGTACTATACTCAGTACAGTCTCTGCATTTTATTTGTACTATTAAATTTATGTTTATAAATCCAGTTTATAGCGATACACTTGCACAGGTTTGTAATTCAACAAATCAACTATCTGCATTATGCACGATCTGCACTGGTAATTCAGTCAAATTAATAGCTTATGTTTGTTTCTTTTCCTGCAGTTGTAGGCTACTAGCACAATGTCTTCAGTCGGATCAGGGGCTTCGTCTACAGCAGCAACCACAACTGGTAGAACAAGAAAAGATGCAGCCTGGGAGCATGCTTTACCAATTACTGATGAGTTTAGGACCAAGAACAGAGTTCGGTGCAAATATTGCTTGAACTTTTATAATGGTGGCATTACAAGATTTAAGAAGCACTTGGCTGGACTGAGAAAGGACTGTGTACCTTGCACGCAGGTTCCTGATCATGTTAGAGAGCAAATGAGTGCATTGATAGCTGAGAATGATAAAAAGAAGGATAAATCACTAAACAAAATGTTGGCGCTGCGAGAGGAGGTCAGAGGGATGTATCATCAGGGTGGGAATGAGGATGAAGATTGTGAAATTGTTGAGTTTTCTCCTGCAGCAAGTGGAAGCTCTCAACTTCCTAAGAAGCCTATGATCAAGGGTCCAATGGACAAGTATCGTGCACGGCCAGGAGCAGGGAAACAAACAACAATGAATGTTCATTACAAGATCAAAGAAGCAAAGACAACTTATGAGTATATCTGCGAGTTCTTCATTGAGGGTGCCCTTGCACATAATCTTGCTAGTCTTAAATCATTTGTTCGAATGGTGGAAGCAATTGGACAGTTTGGTCCAGGATTGAAGCCACCGACACCTTATCAGCTTGCCAATCCTTTGTTGAAGATACAAGTTTGCAAGGTAGATGAAATGTTGAAGGTCCAAAAGGAGGCATGGGTTGCTACTGGATGCTCTATAATGACTGATGCTTGGACAGATCGAAGAGGAAGGAGCTTAATGAATTTGTTTGCCCATTCTTCCAGAGGCGTGTGTTTCCTCCATGCCATTGAAGCTTCAATGGAGGTTCACGATGCCAAGTTCATCTTCAGCTTGGTCATGTCTTGCATTTCTGAAATTGGTGCTGAAAAGATTGTTCAAGTAGTCACGGACAATGCAAGTAACAATATTGCAGCAGCCAAATTACTTAAGAAGAAGCATCCTCAAATATTCTGGACCTCATGTGCAGCCCACACAATCAACCTAATGCTCCAAGACATTGGAAATATACCCATAGTCAGCTCAAAAATTACCAATGGTAAGACCATCACAAATTTCTTTTATGCACACACTAGATTGTTGGCTATTCTTCGCAATTATGCCAAAGGTGATTTAGTCAGAGCTGGTGCTACTCGATTTGCAAGTCACTACTTGAACTTGAAGAGTTTGTATGGGAAGAGGAAGCAGCTGAAGCTAATGTTTGCATCAAATGATTGGGCTGGCAGTAGTTATGCTAAGAAGCCATTGGGTAAACATGTTTACAAGCTCGTAATGGACAATAAGTTTTGGGCCAAGATAAACCTGCTAGTGAATTATTTTGAGCCACTTGCCAATGTGCTTAGGCGGGTTGATGGAGACACTCCAGCCATGTGGTTCTTATATGGTGATCTTCTCCAAGCAAAGCAGGAAATAGCAGTCCGGCTCAACCATGTTGAGAAAAAATATGGTCCTATTTGGGAGATCATAGATAGAAGGTGGGATAACAAGATGAAAATAGCACTGCACAAAGCTGGTTATTTTTTGAACCCTTTCTTCTACTATGATAGACAGAGTGAAATGGCTGAAGAAGATTTCATGGAAGCAGTCATAGAGTGTGCATCTGTTATGTACAAAAATAACATAGAGGTGCAAGACAATATTGTCTCCCAGCTTAGTTATTATACTGAAGCCATAGATTCATTTGGAACTGACATGGCCATTAGACAACGCAAAGTAGCAACTATCACTCCTGGTAAGAATGCTAGAACTTGTAAGAGTCTTTCCTGAATGTTGCAACCTGGTAGTGGTGTACTTATTTATTTGTTTGACTTTCTTGTTTGCAGCAAGATGGTGGACTGTGCATGGAACTTCTGCAAAGGACTTGAAGAAGACGGCTATTAGAATCTTGAGCTTAACTTGCAGTTCTTCGGCATGTGAAAGAAATTGGTCTGCATTTGAGAGGGTAATAACATCCCCAATTAAGCTATTCCTCAATTGCTTAGTTTCTTACCATTTTTTGTTTGCATCATGTGAATTACTAAATGGAATGTACTATTGTATTTGTGTTTTAGGTACATTCAAAGAAGAGGACCAGACTAGGCCAGAAGAAGTTGAATGATCTTGTTTATGTGATCTTCAACAAGAGGCTGGACTCCAAGTACTCTTAGAGGGAAAGGGACCCACTGCTTCCAAAATACATTAAAGATGAGCCACCAAATGAGTGGATGTTGGATAAAGAGCTACTACAAGATGATGAGTCATCTAAAGATGAAGCTGAAATTGACATCAATTCAAAGGGGAAACAAAAATCTGTAGCTTCAAGAACTAGAGGCAAAAGAGCTCGTACAAATCAAGATGTTGAAGATGAGGAGGAAGAGGAGGAAGTGGCAAAAGAATAGGAAATGGAAGAAGAGGATGAGAACCAAGAAGCTGAGGAGGACAATGATGAAGACCAAGAAGTGGACATCGATCTGACTGTTGAAGATGAAGAGGATGGTGAATGACTTGAATCTTGCTTCTTGCATGATCTGACTTGAATCTGTTTTTATTTTGCGTGATGGTCGTGGCCTGACGGTGTCGTGCACTCTTGTTGTCACTTGTCAACTTTGTTAATGTGTCATGCACTCATTTCTGTTTTTCCTTCTGTGATGGATGGATGGTAATTAGGTCATGGCTTGATGGATGTAGACTACAAAGTCTGAACTTATTTATTTGACGATGAGTGCCTATGAACCAAATATGCTGGTGGTTGTTGTTTGATATCATGATATGGTTGGCTATTTGCATAATTCTGTTCAATTCAAGTGCTTACATGGTTGCATGGTTACTACTTACATGGTTGAATATTTCCTGATGGACCAATTATTCAATTCAAGTGTCATATTGTTTTCAACTGATTAGAAATATACATAATAATATGTAATTTGCAAGTGCTTTTACAAAAGCGCTATGCGGGCGCATAGCGTCCGCAATATCACCCGCTATCCATATTCCGCTACGCTGACCTCAATCCGCTATCACCCCGCTATCCGCTATTTAAAATCTTGCTTATAGCGTTGTTAGTTGCAGGTGAAGATTGAAGTTTGTTCCTTATTGGAACATGGAGATGTTGTTCCTTGTTGGAACATGTTTACTTGTTGGGATATCACAATATCTCTTATTTAATTAATGCATCTATATACTTGGTAAAGGGTGGAAGGCTCGGCCTTATGCCTGGTGTTTTGTTCCACTCTTGCCGCCCTAGTTTTCATCATATTGGTGTTATGTTCCCGGATTTTGTGTTCCTTACGCGGTTGGGTATAATGGGAACCCCTTGACAGTTCGCCTTGAATAAAACTCCTCCAGCAAGGCCCAACATTGGTTTTACCATTCGCCACCTAGCCTTTTCTTTCCCTTGAGTCGGCCGGCTCAAGGGTCATCTTTATTTAAACCCCCGGGCCAGTGCTCCTCTGAGTGTTGGTCCACCTTGTTAGCCGCCGGTGGACACCAGGGGCAACTCTGGGCTGGCCTACCGGAAGTTTGGACAATCCGGTGTGCCTTGAGAAAGAGATATGTGCAGCTCCTATCGGGATTTGTCGGCACATTTGGGTGGCTTTGCTGGTCTTGTTTTATCATTGTCGAAATGTCTTGTAACCGGGATTCCGAGTCTGATCGGGTCTTCCCGCTAGAAGGAATATCCTTCGTTGACCGTGAGAGCTTGTCATGGGCTAAGTTGGGACTCCCCTGCAGGGTTTTGAACTTTCGAAAGCCGTGCCTGCGGTTATGGGCAGATGGGAATTTGTTAACGTCCGGTTGTAGAAAACCTGAAGTTGACCTTAATTAAAATGCATCAACCGCGTGTGTTACCGTGATGGTCTCTTTCCGGTGGAGTCCGGGGAGTGAACACGGTGTTGGAGTTATGCTTGACGTAGGTTGTTCTAGGATCACTTCTTGATCATAGTTGTTCGACCGTGCTTTGCTTTCTCTTCTCGCTCTCATTTGCGTATGGTAGCCACCATATATGCTAGTCGCTTGCTGCAGCTCCACCTCATACCTTTACCTTACCCATAAGCTTAAATAGTCTTGATCGCGAGGGTGCGAGATTGCTGAGTCCCCGTGGCTCATAGATTACTTCCAAAACCAGCTTGTAGGTGCCCATGAGTCCATGCAGATGACGCAACCAAGCTCAGGAGGAGCTCGATGAAGATCTTGTCCTTTGTGTTGTCTCGTTCTAGTTGAGCAGTAGTGGAGCCCAGTTGGGGTCGATCGGGGACCTTGTCGCATTTGGGGTTCTTCTTTTATTTTGGTTCCGTAGTCGGACCTTGATTGTTTTGGATGTTGTAATGCTTTATTCATGTAATTGTGTGAAGTGGCGATTGTAAGCCAACTATGTATCTCTTTCCCTTATGTATTACATGGGTTGTGTGAAGATTACCTCACTTGCGACATTGCTTTCAATGCGGTTATGCCTCTAAGTCATGCTTCGACACGTGGGAGATATAGCCGCATCGAGGGCGTTACAAGTTGGTAATCAGAGCCTTCCCCGACCTTAGGAGCCCCCACTGCTTGATCGAATTAGCTGACGAATTGAGTCTGGAAAAATGTTTTGAGTCATTTAGGATTACATATATCGGAGAGTTTAGGCATCCTGACATAGAGTTTTGACTCTTCTCTTCTCAAATTTCACTAAAAAAAATTTAGGATCACGCGGGTATCTTGGAATCGTTCCGATGGTATTGTGATGAGAACATTGTTCTTGGTGCCTCCTGACATTTAGGGGTTTTGGCAGTGTCCCGGGGAGTTGAGCTCCGAGGTGTTGTCGTCACAATTTTATCGTTGCAGTTCTGGAATACCTGAGTTTAGTTTCACCGACATTGAAAATCTCTTTTATGCAGTTGTTGGTGAGATAACCTCGATGCCACCCAGTACTGGGGCGGGAGTTCGGGAGTATTGCCATAACTCGTATAACGGATGCTTTTCGAAGGTTGAGGTAGATGATTTCCGAAGGTTTCTTGGTTATGTGTTGAAGGATGGATACAGCTGGATGTAGGATTTGCTAGTTTGGGTGAGATATTATGCTTCCCCTGTATCCCCAACACCTGATTGCATAACCGGAAAATTTCGGGAGTTTATAAGTGGGAATTCAAGTAGCTCTTAGGATATCCATCCGACAGATGTATGATATGAAATTGGGGTTCGACGTCTAGTGGTCCGCCTATTCATGGTAGGTTTTACAGTGGTCTCGTTGTGTCTTAAAGAGTCCTTGGCTATGCCGACTTGGGGACGCTTCGTATGTCATGTGCACTACCTTGTACATGATGGTGTTGTACGATCGAGCCCGTGTAGGCCCCACCACGAAAACTTCGGACGAAATCTCTATCATATGTTTGTTCCGGCTTATTCTGCAAGCCAATCCTTTGTTTTGTTTTGAGTTGTGGTATTCAAGTTGCTTCAATGTCAAATGTGGATTCCATACCTTCCCCCAAATGGTGTTCTCATACTTTGATGTGAATACTAATCCCTCTCGATCATCGACTTTGTCATTTCAATTTCTTGTCAACCGGTGTGCTTCTCTTCAAGTGGATCCGATAATTTCAACATCCGCAAAATCCAATCTCAGTTTTTCATCAACGTTGTTTGTTTCATCCGTCCCCAAGTTGCCTTTGTTTTCCCCCCCCCCCCCCCCTTTTTTTTTCAAGGACTCAGATTTCTTAATCAAGTATCATCTCACTGATGAGAAGTCTCTCCATTCATTTTCTGTCAATATCCTTATCCGGTGTTTCTCATGAAGATTCTAACGGAGCTTCAAGTTCGTCACTCTTCACTCGTTTTCTTCTCCGGTGGATTCAGTTCAAGCTTTTGGTGTTGATCATATCCTTTTTCCTCATTTCAGAAGTTTTATCATACCGGTGCACCTCATAAAAATTCACATCTCCCTATTCATTTGTTCGGGAGTGCTGAAGATATCTCGGAAGGCTCATCTTTCCATTCAAGATCCGTTCAACCTATTTCGAGGTTGTTATCTCATTCAAGCCCTTTGTTTTCAACCGGTGCAACCTCTCTTTTAAATCTTTTCAACAGAGTTTCTTTTGAGTGGGCCCTAACCCACAGGTCTTTTTCCAGGATCTTACCTGACTCTTCTTATTCTCCCAGAGTTAATCTCAAATTCATTTCAAAGTTTGACGTAAGAATGAGTTATCATCAGTCAAATGCCCTTCTCCAAGATCTTTCCAACTCTTTTCATCATTGGCTCAATCTCTTCGCTTTTGATTCTTCCGGAGTGCCTAAATAATTCAGGGTGGTGTTTCTCGTCGTATTTCTCATATGTTGAAGACCGAAGAAGAATTTTCCTCCATATCTTATCCATTCTCTTCAACATTCGTGATTCTAGCTTGTTACCATCCTCTCGTAATTGTTTTGACCATGAGAATTTTTTTCACCTATCCGGAGCAATTCAAGAGTCTTCTCAGTTTGTTATCCGGAGTCCATCAATTCAGGTTTATTCATTCTCAGCTGTCAGTTATCAGTCTCCTATCTCACCGGTGCTTCGTTCAAGTGATCTTTAATCGGCTCGTGATCTCTTCGTTCTCATGTATCTAAATGCTCTCAAGCATTTTCGTTCATTTTATAGTTCTTCCCGGTGTTTCTTTATGTTTGATTCGTTCTTTTTCAATTCTTATGGTGGTTCGTTCAAGATTCTTCTTCCTTCGTGTATCATATCTATGTATTCGTTGTTTTCAATTGTACCGGTGGTTCGTTGAAGACCTTCTCAAGTTTGTGCTATATCTATCTTAATCCTTTCTATGAGAATAAGTAGTGTGCCAAATCCATTGTTTGTCATCAATTTAATTGGTGAAGGAGAAGCATAATGTAATTCTTATTCTTGTTTCCTCGAGAGAATTCAATTCCTTATTCCGGAGCCTCATCAAAATTCTCGGTTTCAATTGTTTCATCTTTCTTTTCCCGGAGTTCCAAGTTTTTCTCAATTATTTCATCGCAAAGATCCATCTAATCATTACAAGGATTCACCTTGTGTTTTCAACGTCTTTTTCCTTTCGTTTGATCATTCTTTTGTTACCGGAGTTTTTCATGAAGGTTCTACATGATGGTTCATCAAGGATTTAATTCCTTCTCGAAGTTTTCATCGACATTCTTTTCAGAGGAGTTCAAGTATTCCTCTTCTTGCATTCCGAAGTGCAATCCTTTCTACCGTATCATCGAAGGTGGTGTTATGTCATTCTTGATAATTTTCCTTCGTGTTTCATGATTCACAAGTTATCAAGTATGAGATATTTTAAATCCATCAATCTCTTCTTTGGATTTATCTTGGGCTATATTTCACATAAAGCTTTCCTTTAAGGATTGTCGCTCTTATGGTATTTATCATTGATCCAAGTTCTTCGTTTATCCTCCCGGTGAAATAAGTTTCTCGTCTCTTTGTTCTTATCAATCCAATTCTTTTCCCGTGAGTGGAAGGTTGTCACCTAATATATTTGAGATATATTCCATAAGACCATATCAAGTTTATTCTTTTCGTTGTTGGTTTTCCTACAACTCCATTCTAGCATTTGTTGTAAGCGTGCTCCCTCAAGATCTTGTCTCCCTTCGTTCATTCCATTCCATTCTTTCTTTTGTTCCGGAGGCATTATGACGTTGCTCTTTTCAACCCATCATCTCATTTTGTCAAGATCATGTTCTTTTCATGCCTATCCATTTAACTGGAGTGTTGTGCCCTTTTGCTCAAGTTCTTTTCACTTTATCATTCCTTGTACATCTCGTTTTAACCGGAGTGATTGCATGTACTTCTTGTACTTTGTAACCTTTCTCTTATGTCTTTCAACCTACAGGGTTCTCGTGATGTTCCTTGTTCCTCTTTTCTAATGGAGGTTTTCAACTTTATTCATCTTAGTTGTATTCTTTCTTTCAAATTTGTTCAACCTCTCAAGGTTCCTTGGTTTCACTCATTGGTCAAAGAAGCAACTTAGTTTTACCTCTTCGCTTTCTCTTCTGTTTTTCCCTCCGGTGCCATTCTAGATCTCGGGACGAGATCCTCTCATAGTGGTGGAGTGTTGTATCGCCCCGAGACCGATGTGCCAGGTGTCCTCCAGTTATTCGTTGTTGTTGCCTTGTCATTGCTTGTGTGTCATGCATTGCATATCATGTCATCATGTGCATTTCATTTGCATACGTGTTCGTCTCATGCATCTGAGCATTTTCCCCGTTGTCCGTTTTGCATTCCGGCGCTCCTATCTCCTCCGGTGGTCCTTTCTACCTTCTTTTCATGTGTGGGGGTTAAACATTTCCGGATTGGACCGAGACTTGCCAAGCGGCCTTGGTTTACTATCGGTAGACCGCCTATCAAGTTCCGTGCCATTTGGACTTCGTTTGATACTCCAACGGTTAACCGAGGAACCGAAAAGGCATCGTGTGTGTTGCAGCCCAACACCCTTCAATTTTGGCCCAAAACCCACCTAAACCTCCTCCACCATCTAGAGCATTCGATCACGATCACGTGGCCGAAAACCGCACCTCATTTTGAGCTTCCTAGCTCCTCCTACCTATATAAGAGCACCCCTCCCCGAAAATTCCGGATCAGATCCAACCCTAACCTAGCTCCCTCGCGCCGCCGGACAATTTCCCCGCCGCCGTACATGTCCAGCCGCCGCGCCGGACCAATCAGATGCCGCCACGTCTCTTGCAGGCCATCTCTCTCCTCCACGCCGCCCGGACCGTGGGGCCCATCGCCGGCCCGCCCCCTGGCCGAACCGGGCCGCGCCGGTGCCCGATCCGCCCGAGCGCCGGCGTCCTTTCCTCCGCCGCCTTGCTCGCCGGAGCATCGCCGACAACCGCTCCGCAGCCACGCTGCACGCCACCGACCGCCGCCTGGACCGCACGTCGAGCGCCGCCCGATCCTCCGCCATGCACCGTCGTCCGCCCCGCCGCCAGGCGCACCTCGCCGCCCAGCGCCCCGCCACCGCGCTGCACCACCGTCGCCATGCGCCTCCCGCCGGCGAGCTCGCCTCGCCTGCCTCGCCTTCCCCGCCACCCTTCGCCGCCAAAGCCCGCTCCGGCCGCCGCGATGTCGCCCGCAAGCGTGCCGCGCCGCCCGCTACCGCCTCTGCGTCGTCGAGCACCGTCCGCCACCTCTGTGCCGCTGCCGCGCCACTGCGCTTGCTCGTCGTCGGCCTCCCACCTCGCCGGAGTCTGCCCCGCAACCGATCTGGACGGGTGGGATGAGATCCACCCGTCCCATGAACCAAACGGCCCCTCTGATCTGGATCCGCTCCGTCCCGGATCCCTCCGTCCCGCTTTGACTTTCGGGAGGTAAAATTTCACTGTCCCCGAAATTTCCAGATTCAAATGCCCATGTTCATCATGCTATAACTCCGCATCCGTAGCTCTGATTCGCGCGTGTAGCATATCAAAATGTTGGCCTCAGAGAGTACATCATTTCATCTCATTGAATCATTTTCATTTGAGCTCATCTTTGTGCCAGAAATTCTGTTGGAAGAGAGCTATTTGAGCTAATTGTTAGATCTGTTGCATCAAATAACTATTTGTCATTTTTGTCATGATTAATGTGTGCATGATATGTTCCTGAGCTCTACATGCATTTTGTTATATGCCATGCCATCTTTCCAGAGGTGTTATCCATGTATTTTTGTGATATGTGTGGTGACTAGCACAAGCTTGCAAAGTGATGCATTCATTAATGCTGATTTCAGGGACTTAGAATTTCACCAAGTCCTTGATCTGTTCTTATCCATATGTCATATGTTCATGTTGTTTCCTAGTGATCCGTGCCTCTTTTGAGGATGATCAGTAAGGATGATTTGTTAACATTGTGGTGCTCTATCCATACATGTCTTTGTTTGCATTTATGGAGCACCCTAGCTTGAGTCAATCGAGCTCTACTTTTGCTATTTCGTAATTCCTGGCAGATTGTCTACTTGTTAGCCATTTTGCCGAGGATGTTGTTGTCGATCCGTGCATGCTATGTTGTTGTTCTTGCCATGTATAGCTTATATAACATGTATTCTTGATGGGTGTATGCCTAGATTGTCATGCCTTGCTCTGTAGTGAGTGCATCGAGCTCGTAAACATGCCTACTCGTTAACATATTTGCATGTTCCAGTTTTTCACCAAGTCTGTAACCTGATTGTGTTTTTGCCATGTTCACATGCTTGCAATTGTATTTTCCGATCCCTTTTGGCTCAAGGTCACTAAGGGACTTTTGTTAAGCTCTTTGAGTAGCTCCATTCCATGCCTTGATTTTCCATGTTAAGTTCCTGTAGCATATAGTTTTCATGCTCCAAAGTGTGCTACCTGATCCGAAATTCCTGGCTTGTGTTAATTTCACCAAGTCTGTAATCTGTTTACCGTTTGCACTTTTGCCATGCTTGTTTGAACCTGTTAATGGATGAATTGGCCGTACCTCAGTGTTCATATTTTGTTAAGCATCATGAGTGGATCCCTGCCATGTATTTTCTTGCCATGTTTGAGTGCTGTAGCATATTTATCTTGATGCATTTAGATGGCTACTTGCTGTTTATCGCAGACCGGTTCCATATTTGTTTTTGCTTGTCATTTCCAAACCGTGTCTCCGATTCCGGTGTTCTTTATATCGATTTCAAGAGAAATCACCTCACCTTTCCAGTGGCACACTTGGATTTCCATGTTGAGGCCAGGTTCAATCATTCCTTGTCAAATCATGCATATGCATCGCATACCGCATCTCGCATATCATACCATGTTCATGTGTGGTTTGTTTACTATGTTATGTGCTTCTTTCCGGTGTTTGCTTCTTCGGGTTGGTTCTGGTAACATCGCGTTTGTGAGGACCCGTTCGGCTATGTCCATTTGTCTTCTTCATGGACTCGTTCTTCTTCCTTGCGGGATCTCAGGCAAGATGATCATACCCTCGAAATCACTTCTATCTTTGCTTGCTAGTTGCTCGCTCTTTTGCTATGCCTATGCTGCGATACCTACCACTTGCGTATCATGCCTCCCATATTGTTGAACCAAGCCTCTAACCCACCTTGTCCTATGTGACGCCCCCGATTTGACCGTACACTAATCATACACGCAAACGTGTACGATCAAGATCAGGGACTCACGGGAAGATATCACAACACAACTTTGCAAATAAAATAAGTCATACAAGCATCATATTACAAGCCAGGGGCCTCGGGGGATCGAATACAAGAGCTCGATCATAGACGAGTCAGCGGAAGCAACAATATCTGAGTACATACATAAGTTATACAAGTTTGCCTTAAGAAGGCTAGCACAAACTGGGATACAGATCGAAAGAGGCGCAGGCCTCCTGCCTAGGATCCTCCTAAACTACTCCTGGTCGTCGTCAGCGGGCAGCACGTAGTAGTAGGCACCTCCAGTGTAGTAGGAGTCATCTTCGAAGGTGGCGTCTGGCTCCTGGGCTCCAACATCTGGTTGCGACAACCGGGTAGAAGGGATAGGGGGAAAAGAGGGAGAAAGCAACCGTGAGTACTCATCCAAAGTACTCGCAAGCAAGGAGCTACACTACATATGTATGCATTGGTATCAACTTGGAATAAGGCTATCATATGTGGACTGAACTGAAGAATGCCGGAATAAGAGGGGGATAGCTAGTCCTTTCGAAGACTATGCTTTTGGCAGCCTCCGTCTTGCAGCAGGTAGAAGAGAGTAAACTGAAGTCCTCCAGGTATCATCACATAGCATAATCCTAACCGATGATCCTCCCCTCGTCGCCCTGTGAGAGAGCGATCACCGGTTGTATCTGGCACTTGGAAGGGTGTGTTTTATTAAGTATCCGGTTCTAGTTGTCATAAGGTCAAGGTACAACTCCAAGTCGTCCTGTTACCGAAGATCACGGCTATTCGAATAGATTAACTTCCCTGCAGGGGTGCACCACATAACCCAACATGCTCGATCCCATTTGGCCGGACACACTTTCCTGGGTCATGCCCCGCCTCGGAAGATCAACACGTCGCAGCCCTACCTAGGCACAACAGAGAGGTCAGCACGCCGGTCTAAATCCTATGGCGCAGGGGTCTGGGCCCATCGCCCATTGCACACCTGCATGTTGCGTACGCGGCCGGAAGCAGAACTAGCCCCCTTAATACAAGAGCAGGCTTACGGTCCAATCCGGCGCGCGCCACTCAGTCGCTGACGTCCGAAGGCTTCGGCTGATACCACGACGTCGAGTGCCCATAACTGTCCCCGCGTAGATGGTTAGTGCGTATAGGCCAGTAGCCAGACTCAGATCAAATACCAAGATCTCGTTAAACGTGTTAAGTATCGCGAACGCCGACCAGGGCCAGGCCCACCTCTCTCCTAGGTGGTCTCAACCTGCCCTGTCGCTCCGCCACAAAGTAACAGTCGGGGGCCGTCGGGAACCCAGGCCCACCTCTACCGGGATGGAGCCACCTGCCCCTTCAGCCCCCAACTCCGAACAGTACCACAGGTAATGTAACTGTGTAAAGTATATAGTATATGCCCGTGATCACCTCCCGAAGTGATCACGGCCCAGTAGTATAGCATGGCAGACGGACAAGAGTGTAGGGCCACTGATGGAACACTAGCATCCTATACTAAGCAGTAGGATAGCAGGTAATGGTAACAACAGTAGTAGCAAGGACAGGCTATGCATCAGGATAGGAATAACGGAAAGCAGTAACATGCTACACTACTCTAATGCAAGCAGTATAGAGAGAGGAGTAGGCGATATCTGGTGATCAAAGGGGGGGCTTGCCTGGTTGCTCTGGCAAGGAGGGGTCATCTCGATGTTAGTCAAACACGAACATCGGCAGCGGTCTCGGAGTTCTACCGGAAAGGTGTAACGAGGGGGACACAATAAAATAACAGAGCAATCAAATGTAACACAAAGCAAGACGCGGCAATACGTTGTGCTAGGGGTGACTAACGTAGGGATAGGCGATACGGGCGAAGGGGGGGAAATCGGGAAAAGTATTCCTGGTGTTTACGATTCCGGAGATGAACGGAGGTGAATGTTGCAGTTCGCTATGCTAGGAACGCGTGGCAGACGAACAGGCTGCGTATTCGGATTCGTCTCATCGTTCTAGCACTTTCATGTTGAATAATTTAATCCGAGTTACGGATTAAAAGATATGATTTTCTAAAGATTTTATTAATTTCTGGAATTTTAATTAATTATTTAATTTAATTCAAAAATGGATTTATGACATCAGCATGAGGTCATGCTGACGTCAGCAGTCATCAGGGTTGACTGGTCAACCTGACCAGTGGGTCCCTCTGGTCAGTGACACATTTTTATTTAAACAAATTAATTAACCTAATTAGTATTAATTAAGGGGGTGAGCCCCACTGTCATACACTGTTAGTTAATTAACAGTAGTTAATTAGGTTAATTAGCCATTAGATTAATTAATCTTAATTAGTTAATTTAATCAGATTTAATTAAGTTAATTAATTAATCAATTAATTATTTTTATTAATTATTTATTTATTTTATTTTCATTCATTTTTTTATATAACCGATCTGGGCACGGGGCCCGTTGTCATTGGGCCAAAGGCCATAGCGGGCAAATGGGCACGGGTCTCGGGCGCGCGGGCGCCAGCCTGCTTGGGCTCTTGCCTAGGCCAACGGTGGCGGGCGCCAGCACCGGGAGCGGGAGGCCAGTGGCGGGGACGACGGCCACGGCGCCTGTTGGCCGCGGCGTCGGGTGGCGACGCGGGCGCGAGGAGAAGGCTGCGGGGCAAGCAGCGGGGAGCTACGGTGAGCAGCGTCGGGCGGGGAAGGGTGGATGCGCGACTGCGGCGCGAGGCAAGGCGGGGCGATGGCGCGGGCGGCAGAGGAGCAAAGCAGCGGAGCGGGGCCATGTCAGGGGCGCGCGCGCGAGTTGCGTGCAGCGCAGGCGAGCGTGAGCGTGCCGGGAGGGAAGGGCGGCGGTTGCAGCAGCAGGAGGTCGGGCGCGCGCGGGTACACGCCAGGTCGAGGCTAGGTGAGCAGGGGCGACGGGGCGGCGCTACGGTCATGCGCGCGTGAGTGACAGCGCCGGTTGACAGAGAACAAGGGGAGAGAGGGAGGGAGGCCGGAGCTCACGGCGAGGCGTAGGGCACGAGGCTGTGGTGCTCAAGGTGGGGGGCGGGGACGACACACGTGGAGGAGGCAGTCCGGTGAGGTGGCCGAGGCGGAGGCGCAGCTCCGTGCGGCGAGGATCGGCGGCGACGCGTCGTGGGGATGAGACGAGGTCGAGGTGGCGTTGGGCGACGGCAGAGCGGTGGCTGCCCGGTGACGAGGGGGCGACGGAGAGGAGAAGGGGATGGCGGCGGTTCCGGTGGGGAGGCGGCGCTGCGAGGGTGGCTTCGGGCGGCGGCGGCGGGGGTCGGGGCGGTTGCCGGATCTGGATCGTGGGGGGAGTGGGGAGAGTCTCGTTTAGGGTTTGGGTGCTAGGGGGGTTAGTAGGCGCGGCTGGGCCGGCCTGGTGTGAGCTGGGCCGGCCTGGTCCAGTGGGGGAGGGGGGGCTTCCTTTTTCTTCTTCTTTTTTGTTTGTTTGTTTTGTTTTGTTTTACTTTTTCTTATTTTTCTTTTCTGTTTTCTTTTAGCTCCTAATTATTTTAGTTTCTTTAAAATACCAAGTTAGCACCTAACTTAGTATCATCAAAATAGGCCACTGCCAAACCTAGTTTGGACCCAAAATAAATTAGTATAATATATTTTTATTTTTCAAAAGCTATTAAATTAGTTGTTTTTGCTACTGTTTATTCACTTTAGTGCATTTAAACATTTTATAAAAATGTGGTTTCTTCACCCTAATCACCTATGCATTAACTGGTACAACCCGAACATTTTGGTTTTAATATTTGAAAACTTTTGAGGTTTGCCTTTATTTTGAATTTGAATTTGAATCTGTTTCGAACTAATGCGAGATTAGCAATAGTTATTGAGGTGACGTGGCATCGTTAGCAGAGGTTACTGTAGCTTGATTATCCGGGCGTCACAATTCTCCTGCACTACAAGAAATCTCGTCCCGAAATTTAAGAGGTAGTGAAAGGGGGAATGGATTGGTTACTAATCTAGCGGGCCTTCTCAGTCGTGATTGCTCTCCTCGAAGAGGTTGATCCATAACGCTGATGTCTTCATACTTCAGCTTGAGATCATCATGATGAAGTCGGTATCCTTTCTTTGGGAACTCCATCGTACTTACGAATAGGAAAGGGGCAGCTTCAAAAGGACAGACCTCTACAAGGCTGCTTATCCGGTAGATAATATTAGGGAAGGTGGCAGAAAGTAACTCTCGAGGTGAAACTTAAGAAATTAACGAGAGCAAAATAATGAGGTTTCATGTGAAGGTTCGAGCGAGCAGGCAACAGTTCGATGCCCGAAATAGGGCGGGAAAGCGGCTCAAAGCAATCGGGAATAAGTATTGCGTCCGGTAACATATTTGATGATCTCTCGGAAGGTGGTTCGTGAATTACATACGAGGCCACACGCGAGGAACAACCTTGGGAAGAGGGGGTGCAGGAGAGTCAGGTTTCGATCCTGTGGAACTGTGGGTTATGGGCCCACCAAGTGGTTAAAAGTAGGAAAAGCGTTGATATCTTGCATGGTCATGATAGCAGGGCATGTCAGATAATAACCTGTCAGTTATGTCGGCAACAACATCGGTACCAAGGGCGAGGGATGAAGAGAACAATTTTCCTGCTCGTTGAAATGAGGCGGACCAATAGGCAAAGTTCTCATCCATCGGTGGTTACCGGAATGTCATCAACAATAGTAACAGGGTCTCATTGACAGAGTTGTACAATGAGGTGCTTACTAAGCATGGAATTATCACTGCATAGTTAAGTCAGATTACAAAAAAGGTTAGCAAGACAATGGAAACAAAAATGCGATTATCAGGTTTTAAACAGAAGAATGGAAAGGAAAATGTGTTTTAAACACATAATTCAGGGATATATCCTTCCCAAGGACAAGCAGAGCATGATATCCGTGGCAGGATATCATGTAGAAAACCCCGTAGGTAAGGGGAGAGAAATTTCATGACATTACCCATACAATGGTGTTTGGATAATTGAGCAAGAAACATTTAGCATTGGCATCAAATGTTCTTGTTGAAAATCGGAGTACCACAGATAGGCTTTGAGATAGCATTGACATGGTCATCAGGTAAGGATCAGGCTATGGATACACAAAGGACCCATCAGGAACAACTTATAGAATAAGTCTTACCATTTTCTCATGGAAGAAAGGATAAACTTACTAAAATGGAAACTATAACCACAAGTCCTCCGGCCAGGTGTGATGGGCATGACATCACCTTACCAATATATAAGGACCAGTGTTATAACTCTTGGAGATATGTCCCAACCATCATATCTGACCGGGATTCATATCTGATTGGTGTTAGGATATCTCAGACTCGGGGTGCCTGAGAAGAAGAGGTGCAACACAAGTGACGAGATGACATTATATGACTCTTGGGAAATGAACAATGAAAGTGAGTCCCGATCAAGGGTTCATCATTAAGCCAAGGGGAGGATGAGGAAGTGGTTGATGGACTCAGCAATAATTCAACGAGGTATCCAAAAGGATGCATCTCCACAATTATGTGGATAGGGAGATAGCATTTGTCAGATCAAATAATATAATGAAGTATGCTCGAGGAAAACATACACAAATTAAACATTGGTTGAAAGTGCGCCCGAATTATGGGTTGGGTTTTGCACGACAATGTCAGAATGGTGATTCATATCAATAGTCTAAGAACGAACGGATATGGCCAAGAAGTATCACTTGTACCAAGAATGCATAAGAGGTTGTTGAAATTCCCACAACATTCTTGACATAAAAGGTGGTAATATCCAAGGTAAAGAAGAACAATATGGGGTAGCAAGGAACTCAAGGTATAAAAACACGAACAGTTTGTGTCGAACGGAAGGCATAGTGGTAGATGATAAATCAAATCATCAAGGGCAAGGATGGTATTTCTCATCATGAATTCGATATAATATCTTGGAAGAGCTCAGGATGTTGCTGATGACCACGACACATTTGTCTAGAGATTTCATGAAGATGTAATCGGTCGGCGATGACATCAAGTCAAATGATGATGCAGCAAAGTCAAATAATACTTGAAGAAGAACTCATAAGAAGTTATGCAGTTCCGTGATAATCTCGAGATACCAGAGGGGGTAATACTCGATGACAGATCAAAGTGAGGTTGGACTGGGGTATTGCTCTATAGAAGACAAGCGCTTAAACTTGCACGCGAAATGGTATTTAAAGGAGAACATGGTCGAACCACGATTGCAAAAGGCCAGATCCCGGATATAAGATGAACTTATACCAAAGGAATAATTTAATTTAAGAGAAGCTTTAATGATAAGATCTACATCGTGTCCATGGGCATGAACACAAAGTTCAAGGTCGACTCCCACTTCTCCAATGCATAACCTTTCATTCACTTCTCACTTTCGAAGAAGTTGTAGTGTTGAAATTTTATCTGGAAAATACCAGAAGTGTATGACTCGTGAAAACTTTCGAGTTCACACAGTTTAGAGAAGGCATATGTTCAACCCATAGGGGCTTCTTAGAAACATATACCACAAGTTTCAAGAGTAAATATCACAAGCTCGAAAGTAGAGCAAGGTTGAGAAAGTAGATGATACCATTTACCAAAGGCATTATGTATCCGAGGGAAGGCTCACAAGGTTATTGAATATGAAGGACATGTCGGATAAAATCCATTAAAGGATCTGCGGTCTATAAACAGAGCTTGACGTGAGCATCGGCACACAACCAGAGGAAGTAACAATGCAAAGGCATTGGATTATGGAAACAACTGACTAATCCAGAGCTCAAATGCAAAGGAATTATGATTTTCATCAAGGGATCAGAAGCAATGTTCTGATTAGGGATGGATAAGTTGAATAGCCTTAGGGGTACAATCGACGGCAATTGGATTTGTTGAGAACCAGCTCATGTTTAAAATGACGTCTGAGCCGGAAAGATAGTATAAGGATCAACTGATGATTGCGTGCATTCGCACTCATGTTGATTAAGGGATCAAAATGACGGTGTCTAAGGATACTAACGAATATTGCAGACATATGGAAAGCATCCATCATGCAAGCAGACAAGTATTGCAGAGCAATAAGCTACTAAGGATTTTTGGAGGATCGAATAGTATTTCGGTGACATTGTGAAACACATGAACAATTGGGGGATGAGGATACTCGATAAGTGCGAGAATTATCGTAGGGGTATTCATGTGACAAAAACAGCAAGGCAGTAAGCTCAAAGGATTATCGAAACAACGACGAGTATTTCGGGGTATCTTGTAATAACAAGACCAACTGGGAATAAAATTAAGAACGACAGGTGTAAGTATTTATCCATAGGGATTTTTCACTGGTAGGGAATTGCAAAAGCAATGGCACAGAGTTGGGAGAACATCGGAGAGTATTATCAGAATCTTCTGTTGAAGCAGTCGATCATCTGTAATGAAGGGCTCTCAGGAGAAGTGATAAGATCCTAATGTTTAGATTTAGCAAATTCATTTAACCCGAATAGAAGAGAGTTCAGAGTCCAGAGTAAAGATCGAGGAGTAAAGATCTAATACCCAAAGTGGACGTGGCAGTAAGGCCAACAGCCATGTTAGTAGTTTTGTAATGTCCAGACTCAACTCGACCAGGAGTGTGGAAGGGGGATTCCTAAGGCAGTCGGCTCTGATACCAACTTGTGACGCCCCCGATTTGACCGTACACTAATCATACACGCAAACGTGTACGATCAAGATCAGGGACTCACGGGAAGATATCACAACACAACTCTACAAATAAAAAGTCATACAAGCATCATATTACAAGCCAGGGGCCTCGGGGGATCGAATAAAGAGCTCGATCATAGACGAGTCAGCGGAAGCAACAATATCTGAGTACAGACATAAGTTAAACAAGTTTGCCTTAAGAAGGCTAGCACAAACTGGGATACAGATCGAAAGAGGCGCAGGCCTCCTGCCTGGGATCCTCCTAAACTACTCCTGGTCGTCGTCAGCGGGCAGCACGTAGTAGTAGGCACCTCCGGTGTAGTAGGAGTCGTCGTCGATGGTGGCGACTGGATCCTGGGCTCCAACATCTGGTTGCGACAACCAGGTAGAAGGGATAGGGGGAAAAGAGGGAGAAAGCAACCGTGAGTACTCATCCAAAGTACTCGCAAGCAAGGAGCTACACTACATATGTATGCATTGGTATCAACTGGAATAAGGCTATCATATGTGGACTGAACTGCAGAATGCCGGAATAAGAGGGGGATAGCTAGTCCTTTCGAAGACTACGCTTCTGGCAGCCTCCGTCTTGCAGCATGTAGAAGAGAGTAGACTGAAGTCCTCCAAGTATCATCATAGCATAATCCTAACCGATGATCCTCCCCTCGTCGCCCTGTGAGAGAGCGATCACCGGTTGTATCTGGCACTTGGAAGGGTGTGTTTTATTAAGTATCCGGTTCTAGTTGTCATAAGGTCAAGGTACAACTCCAAGTCGTCCTGTTACCGAAGATCACGGCTATTCGAATAGATTAACTTCCCTGCAGGGGTGCACCACATAACCCAACACGCTCGATCCCATTTGGTCGGACACACTTTCCTGGGTCATGCCCGGCCTCGGAAGATCAACACGTCGCAGCCCTACCTGGCACAACAGAGAGGTCAGCACGCCGGTCTAAATCCTATGGCGTAGGGGTCTGGGCCCATCGCCCATTGCACACCTGCACGTTGCGTACGCGGCCGGAAGCAGAACTAGCCCCCTTAATACAAGAGCAGGCTTACGGTCCAATCCGGCGCGCGCCACTCAGTCGCTGACGTCACGAAGGCTTCGGCTGATACCACGACGTCGAGTGCCCATAACTGTCCCCGCGTAGATGGTTAGTGCGTATAGGCCAGTAGCCAGACTCAGATCAAATACCAAGATCTCGTTAAACGTGTTAAGTATCCGCGAACGCCGACCAGGGCCAGGCCCACCTCTCTCCTAGGTGGTCTCAACCTGCCCTGTCGCTCCGAAGTAACAGTCGAGGGCCGTCGGGAACCCAGGCCCACCTCTACCGGGATGGAGCCACCTGCCCCTTCAGCCCCCAACTCCGAACAGTACCACAGGTAATGTAACAGTGTAAAGTATATATATATGCCCGTGATCACCTCCCGAAGTGATCACGGCCCAGTAGTATAGCATGGCAGACGGACAAGAGTGTAGGGCCACTGATGGAACACTAGCATCCTATACTAAGCAGTAGGATAGCAGGTAATGGTAACAACAGTAGTAGCAAGGACAGGCTATGCATCAGGATAGGAATAACGGAAAGCAGTAACATGCTACACTACTCTAATGCAAGCAGTATAGAGAAGAGTAGGCGATATCTGGTGATCAAAGGGGGGGCTTGCCTGGTTGCTCTGGCAAGGAGGGGTCATCTTCGATGTAGTCAACACGAACATCGGCAGCGGTCTCGGAGTCTACCGGAAAGTGTAACGGAGGGGGAACACAATAAATAACAGAGCAATCAAATGTAACACAAAGCAAGACGCGGCAATACGTTGTGCTAGGGGTGACCTAACGTAGGGATAGGCGATACCGGCGAAGGGGGGGAATATCCGGGAAAGTATTCCCGGTGTTTCACGATTCCGGACAGATGAACCGGAGGTGAAATGTTGCAGTTCGCTATGCTAGGAACGCGTGGCAGACGAACGGGCTGCGTATTCGGATTCGTCTCGTCGTTCTAGGCAACTTTCATGTTGAAAATAATTTAATCCGAGTTACGGATTAAAAGATATGATTTTCTAAAGATTTTATTAATTTCTGGAATTTTAATTAATTATTTATTTAATTCAAAAATGGATTTATGACATCAGCATGAGGTCATGCTGACGTCAGCAGTCATCAGGGTTGACTGGTCAACCTGACCAGTGGGTCTCTGGTCAGTGACACATTTTTATTTAAACAAATTAATTAGCCTAATTAGTATTAATTAAGGGGGTGAGCCCCACTGTCATACACTGTTAGTTAATTAACAGTAGTTAATTAGGTTAATTAGCCATTAGATTAATTAATCTTAATTAGTTAATTTAATCAGATTTAATTAGTTAATTAATCAATCAATTAATTATTTTTATTATTTATTTATTTATTTTATTTTATTTTCATTCATTTTTTTATATAACCGATCTGGGCACGGGGCCCGTTGTCATTGGGCCAAAGGCCATAGCAGGCAAATGGGCACGGGTCTCGGGCGCGCGGGCGCCAGCCCGCTTGGGCGCTTGCCCAGGCCAACGGTGGCGGGCGCCAGCACGGGAGCGGGAGGCCAGTGGCGGGGACGACAGCACGGCGCCTGTTGGCCGCGGCGTCGGGTGGCGACGCGGGCGCGAGGAGAAGGCTGCGGGCAAGCAGCGGGGAGCTACGGTGAGCAGCGCGGGCGGGGAAGGGTGGATGCGTGACTGCGGCGCGAGGCAAGGCGGGGCGATGGCGCGGGCGGCAGAGGAGCAAAGCAGCGGAGCGGGGCCATGTCAGGGGCGCGCGCGCGAGTTGCGTGCATCGCAGGCGAGCGTGAGCGTGCCAGGGGGAAGGGCGGCGGTTGCAGCAGCAGGAGGTCGGGCGTGCGTGGGTACACGCCAGGTCGAGGCTAGGTGAGCAGGGGCGACGGGGCGGCGCTACGGTCGTGCGCGACGAGTGACAGCGCCGGTGACAGAGAACAAGGGGAGAGAGGGAGGGAGGCCGGAGCTCACGGCGAGGCGTAGGGCACGACGCTGTGGTGCTCGAGGTGGGGGCGGGGACGACACACGTGGAGGAGGCAGTCCGGTGAGGTGGCCGAGGCGGAGGCGCAGCTCCGTGCGGCGAGGATCGGCGGCGACGCGTCGTGGGGATGAGACGAGGTCGAGGTGGCGTTGGGCGACGGCAGAGCGGTGGCTGCCCAGTGACGAGGGGGCGACGGAGAGGAGAAGGGGATGCAGCGGTCCGGTGGGGAGGCGGCGCTGGCGAGGTGGCTTCGGGCGGCGGCGGCGGGGTCGGGGCGGTTGCCCCGATCTGGATCGTGGGGGGGGAGTGGGGAGAGTCTCGTTTAGGGTTTGGGTGCCAGGGGGGTTAGTAGGCGCGGCTGGGCCGGCCTGGTGTGAGCTGGGCCGGCCTGGTGTGAGCTGGGCCGCCTGGTCCAGTGGGGGAGGGGGGCTTCCTTTTTCTTCTTCTTTTTTTTGTTTGTTTTGTTTTCTTTTACTTTTTCTTATTTTTCTTTTCTATTTTCTTTTAGCTCCTAATTATTTTAGTTTCTTTAAAATACCAAGTTAGCACCTAACTTAGTATCATCAAAATAGGCCACTGCCAAACCTAGTTTGGACCCAAAATAAATTAGTATAATATATTTTTATTTTTCAAAAGCTATTAAATTAGTTGTTTTTGCTACTGTTTATTCACTTTAGTGCATTTAAATATTTTATAAAAATGTGGTTTCTTCACCCTAATCACCTATGCATTAACTGGTACAACCCAAACATTTTGGTTTTAATATTTGAAAACTTTTGAGGTTTGCCTTTATTTTGAATTTGAATTTGAATCGGTTTCGAACTAATGCGAGATTAGCAATAGTAATCGAGGTGACATGGCATCATTAGCAAAGGTTACTGTAGCTTGATTATCCGAGCGTCACATCCTAGCAAACCGTTGTTTGGCTATGTTACTGCTTTGCTCAGCCCCTCTTATAGCGTTGTTAGTTGCAGGTGAAGATTGAAGTTTGTTCCTTGTTGGAACATGGAGATGTTGTTCCTTGTTGGAACATGTTTACTTGTTGGGATATCACAATATCTCTTATTTAATTAATGCATCTATATACTTGGTAAAGGGTGGAAGGCACGGCCTTATGCCTGGTGTTTTGTTCCACTCTTGCTGCCCTAGTTTCCGTCATATCGGTGTTATGTTACCGGATTTTGCGTTCCTTACGCGGTTGGGTATAATGGGAACCCCTTGACAGTTCGCCTTGAATAAAACTCCTCCAGCAAGGCCCAACATTGGTTTTACCATTCGCCACCTAGCCTTTTCCTTCCCTTGAGTCGGCCGGCTCAAGGGTCATCTTTATTTAAACCCTCGGGGCAGTGCTCCTCTGAGTGTTGGTCCACCTTGCCAGCCGCCGGTGGACACCAGGGGCAACTCTGGGCTGGCCTACCGGAAGTTGACCTAGGACAATCTGAGTGTGCCCTGAGAAAGAGATATGTGCAGCTCCTATCGGGATTTGTCGGCACATTCGGGTGGCTTTGCTGGTCTTGTTTTATCATTGTCATAATGTCTTGTAACCGAGATTCTGAGTCTGATCGGGTCTTCCCGCTAGAAGGAATATCCTTCGTTGACCGTGAGAGCTTGTGATGGGCTAAGTTGGGACACCCCTGCAGGGATTTGAACTTCCGAAAGCCGTGCCCGCGGTTATGGGCAGATGGGAATTTGTTAATGTCCGGTTGTAGAAAACCTGAAGTTGACCTTAACTAAAATACATCAACCGCGTGCGTAACCGTGATGGTCTCTTCTCGGCGGGGTCCGGGAAGTGAACACGGTGTTGGAGTTATGCTTGACGTAGGTTGTTCTAGGATCACTTCTTGATCATAGTTGTTCGACCGTGCTTTTGCCTTCTCTTCTCGCTCTCTTTAGCGAATAGGTTAGCCACCATATATGCTAGTCGCTTGCTGCAGCTCCACCTCATACCTTTACCTTACCCATAAGCTTAAATAGTCTTGATCGCGAGGGTGCGAGATTGTTGAGTCCCCGTGGCTCAGAGATTACTTCAAAAACCAGCTTGCAGGTGCCGATGAGTCCGTGCAGATGACGCAACCAAGCTCGGGAGGAGCTCGATGAAGATCTTGTCCTTTGTGTTGTCTCGTTCTAATTGAGCAGTAGTTGAGCCTAGTTGGGGTCGATCGGGGACCTCATCACATTTGGGGTTCTTCTTTTATTTTGGTTCCGTAGTCGGACCTTGATTTTTTGGATGTTGTAATGCTTTATTCATGTAATTGTGTGAAGTGGCGATTGTAAGCCAACTATGTATCTCTTTCCCTTATGTATTACATGGGTTGTGTGAAGATTACCTCACTTGCGACATTGCTTTCAATGCGGTTATGCCTCTAAGTCGTGCTTCGACACGTGATAGATATAGCCGCATCGAGGTCGTTACACTGCGGGTGTGGCGTGTGCGCAGGTGTTCGAGCACGAGCTACAGCTCGTCTCGGACATGGAGGAGAAGGAGACCGGAGCCGCGTGGGTGGTGCTTTGCGGCTATTGCAAGAAAATGGAGAGGGTCGAATGTGTGCGGGAGGGTGCAGATGCATACGTGCGCTGAGGCGGTGCTCGAGCACGAGCTCGGGCTCGACTCGGGCGTGCAACTGTCGTGGTGTGGTCGCGGTGCGGCGACGCGAGGCATGCGGGCGAAGTAGAGCAAAACAGGGGAGGCGGTGGCCTGTGCACAGAGAGCGGCGGAGGAGGTCGGGCCCGATGCACCAAGGAACAAAACGGCAAGCTGAAGGAGGGAATTGGTTCTATAGAACGTTCCGTCCCTATTGGATACACACGGGCAACGAGGAGAGGTCGGAACACTCGCCGGAGACGAGGTCCGACGGAGGAGCGCTCGGGCTCGACAGAGAAGGATGAAACAGGGTATAATCGAAGGAGAAGAACTGATGAGGAGGTGCGACTGCTCACATTGAGGGGCTTGAAGGAGTCGTTCTAGCTTGGGGACGCAAGGAGCAACGGACTCGGCCGTCGACATGTTCACCCGAGGAAGAAGATGGAGATGATGGCGAGCAGAGAACGGCCTCCGACTTGGCGTCCATGTTGCAGGGGAAGAAGAGGATGTCGGCGCGGCGTACTGACGTCCCGCGGCGCCGTCAAGGAAGTAGGTGGTTGGCGGGAGCTCCAACGGCGGAGACGAGCTCTCGCACGTCTCGGAAATGGCGATCGGGTGGCTAGGCAACGGGCGCGTGCGAGCTCCTTACCTGTGGCAGCGGGCGGAGGAGAAAGAGGGAGGAGGAGGAACCCTAGGGCACGGCTGGGGTTAAATAGGGGGCGCGGGCACGGCTGGCTCGGCCACGGTGACCATGGCGTGCCTGTAAAGGAGAGGGGAGAGGTAGGAGAAAGATGGGTTAGTGCTACAGAAAAGCCACTGACGCGTGGGCCCAGCTATGCCACGTGGGATGAGTGAGAGAGAGGGGTATGTGAGTTTCAGGTGGAAAAAGGATCTGGAGGGCTAGGTGGGCTGTTGCGGGTGCGCTGAAGATGGGCCACTGCCGGGCTGCTCCCTGCTGCGTTGAGTTGTTGCTGCTCTTCCTTTTCTATTTCTTCAAACAAAAATAAAAGAACAAAAGCACAGAGGAATTGGAGAGCGTTTTGAGAGATATAAGAATATCCCTGGAGTCCAGAATTTGTGTAGAATTTGAATAAATTTCTTTGGGAATTTTTAAGGACAGAAAAATAATTCAAGTTTGAATTTAATTCAAACTTGAGCCATTTTTGAACCCTACCAAAACAACTCCAAAATGGATGATATTTGACAGAGAGGTATAAGGCATGGAATAAGATCATCAGGAAATAAATGAACATTAAAGGAGGAGGGAATAATGTCACTTGCAAAAACATGAGGAAGAAGGAAAGGAGAGGTGATGATACATGGGACATATGCATGGGGCAAGCAACAATGTAACATGCATGAATACAAACACACAATGCACATGATGACATGACAAGATGCAACACGCAAGCGAATGACATGGCAACGACAGCGAATAACTGGAGGACACCTGGCACATCGGTCTCGGGGCGTTACATGCATGATACTATATATATAGTATATGATACTCCCCACTATATAAGGCTCGCCATAGTGGTGGTATCATAGCCGACGATGTCATGTACTCGAAAATAACAAGTATGCTGATGTGGCAAAGAATTAAATATATATAAAGAAGGTTAGAGTAACATATAGGTAGATACCGTATCATGTTAAATGTGATGCTAATTTGTGTCTTGCATGGCAATAAATATGATCTATACTCTATGTATTATACTATGCGCTATAATTAATTAAAGGTAGTATCATACACTAGTATCATATATACTGTATATTCATGATACTAGTATGTGACAGTCTCCACTATACTCGTGATTTCTTACCGTGGAAAAAATTGGAGGCGAAACGTTGAAGTCATGTTTTCATTCGAACAAAAATATGATGGTAGGTAATGTAAATGTTTTCAAAGAGCACACGGTTCACTCACAAAAGCTGTGTGTCTATTAAACTGTGGCCAATGCACCCCCCCTCTGCCACGCACGTGATCTGAGTCATGCGTTCTGATTGGCCAGAACCCAAACCCCACGAATCATACATCTGCACCGTTGGATTCTCCTTGATTGAACGACGATCCTCATCCCTTTCGACAACACATGTAAATGTCTTCAAATAGCCCATCCCCAAAAATGTTTTCAAATAGCACACGGTTCACACACAGAAGCCGTGTGCCTACCAAACCGTGGTTGATGCCCCCCCTTTGCTGCGCGCGCGATCTGAGTCGTGCGTTCTGATTAGCTAGAACCCAAACCCCATGGATCGTACATTTGCAGCATTGGATGGTCCCAGATCGAACAACAATCCTCATCCCTTTCGACAGGAAATGCAGTCCGGCTAGGAATTGATTTATATGCCAACATGCATGGTAAATGCCAAAAATGTCTTACATATAGCAGACGAGACCTGAAATGCGCCAGCAAATCAAACCCGTGGTAAAATTGTGATTGGTTTACATGGGAAAAATTTAGAGGTGAAACGATGAACTCACATCTTCATTTCAAAATTAGTGCGTCTTCATTTCAAACGAAATTATTCTGTTTGTGCACACGAGCACTTAGAGGCAAAAGTTTGCATAGGCCTTTCCACGCGCGCGGTGACCGGGGATATTTTTCACCCTTTTCACCTAGGCCACCAACACCCAGAGTCCCCAACACCCCCACCGCCCGCCCGCATTTCACTCGACTAGTCCACCCAATCTCCTTCGCCAGCTCCCCCTCCCCCAGATCCACAGCAGAACCCTCTCCGGCGTTGTCGTGCTCACCCTGGCCGTGTGCCTGCTCTTCGGCGTCAAGCCTACCTCCACTACTGTTCCCAACACGCGGCGTCCCGCGCCTCGCCGTCTTCGTTTGCTCGCCAGCCATCCTTGAGCATATCGATGCAGTAACCCTCGCCTCTCCTGTGGTCCGGCCAGGTTTGCATTAAGAAGCCTGTTAGTTACTCCTCTCCATCGCGGTGAGGCATATTTCCTCGCAATCCCTCTTCCAATTTCATTCTGTATGTTCCCAAATTGGCTATAAAATAACGGAGAGCGTATATATGTTCATTATTTACCTTCCTTACTACATATAAGTTGTATTTGTTCCAATAAGTTACTACTTATTTACATATCGCGGGCGCCCGAGTCACACAAACTTAACAAATTAGCCGTAAATTTTCTAAATTATTGCATGCCATGTTTAGAAAGCTTGATACCAAGTTGTTAGTTTTATGCTTATCCTCCTTTCCTGAGTTTCGCATGTGTTCTCTGTAGATGCCGAGTAGCAGCGACAACACTCATGCTTCCGGCCATGTATCTTCATCTGATTTGGACAACCCTAGGTCTTCAGCAGATTGTGAGGGATCAAGTAGTCTTGAACGTGATAGAGCTGCAGCAATTACCCTTCCAGCCAGGATATGGAGGAACGCTCCAAGGAAGCCCACACACCAGCCTAAAGGTGTATATGAAGTAAATGAGATTGGTTTAAAGTCTTGGGCTCCAACTAAACCAAATAAAGCACACATGAGGTTCAGGAGTGTGTGTGGATTTGTTGGTAGGGCAAGGCTCAACATTAATCTGCATGGGGTTCAAAAGGCTGACATAGAAAGACGGCAAAGGATAGTCCGAGAGATCATGGATCACTTCAACGTTCCAGAGCAATGGAGAATGCAGGTGGAACACGCTGCACTGAAGAAGGCTAGGGATGCTTGGAGAAACTGGAAGCATGTGTTGTACAAGAAGTACTTGAGTGAAGGCAAGGACACAATCCCCGCATACCCCCAAATTACAAAGGCAGACTGGGCAGAATTCAAAAGGGTCAAGGCAACTAAAGAGTTTGTTGAGAAGAGTTTCAAGCAATCGGAACTTCAGAAGAAGAACATACACCACCACCGTATGGGTGTGGCAAGATACTACGACATGAAACTGATATGGGAACAGGAGGACAAAGAAGCAGTAGCGGCGGGTGGGAATCCGGCCTTTAATGAAATCAGGGGTGAACGCGCCAGAGACTACTTGCAGGCACGTGCAAAGAGGCGTGATGATGGAACTTATTACTTTGAAAACGCACGTGACGCCAAACTATATGAAGTGATGTTAGAGGCTTCCAGGATCCCTGGAAGGTTCTACAGGAACTCAGGCCCATGTGACATTCTGTCCATTGTGCTGGAAACAAAAGAGCCCCCCTGGCCGTGCAAGGGGTATAGGTGTTAATGTCTTTCACAATAGGGCTTTCACACTCAACAAAGAAGAGAGGCTCAGAATGAAAAAAGCGAGGAGTGAAATGAAGCAGAACGCATTGTATGAAAGGTTGAGGAAGGAGATTTATCCGGCTGTTCGAAATGATGTTGAGGAGTCAATGATGATGCGGAAGACTCTAACACTGATAGATAGCCAGCAGATGGGAGGGGAGGCGGGCATGGAGGATGCTGCTTATTGCGCGACAACGCTGCACAAGAGTAGATGTGCATCAGCTGACCCCAGCGACACTGAGACTGCAGCTGCTTGATACGTCTCCAACGTATCTATAATTTTTGATTGCTCCATTCTATATTATCTACTGTTTTGGACTATATTGGGGTTTATTTACCACTTTTATATTATTTTTGGGACTAACCTTTTAACCGGAGGCCCAGCCCAGAATTGTTGTTTTTTGCCTATTTCAGTGTTTCGGAGAAACAGAATATCAAACGGAATCCAAACAGAATAAAATCTTCGGGAACGTGATTTTCTCACCGAACGTGATCCAGGAGACTTGGACCCTACTCCAGGGGGTCAAAGAGGAGGTCACGAGGGTGGGGGCGCCCCCCTAGGGTGCGCCCCCTGCCTCGTGGGCCCCTCGGTGCTCAACCGACGTACTCCTTCCTCCTATATATACCTACGTACCCCCAAACAATCAGAACAGGAGCCAAAAACCTAATTCCACCGCCGCAACTTTCTGTATCCATGAGATCCCATCTTGGGGCCTATTCCGAAGCTCCGCCGGAAGAGGGCCGTCATCACGGAGGGCTTCTACATCATCATAGCCTCTCCGATGAAGTGTGAGTAGTTTACCTCAGACCTTCGGGTCCATAGTTAGTAGCTAGATGGCTTCTTCTCTCTCTTTCAATCTCAACACAAAGTTCTCCCCCTCTCTTGTGGAGATCTATTCGATGTAATCTTCTTTTTGCGGTGTGTTTGTTGAGATCAATGAATTGTGGGTTTATGATCAAGTCTATCTATGAATAATATTTGAATCTTCTCTGAATTCTTTTATGTTTGATTGGTTATCTTTGCAAGTCTCTTCGAATTATCCATTTGGTTTGGCTAACTAGATTGGTAGTTCTTGCCATGGGAGAAGTGCTTAGCTTTGGGTTCGATCTTGCGGTGTCCTTACCTAGTGATAGAAGGGGCAGCAAGGCATGTATTGTATCGTTGCCATCGAGGATAAGATGGGGTTTATTTCATATTGCATGAATTTATCTCTCTACATCATGTCATCTTGCTTAAGGCGTTACTCTGTTTTTAACTTAATACTCTAGATGCATGTTGGATAGCGGTCGATGAGTGGAGTAATAGTAGTAGATGCAGAATCGTTTCGATCTACTTGTCACAGACGTGATGCCTATATACATGATCATGCCTAGATATTCTCATAACTATGCTCAATTTTGTCAATTGCTCAACAGTAATTTGTTCACCACCATAGAATACGTATGCTCTTGAGAGAAGCCCCTAGTGAAACCTATGGCCCCGGGGTCTATTCTCATCATATCAATCTCCATCACTTTAATCTTGCTTTGCTTTTTTACTTTGCCTTTACTTTTTACTTTGCATCTTTATACCAAAAATACCAAAAATATTATATCTATCTGATCTCACTCTCGTAAGTGACTGTGAAGGGATTGACAACCCCTAATCGCGTTGGTTGCGAGTAGCTATCGCTTTGTGCAGGTACGAGGGACTTGAGCGTGGCCTCCTACTTGATTGATACCTTGGTTCTCAAAACTGAGGGAAATACTTACGCTACTTTGCTGCATCATCCCTTCCTCTTTGGGGAAAACCTACGCAAGCTCAAGACGTAGCAACAAGGATTTCTGGCGTCGTTGCCGGGGAGTCTATGCAAAAAGTCAACATACCAAGTACCCATCACAATTCCTATCTCTTGCATTACATTATTTGCCATTTGCCTCTCGTTTTCCTCTCCCCCCACTTCACCCTTGCCGTTTTATTCGCCCTCTCTCTCTCTATCTATCCTCCCTCTCTATTTGCCTCTTTTGCCCGTTTTCTCTTGTTTGCTCATGTGCTAGTTTGCTTGCTTGTCATTATGTCTGAAATTAGGGAAGTTATCGCCAATATGGGTGATAACAATATCATGGAAAATTCTGATGCTCCTGCTGAAGAACCCCCTGCCTACCATACAAAAAGATTTCGAATCGGTAGTGGTAATATTATTGGAAAAGGAGTTATTCAAGATTTCTTTACTTGTGCCGGTGCTTTGCCCTCTATGGGCGGTTCTATTCTCCATAGAACTAGTAGTCTTGCGGACGCTATTGCCATGCTTATTGTTTAACTTGAAAGGTAATTTATGCATATGCACCCATCTATACAAAGAGTTTTCCTAGAATTTTCTAATATCGAGCATTCCTCTATTAAGCGTGCCACTACTATCTTTTTGGCTCATGAATTCAGATTTATAATAAAATAAGCCAAAGAAATCTTTACGCACTATAGGGTGGACGCTGGTCGTCCTCCCATAGAATCTATCCTCTTCGATCAAGAAGAAATTATGCGCTTTCAATCTCCTGACTATGTTGCTTTTAATGAAAACCTCAGAAAAAAGGTGCCAACCAATGTTTTAATTGATAGAATATCTGAACTTAATGATGATTTGGCTATTCGAAATAATGAGCTAGGATACTCTCTTGAGCCTAGGCTCACAAAGTTCTGTCAAAAGAATGCTTATAATGATGAATGTGTTGTACATTACGAAGGGCCGAAAGAGGAACCTATACCTCCTAAAATTGATCTTGGGGACTTCTGTCCGATTACATTTAGCCCTTTTGATTACTTTTGCTTTCCTCAAAGAAAACTTTCTGCTGAACGTAGAGAATATGAAATGAGCTTCACCGATCTATCTTATTACTATGGCAATACTTAGATCTATCCTTGCTTTTATGCCTAACTAGGGGCGTTAAACGATAGCGCTTGTTGGGAGGCAACCCAATTTTATTTTTATTCCATGCTTTTTGCTCCTGCTTAGTAATAAATAAATTATTTATCCTCTGTTTTGGTTGTGTTTTTTTGTGTTTAATTAGTGTTTGTGCCAAGTAGAACCGTTGGGAAGACTTGGGGAAAGTCTTGTTGAACTTGCTGTAAAAAAACAGAAACTTTACCGCTCACGAGAACTGCTGTCATTTTTATTTGAAGAGTGATATTTAGTTAATTATTTTTGCAGATGATTAATAGATAAATTCCTCACGTTCAGCAATTTATTTTAGGATTTTTCGGGTTCCAGATCTTGTGCTAGCTACAGATTACTACAGACTGTTCTGTTTTTGACAGATTCTGTTTTTCATGTGTTGTTTGCTTATTTTGATGAATCTATGGATAGTAAAATAGTTTATAATCCATAGAGAAGTTGGAATACAGTAGGTTTAACACCAATATAAATAAAGAATGAGTTCATTACAGTACCTTGAAGTGGTCTTTTGTTTTCTTTCGCTAACGGAGCTCACGAGTTTTTTATTTTGAGTTTTGTGTTGTGACGTTTTCAAGTTTTGGGTGAATTCTTTTGATGGATCATGGAACAATGAGTGGCAAGAGCCTAAGCTTGGGGATGCCCATGGCACCCCCAAGATAATCCAAGGACACCAAAAAGTCAAAGCTTGGGGATGCCCCAGAAGGCATCCCCTCTTTCGTCCACTTCCATCGGTAATTTACTTGGAGCTATATTTTTATTCACCAACACGATATGTGTTTTGCTTGGAGCGTCTTGTATTATTTGTGTCTTTATGTCTTAGTATGCCACAATCATCCTTGCTGTACACACCTTTTGAGAGAGCCATACATGAATTAAAATTTGATAGAATACTCTATGTGCTTCACTTATATCTTTTGAGCTAAGTAGTTTTGCTCTGTGTGCTTCACTTATATATTTTGAACTATGTAGTTTTGCTCTATGTGCTTCACTTATATATTTTGAGCTAAGTAGTTTTGCTCTATGTGCTTCACTTATATCTTTTGTGCGTTATAATTTTGCTCTATGTGCTTCACTTATATCTTTTGAGCGTTATAATTTTGCTCTATGTGCTTCACTTAGATCTTTTAGAGCACGGTGGTGGATTTGTTTTAAAGAAACTATTGATCTCTCATGCTTCACTTAAATTATTTTGAGAGTCTCTTAATAGCATGGTAATTTGATTAATAATAATATGCTTGGTATTCAAGATTTGTGAAACTTCCTTTTGAGTGTGTTGAATACTAAGAAAAGATTGAAGCATGATAATTGTTTTGAGATATGGAGGTGATAATATTAAAGTCATGCTAGTTGAGTAGTTGTGAATTTGAGAAATACTTGTGTTGAAGTTTGTGATTCCCGTAGCATGCACGTATGGTGAACCGTTATGTGATGAAGTCAGAGCATGATTTATTTATTGATTGTCTTCCTTATGAGTGGCGGCCGGGGACGAGCGATGGTCTTTTCCTACCAATCTATCCCCCTAGGAGCATGCGCGTAATACTTTGCTTTGATAACTTCTAGATTGTTGCAATAAGTATATGAGTTCTTTATGACTAATGTTGAGTCCATGGATTATACGCACTCTCACCCTTCCACCTTTGCTAGCCTCTCTAATACCGCGCACCTTTCGCCGGTATCATACACCTACCATATACCTTCCTCAAAACAGCCACCATACCTACCTACTATGGCATTTCCATAGCCACTCCGAGATATATTTCCATGCAACTTTCCACCATCTAGTTCATCATGACACATTCATCATTGTCATATTGCTTAGCATGATCATGTAGTTGACATAGTATTTGTGGCAAAGCCACCATTCATAATTTCTTCATACTTGTCATTCTTGATTCATTGCATATCCCGGTACACCGCCGGAGGCATCCATATAGAGTCATACTTTGTTTTAGAATCAAGTTGTAATCATTGAGTTGTAAATAAATAGAAGTGTGATGATCATCATTTAATAGAGCACTGTCCCAAAAAAAACAGAAAGTCCAAAGAAAAAAAAAGAAGGCCCAAAAAAAGGAAAATAAATAAAAAGGGGCAATGCTTCTATCTTTTTTCCACACTTGGGCTTCAAAGTAGCACCATGATATAGCAAGTCTCATATATTGTGCTTCAAAGTAGCACCATGTTCTTCATATAGAGAGTCTCATATGTTGTCACTTTCATATACTAGTGGGAATTTTACATTATAGAACTTGGCTTGTATATTACAATGATGGGCTTCCTCAAAATTGCCCTAGGTCTTCGTGAGCAAGCAAGTTGGATGCACACCCACTAGTGCATCCGTTGCATGGCAATCCCTACTCACTCACATTGATATCTATTGATGGGCATCTCCATAGCCCGTTGATACGCCTAGTTAATGTGAGACTATCTTCCCCTCCTTTTTGTCTTCTCCACAACCACCATTCTATTCCACCTATAGTGCTATATCCAAGGCTCATGCTCATGTATTGCGTGAAGATTGAAAAAGTTTTGAAAAAGTTAGAGTACGAAACAATTGCTTGGCTTGTCATCGGGGTTGTGCATGATTTAAATTCTTTGTGTGGTGAAGATGGAGCATAGCCAGACTATATGATTTTGTAGGGATAACTTTCTTTGGCCATGTTATTTTGAGAAGACATAATTGCTTGGTTAGTATGCTTGAAGTATTATTATTTTTATGTTAATATAAACTTTTGTCTTGGATCTTTCGAATCTGAATATTCATACCACAATTAAGAAGATTTGCATTGAAATTATGCCAAGTAGCACTCCGCATCAAAAATTCTCTTTTTATCATTTACCTACTCGAGGACGAGAAGGAATTAAGCTTGGGGATGCCTCATACGTCTCCAACGTATCTATAATTTTTGATTGCTCCATGCTATATTATCTACCGTTTTGGACTATATTGGGCTTTATTTTCCACTTTTATATTATTTTTGGGACTAACCTTTTAACCGGAGGACAAACCCAGAATTGCTGTTTTTTGCCTATTTCAGTGTTTCGGAGAAACAGAATATCAAACGGAGTCCAAACGGAATAAAATCTTCGGGAATGTGATTTTCTCACCGAACGTGATCCAGGAGACTTGGACCCTACTCCAGGGGGTCAAAGAGGAGGTCATGAGGGTGGGGGCCCCCCCTAGGGTGCGCCCCCTGCCTCGTGGGCCCCTCGGTGCTCCACCGATGTACTCATTCCTCCTATATATACCTACGTACCCCCAAACGATCAGAACAGGAGCCAAAAACCTAATTCCACCACTACAACTTTCTGTATCCACAAGATCCCATCTTGGGGCCTGTTCCGGAGCTCCGCCGGAAGAGGGCCGTCATCACGGAGGGCTTCTACATCATCATAGCCTCTCCGATGAAGTGTGAGTAGTTTACCTCAGACCTTCGGGTCCATAGTTAGTAGCTAGATGGCTTCTTCTCTCTCTTTGAATCTCAATACAAAGTTCTCCCCCTCTCTTGTGGAGATCTATTCGATGTAATCTTCTTTTTGCGGTGCGTTTGTTGAGACCGATGAATTGTGGGTTTATGATCAAGTCTATCTATGAATAATATTTGAATCTTCTCTGAATTCTTTTATGTATGATTGGTTATCTTTGCAAGTCTCTTCGAATTATCCGTTTGGTTTGGCCAACTATATTGGTAGTTCTTGCCATGGGAGAAGTGCTTAGCTTTGGGTTCGACTTGCGGTGTCCTTACCCAGTGACAGAAGGGGCAGCAAGGCACGTATTGTATCATTGCCATCGAGGATAACAAGATGGGGTTTATTTCATATTGCATGAATTTATCTCTCTACATCATGTCATCTTGCTTAAGGTGTTACTCTGTTTTTAACTTAATACTCTAGATGCATGCTGGATAGCGGTCGATGAGTGGAGTAATAGTAGTAGATGCAGAATCGTTTCCATCTACTTGTCACGGACGTGATGCCTATATACATGATCATGCCTTGATATTCTCATAACTATGCTCAATTCTGTCAATTGCTCAACAGTAATTTGTTCACCCACCGTAGAATACTTATGCTCTTGAGAGAAGCCACTAGTGAAACCTATGCCCCCGGGTCTATTCTCATCATATCAATCTCCATCACTTTAATCTTGCTTTGCTTTTTACTTTGCCTTTACTTTTTACTTTGCATCTTTATACCAAAAATACCAAAAATATTATATCTATCAGATATCACTCTCGTAAGTGACCGTGAAGGGATTGACAACCCCTAATCGCGTTGGTTGCGAGTAGCTATCGCTTTGTGCAGGTACGAGGGACTTGAGCGTGGCCTCCTACTGGATTGATACCTTGGTTCTCAAAACTGAGGGAAATACTTATGCTACTCTGCTGCATCATCCCTTCCTCTTTGGGGAAAACCAACGCAAGCTCAAGACGTAGCACTGCTCGTGATGATGCTATATCTGATCTATCTGGAATGAAACATAGACTGAAGGGCGTGCTTACACATTATGAAGGTACATTAAAATGTGCAACAGCCTGGGTTTTCCCACCCTTCTTGGAAGATGGCCTCTTCTTGGACAATGTGCCATTGAAGCCGGGCTGTCTGAAGTACAACGTGACTGAAGTAAAGCCTGGATTCAATGAATTTGCCCTGAAGAATGTCCTAGGAGACTTTGATGAGCAAAGGGCCTTGGGAGAAACACTGTTACATCACATCGAGTGGCCACGAAAGGAAATAGAGTTCAGCAATAAGATCCCTGAAGCCCCGCCAAGAGCAACCACTGCCGCCCCTCAACCGGTGATGCTCTCCTTGCCACAGCATCTCTCACGGGCTGATGCATCAACCTGTGATCAGCCGGCCTTACTTTGTGGCGTACAGGCCATGTCATCCTCCGCCCCAAAGCAGCAAGTGGAAAGGCTTACAACTGTTGAAGACGTAGCACTGGTTCAGATGCCGGCTGCTGAAGCAGCGGGGGGGAGACCCAGCTGCAGCACATGCTCAGCAGACCAACCTGGTGGAACATACTGCTAAGAGTCTGATGCTTCGGAACCACCTGCTAAGTTGTCTGTAGGTCCAGAACCAACTGCTCATCAGTCCGTCGGTCCGCAGTCGCGTGAGCAGCATACCAATGTGTCAGCACTTCCTGCTCAGCAAATGAATGCGTTGGCACGGCCTCCTCAGCACACCGACAAGTTGGCACCACCTGCGCAGAAACCCGACATAGCTTCAACGCATGGTCAGCAGTCCAATGCCTTTGCTCCTACAGCCCAGCAGTCCATCGCAGCAGCACCGCCAGCTCAGCGGTCCGACATAGATAAACCATTTGCTAAGCAGTCCGTCCAAGATTCACCGTCTGCTCGGCAGTCTACCTTGCAGATGACCAGACGTTCTGCCAGAAATGCTTCAAGTACCAAGAAGGAAATGGCCAAAAAGGCTACACCCATGACCACGAGGAAGCGCATCGGGAGAGTGAAGAGGAAAGAGAACGATTGCCTCTTACTTAAAGCACTCATCGCCCAGAACCAAATTAACAACAGCTTGTTCGAATCAGGGAGTAATATTATTTCTAACGCCATCGATGATGAAGAAGTACGTTTGTTGCTTGCCAAAAGTAAAGCATACATACTTGAAGCACGCAATTACGTCCATGGCCAGCCATTTCTTGTTGGCGAATACTTTGATGAGTCCAGCTCCAGTTGCGACGAGTTGCATGAATATTGCATGGATCAAATGTCAGTAGGTCATCATTCTTTGCTAGTCCACTACAATAGAGATCATTTCAGACACGATGCTACACTACAAGAAATATGTCAACTAGTGACCTTCTGTAAGTGACCCTGGAAGAATTGGTCATAGATCTATGACCATTTGAGACCAATTGGTCAAAAGCTGTTCAGGGGGCTCCAAACCCTAAACCATTGCGACCATTTTGGTCAGAAAGGTCGTAATTTCCTTACACGAAATGGTCATAAAGCAAACAATGCTAGTCCGCTGCCTTATTTCTAGTTGTTAACGACCAATATAGATGGTCATAGCCTTGTATATTGTGGTGGGTTGCTATGACTAGGCGCCACCTTATCAGTTTTGCCTATGTGTCATGTCCATGTGGCAGTTTTTGCCCTAGGTTGTGAAGCAACCTATATTTTTTTGAATTTTTTATGCCCGTATCAAAATGCGGTCAAAACGGCGGGAATGGCCGTTCCTAGCTAAATGGTTGAATCTTGGATATTTTTGGTTTTTCTCTAATTAAATATATACTTATGTACCTAAAAATGATTTTTGGAAAAAATAAAGAGCAAACTATGAGGCAGCTGCAGTTCAAATTTGACCCGCCTCCACCTGAATCAGCAGAAGTTTGTCTTTTTCACAAGAGGTGGATCAAATCTTTTGACAACCAACCGTTCGGTCATTTGTGCATTAAATATGGCCTAATATTTTATAAAATTGATTTGGTCCCATTTTGCAACAAATATATGGTAGGTCCTTCACAAAAAAAACCTCATTTCAGGCTCTCGAAAAATGAAAAATGATTTTTTCGTTCAAAGAAAATGAAAACTTCCTAAGGCAACATTGTTTGCCATTCCAAGATGCACCGTTGTGCACGATATGAGATCATTTGAACAAACTATGCCATGAATGTGGCCATAAGATTGATCATTTGGCTTGAATGCCATTGATCTCCACGCACGATAGCTCGTTTCTGAGAACACTTTTTTAGAAGAATTATCGTATTACAAGTTTATTATTTTTCCTGGTAACTTGGTCACATATAATGACACAATGCGAAGGTTTTGCTTTTTTTGATTTTGTTTGAACTTTTTATGCCTGTTTCAAAATGCGGTCAAAACGGCGGGAATGACCGTTCCTAGCTAATGGTTGAATCCTGGATTTTTTGGTGTTTCTCTAATTAAATAGATACTTATGTACCTAGAAATGATTTTTGGAAAAAATAAAGATCAAATTATGAGGGAGCTGCAGTTCAAATTTGACCTGCTTCCAACTGAATCGGCGGAAGTTTGTCTTTTCACCAGAGGTGGATCAAATCTTTTGACAACCAACCGTTTGGTCATTTTTGCATTAAATATGGCCTAATATTTTATAAAATTGATTTGGTCCCATTTTGCAACAAATATATGGTAGGTCCTTCACAAAAAACCTCATTTCAGGCTCTCAAAAAATGAAAAATGATTTTTTCGTTCAAAGAAAATGAAAACTTCCTTAAGCAACATTGTTTGCCATTCTAAGATGCACCCTTGTGCATGATATGAGATCATTTGAACAAACTATGCCATGAATGTGGCCATAAGATTGATCATTTGGCTTGAATGCTATTGATCTCCATGCATGGTAGCTCGTTTCTGAGAACACCTTTTTAAAAGAATTATCGTATTACAAGTTTATTATTTTTCCTAGTAACTTGGTCACATATAATGACACGATACGAAGGTTTTGCATTTTTTGATTTTTTTTAATTTTTTATGCCCGTTTCAAAATGTGGTCAAAACGGCGGGAATGACCGTTCCTAGCTAATGGTTGAATCTTGGATTATTTTTGGTGTTTCTCTAATTAAATATATAATTCTGTATCTAGAAATGATTTTTGGAAAAAAATAAAGAGCAAACTATGAGGCAGCTGCAGTTCAAATTTGACCTGCTTCCACCTGAATCGGCGGAAGTTTGTCTTTTTCACCAGAGGTGGATAAAATCTTTTGAACACCAACCATTTGGTCATTTATGCATTAATTATGGCCTAATATTTTATAAAATTGATTTGGTCCCATTTTGCAACAAATATGTGGTAGGTCCTTCACAAGAAAACCTCATTTCAGGCTCTCGAAAAATGAAAAATGATTTTTTCGTTCAAAGAAAATGAAAACTTCCTTAGGCAATATTGTTTGCCATTCCAAGATGCACCCTTGTGCACGATATGAGATCATTTGAACAAACTATGCCATGAATGTGACCATAAGATTGATCATTTGGCTTGAATGCCGGTGATCTCCACGCATGATAGCTCGTTTCTAAGAACACTTTTTTGAAAAGAATTATCGTATTACAAGTTTATTATTTTTCCTGCAAACTTGGTCACATATAATGACACAATGCGAAGGTTTTTCATTTTTTTGATTTTTTCTGAATTTTTTATGCCCGTTTCAAAATGCGGTCAAAACGGCGGGAACGACCGTTCCTAGCTAATGGTTGAATCTTGGATTTTTTTTGGTGTCTCTATAATTAAATAGATACTGATGTACCTAGAAATGATTTTTGAAAAAAATAAAGAGCAAACTATGAGGCAGCTGCAGTTCAAATTTGACCCGCTTCCTGCTAAAACGGCGGAAGTTTGTCTTTTTCAATAGAGGTGGATCAAATCTTTTGACAACCAACCATTTTGTCAATTTTACATTAAATATGGACTAATATATTATAAAAATGATTTGGTCCCATTTTGCAATAAATATATGGTAGGTCATTTACAAAAAAACTCAATTTAGGCACTCGAAAAATAGAAAATTATTTTTTTGATCAATTTAGATGGTCATAATGTCGTAAATTGTCGATCCAATGGCGGTCCTCAGCCCTTCCACACCATCCCCGAAACCCTAGCTCTGGCCTGTGGTCATTTTGCATCCACCCTCCTGCCTCCTTTCTTTCCCTCGCTCTCTTCTCCTCCTCTCCTCTTCCAGATCTGTCGAGCTCCCCTCGCTCTCCTTGATCCATATCGCCATGCTATGCTCCTCCCTCCCTCCCCTCCGGCAAGATCCCCATGCTCTGCTCCTCCCTCCCTCTCTCCCCTCCGGCAGCCTCCCTCTCCTCGATCCGCAACCAATCAAACCGCAACCAATCCCCCACCCCACCCTTCCTCCCTCTCACTCGCGCAAGTGCAGGCGAAGGGCACAACGCCCAATCCAAGGCGGCACCGTCCTCGTGCGCGCTCGCGGTGGCCATGACGGCGCAGGCGCTCGCGCCGCCGCCGCCGAAGCCGCGGTAGCTCAGCCTGGCGGACCTCAGGGCCGTCTCCGTGCTCGGCCGCGGTGCCAAGGGCGTCGTCTTCCACCTCATGCCCGAGGGCAAGGGCGGTGCCGGCGATGTCGCAATGGCACTCAAGTCGGTCTGGCGGGAGGCTGCGCGGCACAAGAAGAGCGGCGGGAGTGGCAGCGGGGACGGACACCGGAGGATTTGGTTCGAGCGCGACGTGCTCCTGGCCCTGCGCCACCCGCTGCTCCCCGCCCTCCACGACGTCCTCGCCACCGACGCCGTCGTCGGCTTCGCCATCGACCGCTGCGGCGGCGACGACCTCAACTCCCTCCGACGCCGCCAGACCGAGAAGATGTTCTCCGACTCCGTCATACGGTACGCGCTCAACCAACGCCCTTACGCTACGCACTACCGTAGGAGAAATGGGTAAGATTTGATCCGTGAACTCATCCGTGAACACCGTCTTCTTCTTCGCGGAGCTGGCGCTGCTGCAGTACGGTCTAGTGCAGTCCAAGCCCTCCATGGTCGCCGCGACTGTTGTCTACGCGGCCAGGCTCCCCCTAAAGAAGACTCCTCTGTGGACCGACACTCTGAAGCACCACACTGGCTTGACTGAAGCACAACTGATGTAAGCATGCACGCTACTGAATCCCTCGTAGCTTGAATCTGTGATGATTTCATTCAGGGGGAGTGACTTATTTTGTGTGATGATTGGTTTCAGGGACGCGGCCAAGATCCTGGTGGCCTCGCACTCCACCGCGCCTGACAGCAAGCTGAAGGTCTTCTACAAGAAGTACTTGAGCGATAAGCTGGGAGGAGTCGCCCTTCCAGATTAGATCATGCTTGGCTACTCGACAATGTATTTTCGTCTATAGATGCATCTTATTCTTGTTGAGAATCGTTCGGATGTAGATCTATTTTTACCTGTTAATCTGATTTAGTTTAGGACTAAATGCTTTGTTGTTTTTGTAGTATTAGTCAGATTTAGTAACTGTTTTTTTGTTTTTAATATTTTCATGTTGATATGTAAGCCCATCTAAATGGGTTGTCATACATCCTTATAATTGTCTGTCACAGATAATCATTAGTACGCATCCAACTATTGATATCTGCAAGTATCTATATTTCATACATCCAAAAATTGACTACTTAAGCTGGACTTCTGGAGTGACTGTTGTTCACAAGCCCCTCGTCGGTCGGCTGATCATCCTCCAGCACTAGCCACACCGATCAGCTTCCCACACCGGTGGAGGAACCTCGTACTGGTTCTAGATTATTTACGCTTGTAAATAAATATTGTAGTTCAGTTTGTCGCAGCTATGATTGAAGTTCAATAGAGACAGTTCTGCTTGCCTACGACTATAGTTATAGTCACTTGTTGGGCTGATTTCAAGCAGACTGCTTAGTGTTGACTGTGCCATGCTATTGTTATTGACTTGCTGCTTGTGTCTTAAATAAATATATGCGAAGGTAGACACGATCTTTGTTGCTTGTGTCTTAAATAAATAAATAAAATTCTGTAATGATGATCTGAAATTTCACACAGGTGAACATTGGTGCTGTCGCCGCCGCTGTGCCAGTTGGAGGTGTTGCTGCTGCATCTGGTGGAGCTGCAGCTACCGCCCCAAAGGGCAAACGTTCATCAGACACAACCCCATAATAGGGTCTCAAGGTTCTGTTCCCCATCGCCCCTCTTTGTAAATTACTGAAATGAAAATGGCCAGGCCTGATGTGCCTCCTGTATCTATTGCTCGATTTGTTATGATTTGATTCACCAAGAGTGATTCTTCTACTATCTTGTAGTAAGATTAAATGGAACAACGAGGGATGTTTCTAAGTTGGTTATTGCTAGAATAATTCATCAACTTGAGATATGCTGGGATGTTCTGCCTGTCCTTACTAAAGAAGATAAGAATGGAATTTAATTGGATGGTCCCTTTCATCGTGCTTAATTAGCTGTAAATGTGCCCCCATAATTGAAGAAGATAAGAATCCATATGTGTTTGCAAAATTAACTTTGTCATCTTGTAAGTGCTCTAGGCAGTGTCGAGAGGGTGAAAAATATGAGAACAAAAAAGAATTACTTGATTAATTTACAACATCCATCCTTTACTCCGTCCGTGTCATTGTTGTTTACCCCTGGGAGTATTTTTAACTTGAAAATCTCTAGTGAACTGCCATTTGCAGTACATTTGCTTTCCTTGTTAATTTTTTGGGTTACTCCATCTTGCTCTATTAAGTAAAATTTGATATGTGGAGTAGCAGCAGTAAGCTAGACCCTCCGTCAATAGACTGCACCACAGAGGTCACCCTCATATGGATAATGAATCATTATCCCGTTTCTTGTATACCCGAGATGTTCCTAACGAATAATTTACTGGACAAACAATCTTGTTTGCCGTAAGAATTCTAGCATGCCAAAATCTGCCATCTATGTATGCTTCAGTTAATATGGACCTGAATGGCAAGGGCTAGCCAACCTACTTAGCTAGATTAACATAACAGGAACAGTACACAACTGGCTAGCTCGTGTTTGCATTGGCTGCCACATCGGCTAGCTAGATGCGACTGCTTAAGGGCTAGTCAACAAATTTTACAGCATTCTACATTGTAGCCAAACACTTGCTCTGTATTTTATATTAAAACCATGGTATTGTGTACCTGCCAACTACGAGTAAATTACTGTAGTTTTTAATACTTTGGTTTTTTTTGATACTTTGCTGTTCGATTTACTTTTATTTTGTCCCTAAACATTTTGTTCTACAATGTGCAGATGCTGGCATTTCATTCAGGACAAAGAAGTTGGATGAAGCATAGTTTTACCTCATTGAGCTAGTTCTAGGAGTAACGAACTCCTTGTAGCAGAACTTGTACGTGTGCTAGTTCTGGGAGCTGATCCTATTTGTGTGTTATATGATGTAGCAGAACTTGTAGGGCTCCTGTGATAGACTTGGGCTGATACACTTGGGTTGTATGTGTGTTATCTAATTGATGCTGATCACATTTTTATGTATGTTATATGATGTAGCAGATTGCTTCCTGCTGTTATTTGAAATATTGTGTCTATTTTTTGTATTTGCATATTGAAGTATGAAAGAACATGACCTTGATAGTAGGGTCCCACAAACTAGAATGTCACATTTGGGACCCACTTACCAGAATTTGAAAATTGGCATGCATTAAAAAAAGAGAAACAAAGGCTATGACCCAAAGATAAAAATGCTATAATGTTGGGCTAGGCCCATGAAATCGACCAAAAATTGACACGAAAAAAATACATAGGAAGGCTGAATTAATGGGCTCGGCCCATCTAAAGCACCGAAATGGACCGGGCTGATTCTAAGTAATGACCTTTTCAATTGGTCATAATTTTGCCACGTCAGATTGCCACGTCGGATCCGACGTGGCCTGGGCAGACAGCTAGTGACCAAAACAAAACAGTAGGCATATTTTGGTCGTAAACGTCTATGACCTTCTCTGTGAGAAGGTCGTTAATTCCATTTTATGACTGCCAGCTTTTGACCTTCTGTTTTTGGTCAAGAAAAGGTCGCAAATGAAAAACAATGACCTTTTAGTGGCCAATAGTGAGGGTCACAAGTTGACATATTTCTTGTAGTGCTAGTTCCATCAATGTGAGTTTTGAGGACTTACATGTCTTCTTCAACTTCAACGTGCTCGATGCCACTCTTGTTAGATGCCTGATTTTGTAAGTACTTTACAAACTATGATCAACTTCTCCATACAAGGCTATAAATGATAAAGAGCTAACTGCATTTTATTCCTCTCAGGGGATTGAACGTGAAGAGAAGAAAAAGGGAGGGTGTATATTTCATAGATCCTGAATTAGCAAATGGCACAACAATACATGCTAAGGACCTACAGGACTGGGCCATTAACATGACCGTCCGTCTCTTCGAAAACATGTCCCATGCAGAATCGATTCTCTAGCCATATCATGAATGGTAAGTGAAGTAAACAACCGCGCATACACTTATTGTGTTTCAGATTTCGACATAATTCGTAAGTTCATGGCTTTCTTAATATGTAGCGATCACTGGATATTGGTATTCATTGTTCCAAACAAGAACACCATTTACTACATCGTTTCTCTCAGAGGGTCAACAAACGCTCAGGATCTGACGCATCTTCAGCAATTCATGGATAGGTATTGAATTCTATGATGTTGAAATTAATTTGCATTCATATCTGGTTCAATAATTGATGTTGTCAAAATTCATCATCATTTGTTGTGTGCTCGCATTGTGGAAAACTACACCAGGGAACCTGTTCAAGAGGGAACTACCTCTGTAGCATGAGATCGTTTCTCCAGTAACACACCGAAATCCATTATTTTCGGAAAATTTATCCAACCGTCTGCAAATACCTTTCCTTACGCTAGTCAAATGTTCAAGCTTCTAAATAAACCTCTTTCTATTTTGTCCAAAGAAAAAAATAATACATCTAACACCAGTTAGGTTGTTCCTAACAGGACAAATACATGACTAATTTTGTACAGAAAATTTCAGTGTCCTCAGCAAGAAGCAGGGACCAACCTTTGTGGATACTATGTTTGCAAACACATGATCTCCATCTGCAAATCTGCTGATAGTTGTGATGATCCTCGCATTAGTACCAGTAAGTCTATCTTAATTAATATCTTCTACTCTACTCGTATGGCACATTCTGATCTTAAAAATACTGCAGCTCATCTTAAAACCGACGACCCCTGAACCTCTCCCGTCTGGTGAATTGCTGATGGTTCAGAGATTTATCACCGACTTTTTCCTGGATCACTACATCAATCCCACTAGTGATAATGAAGATTTAAGCACGCCTTCTTCTGAAACATTGAGTAAGAGTTAGTCGCTAAACATATAACGCATGGATCCATTGTTTTCCATCTGATGAGGTCTTCGTATTTTGTACACTATGATTAATTATGTAATGCATATATGTGTGGACAAATCATTGGAATTTAGCTACCACATGTTCAATTGCAATTGTTGCGAAATCTGATGAATGTTCTTCCTGTGGACACTATTTGTTCTTTTCTTTTTGCGTGCCGATTCAAAATGTGATATTTTTTTATTTGTTCAATTGAATATTGTAGCAAATTTGCTTTTTGCATGCCGATTCAAACTGGGATATTTTTGTTTTAACCTGGCAATTGCTCCGCACACGGTTCAACTAAATGAGTGTGTGGATCCACATCGGAAAGCATACGTCAATCGTAGCGGCACCGTCGGTGATACACACGGTTCAACTAAACGATTTGCAACTACTTGTGCATAGGGTCTCTGGAACCGTTTGTGATATCGCATTATCACACACGAGAATTGGGAGTAAACTGTGCCCAATGCAAAATACAATTCCAGTAATAAATTTTTCAGGAATCGTGTGGGATCCCAAACAAAAAGCACACGTCACTCTTGCGGCAACCGTTGGTGATACCCAACAAATCACAAACGGTCCGCAACACTTGTATGTGTCCAAAGGGGCTCCTAAACCATTTGTGATAGAACATTATCGCAGACAGTAATTGTTGGCAAACGTGTGTGATGGAGTCTAGAATGGCAGACATGTTACACGGAAAACTCATGTGCGATCGGGCACAAATCACACACAGTTCATATTTTGGCCTATGTGCCTTACATATTGTTTCCCAAATGGTTCATTACGACAGACCGTATGGTTTCACTGCGTCATTAGAAATGCTTAAGTACCAATACCACACGTGCGAAAGAATTTATTGTGTGCTGCATCGCACATGATTACATTTTGTAAGGCCTCTGGATCACTGCTCCATATCCTCGACGATTTCTGGGTCGTGTGGCAAGGACAACCTATCGCACGCACTCACTTGGCGATGGTCCTAAATGTGGCACCCCGGCTCAGAGAAAACCGGAACGCCCCGTATTCCAGCCCAGAGATCGAGGTGAAGGCTTCTGGAATACGACACTACTTAGCATAGAACAAACTAGCTTTCTATTATTACACGAATATGAATACAAGTTCTCCGATACTACAGTGAATAACATCGGCACGGCGACACTACGCCATCCTCAATTGCTCTATGCAAGCAGCGTAACAAGTTGATGCAGCGGGACAAATACTGGCAGCGGCAATGATGGACTCCAATCCGCAGGGATTCTGGCTGGAATGTTTATCCTAGCTCGCGAACACAGGAACAACACCAAACAAGCAAGAAATCCAGGCACGACCTGCAAACTGCCATGACACGCTAGGTCAGTACATTGAATGTACTTGCAAGCTCACAATAACCAGAAGCATTCAAGACAAACAACATCATGGCAATTACAGGTTAAGCAGGAATTATCATGAGATCATTAGGATAACATGGCATGAACAACATGAACATAATACCACTAGAACAATATGAGCGTGGCATGAACATATAAATTTGACGATACTAGCATGCAACATGATGACACTATATGCGCCACTTATTCTGCTCGAGTTACCTTGTAACCATCACATGCATTACTACCATCCTCGGACATTACACGATCATCCCAGGAAATCAAGCTTGGTATAAACAATGCCATAGTAATCATCAAATGACCACAAGGAGCTTGATCTTTACCCACGATTCTCGCACAACACCATGAATACTTATCAACTTGGTATCCTCGATACCACGATGATCATCTCACGATCACAAGCGGAACCATTCTTGGCTCAACGGGTTACCTCGTAACCAAACAATGATCATTCATGGATCACAGAACCGACTTATCTCATCATCGAACCGGGGTTGTTATTAAGCACCTCATTATTATTATTACTATTGACCCATACTGTGACCGACACGAACTGGGCCCTTATCCGCGGGCACGACTATTGATAGATTTAATACACACTCTGCAGAGGTTAGCACACTCTACCCACACCACGGAACCCATGGCCTCGCACTCCCATTTGGGTGGACCAACGGCGTTCCTACAAAACCGTCCTACTGCCATGACACTCTCCCGGCCACTCTGACCAACACCCCCTCAGGGTTCAGTCCTGGGCGGCCCCGTGCCTACCAAAGGCACCAACGGCCACCGTCATGGCAAAAACATAAACAGTCCCAAACGGGGACAAAAGGCACCTAACAAAAACTACGGGCACACAAGGCTTATGTTCGCCTACCTGATCAGGGTAGCGCGCGCCATAACCTTACCTTGTTGGAGGCACCGGCGAGAGGCACGACAATAGACCCAGTTTGGACCCTCCCATAAAGGTAAGTGTGGTTGCACTGTTCAACTTGATATGGTGGCACCATGACTTAGCCAACAGTTGTTCAAGTTCAATTAAGTCCGGTTAACTTGAATGCAATAAGCTGAGCCATATTAAAATAGCATGATGCAACTACAATGCATGAGCATGAATCAACATAAGCATGGGAGTACATCATAATCATCGAGGATAGCCATAATGAAACATTAACCAAAGGAGCATGGTAAGCTAACGAGCATAACATTACACATGAGCATATCATGACCACTAGCATAATAAATAATTACCATGCAAGAACTTATCCAGATTACTACCAAGTAAGCATATAATCAACGGGATACATAGTAACATACAAAGCTACGGCACCAGATAACAGATCGGAAACATGCATTAGAGAGAACACACTGCTACTACTATAAAGCATGACATATAACAATAATACCAGTAATAAGTGCAAGATAATAAGATGCACAAGAGCATAGCATGAAAGTGAACACAGATCTATAAGCATCACCGAAACAAAGATAACCGTATCAAAACAAGCAGACATTTATTAAATATTCAAGTTCAAAACCATGGCAACTGCATGACTATCATGCAAGTGGTTGTTGTGGCTTGCTTTGGGGTGATGGAGAGTCCGGAAAGAAGTGCGGTGAAGCCGCGGAACGAAACGTCGGGCAGTTCTTTCTCGGAGGGGGGGATGATTAGAGGCAAGGGCATAATGGTCATTTTCATAGTAAGGCCACCTAATGAAAATGCTACCAAAAGATAGAGTTCGACGAGACGAAGAAGTGAGCGCTGGTTTCACCTCCATCAGAGTTACGGTTGCAGAGTTATGAGGTGTAGAAGATCAGGGACCAATCTATGAATATTTTCATCACCAACGGGTCCCTGAGTGGATAAGGCAGAGGTGAATATTAGAAAATACACTTTCTGAGCAGAGAAAGCGCATTCTTGGCCGCAGTAGAAGAGAATACGTTTTTCAAAAGAGAAAACGTATTAGGACCAGAGAAGAAAAGAAATACATTTTCAGAGGTGAGAAAACGTATTTCAAGAAAATGTTTCCGCTTATTCGAGTGGATAAGGTGGTGGCTCACTTACAGGTGGGGTCCGTTGGAGAGGGGGGTGCCTGGCCAGCTGGCAAGGCGTCGTCTTCCTCCTCCCCTTGCTCTTGTTCGTTCTTGAGCAGAACAGAACAAAAACAGAGGAGGGAAACGGCCAAGGGGCCGGCCAGCTCCGGCGATCCCCGGCCCGGCTGAGGGCACCGACGGGACCGTATGGCTGCACCGCACCCGTTCAGAGGAACGACGACCGCCAGGGAGGAGTGGAGGGCACGGGGCGGAGGAGGACCCGAGAGTAGGCAGGGGCGGCTGGTGGCGGAGGTGCTCGTCGGAGCAGGGCCCTCCGGTGAGAGCTGAGGGGTCCGAGAGGCTCGCGGGGATGAGGGGAGGACGGTGGAGGTGCACTACAAGAAATATGTCAATTTGTGACCCTCACTATTAGCCGCTAAAAGGTCATTGTATTTCATTCGCGACCTTTTTTTTGACCAAAAACAGAAGGTCAAAACCTGGCAGTCATAAACTGAAATTAACCACCTTCTCACAGAGAAGGTCATAGACGTTTACGACCAAAATATGCCTACTATTTTGTTTTGGTCACTAGCTGTTTGCCTAGGCCACGTCAGATCTGACATGGCAAAATTACGACCAATTGAAAAGGTCTTTACTTAGAATCAGCCCGATCCATTTCGGTGCTTTAGATGGGCCAAGCCCATTAATTCAGCCTTTCTATATATTTTTTTGTGTCAATTTTTGTTCGATTTCATGGGCCTAGCCCAACATTATAGCCTTTTTATCTTTGGGCTGTAGCCTTTGTTTCTCTTTTTTTAATGCATGACAATTGTCAAATTCTAGTAAGTGGGTCCCAAATGTGACGTTCTAGTTTGTGGGACCCTACTGTTAAGGTCATGTTCTTTCATATTTCAATAAGCAAATACAAAAAACAAACACAATATTTCAAATAACAGCAGGAAGCAATCCGCTACATCATATAACATAGATAAAAATGTGATCAGCATCAAGTTTACAATTAGATAACACACATATAGCCCAAGTGTGTCAGCCCAAGTCTATCACAGGAGCCCTACAAGTTCTGCTACATCATATAACACACAAATATGATCAGCTCCCAGAACTAGCAGACGTACAAGTTCTGCTACAAGGAGTTTGTTACTCCCAGAACTAGCTCAATGAGGAAAAACTATGCTTCATCCAACTTCTTTGTCCTGAATGAAATGCCAGCATCTGCACATTGTAGAACAAAATGTTTAGGGACAAAATAAAAGTAAATCGAACAGCAAAGTATCAAAAAAACCAAAGTATTAAAAACTGCAGTAATTTACTCGTAGTTGGCAGGTACACAATACCATGGTTTTAATATAAAATACAGAGCAAGTGTTTGTCTACAACATAGAATGTTGTAAAATTTGTTGACTAGCCCTTAAGCAGTCGCATCTAGCTAGCCGATGTGGCAGCCAATGCAAACACGAGCTAGCCAGTTGTGTACTGTTCCTGTTATGTTAATCTAGCTAAGTAGGTTGGATAGCCCTTGCCATTCAGGTGCATATTAACCGAAGCATACATAGACGGCAGATTTTGGCATGCTAGAATTCTTACGGCAAACAAGATTGTTTGTCCAGTAAATTATTCGTTAGGAACATCTCGGGTATACAAGAAACGGGATAATGATTCATTATCCATATGAGGGTGACCTCTGTGGTGCAGTCTATTGACGGAGGGTCTAGCTTACTGCTGCTACTCCACATATCAAATTTTACTTAATAGAGCAAGATGGAGTAACCCAAAAAATTAACAAGGAAAGCAAATGTACTGCAAATGGCAGTTCACTAGAGATTTTCAAGTTAAAAATACTCCCAGGGGTAAACACCAATGACACGGACGGAGTAAAGGATGGATGTTGTAAATTAATCAAGTAATTCTTTTTTGTTCTCATATTTTTCATGCTCTCGACACTGCCTAGAGCACTTACAAGATGACAAAGTTAATTTTGCATAACACATATGGATTCTTATCTTCTTCAGTAAGGGGGGCACATTTACAGCTAATTAAGCACGATGAAAGGGACCATCCAATTAAATTCCATTCTTATCTTCTTCGGTAAGGACAAGCAGAACATCCCAGCATATCTCAAGTTGATGAATTATTCTAGCAATAACCAACTTAGAAACATCCCTCATTGTTCCATTTAATCTTACTACAAGATAGTAGAAGAATCACTCTTGGTGAATCAAATCATAACAAATCGAGCAATAGATACAGGAGGCACATCAGGCCTGGCCATTTTCATTTCAGTAATTTAGAAAGAGGGGCAATGGGGAACAGAACCTTGAGGCCCTGTTATGGGGTTGTGTCTGATGAAGGTTTGCCCTTTGGGGCGGCAGCTGCAGCTCCACCAGATGCAGCAGCAGCACCTCCAACTGGCACAGCGGCAGCACCAATGTTCACCTGTGTGACATTTCAGATCATCATTACAGAATTTTATTTATTTATTTAAGACACAAGCAACAAAGATCGTGTCTACCTCCGCATATATTTATTTAATACACAAGCAGCAGGTCAATAACAATAGCATGGCACAGTCAACACTAAGCGTCTGCTTGAAATCAGCCCAACAAGTGACTACAACTATAGTCGTAGGCAAGCATAACTGTTTCTATTGAACTTCAATCATAGCTGTGACAAACTGAACTACAATATTTATTTACAAGCGTAAATAATCTAGAACCAGTAGGAGGTTCCTCCACCGGTGCGGGAGGCTGATCGATGCGGCCAGTGCGGGAGGCTGATCAGCCGACCGGCGAGGGGCTTGTGAACAACAGTTACTCCAGAAGTCTAGCTTAAGTAGTCAATTTTTGGACGTATGAAATATAGATACTTGCAGATATCAATAGTTGGATGCATACTAATGATTATCTATGACAGACAATTATAAGGATGTATGACAACCCGTTTAGATGGGCTTACATATCAACATGAAAATATTAAAAACAAAAAAAGTTACTAAATCTGACTAATACTACAAAAACAGCAAAGCATTTAGTCCTAAACTAAATCAGATTAACAGGTAAAAATAGATCTACATCCAAATGATTCTCAATAAGAATAAGATGCATCTACAGACTAGAATACATTATCAAGTAGCCAAGTATGATCTAATCTGGAAGGGCGACCCCTCCAAGCTTCTCGCTCGATTACTTCTTCTAGACGACCTTGAGCTTGTTGTCAGGCGCGGTGGAGTGCGAGGCCACCAGGATCTTGGCCGCGTCCCTAAAACCAATCATCACACAAAATAAGTCACTGCCCCTGAATGAAATCATCACAAATTCAAGCTACGAGGGATTCAGTAGCGTGCGTGCTTACATCAGTTGTGCTTCGGTGAAGCCAGTGTGGTGCTTCAAAGTGTTGGTCCACAGAGGGGTCTTCTTCAGGGGGAGCCTGGCCGCGTAGACAGCAGTCGCGGCGACCATGGAGGGCTTGGACTGCACCAGACCGTACTGCAGCAGCGCCAGCTCCGCGGAGAAGAAGACGGTGTTCAGGATGAGTTCACGGATCAAATCTTGCCCATTTGTCCTACGTTAGTGCATAGCGTAAGGGCGTTGGTTGAGCACGTACCGTATGACGGAGTCGGAGAACATCTTCTCAGTCTGGCGGCGTCGGAGGGAGTTGAGGTCGTCGCCGCCGCAGCGGTCGATGGCGAAGCTGACGACGGCGTCAGTGGCGAGAACGCCGCGGAGGGCGGGGAGCAGCGGGTGGCGCAGGGCTAGGAGCACGTCACGCTCGAACCAAATCCTCCGGTGTTCGTCCACACCGCCGCTCCCGCCGCTCTTCTTGTGTCGCGCGGCCTCCCACGAGGCCGACTTGAGCACCATGGTGACGTCGCCGGTGCCACCCTCGCCCTCGGGCACGACGTGGAAGACGATGCCCTTGGCACCGCGGCCGAGCACGGAGACGACCCTGAGGTCTGCCAGGTTGAGCCGTCATGGCCACCGCGAGCACGCACGAGGACGACGCCGCCTTGCATTGGGCGTTGTGCCCTGCGCCTGCACCTGCGTGAGTGAGAGGGAGGAAGGGTGGGGTGGGGAATTGGTTGCAGTTTGATTGGTTGCAGATCGAGGAGAGGGAGGCCGCCGGAGGGGAGAGAGGGAGGGAGGAGCAGAGCGTGGGGATCTTGCTGGAGGGGAGGGAGGGAGGAGCACAACATGGAGATCTGGATCAAGGAGAGCGAGGGGACCTCGACAGATATGGAAGAGGAGAGGAGGAGAAGAGAGCGAGAGAAAGAAAGGAGGCAGGGAGTGGATGCAAAATGACCACAGGCCAGAGCTAGGGTTTCTCGGATGGTGTGGAAGGGCTGAGGACCGCCGTTGGATCGACGAACATCCGCTGGTGTTCTACGCATTATCCGCGTGAGAGTCCACGGACCAATCAGAATACAGTACGACGTTATGACCATCTAAATTGGTCAAAAAATTAATTTTCTATTTTTCGAGTGCCTAAATTGAGTTTTTTTGTAAATGACCTACCATATATTTATTGCAAAATGGGACCAAATCATTTTTATAATATATTAGGCCATATTTAATGTAAAATTCACAAAATGGTTGGTTGTCAAAAGATTTGATCCACCTCTAGTGAAAAAGACAAACTTTCGCCGTTTCAGAAGGAAGCGGGGTCAAATTTGAAGTGCAGCTGCCTCATAGTTTGCTCTTTATTTTTTTCAAAAATCATTTATAGGTACATTAGTATCTATTTAATTAGAGAAACACCAAAAAAATACGAGATTCAACCATTAGCTAGGAATGGTCATTCCCGCCGTTTTGACCGCATTTTGAAACGGGCATAACAAATTCCGAAAAAATCAAAAAAATGCAAAACCTTCGCATTGTGTCATTATATGTGACCAAGTTTTCAGGAAAAATAATAAACCTGTAATACGATAATTCTTTTAAAAAAGTGTTCTCAGAAACGAGATATCATGCGTGGAGATCAACGACATTCAAGCCAAATGATCAATCTTATGGCCACATTCATGGCATAGTTTGTTCAAATGATATCATATCGTGCACAAGGGTGAATCTTGGAATGGCAAACAATGTTGCCTAAGGAAGTTTTCATTTTCTTTGAATGAAAAAATCATTTTTCATTTTTCGAGAGCCTGAAATGAGGTTTTTTTGTGAAGGACCTACCATATATTTGTTGCAAAATGGGACCAAATCAATTTTATAAAATATTAGGCCATATTTAATGCACAAATGACCAAACGGTTGGTTGTCAAAAGATTTGATCCACCTCTGGTGAAAAAGACAAACTTCCACCGATTCAGGTCGAAGCGGGTCAAATTTGAACTGCAGCTGCCTCATAGTTTGATCTTTATTTTTTCCAAAAATCATTTCTATGCACATAAGTATCTATTTAATTAGAGAAACACCAAAAAAATCCAAGATTCAACCATTAGCTAGGAACGGTCATTCCCGTCGTTTTGACCGCATTTTGAAACGAGCATAAAAAATTCAAAAAAAATCAAAAAAATGCAAAACCTTCGCATTGTGTCATTATATGTGACCAAGTTTTCAGGAAAAATAATAAACCTGTAATACGATAATTCTTTTAAAAAAGTGTTCTCAGAAACGAGATATCATGCGTGGAGATCAACGACATTCAAGCCAAATGATCAATCTTATGGCCACATTCCTGGCATAGTTTGTTCAAATGATCTCATATCGTGCACAAGGGTAAATCTTGGAATGGCAAACAATGTTGCCTAAGGAAGTTTTCATTTTCTTTGAACGAAAAAATCATTTTTCATTTTTCGAGAGCCTGAAATGAGGTTTTTTTGTGAAGGACCTACCATATATTTGTTGCAAAATGGGACCAAATCAATTTTATAAAATATTAGGCCATATTTAATGCACAAATGACCAAACGGTTGGTTGTCAAAAGATTTGATCCACCTCTGGTGAAAAAGACAAACTTCCACCGATTCAGGTCGAAGCGGGTCAAATTTGAACTGCAGCTGCCTCATAGTTTGATCTTTATTTTTTCCAAAAATCATTTCTATGCACATAAGTATCTATTTAATTAGAGAAACACCAAAAAAATCCAAGATTCAACCATTAGCTAGGAACGGTCATTCCCGTCGTTTTGACCGCATTTTGAAACGAGCATAAAAAATTCAAAAAAAATCAAAAAAAATGCAAAACCTTCGCGTTGTGTCATTATATGTGACCAAGTTACCAGGAAAAATAATAAACTTGTAATACGATAATTCTTTTAAAAAAGTGTTCTCAGAAACGAGCTATCATGCGTGGAGATCAATGGCATTCAAGCCAAATGATCAATCTTATGGCCACATTCATGGCATAGTTTGGTCAAATGATCTCATATCATGCACAAGGGTGCATCTTGGAATGGCAAACAATGTTGCCTAAGGAAGTTTTCATTTTCTTTGAACGAAAAAAATCATTTTTCATTTTTCGAGAGCCTGGAATGAGGTTTTTGTGTGAAGGACCTACCATATATTTTTTGCAAAATGGGACCAAATAAATTTTATAAAATAATAGGCCATATTTAATGCACAAATGACCAAACGGTTGGTTTTAAAAAGGTTTGATCCACCTCTGCTGAAAAAGACAAACTTCCACCGATTCGGCTGGAAGCGGGTCAAATTTGAACTGCAGCTGCCTCACAGTTTGATCTTTATTTTTTCCAAAAATCATTTCTAGGTACATCAGTACCTATTTAATTAGAGAAATACTAAAAAAATCCAAGATTCAACCATTAGCTAGGAACGGTCATTCCCGCCGTTTTGACCGCATTTTGAAACGGGCATAAAAAATTCACGAAAAATCAAAAAAATGCAAAACCTTCGCGTTGTGTCATTATATGTGACCAAGTTACCAGGAAAAATAATAAACTTGTAATACGATAATTCTTTTAAAAAAGTGTTCTCAGAAACGAGCTATCATGCGTGGAGATCAATGGCATTCAAGCCAAATGATCAATCTTATGGCCACATTCATGGCATAGTTTGCTCAAATGATCTCATATCGTGAACAAGGGTGCATCTTGGAATGGCAAACAATGTTGCCTAAGGAAGTTTTCATTTTCTTTGAACGAAAAATCATTAGCCTGAAATGAGGTTTTTTTGTGAAGGACCTACCATATATTTGTTGCAAAATGGGACCAAATAAATTTTATAAAATATTAGGCCATATTTAATGCACAAATGACCAAACGGTTGGTTGTCAAAAGATTTGATCCACCTCTAGTGAAAAAGACAAACTTCCGTTGATTCAACTGGAAGCGTATAAAATTTGAACTGCAGCTGCCTCATAGTTTGCTCTTTAGTTTTTCCAAAAATCATTTCTAGGTACATAAGTATCTATTTAATTAGAGAAACAACAAAAAAATCCAAGATTCAACCATTAGCTAGGAACGGTCATTCCCGCCGTTTTGACCGCATTTTGAAACGGGCATAAAAAATTCAAAAAAAATGCAAAACCTTCGCATTGTGTCATTATATGTGACCAAGTTACCAGGAAAAATAATAAACCTGTAATACGATAATTCTTTTAAAAAGTGTTCTCATAAACGAGCTATCATGCGTGGAGATCAATGGCATTCAAACCAAATGATCAATCTTATGGCCACATTCATAGCATAGTTTGTTCAAATGATCTTATATCATGCACAAGGGTGCATCTTGGAATGGCCAACAATGTTGCCTAAGGAAGTTTTCATTTTCTTTGAACGAAAAATTCATTTTCCATTTTCTGAGTGCCTGAAATGAGTTTTTTTGTGAAGGACCTAACATATATTTGTTGCAAAATTGGACCAAATCAATTTTCTAGAATACTAGGACATATTTAATGCACAATTGACAAAATCTTTGGGTGTCAAAAGTTTTGATCCACCTCTGGTGAAAAAGACAAATTCCCGCCGATTCAGCAGGAAGCGGGTCAAATTTGAACTGCAGTTGTCTCATAGTTTGATCTTTATTTTTTCCAAAAATCATTTCTAGTTACATAAGTACCTATTTAATCAGAAATACATGGTTTGGTGGCGATACGTCGAGGTTTGGGCAGTGGCCAAGGGCCCCAACTCTAGAGCGCGTAAACTCTCATGCCCGCCGCGTGGTCACCGCGTGACCATGGCGTTGCCATGTGTTCTGGGCAGCCTAGGCATGTTTAGTGGGTTGGGAATTCCCCAGGTAGGTGCTAGGAAGAAAATTACAACATAAGATTCTCACGAGGAGACCGATCGATGCTCAAACATGAATTAGCAGCCAAGTGTTTGATTAGCGGTATAGTAAATGTACATGGCTAATGGGCGTGTGTTTTGGCTGAGGATGATCAGTTACTAAAAAGACCGTGTTCACAAATTTTTAGCTCAAAAGGAGGAGCCTAGGTGGTACTTTCTTTGCAAAGCACCACACTAGACATAAATACGAATGTTGAAGTTGGGCTCAAAATAATGAATGGATTGAGCTGGCATTTGGTGGAGGATGGTTATTTGGGCATAGGAAAGCACTGTAGAAAATGGATACTATCTGGACATGCCAAAGTGATACTTCCTTCACAGACTGTTGTTTTGAACAGAATAGGAAAATGAATATTTTTGAATTATTTTTAAACTAGGCAAGGAAGGTTTTTTACATATTTGATGAATATATGACCCAAAGAATTTATGAGATTTTTTTGGGAATTTTGGGAATGACAAAAATATAGGTTGCTTCACAACCTAGGGCAAAAACTGCCACATGGACATGACACATAGGCAAAACTGATGAGGTGGCGCCTAGTCATAGCAACCCACCACAATTTACAAGGCTATGACCATCTATATTGGCCATTAACAACTAGAAATAAGGTAGCGGACTAGCGTTGTTCGCTTTATGACCATTTCGTGTTAGGAAATTACGACCTTTTTGACCAAAATGGTCGCAATGGTTTAGGGTTTGGAGCCCCCCGAACAGCTTTTTACCAATTGGTCTCAAATGGTCATAGATCTATGACCAATTCTTCCAGGGTCACTGACAGAAGGTCACTAGTTGTCATATTTCTTGTAGTGGTGGTGGAGCGGAGCGAGGATGCTTGGGTCGACCAGACGAAGAGATGGCCGACAGACGGATGCGACGACCGTGCGTGGGGCATGCGTCCAGGGTGGACTCCGGTGAGGCGTGAGGTGGTGGGGCGAACCGCGGGGATGAGGAGGCTCTGTTGGACATCTCGGGAGGAGGAGAGGAGCGCTGTGGTGGTCAGAACCGAGAAGGAACCGAGGCGACCAAGGCAAAAAGAAGAGGGACCGAGGACTCTGGTGGGCTAGGGAGGCAAATGGGGAGTGGATGAGCTGCGGGAGGGCTCAGGGCACGCTTATATAGCCGAGGGGAGGGCTCTAGAGCAACGCTAGCAAGCTTGTGCAGTGCTCTAGTGGTGGACAGAGGCTGGGCATGGCACGGGCATGCCGTTTGCGACACATTTAAGGCGAACCACGACGAGGCAGCGACGCAGTGAGATGCAGTCGATCATGGGGAAGCTCCAGGACATGGTTGGACGTCAAGGCCAGGAGGGAGGAGATGAGAACAGTGGCCGGACCGAGCCAGAGCTTGCAATGTGTGTGACGCCAGCGTGATCAAGACGGGCATTGGTGCAAATGGCGCGTTCTGGCCGGGCTGACCATGTCCAGTAGATAGATCGTCGTGTCCTCAGTCAAAGTGAGGAAATAAATCGGTCTAGGGGCAAAGAAGAGATTTGCACTTGGCTCCAAAGTAAATCAACAGGAAGGTGCTTGTAACTTGCTGTGGTGACACCAGATTTGTAACGTGGTAAATAATTTGTCTGATGATGATCACCCACTAAGGTGATGTTCATCACCAAAAATCAGACTAAGAGGAGTTTAGATGAGGGTCGCTGTGGAAACCATCATAATGGCCATAATTGAACATTATTAAGTGGCACTCACATACTTGATTCTCATGAGCTGAAATTTGGTGGAGGTGGGTTATTTGATGATATGAAGCTGCTATAAAAATTTCATGCCATTTGGAAATACCAAAGTGGCACTTGCTTCACAAAGCTTCATTATAGACAGAAACTTGGAAAAATTGCACAGGGCAATTGGATTACCTAATTGAGCTAAAACTTGGTGGAGGGAGTTGACATAGGTAGAATCATGTCCTGGTAAAGTTTCATCTCATTTGAAGTAATATAATATATAGTTGCTTCACAAACTGAAAATCTGACCAGAAAATAAGATTTGGAGCTAGGATCAAATAGATAAGTTACATGAGCTCAAATTTGGTGGAGAGTCATGATTTGATCATATGAAGTACCGTGCCAAATTTCAACTCATTTGGATATTCCTAGTATGCACTTCCTTCACAAAGGCTACCCTCAAACAGGAACTTTGAAAAATTGCTCAGGAATATTTACTAGGCAAGCTGAGTTGAATTTTGGCATGAGGCATTATATGGATTGGAAAATATGTCCAAAAAGTTTGGAGTCAATCAAGCAAATATAAATAGCACTTCCTTTGCAAAGTGCCATTTCAGACAGAATAGGAAAAGAATTATTGAAGGAGTATTTTTGAACATGGCAAGGAAATGTTTTGCCATATTTGAACCATATAGGACCCAAACAATTTGTGAGAATTATTTGAGAATTTTGGGAGTGATAGAAATATAGGTTGCTTCACAACCTAGGGTTTAAAAGGGTTATTCCTTTATCAGAAAAGGAATATTCCCAATAAAAAGAATATTGGGTTAGGTCAAGGATGAAAATGACATGATCTTGGGATGATGATGAGGATGACAAGTAACTATAAACCTAGGAAGACATGATCTTCCCAAGTTTCAGAACCACATAGCCACGGAAAAGCAAATCAAATTAGGAAATCCAAGAAAATCAAAGGAATAAGAAAAAGGGCAAAATCCAGGCTGTTACAAACCTTCCCCCCTTAAAGAAATCTCATCCTCGAGATTTGGTTGCTCAGGGATAAATAATTTTTCTGACTTGAAGAAACTATTTCCAACTCAGGTTTCTTTTATTCATCCCCATATAATATTTCCACTAAATTGGATCTGACTGACTGTCTTGATCTGGGGTGGTTTGCTTCACTGTATCTGACATTCAGACAGGACTTACCCCATATGTTCCTGTTCATACTGACTCAAATTTTCTTTCATATCTGTTGGTTGAGCTAGGGTCCGAAAGACCTTCTGACATACGTGTCCTTCTCGATATTGATCCTTGCTGGAAATGTTATTCTCGTATTGAGTACCGAGAATATTCCACGGAGTTGGGGAACATATCTTCCCGTGGAACAAAGAATCTCTTTTATCCAGGCATCGGGTTCCTTGAATATACGCATGCCTTCTGGGTTAAAAAACAGTGAGGTGGATCATACCTGTTTTGCTAACGGATTCTGACATCTTGCAGGAGTTTCTGACTTATCTTGACTGGCTTCATAGTCTTGAGTATCCAAGTTTTACCAAAGGTTGACTGTTGCTTGCCGTGACTGATAGGAAAAATGCACCATCTCCTGATGATAACATTTGCAGACTTGACTGGCGGTGATCTTGGCAAAGAATCCCATTTACACAGGCTATTCTTTAATTGCTTCCCATATGCGAGAGATAACAATCCTCAAAGTATGTGTTCTCACACTAATTCTTTATTTTTGCCAGTATCTCCATGGGATTAATAGTCCTTGCGATGCTCCATCGCGGGTGTTGAGGTCAATATATTGAGCTGTCCTGGGTTAGGGCTTGACAAACTCGGGCATTTAATGCTGACAATTTTGAGCATACTGTGGACTGAGCTGGTTGCCTTGCCATGAGGTCCTTACTAGAATGGAGTAGACCTCTAAGGTGTATCTTCACGGGGTTACATATGGAATAAGTCTGTCTTGGGCATACCATATTGCTCACACAATAACCGGCATATTTATATTGTTTGTCTTGCTCTTTCATTATTACTTTCTTCATCTGGATCCTTAACTGAAAGAGCGGGGCCTTATATATATATATATCCTTGATTATTTTCGCGGCCCTGAATACTATTACGTACAATATCTTGCAATCATACCTTGGTCTGGTTCATGTCTTGAGCCTTGGTATATTTATCTAGCTCACGTGTGGTTATACAGATCTCAATATTATTGTTGATTATGCCAGACAGTGCCAGGGTTAATAATATCACTTTGTGGCGTTGATCTTGATAATCACTGCTAAGGCTATTGCCCCAATGTTGTCTTTTCGTGAATTCTTCCTTATGCGAGAGACTTGCATGGACTTGGCAGCATACTCATTGAATGAACAAATATCTGATTCTTGAGGCATACCTTTGTTCTGACTAATCTTTGTTTCAGACCAAATTGTTGCAAATCTGCCACTTGGAAAACACTTTCATATGCTGACAATTCATAGTTTATTGTCTTGTACTAGTGTCGTACAGAAGAAGACTGGGCAGCTTGCGTTTGGAAACCACCGGGTATCGTGCTGAGGAAGACTGGATGGCTTATGCTCGAAGCCTTTGATGGATATCTTATTGAGGAAAACGGGGTACTGTACCTCATAATCCTCCCCCCTTAAAGACTTTGCTAGGGAATCTCGATACCTTATGCCAGAAGCTTTTGTAGTATTTTATTGAGAAGACTGAATATCTTGCATGGGAATCCATTCATTCCCTACCGATGTAGACTGGGAACCTTATCTTTGTACACTTCGTCAATAAATTGTGGAGATGGACGAAACTGATTTTCTTGTTGAATGGAATGACATATATATATTTGTCAGTCCGGCAGCTGATTATTTATATGACAAGAATTGTTTGACCGTCCTTACTAAATTCATTGCATATTTGGACTGACTACTAGGTGTCGCAATGTTTTAGTTTTGACTTGTAGCAGATTCAATCATTGTGCATAGCCCATACCTTTGACTTGAAATGCATTGTTGATCCAATTTTGTCCTCTTTCTGAATTAATCTTTGCTGCAATAAAGTATATCTCTAACAGGTACTTGTTACTGAAAGTCTGATCAGAATACAATTTGTATACAAACGGATGTCAATGCTGTCAGCTGAAAACCTCATTGATTTTAACTGAATTCCTTGGTGTATATCTATTCTTCTTACGACTTCTTCTGATTCGGTGTGGGTCGAGGAGTAATTTCCACAAGGGGGTAACACCGAGGATTCAAAACAAAGAAGTACGAGAAAACGATTTATTGCAACAAAGCATACAACAAACAAGCTACAAAGCTGCTCCACACAGGCACACACAAGCATGATACTATAGCATATGCACATGCACTACACGAAGGACTACAACCTACGCTTGAGAAAACGCTCGCACACTGACGATGAAGCTAAGGGAGTAGCGAGTGGAACCGCTGACTCTGAAACTCCGGATGGATGAGGCGGAAGATTTGGAGAAGCTGGCGGAGACTGAGGTAAAGCGACACCAAGCAATCTCCTGGCTCGAATGGCGTCTCGGACTAACTCAGAAATAAGAAGACACTCGCCTGTCATGTAACGAGACATGGCAAGGATAGCCGGGTCATCTTGAGGGTCGACAGACGGAAACTGGATCCGCCTAGGATTCTCGGCGATGGTGGGATAATATTGATAAGCACGCTTCCCTTGCACCATGCTCTCTTGATGACGAAGACCAGTGATTCCTGCCATTGCGGCAAGCTGAATGTCACGCTCGTGAGTAGCGCCATAACCACCATGGAAACTGTACGTGCGCTTACCGACAGGAATCGGGGCTGATAGATGAACATGAGCAACATATTCTCGAATTCTTCCTCCAGCAGAAGACTGGAATACTTGATAATGAGGTGGATCTCCGAGGGGATAAATGTTACGCCACATGTCGCCAAGGAGGGCGGAAAAGCTGAGAGGTGCAGGAGTGGGACTGAACTCAATAGGAACAGCACCGGTAGCTATTTGGAGGGCACTGAACTCAATGAAGTTGACCGCCATCTACGCATGAAACATTGGTTAGGGTAACCGAAATAAGACTATATGCAGCAAACAAATGCAACAACCAAATGCAGCAAGCAAGGGCAACAACCAAACCCTATACTACCGTTTCCTAACATTCCAGCGGACTAGGACGCTCTACAGCCAGACCTGCTCTGATACCAAGCCTGTGGCACCCTGGCTCAGATAAAACTGGAACGCCTCGTATTCCAGCCTAGAGATCAAGGTGAAGTCTTCTGGAATACGACACTTGTTAGCATAGAACAAACCAGCTTTCTATTATTACACGAATATGAATACAAGGTCTCCGATATTACAATGACTAACATCGGCACGGTGACACTACGCCATCCTCAGTTGCTCTATGCATGCAGCGTAACAAGTTGAGGCAACGGAACAACTACTGGCAGCGGCAATGATGGACTCCAATCCGCAGGGACTCTGGCTGGAACGTTTATCCTAGCTCGCGAACACAACAACAACACCAAACAAGCAAGCAATCCAGGCACGACTTGCAAACAGGCATGACACGCCAGGTCAGTACATTGAATGTACTTGCAAGCTCACAATAACTAGAAGCATTCAAGACAAACAATAGCATAGCAATTACATGTTAAGCAGGAATTATCACGAGATCATCAGGATAACACGGCATGAACAACATGAACATAATACCACTAGAACAATATGAGCATGGCATGAACATATAAATCTGACGATACTAGCATGCAACATGATGACACTATATGCACCACTTATTCTGCTCGAGTTACCTCATAACCATCACATGCATTACTTACCATCCTCGGACATTACACGATCATTTCAGGATCAAATCAAGCTTGGTATAAACAATACTGTAGTAATCATTAAATGACCACAATGAGCTTGATCTTTACCCACGATTCTCGCACAACATTACGAATACTTATCAACTTGGACGGTGATCATCTCACGATCACAAGAGGAACCATTCTTGGCTCAACGGGTTACCTCGTAACCAAACGGTGATCCTTCATGGATCATAGAACCAACTTATCTCATCATCGAACCGGGGTTGTTATTAAGCACATTATTATTATTATTATTACTACTGTTGACCCATAGTGTGACTGATACGACCTGGGCCCTTATGCACAGGCACGGCTATCGATAGATTTAATACACATTCTACAGAGGTTAGCATAATGTACCCACACCACGGAGCACATGGCCTCGCACTCCCATTCGGGTGGACCAACGGCGTTCCTACAAAACCGTCCTATTGCCATGACACTCTCCTGGCCACTCCGATCAACACCCCCTCAGGGTTCAGTCCTGGGTGGCCCCGTGCCTACCAATGGCACCAACGGCCACCGTCGTGGCAAAAACATAAACGGTCCCAAACGGGGACAAAAGGCGCCTAACAACAACTACGCGCACACAAGGCTTATGTCCGCCTACCTGATCAGGGTAGCGCGCACCCATAACCTTCCCTCATTGGAGGCACCAACGAGAGGCACGACAATAGACCCAGTTAGGACCCTCCCATAAAGGTAAGTGTGGTTGCACTGGTCAGCTCGATATGGTGGCACCATGACTCAACCAACAGTTGTTCAAGTTCAATTAAGTCCGGTTAAACTTGAATGCAATAAGCTAAGCCATATTAAAATAAGATGATGCAACTACAATGCATGAGCATGAATCAACATAAGCATGGGAGTACATCATAATCATCGAGCATAACCATAATGAAACATTAACCAAAGGAGCATGGTAAGCTGACGAGCATAACATTACACATGAGCACATCATGACCACTAGCATCATAAATAATTACCATGCAAGAACTTATCTAGATTACTACCAAGTAAGCATATAATCAACGGGATACATAGTAACATACAAAGCTACGACACCAGATAACAGATCATAAACATGCATCAGAGAGAACACACTGCTACTACTATCAAGCATGACATATAACAATAATACCAGTAATAAGTGCAAGATAACAAGATGCACAAGAGCATAGCATGAAAGTGAACACAGATCTATAAGCATCACCAAAACAAAGATAACTGTATCAAAACAAGCAGATATTTATTAAATATTCAAGTTGAAAACCATGGCTACTGCATGACTATCATGCAAGTGGTTGTTGTGGCTTGCCTGGGGGTTACGGAGACTGCGGGAAGAAGTGCGGTGAAGCCGCTGAACGAAACACCGGGCGGTTCTTTCTTGGAGGGGGGCTGATTAGAGGCAAGGGAGTAATGGTCATTTTCACAGTGAGGCCACCTAGTGAAAATGTTTCGAAAAGATAGAGCTTGATGAGACGAAGAACTGAGCGCTGGCTTCACCTCGATCGGAGTTACGGTTGCAGAGTTATGAGGTGTAGAAGATCAAGGACCAATCTGTGAATATTTTCATCACCAACGGGTCCCTGAGTGGATAAGGAATAGGCGAATATTAGAAAATACGCTTTGTGAAGAGAAAATGCATTAGGCCCAGAGAAGAAAAGAAATACGTTTTCACAGCTGAGAAAACGTATTTCAAGAAAATGTTTCCACTTATCTGAGTGGATAAGGTGGTGGCTCACTTACGGGTGGGGTCTGTTGGAGAGGGGTGGGGCACCTGGCCAGCTGGCAAGGCGTCATCTTCCTCCTTCCCTCGCTCCTGTTCGTTGCCGAGCGGAACGGAAGCAAAGGAGGGAAACAACCAAGGGGCCGGCCAGCTCCTGCGATCCCCGGCCCGGCCGAGGGCACCGGCGGGACTGCAGGGCTGCGCCGCACCCGTTCAGAGGAACATCGACCACCAGGGAGGAGTGGAGGGCGCGGGGTGGAGGAGGAGCCGAGAGGAGGCAGGGGCAGCCGGTGGTGGAGGTGCTCATGAGAGCAGGGCCCTCCGGCGAGGGCTGAGGGGTCCGAAAGGTTCGCGGGGATGAGGGGAGGATGGTGGAGGTGGTGGAGCGGAGCGAGGATGCTAGGTTCGACCAGACGAAGAGACGGCCGAGAGACGGAGGTGACGGCCTTGCCTAGGGCACGCGTCCAGGGTGGACTCCGGCGAGGGGCGAGGTCGTGGGGCGAACTGCGGGGATGAGGAGGCTCTGGTGGACAACTCGGGAGGAGGAGAGGAGCGCTGTGGTGGTCGGAACTGAGAAGGAACCGAGGCGACCAAGGCGATCTCCGGCGAAAAGAAGAGGGACCAAGGACTCTGGTGGGCTAGGGAGGCAAATGGGTAGTGGATGAGCTGCTGGAGGGCTCGGGGCACGCTTATATAGCCGAGGGGAGGGCTCTAGAGCAACACTAGCGAGCTTGTGCAATTCTCTAGTGGTGGACAAAGGCTGGGAATGGCACGGGCATGGCGTTTGCGACGCATTTAGGGCGAACCACGACGAGGCAGCGATGCAGTGAGATGCAGTCGATCACGGGGAAGCTCCATGACATGGTTGGACGTCGATACGAGGAGGGAGGAGATGAGAACAGTGGCCGGACCGAGTCAGAGCTTGCAATGTGTGTGACACCAGCGTGATCACCATGGGCACTGGTGCAAACGGCGCGTTCTGGCCAGGCCAACCATTTCCAGTAGATAGACCGTCGTGTCCTTAGTCAAAATGAGGAAATAAATCAGTCCAGGGGCAAAGAAGAGATTTGCACTTGGCTCCAAAGTAAATCAATAGGAAGGTGCTTGTAACTTGTTGTGGTGACACCAGCTTGGTAATGTGGTAAATAATTTCTCTAATGGTCATAACGCACTAAGGTGATGTTGATCACCAAAAATCAGACTAAGAGGAGGAGATTAGATGAGGGTTGCTGTAGAAACCATCATAATGGCCAGAATTGAACATTTTAAAGTGGCACTCACATACTTGATTATCATGAGCTGAAATTTGGTGGAGGTGGGTTATTTGATGATATGAAGCTGCTATAAAATTGCATGCCATTTGGAAATACCAAAGTGGCACTTGCTTCACAAAGCTTCATTCTGGACAGAAACTTGGAAAAATTGCACAGGGCAATTAGATTACCTAATTGAGCTAAAACTTGGTGGAGGGAGTTGATATAGGTAGAATCATGTCCTGGTAAAGTTTCAGCTCAATTGAAGCAATATAAAATATAGTTGCTTCACAAACTGAAAATCTGACCAGAAACTATGATTTGGAGCTGGGCATGAGGCAAGCTGAGTTGAATTTTGGCATGAGGCAATCACATGGACAGGAAAAGATGTCCAAAAAGTTTGGAGTCAATCAAGCAAATATAAATAGCACTTCCTTTGCAAAGTGCCATTTAAGACAGAATAGGAAAATAATTATTGGAGGAGTATTTTTGAACATGGCAAGGAAATGTTTTGCCATATTTGAATCATGTCGGACCCAAAAATTTTATGAGAATTATTTGAGAATATTGGGAGTGACAGAAATATAGGTTGCTTCACAACCTAGGGTTTTAAAGGGTTATTCCTTTATCAGAAAAGGAATATTCCCAATAAAAAGAATATTGGGTTAGGTCAAGGGTGAAAATGACAAGATCTTGGGATGATGATGATGATGACAAGCCACTATAAACCTAGGAAGACATGATCTTCCCAAGTTTCAGAACCACATAGCCACGGAAAAGCAAATCAAATCAGGAAATCCAAGAAAATCAAAGGAAAAAGAAAAAGGGCAAAATCAAGGCTGTTACACCAAATGGCGTCATGGAAAGGGGTTAAAAACCGTTTGTATAGCACCGACGCGTACCAGTCTGTAGAGACTCCGGCAAAGAATCTGGGAAGCGTGACCCCACCGAGTGCACGGCACCCGTTGACGACGTGCCGGAGTGTTCTAAAAGAAAGAGATCCAAGGTTGTTGCACCCCAAGTGAAGAAGGTCCTGATAGGGCTAGCTGGCGTTGATGGTACTTTTACTATCAACGCCACCCTCGATGACAAATAGGAAAGCGCGCTCGTTGCCTTCCTGCGGGTGAATATTGATGTGTTTGCCTGGCAACCATCTGATATCCCCGATGTTCCCATGGAGGTAATCGAGCACCACATTGCTGTCTACCCACATGCCAGACCTGTCAAGTAGAAAGTCCGGAAACATGCCTTAGAGAGACAGCAGTTCATTGTAGAAGAGATCAGGAAGCTTGAGGCAGCTAGTTTGGTCAGAGGAGTATTGCACCCCACGTGGTTGGCAAATCTAGTGGTAGTCCGGAAGGCTAACGGGAAGTGGAGGCTTTGCATAGATTTCACATATCTCAACAAAGCTTGCCCGAAAGACCCATTTGCCCTGTCACGTATTGACTAGATTGTGGATTCCACTTCAGGTTGTGATTTGGTCTTCTTTTTGGATGCATATTCTGGGTATCACCAAATCTTCATGTCCAAGGATGACGAAGAGAAGACGTCTTTTATCACTCCTTGTGGTACGTACTGCTTTGTCCGCGTGCCATTCCGATTAAAGAGTGCTGGGTCCACTTTTGCAAGGCAATCCAGATTGGTTTTGAGCCACGGTTGCACAGAAACATAGAAGCCTACATGGATGATATCGTGGTCAAGACCAAGGATAAGGCCACCCTTATTCAGGATTTGAAGAGACATTTGATAATCTGTGCAAGATCGATCTAAAGCTCAACCCGGAGAAGTTTGTATTTGGTGTTCCCTCTGGCAAGTTGCTTGGTTTCTTTGTATCCCACCGCGGGATCGAAGCCAACCCCGATAAGATCAAGGCCATCAAGCAGATCCAGGCGCCAAGGACAGTTAAGGATGTGAGGCGCCTATCAGGATGTGTTGCCACGCTAAGAAGATTCATTTCTATGTCCACTGAGCATGCCCTGCCGTTTTTCAAGATTTTGAAGAAGACCGACCCTATGAAGTGGAGCCTAGAAACAGATGCAGCTTTACAACAATTGAAAACTTACTTTTCCTCTGTGCCTACCTTGGTTGCTCGCAAACCCCAGCAGCCGTCCTTGCTATACTTGGCAGCGACCAACCAAGTGGTCAGTGCAGCCCTGGTAGCACCGCAAGAAGTGGATGAGGCAGAAAGAGAACATAGATTGGCGGAATCAGAGAAGGATCAGGGCAGCAATGAGCACGACAATGAGAGCAACCCCAAGGATGTGGCAAGGAATAAAGTGGTGCAACGTCGAGTGTACTTCATCAGCTCCTTGCTGCATGGGGCTATATCAAGGTACTCTGGCGTGCAGAAGTTTATCTTTGGTCTCCTTATGGCCTCAAGGAATCTTCGCCACTACTTCCAAGCCCATGAGATCATGGTTGTTACTCGCTTCCCATTGCAAAGGATAATACGAAACCCTGAGGCTACCGGTAGAATAGTGAAGTGGGCTTTGGAGTTATCCAGCTTTGGTTTGAAGTTTGAGATTACATCAACTATTTAGAGCAGGGCGTTGGTAGAGTTTATTGCAGAATGGACGCCAACCCCTGATGAGGAAGTGACAGAAACAGTTGTCCCCGGCAAGGAATCACCCCAAGAATGGATTATGCATTTTGATAGTGCGTTTTCCCTACAAGGTGCAGGAGCTGGCGTGCTTCTTGTCGCCCCCTCCGGGGAGCACTTGAAGTACGTCGTCCAAATGCATTTTGCCCGGGAAGAAGCAACCAACAATACAGCTAAGTATGAAGGTCTGCTTGCCGGGCTCAGGATTGCGGCCGAATTGGGAATTAAGAAGATGATCATTCGAGGAGATTCACAGCTTGTGGTGAGACAAGTCAACAAGGATTTTCAAAGTCCATTGATGGAAGCATACGTCGACGAAGTGAGGAGATTGGAGGAGCACTTTAGCGGATTGCAAACAGAGCATGTACCCCATGCGGAAAACAGCATAGCTGATCATCTGTCAAAGTGCGATGCATAGAAGGTTCTTGTGGAACCAGCAACTTTTGTTCTCCATCTCACTCAACCCTCTGTATCCCCAGCAACAATGGCCCAGAAGAGGAGAAAGTTGTACTGCGGTAAGCCTCTCCCGGTAGAGCCGTCTGCTCCTGGCAGAGACCCTGCCAGAAACAACTCCTCACAGCCTGCTGGATCACCCCCTCCAGCCGGGTCCATGAACCCCGCGAACGAGGTTGGTGCTCCCGTAGTGGAGGAGGTGCCGCTAGTCCTCGTCGCCGAGCCCTAGGCTCCAACTTGGGCAAGGCACATTGTCCACTTCCTCCAAACCGGAGAGCTTCCCGACGACCAAGATGAAGCTGAGAGAGTAGCCCGGAGGGCCAGTATGTACCAGTTTGTCGATGACACTATACAGAAGGAGGTCCAACGGTGTGAAATTTTAGTGTGTCTGCCGAGAAGAAGGAAAGGAACTGCTGGCTGAGATTCACAGCGGAATGTGCGGCTCCCACATTGGATTAAGGGCATTAGTTGGGAAAGCATTCCACGAAGGATTCTATTGGCCCACAGCCCTCCAAGATGCGGTCAAGCTAGTCACAACATGTGAAGCCTATCAGTTCCATTCCAAGAAAACACACGTGCCTTCCCAAGCTCTTCAAACAATCCCTGTAATTTGGCCATTTTCGGTCCGGGGCTTGATATCCTTGGCCCCTTCCCTCGAGCGATCGGGGGCTTTCAATTCTTGTTCATTGCCATCAACAAGTTTACAAAGTGGCCGAAAGTGATTGCCATGAGAAAGGTTACTACTCAGTTAGTTATCAAGTTCTTGAAAGAATGGGTGTGCCGTTCTGGAGTTCCGGCAAGGATCTTCACCGACAAAGGAACCCAGTTCATGAGCCACGCCTTCATGCAATATGTTTGTGCCCTCGGATGCAAGATCTCGTTCGCCTCTGTGGCACACCCCCGGAGCAATGGGCAAGTTGAGAGGGCGAACGATGAAGTGCTGCATGGACTCAAGATGAGAACTTTTGATACGCTGCAGAAGCACGACAGGCGGTGGATCGATGAGCTGTGGGTAGTTCTCTGGTCCCTCAGAACGACACCAAACCGAGCTACTGGGCAGACTCCCTTCTCCCTGGTCTACGGGGCAGAAGCTGTTATCCCCACAAAACTCATTTACGGGTCACCTCGAGTGCTTGCCTATGATGAAGTAGTGCAAGATTAGCACCAGCGTGACGATGATGTGCTACTCGAGGAGAGTTGTCTCTGGGCTGCTACGCGTGCTGCATGCTACCAGCAAGCCCTGCGTCGCTATCATAGCCGCAGGGTTCATGCCTGGTGTTTTGAGGAAGATGACCTTGTCCTTAGGCGCGTTTAGTCCGCCAAGGGTACACACAAGTTGTCACCAAAGTGGGAAGGCCCTTACCGGGTAGTACGAGTCACCAGACCTAGCGCAATCCGTCTGGAGACCAGAGATGGCACACAGTTGCAAAACTCATGGAATATTGAGCATCTCTGCAAGTTCTACCCGTAAGGCGCGGCTATCGGGCCCTGCCCGACAGCCACCCTTTTGTACAGGCCTTGCCTCAGCTGCATGTAACCCCTTGTACAAAGCCGGGGCGATGATCCCGTGCAAGAGAAAATAAAGAAGCGTTGGGGGGGGGCGACCGAGATTACATGCATGCATGAGCATTCCAAGATCACTTCATAAGCATTTCATGAGCATTTGCGTATGCATATAGATAGGATCACAGCTCGCATTCATTCTCATCTACATGAAGTTGGAGGTTCCTGCCAAGAACTTGGCTTCGACAAGGAGTGAGAACATTGCCCGACACTATGGTCCCCGGTGAGCCAAGCAGATAAGTTCTACCTCCTATCCATTAGTGTTCTATAAAGCTATAACTTTGCATGAGAAAACATCCCCTCTCTTTTGAGACTTAGGTGCTCCCATCCATGACTCGAACGTTGCTTTAGTCAGGATGGTTGTAGTGGCCTTTGGTGGAAAGGAGTTGGCGGGGGGTTGGTCCCTCTATCTGTTCCCTGGCAGACGCGCTCTCTGGCAGACAAGAAGGGTACCGGCAGGATATCCTGCCGGGGAAAAACTTGTTTATTTATATTAAAGAGGCATCTCACCTCAGCATGGACATACACATGCGCGGGTTACCGACAAGGTTCATCTTTTTCATTAATATGCTAATACAAGTACAAGCATTACATAACACAAACATGGACTGGAGAGATTGCATTGTTTGAATTAAAATTCGCCTACAAATTTATGATTGAAAAAAGATTAGTGCCCCGTTACGCCTTTTACACATGTCCATTTCCCTCAGGGTATTATAGGGAGGGACTAAAGAAGCAAGAGGCGGACTCGGGTCGGATTCGGCACCTCCCCAGGATCAAGATGATGCCGTCCCCTGGACGAAAGGAGGAACCCAAGGGCAGGTGGAATGGTGGCACTGAAGGGAGCCCAGACGGGGGTACGGAATCATCGGCAAACGCGAGCCATCTGAACGGCTGCCCCCGTTCTTGGCGCGCCGTGGGTTGCTGCTACTTCGCGTACCGCTGCCGTGCGACGATCCCGTCACGACATCCGTACCGGACACCATGCTCTCCGAAAGACTCTCCACAAAGAGCATGGTCGTCCCTAGTAGCCTTGATATTGGAGGCCACCATGCGCCTAGAAGACATGAATAGGAGCGAAGAGCCCTCTTGTACGGTGGAAGAGCAACACCCAGGAGGAGTCGGATTCGCCGCTACTACCGGCGAATATCCTCCGTGGCTCCCCCCAGTTCCACGAAGGGAAGAAGAATGGGGAGCGATCGACTACCACGTGTCGTGCCTGCCACGAGCCGCGAGGTGGTGTCATCTGCGTCCCCTCCCACTGAAACCAAGCCCATGGGCGGCCCGGAGGCAAATGCACCGGGGTTGCCACTCCCAGCGTTGTCGCCACGCCGCCCGAGTCCTCCTTTCATATCTAAAGGAATCTTCGGAATGGAGCCAGGGCCTGGCCCCAAGCCATCTCCTTCAGCATCACGAGCGGAAGTAGAGGATAAGAAGAGGAGGGATGCGAAGATGAGTGGCTCTGCCCTCCTTCGCCCTTCCCATTTATAGGCGGGGTGAGGAGGGCAGCTACTCCATCAACGGGCGACCACCGTCCTCCTCCACCAATTTAGGACGACCGGGCCCTCACCGTGATGCTCTCTCGCACCACGTGGCTCCGTTACCTACCCCGTGCGATGCATGCATCGTACGTGGCCGAGGATAAGGGCGTGGTGGGAAGAGTGAATTGGCAGTTTCTAGCCCGTGCGTTAAAGTCATTCATGGGCAATTACTGGAGCGCCCCCATCACTATTAGCTTTACACGATGCGCGGAGAAACCGGAAACTGGCCCGGAATCAAGGCTAATGATGAAGGAGACCTGAAGAGACCAACCTCTTCAGCAACCCTTGCCTATGCACTTATTACGACCTACCCTGACGACGCTCGACAGCGTGTTCGGGGCAGGCCCAGGGGCTTCTGTCGGTGCAACAAACCGTGGGTCTGTTGCCTAGACTGTGCAGAGGCACGGGAGCAAGAATGAAGCGCCATCCCAAGTCAGGGTACAAGGACCCCAGAAGTTCAAAGGACCAACATGTAGATCAGAGGGACCAAGGACAAGCCAAGGCAGTAGGGTATCGTCAAGAGAAAAGCCTCCCTTGCCGGGCAGGCGAGCCCAGCAAGGAGCAAGGCCACCCCCTGAAGTAGACAACCAGGGCACCCCGGCAGGGCCTGCCGAGGCTCATGGAGGCAGAGCTACCTCACCAACGGCTCCAACATGACCCACGTCGTCAATTAGTGAGGTGTTGAGTCGCAAAGTAATTAAGTGGCACCCATTCGCCACATGGCAGCCATTTCCTACAGAAGAAACCCACAGATGACACATGTCCTGTGACATGTCAAGAGAACAGGCATGGAGCTAGCAAGATAGCCCGGCAAGTCTTGCCGGGCAACCAACGATGTGACCTTAAGCGGTGCATTAAATGCGCCCTATCAGCCCGCAGAGTTAGGTATGATAGCACTGTTTTCTATCTTATTAGTGCGTAATGACTACTTTCCCACTGTGGTTACCCCTTGATCTATAAAAGGAAGCCCATGGCAAGCCTAGAGAGGGTTAGAAGGTCGGACAACTCACAACCCCATACACGCGTAGTCGCTGCTACCTGAGGCAACCCCTACCGGGAAAGTGTACTACGACCACCACCACCTTTTCCACTATCAATCCACCAAAGAAGGAGTAGGGTTTTACGCCTCGTGGCGGCCCGAACCTGGGTAAATTGCCTGTGTGACCTCTGCCGCGCTGCCCCACGCTCGTCTTCTCTTTGTGCAACGCGTCACCCCCCTGCCGAACCAGCAAGGGACCTCCTGGTCCCATAGGTGGCCGTGGTTTCCCATGAGAGACGCCTTCTAGCTAAAGTTGACTCATCTACAGTCCCATCTTTATCAAGATTTGTATTAGAAAACAAATATTCAATAGGAGTCACAACAATCACTTTAAGATCTTCATCATTCTTCTCACACGACTCGGGTTTGGCGGCCATCTTATTTACCATAGTTTGCTTATCAGAAATTTGGCCTACTAAAATTTCAAGATGAGCAAATTGAGATTTAAGACCATAAAATTCGTTAGTAACATCGTCAAGCTCTTTATTAATATACTCCATCAGAGTTTTTTGCTCTTTAATTCGTTTCTAAAGAAACTATGCTCAAACTATAAGGACATGAAATTTTTAGCATTGTTTTCAATTTCTTCCAACTTCTTAAAGTAAGGATCAAAGCTCTTGGGTTGAGCCACAAGGGCAAACGAGCAAAATAAAAGACGAATGGAAGAAGGTCGAATAAAAAAGGAAAATATTTTTGTGTTTTTCTGAAAATGTTTTAGAAGTGGGGGAGAGGAAAATGAGAGGCAAATGGCAAATAATGTAATGCAAGAAATGACAGTTTATGGTGGGCATTTGGTAGGCTTGATGTCGAACCTCCCCGGCAACGGTGCCAGAAATTCTTCCTGCTACTTCTTGAGCTTGCATTGGTTTTTCCCTTTAAGAGGAAAAGGTGATGTAGCGAAGTAGAGATAAGTATTTCCCTTAGTTTTGAGAACCAAGGTATCAATCTAGTAGGAGGTACACGCAAGTCTCCTATCTATCCACCTGCACAAACAATAAAACACTTACACCCAATGCGATAAAGGGGTTGTCAATCCCTCCATGGTCACTTGCAAGGATGAGATCTAGTAGAGATAGATATAAAAGATTACTAAAGCGTAAAACAAAACAAAAGTGAATAAATTGCAGAAAGGTATTTTGGGTTTTTCGGTTTGTAGATATGAAAATATATGATGGAAAATAGATTCAGGGGCCATAGGTTTCACTAGAGGCTTCTCTCTTGAAGGAAATAATACGGTGGGTGAACAAATTACTATCGAGCAATTGATAGAAAAGTGCAAAGTTAAGACAATATCCAAGGCAATGATTATGAATATAGGCATCACGTTCGTGTCAAGTAGACCGACTCCTGCCTACATCTACTACTATTACTCCACACATCGACCGCTATCTAGCATGCACCTAGAGTATTAAGTTCATAAGAACGGAGTAACACCTTAATTAAGATGACATGATGTAGAGGGATAAACTCAAGCAATATGATGAAAACCCTATCTTTTTACCCTGATGGCAACAATCCAATACGTGTCTTGCCACCCCTACTTTGTCACTGGGTGAGGACACCGCAAGATTGAACCGCAAGAATATTACACCGGATAGAGCTCCAAGAACATCAAGGAGAACATTATATTGATGATCAAAGAGAGAGAAGAAGCCATCTAGCTACTAGCTATGGACCCGTATGTCTATGGTAAACTACTCATGCTTCATCGGAAGGGCAATAGAGTTGATGTAGGTGATGTCCGTAATTGAATCCCCCTCTGGCAGGATGCCGAAAAAGGCCCCAAGATGGGATCTCACGGAAACAGAGGCTTGCGGCAGCGGAAAAGTATTTTGGTGGATGCTTCTGGTCATTTGGAAATATTTGGGAATTTATAGCAAAAGAATTAGGGTTGGAGGAGTCCCGTGGGGCCCACAAGCAAGAGGGCGCGCCCACCTAGGGCATGCCCTCAGGGCTTGTCGAGACCCTGGGACTCTTCTGGCCCCCTCTCCAAGTCTGCTAGGTATCTTCTGGTCCAAGAAAAATCATCACGAAAGTTTTATTCCATTCGGACTCTATTTGATATTCCTTTTCTGTAAAAATCAAAAACAAGGAAAAAATAGAAGCTAGGACTGGGCTCTAGGTTTATAAGTTAGTCCCAAAAATAATATAAAATAGCATATTAATGCATATAAAGCTTCCAAAACAGGTAATATAATAGCATGGAACAATAAAAAATTATAGATACGTTGGAGACATATCATCTGGCTCGAGGCTTGAGCTCTGGGTGCCTTCTGGAGCTGTAGCCAGATGATCCGTGTTGGTTTGATTGTCCGTGTAGGTGGTCGGGTGTCGTGGATATAATCTTCTGAATGTAGAGGCAAACGTATCTAGCAGACGATGTGGTTGGGAGTGCGCTCAAGGATTTATACAGGTTCGGGCCCTCTTCATTGGAGGTAATACCCTACTCCTATGGTGCTCATTCTTCTTGGCATAAGGTACAATATGAGTGTCTTCAACCTTCAGCCCCGGGCTTCCCTAGTGGTAAATATAGAGTGCGCCTGGTAGGGGTACATAACAGACTACTATTAATGCTATTCATTGCCTCAGGTGTGGCCGACTGTTTCATGGCATTTACTACAGGTAACTACCGTATTTAACTAAATTATTCAACTGTTGGGTAACTACCACTATTAATACATCATGGTCGAGAGGTATCCTAGGTATCTGTCGACTGATGACATAGACGACTACTACCTTCGTCTCCGGCCGAGTGCCTAGTTGTCCACAATTGAGTGGCCTGGTATCCAACTGTTGGGACTTAGTGCGGTCTCATACCACCCTCATTTTCCTTGATGGGCCAGCGGCTGAGCCCTTTGGCCAACTACCTTCTAGGAATATTTTATATGAGTCTTGGGCCCTGGTGGGCCACTCGTGTACATGGGCCTACCCCATATTTATAACCCCAAAAGTAGCCCCTGAGTCGGTCAAGGTTTCGTTGGAGAACTACTGGTTATTTCCTTCCAGCAAGACATGTGACTGATCAACGAGCTTGAGGTTTGAATGAGAGACCTCGGCGGACTCACTTGGTTCTTGCCCTCAGAGGTCGCAGCGGCGACCAACTAGGAAGAAGACTCAGTGATCCCCATTTTCAATGTCTTTTTGAAGAGGACAGCTTGTCGCCCGACTGAGGGCATATCATCCAATTTTGAGTGTATGTCTAAGGCTTCCAGGCTTGATCGACTCAAGCATCACTAGTCAATATCCTGCAGAAGGAACGCCTGTCGAAGGCCCTTCTACAGAACCAAGTCTGTGCAATCGGATATTCGGTTCCCTCAGAGGGGGATCCGACTCGTGCCACGGGGGATATTTGGGGCGCCCCTTGCTCTTACGTAGAGCGAATCTACGATGAGTGTTGATTCACTTGGTTTTCTCCGGGTGGTAGACACTCGGTAATCATCATGGCTCGAGCACAGATGCTGGCCCAATTGGACAAGTTAGTTTGTAGTTCTCAGCCGACTAGAACGAGAGTCACCAGCCGACTGGTAGATGAGTCATCAGCCGGCTTGAAGGTAAGTCGTCAGCCGACTGGAAGGCGAGTCATCAGCAATCATCATTGCGGATCTCCATGAGTTGTCCTATCAAGATATTTTGCATGTCTGACAAGTTGTTGTATGCTACTTGTGAGCTGCATTGGGATTTTCCCCGAAGAGGAAGGGCGAAGCAATATATTAGCTGATAAGTATTTCCCTCAATGAGAACCAAGGTTATTGAACCAACAGAAGAATCACGCAAATCCTACTAAATAGTACCTACACACACAAGAGCAAATACTTGCACCCAATGCAGGCAAGAGGGTTGTCAATCCCCTTGAACTCGTTACTTGCAAAGATCAAATCTGATAGTTAAAGATAGATAAATTGCAAAGTAAAATAAAAGACAGAAAATTGCAGCAAGGTAATTTAGGTTTTTGTAATATTCAAAACTATAAAGAGGCTAGCCAACTTACCTCCACAAGGCTCCCCCGATTGGAGCTTCGTCGGCCGTCGGATCTGCCTTTCTGGCACGCCTGAGCCGTTGGATCTTCACAGAAGTTAAAATCAATTTTCACCTCGCGGTCGTTTTTGTTGTCCAATGACTGGTGGGCTCGCGCCGCACGCTGGTTGGCTGGGTTACCAGTTTTGAGGTGCAACTGGTTTTGCCCAATCAGCTTCGCGCGCCCGCACCCAATCACCTGTGTCTCACCCCACTCCCACCCCAGCCGCCAAACGAACCCTAGCCCTCTTTCTCCTTCCCCTCGATCCCGACGAGCCGCCGCACCCCTCCCTCGATCCCCAGTTCCCCACGATCCTCTCCTTGCCCGCAGCCACCGGCCTTGTCTCTCCACTCGCCTCCTCCTTTCCTCTACCATGTCGTCGTCGATCCCACCGCTGGCCTTCTCCTCTGCTTGCCTCCTCCGGTCCTCTTCCATGTCACCGTTGATCCAGATCGGACCCTCTCCTTGCGCGCCCCGTGTTCCTCCTTCCAGCCGATTGGGCACAGCTGCACCAACCCTAGCCCCCGATGCAGCCATCCACTCCTCCCTCCTCCTCTCCCCTCCCCCTCCCACAGCCACCGCACCCGTTGCTTGGCCCCCTGGCGACGCCCGGGTCGGGGCTGGGAAGAAGGTCCGGGCCTGCGAGGGAAAGCAGCGAGGGTTGGTGCAGCGGCAAATGCGGGCGGGATTTGCATGGAGGGAGGCTCGTCAGCCGGAACAACAGGAGCAAGGAGGTCGTGCAGGCGCGAATGCTGGCGGGGTCGGCCGTGGAAGAAGGCTCGCTGGACGGAGCATCAACAGCAGGGAAGTCGAGGTGGTTCAGGTTTGCCTCTATCTCCTCCCCACTCTATCTCTGCCCTCTCTCTTATTTTCCCCTTTGTCTCGTGGATAAGGGCGTCAGTGCACCACGAGGAGTAGATCGAGCGTGGACCATAGCAGCACGATCAAGGAGCTGCTGGTGGTTCTGGCAACAACGAGGATGATCAAGAAGGATTGGGGAACACCCGCAAAAAAAGTACTTGGGAAGAAGGGCGGGACGAAGGCATGGAGATCGTTGTTTGGCGCCAACGTGTGTTTGGTGTTGATTGCTGGCTGGCTGACTGCGGTGTGCTACCGGCGATGAGATCCAGGAGGAGGTGGCGGCGGACAGGGAGTCGAGGTAGGGATGAACTGCTGATTAAGATGCAAAGCTGCTGTTTTTATCATGTTGTTCTTATCCTGCTCACTGTGATATTTGTTGAAAATATTTGCACTGTGGTTTGGTTAAGATATAGAGCTACTACTTTTATTCTGCATTACCTCGTGGGTCTCATTATATGGATTAAGTACAAGGCATCTGTGGTTCAAAAGTTTTTAGTAACTTGTGTTTATCTTTACTGTCTGGTGTCGAATTGATCGATTAGTCGGTTGAATTGATTGTAAATGATTGCCCAATGTGGTTATCTGAAGATTGTAGTTTACCATATATGCTTACTACAAAATGCTTATTTCGCTTCACATGTAAGGCTGTAACAGGATGCATTTCTCTCACCTTATTTCTGCAGGACCTTTTTGCTTGCATTCTCGTGTCTTTTGACAAGGAGAAAATTATCATTTGGAGGGGAAAAGACAGATGAAAACATGCAAGATAGTATATGCAATTAACATACCCTTCAATTCTTGAATCAGAGTTCAGTGGTGAAGAACACTACAATTTTTTGGTTGATGGATTGGTCTGAATATATTGTAAGGGATTTTGCATGAAGTGGTTATTCAAAGAATGGAACCAATTTTATGGTGAGTCTCTCTTGTAGGATTCTACTAATGTTTGTTTAGCTTGAAGAATGTTACATGACGTTTTTCTCTTCCCCTTGTGTATGACTTTTTCCTTACATTCCCGTATGTTTTGACAAAGAGCAAATATTATTTGCAGTGAAAAATACTATGATTAAAGCATACACGGTAGTAGCTTGAAATATTATTTGTTGCCTTAGTTATAATGATCTATATGAGGAATTTCTTCCTAATATGTATGCGTACATTTCTTTTGTTATAGATTTTACTGAATGGATATGGTATAACCTCCATGATATTTGAGTGGACTAGAATCAAGACGCCCTGAGAATTTTACCCTTCGATGAACAATGCAAGGTTTCTTTTGCGCCAAATTTGAATCCTAATAGGAATTCAACAGGAATTTAAAATTCTTAGTTGATGATTCGTTTCAGTGTTCAATACAATGAGGCTAGATTATTTTCATAAAATGCCTGCTAAAATCATCCTTGAGTCATTTTTTACTACTCTTGTTTGGTTGTTTAATGCCGAGTAATCAAATATATTCCATGAAGTGCTTCTTGGTATTTTACAACTGTTTACTCTGAATTCTGGTCTTCATGCCTTTAGACAATTTTCAGGTTGCTTTTCCACGATTTCAAATAACTTATACCGCGCTCGGGGCGTATATAGATCTAGCACAGACGAGATGTGTTTCTTGAAGACACGAAAAATGATAATACTAACAAGATTGTTTTTAATAATGCGAGTACTGCTCCATAAAATAAACATAGAACTACAAAGCTCATGTTCACTCCTGCAAAAAAAATTCGTAACAGTTAATTCTGCTGTAGTTGTAGATGTACATCCTTTATTCTCGCAATAGTTAATTCTAAGGCCATTCATATTGTTGCAGATTTTGCCTATTCTCTAAGATGGATGATGATGAGCGGTTCAACCGAAAATTCAGAGCTGGGCTTTACACAATTCAGTGGGTAAGTGAAGTTCCAGTTTTTCTTCTGCACCCTATTACTGCTCTGTTGTACAGAGAGCAGTGAGTTTATATTAGCTAAAAGTTAGATTGGAATGCAGCAAATGAAATCGGTATACCTTTTGCTAGAGTGCAGGTCCTGTGTGGTGGGGCTAGTGGTGTGGCCAGTGAAGTATGGGTACAGTCTGCTGGAGTCGGTCCTACGTTTTGTGTCACTGGTTGTACAACCAATATAAGTGGGGTGTTGTCTGGTTTCTCCGACATCACCACGTTTTTTAAGGACTTTGCTGGTGCTCCTTCAGGTTCGGCAATCACCCTTTTTTTTTTTGATGTCTGATGCACAAGAACAACATTTGAGTGGAAAAACATGGTATGATGACAGATGGAATATGTATTGATAATGGATGGGCATGGCATCTCGACATATATGATGAGTAAACTAAGCAGATGGCGGTGCAACAAAGTAGAAGAAATGCAAGACAACATATGCAAGATACCCGTAATCAATAAAACATTGCCAAATTAGAACAGACACCTTGATGGGTGAACAGGACAGGCCATCTGCCTTTGACTCCTCGAGGTTAGAATAGTCATTAGGATCATATTTTGAACAAGAATCAACAGGTGGGGAGCGTATGAGTTTCATTACATTCAGAATGGCACTCAATGCCTTGGTGCCAATTTTGTAAGTCATTGCAGTGTTTAGCTTCAAGAGTGGATTGCTGCTAGTGCGACATAAAGCAGCTACACAGATCATAGTGTAGATATAACGAGAAAACCTTAAGCATCAGAGTAAAATCAGCAAAGTGGAATTTGCTGAAATATATGTGCTAGTATTTCCGGTACGGCTAGAAAGGCTTCGGGTACCAGCTCTCTTCAAGTAAAGGTGCAGTACTGTTAATATCAATGTAACTCTCAAAGGCGACTCAGCTCTCCGCATTTTCTTGCCATTCTTATAGGATTCAACTAGACAGGCCACTACAAATCCTATTCCTATGTTTATAAGATCCTACGAATCAAAGAGGCTCATAGTGTCCATCACAACCGACCGTATAGACCTCTACACTGCAAATGTCCCTGCTCATCTTCAGTACAAGGAACATACTATACCACTATCATACTCCCTTCGTTCTAAAATATAAGTCTTGGTAGAGATTTCCACTATGGATCACATACAGATGTATCCAGGTACATTTTAGAGTGTAGATTCACTCATTTTGCTCCATATGTAGTCGATGGTGGAATCTATATAAAGACTTGTATTTAGGAACGGAGAGAGTACATATTAAAGAAGAACGGAAGAGGAACATGGTAAAGAAGAGCAAGCAGATTTTGGATAATAAAATGTTGGTTGCGTAGTGCCCACACATGATGAACCAGAGCGCATTAAGAATGCAACTCCTAGCTGTCTCTCGACCATTTGAGGTGGTTGGATGAAGATCCTACGTCTCCTAACCCTTCTTCTTCCTCGTCTCTGATTCTTCCCATACAGAACACCGCACGGGCCGCCGGCTGGACCACCGGCCCCCACCGCCTGTGTTCCTCCGCCACCCCCACCCCAACCCCCACCCGCGTCGAGTTTTCTTCATTCGGCGAGGCCTCACAACCACCCGAGCCCCTTCGATCGCACCGGCGAACTCCGGCGAGCTCTGAAAAATCGACTGACCCAATTTTGAAAATTTAGTCTACTGTGATTTAACTAGTGTGGAATATAAAAGGGGAAAACCATAAGCATTGCGAGTATGGTGTTGAGCGTGCCATGGCGGATCTGAAGGTGCAAACCGGACAAAGGCAACTTCGCAACCAAGACAAGAAATCAGAGTAAAGCAGTGTCGATCTATTTTCTTGCTGCGATAAATAAGTTGAGCAGATACGAAAGAGTACCGCCTTTGGTGCGGCGCCGTGTACGCATCTGCTGAGTATTTGACGGTGCTGCGGTAGCGATGGCTGTCGGCAGTGTGGAAGAAGATCTAGGAGGGTAGATGGTGGCGGCGGGGCGCGGTGGACGAGATGGTCGTAGGAGCGGCGCCGGCAAGGTGGACGACAGCGGGGATGAAGCGAGAGGACGGGATGCAAGGATCTTGGTCCGAAGCCGTGGATGAGAGAGGTCGATCTCTTGTAATGGACGGCGGCGTCGGGGTATCAGCTCCGGCATGGTGGAGGAGGTTGGCGGTGGATGGGGTGGCGGACGGCGGCAGACGAAGGAGGGTGGGGTGGAGAGGGTGTTTTGGCACCCACGGAGTACGAATGGGGAAAAGGGAGGTAGAGAGGAAAGGGGAACTATGTATTCAGGCCGCGCTTGTCTCAAATGCGACGAAATTTACAAACTTAGCCTCCGTTTCAAATTTCTACTACATCACAACAACACTAGTCGGTTGGGGATAGGACGGTAATCTCGCATACACCGAATATTTGCTGACAAGAGTTTGTTTTTGGCGCCCACTGTGTATGAATATGAATCGGACAGGGAGTCGATTTCGGCCGATGACACACTGTGTTTTGGCGCCCACCATGTATGAATACGGGTGAGAGGCGGTTACGTCACGTTTGGGTGAAATTACAAACCTACCTCTATCGAAACCTATAGAAATCCAGCATATAGGCTTTGCGTGGCAGGGATAGGCAGTAGTGATTTCCATCTCGCAGATTTTGGTTTCGGGCGGTTACTGCGACTTTTCCCGCTTCGTTCAAATTTTGCAGAGTGCACGTTTACCGTGCCAACTCAATTCGAATCCTGTTTGTATTCTATTTTTTTTGGGCAGGATCCATTTTCAATTGGAATTACATTCTATATACATCATTTTTATATATAGTTTCAAAAGCACAACACCATTTATACATAAATATGGTTTACAAATGGCATTTTCTCAGATTCATAAGGTTGTATCCATCAATTTGGATTTTCAAATATTTGAAACCACTTTATGTTAAAATCCAATGTATGCATTCCTCGCTAACTGTCTCCAATTAATGTGTGTTTCATGCGGGTTTTTGTTACTTCTCAAACATGTATAATGTGTTTCACACACGTAACATATAGTGTAATCCCCTTTAGACATTAATTGCATATAAACCATGCATTGTTTGTAATTGAAGAATCTATGGATCACCAATATTGATAAACTATATAACATTATACGTGTGCCCAAATTCAAATGAATATGCATGTTAGATACATTAATTTGCGTTATGATATTATCGATGTCATGATCTTCAGTTTAAATATTTGAATCCTCTTTAATCTAGATATTCGTATCATATAGCTATCACTCATGCTTATATAAGATTATCTCTCTAGACCTATACGCGTTCAGCGTCTCTCAGGTATCTCTCGTGCTATCTGTATGTCGACAATGATATTTTATCTTCGTAACACACCAATGGTACTCTCTCCCTCGACCTTCATCACTCTCTAAGTATATCTCGCTCCCTGCTATTTGTCTCTAACTATGATTCTTCATGTGAAATCTTTTTCTCTCACACAAATACAAAACTTTGTCTCCCGGGGTCTCATTTCTCTCTACTATTCCCATGTGTGCCACTCGCACACCCCTCATACAGAGATGTCTTTCACTCCTTAGATATGAGAACCTATGACTCCGCTTCTTCAATATCTGTTTCTCACACACAAACACAAACTCTGTCTCCCAGGGTGTCATATTTCTCCATTGTTCTCTTGTATGTCGCTCACACACACCCTCTCTCCCTAGAGATATCTTGCGTTCCCTCGTATGTCTCTCTAGCTATCACTCTCGTTGTGAAATATCTTTCTCTCTCATAGACACAAAACTCCGTGTTTCTGGATCTCATTTCTCTATGATATCTGTTTGTATGTGACTCACACGCACCCTCTCTCTATCTCTCTCACACCCACACACATAACCCAGCCTTCTGACCCGCTCGACTCCTATCTCTAACGCACACTAGCTAGCATCTTTATCTTTCTATTTATCTGTTTCTCCATCAACCTTCTTTCTCGCCCTCACTCTTGATTCCTATCATGCACACTACATATGTTTCTCTCTACATGCAGTAAAGTGCCCTCTCACACACATATATAACTTCACACTTTGAACCACTCGACGGTCATCTCCAACACCCAAACTAGAGGATGTCCCTCTAGCTAGCATCTCCATCTCTGTATCTATCTGTAGTTTCTCTGTCAACATTTCTTTCTCGCACAGAGTCTTGCTTCCTATCACCCACACTATATATGTCTCTCCATACATATGCATTTATAGGTTGGTCTCTTTTGCATAATCGCTGCGCCTCACTCCCTCTGCTCGCCATAGATGCATGCTCCAGCCCACGCCATTATCTCTTAAAGACAAAAACACATGCTCAATTGTCGGGACTTCTTCCATGCATTATCACATGCATGCATATTGTCATACCGATCTGTCTCTCCCATGTCGTTGATCTTATGACTTATGTTTTCTTTCTTTTATCTCAATCATGCACGCGCGCGCACACACACACATCCCACGTATACATGTATACCTCTCACACATGCATGTTCAAGGTCTCTATGTCTCCATACGTAGTTAATTACCCTCAATCCTAACGCCACATCGAATCGTTCTCCTCTTTTGTGTACATAACTTTCGCCTGGATGGGTAAAACACACACTCGCACTTAACAATCTCCTTCTAGCTACCCCCCTGCGTATCACTCTTCCCCTATATCCCCGAAACCAATAAGACCATCCCTTAGTTTAATTCCCGCCTACATGCACCATCAATATATAGTAGTCTTCCTAGGTGTCTCTCGAACAAACACGTTCTCTCGAAGTCGACTCCTCTCATGCATATAGGTCCTAATGCGTTTTTCGAGGCTAACTTTGACCAAACGTTACATCAATAATATATGACATGCAACTTACACAAAGCATACCTTCAATTTTGGATGTCAAAGGAGCTTCCAATAATATAATTTGCATAGTATACATCTCATGTGCTATTAATCTTGTCAATAGTCAAAGGCTGTCTTGAAAAACACATTAGGCCCTATATAGATGGAAGGAGGGAGTAGGTCCCATGCAAAAATTGAGAATAAAATTCAAACATCTGGGCATCGTGGCTCGGTCGATAACATTGAGAAACTTGGTTTTAAAATCATGAAACTTGGCATGGTGTCGTGTCATGGTAGTACCATGCCGTGGTAAAAAACTGGCCGAATAGGAACAAATTTTGGTATAAGCTTCTTGCAAATCGGAACTTCTCTCAAGAAGGCTCGTGGTTCTGGGAGGGAACGTGTCACCTTTGTGTGCATAATTCAAATTTGAAATACAAGCACATGTTCCAGTGCACCAAAGTTTGTTGAAAAATCACATGTGTGTCCTCGGGTAAATTTCTAGGTTCCATGCAAGAAATGGGAATGAAATTCAAAATTCTGGACGTCGTGGCTGGGTTGGAAACATTGAGAAAATTACTTTTTTAATTCCTGTAAATCCAAAACACGCATGAAAATAATGAAACTTGGCTTGGTGCCATGACATGGCACCAACATGCTGTGGTAAATTTGCAGTCTGATTTGCGAAGGCGCACACATTAATAATCAACAAAGTCATTTAGGAAGAAGTGCTGTCACGTTACAATCGGAAACACAAGTATTATTGAAACCGTGGGCGTTCTACTTACTAGTACCATTTATGTGCCGCCATGCGTCCCCTTTTTTATTAGCTAGGAGGCGACGTGCAGGGTAGCTATTTGAGTACGAGAGGCGTGCGATCAGACCCTTGCGCGTGCTTATCGGCAGGAGAGCCCTTTGACCTCCATCTGCCGTCCACCTCTCTCCCAAGGTCTCCATTAATGGCGCCCGAGCCTCTGTTTAATGGCGTGGCTATGTCTCACTCGACTGAGATTTAAGAGAGAAAAAAGAAAATCTGAAAGCACGGATCTTGATGTAAGATCCGACAGACCTATATAGCATCTACTGCGACTTATTGCAAGACTGATGAATATATAAGGATGATTAAAATTTTTTTTTGATCAAAGAAGGGCTTGCCCCTTCCGATTTTCATTACTGAAAACCACCACAATTCACAAGAAGTTCAGCACAACTCCAGCCTAACACGAAGGACTAAAAGCTACCAGATTGAAATCGCAATATCCCAAGAGGCCAACAAAGGCCCAACATTTCACAACCGACGACACAATCCACATCCTAAACCGATTATTACACCAAAAGAAACCAGGAAACTAGTCTCCGTGGCGAGCGGCAATGAGCTCTTTCATGTCCTCAAGACGCTGCTTCAGAACATCCACGGATTCCTCCACCAGCCTTTGGCGCTCGTTGAGGAGCATGTCATTATCGTCCATAAGTTTCTTCAACAAGGCACTAGTCTCCTCCTGCAGGTCTGCACTTCGGACGATCTTCTCCCTCAGCAGGTCGTGCTTGGCCCGGAGCCTCTCATTGCCCTCCCTTAGTTGCCGGATGACGCCGGTAGCCTGTTCAAACGAGGCTATCATGTCGTCCTGCAACCTCGTCGAGCGGGAGATCTGATCCATCTGGCTATGGACGATCGCATGCATGCGCCTGTAACAGTCGTAGCATGCCCGCGACAAATTTTCCTAGGCCGTCGCGGCACGGCGGGACATCTCTACTGCATTCGTGGCGCGGTGGGACATCTCTGCTGCTTCCGCGGCGTGGCCAGACCTGTCTGCTGCATCGACGGCGTGGCAGGACCTCCGTGCTGCTTCAGCGGCGCGGCGGGACCTCTATGCTGCTACTTCCGTGCGGCGGGACATGTCGGCTGCTCTCGCAGCGAGGCGGGACATCTCTCGTGCTTCCGCTTCCATGCTCGCCTCTCCATCGTGGCAATCTCTCGACCCAGAACTCACGCTGGCCATGGCAGACGCAAGGGAAGGATGCTGAATGACTTGTTTGTTTTTGTTGATGAGGACTTGAAGAGGAATGTGCAGTCATCTTGGCATACTAGTATTGATAACCGAGTACTAATACGCTCCTAAGTGGGAAACCGTTTAGGTTGTGATCGGTGTGAACAGATTTGCAATTCAATATAGCATGGAGTAATTTGGAATGTGACGAGACGCAAGCTCAAAATTTATTGACAGTTCTAGTTTCGAATTGCGGCACTATTCCCGGATGAAGTACTTCTTTTTCTATTCCCTCCTTTCTGGTTTTATATGGCTTATCTCAAAATTTTAGTTTTTCCATTTTATAAGGCTCAATTTGGTTGTCCCCAACACATGTTCAGATTCCTAGGTGCATTAAATCATTGCATGCAAGTATTAAGAGAAAATTGACCAATGCATGTACTTTATGCATGCATGCATTGCAATTAATGCATTAAACCTATCTCTCGGGACTTCTCGCACGCACCATCGTGCCACCCACAAAAACTTGTACTCTGAGTTTAGTAGTACGTTATACAGGAAGAGAAGAGGTGCACGCACGCACTCGTCCTCTCGTACATCAACGAGAAGTTTGATTATCCTCTCCGTCGCGGACTTAACTGCACATGCCTTTGGCTGTATGACAGGTTGGCCACACACCTGTAGGGCCCACATGTCATACACGCAAAGGCAGGAGCGTCCCTCCCTCGCCCATGAGCGTGGTGGCTGGCAAGACTAGGAGAAGCTTTCGCTACACGCTCTCCCTCCCGCACGCAGTGGACATGCAGCAGTTCAATCGGTGTCAGATGGCCAGAAGCGTACTATAGTACTCCTCCAGTGAAGTAGTATTCCATCATTGTTCGACTTCTCGAAGAGGCGAAGAGCCAAGCGCAGCCTGGACGCTCGTGTGGCAGTTTCATGTGTATTGTAGTCTAGGATAGCGTGTACCATGCCTGTAAGCTTAAAATCGTTGGGGTTGGCTCCATGCTATGTGGCCGTCTCGAAGTTTAAAAAATATATTAAAATAGTCTTCTGGCCCTACCCGAAAACTGCCGCGCGTACTACCCGGGAAAAGCCCCGCCCTCAACTTTTAACTACGCGAAAACAGTTCGAGCTTGTTCGTTCTATATAAATATAGTACTTACTGTATGTTTATTCACCCGTGGGGTTCAATGAATGGAGGGGCGGGGAGCACAAGTGAACAATACTGTAGTACTACTAGTAGTAAGTAGGAGTCGTACAGTAGTCACCTTAAATAGAGAGTTTCTTTTCTTTAATGCCACGTACACAAATTGAAACGCTTGTTGTGGAGAGAAAAAAGATAATCACTCCACTATATATGGACGCAGGGGCCTGAGCGCTTGCTTTACTAGGGTTGCTCTCTTCATTCTCTCATCCTCTCCAGATATAAACAAGACAGCGGTAGCGACATTTTCTCTCTGCTAACCGCTGGTCACAGATCCGGTCGGATCCCTTCAGCCAGTGTGTGTAGAGGACTAAAAGGTGCATCGTTCACGCGGTCATCGCCGCCGAGGGAGGAAACCCACAGCTGCCGGAGGGGCCTGATTCTCTGCCCGTGCCGTTCTCTCCGACACATGGCCAGCTCGGGAGGTCCTCCGACCCTTCTTCCTCCCTGTCGTACTGACCGCAGATCCGACCTGCCGCCGCCGACATCCCGGCGACCCTCAGGTATAAGTTCTTTGAAAGCGGCCTTGCTCTACTGCCCCAGCTCCCCACGTGTCTGCATGTGCATCTTTTTCTACTCCCATTAGCTCTTCCAAAGCCACCTAATTTTTTAGTATTATTAGAGGTAAAGCTACTTCATGCATTCGAATCTAGGGCTTTGTTCAAACAACGAAGAATGGGGGGAAAGTTTTAGCATGAATCTAGGACTTGATTCAAAGAGGAAATAATATGGTGAAAGTAGTAGAGACCGGATACCCAACTGGTCTCTTGGTTGAAAAGAGAAATAATGGGAAAACGCAGTACAAACTGGATAAGGAATAGATCTATTATTGGTTGAAAAAAGGATAGAAAGTGGCGGCTGGTGGACAAGTCAACAGAGTATGTCCAGGATTAGATTTGCTGCCATCACATAGTAAAAGGTCTCCAGGATTAGATTTGCTGCCCTCACATAGTAAAAGGTCTCAGGATTAGATTTTCTGCCCTCACATAGTAAAAGGTCTCCAGGATTAGATTTGCTGCCCTCACATAGTAAAAGGTCTCCAGGATTAGATTTGCTGCCCTCACATAGTAAAAGGTCTCCAGGATTAGATTTGCTGCCCTCACATAGTAAAAGGTCTCCAGGATTAGATTTGCTGCCCTCACATAGTAAAAGGTCTCCAGGATTAGATTTGCTGCCCTCACATAGTACAATGGCACTCCTGCTGTTTTCCCCAGTATGATAAGTAAGTTGCTCCTTTACGCTCCTGAGTGTCCTGGTGTCCCCACGGTCCCATGCCCTTAAACCAACTCTTTAGCTGCTGTTGATTTACTATGTCTGGTAAACAAGCAATGCCACCATTGAAGTAATCCCATATTTGAGGAATCTCATTGTTGATCATAATGCTTCTGGTAACATGAAGCATCGCTGACGTTTTAAAATTTTTATTGTCCTTGCTTGATTGCCATGAACATAATTAAGATGCTTCTTTTCATTTTGTATATGTTACGTATATTCTTATTGACCAGCAACTGTTTACTTTCTATCTTTTTGTGCAGATAGGGATATCCGTTTCATGTTGTTGCTATTGTGACCTTTTGGTGAACTACAGAAAACACTTTTTTTGGAATGAGTGTCTTGTGCAGTTCAACTAAAATGTCATGTGGGCAACATCTCTCAATTTTGGTGGAACTACACAAAATGGTGATTGGAATTTCCAAAATCTCCGTCAAGTTCTGCTGGTAATCTCGTGCAAAATTTTATTAGCATTTGCAAGATGGAGCCGTCACTGTCACCACAATGGCACTTTATTTTAGTGGCACTGCACAAAAGGATAAGAAAATTATAGTTGCACCTTACATGAGCCGGACAGCCAACCTTAATGTTCCTCAATTTTAGTGCAACTACTAAAGAAGAACTTGTCAGCTCACAAGAGCAAGTACTTCTTGATAGCTGAATGATGCAATCTTTGCTTCATTTCAGGTGAACTGCAGAAAAAGGCGCATGAATTGAATCATGGAACTCTAGGCAGACCTCATCCAAGTAGACCTGGAGGTTGAGTTCAAGGGGCCGCTATTAAAGCGAAATCATGCTCTCCCGTCTCCTTGTTTGTGCTGTGCAAACATGTTGTGCAAACAGGAATACTCAACTACAGATGTTGTGACGGTCAAGAGCATTCGCCAAGTTCTTCGATTGTATAACATGTCTAGCTAAGATGGATTTAATCCCGATACTCACTTTATCAAAAGGCTCTAATGGGTTGGTTCTGAATCTTGCAAGCTGGGAATCAGTGAGATGTGTAGGCATCTTTGTTGTACTTATTATTTGAATCTTATTTGTTGGTTCCGAATCTTGCAAGCTGGGAATCAATGAGATGTGTAGGTATCTTTGTTGTACTTATTATTTGGATCTTATTTGTTGGTTCTCAATCTTGCAAGCTGGGAAACACGGCATGATGATGTAGAGGACAACAACCATAACAAACAGTTCAAACTCGGTAGTATTATCTTTGTAAAAGTGCGACAAATGTGATGATCGTGTGCGTCCCGAGAATAATAATTCTAGTTGTTGTGCATGTTGATCCTGTGGCACCAATAGAACGAGCGAATGCATTGCTTGTTTTAAGTACAAATTTCTATTAAAGCTAATTAAATTTAAGTAAAGTGACCACTAACTCCTGTTATTACAGTACCAATACAGACCCGCTCGTGAACCGACGTGTGGCCGAGGGTGCATCTTCTGCCGGGCGTGCAGCGGACGAGGGAGGGGTAGTAACTGTTGTCGCCTGTACACACTCAGCTTACTGTTGAATCCAGTTCCCCAAGAGCTGAAAAACGAACTGCTGCCGCCGCCTACACACTCGTTCACTCGAAGAGAATCCAATGGCGATCCGAGGGGTGAGCCTGCTGGATATGGACTTCAGCAAGGAGTTCCCCTTTGAGCTCGCCGTTCAGTCCTATGGTTGCACCAAGTTGAATGTGATGTACACCAACGATACGGACTCGATGAAGCTCTGCCTCGCCTCAGTCCTATGGCTGCACCAGGTTCTAGAGCATTCGCCCGTTTCATCGGCAGCGCCGACTGCACCTTCGCTACGATGGAGAGAAGGAAGAACGCGACAATTTAGCCATCTGGTGCAACAAGCTTGTCGACATCCAGAAGCAATACAAGATCATCAGCAACGGGCAGGAGAAGGACTCCATGGTTGACCTCGCTGAGACCATCATCGACCCCTGATACGCCAACATGAAAGAAGACGACCTGGACACGTGGGAGGTACCTCTGAATCTAGCCTACATAACCTACGCGGCCAAGGGCGCATATGCATGCTACGACATGTACATGTAGATCTTGGACATGAGGGCGTGTCTGCTTCCCGTAACCGACGAGTACACGGACAGCCGCAACGTCATGATCAAGCATGCCAGGAAGGTCTAGATGTTGTACTTTATCTGTTTATAAGCACCTTTATCATGTGAGTGTCTCATGCATTAGCCTATGTGTCGTAATTATCAGTTTTGTCCGAAATATTTCTTTTAAGAACCCATTAACCCGATTGCTTTTTTAGTGGCAATTTGCTTATGTATATAAACTAGTTCACTTGTTCGTAAAAAAACTAGTTCACTCGGCTGCCGTGCTTTGAATCTCCTTCCTCCGAACATATTCCCCTCCTCAAGTGGACCCAGCAGGTCTTTGAATTTTCTCCCACTTTCTTTTTCGATGTAAACTGAGTTTTCTCCCAGTACTTTCCCCTAGAACCAACTCAACTGTCCCATGTCTAGCCTAAAAAATAATAATACCCCACGTACTATTAACTCATCAAATTAAAATGATATTTTATTTCGTAAGTTGAAAGTTCTTACAAAATAATAATAATAATTGTTTATATATAACTTTGCAAGTTAACTCCTAGTGATTGCGTACATAAGCTTGCAAAGATTTTACTGATGTGCAATCATGTGTTTATGTTTTATAACATTTCTCCGTCTAGCCCAACATGATATTTTCACCCAGCCCAGCAAGTCCGCGGCTTTCGAGAAAAATGCAAATGGGATTATTCTGTTGGGTTGTTGGATTATTCTGTTGGATTAATCTTAGGGTTTATGCAAGTCTGTTGGATTATTCTGTTGGATTCCTCTCCAAAAAAACCTTAAGAATTAGCAAATGGGTTGTATGCTGTTTTCCACAGATTTGAGACTTTCCTAAAAAAAGGTTGACGCACAAGCACTGACTGTTGGATGGCCATCCAACAGCCGTCGTGCTTCTTCAATCTCTGCTCTTCCTGCTCCAGCCGCTCAAACAGGCGCCAGCGGGACTGCCTGCTCCCTCCTCCCCGCGGCCGGCTCTGCTGCCGCGCAGGCCTCACCGCCTCACCGTACTCCCATCACTGGCCTAGACATCTCTCTACTCACCCACACCTGCTGTTATTCTCTGGCGACGATAGACGAACCATTAAACCCTCGTACAGTCGTACTCCCCTCCGCGTGGGAAACAACTGCCGAGTCTTCCCTGCCTCCATTTCGTTCCCTTCCTAGGCCTCACCGTCGTCCACCGCCCTGGTGCTCTCAGCGCGGCCTGGTCAACGTGGTCAACGACCGACATGCATCTGAAGTGGACTTTACGTGGAGAGGCCGACGGCTGGGTCCACGGCCGCATGCAAGGAAATGCCTCCTTATTACACGCGCAAAATAATGATTCCTCCACCTAACATCAGGGACCCACCGAAAGGGCCTCTGTCTTTCGTGAAAAAAACATTACCGCCGCTGATAGCTCGGACCCACCAGCTATATCGTTGCACGCAAGGAAGTGCCTCCTTATTACGCACAAAAAAATGAATACTCCCCCTGTTAACTGGGACCCAGTATAGTGGCATGCTGACTTGTGGGCCTACTAAGTTGATGTGGACGGAGGGCTTTGTTAACATAGTCAATATGCACGATTCTAGCTCCAGTGACCGTACGATGTCCATCCAACGGCTGTAGTGCTTCTTCAACCTCTGGTCTTCTTGCTCCAGCCGCCCAAACCAGCGCCAGTCGTGCCTCGTGCTCCTGCCTCCCGTGGCCGGCTGCGATGCAGCGGAGGCCTCACCGCCCACTACTACTCCCACCGCTGGCCAGGCCATCCCTCTACTCACCCACACCTCCTGTTATTCTACGGCGACGACAGCCTCACTCCGCAGCGAACCAGTGAACCCTCGTACTCCTGTACGTGTGGGCATCCACTGCCGCGTCTTCCCCAGCTCCGTGTCGTCCCCTTCCTAGGCCTCGCCGTCGTCCACCGCCCTGGTGCTCTCGGCGCGGCGTGGTCAACGTGGTCAAGGAACGGCTTCCATCGGACGTGGACTGTACGTGGAGAGGCTGACAGCTGGGTCCACAGCCGTAGCAAGGAAGTGCCTCCTTATTACGTGCAAAATAATTATTCCTCCACCTGATAGCAGGACCCACTGGATGGCCACCGTATTTCGTGAAAAAAACGTTTCCCCCTGACTGCTGGGACCCACCAGCTACATCTTCACACGCAAGGAAGTGCGCCTGGGCAAAAAAATTGACTCGCCCCCTGACTGCTGGGACCCACCAGCTACATCTTCGCAGGCAAGGAAGTGCCTGACAGTCGGGACCCACCTAGTCGAAGCATACGTAGCGTTGTCATTCTGGTCGCAAACGTGTACGTACATACTGGTCGATGTAGAGACGTGCACGTGTCGTAGTAGATGCGCACACGTGTCGTAGTAGAGGCTCGCACGTAGCATTTACACGTATGTACATCAGCTAGGGTGCAAGAAAGAAAATACGGCCACATATGTGTACATACGGGTGGGGTCTCGAACGCCTATTCGCGCATACGTACGGCCAGGGTTCGTGTACATGGCTGGGTCGGAACGGAGAAACAGCGTTGTCGTCGTGTTCATGGGGAGGCAACGGAATGCGTCGTGTTCATGGGGAGGCAACGGAATGCGTCGTGTTCATCAGGAGGGCTTGGACGGAACATGCGACGGAAACAAGGCCTGGCGTACCGCAGAACGGAGGAAACGGCCTTGTGTTCGACCGGCCATGTTTGAAACGGGATCCTGTTGATCGGGAGGGGCCTGGCGTACCGCAAAACAAAGGAAATGGACCTCCTACGGTCGAAACGGGGGTCCTGTTGATCGGGAGGGGTGCGGCGTACCGCAAAACGGACGAAACGGACTTGTGTTGGAGCGCTACGGTCGAAACGGGGGTCCTGTTCATCGGGAGGGGTGTGGCGTACCGCAAAACGGAACTCCACGAGATACTGTTCATCTCCACCGCCGACCACCTCCAGCCTCCACGGGCTCCTGTTCATCCAGCCTCCACCGCACGCTACTCCACCGGCTACTGTTCAACCACCCCTCCACCGTCTACTGTTCATCCAGCCCTCCACACCACGGGGTCCTCTTCAACCACCCCTCCACGGGCACCCCTCCACCGTCTACTATTCATCCAGCCCTCCACACCACGGGGTCCTGTTCAACCACCCCTCCACCGTCTACTGTTCATCTAGCCCTCCACACCACGGGGTCCTGTTCATCCACCCCTCCATAGGCACCCCTCCACCGTCTACTGTTTATCCAGTCCTCCACCACACCACGGGGTCCTGTTCATCCAGAGGCAACGCCACCGCTCACTGTTCATCCACCCCCTCCGCAACGCTCATTGTTCATCCCATCGATCGGCTTCAGTTAGCAGCAGTAGCGAAGGAATCGCTCGATCAGGTTCAGTTAACAGCCATCGATCGATCGCTCGGGTTCAGTAACGCGTAGCCTGTAGTGCAATCGCTCGGGTTCAGTTAGAGCCCAACGCCTCGCTCGGGTTCAGTTAAAGCCAACGCCTCAAACACACGCGCGTACATGTACGAGAGAAACGCGCATCGCTCGGCCCCCGACCTCCCACCGTCATCGGGAACTCCCCGAAATTTTCCTCGCCCTCGCTTCTACCACGGTTTTTTCTGTCATGGACGGCCCAAAGAATGTCATGCAGCTGCGTCTCCGGCCCGCCCAGGATGAAAAGCCCATTTTCTGTCATGATGTTTTGTCATAGAAGTAGGAGCCCACCACATCTATGATGATACCGGGTGTTTTCACGATTATCGTCATAGAAGTGTCATATGTATGACATAAATTTTATTTGTTCGGCCCAAAATGTCACGGATGTGTCTTTTTTTGTAGTGTAAGTCCTTGAGGGAGTGGCGGTTGCGGTTGCGTTGGACGACGACGTTGGGGTACTGTCTCCAGCATGATGGAGGAGGGCGGTGGTGGATTGGGCGCTATGGGGTGGAGGACAGAGGAGGCTGGGGTTTCGCGGCTTGTGGAGAGGGTGTTTTGGCGCCCATGGAATATGAATGGGGAAATGGAGTGAGGTGGGGAACTAAGGGGGAACAATGTTTCGGTTTGGGACGCGCTTGTTTGAAATTTGGGGAAAGTTACAAACTTTGCCCCCATCTAAAATTTCGGACATATTACGGGTTGGGGGTAGGACAGTAATCTCAGGTGTCCCAAATGTGGGCGGGATAGATTTCGGCCGAGCGCATGGGTGTTTAGGCGCCCACGACGTATGAATGCTTCTCGGAGGCGGTTGAGATTGGCTTCATTGTCAAGTTACAAACCTACCCCAGTTTAGACCTTTGGACATCGGGCCGATAGGCTACACGGGCCAGAGTCAGGATAGTAATTTCCTACCACGAAACATTAGTCTCGCACGGTTTCGGGTGACCAGAGGCCTATTTGGCGCTTCGTTCAATATTTGGGAGCAGAAGCATTAACATTTTCGGTTCTCTTGAATTGAACTTTCAGGATTTGTCGAACTTCACAAATCTTTACTCTTGAAAATCCTAAAGCTACGATTATTTTGGAATGGAGGGGGTACATTTGAATATACATTGTACACAAGTATATATTAAAAAATATGCAACTTACCTCAGTTCATGCATGGTTCCAGATCTAATCTCCTTGGTTGCAAAAAAAGAGTTAGATATGCATATGAATATATATAGCATGTTCAAACGCACAACAAAGATTGATGCCCCCTTTTACATCTGATTTACAAATGCCATTATCTCGGGTTCAAATAGATGAATGCACTTCCTATGAATTCGAATCTTCGAAACCCCCTTTATGTTGAATTCAACATGTATTCTATTTCACAACTAGCAATTTGGAATGTACCCATGCAAGTGACAGATGTATAAAGTGCTTCACACTAACAACATGGAGTGCACTAATTAATGTTTATATATGAATTGCAAAAGCATCCATTGCCTGTATTTCAAACCACTCTCACTCTATGGATCGATAATATGAAATAAACGCATGCACATGCTAGAATTCAATAGAGTATGGGTGTCTGATAGACCGATTTTTGTCCATACGCAATTTGTAAAATTAATGATCTCATCCAAAAATAATAATGCCATTTATATTTTAATTTAAGGCCTAGAACCACCTTTTACACGTAGATGCATTATGCCTCGGCCCATTCTCACAAACGCGCTATATCTCTCTCTATCTACCGCATAAGTGCACACACTTTATATGCATCGGCATTTCTCTTTCACACATGCTAACAATCTCTCTCGATGTGTCGGGGAGTCACACGCACATGCTCTCTCTGTATCTCTCTCTCTCTCTTTGTGACTACTATGTACCACTCTTTTCACTAATCTCAGTTGGAGAACACTATTTCTCTCACATGCATATATACACATGCACGGTCTCTACTAGACCTCTATACGCACATATATGTGCCTACGTGTCTCCCGCACACACATTATCTTTAGGCCTCTCTCGCACACATTGCCCCCCCAGACACACCTCTGTCTTAGTAGTTGGCAGATATTATTCCATCATATCATTCGGTAGGATCTGCGTATTAGGCTGGATGGTAATACGAGGCAAAGTTTTACCCTAGTTTGGGCCCTTGCAGTTGAGGAAAAAGCCTACTCCTGGTACTGTATATTAGTGATAGGGGTGTGTACAAAGTACACGTGAATACCAGGCATTGTGCGTGTGTGTATACTATCGACGAACTAGCCCCCAAGCTTCTATAACATACTGGGGGCCTAGGGTTACAAATCATATATAGTCGTCTTATCACCAGTGGGGATAGAGTCCTCCGCGACTCTGGTAGCTAGCTTCATGTTGTACGCCGAGTCCTCCACATGGGTCTTCGTATAACGCGTCTCGGTTCAACCTATGTGGCGCAAGATGGAACCGACCCATGAGTCCTCATGTTGAGCCACCACAACTACAAATGATGTGCCCACCACACCACACACGCAATCAGCCACTAAGAAAATAAGCATATACAGCAGTACAATGTTATACATGAAAGTTAACTGCATGGTGCATCCAAAAATATTTGTTCTGCATTGTGAATGTTTATATATTCTCCTAAAATACTAGTCACAGGAAAGAGAAACGAAGGGCATATCTCTCCTTGTCTCCACCGGACACCCCCTCTTTTTCACCACTTTCACGTACGCACACAAACTATCTCTCGACCCTCTAAAAGTATGCATGCCCACGACACATTCACGCGTGATGGTCACTGTATTTCAAGCTAAGGCACTATACAGTCACTGGACTTCAGAATATGCTCATTACAGTCACCGTATACATTTTCGTGGTGATCATACGGTATCTAGCTCACGATACATCTCCGTATTTTCTTGATGACACTAACGGACTTTGCATTTGATGCGTGCTCCGTATTTTGTTGAAGACACTTACGGTCATTGTATTTGAAGCGAAAGCACGATATGGTCACTAGACTTCAGGATAAGCTCATCACGGTCACCACATACATTTTGTCGTGCTAACCAACATGTGGTTGGATGGTTAGGAGGACTGTGGTTTCTCGAGCCCACCAGGGTTAAAGTCCCGGTGCTCGCATTTATCCTGGGTTAATTTCTCTATTTTCCGGCGATGTGCGTTCAGTGTGAGGAGACGTTCCACTCGACTATGAGGCACCTATGGTGACTTCATAAAATCCCAAGATCATATGCTGGCTCACTGTCTCGAAGGTCCTCATAGGGGTAGGGCCTGCGTGTGTGCGGTTATATCGGTGAGTGCTTGCGCGTATATATGAGCCCTTGCATTTGTACCGTATTAAAAAAATACATGTCATGATTATACGGTCACTGGCTCACCCGTACAACTCCGTATTTTGTTGATGAAACAATCAATTGACCAGTCAAATGTTCCACGTGGCGCAACTAGTGTTGCACCATCGGGGCGCGTAACCGTGGGGCCCACCTGTCAGCCCGTATATGAAAGAAATAAATGGTAGTTTGAGTCTGTACTGTGTTAATAAAATACATTTTAGGGTGATCATACGGTCACTGGCTCACCATACAACTTCGTAATTTGTTGATGACACGATCAATTGACCAGCCAAACGGTCCACATTCAGCAGCGCACATTACCATAGGGCCCACCCGTCAGTGCGTATATGAAGGACAAAAATGGTAATAAATTAGTGGTCGGTGGGTACTCGAAGTCGTGAGACGTCTGGTTGGCAGTTGCCTTCGGTGGGGGGGAGGGGGCGTTGATTGGGTGGTGGGGTGGGGATCACCGGAGAAAAAGCTCGGCGCGCGGGGGGGGGGGGGGCTAGGGGGATGGCCAGGGCGGCGGCGGACCGACGGTGGGGAGTGGTAGGGGGGGGGGGGGGGGGGCATGGTGGCGCGGGCCGGCCGCAGGCGGCGGGGGCCGGGGGTTCGGCCGGTGGTGGCTGGCGGCTCAGGGGGTGATGTTTGATGATAAACTGCAGGCCCTTGATTTCGTTTCCAACGGCTGGAAAATCTAATGACCAGAGATGAAAAGTCAATCGACTGACGTGCAACCTCACCCCGCACGTACATATGCACGCACGCAAGACACGCATGCATGCAGGCGTGCAACACTGACACGTACACATAACGAACACACGCACGCATGCAGGCGTGCAACACTGACACGTACACATGCACTCACGAACACACGCACGTACGCACACATGCATGCAACGCTAAAACGTACCCTTGCACGCATGCAACACTCGCACGCCTGGATGCACACATCACACGACGCAAGACACACGCTCAACCTATACGTGCATGCACCCTTTGTTAAGGACATGTATTGTTGCGGGTATTAATCAATCTTATCTATGATAAGCAGAACATTATTGTTTGCAGCGGTGTTTATGAATCAGAATGTATCGAACGAGCTATCAACATAGTAGGCTTATCTACATGAAAAGGATGACGTCACACTCAATGAACAATCATCGATTTATGAAATGCCCGCTTCTGACCGCCCTGACCACCAAATGTTCCTCTGCTGTGCGCTGCCTGTGTTGGGTCACTGACATGCAGGCCATGTACCCAAAGAGCACACACGTCAGTGGAAGAACGGCGCTGTGTCCTACGTCAGAGTCGAGGGCGCCACTCGCTCCACGCCCGGCTGAACACGCCTCCTTGCCGCATTCAAACGCCTCCATGAAACCCGCCCATGTGGAAGCCGATAAACCCACTTTGGACACACATCCGGTATTAAATACAACGCTGGCCGAGCTCCTCCCATCCGCCGTCTATTTAATCTCCTATTTAAACGAGGCCAAACGCCGACCAAGAATCACACACCTCCGCCGCTCCCCTATCTGCTCCTTCACCATTTTGTCCACTCTTACAATGGCTTACGAAGAGTAGTTATTCCGCACAAGCCATTTGTCTAGGTTTGTATCTCTCACACACACCCATGTAGGTGGGGAACATGCACAAAGAGAAGAGGTGCACGCACGGCGCACGTACTCCCGTCTCTTTCCCAACCACACCCACGCAGGTACATAGTGGAGCTCATTTTTGTACGAAAAGGCAGCCCACATGGTAATTTGACCATGTACTGGTTGTCCACTTGGTGGAGGGAGGATCGTCTACCACGGGGGAACAAAAAAATTGCGACTTGACGCGCTATGTTAAAAAAGAGGCAACCCATGTGGGGCCTACCTTAGAGGCAAGGCTCCATACACTGGAGTACTTTTGATGTGTCCTGTCAACTCGCAGAATGAGGAGAAGCTTGCTTAGTACGCCGTCTCCCCCGCCCACGGGCGCGGTGGCTCACAGGATGAGGTGAAAATTTTACTACTCGCTCCGTTTACTCCTCGTCCCTACTACCTTGGTTAGATAGATTATCATATTGTTTGGAATATATATGTCCTTTAGTACTCCCTCCATTTACTTATACATGGCCACTATAAAAAATACATTTTGCATCTATACAATGCCACAAATAGTAATCGAGACAAAAGTTACTACTCCCTCCTTTCCAGTTTATGGCTCAATTTCAAAATCTCTCCAACCAAGGTAGATGGTGAGTGGTCGAATTAATTTCATACTCCTAGTTTGCACAAGTAATTAGTACACTCATTTTTCTCAAGAAGTTATGTTTACCGAGGCATTAATTAGAACGAATGCATGAATGACCACTAAATTTCCATGAACTTCTACATGCATTGGTGAGTTTTCTCTTGACACTGCTTGCATCGGGTGATCTAACGCACCTCGAAATCCAACATGTGATGGTACTACTACTAGTAGTAGAATTGAGACATATAAAACGGAAAAACAATTTTTTTAGATGAGCCCTATAAGCCCTAGTGGGTATGTACTTCGTAAAATAAGATTTTCCCAAAACTAAGTCGCTCAACCTTTATTTGCTGGTTTCCCTTCCTGCCTCCTTGCCTCGAACAGACTATGCCAAACTCCCCTACCTGCCACACGGGAAAAGACGCGCCCTCGCCTTTTTCGTCCGGGTTTGTATCGATGGATCGCGCGAAGCAGCAAAAACCCAAGCCGTGTCTAGTACTCCTCCGTCGACGCTCGCTTTCATGAATTATGTACTTCCTGTCGCTGACATGTGGGACATATAGCAACCGGTTTGACGTGTCAAGCACCAAATAACAGTGCAGAACAGCAGGGGGGACGCACCCAAGTCGTACCAGCCCAGTAGTAGTAATGAGCAATGATATGTCAAACACAATGCCGCACCTTCCCATACGGACGAAGCAACCATTATTTCACACTTCGGTTCGCCATCATCTCAAACCACGTAGTATTGCTTCTGCCTCAAGAGGGACACACGCATCGCCTTGGTACATCATGACACGTGGGACCGCATGACAGGCCATGCTCCCCCGCCGATCGCTCGGTAAAATCACCTCATTTTTACTACTATACTTCCTCCGTATTGGTTTACAAGGCATGCATGTCGTTCTAGGTTGAGAATTTAATTGGCTATATATGTGATGAACAATATATGTTTAGAGACTACATCCGCTTAATAATCCAATGATATACTTTTTGTGACATAGTAACTCATATTTAGTTAGTCAAATGGATGACCTAACTACGTGCACGCCCTATAAACCCAGACGCCTAAAAAACGAGACAGAGAGGGTAGTTCAGTACATATCTTTTTAGATCAATATAGTCGGGATTCACCAAGGAGCAAAACCAAGTGGTAGGCTGCAGCTGTCGTGTTGCCGTAGCAACTCAAGCAGGGTCAGTCCGCACACGAAATGGCGACACACTTAACAGGACCCCTTTGGCCGACATGTGGCTCATCCACCATCTTGTTCCATGTGCGGTTGGAATTGGAGGCACCCCAGTCGTAGTGCCGTAGTAGTAGAAAATGAGCGATGAGGGGTCAAATCACAAAGCCCCACTTTTCCCGCATTAAGTTGGGTGGACGAAGCAACCATCATTTCATTCTAGGGCACAAGAGCATAAACAAAAGAGAAAACCAATGATGCATGCGGAAGCTACCTAGGGCACCCTAGGGTAGGGGTCTCCAGTACAGATCATTTTTTTGAAAGCGCCTCCACTACAAATCGGCTTCTCCCTCGTCCTCTTGAAGAAAACCGATGATGCGTGCGGCGGTAGGGTTTGTAGGAGTACTACTACGGCATGCGGGGCCACATCGTAGTAAACGGGAGAGGGATTGAGTTCGGGTCGATGCCTTGAATATGTGTGGGCCACTTGGTTTTAGGGGAACGAGGCAGCATTTTGGGTTTGGGGACCAATAGAGATATAGTACGTACAAAAAATTGTGGATGTAGGTTAGACCGAAAGGTAATGATTCATGGGCCCTGCATTTTGATATACCCGGGGCCGTGTGAAATTTGCTACTCTACTCAAAACTAGTAAGGTAGACATGCATTGAACGCATGAGATTTCAAAACCAAATTATGAATAAATACACGCTATAGGATGTAAAGCTTTGAGTCATACATGCATGATGTAGATGTTCGTTTAGTTCTTCTAGTTCATCTCATTAAAAATCATTTAGTTTTATAAAAATGTTAAGATTCATGGGGTTGTGAATTGTAAAGCATAAAGTAAAAAACAAATAGTGGCAATTCATGTAGAAAACAAATCAATTATGATACGGAAGATTCTAGAACAAGGGAGAAGTGCTTGTGTTTTGAGGTTTGTGCATTATGCTTAAGTTCAACCATGGAGTCTTCTAAATTGTACACGTGGCAGATTTGTTGGAATGTTGATGATATCCAGCAGCAAGTAGTGCTTGGATTCGCCATCTTTGCACTGTCGGATTAGCTTCATCCAATGACCATCTCTCAAAGTTATTCACACACTATATAGTTCTTGTGCCATAGTTGCGTATCTTGGAAAAAAGCTACTAGTGGGTTGTACTAGCTATTTAGGAATAGAAGATGTATACATGGAAGTTGTAGGGAAAGAGATGACGAGTAGGAATTGGAAAAGAGATGTCATTTGGTTCACATCATAGGAACTTCTCTATTGAATCTAGAGATGACATGTATCTCAATTCCTATGAGGAGGGATTAGAAAAGAGATGTAATTTGGTTCATATCATAGGAACTTTTCTATTGAATATACGCTAATGTTTATTTTCCTTTGAAATGATATCATGTTTATTTCCTTTGAAATGTGGAGTATATGAATCTATTCCTATGAACCAATTGGCTCTAAAGGAAAAATTCCTATAAAAATCATATCATATAGAGTTGCTACGATATTTCTCCACAGCAAAGGATGGTTGAAATTGCTGCAGGTGATACGATGGTCTTTCTTTGTAGAATCCTCCCCCATCTCTATAGTTACCTCTCGAAGATGAATGAAATGATATATACAGGGTATTCTACATGTGCAATTTGGTACACGAAAACTCGGTAAGAAGTTTGCGAGGTTCGAATTTTTAATAAAGCTATATGCACTGCATTTTGGAACGGAGGGAGCATAGGCAGTTGCTAACACTCACGTGGAATATTTGTGTGTAGGGGGAGTGGCTGTTCTGTTAAATGACATGGCAAAACTGACACTGTCGGATGCCAATCTAACAGTTCTTACGGCGTTCGTCAGGAAAAGGCTTGTGGCGAACATTTGCCGGATAATGATTTACGGACACATGCATTGCGTTGATACGTGCCCCCCTCTCTCTCACGCACATGCACCCTCACCGGTCACCACTCTCCCGAGTCCTCTCGCACCCACCGTCTATCTGCAGGTAGACGTCACATACATATGTGCTGTTCACACCCTACCCTCAGAACTTCTAAAAAACAAAAGACGTCCCGCACATTTTAGTTTAGCTCACACATCACACACTTATACTATTACTCTTGTGGAAAACCTTCTTTGGGCATAGTATATTGTACTCTCACGAAGAGAAGCGGTGCACGCACGCACTAGTTCTCTCACACCCACTCGCGGGTACACGTAGGAGCGCATTTTTTTGAAGCTGGTACAACAAAATCACTCCACTATGTATATAAGCAGGAGCCTTAGCACTTGCTTTACTAGGGTTCCTCTCGTTCACTCTCTCATGCTCTCCAGATCCAAGCAAGACATAGGTGGATACACTCTCTCTCAGCTCACGGCTGGTCACAAATCTGGCCGGACAACCTCGACCCGGGCAGGGGTGTAGGTGCATCGTTCACGTTGACGTCGGTGGCGAGGGAGGAGACCAACGTCTGCCTGCGCGTCCCGATCGGCGGCCGTGCCATTCTCTGCGAGAGAGCGCTGGCTCGGGAGGGCCTCCGACCCCTTCTTCCTCCCTGCGTTATTGTGGCCAAGATGCGTCCTCCCGACACCGTCTTGGCCACATGCCGACGACCCTCAGGTATATATTCCTTTGAAACCTGCCTTGCTCTACTGCCCTAGCTCCCCACTTGGCTTCATGTGGATCTTTTTCTACTTCCGTCCGCTGTTCCAAAGCCACCTAGACTTTTACTATTATTAGATGTAAAGCTAGTTCATACAGTTGACTCTAAGAGTTGGTTCAAACAGGGAAGGAAGTGGGAAAGCTTTAGCATGAATCTAGGACTTGGTTCTAAGAGGAAACAGGGGAAAGTAGTAGATACTGGCTACCCAACCGGTCTCTTGGTTGAAAAGACGAAGAAAGCATAGTGGATGGCGAAGGGTGGGGGGGAAGTGGACCTATCTCTTGGTTGAAAAAGGAAAGAAAGTGACGGGTGTTGGGGGACAACGCAAATGAGAATGAGAAGGTCTAGATTTCCTGTGCTCACATATGAAAATGTCGCCCAGGAGATAAAAAATGGGACAAATGCAGACATGCTGCCTGAGTGTTTGCCGCTCTCGGCAACCACATCTGGTGCACCACTTTATGCCCCTGCTATCCCTACGCCCATATCGCTACGGTTAATGTAAAATCAGATGAAGCATGAAGCAATGCCACCTAATGTCACTATAAGTAATGGTCTAGTGCCATAGATAAATTGAAGCAATGCCACCACCATTTTATGAAGTGCTTCCGTCTTGCTTTATTTCCCATGAATCGTGTTTTTGCAGTTACACTTAAATCTCACACCGCTAACATTGCTTCAGGCCAGTGGAACTGCACAAATTTGATTGCACATTTACTGACCATGTGCTACTCTCATGACAGTAATACTAATGCTATTGTTCTGCATGTTAATCTAGTGGCAGTGTTGATGTAATGTGATGCTACTTACTTAAGGATACTTTCATACTGTCAATCTAGTGCCAATTATAACTCAATAGATGCTGCTCTTAATCATATGACACTGCAAATATCTGTCACTGTATAAATAACCATATTTCGTATTTCGCAAACAGGGATGTCTGTCACCATATCGTTTCGGGATGTCTGTCTCCGTATCGTTTCTATCCGCGCAATCAAAAGCACACACCTCAGTTTTAGTAGAACTACCCAAAATGAGATGGCTATCCCTTGTTGCCGTTGTCTAACCACCCATCTTCCAGGTATTCCTACATTGGTAGTTACTAGGTAGAATGACCAACACAATATAAAAGAAGTTGATTCGTACGTTATTTCCTGATTGCAGTGTAGGAACGAGCGAAAACAACTGCATCCTAGTCCGGAATGTTTCTACCAGTTCATCCATGGACCGAGGACTAGCTGGCATGGCTGCACAGTGGTTTTTTGGACAGGTGCGTGGACAAGAGGCATTGTGGTCTGCTTATTTCTACAAATAGCGGTGCTTAAATTTAGTGGAATGCACAAGAATTTCACCTGGTCAGTACACTACATGGTTCAGTTCAGCATTCCAGCTGAGAACACAATTATAATTGGTTATTATGGAATGAGAGAACCTAACCCTGGATGGTGGCAACAAGAAAAAACCAGAGTGAACTCCAGGAAATTAAAGCCTGCCGGGAGGCCCTGTGCTCAGAGAAGCCCTGCTTGTTTTTTTCCTGATTTGTAAACCTTCTCACAACTTTGTCTTTTGCTATGAACTAGTATATGTTTGTTATGTTCTATGAATCATTGAGATGTATAAAATTTCTTAACTTATGCTTTTCATGTTTTCTATGAAGCCGAGTTTAATGTGAGTGTTCCACTTGAACGCTGGACTAGTGTGTGAACATTTGGAATTTACATTGTGGCCTCAGTTAACTGCATGAACCACTGAAACAAGATACATAGTTGTTTATATGTCAGACATCAGATTGTTGATTGTAAGCTGGTCGATAGCCTAGTGTTGAAGCAAGCTGAGCCAATGTGCCGTGTTTTGCACAACTGCTTACAAGTGGGGTAGCACGAACAGTGTTTACAAGTACTTATGTATACGTCGGTGCACAGCTCTCGAACGAGTACTCTATTTCATCAAAACACACACTGCTCGTATGATAAACCGTGACAACTTATGTCTTACCATGCCATATTCATAAAAAACTAGTGAGGACGCATCTGTTTCGGCAACAATTACGATTGTTCTCACATGATTCATGGGCACACAAAAGTAGCAGCAGTTCCCATAGACAGATTCAAACAGAGTACTAGCCCCAGAGCGCTCGATAACAGACAAGGTTCGGATAATTAGACACAATCCAAACTACTATTAAACACTAGCTGGGGCAACTATTTCATGCCTCGATCTAATTTGGGATGGATACAAGACGTACCTTGCCATGAACATCATCGAGGGCATCTGGCAGCAGCTCAATCCTTTGAACCTTCATGAAGACAACCTTGTGGCCTTGCCACTCATAAACTTGTTTGTGGAGGCATGCCATGTCATCTACCTACGCAAGCTTGACAAGAACAGTATGCCTCACAAACGAAGGAGTAGCTTTGAACTTCTTGTGCTTCAGTACACCCTGGACAACACGCCCGACAACAGTGAGGCTGGAATACAACTCTTCATTGGTATAAGCGCAAATGGCTTCTAGGATCCAACAGCCTAAAAACTCTGTTTTCCCAATGAGTATATTCAGGTCATCCGCCTCATAGCGAGTGACATGTACAACCACACAATCCTTGTCTGCATCAGGGCTCTAATTGAAACAGAAACAAATTCTGAATTACTTTCCAATATAAGAAACACAGGTTATTTAAACCACTATGTATAGCATGGCATCGAAGCTAATAAAACTTTGCATTATTCATCACCACATACTTAGATGAAAAACCACAATCAAGATCGGCAAACAAGAAAATCACCTTTGGCAGCTCAGCGGGGGGGGGGGGGGACACATCCTCGAAGGGGGAAAACTGCTCCTGCAGTGCCACGGGGGTTGTAACCTCAAACGGGGCGTTGACCTTCTCAGTAGTGGCCGTGAGCGTATCCGGGGTCGGCTCGGTGGCTGCCTCCATCTTCTTGGAGCTCTCTGTCTCGTGGGGATTAGCCTCCCACGTCTGCTCCAATATCGGCAGATCTTTGCCTGGTTCTCCTTGGTCCATCATGAAACTTACGAATACTAGGAGACCACTGAAAGGAAAACACAATCGCAATGACAATGAAACAAAAAAGAGAGTGAGGATCGGTTACTGCTTTGCAAAAGTTCTTTTTTTTCTCTGAATGAAAATATACAAACATCACGGATCCTCTTACCTTCCCTTCATTGGGAGAGAAGAACAGTGGCAGATGCGAGTGTTGCCTTTCTTGAAGATGGTGAGAGAGAAGGGGATTCAGCGAAGAGTGAAATGATGGTTGCTTTGTCCCTCAAACGTAGACTGCGGGGGGGGGGGGGGGGGGGGTTGTGATATAACGACTCGTTACTGCCGCGCTACGACCAGGGTGACTCTCCGCCTGCATACTTCCTTCTAATTTGGTGGATGGCATTTGGGCCCGTGCGCTGCATGGCACGCATGTCGGTGAACAAAAGTATAACGACATTCAGTAGAGGAGACGTTTTGATGACCTAGGAGGAGCCAGAAGCGGTATTGTATCCACTGTACTAGTAGTAATTGTTTTTCTGGGTAGTTGTAGAGTGTCTCCACTATACTAGTAGTAATTGTTTCTCTGGGCCCAAGACAGAACAACCCATCCACCCTAGTAAATAGTAAAATCAATTCAAAAGTCCATATATTTACAGAATGAGAGGCGCTACCCACACCCAGCACACTGCCCCCCAAAAAACCTGGGTGTTCTTCTTCCTCCTCACTCCCACCCACCTCACGTCAGCTTTCTCCACTTGTACCCCCAAATTCCTCACCTCACTCCTATAGAAAAACCGGCTCCCCTTCTTCCTCACTACTACAGAAAAACCCCAGCTGCCCTTCTTCTTCATTCGCACTACAACTAGGCTCGTCATTCGTTACTTTGCTCAAATCCGTGAACGCGACGCCCTCGAGGAAAATGGAGTCGGCTGACCCCAGCGCCAAGAAGATGAGGCTCCCGCCAGCGGTGACGCCTGTTGTAGATACCGCACCCGGCAGCGCGGGGAGAAGCAGCAATCCCGCCCCCACCAGATCCCAGGAACCTGTAGAATCTGGGGTGGACCAGATCAACGATCTCCCGGACTCCGTCATTGGGGAGATCATCTCGCTTCTCCCCACCAAGGATTGCTGCCACACCCAAGTCCTCCTAATTCAGCGGCGCCCTCTATGGCGCGCTGTGCCCCTTAATCTCGACTGTCGTTAGCTATCTCTCTTCAATGATTTTGAAATTCCCAGAGCCATCATCTACTCCCACCAGGGCTCCGTTCAAAGCCTCTGCATCCCGTCATGCTACCTGAGCAAGCATACCATGCCCTGCACGGTGGACGCCTGGTTGAAATCCCCTGAATTCATAGAACTACAACTACTTGAGTTCTACTATTCCCCTGGAAATCACCTACCAGATACCGAACGCCATCTACCTGTGCCCTCAGCACCTATGTCAATCTTGCGGTTTTCCTCCTCTCTCCACACTGCCACCTTTGCGTTGTGCGACCTACCAGACAATCTGGTACAAAACCTTCGACTCCCATTTCTCAAGAAACTTTCACTTGTGCGGGTTCGTATCTCGAAGGCCTCGTTGCACAGCATCATCCACTCTAGTTGCCCTGCCTGGAGTGCTTGGTGCTTGTTTTGACACCTAGAATCGGTTGTCTCCAAATAAAGTCACCTAACCTTGTAAGAATTGGAATTTATTTTGACGGAAGGCAGCTCATCATCCAAGATGCCCCTTCACTTCAAAGGTTGATCCTTGATTCTAGTTATTCACTGTTGCAAATAACCGTCCTCTCTGCGCCTAAACTGGAGACCTTGGGTGTAATACATGATCTCTGTGCTCATTTTAATATGGTGTTTGGCTCCATAGTTCTTAAGGTACTTTATATTATCATCTACACTTGTAACCATAAGCTACATTTTAAATTTCTGTGCATAAGTTATATGTCATCTTGGAGTACACATTTTGTACTAATATTATGTTCTATGCTCAATGAAGAGTTTCTCCATGGATGGCCTATCAATGGTGCTGGATTCTGTCAAGATCTTATATATCCAAATGAATTGTTTTGATCTGAACAAGATTATTGCCTTGCTGCAATGCTTTCCATGTTTGGAGAAGTTGTATATAAAGGTGATAATTTCACGCACATTGGAAGCCCGCATATAGTGTACTAGAATTAACCGTTCAGCTATTGCTCTTTCGACACTCTTTTTCTAGACCATAACTGTTTTCAATCTTCATGTCTATTTAGGCAACAGGACGGGGTAAGAAAGTTATAACCAATCGGTGGATTCGTAAGCATCCGGATTTTCTCACTTCTCATGAGATTTGATTGAAGACAATAACGCTAGAACGATATGTAGCCAACCGTGCAAACACTAGATTTGTCACATTCTTCCTACTGAATGTGAGATTACTATTGTCCATCAAGCTTAAGTTTATCAGCAGCATGGTTTTGACGGATGGGTATGTGGAAGAGAAAAAAAGGAGTTTCAGGTGGTTAAAAGAGATTCTGAACATGCCGGGCTTCTATTTACAAGATATTGTGGCCATAATCCAGTAAATTTTACGACCCAGGATGTTCATTCTATGGACCTGACCGATCCATTTGACTGTGACTGCCGAAAACAGTGCTGGAGTTAGATGTTGTTGCCCTTTTCAACCTGGTTTTCTTTGTAAACCTGATGAACAATTAACCCTCGTGATTTTTTATTGTTTGTAAGCTGGAGTTAGATGTTCTTGCCCTTTTCAACTCGGTTCTGACTGTCATATTTTCTTTGAAGCAAGGCAAATGGCTTGTCAGTCATTTAATTTAGAGTAAAATATTGTAACAACTAACAAATTCCAACCAAGGGAAATAACATCACTCTCGCCTTCTGCTTGAGCTCACTGTGCATTACAGAAGCCAAGTGATTAGCCCCCCACCAGCACCCACAAACTTATTTCGAACTAGCACATCAAATGGGCTGTAATTTTTCATAGGAAAGGCTGCATGACCATGACAGATTTGGATTTTGACATTTGGGACCTGCGAGGAAATAGCCTATCCAAGGTGGTGTCGACTTACTAGCTAGTCAACGAACGATTCTGCCTACCAGCCGTTGGATTGACATCCAACATCTGTCGTGTATCTTCTATCTCTTGTCTTCTTCTTCCTCCAGCCACCCAAACCAAACCACCCCATCGGCTCCGCCTGCTTCCGCCTCCCATGGCTGGCTGCGCCTCCGCCGCCCTACCGTACGTACCCTCCAACGTTGGCCAGTCCCTTCCTCTATTCCCCCACACGTCCCGTTATTATCTGGCGACGTCAGCCCCAACACGCACCCGCACCCAAACCAGTCATCCCTCGTACTCCCCTCCGTCTACGACTGGATCGACGCATCTTCCACGGCTCCTGTTCGTTCCGTCCGAGGCCTCGCCATCATCCTCCGCCTTGCGGCCTTGATTCAGTCGCCGTGTGCGGTGTGCCACCCTCTTGCGTTGTCAGCGTCGTCAACAACCGAGAGGAACAAGGAGATGACTGTACATGGAGAGGATGACAGTAGGGACCCACCAGCGTCATGGCAGTACGCAAGCAAGTGCCTCTATATTACAAGCCCAAAAATATGGTTCCTCCTAATGGTTGGACATCTGGGGCTCACGCCATTGTCAACATAGTCAATAAACGAGAGAATTACACTACGAGCGGCTGACACCAGGGACCCAGCAGGTCATGCAGTTTCTTTTGAGGAATAAGCAGTTGTTATTTATACTAGTTTTAGCGATGGATCAAGGTAACAACGGGGCTGTGCGGGGGCTGTGGCCCGTCTAGCCAGGGTTTTCTTTATGTTTACCACATCATGAGCCCAGTTGTGTTTTTTTATTACTGAAAATGGCTAGCCTAGTTCTATTTTTAAAAGAAATACCCAAACAAGGCCTACTTGCTTTATCAGCCCTGCTGGGCTGCAAATCTTTCAAGATGAGGAGAGTTTCATTCGGTTTGCCCAGAAATGGGCTATACATTTTTAAAACACATCAAACCGGGAATTACTTTCAAAATTTTAAATTACAAGATTTTAAATTCCGTTAATTTTTATGTGTGGACAATTATTTGGATTTTCTATTTATATAAATTATTTTTCGAAATAGTTTGAATGTGAATCGATATCTCGGGATTAAAAATAGTTGACCGCACCAAAATATGCAAAATTTCGTATACTTTTGAACCGTGGCCACAATATGGTGTGTAATACTAACAAAAAGAAGATGGGCTCCAAAAATATTCTTAAGAATTAGCAAATGGGCTGTACATTATTAGAAATAATGCACAAGAGAGCAGTGACTATTGGATGTCCATCCAACGACTGTCGTGCTTCTTCAATCTCTGCTCTTCCTGCTCCAACCGCTCAAACAAGCGCCGACGGGACTGCCTGCTCCCTCCTCCCGCGGCCGGCTATGCTTCTGCGCAGGACTCACCGCCGCATCGTACTCCTTATCGCTGGCCTAGCCATCCCTCTACTCACCCACACCTGCTGTTATTCTCCGGGGACGGAAGACGAACCAGTAAACCCTTGTACTCCTCCGCGTGGGAAACAACTGCCGAGTCTTCCCTGGCTCCGTGTGGTTCCCTTCCTAGGCCTCGCCATCGTCCAACGCCCTGGTTCTCTCGGGGCGGCCTGGTCAACATGGTCAATGGCCGACATGCATCTGAAGTTGACTGTACGTGGAGAGGCTGACAGCTGGGTCCACGGTCGCACGCAAGGAAATGCCTCCTTATTACGCGCAAAATAATGATTCCTCCACCTGACATCTGGGACCCACCGAAAGGGCCTCTGTATTTCACGAAAAAATGTTACCGCGCTGACAGCTCGGACCCACCAGCTATATATTCGCACACAAGGAAGTGCCTACTTATTATGCACAAAAAAATGAATACCCCTGCTAGATGGGACCCAGTATAGTGGCAGGCTGACTTGTGGGCCTACTAAGTTGACGGGGATGGTGGGCTTTGACAACTTAGTCAATATGCACGATTCTAGCTCCAGTGACCGTACGATGTCCATCCAATGGCCGTAGTGCTTCTTCAACCTCTGGTCTTCTTGCTCCGGCCACCCAAACCAGCGTTGGTCGTGCCTCGTGCTCCTGCCTCCCGTGGCCGGCTGCGATGCGGTGGAGGCCTCACTGCCCCCTACTACTCCCACCGCTGGCCAGGCCATCCCTCTACTCACCCACACCCCCTGTTATTCTGCGGCGACGGCAGCCTCACACCGCAGCGAACCAGTAAACCCTCATACTCCTCTACGCGTGGGCATCCACTGCCGCGTCTTCCCTAGCTCCTCGTCGTCCCCTTCCTAGGCCTCACCGTCGTCCACCGCCCTGGTGCTCTTGGCGCGGCGGGGTCAACATGGTCAAGGAATGACTTCCATCGGACGTGGACTGTACATGGAGAGGCTGACAGCTGGGTCCACGGCCGCAGCAAGGAAGTGCCTCCTTATTACGTGGAAAATAATGATTCCTCCACATGACAGCAGGGACCCATCGGAGGGGCCACCGTATTTTGCGAAAAAAATGTTTCCCCCATGACTGTTCGGACCCATCGGGCGGGCCACCGTATTTGGCAAAAAAAAAGTTCCCCCCACTGTCAGCTCGGACCCACCGGATGTGCCTTCTTATTACGCAGAAAAAATGAATACTCCCCCTGCTAGCTGGGACCCACCTCGGTGGGAGGCTAACTTGTGGGCCTACTAAGTTGACGGGGACTGAGGGCTTTGTCATCTTAGTCAATATGAACAATTCTAGCTCCACTGACCGTACGATGTCCATCCAACGACCGCAGTGCTTCTTCAACCTCTGGTCTTCTTGCTCCAGTCGCCCAAACCAGCACCGGTCGTGCCGCGTGCTCCTTCCTCCTGTGGCCGACTATGACGCCCGGAGGCCTCACCGCCCCCTACTACTCCCACCGCTGGTCAGGACATCCCTCTACTCACCCACACCCCCTGTTATTCTACGGCGACGACAGCCTCACTCCGCAGTGAACCAGTGAACCCTCAGACTCCTCTACGCGTGGGCATCCACTGCCGCGTCTTCCCCGGCTCCGCGTCGTCCCCTTCCTAGCCCTCGCCGTCGTCCACCGCCCTAGTGCTCTTGGCGCGGCGTGGTCAATGTGGTCAAGGAATGGCTTCCTCAGACATGGACCGTACGTGGAGAGGCTGACAGCTGGGTCCACGGGGGCAGCAAGGAAGTGCCTCATTATTACGCGGAAAATAATGATTCCTCCACCTGACAGCAGGGACCCACCGTACGGGCAACCGTATTTCATGAAAAAATGTTTCCCCCCTGACCGCTGGTACCTACCAGCTACATCTTCGCACGCAAGGAAGTGCGTTTGGGCAAAAAAAATGATTCACCCCCTGACTGCTGGGACCCACCAGCTACATCTTCGCACGCAAGGAAGTGCCTTATAGTCGGGACCCACCTGGTCGAAGCGTATGTAGCTTCTCATTCTGGTCGCGAACGTGTACGTACATACTGGTCGATGTTGAGGCGTGCACACGTCGTAGTAGAGGTGCGCATGTAGCATGTACACGTACGTACAGTGGCCAGTGTGCAAGAAAGAAAATATGGCCACGTATGTACATATGGGCGGGGTCTCGGACGCCTACTCGCGCATATGTATGTCCAGGGCTCGTCTACATGGCTGGGTCGGAATGGAGAAACTGCGTCGTCGTCATGTTCATGAGGAGGCAACGGAATGCGTCGCGTTCATCGGGAGGCAACAGAACGCGTGAGAGCCAACCGGCTTGGACGGAACAACCGATGGAAACAAGGCTGGCATACCGTACAACGAAGGAAACGGCTCGAAACGGGATCCTGTTCATCGGGAGGGGTCTGGCGTACCGCAAAACGGAGGAAATGGACCTCCTACGGTCGAAACAGGGGTCCTGTTCATCGGGAGGGGTGTGGCGTACCGCAAAACGGAGGTAATGGACTTGTGTTGGAGCGCTACGTTCGAAACAAGTTTCCTGTTGATCGGGAGGGGTGTGGCGTACCCCAAAACGGGACTCCAGGGATACTGTTCATCTCCACCGTAGACCCCCTCCAGCCTCCACGGGCTACTGTTCATCCACCGTCGACCTCCTCCAGCCTCCACCTGCGACTGTTCATCCACAGGCTCTTGTTCATCCAGCCTCCACCGCGCGCTACTCCACCGGCTACTGTTCAACTAGCCCTCTCCACAGGCTCCTGTTCAACCACCCCTCCACGGGCTACTGTTCATCCAACCCTCCACCGTCCACTGTTTATCCAGCCCTCCATGGGGTGGTCCTGTTCATACAGCCCTCCATGGGGTCCTGTTCATCCAGCCCCAACCGGCTCGATCGATCGGGGTCCTGTTCATACAGAGGCGACACCATGGGGTCCTGTTCATCCACCCCCACCGGGAACTGTTCATCCAAACCCCCCAGCAATGCTCACTGCTCATCCAGAGGCAGCATCGATCGGCTTCAGTTAGCAGCAGTTGTAACGCCCTCGATGCGGCTATATCTCCCATGTGTCGAAGCACGACTTAGAGGCATAACCGCATTGAAAGCAATGTCGCAAGTGAGGTAATCTTCACACAACCCATGTAATACATAAGGGAAAGAGATACATAGTTGGCTTACAATCGCCACTTCACACAATTACATGAATAAAGCATTACATCAACCAGATACAATCAAGGTCCGAGTACGGAACCAAAATAAAAGAAGACTACCCCAAATGCTACACAGATTCCCGATTGTCCCAACTGGGCTCCACTACTGATCAACTGGAAACGGAACAGCATAACGAACGCGAATCTCATCGAGCTCCTCCTTGAGCTTAGTTGCGTCACCTGCATGGTTTCATCGGCACCTGCAAACTGGTTTTGGAAGTAACTGTGAGTCACGGGGACTCAACAATTTCACACCCTCGCGATCAAGACTATTTAAGCTTATAGGTAGGGAAAAGGTATGAGGTGGAGTTGCAGCAAGCGACTAGCATATATGGTGGCTAACATACGCAAATGAGAGCGAGAAGAGAAGGCAACAGCACGGTCGAACAACTATGATCAAGAAGTGATCCTAGAACAACCTACGTCAAGCATTACTCCAACACCGTGTTCACTTCCCGGACTCCGCCGAGAAGAGACCATCACGGTTACACACGCGGTTGATGCATTTTAATTAAGATCAACTTCAGGTTTTCTACAACCGGACATTAACAAATTCCCATCTGCCCATAATCGCGGGCACAACTATCCAAAGTTCAAATCCCTGCAGGGGAGTCCCAACTTAGCCCATCACAAGCTCTCATGGTGAACGAAGGATATTCCTTCTCCCAGGAAGACCCGATCAGGCTCGGAATCCCGGTTACAAGACATTTCGACAATGGTAAAACAAGACCAGCAAAGCCACCCAGATGTGCCGACAAATCCCGATAGGAGCTGCACATATCTCTTTCTCAGGGCACACCGGATGAGCAAGACGTCGGGTGGGCCAGCCTAGAGTTGCCCCTGGTAGCTCCGGATATCGCTCAGTTGGACCAACACTTAGAGAAGCACTGGCCCGGGGGGGTTAAAATAAAGATGACCCTTGAGCCGGCCGACCCAAGGGAAAGAAAAAGGCTAGGTGGCAAATGGAAAAACCAATGTTGGGCCTTGCTGGAGGAGTTTTATTCAAGGCAAACTATCAAGGGGTTCCCATTATAACACAACCGTGTAAGGAACGCAAAATCTGGGAACATAACACCGATATGACGGAAACTAGGGCGGCAAGAGTGAAACAAAACACTAGGCATAAGGCCGAGCCTTCCACCCTTTACCAATTATATAGATGCATTAATTAAATAAGAGATATTGTGATATCCCAACAAAATATCCATGTTCCAACAAGGAACAAAACTACAATCTTTACCTGCAACTAACAACGCTATAAGAGGGGCTGAGCAAAGCGGTAACATAGCCAAACAACGGTTTGCTAGGACAAGGTGGGTTAGAGGCTTGGTTTAACAATATGGGAGGCATGATAAGCAAGTGGTAGGTATCGCACCATAGGCATAGCAAAAGAGTGAGCATATAGCAAGCAAAGATAGAAGTGATTTCGAGGGTATGGTCATCTTGCCTGAGATCCCGCAAGGAAGAAGAACGAGTCCATGAAGAAGACAAATGGACTTAGTCGAACGAATCCTCACAACTCTGGAACGAAACCGAAGCTAACGCGAGAAGCAACCCGAAAAGAAGCAAACAACAATGTAAACAACCATCACATAAGCATGGCATGATGCACAACCAAGTATGATGCATGTCCGGTTTAATGAGGCAAGGCATGGCAAAATGCACAAACAATCCTTCAAATTAAATTGAGCTCAATATGCAACGAGTTGCATATTGACGAAACACCACATGACTTATTTAGTTCTCTCTCGTTTAGGTACTCAACAATATTAAATGTTGTTAGCATGGCAAGAGGTGAAGCATAATGAAACTATCTATCTAGGCAAGTTTAAATGAGGCCGGAACAACAAAACGACAAGTCCGGAAAATCCCCATATGCATTTAGCAATTTAAAGCAAACAACAATTTGAAACAGTCTTGATGTTATTATCATGATGCGGATGACATGTTCAAGTTTTATGAAATTTTTGGTAAAAGTTGACATGAGCATATTATGAAGCATTTGTGTCACCGTGGTAGAAAGAAAGGGGTGCCACAGCAACGAAACATAAATGATGCCACGACAACATTCCGATGATCCGGTAGCTCACGGGGATACCTGTGCAAAAGGAAGTGGGTGCGAGTGTGTCATGCAAGAAGATGGGGTTCTCCCGGATTCTGGGTTCCAACATGACGGTGGCAAGGCAAAAGAGGGGCTTCGTGCAACGAAAAACTCAGACACGGATCAACACACAGTCCAACTCATACAACACAAGCATTCGTTCACAGATGTCATCTCGAGGTTATACCTTCGAAGCGTGCAAGCGGGACAGTTCTCGTTCGGTGCAAAGTAGAGGAAGTAGACGTTCTCGCGATGGCGATAGTGGAAGTAGTCATTCTCGCATGCTCTAGGGTCGACGGTAGAGGTTCTCGCGATCTCGGCGATGGTAGTGGTACATGTTCGTAGGCGTTCAGGTCTTCCGTAGAGGTACTTGACGCATGCGTTACACGGGTCTTCAATGACGGTAGTGGTGTATGGGTCTTTTGGCCCTGGTCGTCGTACACACCTCCGAAGAGGAACTCGGCGTTCCGATGCGGTGTAGAGGTACATGTCGATGGTTGTCGTGGAACTTGACGTTCCGTTCGGCACTCGTTCGAGCATCCGTGTGGTCTTGTCGGTGGTGTACTTGGCGATCTCTGGGGCGGCCTTGACGCATCCGTTCATAGAGGTACTTGGTGGTTTCGTACCGTCGGTATTGCCGGTCTCGGTAGCGTGGTTGTACAATAGCGTCATCGAACTTGTCGAACCGAACTCTTTGGGGGGGCGTCGTGGTAGTTGGTGAATCCGTGTAGTCATGCACGTTCCAACATCACACTTGGAGGGACACCGACGGCGTGGTACTTGATGAACCGGATACGGTCTTAGAGCCACGGTCTTAGCATCAACAGAAAGCAGAGACGCATGAAGGGCGAAGTAGTACGCTGCTGCTGCACGCCGGGCCGGCAGGAGGAGGCGCTCGGGAGCCCGACACGCCTGGACCGATGCTGCTACAACCTCGGGCTGCTGGAGCACTTTGGAGCTGCTTCTCGCAGATCCCAAGGATGACGAGCAGGTGCAGGCAGAGTAGGACGGTGCTGGCGACGTTGGCCTTGACGATGCCATGGGTTCCCTGGACAGCATCCGGCGAGGCTGGACGATGGCATCCGCGGGGGTTTCAGAGAGGTGAGGTGGAAGGAGGAGCCCGGGCGGCGGCGAGGATGGCCGGCGGCGAGGATGCAGCAGTGACGCGACGAGGTGCAGTAGTGAGCTCAGCGGGGCCTGGGCGCCGGCAAGGAGAAAGCGGCGGGGCAGGGACGCGCAGCGGCGAGGCAAGTCGACGAGGAGGAGCCTGCGAGGACCCTGGCACGGAGGCAGTGGAGGTGAACAGGGACGCGGGCACTACGGGAGGAGCCGGGAAGAGCAGCTGCAGCAGGACCATGGGGTTCGGCGCAAGGAAGAGCGAGAGGAGGGAGAGGGGATCGGGCTAAGGGAGAGACATGGCGGTGCAGGAGGGAGGGATGGGTTCGAGCACGCCTCCTGGCTCGATGCGTGCGTATGAGGTAGCGGCGCACTGGAGGGAAGGAGGGAGAGGGGAGATGGGGATCGGGCTAGGGTTACGGGGGGAGCTTTACTGGGCCTAGTGGCTGGCTCGGCTATGGGTTCGGAGGCCCATGTGGGCTGTCTGCTGTGGCTGGGCCTGGGTGCAACCTCCCTCTCTCTCTCATATACTCCTTAGAAGAAAGAAGGAAGAATAAAGAGAGAAGAAAAATGAAGGAGAGGGTTAGTGAACGAATTTGAGCAAGAGGTTAAATTTCTTGGACTCACACAAAGTGTGGTGATCCAAGAAATTAGGAATGACCAAGATTGAAAGAATAAATTCAAATCTCTTTGAATTTAATTCAAAATGTTTGAACTAGGACAGGTTTTTTGAAGTTCCCAAAAATGTTGAGAATTTAGGTGGAGCTCGGGGAAGTGATGAAAGAAATTACAGGAAAAGTTTGGGGACCAAACTTGAAGCGGAAAAGGCACGTGATTATTTGCAAGTGTGTTAGGTGATCCCAAACTAATGGAATATTTCGTTATAGCTCCCTATAATATTGGGAGGATATGTTATAAAGAGAAGTCACCCTTCCCTCGATTTAAATGGATCGAAGATCCATGCCATTTAATTTAGTTGAGTTTTTAAAACGGGTTGCATGATGACATGATGCAATGCACATGATGCAAGGATGAATGCAACGAACCAAACAAAATACCAACGAAACTCGAAACCCATGGAAGGTATCTGAAGCTCCAGTCTTGGGGCGTCACAACACTCCACCACTACGAGAGGATCTCGTCCCGAGATCTAGGATGGCACCGGAGGGAAAAGGAAGAGGAAGATAAGAGGTAAAACTAAGTTGCTTCTTTGACAAACGAGTGAAACCAAAGAACCTTGAAAGGTTAAGCCATTGAGAGAAAAGAATACAACGGAGATGAACGAAGTTGAAAACACTCCGTTAGAAAAGAGGAACAAGGAACATTACGAGAACCTTATGGGTTAAAAGACATAAGGAAAAGGTTACAATGGACAAGAATTAGATGCAAGAACCTCGGTTGACACGAGATGTACAAGGAATGATAAAGATCAATTACGGCAACACTCCGGTTGGAAATGGAAGGTAGAGAATATGAGCTTTTCAATATGAAAGCACTTGGACGAGACTCTGGTTAGAAGAGGAATGATAGACAGAACACTCTAGTTAAAACAAGATAGAGAAAGAATAAGACTGATATAATTTGGAAAGCACTTCCACTTTAATGGAAGGAATTGAACAAGATCTTGACAAACAAGATGATGGGTTGAAGAGAGCAACATCACAATGCCTCCGGAACAAAAGATAGAACGGACTGAAAGTAACAAAGAAGAAAACGACATCTTCTATGTCGAATGAATTTGAAAGCGTCCTTAGAAAGAAGGATTGAATGGAGTTGTTGAAAATTAAACAACAAAAGAATAAGGTTGTTGTGGGCTTATGGAAAAACATCTCAAAACTATGAGGTGAAATTATGCCACTAACGGAAACAATAGATTGGATTGATATCAACAAGAAGACGAGAAACTTATTTCATCGGGAGGATAAATGAAGAACTAGGGTCGTTTATAAGCACCATAATTAGCAAAATCCTCAGGGAAAGCTTTAGGTGAAATATAACCCAAGATAATCCAATGAAGAGGTTGATTGGTTGAAAAGATGTCTTGAGTGAAGAGAAAATGATGGATTTAGATATGTCACTCTTGAAAACCTGTGAATCATGAAACACGACGGGAAATTATCAACAATGACATAACACCACCTCAGATGATAAGGTAGAAAGAATTGCATTTTTGAATGCAAGATGAAGAATACTTGAGCTCCTCCGAAAAGAATCTCGATGAACGCTTCTAGAAGGAATTAAATCCTTGATGAGCCATCATGTAGAGCCTCCATGAAGAACTCCGGTAAATAAAGGATGATCAAGCGAAAGGAAGGAGAAATTGAAAACACAAGGTGAAGCCTTGTGATGATTTAGAAGGAGCTTCGTGACGAGATAATGCGGAAAAGCTTGGAACTCCGGAAAAGAAAAGATGTGTCGGGTTTCGGGTTCCGGCAGACCCTTGAAGTTCGAACAGTGGGGTGCGCGCGGAGATGTCGCCTTCTACCTACCTGCACTCCTCCGCCTCGCTAAGATCTAAGCTATGGAAAGAATAGCACAAGAGACACAGGGTTTATACTGGTTCGGGCCACCGTTGTGGTGTAATACCCTACTCCAGTGTGTGGCATGGTGGATTGCCTCTTGGGCTGATGATGATGAACAATACAAGGAAGAACAGCCTCGCGAGGGTCTGTTCTTGGCTGGGGGGATGAACTGCTAGGAGGAGTTCAGTCACCCTTCTCTCTCTCTCCCTTGCCGATCTGGTCTCCTTCTATCCTCTCTGATCTCTTCTCTCATCTCATTTCCTCTCTTCTACCCTGGGGGTGGCTAGTCCTATTTATAGGCAAAGGCCCTGGGCCTCTTCCCAAATATTGAGCGGGAAGGGCGCCAACAATTGGCCATTTTGAAGGGGAACATCGGGTACACTTATCCTGACTAAAGTTGGTCCTCGCCTGCCAAAGGCTCTAGTGGTGACGCTAGCTTGGGCTCCACAATGACTTCCTCCCTGCCGTTGGGCTGGTCTTGGTCTCATTGCACCGAAACGGGTGCCTTTGCTTGATGCTCTCGCCTGCGCTTGCTCCCTTTGCACCAAAGAGGAAAGGAGGACACTACGCGGGCTGGCGCCCGCCTGGCACCCTTGGTTGTCATGGCTTGCATCAGGGGCACCTCGTGAGGTACCCCGCCTTGATCTCTCCGCCTCCTCGCGAGCCAGCCTGATGAGGCCGTGCCTGAGGAAGCTCTGTGTCGTCCGCCCCGTGATGCTTGGCCCCTCGCGAGGGTCTTGGGTCTGTGTTGATGAAGATGGGCCGTGTTGGGCCCCCCTTTGAGCCACGCCGTAGGCCGCAGGCAGGCAAGTCTGGGGACCCCCATTCCCAGAACGCCGACAGTAGCCGCCGGGCCCAAGGCGCGCCCGGACTTGGCCGTGCAGGGAGGCGAAAGGGCAAGGGCGAAGCGCCGCGGGCCCTAACAACCTGCGGCCTTGGGCGCCGCGTGGCGGTTGATTGGACGTGAGCGCCTCAGCAACCGCGCGTGTTGATAAAGGAGCGGCATCTGCCTAGGCTTTGCTTTCTTTGCTTTCTCCGGTTGCTGCTCAGATCCCCTTTCCTATGCCTCTCCTTCTTGGTTCGCGCTCTTGAAGATGTCGCCCTTGGCCTTGGCCCCACGGCCGAGGCCGAGGCGCATGTCCTGTCTTCTGCAGCGCTGACGCGGGTCCTCACCCACATCTACCTTCGCGATCCCATCGTCGACCTCGACAGCCTATTGGAGCCAGCAAGCGGCGAGCGTGCCGCTGCCCCTGCCGAGGCCGTGAAGGGTCACTTGGAGGCTCTGTTGGGGAAGTTCCGGGCCTTCATCACCAAGCCGAAGCGAGGCGCTGCCGACCCTGCTGCTCCATGAGGTGGAGCCACTCCGCGCTGCTCCGCTGCCGACAAGTGACTCCGTTGTGGCTCCTGTCCTGCTTTCAATTCCTGCACATGTATCATGCCTCAGGGAGGCGTTTAAACTTGTGTTTGGCATTGAGATAATAGTGTGGACCGTAATATTTTCTTTTGAATTCCTTGAAATTTGCGCTTTTCCTTCCTAGTTGCTTATGTTCTACGCCGGCAGAGCCCAGCCCCGCGCATACCTCAGCCGCCGTTAGCCCCGACCGGAAACCAGGATGGGACCAAGGAGTGAGGGGCTATGTGACAAGTTAGGCTCCTGAGTCGCGATGCTCAGGAGTCCCCCTTGGCGCATGAACAACAAGTAGGGAGGTGAGATGTGGGTGGAGATCTACCATTCTACGTCTGCAGAGCCCGGCCCCGCGCATACCTCAACCGCCGTTAGCCCCGACCGGAAACCAGGACGGGACCAAGGAGTGAGGGGCTACGTGACCAGTTAGGCTCCTGAGTCGCGATGCTCAGGAGTCCCCTTGACGCTCAAACGGCCTTCGTACCTTGGCTCCGCTCGGGGAGAGATGCGCGACGAACCAGGACCCGGGGGGCCTGGCTGGGTGGCGTGCGTTTGGGCGTGACCCAGGCGCAGCCCCCGTGCCCAGCCCCCTCGCGCGGCACTCCCGAGGGGAGGCGTTATGATGAGGCTAGACACTGAGCTCTGGGCTCCCTGAGGTTAATGCGGCCCGGGGGCCACCCTCAGTTGTTTATCACCAGCGCAGAGCATAGCGCTTCCGTATGCGTACGGGCATAGCCGCTCCTCGGCAGTGTCGTCAGCCAGCGCGGAGCATGGTGCTTCCACTAGTACGTGGGAGGGGGCTCCCCTCCGGGAGGAGCCCCCGGGGCGTGTACAGCCCCGCCCTGACACGTGGCTGGCACGGTAGGGCCTGGCGAGGTGTACCTAGGCACCCGTGAGCCAGCGCGGGACTCACGGAGCTCTACCTCTAGGCGGGTTGCGCCTGGCACTGGGCCTTATCTTGTGATGTGTTCCTGCAAATTTGGTTAGATGCCGGCACTCTACGTCCTCGGGTCCCGGCCCTCGAGCTGGTCTCAGCCGTCGCTGGTATGCCAGTTCGCGATGCCGTGGACAAGGCCAGAGGGTGGGGGCTGGAGAGCCAGTAAGAGCCCTGAGTTGCGATGCTCAGGTACCCCCCCTTTAACGTGCAAGTGGTCGACATGGAGAAGAAGAGGTGCCGTGGACCGGCATCAAATAATCAAGCATGATGGGTCGAGCGCATAGCCGAAAATAAACACAAAAGGGGATACATGCCACTGGGTCTGGCCCGAGCGACTTGGGGATGATGCAGCCCGAGGGGCGCCCCCAACAAAGTAAGCTTGCAACATGAAATGAAAGGGATACATGCCGCAGGGACGGACCCACGCGGCCTGGGAATAATGCAGCCCTGGGGGCGCTCCCAGCTGGAAATGAAACTTGAAAGATGTCACCTGATGATGTTGAGGACGAAGCAGCGTTGGTGTAGCAGACTCGGTGGGCTGCGGAAGCCGATCCTCACGAGCCCTCAGGCCCAGGGGCCTCGGGAGGCTCTGGAGGCGCTGGTGGCTCCTCGCGGACCATCTCCATCTCCGCCAGGGCTGCGGAACGCCTGGCCCCTTGAGCCTCCATGATGCCCCTCATGAGGCGCTGGTACGTGGGAGCCGCGCTCGGCAAGCCGTAAGGCATGCGAACGTAGCTGTGGGGTGGACCTTCGTAGCGCCCCACTCGCGAGGGCCAGAGGCGCTCCAGAGAGGCGACTCGATTGAGCCCGGGTATGTCGATGCAGACGCGCAACCCACCATCCTCGCCTGGATGGGGAGCCACAGCTGGTAGGCGGCGGCCGCCTCTCATGACTCGTGACTCCTGTAGCTCTTGAATGGCCTTGCTGACGAACTCCTGAGGGTCTGGCCCTCCTTGCCTTACTCCTTGAGGGAAACGTGCTTCGAAACACGCCTCCATGTGGTGCCCAAGCGCCTCCCTCGTGACCTTAGCCAGGTCGGTGGCCCTCCAGGGGAGAGCCCCGAGCCCTGCCTGAGGAGGGCGCCGGGCGCGCTTTCCTATGCGATGGAAGGAGGTTCCCCCTGGGCAGGCGCGGGCCCTGAGGGGTCTGCCTCCTGAGGAGCCGGGCCGGACGATGTCTTCTTCTTCTTGGGGGTGGCCTCGGGAAGCCTCCTTCTTCCGCGATCCGGGTCTTCCAGTGATGCGGCCTGAAAGGCTCGTTCCAGGGAATACACCGCATCCTTCTCTTCACAGGGCACCGTGATGACTCCGCCACTTCCCGGCATCTTGAGGACGTTGTAGCCGTGGTGAGTTATGGCCATGAACTTGGCCAGCGCTGGGTACCCGAGGATGGCGTTGTACGGCAGGCGAATGTGAGCGACGTCGAAGTCGATGAGCTCGGTGCGGTAGTTGTTGCGCGCTCCGAAGGTGACAGGGAGGCGGACCTGCCCAATCGGGACCGTGGAGCCATCGGTGACTCCGGAGAAAGGCTTGGTTGGCTAAAGCTGGTTGTAGGGCACTTGGAGATTGTTGAATGTTTCCACGGACAGGACGTTGAGCCCTGCCCCGCCATCGATGAGGGTCCTGGTGACCAACACGTTGCTGATGATTGGGGAACAAAGCATCGGGAGGCGGGTCTTGTGAGCGATCCTCGCGAGGTCAATCGCGCCACCCTTAGCGCAGGCAGCGGTCTTCCCAGCGTCCTGCGTTTCTTCCTCCTCCTCGACCGTAGCCCCGGTCAGCGCGGTCGGGACAAAGTACCGACTGCCCTTGGAATATTCGGGCTGATCTCTGCCCCGCTTGGTGTCCGGTTCTGCCGCGAGCACGTCAGCCCTCTTGCGCTTCACATCCTTGGCCTTGGGCTTCTTCTCTTCTGGGTCTACGGCAGGCAGCTCGAGGAAGGAGAGACGCCCTTCCTCAGCCCTGGCGCACTTGGTCGCCAAGTTGAACAGCTCCAAGAAAGTGCACAGGTCTTCATGCATCGCCAGCTCCTCCTTCATCTTGACGTCGCGCACGCCGTCGGAGAAGGCTGAGATGATGGCCTCCTCGGTCACCTTGGGAATCTTGAGGCGTGCGTTGTTGAAGCACTGGATGTACTTCTACAGGGTCTCTTTGGGTTGTTGCTTGATGTAGCGCATGTCGCTCACGGTGGGTGGCCGGTCGGGAGTACCTTGGAAGTTGGCGATGAAGCGGGTGCGCATCTCGTCCCAGGAGGAGATCGTGCCTGGAGCTAGGTTCAGGAGCCAGGTGCGGGCCCCGTGAAACGCCCTCGATGCGGCTATATCTCCCACGTGTCGAAGCACGACTTAGAGGCATAACCGCATTGAAAGCAATGTCGCAAGTGAGGTAATCTTCACACAACCCATGTAATACATAAGGGAAAGATACATAGTTGGCTTACAATCGCCACTTCACACAATTACATGAATAAAGCATTACATCATTCAAATACACTCAAGGTCCGACCACAGAACCAAAATAAAAGAAGAACCCCAAATGCGACAAAGGTCCCCCATCGACCCCAACTGGGCTCCACTACTGACCAACTAGAGCGAAACAACACAAAGGGGCAAGATCTTCAACGAGCTCCTCCTGAGCTGGGTCGCGTCATCTGCACGGACTCAACGGCACCTGCAAGCTGTTTTTTTGGAAGTATCTGTGAGTCACGGGGACTCAGCAATCTCGCACCCTCGCGATCAAGACTATTTAAGCTTATGGGTAAGGTAAAGATATGAGGTGGAGCTGCAGCAAGCGACTAGCATATATGGTGGCTAACATACGCAAAAGAGAGCGAGAAGAGAAGGCAAAGCACGATCGGTAAAAGTATGATCAAGAAGTGATCCTAGAACAACCTACGTCAAGCATAACTCCAACACCGTGTTCACTTCCCGGACGCCGCAGGAAAAAGACCATCACGGTAACACACGCTGTTGATTCATTTTAATTAAGTTAAGGTTCAAGTTATCTACAACCGGACATTAACAAATTCCCATCTGCCCATAACCGCGCGCACGGCTTTCGAAAGTTCAAATCCCTGCAGGGGTGTCCCAACTTAGCCCATCACAAGCTCTCACGGTCAACGAAGGAATAGACCTCCTCCCGAGTCTTTCCGATCAGACTCGGTATCCCGGTTCTACAAGACATTTCGACAGGGTAAAACTAAACCAGCAACACCGCCCGAATGTGCCGACAAATCCCGATAGGAGCTGCACATATCTCTTTCTCAGGGCACACCAGATCGTCCAAACTTCCGGTAGGCCAGCCCAGAGTTGCCCCTGGTGGCCACCGGCGGCTGACAAGTTGGACCAACACTCAGAGGAGCACTGGCCCGGGGGGGGGGGTAAAATAATGATGACCCTCAGGAGCACGACTCACAAGGGAAAAGAAAAGGCTAGGTGGCAAAAGGTAAAACCAATTTTGGGCATTGCTGGAAGAGCTTTACTTAAGGCGAACTGTCAAGGGGTTCCCATAATAGCCCAACTGCGTAAGGAACGCAAAATCCGGGAACATAACACCGATATGACGGAAACTAGGGCGGCAAGAGTGGAACAAAACACCAGGCATAAGGCCGAGCCTTCCACCCTTTACCAAGTATATAGATGCATTAATTAAATAAGATATAATGTGATATCCCGACAAGTAAACATGTTCCAACAAGGAACAACATCTCCATGTTCCAACAAGGAACAAACTTCAATCTTCACCTGCAACTAACAACGCTATAAGAGGGGCTGAGCAAAGCGGTAACATAGCCAATCATCGGTTTGCTAGGACAAGGTGGGTTAGAGGCTTGGTTCAACAATATGGGTGGCATGATAAGCAAGTGGTAGGTATCGCAGCATAGGCATAGAAAAAGAGCGAGCAACTAAGCAAGCAAAGATAGAAGTGATTTCGAGCGTATGATCATCTTGCCTGAAATCCCGCAAGGAAGAAGAACGAGTCCATGAAGAAGACAAACGGACGTAGCCGAACGGGTCCTCACAAACGTGACGTTATCGGAACCAACCCGAAGAAGCAAACGCCGGAAATAAATACACAACATAGTAAACAACCAACACATGAACATGGTATGCTATGCGGGATGCGGTATGCGATGCATATGCATGATTAGCAAGGAATGCATGAACCTGGCCTCAACTTGGAAATCCAAGTGTGCCACTGGAAAGATGAGATGAAATCGCTTGAAAACGATAAGAAGAACACCGGAATCGGAGTTACAGTTTGGAAATGGCAAGCAATTCAAATATGACACCGGTCTGTGATTTACAGCAAGTAGCCATCTAAATGCAACAAGACAAACATGCTACAGCACCCAACCATGGCAACAAAATACATGGAAGGGATCCATTCAAGAAGCTTAACAAAAGTCTAGCACTGAGCTACGGCCAATTCATCCATTAACAGGTTCAAACAAGCATGGCAAAAATGCATATGGTAAACAGATCTCAGACTTTGTGAAATTAACACAAGCCTAGAATTTCAGATCAGATAGCACTCTTCGGAGCATGAAAACTATATGCTACAGGACCTGAACATGGCAAAGTAAAGCATGGCATGGAGCTACTCAAAGAGATTAACAAAAGTCCCTTAGTGACCTTGAGCCAAAAGGGATCAGAAAATACAATTGCAAGCATGTGAACATGGCAAAAACATAATCAGATCACAGACTTAGTGAAAACTGGAGCATGCTGAAACAGATATCAAGTAGGCATGTTTACGAGCTCGATGCACTCACTACGGAGCAAGTCATGACAAGCTAAGCATACTCCCATCAAGAATACACAAAACGGAAGCTAGACATGGCAAGAACAGTAGCATGGCATGCATGGATCAACTACAACATCCTCGGCAAAATCGCTAACGAGTAGACAATCTGCCCAGATTCACGAAATAGCAAAAATAGAGCTCGATTGACTCAAGCTAGGATGCTCAATGATTGCAAACAAAGACATGGATTGATAGAGAACTACAAGAGTAACAAATCATCCTTAATGATAAGCCTCAAAAGAGGCACGGATCACTAGGAAACAACATGAACATACGGCATAATGAGATAAATAGGTCAAGGACTTAGTGGAAATGCTAAGTCCCTGAAATCAGCATTACCAAGTGCCTCACTTTGCAAGCTTGTGATAGTCACCACACACATCACAAAAAAACATGGGTTGCACCTCTGGAAAGATGGCAAAACCCTTAACGAAACATATATAGAGCTCATGGACATATCATGCACACAATAATCATGGCAAAAAAGACAAAAATCTAAATGGAGCAGCAGATCTGATAATTATCTCAAGTAGCACTCTTCTAACAGCATTTTAGGCATCAAGATGAACTCAAATGAAAATGGTGCAGTGAGATGAAATGATGTACTCTCTGAGACAAACATTTTGATATGCTATATGCTCAAATCGGAGATATGGATGCAAAGTTACGATGCGATGAAGATGTGCATATGAAACGTGGAAATCTCGGGGACTTAGCAGTTTTTCGGAAAAAAACATGAGCGCTAGATAACTATAGGATGCACAGGTGAGGGATAGCAGGCTTGCTCACCCTGGGCCCTTGGGCCGGATCGAAGCAGACCGAGGGGCGGCGAAGCTGGGCCGGCCCTAGCGCTGCTGGGCCTGCAGCGGGGTGTGTGCCCACGTTCGTCGTCTCCCCGAGCGGGAGCTCGAGCAAGAAGCGAGGCGGCGGTGACGCTGCCCTGGAGAGGGCCGCCGGCGACGGGAACGTCACCGGGGGTGACGGGAACGGCCAGATCCGGTCGGCCGGAGCCGGAACCGGGCGATGCGGGCGGCGGGGACGGGCGGCGAAGCTGGGCAGAGGAGAGCCGGGCGCGGTCGGAAGGCGCGAGGAGCCGGGCCGGGAGGGCCGGATCTGGGCCCGTCGGGCCTCCGCGGTGCGCGGGTCGGCGGCGGTGACGTGGCGGCGCGGGAGTGGCTGAGGCAGCGGGGCGGACATGTCCGGGCGATGAGGTTTTTGTCCGGTGGCGCGGGGAAGAAGAGGCTAGGGTTCATCCGCGAAAATTTCGGGGATGGCCACATATATATAGGTAGGGGGAGCTAGGAGAGTCCAAATGTGGTGCGGTTTTCGGCCACGCGATCGTGATCGAACGCCCTAGATGATGGAGAGGGTTTTGGTGGGTTTTGGGCCAACTTGGAGGGGTGTTGGTCTGCAACACACATGAGGCCTTTTCGGTCCCTCGGCTAACCGTTGGAGCATCAAACGAAGTCCAAATGGTACGAAACTTGAAAGGCGGTCTATCGGTAGTAAACCAAGGCCGCTTGACAAATCTCGGTCCATTCCGGAAATGTTTAATCCCCACACATGGAAGAAAGGTAGAAATGACCACCGGAGGAGAACGAAGCGCCGGAATGCAAAACGGACAACGGGGAAAAAGCTCGGATGCATGAGACGAACACGTATGCAAATGAAATGCACATGATGACATGATATGCAATGCATGACACACAAGCAATGACATGGCAACAACAGCAAATAATCGAAAGATACGTGGCACATCGGTCTCGGGGCGTTACACCCCGTCCTTGAGCGCCATGGAAAACCAGTTCGCCATGACCTTCTCGTCTCTGTTGGAAGCTTCGATGCCCAGCTCATAGAGCTAGAGGAACTCCGCAGGGTCGTTCGTGCCGTCATAACAAGGAGGCAGGTCTGGCTTGAACTTGCCGGGCCACGCGACGCTGCGTAGCTCGACGGTGAAGGCACGGTAGCCTGCTGTGGCCACAGGAGGCCTTGGGTGACGGAGAGCTTGGTCTTGCTGGTCCCCACGCGCTGCAGCTGGGAGCAGCGCGGGGTCTTGACATGCGGGAGCAAGAGCATGGTCGCGACGTGCTGGAGCGGGGAGCGCCTGGGCAGCTTCTTACGGGTGAGGGATTACTTGGCAGCTCTGCTCTTGCCGCGCCGGCACCTGGCGGAGCGGGTTCCGCCCAGGGGCCACGTGCCTTGGAGCCGGGGCGCCTTCTTGAGGAGTAGGCGGCTAGGGCGCCCCTAGAGCTTCGTCACCCGCGTAGGGCGAGGTGCGGTGCAGCGGAACAGATGGCGCAGGAGAGCCCCTTGCGGCGTGGACGAGCTCGGCGACGCGGTCGAGCCATTCTTCGTAGACGTCGTCGATGGGACAGTAGCGCAGGAGCTCGTTTGCCGCGATGAGCGCAGCTCGAGCCTCCATGGGTGCGTGGACCGCGCGGGACGAAGAACCAGCTGGGGTGAGCGAGGGAGTAGCGGTGCGGCCGTCTTGCCGCACGGACGGATGCTGAGACGACGCTTGCTGCTCGTGTCCCGCCGGGCTGGTGGCGGCGTTGACGGCAGGTGACGGGGAACGGCGAGGACGCCCGCCGACTGGAGCCGTCTGGGCGACGCGGGAGGCGAGAGCGGCCCGGCGCTCGGCGCGGGCCCGACGAGCGTCAGACATGGACGCGATGGTCGGAGGAGAACGGGGCGGTGGAAGACGAATTCCGGCACACCCTGTTGGAAATATGCCCTAGAGGCAATAATAAATTGATTATTATTATATTTCCTTGTTCATGATAATCGTTTATTATCCATGCTAGAATTGTATTGATAGGAAACTCAAATACATGTATGGATACATAGACAACACCATGTCCCTAGTAAGCCTCTAGTTGACTAGCTCGTTGATCAATAGATGGTTACGGTTTCCTGACCATGGACATTGGATGTCATTGATAACGGGATCACATCATTAGAAGAATGATGTGATGGACAAGACCCAATCCTAAGCATAGCACAAGATCGTGTAGTTCGCATGCTAAAGCTTTTCTAATGTCAAGTATCATTTCCTTAGACCATGAGATTGTGCAACTCCCGGATACCGTAGGAGTGCTTTGGGTGTGCCAAACGTCACAATGTAACTGGGTGACTATAAAGGTACACTACGGGTATCTCCGAAAGTGTCTATTGGGTTGGCACGAATCGAGACTGGGATTTGTCACTCCGTGTAAACGGAGAGGTATCTCTGGGCCCACTCGGTAGGACATCATCATAATGTGCACAATGTGATCAAGGAGTTGATCATGGGATGATGTGTTACGGAACGAGTAAAGAGACTTGCCGGTAACGAGATTGAACAAGGTATCGGGATACCGACGATCGAATCTCGGGCAAGTGTCGTACCGATAGACAAAGGGAATTGTATACGGGATTGATTAAGTCCTTGATATCGTGGTTCATCCGATGAGATCATCATGGAACATGTGGGAGCCAACATGGGTATCCAGATCCCGCTGTTGGTTATTGACCGGAGAGTCATCTCGGTCATGTCTGCATTTCTCCCGAACCCGTAGGGTCTACACACTTAAGGTTCGGTGATGCTAGGGTTATAGAGATATTAGTATGCGGTAACCCGAAAGTTGTTCAGAGTCCCGGATGAGATCCCGGACGTCACGAGGAGTTCCGGAATGGTCCGGAGGTAAAGAATTATATATAGGAAGTGCTATTTCGGCCTTCGGGACAAGTTTCGGGGTCACCGGTATTGTACCGGGACCACCGGAAGGGTCCCGGGGGTCCACCGGGTGGGGCCACCTGCCTCGGGGGGCCACATGGGCTGTAGGGGGTGCGCCTTGGCCTACATGGGCCAAGGGCACCAGCCCCTAGAGGCCCATGCGCCAAAGGGACAAGAGGAGGGGAGAGTCCTAAAGGGGGAAGGCACCTCCGAGGTGCCTTGGGGAGGATGGACTCCTCCCCCCCTTGGCCGCACCCTTCCTTGGAGGAAGGGGCAAGGCTGCGCCCTCCCCCTCTCCCTTGGCCCTATATATAGTGGGGGGAAGGGAGGGCAACCATACCTAAGCCTTGGAGCCTCCCTCTCCCTCCCATGACACACCTTCCTCCTCCCGCAGTGCTTGGCGAAGCCCTGTTGGAATCCCGCTACTTCCACCACCACGCCGTCGTGCTGCTGGATCTCCATCAACCTCTCCTTCCCCCTTGCTGGATCAAGAAGGAGGAGACGTCGCTGCTCCGTACGTGTGTTGAACGCGGAGGTGCCGTCCGTTCGGCGCTAGGATCATCGGTGATTTGGATCACGACGAGTACGACTCCATCAACCCCGTTCTCTTGAACGCTTCCGCGCGCGATCTACAAGGGTATGTAGATCCACTCCTCCCTCGTTGCTAGATGACTCCATAGATAGATCTTGGTGACACGTAGGAAAATTTTGAATTTATGCTACGTTCCCCAACAGTGGCATCATGAGCTAGGTCTATGCGTAGTTTCTATGCACGAGTAGAACACAAAGTAGTTGTGGGCGTTGATTTTGTTCAATATGCTTGCCGTTACTAGTATAATCTTGATTCGGCGGCATCGTGGGATGAAGCGGCCCGGACCAACCTTACACGTACGCTTACGTGAGACCGGTTCCACCGACTGACATGCACTAGTTGCATTAGGTGGCTGGCGGGTGTCTGTCTCTCCCACTTTAGTCGGATCGGATTCGATGAAAAGGGTCCTTATGAAGGGTAAATAGCAATTGGCATATCACGTTGTGGTCTTTGCGTAGGTAAGAAACGTTCTTGCTAGAAACCCATAGCAGCCACGTAAAGCATGCAAACAACAATTAGAGGACGTCTAACTTAATTTTTGCAGGGTATGCTATGTGATGTGGTATGGCCAAAAGGATGTGATGAATGATATATGTGATGTATGAGATTGATCATGTTCTTGTAATAGGAATCACGACTTGCATGTCGATGAGTATGACAACCGGCAGGAGCCATAGGAGTTGTCTTTATTTATTTATGACCTGCGTGTCAACATAAACGCCATGTAATTACTTTACTTTATTGCTAACCGTTAGCTGTAGTAGTAGAAGTAATAGTTGGCGAGACAACTTCATGAAGACACGATGATGGAGATCATGATGATGGAGATCATGGTGTCATGCCGGCGACGATGATGATCATGGAGCCCCGAAGATGAAGATCAAAAGGAGCAATATGATATTGGCCATATCATGTCACTATTTGATTGCATGTGATGTTTATCATGTTTATACATCTTGTTTACTTAGAACGACGATAGTAAATAAGATGATCCCTCACTAAAAATTTCAAGAAAGTGTTCCCCCTAACTGTGCACCGTTGCGACAGTTCGTAGTTTCGAAGCACCACGTGATGATCGGGTGTATAGATTCTAACGTTCACATACAACGGGTGTAAGACAGATTTACACACGCAAAACACTTAGGTTGACTTGACGAGCCTAGCATGTGTGAAGACATGGCCTCAGAACACAAGAGACCAAAAGGTCGAGCATGAGTCGTATGGTAGATACGATCAACATGAAGATGTTCACCGATGTTGACTAGTCCGTCTCACGTGATGATCGGACACGGCCTAGTTAACTCGGATCATGTAATCACTTAGATGACTGGAGGGATGTCTATCTAAGTGGGAGTTCATAAGATGAACTTAGTTATCCTGAACATAGTCAAAAGGTCTTCACAAATTATGTCATAGCTCGCGCTTCAGTTCTACTGTTTAGATATGTTCCTAGAGATTTTTAGTTGAAATTTGATAGTAGCAATTATGCGGACTAGGTCCGTAAACTGAGGATTGTCCTCATTGCTTCATAGAAGGCTTATGTCCTTAATGCACCGCTCAGTGTGCTGAACCTCGAGCGTTGTCTGTGGATGTTGCGAACATCTGACATACACATTTTGATAACTACGTGATAGTTCAGTTAAACGGCTTAGAGTTGAGGCACCGAAGAAGTTTTGAAACGTCGCGAAACATATGAGATGTTTCGAGGGCTGAAATTGGGATTTCAGGCTCGTGCCCACGTCAAGAGGTATAAGACCTCCGACGATTTTCTTAGCCTGCAAACTAAGGGAGAAAAGCTCAATTGTTGAGCTTGTGCTCAGATTATCCGAGTACAACAATCATTTGAATCGAGTGGGAGTTGATCTTCCAGATGAGATAGTGATGTTTCTCCGAAGTCATTACCACCAAGCTGCTAGAGCTTCGTGATGAACTATAATATATCAGGGACATATATGATGATCCTTGAGATATTCGCGATGTTTGACACCACAAAAGTAGAAATCAAGAAGGAGCATCAATTGTTGATGGTTAGTGAAACCATTAGTTTCAAGAAGGGCAAGGGCAAGAAGGGATACTTCATGAAACGGCAATTCAGCTACTGCTCTAGTGAAGAAACCCAAGGTTGAACCCTAACCCGAGACTAAGTGCTTCTGTAATAAGAGGAACAACCACTGGAGCAGAATTACCCTAGATACTTGGTAGATGAGAAGGCTGGCAAAGTCAATAGAAATATATTGGATATACATTGTGTTAATGTGTACTTTACTAGTACTCCTAGTAGCACCAGGGTATTAGATACCTGTTCGGTTGCTAAGTGTTAGTAACTCGAAATAAAAGCTACGGAATAAACGGAGACTAGCTAAAGGTGAGATGACGATATGTGTTGGAAGTATTTCCAAGGTTGATCAAATATCGTACGCTCCCTCTACCATCGAGATTGGTGTTTGCGTTGAGCATAGACATGATTGGATTATGTCTATCGCAATACGGTTATTCATTTAAAGAGAATAATGGTTACTCTGTTTATTTGAATAATACCTTCAATGGTCTTGCACCTAAAATGAATGGTTTATTGAATCTCGATCGTAGTGATACACATGTTCATGCCAAAAGATATAAGATAGTAATGATAGTACCACCTACTTGTGGCACTGCCACGTAAGTCATATCGGTATAAAACGCATGAAGAAGCTCCATGTTGATGGATCTTTGGGCTCACTCGTTTTTGAAAGGTTTGAGACTTGCGAACCATGTCTATTGGTGTATATGCATGAAGAAACTCCATGCAAATGGACCGTTTGGACTCACTTGATTTTGAATCACTTGAGACATGCAAATCATACCACATGGGCAAGATGACTGAAAGCCTCGTTTTCAGTAAAATGGAACTAGAAAGCAACTTGTTGGAAGGAATACATTTTGATGTGTGCTGTCCAATGAGTGCTGAGGCGTGTAGTGGATATCGTTATGTTCTTACTTCACAGATGATTTGAGTAGATGTTGAGTATATTTACTTGATGAATCAGAGTCTGAATTATTGAAAGGTTCAAGTAATTTCAGGGTGAAGTTGAAAGATCGTCGTGACAAGAGGATAAAAGATCTATGATATGATCATAGAGATGAATATCTGAATTACGAGTTTGGCACAAAATTAAGACATTGTGGAAATTGTTTCACAACTAATACAGCCTGGAACACCATAGTGTGATGGTGTGTCCGAACATCATAACTGCACCCTATTAGATATGATGCATACCATGATGTCTCTTATCGAATTACCATGATAGTTTATGGGTTAGGCATTAGAGACAACCACATTCACTTTAAATAGGGCACCACGTAATTCCGATGAGATGACACCGTATGAACTATGGTTTAGAGAAACCTAAGCTGTCATTTCTTAAAAGTTTGGGGCTGCGACGCTTATGTGAAAAAGTTTCAGGCTGATAAGCTCGAACCCAAAGCGGATAAATGCATCTTCATAGGACACCCAAAACAGTTGGGTATACCTCCTGTCTCAGGTTCAAAAGCAATAAGGGATTGCTTCTAGAATCGGGTCCTTTCTCGAGGAAAAGTTTCTCTCGAAAGAATTGAGTGGGAGGATGGTGGAGACTTGATGAGGTTATTGAACCGTCTCTTCAACTAGTGTGTGACAGGGCACAGGGAGTTGTTCCTGTGGCACCTACACCAATTGAAGTGGAAGCTTATGATAGTGATCATGAAACTTCAGATCAAGGCACTCCCAAACCTCGTGGGATGACAAGGATGCGTACTACTTCAGAGTGGTACGTAATCCTGTCTTAGAAGTCATGTTGCTAGACAACAATGAACCTACGAGCCATGGAGAAGCGATGGTGGGCCCGGATTCCGATAAATGGCTCGAGGCCATAAAATCCGAGAGAGGATCCATGTATGGAAACAAAGTGTAGACTTTGATAGAACAGCTCGATGGTCATAAGGCTGTTGAGTGCAGATGGATTTTAAAAGGAAGACGGACAATGATGGTAAGTATCACCATTAAGAAAGCTCGACTTGTCGTTAAGATGTTTTCCGACAAGTTCAAGGAGTTGACTACGATGAGACTTTCTCACTCGTAGCGATGCCAAGAGTCTGTTGGAATTATATTAGCGATTACTGCATTATTTATGAAATCTGCAGATAGGATGTCAAAAAAAACATTGTTTCCTTGACGATTTTCTTGAGGAAAGGTTGCATGTGATACAACCGGAAAGTTTTGTCAATCCCGAAAGATGCTAATAAGTATGCAAAGCTCCAGCAATCCTTTTAAGGACTGGAGTAAGCATCTCGGAATTGGAATGTATGCTTTGATGATGATCAAAGATTTTGGGTTTATACAAAGTTTATGAGAAACTTGTATTTCCAAAGAAGTGAGTGGGAGCACTATAGAATTTCTGATGAATATATGTTGTTGACATATTGTTGATCAGAAATGACGTAGAATTTCTAGAAAGCATATAGGGTTATTTGGAAAGTGTTTTTCAATGGAAAGCCTGGATTAAGCTACTTGAACATTGAGCATCAAGATCTATAAGGATAGATCAAAACGCTTAATGGTACTTTCAAATGAGCACATACCTTGACATGATCTTGAAGGTGTTCAAGATGGATCAGTCAAAGAAGGAGTTCTTGCCTGAGTTGTGAGGTATGAAGTTAAGACTTAAAGCTCGACCATGGCAGAATAGAGAGAAAGGACGAAGGTCGTCCCCTATGCTTAAGACACAGGCCCTACAGTATGCTATGCTGTGTACCGCACCTGAAATGTGCCTTGCAATGAGTCAGTCAAGGGGTACAAGAGTGATCCAAGAATGGATCACAAGACAACAGTCAAAGTTATCCTTAGTAACTAGTGGACTAAGGAATTTTCTCGGTTATGGAGATGATAAAGAGTTCGACGTAAAGAGTTATGTCGATGCAAGCTTAACACCTATCCGGATAGCTCTGAGTAGAGATACCGGATACGTATAATGGAGCAACAATTTAGAATAGCTCCAAGTAGAACAGTTATTTGAAATGGCTCCAAATATAGCGTAGTAGCTGCATCTACAAGATGACATAGAAATTTGCGAAGTACATACGGATCTGAAAGATTCAGACCCGTTGACTATAACATCTCTCACAAGCATAACATGATCAAACCCAGAACTCATCGAGTGTTAATCACATGGTAACGTGAACTAGATTATTGACTCTAGTAAACTCTTTGGGTGTTAGTCACATGGGGATGTGACCTTGAGTGTTAATCACATATCGATGTGAACTGGATTATTGACTCTAGTGCAAGTGGGAGACTGTTGGAAATATGCCCTAGAGGCAATAATAAATTGATTATTATTATATTTCCTTGTTCATGATAATCGTTTATTATCCATGCTAGAATTGTATTGATAGGAAACTCAAATACATGTGTGGATACATAGACAACACCATGTCCCTAGTAAGCCTCTAGTTGACTAGCTCGTTGATCAATAGATGGTTACGGTTTCCTGACCATGGACATTGGATGTCATTGATAACGGGATCACACCATTAGAAGAATGATGTGATGGACAAGACCCAATCCTAAGCATAGCACAAGATCGTGTAGTTCGCATGCTAAAGCTTTTCTAATGTCAAGTATCATTTCCTTAGACCATGAGATTGTGCAACTCCCGGATACCATAGGAGTGCTTTGGGTGTGCCAAACGTCACAACGTAACTGGGTGACTATAAAGGTACACTACGGGTATCTCTGAAAGTGTCTGTTGGGTTGGCACGAATCGAGACCAGGATTTGTCACTCTGTGTAAACGGAGAGGTATCTCTGGGCCCACTCGGTAGGACATCATCATAATGTGCACAATGTGATCAAGGAGTTGATCATGGGATGATGTGTTACGGAATGAGTAAAGAGACTTGCCGGTAACGAGATTGAACAAGGTATCGGGATACCGACGATCGAATCTCGGGCAAGTGTCGTACCGATAGACAAAGGGAATTGTATATGGGATTGATTAAGTCCTTGACATCGTGGTTCATCCGATGAGATCATCGTGGAACATGTGGGAGCCAACATGGGTATCCAGATCCCGCTGTTGGTTATTGACCGGAGAGTCATCTCGGTCATGTCTGCATGTCTCCCGAACCTGTAGGGTCTACACACTTAAGGTTCGGTGACACTAGGGTTATAGAGATATTAGTATGCGGTAACCCGAAAGTTGTTCGGAGTCCCGGATGAGATCCCGGACGTCACAAGGAGTTCTAGAATGGTCCGGAGGTAAAGAATTATATATAGGAAGTGCTATTTCGGCCATCGGGACAAGTTTCGGGGTCACCGGTATTGTACCGGGACCACCGGAAGGGTCCCGGGGGTCCACCGGGTGGGGCCACCTGCCCCGGGGGGCCACATGGGCTGTAGGGGGTGCGCCTTGGCCTACATGGGCCAAGGGCACCAGCCCCTAGAGGCCCATGCGCCAAAGGGACAAGAGGAGGGGAGAGTCCTAAAGGGGTAAGGCACCTCCGAGGTGCCTTGGGGAGGATGGACTCCTCCCCCCCTTGGCCGCACCCTTCCTTGGAGGAAGGGGCAAGGCTGCACCCTCCCCCTCTCCCTTGGCCCTATATATAGTGGGGGGAAGGGAGGGCAACCATACCTAAGCCCTGGCGCCTCCCTCTCCCTCCCATGACACACCTTCCTCCTCCCGCAGCGCTTGGCGAAGCCCTGTTGGAATCCCGCTACTTCCACCACCACGCCGTCGTGCTGCTGGATCTCCATCAACCTCTCCTCCCCCCTTGCTGGATCAAGAAGGAGGAGACGTTCGTGTACGTTCCCCAACACACCCCTACCTGGCGCGCCAAATGTCGGGTTTCGGGTTCCGGCAGACCCTTGAAGTTCGAACACTGGGGTGCACGTGGAGATTTCGCCTTCTACCTACCTGCACCCCTCCGCCTCGCTAAGATCTAAGCTATGGAAAGAACAGCACAAGAGACACAGGGTTTATACTGGTTCGGGCCACCGTTGTGGTGTAATACCCTACTCCAGTGTGTGGCGTGGTGGATTGCCTCTTGGGCTGATGATGATGAACAATACAAGGAAGAACAGCCTCGCGAGGGTCTGTTCTTGGCTGGGGGGATGAACTTCTAGGAGGAGTTCAGTCACCCTTCTCTCTCTCTTGCCGATCTGGTCTCCTTCTATCCTCTCTGATCTCTTCTCTCAGCTCATTTCCTCTCTTCTACCCTGGGGGTGGCTAGTCCTATTTATAGGCAAAGGCCCTGGGTCTCTTCCCAAATATTGAGCGGGAAGGGCGCCAACAATTGGCCATTTTGAAGGGGAACATCGGGTACACTTATCCTGACTAAAGTTGGTCCTCGCCTGCCAAAGGCTCTGGTGGTGACGCTAGCTTGGGCTCCACAATGACTTCCTCCCTGCCGTTGGGCTGGTCTTGGTCTCGTTGCACCGAAAAGGGTGCCTTTGCTTGATGCTCTCGCCTATGCTTGCTCCCTTTGCACGAAAGAGGAAAGGAGGACACTGCGCGGGCTGGCGCCCGCCTGGCACCCTTGGTCGTCATGGCTTGCGTCACGGGCACCTCGTGAGGTACCCCGCCTTGATCTCTCTGCCTCCTCGCGAGCCAGCCTGATGAGGCCGTGCCTGAGGAAGCTCTGTGTCGTCCGCCCCGCGAGGCTTGGCCCCTCGCGAGGGTCTTGGGTCTGTGTTGATGAAGATGGGCCGTGCTGGGCCCCCCTTTGAGCCATGCCGTAGGCCGCAAGCAGGCAAGTCTGGGGACCCCCGTTCCCAGAACGCCGCCAAGATGAACAACAGAAATCAAGAATTTAGATGAACCTCCGGAATAAGGAATTAATCACTTGGATGAAACAAGAATAATGATTACGTTATGCGTATCCTTCACCAATTTAGGTTGATGACAAACAATGGATTTGGCATACTACTTATTCTCGTAGAAAGGATTAAAATAGATACAGCGCAAACTTGAAGAGGTCTTCGATGATCCATCGGTAGGATTTGAAAGAACAAAAGAATTAATATGATAACCATGGAAGAGAATCTTGAGCAAACCATCGTAAGAATTGAAAACAAACGAAGCAAGGGGAACGAATCACCGGTAAGGATTAGCAAATGAACGAAGGTACTTAAGAGAAATCAAGATGCAAGGGAACACAGAGATCATGAACTGATTAGAGGATATTTGAATGATGCACCGGTAAGATTTTGAGAACAATAACTGAAAGCTGAGAATGAATAATTATGAGATGATGGGCTCCGGAGAATCAAACTGAAAAGACTCTTTAATTGCTCCGGATGGGTGAAAAGAATTCTCACAATCGAAAACAATTATGAGAGGATGGCAACAAGCTAGAATCACGAATCTTTGAGAGAACGGATAAGATTTAGAGGTAAACTCTTCTTCGGTCTTCAAAATCTGAGAATGACGACGAGAAACACCACCATGAATTGGTGAGACACTCCGAAATAATGCAGAAAATAAAGGTTGAATCAACAATGAAAAGAATTTGAAAGATCTTGGTGAAAGACATTTGACTGATGACAGTTCATTCTTACGTCAAACTTTGGAAGAATTTGAGGATAGCTCTGGAAAAAATAGAGGAGTCAGGTAAGATCCTGGAAAAAGACCCATGGGTTAGGGCCCACTCAAAAGATACACCGTTGAACGATTTAAAAGATAGATTGCGCCGGTTGAGTTAAATGGCTTGAATGAGATAACAACCTCAAAATAACTTGAATGGATTGATAGTGGTGACACAAATCTTCTGAGGTATCTTCGGCACTACAGAACAAATGGATAGCAAGATGATAATGATTAAGAGCTGCACCAGCATGAGAAAGCATTGGACAAAAGAAAGGAATATGCTCAACACCGAAGCTTGAATTGAATCCATCGGAGAAGAGAAGAACAAAGAATGATTAACTTGAAGCTTCATTAGTATATTCGTGAGAATCACCGGATAAGAACATTGAATGAAAAGAAAGAAGAGACTTCACATCTGTAAGATGAATACTTGACTAAGAAATCTGAGTCCTTGAAGAGAAAGTGTGGGAGGGCGGGAAAACAAAGGCAACTTGGGGACGGATGAAACAAACAACGTTGAGAAGACTTAGAGTTGATCTTACGGATGTTGAAATGATCAGATCCACTTGAAGAGAAACACACCGGTTCAGAAGAAATTGAGATGGCAAATTCGAAGATCAAGAAGGATTTGTATTCACATAGGAATATGAGAACACCACTTAGGAAAGGTATGGATTCAACACTTGACTTCGAAGCAACTCGAATACCACAAACCGAAAGAAAACAAAGGATTGGCTTGCAAAATAAGTCAGAACAAACATATGATAGAGATTTCGTCCAAAGTTTTTGTGGTGGGGCCTACACAGGCTCGATCGTACATCACCATCATGTACAAGGCAGTGCACATGACATACGAAGCGTCCCCGAGTCAGCATAGCCAAGGACTCTTTAAGACACAACGAGACCACTATAAAACCAACCGTGGATAGGCGGACCACTAGACGTCGAACCCCAATTTCATATCATACATCTGCCGGAAAGATATCCTAAGAGCTACTTGAATTCCCACTTATAAACTCCCGAAATTTTCCGGTTATGCAATTAGGTGTTGGGGATACAGGGGAAGCATAATATCTCACCCAAACTAGCAAATCCTACATCCAGCTGTATCCATCCTTCAACACATAACCAAGAAACCTTCGGAAATCATTTACCTCAACCTTCGAAAAGCATCCGTTATACGAGTTATGGCAATACTCCCAAACTCCTGCCCCAGTACTGGGTAGCGTCGAGGTTATCTCACCAACAACTTCATAAAAGAGATTTTCGATGTCGGCGAACTCAGGTATTCCAGAATCTCAACGATAAAATTGTGATGACAACACCTCGGAGCTCAACTCCCCGGGACACTGCCACAACCCCTAAATGTCAGGAGGCACCAAGAACAATGTTCTCGTCACAAAACCATCGGAACGATTCCAAGATACCCGCGTGATCCTAAATATTTTTTTAGTGAAATTTGAGAAGAGAAGAGTCAAAACTCTACGTCAGGATGCTTCACCAGAGCGACGAAGGGACTGAGGAGTAAAAAGAATCCTACTCTCCGATATATATAAACCTAAAAGACTCAAAACATTTTTATAGACTCAACAACGCCAATGATTTGATCAAGCAGGGGGCTCCTAAGGTCGGGGAAGGCTCTGATAACAACTTGTAACGCCCTCGATGCGGCTATATCTCCCACGTGTCGAAGCACGACTTAGAGGCATAACCGCATTGAAAGCAATGTCACAAGTGAGGTAATCTTCACACAACCCATGTAATACATAAGGGAAAGAGATACATAGTTGGCTTACAATCGCCACTTCACACAATTACATGAATAAAGAATTACATCAACCAGATACAATCAAGGTCCCAGTACGGAACCAAAATAAAAGAAGACTACCCCAAATGCTACACAGATCCCAGATCGTCCCAACTGGGCTCCATTACTGATCAACTGGAAACGGAACAACATAACGAACGCGAATCTCATTGAGCTCCTCCTCGAGCTCAGTTGCGTCACCTGCACGGTTTCATCGGCACCTGCAAACTAGTTTTGGAAGTAACTGTGAGTCACGGGGACTCAGAAATCTCACATCCTCGCGGTCAAGACTATTTAAGCTTATAGGTAGGGAAAAGGTATGAGGTGGAGCTGCAGCAAGTGACTAGCATATATGGTGGCTAACATACGCAAATGAGAGTGAGAAGAGAAGGCAACAGCATGGTCGAACAACTGTGATCAAGAAGTGATCCTAGAACAACCTACGTCAAGCATTACTCCAACACCGTGTTCACTTCCTGGACTCCGCCGAGAAGAGACCATCACGGTTACACACGCGGTTGATGCATTTTAATTAAGATCAACTTCAGGTTTTCTACAACTGGACATTAACAAATTCCCATTTGCCCATAACCGTGGGCACGGCTATCGAAAGTTCAAATCCCTGCAGGGGAGTCCCAACTTAGCCCATCACAAGCTCTCACGGTCAACGAAGGATATTCCTTCTCCCAGGAAGACCCGATCAGGCTCGGAATCCCGGTTACAAGACATTTCGACAATGGTAAAACAAGACCAACAAAGCCACCCAGATGTGCCGACAAATCCCGATAGGTGCTCCACATATCTCGTTCTTAGGGCACACCGGATGAGCAAGACGTCGGGTGGGCCAGCCCAGAGTTGCCCCTGGTAGCTTTGGACATCGCTCAGTTGGACCAACACTTAGAGAAGCACTGGCCCGGGGGGGTTAAAATAAAGATGACCCTTGAGCCGGCCGACCCAAGGGAAAGAAAAAGGCTAGGTGGCAAATGGAGAAACCAATGTTGGGCCTTTCTGGAGGAGTTTTATTCTAGGCGAACTGTCAAGGGGTTCCCATTATAACCCAACCGTGTAAGGAGCGCAAAATCCGGGAAGATAACACCGATATGACGGAAACTAGGGCAGCAAGAGTGGAACAAAACACCAGGCATAAGGCCGAGACTTCCACCCTTTACCAATTATATAGATGCATTAATTAAATAAGAGATATTTTGATATCCCAACAAAATATCCATGTTCCAACAAGGAACAAAACTCCAAACTTCACCTCAACTAACAACGCTATAAGAGGGGCTGAGCAAAGCGGTAACATAGCCACACAATGGTTTGCTAGGACAAGGTGGGTTAGAGGCTTGGTTTAACAATATGGGAGGCATGATAAGCAAGTGGTAGGTATCGCAGCATAGGCATAGCAAAAGAGCGAGCATCTAGAAAGCAAAGATAGAAGTGATTTCGAGGGTATGGTCATCTTGCCTGAGATCCCGCAAGGAAGAAGAATGAGTCCATGAAGAATACAAACGGACGTAGTCGAACGAATCCTCACAACTCTGGAACGAAACCAAAGCTAACGCGAGAAGGAACCCGGAAAGAAGCAAACAACAAAGTAAACAACCATCACATAAGCATGGCATGATGCACAACCAAGTATGATGCATGTCCGGTTTAATATGCACAAACAATCCTACAAATTAAATGGATCTCAATATGCAATGAGTTGCATATTGACGAAACACCACATGACTTATTTAGTTCTCTCTCGTTTAGGTACTCAACAATATTAAATGTTGTTAGCATGGCAAGAGGTGAAGCATAACGAAACTATCTATCTAGGCAAGTTTTAATGAGGCCGAAACAACAAAATGACAAGTCCGGAAAATCCCCATATGCATTTAGCAATTTAAAGCAAACAACAATTTTAAACAGTCTTGATGTTATTATCATGATGCGGATGACATGTTCAAGTTTTATGCAATTTTTTGTAAAAGTTGACATGAGCATATTATGAAGCATTTGTGTCACCATGGTAGAAAGAAAGGGGTGCCACGACGACAAAACATAAATGATGCCACGACAACATTCCAATGATCCGGTAGCTCATGGGGATACCGGTGCAAAAGGAAGTGGGTGCGAGTGTGTCATGCAAGAAGATGGGGTGCTCCCGGATTCCGGGCTCCCACATGACGGTGGCAAGGCAAAAGAGGGGCTTCGTGCAACGAAAAACTCGGACACGGATCAACACACGGTCCAATTCATACAACGCAAGCATTCGTTTACGGACGTCGTCTCGATGTTATACCTTCGAAGCGTGCAAGCGGGACAGTTCTCGTTCGGTGCAAACTAGAGGAAGTAGACGTTCTCGTGACGGCGGTAGTGGAAGTAATCGTTCTCGCACGCTCTAGGGTCAACGGTATAGGTTCTCGCGATCTCGGCGATGGTAGTGGTACATGTTCGTAGGCGTTCGGGTCTTCCGTAGAGGTACTTTACGCATGCGTTACACGGGTCTTCAACGACGGTAGTGGTGTATGGGTCTTTTGGCCCTGGTCGTCGTACACACCTCCGAAGAGGAACTCGGCGTTCCGATGCGGTGTAGGGGTACATGCCGATGGTTGTCGTGGAACTTGACATTTCGTTCAGCACTCGTTCGAGCATCCGTGTGGTCTTGTCAGTGGTGTACTTGGCGATCTCCGAGGCGACCTTCACGCATCCGTTCATAGAGGTACTTGGTGGTTTCGTACCGTCGGTCTTGCCGGTCTCGGTAGCATGGTTATACAATAGCGTCATCGAACTTGTCGAACCCGAACTCTTCGAGGGGGCGTCGTGGTACTTGGCGAATCCGTGTAGTCATGCACGTTCCAACATGACACTTGGAGGGACACCGACGACGTGGTACTTGACGAACCGGATACGGTCTTAGAGCCACGCTCTTAGCATCAACAGAAAGCGGAGACGCACGAAGGGCGAAGTAGTACGCTGCTGCTGCACGCCGGGCCGGCAGGAGGAGGCGCTCGGGAGCCCGACACGCCTGGACCGATGCTGCTACAACCTCGGGCTGCTGGAGCACTTCGGAGCTGCTTCTCATAGATCCCAAGGATGACGAGAAGGTGCAGGTAGAGGAGGACGGTGCTGGCGACGCTGGCCTTGACGACGCCATGGGTTCCCTGGACGGCATCCAGTGAGGCTGGAAGATGGCATCCGCGGGGGTTTCAGAGAGGCGAGGTGGAAGGAGGAGCCCGGGCGGCGGCGAGGATGTAGCAGTGACGCGACGAGGTGCAGCAGTGAGCTCAGCGGGGCCTGGGCGCCGACAAGGAAAAGCGGCGGGGCAGGGACGTGCGGCGGCGAGGCGAGTCGACGAGGAGGAGCCTGCGAGGGACCCTGGCACGGAGGCAGTGGAGGTGAACAGGGACGCGAGTGCCACAGGAGGAGCCCGGAAGAGCAGATGCAGCAGGACCATGGGGTTCGGCGCAAGGAAGAGTGAGAGGAGGGAGAGGGGATCGGGCTAAGGGAGAGACATGGCGGCGCAGGAGGGAGAGATGGGATCGAGCACACCTCCTGGCTCGATGCGTGCGTATGAGGTAGCGGCGCACTGGAGGGAACGAGGGAGAGGGGAGATGGGGATCGTGCTAGGGTTATGAGGGGAGCTTTACTGGGCCTAGTGGCTGGCTCGGCTATGGGTTGGGAGGCCCATGTGGGCTGTCTGCTGCGGCTGGGCCTGGGTGCAACCTCCCTCTCTCTCTCTTTCTCATATATTCCTTAGAAGAAAGAAGGTTAAATTTCTTGGACTCACACAAAATGTGTTGATCCAAGAAATTAGGTATGACCAAGATTGAAAGAATAAATTCAAATTTCTTTGAATTTAATTCAAAAGGTTTGAACTAGGACAGGTTTTTCGAAGTTCCCAAAAATGTTGAGAATTTAGGTGGAGCTCGGGGAAGTGACGAAAGAAATTACAGGAAAAGTTTGGGGACCAAACTTGAAGCGGAAAAGGCATGTGATTATTTGCAAGTGTGTTAGGTGATCCCAAACTAATGGAATATTTCGTTATAGCTCCCTATAATATTGGGAGGATATGTTATAAAGAGAAGTCACCCTTCCCTTGATTTATATGGATCGAAGATCCATGCCATTTAATTTAGTTGAGTTTTTAAAACGGGTTGCATGATGACATGATGCAATGCACATGATGCAAGGATGAATGCAACGAACCAAAAAAAACACCAGCGAAACTCGGAACCCATGGAAGGTATCAGAAGCTCCGGTCTTGGGGCGTTACAGCAGTAGCGAAGGAATCGCTCGATCGGGTTCAGTTAACAGCCATCGATCGATCGCTTGGGTTTAGTAACGCGTAGCCTGCAGTGCAATCGCTCGGGTTCAGTAGGCGAACGCATCGCTTGGGTTTAGTTAGAGCCCAACGCCTCGCACCCACGCGCGTGCGTGTACGAGAGAAACGCGCATCGCTTGGCCCCGACCACCCACCGTAACTGGGAACACCCCGATATTTTCATCACCCTCGATTCTACCACGGTTTTTTCCGTCATGGACGACCCAAAGAATGTCATGCAGCTGCGTCTCCGGCCCGCCCAGGATGAAAAGCCCATTTTCTGTTATGATTTTTTGTCATAGAAGTAGGAGTCCACCACATCTATGATGATACCTGGTTTTGGCACAATTATCATCATAGAAGTGTCATAAGTATGATTTTTTTTCGTTCGGCCCAAAATGTCACGGATGTGTCTTTTTTTGTAGTGAAAACAAGTTGGAGGAAGTCATCCCGTGAAAAACATTACGACCATGATAAGACTGCTCGAGCTACTTCATATGGATCTTTTTGGTCCCAACGCCTACAAGAGTCTCGGTGGTAACTCGTTCGGATTGGTCATTGTTGATAATTTTCAAAGATTTACGTGGGTGTTCTTTTCTGTTGATAAATCACAAGTGCAAAAGATCTTCAAGAACTTCACTAGGAAGGCCCAAAATCAATTTGAAGTGAAGATCAAGAAGGTTTGTAGCTATAATGGAACGGAGTTCAAGAACGCCAATGTGGATGCCTTTCTTGACGAAGAAGGGATTTCACATGAGTTCTCGGCTACGTAAATGCCTCAACAAAATGGAGTTGTTGAGAGGAAGAACCGTACACTTATTGAGATGGAGAGAATGATTCTTGATAAATACGAGACCCCGAAACACTTTTGGGCGGAGGCGGTTGAGACATCTTGTCATGCAACAAATCGACTATATCTTCACAAGCTTCTTGGCAAGACGGCATACGAGCTTCTTACTAGTAACAAACCCCAAGTTGGATACTTTCGAGTATTTGTCTCAAAGTGCTACATTGTTGATAAGCATCATCGTTCGACATTTGCCCCTAAATTTCATGAAGGTTTCCTACTCGGTTATGGCTCAAACTCTCACACTTACTGTGTCTACAACAATTTCACCCGAAAGGTTGAAGAGACGGTGGATGTGAAGTTTGATGAATCTAACGGCTCACAAGTAGAGCAATTGCCAATTGATGTGGGAGATAAATATCCCTCGGAAGCAATTCACGACTTGTTTATTGGCAAGATTCGTCCAACAGAGGTGAAGGAGAGTACCTCATCCGTTGAAGTGGAAGCCTCAACTTCATGACAAGGTAAACCGCAAGTTGACATGGAGGCATCCATGAGTGGAACACGTCAAGATGAAGGAAACGAGGAAGTACAACAAGATGAACCTCATTGACCTCCTTCTCCACCTCCACAAGATAACAACAATACCAACAACAATGAAGAAGGACAAGAGGAAGAACAAGACAATGAAGAGGATGTTCCACCCTGTCGGTGCAACAAACCCTGCGTCTGTTGCCTAGAATGTGCACAAGCATGGGAACAAGATTGGAGCACCATCCCAGATCAGAGTGCAAGAACCCCAAAGATTCAAAGGACCAACATGCAGATTAGATGGACCAAGATCGAACCAGAGAAGCAGGATATTGTCAAGATAAAAGCCTCTCTTGCTGGGCAGGCAAGCCGGGCAAGGGGCGAGGCCACCCCAAGAAATAGACGAACAAAGCGCCCCGGTAGGGCCCGCCGGGACTCACAGAAGCAAAACCACCTCACCAACCATTCTAACACGACCCATGTCATCGATCAGTGCGGTGTCAGGCTGCAAAGTGATTAAGTGGCAGCCATTCGCCACATGGCAACCATTTTCTACAGGAGAAACCTTCAGATGACACCCGTCTAGCGACATGTCAAGCGAACAGGCGCGTAGCTGGCAAGATAGCCCGGCAAGCCTTCCCGGGCAACCACCGATGTGACATTGAGTGGTGCATTTAATGGGCCCTGTCAGCCCGCAGAGTTAGGTATGATAGCACCGTTTGTTATCGTATCAGTGCATAATGACTACTTTGCCACTGTGGTAACCCCTTGATCTATAAAAGGAGGCCCATGGCAATCGTAGAAAGGGTTAGAAGATTGGATAACTCACACCCCCGTACGCGCATAGCCGTTGCTGCCTCGAGGCAACCCTGCTGGGCAAGTGTACTATGCTCCACCACCACCTTTCCACCATCAATCCACCAAAGCAGGAGTAGGGTTTTATGCCTCGCGGTAGCCCGAACCTGGGTAAAATTTCCCGCGTGATCTCTACTGTGCTGCCCCACGCTTGTCTGCTCTTTGTGCAATGCGTCGCCCCCTGCCAAACCAGCAAGGGGCTTCCTGGTTCCCATAGGTGGCCATTGTTTCCTGCCACATCTTTGGCATGACAGGTAGGGGACTCGCTTGCGCGAACCTTAAGGCATGTGCAATGCGTCGACTTCAGCACCATCTTCATCTTTGATGACGCCATCGACCATGGCACCCAAGAAGAAACCCGGTCCTTCGGCTCACCCATCCATCTCGAAGGCTCTGCCGCCCGCGGCCTCCAGCGCTACAGGGGGTGCGGAGGCACACGAGGACGCAGACGCTGCTGGGTGAGTGGTCAGAGCAGGCGGCACCGTCACCACTTCCCCCGCGGCCGACGCAGGAGCAGGAGGCACCGGAGGAGAGCAACATCAACAACACCCTGACGGCCACGCTGCCCAAGATATGGGTGAAGTGGTTACTCCATCTGTGCCCCTTTCCCCCACTGAACGGCACATCCGCAGCAACGGTACCCAGATCGAGGAGAAGTGCCGCCCTTCGGCCACTCCCAGCCCGGGTGCGGCCACCGTGCGTACACCTCCTCCTAGACCGATCGACCAAGCCGTTGCGCCCGACGGAGCAGCTGGCCCTCGAGCGCCTTCGCTGCACCATGTCCACGTGGTCGCCCCACAACAACAACGAGGCGCAGTGCCGCCGCCGCTGGCACTGTCAGGAGCTGAGCGACGGTATGATCGACTTCATCATCATCCATGCCAAGTATGGCTTCGAAGGCCATGGCGCGGGCTCAACTACTGTTGAGGTTTATGCCAGCGGCCGAGCAGATGGACCAATGGCGTGCCACCATCCAACGTCTGCTCGGTTTCACTAAAGCTGGGGGCTCATGACAAGCTGGCCCGCCACGACCTCCCCAAGCGACAGCAATAGCTCATGCTGCTGACCGTACGGAAGGGGGCATCCCCATGGTGCAGTTCCCACCGCGGCAGCCAGTGCGAGTGCAGCAGAATCAAGACCCCGACGATGTCTCAATGGTCTCTTCTGACCCTCGAGCACGTCCAGGCCAACGACGAGCCCCGGAGGACAGGCGGAGAGGAGACATGCGCATCATCGTCGAGCAATGCCGTGACGACCTCCGCCGGACCAATGGGTGCGACGGCTGTCAGTGTCAAAACCGGTGGATCTCGGGTAGGGGGTCCCGAACTGTGCGTCTAAGGCGGATGGTAACAGGAGCCGGGGGACACGATGTTTACCCAGGTTCGGCCCTCTCGATGGAGGTAATACCCTGCTTCCTGCTTGATTGATCTTGATGATATGAGTATTACAAGAGTTGATCTACCACGAGATCGTAGAGGCTAAACCCTAGAAGCTAGCCTATGGTATGATTGTTGTTGTCCTACGGACTAAACCCTTCGATTTATATAGACACCGAAGGGGGATAGGGTTACATAGAGTCGGTTACAAGAAAGAAGATCTACATATCCGTATTGCCAAGCTTGCCTTCCACGCCAAGGAGAGTCCCATCCGAACACGGGACGAAGTCTTCAATCTTGTATCTTCATAGTCCAACAGTCCGGCCAAAGGATATAGTTCGGCTGTCAAGAGACCCCCTAACCCAGGACTCCCTCAGTAGCCCTTGAACCAGGCTTCAATGACGATGAGTCCGGCGCGCAGATTTGTCTTTGACATTTCAAGGCGGGTTCTTCCTCCGAATACTCCATAGAAGATTTTGAACACAAGGATAGTGTCCAACTCTGCAAAACAAGTTCCACATACCACCGTAGAGAGAATAATATCTCCACAAATCTAATCTGCTGACACGTTTAGCAACATGACATCATGCCATGGCCCAGTCATTATTCGAACGGTTTTTCTCAACCAGCACTGCACATATCGCGAGGCGGTTTTCTTGACACGTCTTGTCGAAGCAGAGCTCGTGTCCCCCTTATTATGGGATTCTCATCAATACGGACATGGGTAGCCCAATCGTGCCTGTTGGTATGAATCCTCGATTTTAGGCAAGTCCCAAACGGCCATGAGGAGGATGCTTGATATTCACCCGCTTTATAAAGAGGCCAAGGACTGTCCTTTTTTCCCTCTCGTACTCAATCGAATCCTTCCCCCGCCTCGAGTTCCAACACCCAAGGCTCAGGTCAGGCGCTTCGGACCTTCAACCATGTCCGGATCCAACCTTCAAGGTCGGTGGATGCCTTCCTCTGTCATAGAGGAAGACATCAAGAAGCTAAGAGAGGCCAGGTATTTGACCAGCGAAATCTCGCACAGGCTGCCTACTCGAGGGCAGTCATCCCCACTCCCGAACCTGGCGAGAGCGTTGTATTCATCTCTCACTTCCTCCGAGGGCTAGGCCTCGCTCTGGATCCCTTTGTTAGGGGGCTCATGTTCTATTATTGGCTGGATTTCCATGACCTAGCCCCGGATTCCCTCCTTCATGTCTCGTTGTTCCTCGTCGTGTGTGAGGCCTTCCTCCGCATTACCCCACACTTCGGCCTGTGGCTCAATACTTTCAATGTGAAACCGAAGATGATTGAGGGGCGACACGTAGAGTGCGAAGGTGCCGCAATAAGCAAAAGCGCTGATGTTCCATGGTTAGAGGGTTCCTTCCCAGAGGTGTCCAGTTTATGGCAACGGGAGTGGTTTTATATCACAGCTCCTCGGGGTACCAAGTGGGTAGCCGCCCCTGCCTTTCGCTCGGTCCCCCCACCACAACTGACGTCATGGATCAACAAGGGGCTCGACTAGGGGCCAGTAAATGATGTGCCGATATTGCAGAGTCGCATCCGAGACCTCCTAGAGAGAGATGTCAGCCTGGCCACGGTAATGCATGTCATGCTAGTTCGTCAAATCCCGCCTTGCAAACGTCGAGCCCTCCGTATGTGGGAGTTCAACCCGGAAGGACCGCGAACTATTCAACACTTCCTCGGCATGACGCTCGAAGAGATGTACAAATTGTTCTTCGGAACACAAATAAGGTGTCCGGACACCACTGAGGATGCGGGTCTGAGCTGCAAACATCCAGATACCCAAGTAAGTAATCCCGTGGCCGAATGCGTTGTTTTTTTATTTATCTCAACATCATTCTGAAAGGTCGCTCTTTGACCAGGACTGGGTAACAAAGGCGAAGATGATCAGGTGTTCGGCCCCCCTTCCCGAAGGCTCAGCAGATCCAGTACTGGCCAGAATGCTCGGGCCGGCGCCTTATCAGGCGCCCTTAGGGGAAGATAAAGGGGGGAATAAAGAGGCTGAAAGCAGGCCTCACTCATTATTCATCCAAACCGGGGGAATTAGAGCCTCCGCGAAGGAGGATAACCAGGGAGAAGAATCTGAAATTCCCTCTCCCCAAGGAAGGAAGAGGACCACCTTTGAAGACCCGAAAACAAAGGTTTCCAAACGGGGGAAGAAATCTTCGCTAGAGGGTCCTGCCTCAGAGGGTACTCTTGCCGCACAGTGCCCGCAAGGGGATCAGCCCTCTACCGAGCTGTAAGTAAACAAAAAGTACTTAATAGTAAAAATATCCTACATTACTTCTGAAGACAATAACGAAGCATGTATCTTGTAGTTCAGATCGTAGCCCTTCTCGACAGAGTTTGTCTTCGGGAGATCTTCTTTCGGAGATGATGGAGAGCGAAACACCTCCCCATGCCACCCCGCCTCATGAGGCGGGCGACCCTGAAGTGTCGTCGCGGAGTGTTTCTCCTGATCCGGCAAGGCCAGAGGGTAGTCCTTCGGCCACCCGAAGTCCTTAGTATTCGGCTCCTAAAGAGAGCAACAGAAAGAGTCCGGAACCGTCCAGTGTGCGATCTGACGCACTGAAGGATCTTCTAGAGCAAGCGGCCATCTCAGAAGCGCATCGTACGCTAATGGGTACGGTGATTGAGAGGATTTCTTTCGCCGAAAGCGGGTTGCATGAAGCTTTTATGAGCCTGCGGAAAGGCTTTGGGGTACGTGAAATAGTGTATGTTTTTGACAGTAGCGCACACGTTAGGCGTGCCCTATGCAGATAGTAGCCCCTGAGACTCTGGTTGCCGTCGAAAATGGCGGCAAACAGAGGATCATAGTCCCAGGTAATAATCAGGCCGCCTTCATGTGTAGGTGGCTGAAGGTCCGGTGGCTAGTCGGACTGGTGAGTTTGCCGAGCTGAAGCGGCAACTTGATGTGGCAGATGCCGACATCGTGCTTGTCGACATGCGGCTCGACGAGGCACAGGGTATGTGATTTCTCTGGTGATCAACACATAGTAAGAGGAGCATGATGCTAGTATCTTTAATATGTTGTGACTGCAGATGGATTTGCCGCCGTGGAGACCCTTCGGGCGGAGCTTGCGTGAGCCAAGGAACAAGCAAGGAATAGTGATGCGGCCGCTCTAAAGGCGGTCGAAGAGCTGAGGGCCGACTAGGCTGCGTATTGCCAAAGCAAGGAAAAAACAGCCAAGATGGCCGTTGAGTTGAAAGATGCCGCCGACCATTACTAGCTTCGGGAAAAAGAATGCCGGGCGAAGGCGGCAGACCTGGAGAAGGCCATGGTAGCAGCAAGGAAGCCCGCTCTAAAATCAGAGCGGTGAAGGAGGAGCTGCGTCAAGCTGGAGATATCGCGGTTGGGAAGCCCTTTTTGTTGCGGACGAAGGTTGGAGATCCAAAGTGTGCCCCTCTTGATCAACTATGGAGTTCTTCAGACGCATACGTAGATTTGGCAGCTAGTGTTGCTGATGCGGCCGAGTACTTCAAGGATCAAAAAGATCGTGAAGTGGAAAGGCTATTCTGGTCATAGTTCCATGTTCCAGTGCGTCCGCTGCTGTTGAATGAGCGAATGGCCGAGTGGGCCGAGCTCCACAGGTTGTCCGGGCTTGCCACGAGGTCTGTTGTGGATCATCTGTGGCCGGAAGGGCCAAGGCCGAATAATTATTTTAGTTTAGTGCAATAGTTCCTTGGTGTTGTGCCGCACATCGACGCTATGAAGAGGTCGGCGTGCATAGAGGGTGCGCGTATGGCACTTGCCCGTGTCAAGACATACTAGGCAGAGATGGAGGCCACCGCTATTGCAACCCAGAGTTCGGCCGTAGGCCGAGTATCTGCCGAGCACTACTTTGAAGAAGTCCTTGAAGGCGCTCATTCAATAGAGGCTCAGTGCTGGAAGAATATTATGTTCTAGTGACATGTATTCCCATTGTAAAAACAATGTTTTATTGAATTATAAAGGCTGTGTTTATACTTTTGCCTGAAAGTATTATAATGCCTCCTGTGCGGTCGTTTATGTATACATGTATATAACCTGAAAGTTTGCAGTCGTCAGCTTCAGCCCCCATGCATATAATGCGGGGGTGTTCGCAAAAAACATGTATTCACACTTGATCCATCGTCTTGGTCCATTAAGGAGGTGGTGGCGCAGCGAATGAGGCAATCAGACTATATTGCTTTAACACTTTCACTTAGCCATAGGAGTTTGACAGTGGGACTACTATATAGCCCCTGGTACCTCCGCGCTCGTCCGAATACGGTGCGCATACATACATGATCGGGAAACGGCCCTTCGTTAATGTGGAGGAATCCCGAAGATTCCGCTAAGTCATCGAGTGGTTGACCAGTCTCGCGCTTTATCATGACAGTTAGTTTTCGACTTTCTCTACTAAGGTGCTCATCCGGATGAACCAGGGCACAATCGCAGTAGTTCTCCAAGTGCGGCCTTAGCCGATAGAGTGGAACGTAAGGTAGCAAAAGACGGGAGCTGGGAAAACCCAACATTTGACCAAAGACATGATTCGGAGCTGATGCATATAAGGCCAAACTCGCGACGCCGAACACTCCCTAAGGTATTCGGTCTTTATAACATATTCCGGGCTGAACAATGCCCTTAATAATAAACCCTGAGTCTCCAGGTACGTGCAATATTCTGATGTGGCGAAATGCCAATAACGCCGGCATCCTTCTCGGTTGAATTGTGTATCCGGAGGATGTGAACAACAAGAGATAGTAAAAAAGGTTTACGCAGGGTCTTAATCTGAAAACAAACCTTTGAGCGGGTCCCTGCTGCACGTCTGCGCCTGTGCCTCCTTTGTGCCGTGTCCTTGACGGGTGTAGCACGATTGTCATCTGTAAAAGAGAAGAACTTAGGTGAAAGTTGTCATGCCAAAAAAATTGGTTATTCTCGATAAACCATTAAAATTCAAGATAAGTGAAGTTGAGCCGAACTAGCCCTGATTACACGCGGGAATCCCCTGGTACCGTCTATGAGGGTTTGACCATCAAACCAATCTCAGGTATATCTAGTGATGCACTGGACTCGTCTAACTGTGTCCGCGGTCTTGATAACCTGTCATTTATTCTGGTTGGTGAGGCCGTCTAGTGCTCGGCTGTTAAAGCTGTCGCACGTTCTTCCGTGCATAGAGAACGCTCAATATTTCCACTAACTGTGATGGTGCCACGTGGACCAGACATCTTAAGCTTAAGAGAAGCGTAATGTGGTACCGCATTAAAACGAGCGAAAGATGTTCTTCCGAGTAATGCTTGATAGCCGCTTCGGAATGGAGCAATGTCGAAGTCTAACTTCTCACTTCGGTAGTTGTCGGATGAACCTAATAAAACCTCTAGTATTAGAGAGCCTGTGGAGCGGGCCTGTGGGCCTGGTATTACTCCCTTGAAGGTACTATTACTGTGGCTGATTTTTGTCGGGTCTATCCCCATTTTGCGGACTGTGTCCTGATATATCAGATTTAGACCACTGCCGCCGTCCATAAGGACTCGTGTGAGATGGTATCCGTTTATTATTGGGTCTAACACCAAGGCACCCAATCCTTCATGCCGGATGCTTGTCCGGTGATCCCTGCGATCAAAAGTGATCGGGCAGGCCAACCAGGGGTTGAACTTAGTGGTGACGGGCTCTAGGGCGCGTATGTCTCGGAGTGCATGTTTGCTTCTCCTCTTCGTCACGTGGATCATGTTTACTGTTTTAACCTCTGGTGGGAATTTTTTCTGTCCTCCAGTGCTTTGCTGGCGAGGTTCATCCTCGTCTTCGCTTGGTGTCTCCCTCCCCTTGTGTTCGGCGTTTAGCTTACCGGCATGCTTCAAGACCCAGCATTCTCTATGGGTGTGATTTGTAGGTTTATCAGGGGTGCCATGAATCTGACATAGTTTGTCTAGAATCTTGTTTAGGCTGGACGGTCCATCTCTGCTGCCTTTGAAAGGCTTTTTCCGCTGACCTGGTCGAGAGCCCCTGAATCCGGCGTTTACCGCCGTATTATCTGGGCTATCTTCTTTATTTCGACGCTTGCTTTTACTGCGTCGTGGTTTTCCATTGCCATCCCTGACTTCGGATGTGCTTGGGTCGCTGGTTCTACTGCGGGCTAACCAGCTATCTTCGCCCATGCAAAAGCGGGTCATGAGGCTTGTCAGGGCTGCCATTGTTCTTGGTTTTTCTTGGCCGAGGTGTCCGGCGAGCCATTCGTCTCGGACGCTATGCTTGAAAGCTGCTAAGGATTCGGCATCCGGGCAGTCGACGATTTGGTTCTTCTTAGTGAGAAACCTGTTCCAAAGCTTTCGAGCTGACTCTCCGGGCTGTTGAATTATTTGACTTAAATCGACTGCATCCGGAGGTCGGACATAGGTCCCTTGAAAATTAGCCCGAAAAGCATCCTCGAGCTCCTCCCAACTTCCAATTGAGTTTTCTGGGAGGCTTTTCAGCCAGTGCCGAGCTGGTCCTTTAAGCTACAGGGGCAAGTACTTGATGGCGTGGAGATCGTCTCCGCGAGCCATATGGATATGGAGGATAAAGTCCTCAATCCAGACCCCAGGGTCTGTGGTCCCGTCTTACGCCTCTATGTTCACTGGTTTGAATCCTTCTGGAAATTCGTGGTCCAGCACCTCATCGGTGAAACATAGGGGGTGTGCGGCACCCCTGTATTTGGATGTATCATGGCGTTCGGACGGTTGTAGTATTCGGTTTTGATTTTGTGCCGGAGCACGTTTCCTAGATCCATAGATGGATCTGGTCATACTGGATTTTTGGCGCAAGTTCTCACATAGATCATGTGTTGACATATGTGCGGCCTTGTTAGCCGCTCTATCGCGGCCACAAGGTGATTGATCCGGCCGGTTGGCCGTTTTATTTTCCGGCTGTGTGGGCTCTACGGCCTCATCGTTGAATTCAGGTAATAGCTTGCGCTTTGGATAGCTCTTTGTGTGGTAACTTCCACCATACTTTTCTTCATTGTCGAGCACTTTGTTCCACCTGCTGTTGAGCATATTTTGTGCGGCCTTAAGCCTTTGCTTCTGCTTCTTCAGACTCCTCGCTATGGCAATAAGCCTTCCGCGGAGGTTCTCTTGTTCCAAGTGCCTTTCTGGGAGGATGTGTGCATCTTCGTCCGGACTGTTTTCCTCCCCAGAGGGGGGTTGATGAGGTTTATCCTCGGCGACGCCGTGCTCGGACATCAGATCCGTACTATGTTTGCCGTTTGCAGTTTCATGGTGCTCTGTCGCTGGGTCAATGTGGTCGTCGTTTCCTCTGGAGTCGACTGGAGTGTTATTTTCTCTTGCGCTGTTATCGATGTTTTTGCCCAGGCAGGATTTTGAGCGGCGCCTATGCTAATGCTTTGCTTGCTTCTTGAGGGAGCTATTCTTCACTGCATCTTGCCGTTCTTCATCATTGTTTTCTTTGGGTGTATCCACCATGTATATGTCATGTGGTGAAGTGGTTGTCCAGCACCCTGTGGGCACTGGTTCCTGTTCCTCTCCTGCATCGTCGTCCATGCCGTTGATGTCTTCGGAGTCGAAATCGAGCATGTCGGTTAAATCGTCGACAGAGGCTACTAAGTGGGTGGTGGGTGGGCAGCGAATTTCTTCGTCGTCTGCATCCCATTCTAGTCGGACATAGTTCGGCTAAGGATATCCTGACAAGGAGAGAGTACTTAATGAAATTAGCACGTCGCCGAAAGGTGAGTGCTGACAGATATCTGCGGAGGTGAACCCCATGATCAGCTGCCAATCAGATTCGATAGGCACGGGCGCAGGCAGCTCGGAGTCCGTGGCCAGAGGCGAATCCAGTGGTTCGGCAACATAGCTCTTGTGAGGGGTGAAGTCAGTATCCGGCTCCATCGCCACTAAGAGTGCGGCCTCCATGGCGGGGTCTACCCCCCCGTCCTCGGATGGCGTGATTTGCTCCGGATTGAGGGCCGAAGTAGTTGCAGGTGTGACCTCCCGCACACTGTCCGACGCCAGAGTTACGTCATGATCGCCGTGATTGTGCGGCGCACCTGGCATGGGCTCGAACCCGTTGAAGATCAGGTCTCCACGGATGTCGGTAGTATAGTATAGGTTTCCGAACCTGACCTGATGGCCAGGGGCGTAGCTCTCGATCTGCTCCAGATGGCCAAGCGAGTTGGCCTGTAGTGCGAAGCCACCAAATACGAAGATCTGTCCAGGGAGGAAAACCTCACCCTGGACCGCATCGTTAACGATGATCAAAGAATCCATCAAGCCTGATGGTGACGTCACAGTGGAACTCTCAATGAAATCACCAATGTCGTTGTCAAAACTGGCGGATCTAGGGTAGGGGGTCCCGAACTGTGCGTCTAAGGCGGATGGTAACAGGAGGCGGGGGACACGATGTTTACCCAGGTTTGGGCCCTCTCGATGGAGGTAATACCCTACTTCCTGCTTGATTGATCTTGATGATATGAGTATTACAAGAGTTGATCTACCACGAGATCGTAGAGGCTAAACCCTAGAAGCTAGCCTATGGTATGATTGTTGTTGTCCTATGGACTAAACCCTCCGGTTTATATAGACACCGGAGGGGGCTAGGGTTACACAGAGTCGGTTACAAGGAAGAAGAACTACATATCCGTATTGCCAAGCTTGCCTTCCACGCCATGGAGAGTCCCATCTGGACACGGGACGAAGTCTTCAATCTTGTATCTTCATAGTCTAACAGCCCGGCCAAAGGATATAGTCCGGCTGTCCGAAGACCCCCTAATCCAGGACTCCCTCAAAGACCCTGATGTCGACAAGCCCATGCTCGGTCTTGGAAGGTGCCTACCCTTCGAGGTTGGCTGCCCTGCCTTTACTTGTGAGTTGCGGCAAGTCTGTTGGCCGTGTGTTCGCATGTTCAAGTCAGAAATACCCGAGAAGTACGATGTGAGGTTAAACCCGGCATAATTCCTAAGCACCTATACCATCGCTATTCAGGCTGCCAGGGGAAGAGATGAGAAGGTGTTTGCCAACTACTTCCCTTTGGCCCTCAAGTCCAATGTGAGGACTTGGCTGATACACCTACCGGAGAACTCCATTTCGTCATGGGCTGACCTGTGCCACGAGTTCATTGGAAGCTTCACAGGCGGCCATCAAGAACCCGGCAGGCCCAGCGACTCGCACCTTCTCCAACATAAGGAAGGGGAAACCCTCCCTAAGTATTTACATAGATTCAGCAAAGTTCATTGATATCCCAAATATCCATCCGGCAGCTGGAATAGCTGCCTTCCAGTCCAATGTGCGCAACCGTCGTATTCGTTCCAAGATGAATGTACGGTTGCCCAAGATTGTGAAGGAGCTTTACACTCTGGTAGATAAGTGTGCGCGGATGGTGGAAGGAAGGAATTTGCGCGGAGGGGAAGATTGCACCAATGTTGATTCAGAGGATGAAGATGAATCAGCTAGTTAGAAGAAGAGCAAGAAGCACAGTAAGAAACGGAGGGATAAGGAAGTGATGACTATTGAAGGATTCGGTATGCCTAGTACCGACAAGAAAGCCAAAGCCGAGGCCCCCGGCAAGGAAGCTGCCGTGTGCACTGACTGCTGGGAAGCCGCTGCTACCGAGAAAGCCCGGAAAGGTGATGGGTCGTACTGCAAGATTCATCAGACCAAGGGACACGACCTTCAAGAGTGTTATCAGGTTGAGAAGCTTGTCAAGAAACAGAGAGTAGAATATGAGAAGCATGATAAGGAAAAAGGTCAGAATGTTGCTCGCGGTAAGGGTCGAGGCAGTGAAGTAAATCGCCTCGATAAACCCTTTCGGAACCAAGGAAAGCCCGCCAAAGGTCGAGAGAATGAAACCTGTGGTGATGAGTGTGAAGGAGGGGAAGAAGAGGAAACTGGTGAGCAAGAGTTTCAGAAGGCCACGGACGCCCTGTGCATTGACGGAGGTGCATCTCTGCACACTTCTCACCGCCAGCTCAAACCGTGGGCACGAGAAGTCAATGACGTGGAACTAGCGCCAGAGGCCCGGAAGCCACTCAAATGGTCCGTACGCCCATCATCTTTGACGAGGAGGACCATTCTAGCGGTACCACTATAGTAGGGTGTTTGCCGTTGTTGGTCTCCCCAACAATTCGCAACCTCAAGGTCACAAAGATGTTGGTGGATGGAGGGGCCGGGTTGAATCTGATTTCCCAACAGTCATTAGCAAACTTCAGATAGGAGAGGAAGAGCTAGAGTTTACCGACACATTTCAAGGAGTTAATCCCGGTAGGAGCCATCCTAAGGGAAAGATTATGTTGCCGGTAACATTTGGGGAGAACTAAACTACCAGTCTGAGAGGATTGTGTTTGATGTGGTTGTTCTCCCCCTTGCTGTACAATGGGATTCTTGGACGCCCGGCCCTGGTTAACTTCATGGCGGCATCCCACTATGCCTACAACACCTCGAAGTTGCCTGGCCACTGGGATTACTCACCATCCCATCAGATTGGAAGGATGCAATTATTTGGGTGGACAAGATGTACCGGGACGAAGTTGCGGCGGATGGAGCAGAAGCAACAGTTCCCGCCAAGGAAAACAAAGGAAAAAAGAGGGATTGTGGGAGCTCCGGCAAAGAGTCCGAGAAGCGTGCCCCCACCGAGTTCACGACACCCGTTGACGACGTGCCGAAGTGATCCAACAACAAGAGATCCAAAGTTACTGCACCCCATGTGAAAAAGGTCTCGGTAGGGCTGGCTGGTGTTGATGGTACTTTCACTATTAGCGCCACCCTCGATGAGAAATAGGAAAGCACACTTGTTGCCTTCTTGTGGGCGAATATTGATGTGTTTGCCTAGCAACCATCTGATATTCCCGGTGTTCCCAGGGAGGTAATCGAGCAGCACCTTGATGTCTGCCCACATGCCCGACCTATCAAGCAGAAAGTCTGAAAGCAGGTCGTGGAGAGGCAACAGTTCATTGCAGAAGAGATCAAGAAACTTGAGACACCGGATTTAGTCAGAGGAGTGTTGCATCCCACGTGGTTGGCAAATCCAGTAGTAGTCCGGAAGGCTAACGGGAAGTGCAGGCTTTGCATAGATTTCGTAGATATCAACAAGGCTTGCCCGAAAGACCCATTTCCCTTGCCGCGTATCCACCAGATTGTGGATTCCACTTCAGGTTGTGATTTGTTCTCTTTTCTGGATGCATATTCTGGGTATCACCAAATCTTCATGTCCAAGGAAGAGGAAGAGAAGAAGTCGTTCATTACTCCATGTGGTACGTACTGCTTTGTCCGCATGCCATTCAGATTGAAGAGTGCTGGGTCCACTTTTGCAAGGGCAATCCAGATTGGTTTTGAACCACAGTTGCATATAAACATGGAAGCCTATATGGGTGATATTATGGTCAAGACCAAGGATAGTGCCACCCTTATTCAGGATTTTGAGGAGACACTTGATAATCTGCGCAAGATCAATCTGAAGCTCAACCCAGAGAAGTGTGTATTTGGTGTTCCCTCCGGCAAGTTGCTTGGGTTCTTTGTATCCCATCACGGGATCGAAGCCAACCCCGACAAGAACAAGGCCATCGAGAAAATCCAAGCGCCAAGGACAACTAAGGATGTGAGGCGTCTGACAGGATGTGTTGCCGCGCTAAGAAGATTCATATCCAAGTCTGCCGAGCGCGCCATGCCGCTCTTCAAAATTTTGAAGAAGGCCGGTCCTATGAAGTGGACCCCGGAAGCAGATGCAGCTTTGCCAGAGTTAAAGGCCTACTTGTCCTCTATTCCTACCTTGGTTGCTCCCGAATCCCAGGAGCCGTTGTTGTGATACTTGGCAGCAACCAACCAAGTGGTCAGTGCGGACTTGGTAGAGCAACTAGAAGTGGATGAGGCAGAAAGTGAGCATAGACCGGTAGAATCAGAGAAGGATTAGGACATCAATGAGCATGACAATGAGAACAACCCCAAGGGCACGACAAGGAAGAAAGTGGTGCAACACCTAGTGTACTTCGTCAGCTCCGTGTTACATGGGGCTAGATCGAGGTACTCTGGCATGCAAAAGTTGATATTTGGTCACGTTATGGCCTCAAGGAATCTTCGTCACTACTTCCAAGCCCATGAGATCACAGTTGTTACTCGTTTTCTGTTGCAAAGGATACTCTGAAATCCTGAGGCTACCGACAGAATAGTGGAGTGGGCTTTGGAGTTATCCAACTTTGGTTTGAAGTTTGAGAGCACATCAACTATTCAGAGCAGGCCGTTGGCAGAGTTTATTGCGGAATGGACGCCAACCCCTAGTGAGGAAGTCACTGAGACAGTTATCCCCGGCAAGGAATCGCCCCAAGAATGGATTATATATTTTGATGGTGCTTTTTCCCTACAAGGTGCAGGAGCTGGCATGCTTGTTCTCGCCCCCTCCAGGGAGCACTTGAAGTACGTCATCCAGATGCATTTTGCCTGGGAAGAAGCCACCAACAATACAACTGAGTATGAAGGACTCTTTGCCGGGCTCTGGATTGTAGCTGAATTGGGAATTAAGAAGCTGATCAGTCAAGGAGATTCATAGCTTGTGGTGATACAAGTCAACAAATATTATCAAATTCCGTTGATGGAGGCATACCTCGAGGAAATGAGGAGATTGGAGGAGCACTTAGACAGATTGCAAACAGAGCACGTACCCCATGCGGAAAATAGCATAGCCGATCATCTGTCAAAGTGTGCTGCGCAGAAGCTTCCTGTGGAACCAGGGACTTTTGTTCTCCATCTCACTCAACCCTCCATATCCCCAGCAAGAATGGCCCGAAAGAGGAGAAAGTTGGACTACGGTAAGCCTCTCCCGGTAGAGCCACCCACTCCCGACAGTGACCCTGCCGGAAACAACTCTTCACAGCCTGCTGGACCACCCCCTCCAGCCGGGCCCATGGACCCCGCAAACGAGGCTGGTGCTCCTGCAGCAGAGTAGGTGCCGCTAGTCCTTGTTGCCGAGCCCTAGGATCCAACTTGGGCAAGGCACATTGTCCACTTCCTCCAAACTGGAGAACTCCCTGGCTACCAAGATGAAGCAGAAAGAGTAGCATGGAGGGCCAGTATGTAGCAGTTTGTTGATGACACTCTGTACAAAAAGAGGCCCACCGGTGTGAAATTGAAGTGTGTCTGTCGGGAAGAAGGAAAGGAACTGCTGGCTGAGATTCACAAAGGAATGTGCGGCTCCCACATTGGATCAAGGGCATTAGTTGGGAAAGCATTCCGGCAAGGATTCTATTGGCCCACAGCCCTCCAAGATGCGGTTGAGCTAGTCATGAAATGTGAAGCCTGCTAGTTCCATTCCAAGAAAACACACCTACTTGCCCAAGCTGTCCAAACATTCCCTCTATCATGGCCATTTTCGGTCAGGGTGCTCGATATCCTCGGCCCCTTCCCCTGAGCAATCAAGGACTTTGAATTCTTGTTTGTTGCCATCGACAAGTTTACAAAGTGGCCGGAAGTGACTGCCGTGAGAAAGGTGACTGCTCAGTCAGCTATCAAGTTCTTCAAAGAATTGATGTGTCGTTTCGGAGTTCCGGCAAGGATCATCACCGACAACGGCACCCAGTTCATGAGCCGCGCCTTCATGCAATACTCTCATGCCCTCGGATGCAAGATCTCATTGGCCTTTGTGGCACACCCCTGGAGCAATGCACAAGTTGAGAGGGCAAACACAGAAGTGTTGCACGGACTCAAAACAAGAACTTTTGATACGCTGTAGAAGCACGACAAACGGTGGATCGAGGAGCTGCCGGTAGTTCTCTGGTCCCTCAGAACGACACCAAACCGAGCTACCAGGTAGACTCCCTTCTCCCTGGTCTATGGGGCAGAAGCAGTTATCCCCATGGAACTCATTTATGGGTCACCTCGGGTGCTTGCCTATGATGAAGTAGCGCAAGATCAGCACCAGCGTGACGACGCTGTGCTACTCGAGGAGAACCGTCTATGGGCTGCTACGCGTGCTGCACGCTATCAACAAGTCATGCATCTCTACCATAGCCGCAGGGTTCACGCCCGGTGTTTTGAGGAAGGTGACCTTGTCCTTAGGCGCGTTCAGTCTTCCAAGGATTCAAACAAGTTGTCACCGAAGTGGGAAGGCCCTTACCGGGTAGTACGAGTCACCAGACCGGGCACAGTCAGTCTGGAGACCAGAGATGCTACTCAGTTGCAAAACTCGTGGAATATTGAGCATCTCCACAAGTTCTACCTGTAAGGCGCGGCTGTCGGGCCCTGGCCGGCAGCTACCCTTTTGTATAGGCCTTGACTCAGCTGCATCTAACCCCTTGTACAAAGCCAGGGCGATGACCCTGTGCAAGAGAAAATAAAGAAGCGTTGTGGGGGCCCCCGACCAAGATCTACATGCATGCATGATCATTCCAAGACCACTGCATAAGCATTTCATGAGCATCTGCATATTCATATAGATAGGATCACATCCTGCAGTCATTCTCATCAGCATGAAGCTGCAGGTTCCTTCCCTGGACATGGCTTTGACAAGGAGATGAGGATATTGCCTGGCGCAGCGATCTTCGGCAGGCCAGCCAGATAAGTTCTACCTCTTGTCCGTTAGTGTTATGTAAGCTATAACTTGTGCATAAGAAAGCCTCACCACTCTTTTGAGACTTTGGTGCTCCCGTCCATGACTTGAACATTGCTTCGGTGAGGATGGTCACAGTGGCCTTTGGTAAAAAGGAGTCGGCGGGGGGCTGGTCCTTCTGTCTATTCCCCGGCAGATGTAGCTCTCCGGCAGACAAAAAGGGTACCGGCAAGATAGCCTGGCGGGGAAAACTTGTTTATTTATATTAAAGAGGCATCTCGCCTCTGCATGGACATACACATGCATGGGTTCCCGGCAAGGTTCATCTTTTTCATTAATATACTAATACAAGTACAAGCATTACAGAACACAGACATGGACTCGAGAGATTACATTATTTGAATTAAAATTTGGCAAGTACCGACAGATTTAAGATTGAAAAAGACAAGTGCCTCGTAACCCCCTCTTTTCATTTTACCTCCTACAAGCACTACGACGGAAGGAGGAAAAGACGAGAAAAGAGGTGCCCAAGAAGGAGCCTACCCCGGTCCCATCAGGACTCGCTTGGCGCGGCCTGACAAGACCAGGAGTGGCGACGCTACGAAGGAGTACGAGTGACGGGATGGCGCCCTCTGGTCGCCACCTCCAGAGCTAGCAAGAAGCCCCGGCTTGAGCGCCAGTGGAGTCATCCACCAAAGCTCAGCCATAAGACTGCTGGAGGGGAGGCAAAGGCGCCAAGAGAACATCCCTCGCCGGCTATCACATTAGGAGGCTAGTGATGATGATGCTGGGGAGGGAGGGGAAGAGTGGGAAGACGAGGCGACAAGTCGCTCGTGTTGGGGAACGTAGCATGCAATTTCAAAAAATTTCCTATGATCACGCAAGATCTATCTAGGAGATGCATAGCAACGAGATGGGGAGAGTGCATCTACATACCCTTGTAGACTGAAAACGGAAGCGTTAGGTTAACGCGGTTGATGTAGTCGAATGTCTTCACGATCCAACCGATCCAAGTACCAAATGTACGACACCTCCGTGCTCGGCACACGTTTAGCATGATGACGTCCCTCGAACTCTTGATCTAGTAGAGGGTCGAGGGAGAGTTCCGTCAACACGGTGGCGTGGTGACGGTGATGGTGATGTGATCCGCGCAGGGCTTCGCCTAAGCACTACGACGCTATGACCGGAGGAGTAAACTGTGGAGAGGGGCACCGCACACTGCTAAGAAACAACTATTGTGCCTTTGGGGTGCCCCCCGCACTTGTATATAAAGGAGGGGGGAGGAGGTGGCCGGCGCAAGGGGGCGTGCCATAGGGGGGAGTGCTACTAGGACTCCACTCCATGTAGGATTCGGCCCCCTTTCCTTCCAACGGAGAGGGGGAAAGGGGAAAGGAGGGAGAAGGAAAAGGAAAGAGGGGGCCACGCCCCCTCCCCTTTTCCAATTCGGATTGGGCAACGGGAGCGCGTGCCACCTCCCTTGGCCTGCCTCCTCTCCTCCAGTATGGCCCATTAGGGCCATTAACTTTCCCGGGGGGTTCCGATAGCCTCCCGGTACTCCAAAAAATCTCCAAACTCTTCAGAACCATTCCAATGTCCGTATATAACCTTAGAATATATCAATCTTTACCTATTAACCATTTCGAGACTCCTCGTCATGTCCATGATCTCATCCGGGACTCCGAACAAGCTTCGGTCACCAAAACACATAACTCATAATACAAATCGTCATCGAACGTTAAGCGTGGGGACCCTACGGGTTCAATAACTATATATGTAGACATGACCGAGACACATCTCTGGTCAATAACCAATAGCGGAACCTGGATGCTCATATTGGTTCCTACATATTCTGCGAAGATCTTTGTCGGTCAAACCTCATAACAACATTCGTTATTCCCTTTGTCATCGGCATGTTACTTGCCCGATATTCGATCGTCGGTATCATCATACCTAGTTCAATCTCATTACCAGCAAGTCTCTTTACTCGTTCTGTAATACATCATCCCGCAACTAACTCATTAGTCACATTGCTTGCAAGGCTTATAGTGATGTGCATTACCGAGAGTGCCTAGTGATACCTCTCCGATACAAGGAGTGACAAATCCTAATCTTGATCTATGCCAACTCAACAAACACCTTCGGAGACACCTGTAGAGCATATTTATAATCACCCAGTTACGTTGTGACGTTTGATAGCACATAAGGTGTTCCTCCGGTATTCGGGAGTTGCATAATCTCATAGTCAGAGGAATATGTATAAGTCATGAAGAAAGCAATAGCAATAAAACTGAACGATCATTATGCTAAGCTAACGGGTGGGTATTGTCCATCACATCATTCTCTAATGATGTGATCTCGTTCATCAAATGCCAACACATGTCTATGGTTAGGAAACTTAACCTTCTTTGATTAAGGAGCTAGTCAAGTAGAGGCACACTAGGGACACTCTGTTTTGTCTATATATTCACACATGTACTAAGTTTTTGGTTAATACAATTCTAGCATGAATAATAAACATTGATCATGATATAAGGAAATATATATAACATATTTATTATTACCTCTAGGGCATATTTCCTTCAGTCTCCCACTTGCACTAGAGTCAATAATCTAGTTCACATCGCCATGTGATTTAACACCAATAGTTCACATCGCCATGTGACCAATACCCAAAGGGTTTACTAGATTCAATAATCGAGTTCACATCGGCATGTGATTAACACCCAAAGAGTACTAAGGTGTGATCATGTTTTGCTTGTGAGAGAAGTTTAGTCAACGGGTCTGCCACCCTCAGATCCGTATGTATTTTGCAAATTTCTATGTCTATAATGCTCTGCATGGAGCTACTCTAGCTAGTTGCTCCCACTTTCAATATGTATCCAGATTGAGACTTAGAGTCATCCGGATCAGTATCAAAGCTTGCATGGACGTAACCCTTTACGACAAACTTTTTGTCACCTCCATAACCGAGAAACATATCTTTATTCCACTAAGGATAATTTTTGACCGCTGTCCAGTGATCCAGGAATGGATCACTATTGTACCCTCTTGCCAAACTCTTGGTTAGGTACACAATAGGTCTGGTACACATCATAACATACTTTATAGAACCTATGACTGAGGCACAGGGAATGAATTTTCACCCTCTTTCTATTTTCTACCGTGGTCGGGTTTGAGTCTTTACTCAACTTCACACCTTGCAACACATGCAAGAACTCCTTCTTTGACTGTTCCATTTTGAACTACTTCAAAATATTGTCAAGGTATGTACTTACTGAAAAAACTTATCTAGCGTCTTGATCAATCTATATAGATCTTTATGCTCAATATGTAAGAAGCTTCACCGAGGTCTTTCTTTGAAAAACTCCTTTCAAACACTCCTTTATGCTTTCTAGAAAATTCTACATCATTTCCGATCAACAATATGTCATTCACATATACTTAATAGAAAGGTTGTAGTGCTCCCACTCACTTTCTTGTAAATACAGGCTTCACCTCAAGTCTGTATAAAATTATATGCTTTGATCAACTCATCAAAGCATATATTCCAACTCCGAGATGATTGCACCAGTCCATAGATGGATCGCTGGAGCTTGCGCATTTTGTTAGCACTTTTAGGAAAAATCTTCTTGTTGCATCATATACAACTCTTCTTTAAGAAGTCCATTAAGGAATGCAGCTTTGGCATCCATTTGCCAGATTTCATAAAATGTGGCAATTGCTAACATGATTTGGACAGACTTAAGCATCACTACAAGTGAGAAATCTCATAGTAGTCAACACCTGGAACTTGTCGAAAACCTTTTGCGGTAAGTCGAGCTTTGTAGATAGTAACACTACCATCAGCGTCTGTCTTCCTCTTGAAGATCCATTTATTCTCTATCGCTTGCCGATCATCGGGAAAGTCAACCAAAGTCCATACTTTGTTTTCATACATGGATCCCATCTCATATTTCATGGCCTCAAGCCATTTCATGGAATCTGGGCTCATCATCGCTTCCTCATAGTTCGTAGGTTCATCATGGTCTAGTAACATGACTTACAGAATAGGGTCACCATACCACTCTGGTGCGGAACGTACTCTGGTTGACCTACAAGGTTTGGTAGTAACTTGATCTAAAGTTTCACGATCATCATCATTAACTTCCTCACTAATTGGTGTAGGCATCACTAGAACGGATTTCTGTGATGAATTACTTTCCAATTCGGGAGAAGGTACAATTACCTCATCAAGTTCTACTTTCCTCCCACTCACTTCTTTCGAGAGAAACTCCTTCTCTAGAAAGGATCCATTGTTAGCAACGAATATCTTGCCTTCGGTCTGTGATAGAAGGTGTACCCGATAGTTTCCTTTGGGTATCATATGAAGATGCATTTCTCTGATTTGGGTTAGAGCTTATCAGGTTGAAGCGTTTTCACATAAGCATCGCAGCCCCAAACTTTAAGAAACGACAGCTTAGGTTTCTTGCCAAACCATAGTTCAAACGGTGTCGTTTCAACGGATTTAGATGGTGCCCTGTTTAACGTGAATGCAATTGTCTCTAATGCATAACCCCAAAACAATAGTGGTAAATAGTTAAGAGACAACATATATCGCACCATATCTAATAAAGTGCGGTTATGACGTTCGGACACACCATTACGTTGTGGTGTTCCAGGAGGCGTGAGTTGCGAAACTATTCCACATTGTTTTAAATGAAGACCAAACTCGTAACTCAAATATTCGCCTCTATGATCAGATCATAGACACTTTATTTTCTTGTTACGTTGATTTTCTACTTCACTCTGAAATTCTTTGAACTTTTCAAATGTTTCAAACTTATGTTTCATTAACTAGATATAACCATATCTTCTCAAATCATCTGTGAATGTTAGAAAATAATTATACCCGCCGTGAGCCTCAACACTCATCAGACCGCATACATCGCTATGTATTATTTCCAATAAGTCAGTGGCACACTCCATTGTTTCGGAGAACAGAGTCTTAGTCATCTTGCCCATGAGGCATGGTTCGCAAGCATCAAGTGATTCATAATCAAGTGATTCCAAAAGCCCATCAGCATGGAGTTTCTTCATGCGCCTTACACCAATATGACCTAAACGGCAGTGCCACAAATATGTTGCACTATCATTATCAACTTTGCATCTTTTGGCATGAATGCTATGAATATGTGTATCACTACTATCGAGAATCAATAAACCATTCACATTGGGTGTATGACCATAGAAGGTTTTATTCATATAAACAGAACAACAATTATTTTCTGACTAAAATGAAAAACCATATTCCAATAAACATAATCTAATCATATTAATGCTCAACGCAAACAACAAATAACATTTATTTAGGTTCAATTCTAATCCCAAAGGTAGAGGGAGTGTGCGATGGTGATCGTATCAACCTTGGAATTACTGCCAACACACATCGTCACCTCGTCCTAAACTAGTCTTTGTTTATCTTGCAACTTCTATTTAGCAACTGAACTAGTATCAAATACATATGGGTTTCTATAAACACTAGTAAAGTACACATCAATAATATGTATATCAAATATACCTTTGTTCACTTTGCCATCCTTCTTATCCGCCAAGTATCTAGGGCAGTTTCACTTCTAGTGACCATTTCTTTTGCAGTAGAAGCACTCAATTTCAGGCTTGGGTCTGGCTTTGGGCTTCTTCATGGGAGTGAAAACTTTCTTGCCATTCTTTTGAAGTTTTCCCTTTCTTTCCCTTGCCCTTTTCTTGAAACTAGTGGTCTTGTTATCCATCAACACTTGATGCTTTTTCTTGATTTCTACCTTCACTGATTTCAGCATTGTGAAGAGCTTGGGAATCGTTTTCGTCATCCCTCACATATTATAGTTCATCACGAAGTTCTAGTGACTTGGTGGTAGTGACTAGAGAACTTTCTCAATCATTATCTTATCTGGAAGATTAACTCCCACTTGATTCATACGATTGTAGTACCCAGACATTCTGAGCATATGCTCACTAGTTGAGCTATTCTCCTCCATCTTGTAGGCAAAGTACTTTGTCAGAGGTCTCATACCTCATAACATGGGCATGAGTCTGAAATACCAATTTCAATTCTTGGAACATCTCATATGCTCCATGTCGTTTAAAACATTTTGAAGTCTCGGTTCTAAGCCGTAAAGCATGGTGCACTAAACTATCAGGTAGTCATCATACCGAGCTTTTCAAACATTCATAATGTCTGCATCTGCTCCTGTAATAGTTCTGTCACCTAGCGGTGCATAAAGGACATAATTCTTTTGTGCAACAATGAGGATAATCCTCAGATCACGTACCTAGTCCGCATCATTGCTACTATCATCTTTCAACTTAGTTTTCTCTAGGAACATATAATAAATAAAATGATGAAGCTATACGCGAGCTATTGATCTATGACATAGATATGCAAATACTATCAAGACTAAGTTCATGATAAATTTTAGTTCAATTAACCATATTACTTAACTCCCACTTAGACATCCCTCAAGTCATCTAAATGATTACGTGATCCATATCAGCTAAACCATGTCCGACCATCACGTGAGATGGAGTAGATTTCAATGGTGAACATCACTATGTTGATCAAATCTACTATATGATTCACGTTCGACCTTTCGGTCTCAGTGTTCCGAGGCCATATCTGCATATGCCAGGCTCGTCAAGTTTAACCCAAGTATTCTGCATGTGCAAAACTGGCTTGCACCCATTGTATGTGAACGTAGAGCTTATCAGACCCGATCATCACACGGTGTCTAGGCACGATGAACTGTAGCAACGGTGCATACTCAGGGAGAACACTTATACCTTGAAATTTAGTGAGCAATCATCTTATAATGCTACCGCCATACTAAGCAAAATAAGATGCATAAAAGATAAACATCACATGTAATCAAAATATTGACATGATATGGCCATCATTATCTTGTGCCTTTGATCTCCATCTCCAAAGCACCATCATGATCTCCATCGTCACCGGCTTGACACCTTCATCTCCATCGTAGCGTTGTTGTTGCCTCGCCAACTATTACTTCTATGACTATCGCTACCGCTTAGTGATAAAGTAAAGCAATTACATGGACATTGCATTTCATACAATAAAGTGACAACCATAAGGCTCCTGCCAGTTGCCGATAACTTTTAAAAATCATGATCATCTCATAAAACAATTTATATCTCATCACGTCTTGACCATATCACATCACAACATGCCCTGCAAAAACTGTCGGCGTTCTGGGAACGGGGGTCCCCAGACTTGCCTGCCTGCGGCCTGCGGCGTGGCTCAAAAGGGGGCCCAGCACGGCCCATCTTCACCAACACAGACCCAAGACCCTCGCGAGGGGCCAAGCCTCGCGGGGCGGACGACGCGGAGCTTCCTCAGGCACGACCTCATCAGGCTGGCTCACGAGGAGGCAGAGAGATCAAGGCGGGGTACCTCACGAGGTGCCCGTGACGCAAGCCATGACGACCAAAGGCGCCAGGCGGGTGCCAGCCCGCGCAGCGTCCTCCTTTCCTCTTTGGTGCAAAGGGAGCAAGCGCAGCTACGGAGTACCGAGGCATTAGGCAAAGGTTGCCATTTCGGTGCAACAAGACCAAGACCAGGAGGACTACAATACGGAGGTCATTGTGGAGCCCAAGACGGCGTCGCCACCAGAGCTTTCTGCTGGCGAAGACTACTTTTGTCAGGATAGCTGGCACTACCTGTCCCCCTTCGAATTAGCCCGCCACTGTTGGCTCCCTTCCCGCTCGATATTTGGGAAGAGGACCAGGGCCTCTATAAATAGGACCAGCCACTCACAGAACAAAGGGGGGACGAGAAAGAGAGAGAGAGAGAGAAAAGGGTGACTGAACTCCTCCCAGCAGTTCATCTCCCCAGTCAAGAGCAGACCCTCGCGAGGCTGTTCTTCCTTGTATTGTTCATCATCATCAGCCCAAGAGGCAATCCACCACACCACACACTGGAGTAGGGTATTACACCACAACGGTGGCCCGAACCAGTATAAACCCTGTGTCATTCGTGTTGTTCTTTCCATTGCTTAGATCTTAGCGAGGCGGAGGGGTGCAGGTAGGTAGGAAGCGAAGTCTCCGCGCGCACCCCAGTGTTCAAACCTCAAGGGTCTGCCGGAACCCGAAATCCGACATTTGGCGCGCCAGGTAGGGGTGCGCCGGAATCCACCTTCTGCCGCTTCGTGCCCCGTCGCGTCGTCATCACCATGTCCGGCGACCAGGCGGGCAACCCAGATCCATGGGCGGCGTGGCCTACTCGCGCAGAGCTGCTCGCCTTGGGCGACCCCGTGCCCCAGGCAGCTCGCGGTCCGCAGGGCGCTGCGGGCCGCGGGCGACGCAGACAGGCTTCAACAGCTCTCACACTGCGGCAGGCGCGGTCGGCAGCAAGGGCCTCCAATCACGCCGCGACCACGGCACCGTACACCTGCAGGGAGCATGCGAACTCGAGGGCCGTGCTCACGGTGGCCCGAGAGCTGCTGTAGTGCAGGCTGCTGGAGGGCGGCCGTGACGTGCTGCTGGAGCGGGTGGCAGAGCTCCTGGACTTCGCCGCCTCGGGGGCTCACCCCTTCTGCACCCAGCTCCCATCTCAAGCCCAGGGCGGCCCACGCGGGGGCTCCACGCGTGCCCGCGGGCTTCAAGGCTACTCCAACGCCAGCGAAGCTGTCAGCACCGGACCGGCGGCGGAGCTGCCCCCACTCCCGGTCCGTGAAGAAGAAGGACTCGACGCAACCCGCGGCTCCAGTGGACAGCCGTGCTGCCACCCCACGGTGGGCGCGTCAGGCAGGACCGCGTGGCACGCGGAGCACTACGGCGTGGCCTTCAGGATGACGGCGCCAGAGGAATATGTGCCCCTCATGATTGACCAAGGACACCCTCATGAGAGCGAACAAGGCTCGCTCCTCAGCCCAAGCTGGGGGGACGAGGCACTAGAAGCTGAGCCTTTCCAGGAGCCCCGGAACGGTCCCACTGGCCACGCTGGAGGCAATGATTATCGGGTACCGCTAATTCTTTAGGAACAGGCATACGCTAACCATGGATCGCAGGAGGTGCAGGTCACCACAGCGAGCAGCGGCCCCGCTCCCACAGTCTCCTACCCCTCGGGAGGAGGGCACAGGGGGCTGCAGGAGAGGGCCGAGATCCGACATCACCACCGCGGCGTTCGGAGCAAGGTGTTCTCAAGAGGTAGGCCCTCTGCTGGGGAGGTGCCTCAGGGCCTGCCCCTGGCGGAGGACCCGTGGTCGTCGGGGGAACCGCTGGCGACCGCTCTACCCCATCGGGCGGCGTCCTGGTTTCCGGTCGTCGCTGATGGCACTAGAGTGTGGCGCAAGGCGGGGCCCTCATCTGGCGATATGAAGCAAGGCCAGTACCTGTGAAGAAGGCCCAGTGCCTGTGAAGCTCGCCGCCCCGTGACACTCTCACGTAATAATGAGTGGGGCTGTACACGCCCCGGAGTCTCAGGGGTGCCGGCCTCAGGCCCTGGGGCTCCCTCCCACGCCCAGTGGCAGCACTTAGCTCCACGCTAGTGAGAAGACGTCCAAGACTAGATTAGGTGCCGGACGCGGCCTTTTGTTTGCTTTCGTTGCTTTTCCCTTTGGTTGTCGCTTTCCCCCGCTGGATTCAAGTTGGATTCGAATTTGAGATTTGCGTGTGTTCGGGGAAGGGGTGCTTAGTCTCGTTCGAGAAATCTCTCGCGTTTTGGTTACCACTTCGCCTTAGCTGCCTCCCCTCGTGAGCCCCTCGCGAGCCGGGTCAGGCCCAACTCGTGCGCAACCCAGACTGCTGCCGCCGTGTCCTCTCAGGAGGGTGTTTTGCTACAGGTCCTACGGATCCAATCAGGGGACACTCGGGACACCACAACCTCCCACAGGCTGCCTCAGGGCCAGCACGGGACCAAGGTAAACTGGCCGACCAGCGCGTCGCTTAAGCCAACCACTTGGCGCGGGCGCATGGGCAATGTAGCGACTACTTATATGATGAACACAAGTTTTACATAAGGGGCTCCCCCTCCCAAATGCTCTCACCGCCATCAGGCCAAAACCTGAGTTCTATTAATGCAGGGCAAGGAAGTAGGAACGATGCACAATCAGTCGGATAAATCCCCCAATGCGTCCTCAAGAGCACCACCCGAGCCGCTGTTGGCGCCGCCGGACTCGCCATCGCTGTCCGTGTCGCCGCCAGCGGCGTCAGGGCTGTGCGCCGCACCGCCCTCGTCGGCAGCCACGACCACACCGTCGTTGTCTGAAGCGAAGGCCCTGATAAGAGCATCCACATTGTCTTCCACCCAGCGCGCTAGGTCGCCTCGGACGGCCTGGGGGACTGAGGCGATGGCGGCGTCGTAATCGAAGTGGGGATCCATGTGCTGGAGATGGCTGAATACGCGAGAAAAGGCACGCCTGAGCAGGGCGCGGCTCCTCTCCTCCACCAACCTGTCAGCCCTGACCGACCGCGCCTCCAGCTGCGTCACCATGTCAGTGAAGAACTAAAGATTGCCGGCGTAGTTGAATGCATGCGGCTCGCCAACAACCGCCTCGCAGATGTTGCCCAAGGCTGTGTTGGCTCTCTCCCGGAGCGTGGAGAGCATGGGGCCGTGCTCATGCTCCAGGATCCGCCGCTGACGCATCTCATCCGCATTCTGGCGCGCGACGGCCTCACCCTCCTCCACCCGCTGGCAAAGAAGGAGCACCTCAGCCTGGGAAGTGGTTAACTCACCTTGCGCTACCTCAAGGGCGGCCCGGAAAGCATCAGCCTGCCGTGTCACCCCCTCCAGCTTGGCCCTCAAGGCAGCAGTCCTGCCTTCAGCCTCGGCCCGGATCAACCCTAGCTTCTCCTCGAACTCGTGCTCGAGGTTCAAATGCGCCATCGCCACTCGACGTCCGACCTCCTCTAGGATGCGGGCTTCCTGTGCAGCGACATCATCCTCCGCCTGCATCACCAAGCGCTCCCTCGTCTCCAGACGCTCGTACTCGCGGGTACGTTCAGCGGCTTCCAGCGTCAGCGCCTCCTCACGCTTCTGGAGCTCTGCTGAGTCGCCAGAGGCCACCTTCATCGACGCGAGAGCTGCCTCGCGCAGCTCCACCTGCTCCTCCAATGAGTGGCACCAGGCCAGGAGCTCCCGAGCCCGCTCCTCCATCGCCGTTCGCCGCTGGTCAGCTTCCTGGGCCTCCTCAGCGGCCCAAGATCGAGCCTCCCGAGAGGCCACCTGTGACGCCTTGGCCTCTGCGTCGTCAAGATCGCGCTGGCGGTGCGCAAGGGCGATGGCGCCCTCCAGCTCGCGCCTCTCTGCAGCCAGGCGCAGGCCCTCGGCCTCAAGGCGCGCGTCTTCATCAGCAAGCTCCTCACCAAGTAGGCTTACCGCGTCAGCCGCCCTTCGATGGAATCCTTGGCGGAGAGCGCGACGCTCCCGAGCGCACTCGAGCACGTCTTCCATGCCATCATCTGCCCCAAGCAAGCGCCGGGGGCCATGAATCATCACCCCTCCTCTAGGCTGGGGGCTGTGGGCTGGCACCCTCGCGACGGTCGGGCACGCCGCGCCAAAAGCCCGGCCTGGGGCCAGCCCGTCCCCAGAAGAAGAGCGAAAGGAGCGCCTCAGCCAATCGTAGTCCACGACCAGGCGGGAGGCCCACGGCAGGCTGGCTATGCCATGAGAAGGCCTGCGGAAGAGGATCGCGAGGTGCGCAGGGCCACGATGAGCCTCGGGACGGTCCGCCTCTTCGATCGCCCTCACCACAAGGGCTCGGCTGCTCGGCGCGCCTGAGGGCGATGGAGGGGGCGAAGCCAAGGGGGACGGCACCTCAGCCGTCTCCGCGAGCTTGACTGGAAGGGGCCTGCGGAGCAAGGGTCAGTAAAAGCAACAGAAGGAGCGGGAGCTGGAAAAGGAGAAGGCTTACTCATCAGTGGCGAAGTACTTCCTACGCTTCAGCAGGCGACAAGGGTAATCGTCGCCCAAGGCCTCCCTTCTCTTCCGGAGGGCCTCAAAGTCCTCGCGGAAGCGGCCCAAGAGTTGGGCGCAGGGATCAACCTGCGATGAAGACGGAGCATCAAGGCGATCTGCGTCGGGGGCGCCTGCCTGATGCGCGCTGCCAATCGCCTCGCCAAGGGAAGCAGCCGGAGCCTCAGGGGCGTCAGTCGCAAGCGCTGAGAGCAGCTGCTCGTCGCCCTCAGCCTCAGCGGCACGGGCCCCGAGAGCCGCTCCCTCATGAGCATCGCCCGGCGCTATCACCCCGCCGGGAGCCCCCTCGGCCTCTGGCGCCTCATGCCTCCCTGCTCGGCCGCTCGAGGAAGAGCCGCCTTGGCTGACTGGAAGGGCGGTCACCACCACTGGGTTCTCGCGAGGCCCCTGGAGGCCGGCGGGGTGCGGCCCCCACTCATCAAAGACAGGCATCTGCTTCACAAAATCGCCCCTGCTCTGGCAGAGGTACAGCAAGGCCCCTCCCTGCGGGATGCTGCCAGGGTTGGGGTCCCTAGTCAGGGTCAAGAGCGCTGTCCTCAGCACTTCAGGAGTCAAGTCCTGTTCCTGGAGCCTCATACGATCATCGCGCCCCCTGAAGGTCCACATCCGGCAGGAGTGGCGTTGGAGAGGAGCAACGCGGCGTAGCAGGAACTCCTTCACCACCTTGGGCGCTGTCATGCCGAGCTACCTCAAGAATGCGAAGCGGTGCCAGATGAAGACAAGCCGGGGGCTCTCAAGCGTCTCCTGGCCCCAGCCCGAATTGGGGACAGCAGGCGAAGTTGGCTTCGATAGCAGGGGGCTGGGCACCCCTGCGTCCACATACAGCCACCGCTCGCAGAACCCAGCCGCGGGCGGGGGGAGCTTGAAGTCTACACCCGAGGCTGCAGTCTCAGACGCGGCAACGAAGCTCACGCACGCCCGACATTGGGTAGGGTCGACAAGGCGCAGCGAGAAGAAGTGGCGCATCAAGGCAACCGAAGGGAGGTTGTCCATCATAGCCTTGCAAACAAAGGCGAAGACCGAAAGGAGGGTGATGGATTCAGGACCCAGATGCATCATGTGGATCTGATAGTGGGAAAGCACGGCATTGAATAAATCAGAAAAGGGAGGAACCAGACCCGCCCACAGGGCATCGGCAAAATACGGGACCCCGGTGACTGTCCTGTCGATGGAGGAGTGGGACGCGGGCCAGGCCGTCGTCCTCCCGCACTCGTTGAAGATAGTGGCCAGAGCCGAGCTGACCTTGCCTAAGCCCTCGGCGGGGGCCGCCAACGGCGGCGGACCAGGCGGGGACACGGGTTTCTTCCCTCTTCCCTTCTTCGTCGGAGCCATGGTGATGGAAAAGGGGGGGGGGAGTTCGAGATTGGGTTGAAAACAGAAGATGGAGTTCGAGCGGAGGAAGGACAGACGGCGCTCGAGCGATAGAAAGGGGAGCGGCTGTGTACAACTACGAGTCTGCCTAGCATGGCGCAAAATCAGGAAGGCGTGGGGGAGCAGTGCCGCCCACATCCAATCAACCGCCACGCGGCGCCCAAGGCCACAGGCTGTTAGGGCCCGCGGTGCTTCGCCCTCGCCCTTCCGCCTCCCTGCACGGCCCAGTCCGGGCGCGCCTTGGGCCCGGGGGCTACTGTCGGCGTTCTGGGAACGGGGGTCCCCAGACTTGCCTGCCTGCGGCCTGCGGCGTGGCTCAAAAGGGGGCCCAGCATGGCCCATCTTCACCAACACAGACCCAAGACCCTCGCGAGGGGCCAAGCCTCGCAGGGCGGACGATGCGGAGCTTCCTTAGGCACGGCCTCATCAGGCTGGCTCGCGAGGAGGCGGAGAGATCAACGCGGGGTACCTCACGAGGTGCCCGTGACGCAAGCCATGACGACCAAAGGCGCCAGACGGGTGCCAGCCCGCGCAGCGTCCTCCTTTCCTCTTTGGTGCAAAGGGAGCAAGCGCAGCCGTGGAGTACGGAGGCATCAGGCAAAGGTTGCAATTTCGGTGCAACAAGACCAAGACCAGGAGGACTACAAGACGGAGGTCATTGTGGAGCCCAAGACGGTGTCACCACCAGAGCTTTCTGCAGGCAAAGACCACTTTTGTTAGGATAGCTGGCACTACCTGTCCCCCTTCGAATTAGCCCGCCATTGTTGGCTCCCTTTCTGCTCGATATTTGGGAAGAGGACCAGGGCCTCTATAAATAGGACCAGCCACCCACAGAACAAAGGGGGGACGAGAAAGAGAGAGAGAGAGAGAGAGAAAAGGGTGACTGAACTCCTCCCAGCAGTTCATCTCCCCAGCCAAGAGCAGACCCTCGCGAGGCTGTTCTTCCTTGTTTTGTTCATCATCATCAGCCCAAGAGGCAATCCACCACACCACACACTGGAGTAGGGTATTACACCACAACGGTGGCCCGAACCAGTATAAACCCTGTGTCATTCGTGTTGTTACTTCCATTGCTTAGATCTTAGCGAGGCGGAGGGGTGCAGGTAGGTGCGAAGCGAAGTCTCCGCGCGCACCCCAGTGTTCGAACCTCAAGGGTCTGCCTTAACCCGAAATCCGACAAAAACAAGTTATACGTCCTCTACTTTGTTGTTGCAAGTTTTACGTGGCTGCTACGGGCTTCTAGCAAGAACCGTTCTTACCTACGCATCAAAACAACAATGATTTTTCGTCAAGTGTGCTGTTTTTACCTGCAACAAGGACCGGCCGTAGTCAAATTTGATTCTACTAAAGTTAGAGAAACAGACACCCGCCAGCCACCTGTGTGCTAAAGCACGTTAGTAGTACCGGTATCATGAACGTGATCATGTAATGTTGGTCCGGGCCTGTTGTGGAATTGTCACGGCAGATGTCCTAGTGCAAGGACTTAGTCGTGGAGCCATCGCAACTAGGAAGCTTAAGGGGTTAATCGGGGCAAAGGACACGAGAGGTTTATACTGGTTCGACCCCTTGTGGTGAAGGTAAAGCCTAGTACAGTTGTTGTGGTATTGCTAGGTTTCGATGACCAAGGAGCGAAATATGCTAGCTTGGCTCTCGATCCGTTGTTTCTTGCCCTAAGCCGCCACCGGGTCATCGCCTTATATACACGGGTTGACGCCCTGCGGCCTACAGAGTCCCTGTCGTCTCATACAACGTGTCCGGCTCGATGACTTCTTTTACGTGCCTTACTTTACAAGTCTTACTCATACATGGAGGTTTACAATTATGGGCCTTAAGCCGCCTCTGGGCTTGGGCCTACTACAAGCCTTATAATGAACCGTCGCCTCGTATACACGCCGGGCTTCTTTTAAGTAACCCGCCATTGGGATTGACCCGGCCCCTCCTGGGCGGGTCATACCTGGTAGTTATATCCCCAACATTAGGCCCCAGGTTGATTTGAACTTTGTTCCTGTCAATCTCCAACACTTAGACGAAATCCATCTTCTGCTGTTTGTAAAGCTCGAACCCGCCATGACGTCATTTTCAGAAAATTTGGAAACCTGCCACGACGTCATCTGTAACGGATCCTTATCTCAAATGGTTTCCGAAAATCGAGGCGTCCATTTAGCTGGATAACCATTACTTTTAGCCTTCCTCGATTTCCACGCCTGCCTGTTCACCTATCTCCTTATAAATAGGCACGGCCGGTCCTTCCTCTTTCTTCTTCTTCCTTCTCTCACCACCTCTCTACTGCTCAAGCTCCGCCACCGCCACAGCGCTCACCGTCGTCCTCAACTGTGGCCGCTACATCACCCTGAGCTCGTCCAGAGAACGGCAACGATCCTCCGAAGTAGATCTGCATCCGTAAGCTCATGTTTTCTCACACCTTAGATCTGCATTAGGGTACACGAGTTTCTTTCTTGTGTTCTTCACTGTTCATCGCAGATTCCTTGCAGTTTATCCACCACACCCTCTTTTGATCTAAAAGAAGTATAGAACCTATGCGGTAGTTGTTTTGCATCCATTTCAGATGCTAGCAAATCCCTTTCTCTTGTACAAAGGCCTCTTTAGAACTGACGAACTCCTCTGCACTGGTTTTTGGTCTAGATTTTTTTTTTCTTTTTTTGAACCATCTTGATCCAAAATAATAGCAATAGCTTGCGAAACTTTTTTATCTCAGTACTTAGTCAATTCTGTCTCATACAACCTTCAAATATCTTTAGCCATGGCGGCTTATCATACCGGCTCATTTCTCCTTCATATCTCATTAGCCCTTACTTAAGCCGCCATTACTCATCTGTACTATCATCATTTAACCTGTAATTCCACCAATAATTTAAATCGGTAAATTACTTTCCTTTCAGCTTGTCCTTTTTTCATCATGCCGTCAAAAGCGCCAACGGTCTGCAACTGGGTCCCTTCCACAGTTACTGATGACATCTTGAAAGATTTTCTCACCATCGGATATTTGCCGGAGAAGACCATTATGTCCTATCGTGCTCCTGACTCGGTCGAAGAACGGCCTCAGCCCAAAGACGGCGAAGTTATCATCTTTACCGATCACATGAATCGGGGTTTTCACCACCCGAATCAAAGTTCTTCAGAGACGTTCTGCATTTTTTCAAGATTTATCCACAAAATCTTGGACCCAACACCATATCCAACATCTACAATTTTCAAGTTCTCTGTGACGTTTACCTTCAAGAAGAACCTACCGTGGAACTCTTCAGAGAGTACTTTTATTTGAACCGCCAGAATGAATGCACCAATGGCCTTAGCTTGGAACTCGGTGGAATCTTGATTCAGCGTCGACAAGGTGTTGTCTTTCCCTTAATAGTCTTACCAAGCCATCCCAAGGATTGGAACCAAACTTGGTTCTATTGCCAAGACACGTCGCTAGCTGATGAAAGACCACTGCTGGGTTATCGCGCGGAGTGCCTTGGTTCTAAGTTTGTGCTCCCTGACAAGCTTACTTCTGCTGAACACAAGAAGCTTATCCCATATATCAAAAGGATTCAAGCCTTATTAGGAAACAGCCTAACTGGAGTTGATCTGATCCATTGCTGGATCGCATGGCGGGTCATCCCTCTGAGCCGCCGTTCTGCCTTGATGTATACCTATGCTGGAGGACCAGATGACCCTCTGCGTCACAACCCTCTGCAACTGACTGAAGAGGCCATTGTGGAGATGTAAACCACCCTCGTAAACAGCAAATACAAGGACTGCAGTAAGGTTGGATTAAATCCTTTCTACAAACTTAACCCGGCACCAGAGGTGAACCCCCTTGACATCCTTTTTTTCTTCAGTAGTTAAATACTTGCATGACTCTTAACTTGTTATTTGCCCACAGGCCAAATCTGACATCTGGAAGGCCAAATATGATCATGAAGCTGCCAAGAAGGCTAGAGCCGCTGCCATAGCCGCCAGGAAGACAACTCGGAAGTCCAAGAAGAAAAAGACTGCTTCTGACATGTTCAAGCTGGATGATGTTTCTGAGTCGGAGGTAGCCCTCGACTCCCTTGGCCTGTTTTTTAACAACCTTATTGACACTGATTACTGCCAGGATGACACGGGGGCCAGCCAGGCAGTAGAAGAGGTAACTATTTCCTTCAACTCAGAACCTTTGCCAAGACCAAAACCTCGACTGGTAACCCGGAAAGTAAGGCTTTCACACCCTTTGGCTTATTTGAATCCTCATTTTCTTTTGAAAAAGCAGCAACATGAAAGCCGCCGTCAGGCCCGGACCAATGACGACAATGAACTACCCTCTGGCTTACCAAAAACTCCTCAAAAATGCCAGAATGATGTTTCTTTCACCTTTGTCTCTTGCTTTTATCAATGAATCTATTTCCTTACTCAATTAACTTTATTTTTACTTTTGCAGGAGGTTTCTTACTCTTCTGGCGATTCTTCACAAACTCAATTCCCGGCTTTGAAGACTACCCATGGGTAAGGAAAATTATCTTTCTTCTGCATCGTTAAGTCTGCATCATTTATACTAACGCATGAAATCCTTCTTAGCGGTCAAGCAAAGTCCAAGAAAGCCAAGGTGACTAAGCCGGCGGAAGACCCGAAAGAGCCTGCTCCTAAACCGGTAATACCAACTCCTCCTAAACAATCTGAAGCACCAGTAGACCCTGCTATCCACATTCAATTAGACCCTCCTGAGCCATCAGTTGATGATACCATTCCCAATCCGTCTACCGCTGAGCCATGTAGCTCAGCTAACCCGCCGACGACTTCTGACAATGATGTCTTAATTACTGGTAGTCGATTCGTTGAGCCGGGCAACCCAACTGTACTGGCCCAACATTCTGCCAAGCAAGAGGCTTTAGAAAGGCAGAAGGTGCGGTTTGACGTCTCTCACCATGCTCACCTGAATGTTAGTGACGTGCTGTCTGGATATCTCAGTCATGTGCATTCCAGCCGTGACTCGGAAATTGAGATGGTCAAGCAACTGCAACTGAAATATGAGGTATGTTCTCCGGCTTTCACTAGCTTACATATGCTCTGCCAGCCCCCAAGTCTCTGGATTATGATGAACCTAAATGATCTGTAGACTTGTGATATAGGTTGATGCTCTGTCTTAGATTTTCCTGAAGTCCAGCATAAATTTCACCTGTAGTCCCCAAGGGTCGGCTCAATTTATCATGAATGAGCCGGTACTTGACTTCATAACTGTCTTGAATCAGTCCAAACAAATAGTGTGATCTGACTCAACATGATTTTTTTTCTTAATATCATGCATTAGCCCCAAGTACCGAGTGGTGTTGCATTGCAAAGCACTTGGGACTTTAATCATTATAACCTTTATTGAAATAAATTTTAACACACCTGTGCATGTTTGTAGAGCGCCCTAACTGAATTGGGCTCTCAATTGACTGATGCAAAGACCCGGCTGGGGGCTCAAGAGGCGGTGATAAAGAACGCTGACTCCAAACTCCAGTTGAGTCTCTCTGAAGCTAAAAAACTAAAGACCAGTTTTGATGCGGAGAAGAAATCCTGGGCTGATGAGAAAACCTTGCAGATACAGCGTGCTGAGATAGCGGAGGCAACTCTCAGGGAGGTTACCACGGAGCTCACCGGCTTAAAAAACCATGTGTCTCAGATGGTCTCCGCAATCATTGGTGAGTCATTTGCATTAGTTACTTACACTCTATTTTTGCCAGAAATATAAGCCGCCTGCTTAACCTTTTTAAAATACACATAGGTCTACAGAGCAACAATCTGAGTCAAAATAGTGTGACAAAACTCAAGGCGGTTTACAACCTAGTGGAGCAACTGTATACTGGGGCTCAACGGGCGCTTGCCATTATCTCCCCAGCCAACCAAGGACCAAACCTCTTGATTGACGTTTTGAAGAAATTATCTATCTTACTCACCAGATTCCAAGAGGTCAAGCGGTCTTGTGCAAGAGCCGGAGCCCTAACTACTCTAAGCCGTTCCAAAGCCTGGGTGCCGGAACTAGACCCGGCTGACGTAGCTAAAGGGTATCCCCCTTTAAAGGAAGACAGGACTTTGTTTGATCAAGATGACTTTGTTGCTTGTGTGAGGGGAGTTCGTCCTCATGCTACGATCCTTGGCGAAGAAACCAACATCGATAAATATCAGCCGGGTTTTGATGTTGATAATAAGAAGATGGCGACTCCCTAGTATAAAGTGACAGATCTTATCCCGCCGGTTCGCCAACACCCCTTTGCCCCAGAAATTGACCCGGCTGGTCTAATTGACGATGAAGCTGACTTCGTTGCTCTGGATGGCTTTGATTGGTCCAAGCCCAGCCTCCAACCAGTGGAGGGAGGTGAACTGGCGAGGGAGGAGTCATAACCGTCTGAATAATCCGGCCGAGACATAATGAACCGGCCTTAGCTTGACATCTGCTTAGGAGAGAAAACAGTTTAAACCTTTTGGGCTCTCAATGCCTTGTAATAGGTTAGCTTCAAAATTGCATGTTTTTCCTATGCCGTCATGCAAATGATGTCGCATATGACTGTTTTACCCGTCATGTCAATGTATGCATTATATCCTCTATCACATCTGTAGTGTTTAAATCTGTTCCTGTAAGCAAAAGATGAAAACACTGTCCTGGCAGTTTATTGTTAGACGAGTCAGAACACCCGATACATAACTATGAAATTATCATAGTGGAATAATCAGGACCTGATGTAAAGATAAAAAAGGATAAAAAGCCTTTGATTAACGAAAAAACACAGATAAGTCTGTTTATGGACGACAATGTCATACTTGTGTTCTTTGATTCTGAACTACCAACTTATAGGACCCGAATAGTAAGGTTGACAACCCAATCTTTGTAGAATTCAATACCTCCATATGCCTGATAATTGTTATACTTTGGCAACTCATTGTCAAATAACCGAGCCGGTTTAAATTGAAACCATAATTACAGTTAGATTTGTGACAACAAAAGAACCAGTAAAACAAAATAATATGTTTCAAACAATGTAAATCAAGCATTAAGAATATTTTGGAGGCTTCTGATTCGAATACAACCAGTAAACCGGACCAAAGGGGTTAAGCTAGGATTTGAATACAATCATGTAGCCCCAAGTGGCTTTGGCATTGCGCCGATCAAGAGGGTACCGACATCTATGTTCGCTTTGGTTCGAATACGACCTATGTTTGGACAAGAAGCCCCCAAATGACCTTGAGAGTTTTTTAACGATGCTGATTCGAATACGATCAATGCCGGACCCAAAAGGGGTTGAGCTCTGATTCGAATACGATCAGGAAGCCCTGTAGTGAGTTTGGCAGTGTGCTGATCAAAAGGGTACCGACAGCTATGTTCTCTTTGGTTCGACTACGACCTATGTTTGAACAGAAAGCCCCCTAGTGACCATGAGGTTTAACGGCTATATTCGAATACGATCATGAGCCGGACCAAAAGGGTTAAGCTAGATTCGAATATGATCAGCCCCCAACTGGTCATTTGAATAGTTAGAATAATAAAGATATATGATAAAAAAAGGACAAAGGTCCTGCTTTATTACCTATCATAATATATACAACGTCAAAGTATGTACATTATGAGAGCCGGTGGCTCAAGTGTAGTAAGGCCGGAGATGAGCAATATTCCACAGCTGGCGGGTCTCCTCCTCCGACTTACGTGAGTCTTGGTGCTCTCGAACATCGATAAGGTAATATGATCCGTTGTTTTAAGTTCTTGCTGACCACAAAGGGTCCTTCCCAAGCTGGGGATAGCTTGTGTGCATCAGACTGATCCGGGATGAGCCGGAGCACCAGGTCACCTTCTTGAAAGGTTCTGGAGTTAACCCGGTGGCTGTGATAATGGCGCAGGTCCTGCTGGTAAATTGCTGACCGGGTTGCTGCCATGTCTCGCTCCTCACCTAGTAAGTCAAGCGCATCCTGATGGGCTTGCTCGTTATCAACTTCAACGTAAGCCGCCACGTGGGGCGAGTCATGACGGATGTCACTGTGTAGAACTGCCTCTGCTCCATAAACCATGAAGAAAGGCGTATAACCCGTAGACCTGTTAGGGGTAGTATTGATACTCCATATCACAGAGGGTAATTCTTCCACCCAACAACCCGGCGTCCGTTGTAAAGGGACCATAAGCCGGGGTTTTAGACCTTTCAGGATTTCCTGATTGGCTCTTTCAGCTTGACCAGTGGATTGGGGGTGAGCTACTAATGAAACATCAAGCCGGATATGCTCCCGTTGACAAAACTCTACCATGTCTCCTTGGGGCAAGTTGGTGCCATTGTCAGTGATAATGCTATGTGGAAAGCCAAAACGAAAGATCACCTTCTTCATGAATTGAACTGCCATGGCCGCATCACACTTACTGACCGGCTCTGCCTCAACACATTTTGTGAACTTGTCCACTGCCACCAGAAGGTGCATCTTCTTATCTTTAGACCTTTGGAAAGGTCCAACCATGTCAAGCCCCCAGACTGCAAATGGCCAAGTGATTGGAATCATCCACAATTCTTGAGCCGGCACGTGCGCTCGTCGTGCAAATTTTTGACACCCATCGCACCTACTGACCAGATCCTCTGCATCAGTGTGAGCCGATAGCCAGTAAAAACCATGACGAAACACTTTGGCCACAAGAGACTTTGAACCGGCATGATGGCCACAATCTCCTTCATGGATCTCACGAAGAATTTCTTGACCTTCTTCAGGAGAGACACAACGTTGAAACGCTCCGATGAGACTGCGATGATACAACTCACCATTGGAAATTGTCATTGACATAGACCGGCGGGTTATCTGTCGAGCCAAGGTCTCATCCTCTGGTCACTCACCCCGGGTCATGTAAGCCAAATATAGCACAGTCCAATATGGAATGACATGAAGAGCCGCCACCAATTGTGCTTCTGCGTCTAGAATAGCCAAATCCTCTTCTGTAGGCAACTTGACAGAAGGTTTATGCAGAACATCTAAAAAGGTGTTAGGCGGCACTGGCTTATGCTGAGATCCCAACCGGCTTAAAGCATCGGCCGCTTCATTCTTTTTGCGGTCAATGTGCTCCACCTGATAACCCTTGAAGTGTCCAGCAACAGCATCAACCTCACGGCGATAAGCTACCATGAGAGGGTCCATGGAATCCCACTTGCCTGATACTTGCTGAGCCACCAGATCTGAGTCGCCGCGGCACCGTACACGGCTTAAACTCATCTCTCTAGCCATTCGAAGCCCATGGAGTCAGGCCTCATACACAGCTGCATTGTTAGTACAAGGAAACATCATGTAACACCCACGATGCGGCTATATCTCCCACGTGTCAGAGCACGACTTAGAGGCATAACCGCATAGTAGGTGTCGGTGTCAAAATCGGCGGATCTCGGGTAGGGGGTCCCGAACTGTGCGTCTAGGCCGGATGGTAATAGGAGACAGGGGACACTTTGTTTTACCCATGTTCGGGCCCTCTCGATGGAGGTAATACCCTACTCCTGCTTGATTAATATTGATGATATGGGTAGTACAAGAGTAGATCTACCATGAGATCAAGGAGGCTAAACCCTAGAAGCTAGCCTATGGTATGATTGTTGTGTATGGAGTTGATTGCCTACGGACTACAACCCTCCGGTTTATATAGACACCAGATAGGGTTAGGGTTACATAGAGTCGGTTACAATGGTAGGAGATCTTGAATATCCGCATCGCCAAGCTTGCCTTCTACGCCAAGGAAAGTCCCATCCGGACACGGGACGAAGTCTTCAATCTTGTATCTTCATAGTCCAGGAGTCCGGCTGAAGGTATAGTCCGGCTACCCGAACACCCCCTAATCCAGGACTCCCTCAGTAGCCCCTGAACCAGGCTTCAATGACGACAAGTCCGGCGCGCAAATTGTCTTCGGCATTGCAAGGCGGGTTCCTCCTCCAAGTCCTTCATAGAAGATTGTAAACACCAATAGTAGTGTCCGGCGCTGCAAAATAAGCTTCCATATATTGCCATAGAGAGAATAATATTGACACAAATCAAATTTGCCGACGTATTCCGCAGTGCGTCATCACACTACGGCCAAGTCCTTTACTCGAATCGTTTTTACTTTTCCACCCCAGCATGTTTTGCGAGGCGGTTTCCTTGGCATGTCTTGTCAAAGCAAAGATCGTGTGTCCCCTTTACGGGATTCTCATCAATACGGACGTAGGTAACCCTAACCGCGCCATTTATCACGGCGCTTGGGAGGCAAGCGAGTTTTATTAGGCAGGTGAGGACGCACAACCGCATCCGCCCATATAAGGAGATAAGGATCCACCTTTTTACCTACGCCTTCTTCCTCCTTTGCCTATCCATCTCCTGCGCACTCGAGCTCCAGCGACCAAGCCCGCACTTCCCACCTCAACCTTCTCCAGCGTTGTCCGGAGCGGGAGGCAAGTGGAAGGTCTCCTCCGTCACAGAGGGCGACGTCAAAAAGCTTAGGAAGGCCAGATACTTGTCCAAAGACATCGCGCACTGGCTTCCCGAGGAGGGGCAGCTTGTCCCCACCCCAAGGTCCCACGAGAGGGTAGTATTCCTTCCCCACTTCCTCCGTGGACTGGGTTTTCCACTTCACCCATTTGTCCAGGGGCTCATGTTCTACTACGGCCTGGATTTTCACGATCTGGCCTCGAACTTCATCCTCAACATCTTGGCGTTTATCATCGTATGCGAGGCTTTCCTCCGCGTCCGCCCCCATTTCGGCTTCTGGCTCAAGACCTTCAACGTCAAGCCCAAGGTGATGTGCGGCAACCAGGCGGAGTGCGGAGGCGCCATGGCGGGCAAGATTGCCAACGTGCTGTGGTTCGAGGGCTCCTTCATAGAGACCCTAAAGGGGTGGCAAGCCGGGTGGTTTTACATCACCGAGCCACGCGATCTGAACTAGTTCGCACCCCCCGAGTTCCGATCTGGACCCCCCACGCGGCTCATGTCCTGGAAAGAGACGTGCCTATCGTGGGGTCAAGAGGAAGAGGTGACCGGACTGAAGACATGCATCCAGTCCCTGGTAAACAAGTCAATCAGGCTTGTAAATGTAGTCCAGGTCATGCTCGTTCGCCGAATCCTCCCGTGCCAACAACGGGACTTTACTCTGTGGGAGTTCGACCCGGCACAACACCGAACCCTTAATAGGCTCTTCGACACGACGTATGAAGACGTCTGGAAGGTGCTAATCAAAGGTGCCGAGGCTCCCGCATCCGCTTCCGAGGACCGCAGATACAGCTCGCAGCGTCACGCTAGCGAGGTAAGCTATTTTCACCTTTTACCGGATGTTCAGCTTCTTTCATAGTTTAACTCTATGCGGGATCTAAACTCCCTTACCTTTGACAGGCTTGGCGGGCGGTATCCGGACCGATTAACTGTCCGGCTCCGCTGCCCGAAGACCCAGCCCCAGCTTTACTAGTGAAGCTGCTGGCTCCGGTGCCTTATGTGGTGCCGGAAAAGAAGGCCAAGAAGAAGAAGACCACGGGGACTCGAAAGAGTGCCCGGCGTATGGTGGCGTCGGACTCGTCATCCGGCGAGTCCGAGACGCACTCCTCCCGTGAAGACGAGGAGGAGGAGGAAGAAGAAACCTCTCCCCCTCCAGCGGGGGGAGGAAAGAAGAGGAAGGCCGCCCCAGTAGGGGGGGGGGGGACGAAGGGTCCAAGAGGAGGAAAACCCCTCCGCCGGGCTACGCCCCCGACGCCGACGAGGATGAAGAGGAGTGGCCGGACAGGGCCAGGCGTCCGGCAAAATCGTAAGTGTTCGGATACCAGAGTAATTCATGATATTCCTTTCGTTGCACAACTTTCCCTAATGCCGAATATAATCATGCAGCCCGCCCCAGGCCGAACTCAATGAGTCGTCGAGCGGCTCCCTGGATTCTTCGGACGTGAACTCAATTCCGCCCGCTGTCTCCCCCCGCACTGCAGATGACGCCGAAGTGGCGTCACAACGAGCTCCGGGGCAGGAGGAGGTGGTCCTGGAGGAGCCGCAAGGCGACCTCCCGGACTCCAGGAGTAAAGGGGACAAGACCCCCAGGGCTCCAAGTCCGGCTTTGAGCTAGACCCGTGCCGGAATCTTCAATGATTCTGGACCGCGGCAGGCGAACTCCTTCAAAGCGGAGCAAGCCTTCTGAGCCGGCAGCCTCCGTCCAACCAGAGGTGCCAGACAATCTGCTGGAGGTGCTTGAAGGCGCCTCCATCGACGAGGAGCACCGTACTATTATGAGTACGGTGATCCAGAAGGTTCAGTCCGCGAAGAGCGGACTGAGTGAAGCTTGTGCTAGCCTCCTAACAGGCTTCGAGGTAAGTAAAAAATATGTAAAAATATTACCGCATAGACAGTAGCCCCTGATGCTCTGTTTGGTGTTCGGAAAGAAAAGCCGAATAGAGGATCTATTAAATTTCGCAGGAGTCTAACAATAAAGAGTCAATATGCGTATGCAGGCTTCGCTGCTATCCACCGCCGCACTGACTGCGGAGGTGGGTGTCCTGAAACAGGACCTCGGGCGGACCGAGCAAGAGCTCGGCCTTGCCAAGCGGCAGCTCGATGAGAAAGAAGGTAAGAAATACCTTACTGAAAAGGGTGCCTATATAGAGGCGTGATTGCAAAAAATAACAGGATTGTACTGCTTATTGTAGGGGCCACGACTAAGGTGGCCACCCTCAAGCAGGCGCTATCTGAGGCCGAAAAGAAAACGGCCGCGGAGCGCACCGAGCGAGAGAATCTTGGGGCTCAGGTCGGCGAGGTGCAGCAAGAGCTTCAGGCTCTCATGAAAAAACATGAGAGTTTGGAGCTTGAGTCAAAGACCCAAGCGTCCGAGCTCGCGACGGCCCTTGAGACTGCCAAGTCTGCCAAGGCCGAAGCCCAAAAGGCCCTCCCAGAGTTGGAGGAGGTGAAAAAGATAGCAGCGGGTAAGGCATTCTTCATGCAAAGCAGAAATATGAAAGTAAACTACTTGTTACTTACCCGAATCCGGAGCTCTCCAGGGGCATTCGCAGATCTTCCTCGCAGCGTATCCGACGCCGCTGCATTCTACCGAGCTGAAGAGGGCAGCTCGACGGAGAAGGTGTTCTGGTCTCAGTATGCTGAGGCCGGACACCCTGTGCCCTTGAGCGACCAGTTGAAACAGCTGGTCGAGCTCCACATGGCGGCCGAACGGGCCATGAAGGGCTTCATTGTTCGGCTGTGGCCCAGAGAGGCCCTGCCTGGGAGCTACTTCGGGCTGGTTCGGCGGCTGGTGGAGGCCTGTCCAAGGCTCGAGGTCGTCAAGCGCTCCGTCTGCATCGAAGGTGCCCGTCGGGCCCTTGCCCGTGCTAAGGTGCACTGGGGTAAGCTGGACGGTGAGAAGCTTGTGAGGGACGGGCCGCCGCCGGGGAAGGAGCATCGCAAGCCCGAGAACTACTATAAGGATGTTCTTGCGGGTGCCCTCCTTGTGGCGGATGAATGTACCAAGGATATAATTTTTGAATGAACTCGCTCGTGTTTATCCTGTGCGCTGAAAACTTGTTCATATGCGCTAAGCAATGCTTATTGAATTTAAAATATTATTTTCTGTGCGGCCGTTTATCAAAAATTGAGAGATGGCCAGTCATCGGCTTCTGCCCCCATGCCACTAGTGCTGGGGTGTGCGGTGATAAACCTGAGCGCTCTTTTTCCCATGGTTGGGTCCTTCGAGGGAGGCGCTCAGCACGACGAACTAGGCAATCGGACTATAATGCTTGAACACTCTCACTTAGCCATAGAACTTTATAATTTTAAATTTCGGCGAAGCCCCTAGTTCGGGAGACCGAGTTCGGGTCGCTATCCACGCCTTGGCTGGGGTTATCCAGCTCCTCGCTCGAAGCGGCATAAGTCTTTAGGGACTCGAAAAACCTCTCGAACAGCGGCCGGTCTCTCGCCTCATCATGACAGTCAGTTTTAGCTTTCTCCACTGAGGTGCTTAACCCAGCTCAACCGGGGCACAATCGCAGTGGTTCTCCTAGTGCTACCTTAGCCGATATAGCGGAATGTAAGGCACCAAAACATAGGAGCCGGGCAAACCCAACTATTGACCCAAATCATGATTTGGAGCCGATGCATATAGTGCTATAAGTTCGGGGTGCCGCACTTGTGAAAGTGTACGGACTTCTCACACCATATTAAAGGGTACTGAAGCCCCTGGCGTACTTGCCGTACCACAGTGTACGGGTGCAACATGTCATTAATGAACATATATAAAAGAGGGTAATGCAAAAAATAGACAAAAAGCTAAGCATTCTTTATAGAGAGGCTATTTGTCAAAGCCGAACGATACAAATAGTGCGGTAAGCAAAAGATATTGGACTAATGTCCTGACCAGGGGCAGGCCGCGGAATTGTATTTAAAACAAGTATAGCGCTCATAACAGAGACCACCTGGGATTCCATAATGCGGTATGGCTTGTCTGCCTCCCTGGATCTTGCATCGTTTGTGCGGCAGTTGAATTGCCGAATAGGTTGTCCGAAGTATGGAGTCCTGAAAGTAAGAAAAAATTAAAAAAAGAATCCGGCAGCCCCTGGTACGTTTTAAGCCGTATTTTGGGCGTGCCGTTATTGTGCCCCTTCCCCTGTGCTCATGGTATTTCAAGTGCGTAATTATGTACGTGAGGTACTGGTTTCGCTATGTCGCGAGAGCTGGGGTGGGGGCCGCATTGCTACGCTTGCTCAGAGTGTGCCAGGTGGTCCTGCTGTAGGTTACTCCGGGCGCGCTTGGTAGTGTCTGGCTTTTTATTGGCCGGACTGGAGAATTGCCTGAGAAGGCTACTTTGTACCTCCGCTGCGAGAGCCACCGTATGCTCCTCCGTACGGAGGGAGCGTTCGGTGTTTCCGTTGACTGTAATTACTCCTCGAGGGACTGGCATCTTGAGCTTAAGATATGCGTAGTGCGGCACCGCATTGAACTTTGCGAATGCGGTTCATCCGAGCAGGGCGTGATAGCCACTGCGAAACGGGACTATATCGAAGATTAACTCTTCGCTTCGAAAATTGTCCGGGGATCCGAAGACCACGTCAAGTGTTACTGAGCCTGTACAGTTGGCTTCTACACCTGGTATAACGCCTTTAAAGGTCGTTCTTGTGGGCTTAATCCTTGAGGGGTCTATGCCCATTTTTCGCACTGTATCCTGATAAAGCAGGTTCAGGCTACTGCCGCCGTCCATGAGGACTCTTGTGAGATGAAATCCGTCGATGATTGGGTCGAGAACCAATGCGGCGAAGCCGCCATGATGGATGCTAGTGGGATGGTCCCTTCGATCAAAAGTGACCGGGCAGGAGGACCATGGGTTGAACTTTGGGGCGACTGGCTCTATCGCGTATACGTCCCGTAGCGCACGTTTCCGCTGCCGCTTGGGAATGTGGGTTGCGTATATCATGTTCACCGTCCGCACTTGTGGGGGAAAACCCTTCTGTCCATTGTTGTTCGGTGGCTTGGGCTCCTCGTCATCGCTGTGCAGCCCCTTGTCTCTGTTTTCGGCCCTTAACTTGCCTGCCTGCTTGAACACCCAACAATCTCTGTTAGTGTGATTGGCTGGCCTTTCGGGGGTGCCATGCATCTGGCACAAGCGATCGAGTATTCGGTCCAAACTGGACGGGCCCTGAGTATTCGTTTTGAATGGATTTTTCTGCTGACCGGGTTTATAGCCTTTGAATCCGGCATTGACTGCCATGTCTTCATTGCTGTCGCTGTTAATGCGGCGTTTTTGCTTATTTCGACTTGTCCTGCCACTTTTGTCCTTGGTATCCAAATTACCAGGGTTCTTTGATAAGTTGTTACTGCGAGCTAGCCAGCTGTCTTCTCCCGCGCAAAAGCGGGTCATGAGTGTCGTGAGGGCTGCCATCGATTTAGGCTTTTCCTGTCCCAGGTGCCGGGCAAGCCACTCATCGCGGATGTTATGCTTGAAGACTGCTAGGGCCTCTGCGTCCGAAAAGTCGACTATCTGGTTTTTCTTTGTTAGGAACCGTGTCCAGAATTGTCTGGCCGATTCTTCTGGCTGCTGAATTATGTGGCTTAAGTCGTCGGCATCCGGTGGTCGCACGTAAGTGCCCTGGAAGTTGTCAAGGAATGCGGCTTCCAGGTCCTCCCAAGAACCGATTGAGTCTGCTGGCAAGCTGTTAAGCCAATGCCAGGCCGGTCCTTTAAGTTTGAGAGGGAGGTATTTGATGGCGTGTAGATCATCGCCGCGTGCCATGTGGATGTGAAGGAGATAATCCTCGATCCATACCGCCGGATCTGTTGTGCCATCGTATGATTCGATGTTTATGGGTTTGAAACCCTCTAGGATTTTATGATCCATTACTTCATTCGTGAAGCATAGCGGGTGTGCGGCGCCTCTGTACTGGGCTATATCGCGACGCGGCTCGGAAGAGCTATGTCTGTTGTGTTCGGCCCGGCCGGATTTGTTGTATCCGGAGTGAAGATCATTGTCACATGCCGTAGGGCTCCTGCGCAATCCGTAGATCGATCTTGTTTGTCTTGCCTTATCCTCCAGTATGTTTCGCAGGTCGGGCGCATTTTCCCGTGCTTAGTTGAGCAGCGTCGGGGCATGGCTTGGGTGGAGGGCCGACAGGCCTCTCTATCACGGCCGCGAGGTGGCCGGTCTACCATGTCATGCGCTGGTGATGTAGGTGCTTCCTCCTCTGATCGAGGTAGCGGCCTGTGCTTCGGGTAACTCTTGGAGGGGCGTTCGAGTTCATACTCTTCGGCCGCAAGGTCTTCAGTCCATCTGTCAGCTAGCAATTCTTGGGCAGCTCTAAGCTGTTGCTGCTTTTTTTTGAGGCTGCTTGCCGTGGCTAAAAGCCTGCGTTTAAAACGCTCTTGTTCGGCGGGGTCTGATGGTATGACGAATTCATCGTCATCGAGGCTAGCCTCGTCTTCGGAGGGAGGCGTATAGTTATCATCCTCGACCTCTTGGTCTGCCACTCTTTCATGACGGCTAGTTTCTCCATCTTCCTGTGCCGAATTTTGCTGAGGTGGGTGTTCTTCGGCGCTATCCGGGGTAGTATTATCTCCCGTGCCGGAATCACCGTTTTTGCTTTGGCGGGATTTAGAGCGGCGCCGCTGACGCCAGCGCTTTTGCTGTTTCTTGGGGGCGTCATCCCCCACTGTTCCATCGCCATCTCCATCTTTTGGAGTATCCACCATATATATGTCATATGACGAGGTGGCCTTCCAGCGCCCTACAGGTGCTGGTTCTTGTTCGTCTCCTGCATCGTCGTCCATGCCGTCGATGTCTTCGGAGTCGAAGTCAAGCGTGTCGGTTAAGTCATCGACAGTGGCTACGAAGTGGGTGGTGGGTGGGCTTTGAATTTCTTCGTCGTCCGTATCCCAACCTTGCTGACCGTAGTCCGGCCAGGGCTCTCCTGATAAAGAGAGAGACTTTAGAGAATTCAGGATGTCGCCGAAGGGCGAGTGCTGAAAGATGTCCGCGGCGGTGAACTCCATGATCGGCGCCCAATCGGATTCGATCGGCAGGGGTGCGGGGGGCTCGGAGCTCGGAGAAGAATCCGGCTCCTTGGAGTCACGGGCCATGCGGAGTGCGGCGCTGGAGTTCGGCTCAATCGCCTCTGAGATCACAGCCCCTGAGGCAGCATCCAACCGCCGATCCTCGATCGGTGCAGTGGGCTCCGAATCAATGGTCGGAACCGATGCGTGCACCGCCTCCGAGGTGCTGTTCGGTGGCAGAGCTATATCATGCCCATCAAGACAGTGCGGCGCGCTTGGCTGTGGCTTGAATCCGTCGAAGATCATGTCCCCGCGGATGTCAGCCGTGTAGTTTAGGCTTCCAAACCTGACCTGATGGCCAGGGGCGTAGCTTTCGATCCGCTCAAGGTGGCCAAGCGAATTGGCCCGCAGTGCGAAGCCGCCGAAGACGAAGATCTGTCCGGGGAGAAAAGTCTCACCCTGGACTGCATCGTTGTTGATGATCGAAGGAGCCATCGGGCCTAAAAGCGACGACACAGAGGAACTCTCAATGAAAGCACCAATGTCGGTGTCAAAACCGGCGGATCTCGGGTAGGGGGTCCCGAGCTGTGCGCCTAGGCCGGATGGTAATAGGAGACAGGGGACACTTTGTTTTACCCAGGTTCGGGCCCTCTCGATGGAGGTAATACCCTACTCCTGCTTGATTAATATTGATATATGGGTAGTACAAGAGTAGATCTACCACGAGATCAAGGAGGCTAAACCCTAGAAGCTAGCCTATGGTATGATTGTTGTGTATGGAGTTGATTGCCTACGGACTACAACCCTCCGGTTTATATAGACACCGGATAGGGTTAGGGTTACATAGAGTCGGTTACAATGGTAGGAGATCTTGAATATCCGCATCGCCAAGCTTGCCTTCCACGCCAAGGAAAGTCCCATCCAGACACGGGACGAAGTCTTCAATCTTGTATCTTCATAGTCCAGGAGTCCGGCTGAAGGTATAGTCCGGCTACCCGAACACCCCCTAATCCAGGACTCCCTCAGTAGGCATGTCGCAAGAGGGGTAATCTTTACACATCCCATGTACTGAATATGAAAGGGATAAAGAGTTGGCTTACAATCGCCACTTCACACAATACATAAATATAGCATTACATCATCCTGATACAATCAAGGTCCGACTATGGAACCAAATAAAGAAAGACAACCCCTAATGCATAGAACCCCAATCGTCTCGACTGGGCTCCACTACTGATCGAAAGGAAACGAAACAACACAACGAACACGTTCTTCATCAAGCTCCCACTCGAGCTCGGTTGCGTCACCTGCACTGGTATCACCGGCACCTGAAACTGTTTGGAAGTGATCTATGAGTCACAGGGACTCAGCAATCTCACACCCTCGTGATCAAGAATATTTGAGCTTAAGGGGTAGGAAAAGGGGTAGTGAGGTGGAGCTGCAGCAAGCACTAGCATATATGGTGGCTAACTTATGCAAATAAGAGCGAGAAGAGAAGCAAAGCACGGTTGTGAACTAGAAGTGATCAAGAAGTGATCCTGAAACTACTTACGTTCAAACATAACTCAGGAACCGTGTTCACTTCCCGGACCCCGCCGAGAAGAGACCATCACGGCTACATGCACGGTTGATGAATTTTAATTAAGTTAAGTGTCAAGTTCTCTACAACCAGATATTAACAAATTCCCATCTGCCCATAACCACGGGCATGGCTTTCGAAAGTTCAAAACCCTGCAGGGGTGTCCCAACTTAGCCCATCACAAGCTCTCGCGGTCGACGAAGGATATTCCTTCTCCCAGGACGACGCGATCAAACTAGGAATCCCGGTTACAAGACATTTCGACAAAGGTAAAACAAGACCAGCAAAGCCGCCCGATGTGCCGACAAATCCCGATAGGAGCTGCACATATCTCATTCTCAGGGCACACTGGATGAACACTACGTACAACTAAAACCAACCCTCAAGTTTCCCCGAGGTGGTGCTGCAAGTGGCTCTGTTTTGGACCAACACTCGAGGAGCACTGGCCCGGGGGTTTAAAATAAAGATGACACTTGAGTCTGCAGAACCCAAGGGAAAAACGCTTAGGTGGCAAATGGTAAAACCAAGGTTGGGCCTTGCTGGAGGAGTTTTATTCAAAGCGAACTGCCAGGGGGTTCCCATTATAACCCAACCGCGTAAGGAACGCAAAATCAAGGAACATAACACCGGTATGACGGAAACTAGGGCGGAAAGAGTGGAACAAAACACCAGGAATAAGGCCGAGCCTTCCACCCTTTACCAAGTATATACGTGCGTTAATTAAATAAGAGATATTGTGATATCCCAACAATAAAAATGTTCCAACAAGGGACAAACTCCATCTTCACTTGCAACTAGCAACACTATAAGAGGGGCTGAGCAAAGCGGTAACATAGCCAAACAACGGTTTGCTTGGAAAGGTGGGTTAGAGGATTGACATAGCAATATGGGAGGCATGATATAGCAAGTGGTAGGTATCGCGGCATAGCAATAGAGCGAGCAACTAGCAAGAAAATATAGAAGTGATTTCGAGGGTATGGTCATCTTGCCTGCAAAGTTCTCCGAGTTGACGTAAGCTTGATCCTCGTAAGCGTACTCAACAGGATCCTCGATCACGAACTCGTCTCCTGGCTCTACCCAAATCAAGAACACAAGCAAAGGAAACCACAGTCAACCACGATGCAATGCGCAAGCAACATGATGCAAAAACATGGCATGATATGCGGGATGTGATAAGCAATGCAAATGCATGCTCCGGAAGGAAAAGATTGAACCAGGCATCAGCTTGGCAAACCAAGAGTGATGCTGGAAAGATAGGTTGATTTCGATCGAAATCGATATTAAGATCACCAGAATCGGATGCACGGTTTGCAAATGGCAAGCAAAACAGTAATGGCACAATTCTACGATTAACAGCACGATGCCATCTAGAATGCAACAAGAAACTAGGCTACTGCACTCCAACATAGCAAAAAAGCACATGGAAATGATCTACTCAAGATGCTTGCCAAAATATGAACACTGAGCTACAGCTAAATCACACAAGAGCAGGTTCAAACAAGCATGGCAAAAAGTGCAAAAGATAACAACATCACAGACTTAGTGAAAATACTAACATGTCAGGAAATAACATCAGGAAGCAATGTTTAGAGCAAGATAACAACATGCTAAAGGAACATACCATAGAAATACAAGGCATGACATGAATCTACTGAATGCTATAACAAAAGTCCCTTACTGACCATAAGTCAAAAAGGATCAGAAGATATGATGGCACCTATGTAAACATAACAAGTTTCGTTAACAGATTCAGACTTAGCAGAAAACTGGTCATGGCATAAACAGAATTATGAAGGCATGTTTGCGAGCTCGATTCACTCAACACAAGGCATTGCATGACAAACTAAGTAGATAACCAGCAAGAAGACATGATCAAGAAGCTAAACATGGCAAGAACAATCTCATAGCATGCTTGCATCAACTACAACAACCTTGGCAAAATTGATTAACTCGTAAACAATCTGACAGGAACATTTTATAGAAAAAGTAGAGCAAGATTGAGTCATGCTAGGGAACTCCATAAATGCAAACAGGGACATGGAGGGATAGAGCATAACCCTATGCCCAAATCATCCTTACTGAACATACTCAAAAGAAGCATGGATCTCTCTGTAGCAACATGAATACATGGCATTAAAATAACAGCAGGGAAAAGACAGTGAAATTCTAAGTCTCTGAAATCAGCAATATTACGAGAGCTACTTTGCATGCTTGTGATAGTCACCACATAGATCACAAAAATACATGGCATACACCCCTGTAAAGATGGCATGGCATAGCCCAAAACACATGTAGAGATCATGCCCATATGCAGCACACAATAATCATGGCAAAAATGACAAATGCTCATAAACTGCTAAGAATCAGGAACTAACATTTTATAGCACTCTTGCATCAACGATTAGGGCATCAAGATGGACTCAAACAAGCATGGCACAATGGAACAAAATGAAGAGTACATCCTGATGAACATTTCGATATATCATGCTTGCAAAACGGAGTTACGGATGATGATTTATGATGCAATGAACATGGCGTGAAAACATCACAGATCTGGGGACTTGGAGAAAATTAGACCTCGCAGAAAGTCAAAGGGACGAGGACGACCCGGGACGAGGAAATCCAGGACGCGGGGAGGCCGTTTGGTTGGACTCCCGGTGGATCTCATCCCGATCCAACGGATCCGGCCGGCGGGCTCCAGCGATGATTCCGGCGAGGCGCGGAGCAGTGGCAGCTGAGGAGGCGGTGGCCGGCGGCGAGGGGCGGCGCGGAGGGCGGCGGAGGATGCGGCGGGCGGCAGCCGGAGTTGTGGCGAAGAGTGGCGCACGGTGAGCGAGGCGGCGGGAGGCGTGGTGGCGCAACGCGGCGGAGTCCGGCGAGGCGTGCGGCGGCGCATGCGGCGGGGAATGGGCGGCGGGCGGCGAGATGGGCGGCGCAAGCTGGCGAGTGGCGCATCGGGCGCGAGAGTGTGTGGTCGGGCTGAGCGGGCCGGCCGTGGGCCCATAGGGCCACGACGGCGGAGGGAGAGCGAGGGCGTGGGTGGAGGACACGTGTCAAGCTGCGGTTGGGCACGGGTGGCGGTGGAGCTGACATGTCGCGACGGGATTGGCTGGAGCGACATGGCGGCGGCGGTGGACACGTCCGGCGTGGCACAGACGCGTCGGGACACGCGAAGGAGGAGGAGGTTAGGGTTTAGATTGCGATTTTGGACGGGGAAGGCCTTTTTATAGGTTGGAGGAGGTAGGAGAGTCCAAATGGAGTGCAGTTTTCGGCCACGCGATCGTGATTGAACGACCGAGAGGATGGAGGGGGTTTGGATGGGTTTTTGGGACCATTTGGAGGGGTGTTGGGCTGCAACACACACGAGGCCTTTACGGTTCCCCGGTTAACCGTTGGACTATCAAACAGAGTCCAAATGGCACGAAACTTGACAGGCGGTATACGGGTAGTGTACCAAAGCCGCTTGGCAAATCTCGATCTAATTTGAGAAAGTTTAACACCCGCTAATGAAAAGAGACAAAAGGGGACGCCGGAGGACATAGGAGTGCCGGATTGCAAAACAGACAACGGGGAAAATGCTCGGATGCATGAGACGAACACGTATGCAAATGAGATGCACATGATGAAATGATATGAAATGCATGACATGCAAACAAATTACACGGAAACAACAGCGAATAACTAGAAGACACCTAGCACAACGGTCTCGGGGCGTTACACATCAATCGCAACACATAACAAAATTTGTCACCTCGAGGAGAAGTTAAAACAACTCCAGCCCCCGAGCCTTCCAATTGTCCAGACCCATCAAAATGAATCGTCCAATATGTGTTGTCTGGCTTCTCTTCAGGTATCTGCAACTCCGTCCAATCGGTAATGAAGTCCACCAGTGCTTGAGATTTGATGGCAGTGTGTGGCACATACTTTAAACCATGAGACCCAAGTTCAATGGCCCACTTGGCGACTCGTCTTGTTGCTTTTCTATTTTGAATAATATCTCCTAAAGGAGCAGAGCTAACCACAGTGATAGGATGACCCTGAAAGTAATGCTTAAGCTTCCGGCTGGCTATGAACACCCCATAAACAAGCTTCTGCCAATGTGGATATCTCAGTGAGCACTTCACTGACGTAATAAACCGGCCGTTGAACCGGATGTTCCTTGCCAGCCTCCTTGCACTCGACAACAATGGCCACACTCAAAGAATGTGTGTTAGCACCCACATATAACAACAGTGGCTCCTTCTCAACCGGAGCAGCAAGAACCGGCGGTTTGGCGAGCTGTCTTTTCAGATCTTCAAAGGCAGAATTAGCAGCGTCACTCCAGACAAAATCATCCGTATTCATCATTTGATACAACGGCATAGACTTCTCACCCAACCGGCTTATGAACCGGCTCAAAGCTGCAACTCGACCCGCCAGCCGTTGAACGTCATTGATGCACGCCGGTTTAGCCAAATATGTAATCACCTTAATTTTTTCTGGGTTAGCCTCAATGCCTCTGTTAGACACGAAAAAGCCCAAAAGCTTGCCAGCTAGGACTCCAAAAATGCACTTGGCCAGGTTAAGCATCATCTTGTAGACTCGGAGGTTATCAAAGGTTTCCTTCAGATCAGCTACCAAGGTTTCCTTCTCTCTGGATTTCACCACTATATCATCCACGTAAGTATGAACATTACGCCCAATCTGATTATGGAGGCAATTCTGCACACACCATTGATAAGTCGCCTGGGCACTCTTAAGTCCAAAAGGCATAGACACATAGCAGAAGGCTCCAAACAGAGTAATGAAAGCCGTCTTCTCCTAGTCCTTAACTACCATTTTTATCTGATGATAGCCAGAATAAGCATCCAAAAAGCTCAAACGCTCACAACCCGCCGTAGAATCAATGATTTGATCAATATGAGGGAGAGAAAAAGGATCAGCCGGACAAGCTTTGTTTAAATCTGTGTAATCTACACACATACGCCAAGTGCCGTTCTTTTTTAGCACAAGAACCGGGTTGGCCAACCACTCTGGGTGAAAAACTTCAACAATAAACCCGGCTGCCAAGAGCCGAGCCACCTCTTCTCCAATGGCCTTACGCCTTTCCTCGTTGACCTACCGAAGAAATTGCCTGACCGGCTTAAACTTGGGGTCAATATTGAGAGTGTGCTCAGCGAGTTCTCTCGGTACACCCGGCATGTGAGAAGGCTTCCATGCAAAGATGTCCCAGTTCTCACAGATGAAATCGATGAGTGCGCCTTCCTATTTGGTATCCAATTTAGCACTGATAATGAATTGTTTGGATGAGTCGCTAGGCACAAAATCAATCATCTTGGTATCGTCAGCAGATTTAAACTTCAGCACCGGCTCGTATTCCGTGGTTGGCTTTTTCAAAGACGTCATGTCCGCCGGGTCGACATTATCCTTGTAAAACTTCAATTCCTCTGTCACACAAAAAGATTCGCCGTAAGCAGCGTCACCTTCTTCACATTCCAAAGCTATCTTCCGACTTCCATGCACTGTGATGGTGCCCTTATAACCCGGCATCTTGAGCTGCAGATAAACATAACAAAGTCGTGCCATGAACTTTGCATAAGCCGGCCGTCCAAACAGGGCGTGATACGGGCTATTAATTTTGACCACTTCAAAAGTTAACTTCTCTGCCATATAGTCATGCTCATCTCCAAAGGCTACTTCCAGCTCAATCTTACCAACTAGATATGCCGACTTACCATGCACCACTCCATGGAAAACGGTTTTGGATGTCTTAAGACTTTTGTCAGTCAATCCCATGCGAAGGAACGTCTCATAATAGAGAATGTTGATACTACTGCCTCCGTCCATGAGTACTTTAGTGAATTTGTATCCACGAACCTGAGGGGCCACCACCAAAGCTAGGTGACCCGGATTATCGACCCGGGGAGGGTGATATTCCCTACTCCACAAAATAGGCTGCTCAGACCATCTCAAATAACATGGAACCGCCGACTCAACAGCGTTTATAGCTCTCTTATGAAGTGTCTGGTCCCTTTTGCATAAATTGGTGGTGAATACATGATATTGCCCACTGCTCAGCTGCTTTGGGTTACTCTGATACACGGATTGCTGCTGTTACTGACTACCTTGGCCAGATTGCTGATTATAGCCGCCTTGATTGCCTTGAGGGCCCTGGCCATGAAAACCGCCGCCACCTGAGCCGCCACCCGGGCAATGAAAACCGCCACCGCCTGAGCCGTTGCCAGGTCCATGATAACCGTCACCACCTGAACCGTTGCTAGGTCCATGATTACCGTCGAAAATGTTAGAATTCTTGAAGGCCTTCATGATCGTACAGTCTTTCCATAGATGGGTGGCCGGCTTCTCCCGGGTTTTGTGTCTTGGACAGGGTTCATTCAGCAACTTCTCGAGGGTGGGACCTGACCCGCCTGACTGAGGAGGTGGTCTCCCCTTACGCCGTTGATTGTTGCCCTGTGCGTTGGTGTTAGCCACAAACTCCAGACTACCGTCAGCCTTACGTTTATTATTACCTCCTTGATTTGTCAGGTTATGCTGATGACCTTTGCTGTTGCCGTTCTTCTTTCCCTTCCCCGTCTTCTCTTCGTCAGACGCGAGATCCTTGGTACTATCAGAATCGGCGTATTTGACTAGAGCCGCCATCAGCTGGCCCATGTCATTGCAATCATGCTTGAGCCGCCCCAGCTTCTGTTTTAGAGGTTCAAAACAACAATTTTTCTCCAACATTAAGACCGCTGAGCCGGCATCCATCTTATCAGATGAATGTATTATCTCTTTCACCTGGCGCACCCAATGGGTTGTGGATTCACCTTCCTCTTGCTTGCAATTACTCAAGTCCACAATCGACATGGGTTGCTTGCATGTGTCATTGAATTTCTGAATAAACCGGGCTTTTAACTCTGCCCACACTAGAAAAAAAGACACATCCGTGACATTTTGGGCCGAACAAAAAAAAATTCTGTCATACATATGACACTTCTATGACGATAATTGTGAAAAACCCTGGTATCATCATAGATGTGGTGGGCTCCTACTTCTATGACAAAAAATCATGACAGAAAATGGGCTTTTCATCCTGGGTTGCATGACATTCTTTGGGCCGTCCATGACGGAAAAAACCATGGTAGAAGCGAGGGGGAGGAAAATTTCAGGGAGTTCCCGATTACGGTGGGAGGTTGGGGCTGAGCGATGCGCGTTTCTCTCGTACACGTACGCGCGTGTGTGCCAGGCATTGGCTCTAACTGAACCCGAGCGAGGCGTTGGGCTCTAACTGAACCCGAGCGATTGCACTGCAGGCTACGCGTTACTGAACCCGAGCGATCGATCGATGGCTGTTAACTGAACCCGATCGAGCGATTCCTTCGCTATTGCTGCTAACTGAAGCCGATCGATGCTGCCTCTGGATGAACAGTGAGCGTTGCGGGGGGGGGGGGGGGTGGGGGGGGGGGGGGGGGTTGGATGAACAGTTCCCAGTGGGGGTGGATGAACAGGACCCCATGGTGTTGCCTCTGGATGAACAGGACCCCGATCTGTCGAGCCGGTTTGGGGCTGGATGAACAGGACCGCGTGGAGGGCTGGATGAAGAGGACCACACCATGGAGGGAAGGATGAACAGTAGACGGTGCAGGGCAGGATGAACAGTAGCCCGTGGAGAGGTGGTTGAACAGGAGCCCGTGGAGAGGGCTGGTTGAACAGTAGCCGGTGGAGTAGCGCACGCTCGAGGCTGGATGAACAGGAGCCCGTGGATGAACAATCGCAGGTGGAGGCTGGAGGAGGTCGATGGTGGATGAACAGTAGCTTGTGGAGGCTGGAGGGGGTCGATGGTGGAGATGAACAGTATCCCGTGGAGTCCCGTTTTGCGGTACGCCACACCCCTCCCGATGAACAGGACCCCCGTTTCGACCGTAGCGCTCCAACACATGTCCGTTTCGTCCGTTTTGCGGTATGCCACACCCCTCCCGATCAACAGGACCCCCGTTTCGACCGTAGGAGGTCTGTTTTCTCTGTTTTGCGGTACGCCAGACCCCTCCCGATCAACAGGACCCCGTTCTGAACGTAGGAGGTCCGTTTCCTCCGTTGTGCGGTACGCCAGGCCTTGTTTCCATCGCCTGTTCCGTCCAAGCCCTCCCGATGAACACGACCACGCATTCCGTTCCGACCCAGCCGGTTGGCTCCCACGCGTTCCGTTGCCTACCGATGAACACGACGCATTCCGTTGCCTCCCCATGAACACGACGCATTCCGTTGCCTCCCCATGAACACGACGACGATGATGTTTCTCCGTTCCGACCCAGCCATGTACACGAGCCGTCATCGTATGTATGCGCGAGTAGACATTCGAGACTCCGCCTGTATGTACACATATGTGGCCGTATTTTCTTTCTTGCACCTTGGCCGCTGTACGTACGTGTACATGCTACGTGCGCGCCTCTACTACGACACGTGCGCGCCTCAACATCGACCAGTATGCACGTACACGTTCGCGACCAGAATGACAACGCTACATACGCTTCGACCAGGTGGGTCCCGACTGTCAGGCACTTCCATGCCTGCGAAGATGTAGCTGGTGGGTCCCAGCAGTCAGGGGGCGAATTGTTTTTTTGCCCGGACGCACTTCCTTGCGTGCGAAGATGTAGCTGGTGGGTCCCAACAGTCAGGGGGAAACGTTTTTTCGCGAAATATAGTGGCCCGTCCGGTGGGTCCCAGCTGTGAGGTGGAGGAATCATTATTTTCCGCATAATAAGGAGGCACTTCGTTGCTGCGGCCGTGGACCCAGCTGTCAGCCTCTCCACGTACAGTCTCCATCCGATGGAAGTCGTTCCTTGACCACGTTGACCACGCCGCGCAGAGAGCACCAGGGCGGTGGAAGACGGCGAGGCCTAGGAAGGGGATGACACGGAGGCAGGGAAGACTCGGCAGTTGTTTCCCACGCGGAGGGGAGTACGACTGTATGAGGGTTTACTGGTTCGTCTGCCGTCGCCGGAGAATAATAGCAGGTGTGGGTGAGTAGAGGGATGGCTAGGCCAGCGATGGGAGTACGGTTGGGCAGTGAGGCCTGCGCGGCAGCACGGCCGGCCGCGAGGACGAGGGAGCAGGCAGTCCCGCCCGCGCTTGTTTGAGCGGCTGGAGCAGGAAGAGCAGAGATTGAAGAAGCACGATGGCCGTTGGATGGACATCCAACAGTTAGTGCTTTTGCTTCAACCTTTTTTTAGGAAAGACTCAAATCTGTGAAAAACAGCATACACCCCATCTGCCATTATTTCTAATAATTTACATCCCATTTGCTAATTCTTAAGGTTTTTTTGGAAACCATATTCTTTTTGTTAGCATTACAGCCCATATTGTGGCAACAGTTAAAAAATTATACAAAATTTTGCATATTTCGGTGCGGTCCGAACTATTTTTAATCCCGAAATTTCGACTCACATTCAAACTAATTTTAAAAATAAATGTATATCAATATAAAATCCAACAAATTCTCCACGCACAAAAATTAATGTAATTTGAAATCTTCAAATGAAAAAAAGATATTTGAAACTAATTGCTGGTTTGATGTGTTTTAAAAATGTACAACCCATTTCTCATTACTGATGGGTCATTTTCTCGGCCAGCCGAATGAAAGCTCTCCTCGTCTTGAAAGATTTGCAGCCCAAGAAGCCTGACAAAGTGACTTACTTGGCAAATCACAAAAAAACTGGGCTGTGGCCGTGGACATAGCTGTCAGCCTCTCGACGTGCAGTACTCTTCCGATGGAAGTCGTTCCTTGACCACGTTGACCACGCCGTGCGGAGAGCACCACGGCGGTGGACGACAGCGAGGCCTAGGAAGGGGACGAAGCGGCAGTGGAAGCCCGCGCGAAGAGGACTACGAGGGTTCACTGGTTCGGCTGCGGTGTGAGGCTGCCGTCGCCGCAGGGCCTGGCCAATGGTGGGAATAGTAGGGGACGGTGAGGCCTCTGCGGCAGCACAGCCGACCACAGGAGGCAGGAGCATGCGGCACGACCGGCGCTGCTTTGGGCGGCTGGAGCAAGAAGACCAGAGGTTGAAGAAGCACTACGGCCGTTGGATGGACATCGTATGGTCACTGGAGCTAAAATCGTTCATATTGACTAAGTTGACAAAGCCCTTCGTCCCTGTCAAATTAGTAGGCCCACAAGTCTGCCTCCCAGCAAGGTGGGTCCCACCTAGCCGGGGGAGTATTCATTTTTTTGTGCGTAATAAGGAGGCACTACCGGTGGGTCTGAGCTGACAGCGGGGGGGGGGGGACGTTTTTTCACGAAATACGATGGCCCGTCCGGTGGGTCCCAGTAGTAAGGGGGAAAAGATTTTTTTTGCAAAATACTGGTGGCCCATTCGGTGGGTCCCCACTGTCATGTGGAGGAATAATTATTTTGCATGTAATAAGGAGGCACTTCCTTGGTGCGGTCGTGGACCCAACTGTCAGCCTCTCCACGTACAGTCCACGTCCGAAGGAAGTTGTTCCTTGACCACGTTGACCACGCCGCGCCAAGAGCACCAGGGCGGTGGACGACGGCAGGCCAGGAAGGGGACGACACGGAGCCGGGGAAGACGCGGCATTGGATGCCCACGCGTAGAGGAGTACGAGGGTTCACTGGTTCGCTATGGTGTGAGGCTGCCGTCGCCGTAGAATAACAGGGGGTGTTGGTGAGTAGAGGGATGGCCTGGCCAGCGGTGGGTATAGTAGGGGGCATTGAGGCCTCCGCCGCATCGCAGCCGACCACGGGAGGCAGGAGCACGAGGCACGACCGGTGCTGGTTTGGGCGGCTGGAGCAAGAAGACCAGAGGTTGAAGAAGCACTACGGTCGTTGGATGGACATCGTACGGTCACTGGAGCTAGAATCATGCATATTGACTAAGTTGACAAAGCTCTCCGTCCCCGTCAACTTAGTAGGCCCACAAGTCAGCCTGCCACTAAGGTGGGTCCCAGCTAGCAGGGGGGTTTTCATTTTTTTGTGCGTAATAAGGAGGCACTTCCGGTGGGTCCGAGCTGACAGCAGGGGGGATGTTTTTTTCGCGAAATACGGTGGCCTGTCGAGTGGGTCGCGGCAGTCAGGGGCAAACGTTTTTTTCGTGATATACTGGTGGGCGTCCGGTGGGTCCCTGCTGTGAGGTGGAGGAATAATTATTTTCCGCGTAATAAGGAGGCACTTCCTTGCAGCTGCCATGGACCCAGCTGTCAGCCTCTCCACGTATAGTATTCTTCCGATGGAATTCGGTCGTTGACCAGATTGACCACGACACGCCGACAGCACCACGGTAGTGGATGATGGCGAGGCCTAGGATGGGGACGACGCGGAGCCGGGGAAGACGCGGCAGTGGATGCCCACGCGGAGAGGAGTACGAGGGTTCACTTGTTCGGGTGCGTTGCCGTCGCTGTAGAATAACAGGGGGTGTGGGTGAGTGGAGTGGAGGGATGGCCTAGCCAGCGGTGGGAGTAGTATGGGGGCGGTGAGGCCTCTGCGGCAGCACATCCGGCCACGGGAGGCAGGAGCAGGCGGCACGACCGGCGCTGCTTTGGGCGGCTGGAGCAAGAAGACCAGAGGTTGAAGAAGCACTACGGCCGTTGGATGGACATCGTACGGTCACTAGAGCTAGAATTGTTCATATTGACTAAGTTGACAAAGCCCTTCGTCCCCGTCAACTTAGTAGGCCCACAAGTCAGCCTCCCAGCAAGGTGGGTCCCAGCTAGCCGGGGGAGTATTCATTTTTTTGTGGGTAATAAGGAGGCACTACCGGTGGGTCCGAGCTGACAGCGGGGGTACGTTTTTTTCGCGAAATACGGTGGCCCGTCCGGTGGGTCCCAGAAGTCAGGGGGAAAAGATTTTTTTCGCAAAATACTGGTGGCCCGTCCGGTGGGTCCCCACTGTCAGGTGGAGGAATAATTATTTTGCACGTAATAAGGAGGCACTTCCTTGCTGTGACCGTGGACCCAGCTGTCAGCCTCTCCACGTACAGTCCACGTCCGATGGAAGCCGTTCATTGACCATGTTCACCACGCCGCGCCGAGAGCACCAGGGCGGTGGATGACGGCGAGGCCAGGAAGGGGACGATGCGGAGCCGGGGAAGACGTGGCAGTGGATGCCCACGCATAGAGGAGTACGAGGGTTCACTGGTTCGCTGTGGTGTGAGGCTGTCGTCGCCGCAGAATAACAGGGGGTGTTGGTGAGTAGAGGGATGGCCGGACCAGCGGTGGGAGTAGTAGGGGGCGTTGAGGCCTCCGCCGCATCACAGCCGGCCATGGGAGGCAGGAGCACGAGGCACGACCGGCGTTGGTTTGGGCGGCTGGAGCAAGAAGACAAGAGGTTGAAGAAGCACTACGGCCGTTGGATGGACTTCGTACGGTCACTGGAGCTAGAATCGTGCATATTGACTAAGTTGACAAAGCCCTCCGTCCCCGTCAACTTAGTAGGCCCACAAGTCAGCCTGCCACTAAGGTGGGTCCCAGCTAGCAGGGGGTATTCATTTTTTTTGTGCGTAATAAGGAGGTACTTCCGGTGGGTCCGAGCTGACAGCAGGGGGAACATTTTCTTCATGAAATACGGTGGCTCGTCGGGTGGGTCCCAGTAGTCAGGGGCAAACGTTTTTTTTTCGTGATATACTGGTGGGCGTCCGGTGGGTCCCTGCTGTGAGGTGGAGGAATAATTATTTTCCGCGTAATAAGGAGGCACTTCCTTGCAGCTGCCATGGACCCAGCTGTCAGCCTCTCCACGTATAGTATTCTTCCGATGGAATTCGGTCGTTGACCGCATTGACCACGCCGCGCCGCCAGCACCACGGTAGTGGACGACGGCGAGGCCTAGGAAGGGGATGACGCGGAGCCGGGGAAGATGCGGCAGTGGATGCCCACGCGGAGAGGTGTACGAGGGTTCACTGGTTCGGCTGCGTTGCCGTCGCCGCAGAATAACAGGGGGTGTGGGTGAGTGGAGTGGAGGGATGGCCTAGCTAGCGGTGGGAGTAGTATGGGGGCGGTGAGGCCTCCGCGGTAGCACAGCCGGCCACGGGAGGCAGGAGCAGGCAGCACGACCGGCGCTGCTTTGGGCGGCTGGAGCAAGAAGACCAGAGGTTGAAGAAGCACTATGACCGTTGGATGGACATCGTACGGTCACTGGATCTAGAATCGTTCATATTGACTAAGTTTACAAAGCCCTCAGTCCCCGTCAACTTAGTAGGCCCACTATACTGGGTCCCAGCTAGCAGGGGGAGTATTCATTTTTTGTGCGTAATAAGGAGGCACTTCCTTGCGTGCGAAGATATAGCTGGTGGGTCCGAACTGTCAGCGGTGGTAACGTTTTTTTCACGAAATACAGAGGCCGTTTCGGTGGGTCCCAGATGTCAGGTGGAGGAAATCATTATTTTGCGTGTAATAAGGAGGCATTTCCTTGCGTGCGGCCGTGGACCCAGCTGTCAGCCTCTCCACGTACAGTCCACTTCAGATGCATGTCGGTCGTTGACCACGCTGACCACGCCACGCCGAGAGCACTAGGGCAGTGGACGACGGCGAGGCCTAGGAAGGGAACGACACGGAGGCAGGAAAGACTCGGCCGTTGTTTTTGTTTTCCACATGGAGGGGAGTACGACTATGTGAGGGTTTACTGGTTCGTCTGCCGTCGCCGGAGAATAACAGCATGTGTGGGTGAGTAGAGGGATGGCTAGGCCAGCGATGGGAGTACGGTGGGGCAGTGAGGCCTGCACGGCAGCACAGCCGGCCGCGGGGAGGAAGGAGTAGGAAGTCCCGTCGGCGCTTGTTTGAGCGGCTGGAGCTGGAACAGCAGCGATTGAAGATGCACGACGGCCGTTTGATGGACATCCAATAGTATACAGGCCATCTGTGGAAAGCCTCAAATCTGTGGAAAATAGCATACAACCCATCTGCCATTATTTCAAATAATTTACAGCCGATTTGCTAATTCTTCCGGGTATTTTTGGAGCCCATATTCTTTATGTTAGCATTAAAGCCCATATTGTGGCCAAAGTTAAAAAATTATACGAAATTTTGCATATGTCGGTGCGGTCTGAACTATTTTTAATCCCAAAATTTCGAGTCACATTCAGACTAATTTTAAAAATAAATGTATATCAATATAAAATCCAATAAATTGTCCACTCATAAAAATCAATGCAATTTAAAATCTCGAAATGAAAAAAAAGATATTTGAAAATAATTGCCGGTTTGATGTGTTTTAAAAATGTACAGCCCATTTCTCATTACTGATAGGCCATTTTCTCGGGCAACCGAATGAAGCTCTCCTTGTCTTGAAAGATTTGCAGCCCAACAATCCTGATAAAGCGACTTACTTGACAAATCACAAAAGAACTGGGCAAGCCATTTGTAGAAAGAAAAAAAAACTACTGGGCTGGTCTGTGATAAATATAAAAGAAAAGGCTGTCTAGACAGGCCAGAGTGTCCCGCACAGCCCAGTATTTTTGAACGGACGTGTAGGCCGGGGCGCCTCTTCATGAACCGTGGCAAACTCACAACCCTCCACCGACTCTTCGCCATTCCCTCTCGATTTGGAACTGCTGTCGCACGCTCTTCCTCTCCCTCCTCCATTTTCCTTCAGCCCTTCACCCTTTCTTCTGCCATTGTTCGATCGTCTTCTCCATGGAGGGAACAGGCCGGAACGACCCCGTTATTTTTCCCCGATCTGAAAGATGACGTGGTGGAGGAACTCATTGATCGGTGCGACGTCATCACCTTGGCTAGCATGGCAGGTTCGTTCAAGCCCATTCTCGACTCAACTAATAACATCATTACAAAGAACCCAAGAGTCAAGGAGTGGTTTGATCTCCCCTATCTTCTTTGTCGTGACCCTGATGACTGGCACCGGCACGACGAAGGCCTCGCCCTGTGCCGGTTGATGCCGCTTGATAATGATACATATGATGTTAAGATGCCATCGCTCGAGGGCAAGGCTTGGGCGGGCGCAAATGGAGATTGGGTTGTTTACATTGGGTCCAACTGCGAGTGGGAACTTGTGAATGTGTACACTCATCACCGGGTTCCACTTCCAAAAACCTCAGCACACTGCCCAGAGGTTGAGCACACCGGTAATGTACGCACGTTCAAATACGATCATGGTGACTGTCTTCTACGGAAGATAGCAATTTGTCGAGTTCCCAACCGCTCTTGGAATTACAACAACTATCAGGTTGTTGCTATCTTCGACAAGCTTGTTGCCGTCCTTCGTGGTTCGACTCAATGGATATTGCTCAAAAATCAGTTTCTGTACACGGATGAGTGCTGTGATGGAATTCAATACGAGGGCGTTGTGTTTGCTGCCACCACTCATGGCACTGTTTTTGCATGGCATCCTAGTAGTTTTGGTACGTTTTTCTTCCACCGTAATTATAATTGTTTCATCCACATGCATGCGGGTTAGCAAGTTTCCCTTTACTAATTAACCTTCTTCTTGTGTTACCAAGGTCCTGTGAACATCCCACCACCTATACTTGAAAATTTTTATAACCAAGGGGGAGATGACGATGGTGATGATCACGAGCATGAGGACGAGCAACGCCGATATACTATGTGGTGCCTGGCAACTAATTCCGATGGATCACCTCTTCTTGTGTGTATACAACCCACTGATGATGTTCCTGGTAAGGAAGCAGGTGTCTCCCATGGTCGCACTCTCCGGACCTATTCCAACACCCGTTGCATGGTATTCGGGATGGATACCAGTGTGCTAGCGCCAACTCCTTCTCCCTGGCACAGAATTGATAGTCTTGGAGAAAACTCGCTCTTCCTTGGACAAAACTATCCGATGATGGTGAAAGGCGATCCAACTGCTGCTGACACATTTATGAGAAGCAACTGTGTCTATACCTCAGACATTTGGGTGGTTCCCTACCCTCGTACTGATATAGTAGGCCGCTTCAGCCTGGATGATCGGTCCTGCGTTGGTCTCTAGATCGACAACAGATGGCCCGTCCCAGAGAATCAGTTGTGGTTCAAAGCAAGCGTTTCCAACGCCGCGGAATGGTTGAGTTGAAGTTCATTTCATGGCTTGTTATTTGTTGTGTGGTGAAAACTTTAGTATTTATAATGTATCCTCGTTGTTGATGTGGGTTGATGACCTGTTGTATGTAATAAAATGATATGCCTGTGATAAACTTACTAAATTTACGAATGGCTTTCGAGTCGCTTCTTTAAATTTGTACTAGCTTCACATGCTTCGCGCGTCGGGCGGGTGTTTTTACTGTAGCCATATGTTAATGTGTTCGTTGTACATAACCAGCACCTCAAATCCTCGATACTAGTATACTATATACTAGTAGGAGTAAGTAGTATGAGTAGTAGGGTGGCATGGGCCAGAACAAGCATTCACGTCCAGGAGTACGGCACACGCCACCACCACGACATCCATCTGACACCATATTATTTCTTGGAGTCCGTGCTAGAGCAATCTCTTCGACCTCGTCATTTCTCTAAGGCTGGTTATAGTGGGGAGTAACTTAGACTAGTGTCATGCATATGACACTAGTCTTTGTTACTACCTTCATAGTGCAAAGTAACATACAAGTAGTATCATAGATGATTGCATTTATTACATTATAGACTCATTTTGCTTTGGTTTGTGTTATGTTATAGTAACATATTATGTTACTCCAAACATTTCTCTCCTCATTAACTATATGCCACATAAGCAAACTTGACTTGAAATGCTCTATGTTACTTGCTAAGTTACTCCCACTATGACCAGCCTAACTTCAGCCATCGCGGGCGGGCGAGGTGGGGGTTTGCTGATAGTCGGTTTCCTTAACTGTGGTCCCACTTGTAAGGCCAAATCCAACGCACGACCCCAAACGTGTCACATCCCTAGCTGCTGGTACTGCCTACTATTTTGCATCTTGTTGCATCATGTTTAAATTCTATTTAACTTGAAATGGGGATTGACCAAACCCTAGCATCAGAAAGAATTCAACTAGGTTCAAATAAAAATATTTTCAATGAACCCAAAATGCCTTCCCAAAAATGTTCATCATCTTTGGATTGGTCTAGAACCTCTGCCAAAAATGGTGCACATTTTTCTAGGACACTTTGGATTTTTGAATTAATCCATAAGTATTTGAATTTGGACATTTAAATCTTATAAATATTTTAATTGTCCAAATAATCCTGAAAGTACTTGAGGGCTGTTGGGAAATATTTCAAAGGTAGCTAAAATTATTTTCAGGATTTTACCAAGTGGTTTAGTATTTTTACTAAATCAAAAACAACAGCAGAAAATAGAAAAAACAGAAATAAAAGAGAGAGAGAGAGAGAGAGAGAGAGAGACTACCAGTGTTACCTGCGGCCCAACAACCGTGCAGCCACCTGGCCTGGCACTGCTGGCCTCGCCCAACAGGGGCTCGCGTGTCTTCTTCCTCCTCTGCCAGGAGGACAAACAGGTGCGTGGCGAGCGCCGACGCTGCCCTGGCCACCTCTTGCTTCCCTGGCCCCTCCTCCCCCTGGACGCCTTTTGCGACGCCATGCAACCCCCCCAGACCCTCTCACTCTCCCCGCGCTCCTCCCCCTCCTCTGCTCTCTCTCCACACGTGCCCGTGCGGAGCTCGTCGCCGCCGTCCGCATGTCCACCGCTGCCCCCATGCACCGTGGCTGCGTCCACTTGCTTTGCCTCGACGCTGTGAATCTCCAAGCCGAAGAATGTGCCCCGGATGCCCTGCAGCGTCGCCGCCATCGTCATCTTCCTCACCGCCTCGGCCACCGAACACCGTCGCCGAATTCGCCGCTGGTAGGACATCCCCGAGCCCACTTACCCTCCCTACGAACTCGCGGTGAGCCCCCGAGTTGTTTCCCCTTCTTCCCTGGTCGCGTTTGACCTCTAGGCCATAGCCCCGCCTTGGCCGAACTCCGGCCGCCGCCCAACTTGCCGCCGCTGCTGCTACAGATCGCCCCACGACTAGCAGGTGCCACCCTGGATGTGGGCGAGTGAGGGCAACCCACTGGTGCCCTTGGCTTGACCCACTGCCGCCTGTAGCGCCATCTCCGCCGTTGACCGAGCTCCGGCCGCCGCCCAAGTGGTCGCCGCCGTAGTTCCCGACCTCCCCTCGCCCAGCCACCTGCTCCGTTGGATGCGGTGCACGTCCAGCAGCCCATAGGGCCAAACCACGAGCCCAATGGTCGCCGGATGGCAAAACCCGACGCCTCCGCCGTACGGAATGGTTGCCGCCGACCAGTTTCCGGTGAGGCCGACGTGGGGACATCATTAGTTGCTAATGAGCCCACTAATCACCCCTCTAGAGCCACTGACATGTAGGCCCCACCGCCTATTTAACCACGGGGTAAAACCCTGTTAAATTTTAACCTAAACACAGTGGACCCCGCACGTCAGTTGACCCGCTAACGTCACCGTTGACTGGCCCCACCTGTCTGTGAGATAAACTGGCACCGGGTCACTAACTAGTGGGCCCCACTGGTCAGGTTTGACCTGGACCGACCCAGCTGACCTGCTGATGTCGCAGTGACGTAGCGCTGACGCAATAATACATTTTCTTGATTAAAATAAACCAGGAAATTCCAGAAAATAGTATAAACTTCTAAAAATCATAGAAATTCAACCGTAACTCCAAATGAAATAAGTTATATATGAAAAATTATCAGAAAAATTCAAGGAATCTGTTTATGGCATTTTCATGCATGTTTGAGCAAGTTAACCTCACTTTTAGGATGAAACATGATTAGGGAAAATTTGAAAATAGGTTTGGAGTTGGAATTTGATGTAGTTTTGAATCCCACTTCAATTAAAATGACTTTCTGTTGCATTAGCCCAAATCACAGCATATTGCCATGTCATGATCATGCATCATATTATTGCATTGCATTGATTGTGTTTCCTCTCTATTGCCGGTATTTGTCCCCCTTCAGTAGATGTTGTTCTGGCGATGAGTTCGATGACACTGATGAAGAGATATACTATCTTCGGAAGTGCCAGGCAAGCAAAACCCCCTTGTTCATTCCGATACAATCCCACTCTCTCGCTCCTACTCTCTTTTACTGCATTAGGACAACAATGATTCAACTGTTACATGTTGCGATTGTTGAACCCCTTTCCTCTGCATGACCCATCATTGCCACTTTAAATAGATGAAACCCACTAGCATGAGTAAGAATTGTTTGAGCCCTGATGTGCCTACTCATTCATGCTTGTTGTCATGCCTGCTACTGCTTAGAGTTGAGTCGGGTCCGATTTATCGGGAATGAATTGGAACGTGGTGAACATGTCCTACCGTTGAGAGCTAAGTGTGTGAACACGATTTGGTAAAGGTAGCGGTGAGAGGCCATGTAGGAGTACATGGTGGGTTGTCTCATTGCAGCCGTTCTCAGGAATTGAGTTATGTGTTTGTGATCCATGAACAATTAGTACCACAAATTGGGCTCTGGGCGCTCCAAGCTCTCTTGACTTATTAATCAACCTGATCTCTGTCTAGGAGTTGCAACTAGTTTCTAGTGTTTGTAGGTAGTGTTAGTAGTCTACCAAATGGCACCTGGTACAGGTGGGCTTGGGACAGACTAGGCACAGTGGCACGGTGTACCAAGTGGCACCCGAATGGTTGGCTTGGGAACCCTGCACACATCGTTTGGGGTCGTGAGCGGCACCCCGGCCGGATCTCCTTGCGGATGGAACCCGAATAGGAGAGAAACCTGGACGAGAGACTTGTGTGGTTAGTTAGGTCGTGGCCGACACCCTCGCCCGGCTTCCGCTTGAAGGTTGCCGAGGTACATGACTTGTACAGGGCGATAAGTGGCGAGGGTGTGTGTGAAGAAGTACACCCCTACATGGTTATCATCATCTATTCGAATAGCCGGATTCCTTGGATGGAAACTTGGACCCCTTGCATAGTTCATAGACAAGTGAAAGTGGATACTTTAAAATGCGCAATATAAGCGTGAGTGCTATGGATGGCCTTCTCGTAGGGAGACGGGAGCGAATCCATAGTGGAGTATTGATATAGTGAATATGTGGACTCGTGTGCGCGACCTCAAAAGAGTTACTTGCAGTCGTAGTTAAGGTTAGCCACTGAGTCAAAAGCTAGCTTGCTGCAGTTAAACCCCACCATCCCTTTTGTTGATAATGATGCATATGTAGCTAGTTCTGATGTAAGTCTTGCTGGGAACATTTGTACTCACGTTTTCTTAATTTATGTTTTGCAGAGAGACGTCAGTCTCACTAGTAGTTCCGCTTGGACTTCGATGTTTAGCTTGTTACCTCAGCTACGATCTTGTACCCTTGGGAGGGTCTTGTAGATAGTCAGGCTCCTCAGACTTCTTCATTTTTAATTGTCTGTACTCAGACAAGTTAAGCTTCCGCATGTGCTTTGACTTGTATGCTCTGAATGTTGGGTCATGAGACCCATGTTTGTAATATCTCACTCCTCGGAGCCTAATGAATAAATACTTGAGTCGTAGAGTTATGTTGTGATGCTATGTTGTATTTACACATATTGAGCATATTGTGTGTATGATTTAAATGCTTGGTATGTGTGGGATCCGACAACCTAGTTGTTTATCCTTGGTAGCCTCTCTTATGTGGAAATGTAGTCTTGTGCTTCCATGAGCCATAGTAGTCCGCTACAACCCGGTTCACCGAAGTCCTGCTAGCCTAGCACTACTGCTCCGGAGCACTTGACTGGCCGGCATGTGATTCACTTCATTCCCGTGTCTGTCCCTTCGGGGAAATGTCACGCGGTGACATCCGGAGTCCTGCCTAGCCTGCTACAGCCCGGGTTCCCGGAGTCCTGTTAGCCCAGTGCTACAGCCCGGATTCACACACTGCTGACCGACTTGCTCGATGTTGATTCATGTATTCCTGTCCCCGTAAGTTAGTGCCACTTTGGGTTCACGACTAATCATGTCGGCCCAGGTTCTCTGTCATATGGATGCTAGCGACACTATCATATACGTGAGCCAAAAGGCGCAAATGGTCCCGGGCCATGGTAAGGCGACACCCGTGGGAATACCGTGCGTGAGGCCGCAAAGTGATATGAGGTGTTACAGGCTAGATCGGTGTGACTTAGAATCGGGGTCCTGACAAAATGGACCTCCGTTTTGCACGAACTCCAAGGATAATTTTGACTAGAAAAGGAAGACCAAAGAAAACAAGAACCACAAGAATACATTTTACTACTCCTGTAAGTTTGATTAGTGCCTTCTCGATGCATTCATTGTTGATCTGCGGAGGCTCGATCTTGCGTGCTTCTTTCTTCTTCGAGTGTAAAGAAGTAGACGTTGCTTCCTCGCATCTAGTCTCACGTCTAGCCTCTATTCTAGTAGGAGTATCAACAAGTGCACTAATCTCATCCGATAGCAGAACCGAAGATTTGGTCGGGTTCTTCCTACTTTTGCCGACACGTGGGACATCTAGCATCTAGATCGTGTCATGAAAGAAAATAGAGTGGTAGTTGAAGCCAGGAGATGTGCATCTTGGGTTAAACTGTAAATAGAATCTTACTACTCTTGAGTAACTCCAAAAGCAGCCACCGAAGATCTTTATTGGATTTGTTTTTCATCACCAACATGTCGAGGTGAAAGATGTGCAGGTTCAGTGAGTCCTCTTGCGTTTTCACTGACATGTGGGGCCGCATGTGAGAAAATAGACGATGGGCTCCGTGCGTCCGCTGGCTGGCTGAGAAGAGAGATGGAGGAGGGCTGAGCACGGACTGCAGGAAATTGGTTCTACGTACCTCGATATAGTGGGGTGGCATGGGCCATTTCTCAGTAGCACTCACGTCTAGAAGTACGGCACACGCCACCCACACGAGTCCCATCGGACACCAATTTTGTTGGAGTCCGTGCTACAACCATCTCTTCTCCCTCCTATTTTCTCAGCCATCCAAAAAGATAATTACTGTAGTATCATATACTACTACATGGATTTGACGGAAAGATAAAAATACATACGGATCCATCAACGTTCAACGACATCCTCACGCCCTAGTGCGCCGGGTCACCAACCGACGTGTGAGGAGCAGCGGCGTTGGCGGCGAGCTCAACGTGCTTCTGAACAGTGCCGTCCAAGGTTGCCCTGCGCTCCAAGAAGGCCAGTGTCCTATCGTCCTCCTCTTGCATGTAGTAGTCCTTGTGGACGATTTGCGCATAGACGTGGGTGATTATGTCGATGGTGTCTTGCTGCGCCAGGCGCTGCGCGGCGAGCGCGACCTCGAGTTGGACATTCTCCGGCACGATGGCAGGCAGTCGCGGGGCCACCAGTGCGTCGAAGAGGTTGTTACCTGTCACACCCTAGTTAGTTCAAGCATTAGAGTGTGCATCATGTTTAAATTCCTCTTAAATTTGAAATGGGGAAGACAGAACCACCAACCCCCCCTGGAAACAACTAGGGTTTACTAAAATTATTTTTCAATGAACCTGAAATGCCCTTCTAAAAAGTTCACCCTCTTTTTCTTGGGTTAGAACCCCTGGCAAAATTGGTGCACAATTTTCTAGGTCAATAGAAGGTCATTGAATTAAATCATAAGTATTTGATTTTTGGCATTTAAATGCTATAAAATAATTTAAATGCTCAAATAATTCTGGAAATAAATGTTTGCTGTTGGAAATATTCTAAACAGAGCCCACAATTATTTTCAGGATTTTTGGAAATGTTTTAGTATTTTTAATAAAGCCCAACAGTTGCAGTTAAATAGAAAAACAGAAAAAAATCAAAAAAAAGAGAGAGAGGGAAGCCCACCTGGGCCTTACCTGTGCTGGCCCGGCCCACCTGGGTCGGCCCAGCTGACTGGCCTTGCTAGTCATCGTCCTCCTCCCGCCAGGAGGACAAGGAGCGTGTGGCCGGCGCCCGCGGCCACACGCCGGCCACCTCCTGCTTCTGCCGACGCCCTGGAGACGTCCAGGGATGCCACGCCGACCCCCACGTCCCCCTCTCATCCTCCCTCACTCCCCCCCTCGTCTCCCTCACCCTCTCCCGTGATGGCCGAGCACGATCCTCGCCGCCGTTCGCCATAGACGTCACCAGAGCCACCCCCTCGCCCCTCCGACAAGCCCAATAGCTCCGACTCGTCGCCCTGGATCTCTCCGCTGACCCACGCGACTCCAAACGCCGCCGAACGCCGTCTTCGCCCTCGTCTTCAACCTTGGGCACCCGAGCCATCTCCAGTCAATTCGGCGCCGCCAGGACCTCCCCGAGCTCGCTGACCCCCTCTCCGACCCCGCTGTGAGCTCCTCTTCCTCTTCCCCTAGCTCCCGTGCTCATTTGGCCTCTGTAGTCGCCACTTCCACCGCACCTGAAAGCTCCCCGCCGCCCGCCATGGCGCCGTTGTGGCTAGAGCCACAGTGGCTCGAAGGCAAGCACACTGTTGTGCTGAACGCAGCACCAGGAGCCCGTAGCCACCACCGGCTCCTTCTCCCGTGCACCGTAGCGTCGAACCCAACCTCGTCCGAACTCCGGCCGCCGCTGTCGAGCTCGCCGGCGTCGTTTCTGGCGTCCCCGTGTCCAACCACTTGAAACACTGGATGCGGCAGCTCCCTAGCTACGCGTAGCACATCTCCACCGGCGATTTGGTCACCTGAGGACCAAATCCGAAGGTCTCCACCGTCTCGGCCTCGCCGGCGACTCAACGCCGGCGGGATTAGCCCCGCTGACCAGGGGTTTGACCCCAGTTTGACTCCATCTGAGACACTAATGTGTGGGGTCGGCTTCTAACAAATTTAGATTAGTTTAAATTAGAGCTAATCACTCTGTTAGAGGTTATTGACGCCGTTAACTACCCCTCTCTCACTGACATGTGGGCCAGAGCCTAACTAACCCAGTTTAGTGCTAACTAAACACTAACCAACTCTGTTAGTTAGCTGAGAGACTGACAGAAGGAGCCCACCAGTCAGGTTTGACCTGGGCTGGCGCCTTTGACCCGCTGACGTCATAGTGACGCAGTGCTGACGCATTAATTCAATTTTTGGATTTATTCTTTAATAGGAAATTCCAGAAAATAATCAAAACTTCTAATAATCATAGAAAATCAACCATTCCTCCAAATGCAAAGATTTATATATGAAAAATGATCATAAAAATTCAATCTATCCATCTGTAATGGTTTCATGCATGAGAAAACAAGTTAACCTTGCTGTTTAAGCAGAATGAGGTAATGCACTAATAAAGCCATGTTTAATAAGCTAATAATTGAATCTTTGACTCAAATGAGTTCATCCCTTTCTATTTTAGCTTGCATTAGGCCAAGACACCTTCATCTTGCCATGTCATAGCATGCATCATATTGTTGCATATTGCCATGTGTTGATTATGTTTCGGTGTGTCTTTCGTGGTAGGTTCTGCCTCCGAGGATAACCCCGAGTATCTGTCTGAAGGGCAGTACCCTACTACCATTACAACAGGCAAGAAACCCATTGATCATTCCGATACAAAACCATGTTCTCGCTTCTGCTCTTGTTTACTGCATTAAGACAACGCGATTCAAACTGCACGGTAGTTGAACCCTTATCCTTTGCATGACCTGTCATTGCCACAGTAACTAGATGAAACCCACTAGCATGTGTAGGAGTTGATTGAGCCATGTATGTGATTCCTACCTTGCTATGCCTGCTATGCTTAGAGTTGTGTCAGGTCTGGTTCATCTGGGTGATGGGCTAGAGTGATACGATATGTCAGTAATGTGAGGAATGTGTTGAACATGTTTTGGTAAAGGTATCGATGAGAGGCCATGTAGGAGTACATGGTGGGTTGTTTCATTGAGACCGTCCATAAGAACTGAGATCTGTATGCGTGATTTAAGATTCAGCTACTACCACACATTGGGCCCTGAAATATGACCCCGCTCGACTTACTGACCCCTCTCGCTCTCTGTCCAGGAGTTGCAACTAGTTTCTGGTGTTTGTAGGATATGTGTTGGCGGCCGTGCGTAGCGCTGACCCTAGGGGTGGGCTATGATGTGGTAGATACACCATGGCCGGGTATGTCGGGCGCCCGTTTGGCGTCTCGGGACACTGTACACATCGTTTGGGGCCGTTGAGGACACCCCGGCCGGATTTCCTTGCAGATGGAACCTGAATAGGTGATAAACCTGGACTAGAGACTTGTGAGGTTAGTCAGGTCGTGGTCTACACCCACGTCGGTTTTCGTTGAAGTCTGTCGAGCACATGTCGTGTGCAGACGCTAAGTGGTGGAAACATGTGTGACGAAGTACACCCCTGCAGGGTATAAAACTATTCGAATAGACGCGTTAATGGATACTACTAAAAGTCTCAAGATAAGTGTGAGTACCAAGGATGGCCCTCTCATAGGATGACGAGGGAGGATCCTCGGTGGAGTATTGTGTTGGTGAGTAGTGGACTCGTGTGCGAAAAATATTTTACTGGTGGAGTTCCGTAGGATAGCTTAGCCAAGAGTCAAAGCTGGCTTGCTGCAATAACCCCACCACCTTCTTGAGAATAAGCATGTATAGTAGGTTCTGTTGTAAGACTTGCTGAGTACCCTTGTACTCATGTTTGCTTAATTACTGTTTTCAGACGACAACACCGCCCCCTCCGATGGGTTCTACGTAGACCTTGACGTCGACGAGTGACTAGCCACCCAGGTGGTGATCCTGGCCATGGAGGGCCCTATGTAGATAGACAGGGTTCGAGAAGCCTTCTTTCTTTCTAGTGTCTGTACTCAGACTAGTTGCTTCCGCATGTGCTTGTATGATTGTATGACTTGAGTGTCGGGTCATGTGACCCCTATCTGTATGAACATGTTATGTATGGCTCTCTGGAGCCTTTAAATAAAGTACTTGAGTTGTAGAGTTTTGTTGTGATGCCATGTTGTATGTACTCATATCGGGCATATTGTGTGTATGATTGAAATGCTTGGTATGAGTGGGATCCGACAATCTAGTTGTTTATCCTTGGCAGCCTTTCTTATGGGGACATGTAGTCTAGTGTTCCTCGAGCCATAATAGTCCGCTATAGCCTGGTTCACCGGAGTCCTACTAGCCCAGCACTACTGTTCAGGACACTTGACTGGCCGGCATGTGTTTCACTTTGTCCCTATGTCTGTCCCTTCAGGGAAATGTCACGCGGTGACTTCCGGAGTCCTGCCTAGCCTGCTACAGCCCGGGTTCCCCGGAGTCCTGTTAGCCCAGTGCTACAGCCCGAAATCACTCGTTGATGACCGACATGCTCGATGTGATTCATGTATGCCTGTCTCCATAGGTCTGTGCCGCTTTGGGTTCACGACTAGCCATGTCGGCCCGGGTTCTCTATCATATGGATGCTAGCGACACTATCATATGCGTGAGCCAAAAGGCGCAAACGGTCCCGTGCCATGGTAAGGCGACACCCGTGGGATACCGTGCGTGAGGCCGCAAAGTGATATGAGGTGTTACTGGCTAGATCGATGTGGCTTGGAATCGGGGTCCTGACAGCGTTGGTATCAGAGCCAGACTGCTTGTAGGTTCGTTGAGCAAAGCTGGTCGATGTCGAGTGTAGAAATGCTTTAGTTATATGTAGGGGAATTGATTGTGGGAGGGAACGTAAGGCTCTTTTACTGCTTTACCCTATGCCTCTGATCTGAGTCATTCTCTTCTCATTCAACGTGGGTTAAGGACTAGGCTCTCTTCTTCTATCAGGTTCACGTGTTACTAATCCGTAGTAGCTTATAGGATTGTTGTTACAAGCCCCAGTTCAGTTTCTACTATTTTAGTATGTTGCTAATTGGATCAGAACCTTGATATGATGTTGTTGAGTGGTATTGCAAACTGTTGTGGATGTCTCAAATCTTTTTCTGAGCATTTACAGCTGTTATGCTGTCCAATTTTCCCTAGAAATTCTGATGTCTTTGCATTCTGGTTGTGCTTTCAGATGGCCAACCGTGTTCAAAACCAAGTGGTTCACCTAACCCGGTGCCTCGACGTGCCCGGTCATACTGCTATGTTAGTCCGGGTAATGATCGAGACGGGTTACCGTTGGTATCCTGAATACACCGTCGAAGAGCAATTCCGAGACTTTAATCAAAGCCAATATTTTTGCACCGTCAGGATATTTCCTTCTTATCCTGGATCTACCGAGCCCCTTCACTGTTCCTATGGACTCGGGGTTACTGTTGAGATGGCTATGCAGGATGCTGCCTATTCCATGATGACCATCATGCGAGTCCGGACTGGCCTGCTTCGGAACACCGACTTTTGTTACATGCCAGCTTCACTTCCAGGAGCGCAAGGGTATCTTCAGGCTATCTATGCTGACTCCACTCAGGAGGACTCATTAACTTGTACCACTGCCGAGATGCTCGAAGATAAGGATCGAGAGAATCGGGCCTTGAGGCTGGAGCTTTTCAATACCCGTGCTGATCATTGGGCTACATTGACTCGGTTTGCACCTGCGGTGCAAGCTGGATGTATGGATACAAGGGATCTGTATCTTGTGAGATCTGCTTTGCCAGACATGGTGGATTGGCGTGAAGTGGGAGGCATCACCCCACCCCGTGGTCCTCGCAGGCCACCGTTTGTTGGTCCAACACCTCATCCTAGCCCTATGGTCCACAGGCTCCTCAGGATCGTCTGTTCCCGGATGGTCATGTTGAACTTCCAGGCTATGGAGGTGACTTGTATGAGGACTGCTACGGAGCTGTCTGAGTTAGTAGTAGTACCACTAGTATTGTAGTAGTTGTATCTCCACTGTCCTGCGTGACTTGTGGAATATGACTTTGTGTGTAATCAATTCCGGAGGTGTAGACAAATAATGTATAGGAGCTTGGGATGCCTCCGATGAGATGTAACGTCTTTCATCATAGTTGTACTGTAGCCTGGGCTTGTACTAAACTATGTGTGATGTGTATGACCATTGGTATATATATGGCAGTCTTATATTACCATGACATACGGATGAACATCTCTGCATTCCGTGTTATCCATTACATTCTGCACTTCCTTGCTAATTTGAGCCATCCTTATCTAAACCGTTGTCTTGTTTTCTCCTAGGATGGTCAAAACCCGCAGCAACCCTGCTGCCTCAGAGCAGGGGGAAGCCAGTGCAGCTAGGGGTGAAAATCTGTCTCACCCGCCTTCTCTGGCCGAAGTGATGCTGGAGGCAGAAAGAAACAACCGTGAGACTAACCGCCTGCTAGAGCGGATTGAGCAGAACACTGCACACCATCCGCGAAATGACTTGGTGTCAATCAATGACTTTATCAAGCTGTACCCACCAAAGTTTAACCATTCCGTCGAGCCCCTCGACGCGGATGATTGGCTTCGCAGCATCACCCACAAGCTACGTTCTGCCAACGTAGCCGAAGCCGACAAGGTTACTTACGCTGCCTACCATCTCGAAGGCCCTGCTAGCCTCTGGTGGGAAAATTTTGAAGCTATGCGCCCGGTCGGCCAAATTACTACTTGGGCTAAATTCAGTGAGGCTTTCCGTGAGCATCACATTCCGGAAGGTCTCATGGATCGCAAGAGGGAGGAGTTCTGCAACTTCACCCAAGGAAGACTGACTGTGGATGCTTATAGTTGTGAATTTGGGAATCTGGCACGTTATGCCCCTGAAGAGGTATCTACTGACGCTAAGAAGCAGGCAAGGTTCCGCAAGGGACTTAGCCCTGAGCTTCGCCACGATCTTCGTCTGCACGAGTGCACCTCCTTTCAGAAGTTGGTCAATAAAGCCATCAGTGCTGAGATAGGCCAGACTGATTATGACGCTTCACGCAAGCACTCCCGTGATTTTGGCTCTTCATCCGGCTCTGGAGCTCAGAAGCGCCGGGTGTGGATCCCAAGCACGGCACTGCCACCCAGGTTCATTCCGAGGCCATCTTTTGAGGCGCCTCGTCCTAACCAGCAATTTGCACCGCCCAAGCGCTATGGTGGCCCCGCTGCTAACGCTGCTCCACGCCCCAATATGGTGACATGCTTTAAGTGTGGAGAGCCGGGTCACTATAGTCGAGAGTGTCCCTAGAACAACAACCCCAATCAAACTGGAAAGTCCGTTGGCCGTGGTAAGCCCGCGGGAAAAACATTCTACGCCAAGCCGGCCACCACTGCACGTGGCCATGTCAACTATGTTTCAGACGAGGAGGCTCATGAGGATCCTAACGTCGTCCTTGGTACGCTCCTTGTTAACTGCCATCCGGCATCTGTTCTTTTCGATACTGGAGCATCTCATTCATTCATATCCGAGAACTATGCTCGATTGCATAACACGACATTCTGTGACATGCCCTCTACCATGGAAATTCAAACCCCTGGCTCTAGATGGCAAACTTCTAGAGTAAGCCATGGGAACGAAATTCTTGTCGATAGACTTGTCTTCCTTGCATCCTTAATAGCTCTCAAGTCCTCAGACATAAACATCATCTTGGGTATGGACTGGATGTCAGCTCATTATGCTAAGATCGATTGTGCCACTAGAACCGTTCAACTTACTCACCCATCGGGCAAGACAGTCAATGTCTTAACCCGAGTGGCCAAGCGCCAACTTTACTCCCTAAATGCCAACCCCCTTCCAGACCTTGAGGATGTTCCAGTAGTCCGAGACTTTCCGGATGTCTTTCCATAAGAACTGCCAGGTGTTCCACCTGACAGGGATGTTGAGTTTGTGATAGACCTTGTTCCAGGAACCGTTCCAATTTCTACAAGACCCTACAAGATGGCACCCTTAGAACTAGCCGAGCTTAAGAACCAACTCGATGAGTCCTTGAAAAAGGGTTTCATCCGTCCTAGTTCCTCTCCTTGGGCTTGCCCCGTCCTCTTCGTTAAGAAGAAGGATGGAACGGATCGAATGGTTGTCGATTACCGACCTGTCAACTTGGTCACCATCAAGAACAAATACCCGCTTCCCAGGATCAATGATCTGTATGATCAGCTCGCTGGATCCTCAATCTTTTCCAAGATGGATTTGAGGTTGGGCTACCATCAAATCAAAATCAGAAACGGGGACATTCCCAAAACGGCCTTTGTTACTCGTTATGGCCAATACGAGTACACCATTATGTCCTTCGGTTTAACAAATGCCCCAGCTACCTTCTCTCGGTTAATGAACTCGGTCTTCATGGAGTACTTGGATAAATTCGTCGTAGTATACCTTGATGACATACTCATCTACTCCAAGAATGAAGAGGAACATGCTGAACATCTAAGGCTGGTATTGATGAAACTTCGAAAGCATCGCCTTTATGCCAAATTCTCCAAGTGTGAATTTTGGTTGCCAGAAGTGACCTATCTAGGCCATGTAATCTCTGGCAAGGGTATTGTTGTCAATCCCGAGCGAGTTCAATCCGTCCTTGATTGGACTCCACCTGAGACGGTTAAGCAAGTTCGGAGCTTCCTTGGCTTAGCGAGCTATTGCCGCCGCTTCATCGAGAATTTCTCCAAGGTTGCTAAACCTCTAACTGAACTCCTCAATAAAGATAAAAGGTTCGAGTGGACTCCACAGTGCGAGTTCATCTTTCAGGAACTGAAAAGACGCTTGACATCTGCTCCTGTACTGGTACCACCAGACTTCTCCAAGGACTTTATTATCTATTGTGACGCCTCGCGACAAGGACTAGGTTGCATACTCATGCAAGATCGTCAGGTAATTGCCTATGCTTCACGGCAATTACACCCACATGAGGAAAATTATCCCACACATGATCTAGAGCTTGCAGTTGTAGTCCATGCACTTAAAACTTGGCGACATTACCTTCTCGGTAATCATTGCGAGATCTTCACCGATCACCAAAGTTTGAAATATATCTTCACCCAACCAGATTTGAATCTCAGGCAAAGACGTTGTGTTGAGTTGATCTCGGATTACGACTTAGGAATAACTTACACCCCGGGCAAAGCCAATGTCATGGCTGATGTGCTAAGCCGTAAGTCCTATTGTAACAACCTGATGTTACAACAAAGTCAACCACTTCTCCATGAGGAATTTCGTAAGCTTAATCTTCACATTGTTCCTCGAGGATTCCTATCCACCCTGGTGGCGAAACCTACCCTTATGGATCAAATCATAGCTGCCCAGAAGCGTGATAAGGGCATATCCCGGATTAGGGAAAACATTGCTAGCGGAGTTGCTAAATGTTTTTCCATGGATAAGCGGGGTGCTGTCTTCTTCGAGAACCGTTTGGTGGTTCCCAAGAAACAAAATCTACGCCAGTTGATCCTTAAGGAAGCTCATGAATCCCCTCTCACCATTCATCCCGGTAGTACTAAAATGTATCAAGACCTACGCCAGAGGTTTTGGTGGACTAGGATGAAGAGAGAAATCACTCAATACATTGCTAATTGCGACGTTTGTCGTCGTGTTAAAGCAGAGCATCAACGGCCTGCCGGCACCCTTCAACCGTTGGCTATTCCTGAATGGAAATGGGATAAAATCAGTATGGATTTCATCACTGGGTTTCCCAGGACCAAGAGAGGGAATAATGCCATCTTCGTCGTAATTGACTGACTTTCTAAAGTAGCCCACTTTCTACCTATTCGTGAGAGTATCACCGCTAGCCAGCTAGCCGAATTATACATCTCCTGAATAGTGTCTCTTCATGGTGTCCCATTGGAAATTAACTCAGACCGTGGGAGTCTCTTCACCTCTCGATTTTGGGAAAGTTTCCAAAATGCTATGGGAACTCATCTCTCTTTTAGTACCGCCTTCCATCCTCAATCAAGTGGTCAAGTAGAACGAGTTAATCAAATTCTGGAAGATATGCTCCGAGCTTCTGTTATCTCGTTCGGAATGAGTTGGGAGAAATGCCCTCCATTCGCGGAGTTTGCCTATAACAATAGTTATCAAGCCAGCTTGGGCAAGGCTCCTTTCGAATTTCTCTATGGACGAAAATGTCGAACGCCTCTTAACTGGTCAGAAACCGGGGAAAGATAACTCTTTGGCCCGGATATGATTCAGGAAGCAGAAGAGCAGGTTCGCGTTATTCGTGAGAAATTGAAAACAGCCCAATCTCGTCAAAAGAGTCAATATGATCGTAAACATAAGCCTATGACTTATGAAGTCGACGAGAAGGCTTACCTTCGGGTTACTCCGTTAAAGGGAACCCATCGTTTCGGTATCAAAGGCAAATTGGCTCCTCGTTACATTGGACCCTTTCGCATTCTTGCCAAACGAGGAGAAGTTGCCTACCAATTGGAACTACCTTTGCATCTTTCCAGAGTTCACGATGTCTTCCACGTTTCACAACTCAGGCGTTGCTTCGCAGATCCTATCCGTGGAGCGGACCACGAAACACTTGATCTACAAGATAACCTCTCATATCGGGAATATCCCGTTCGTATCCTTGATCAAGCCGAGCGTACCACTCGACGTCATAATATCAAGTTTCTCAAGGTTCAATGGTCACACCATTCCGAGAAAGAAGCCACTTGGGAAAGGGAGGATCGTCTTTGACTCGAGTACCCCACCTTCTTCCCGGAGGATCCTAAATCTCGGGATGAGATTCTTTTGAGTGGGGGTGAGTTGTCACAGCCTAGTTAGTTCAAGCATTAGAGTGTGCATCATGTTTAAATTCCTCTTAAATTTGAAATGGGGAAGACAGAACCCCCAACCCCCTTGGAAACAACTAGGGTTTACTAAAATTATTTTTCAATGAACCTGAAATGCCCTTCTAAAAAGTTCACCCTCTTTGTCTTGGGTTAGAACCCCTGGCAAAATTGGTGCACAATTTTCTAGGTCAATAGAAGGTCATTGAATTAAATCATAAGTATTTGATTTTGGGCATTTAAATGCTATAAAATAATTTAAATGCTCAAATAATTCTGGAAATAAATGTTTGCTGTTGGAAATATTCTAAACAGAGCCCACAATTATTTTCAAGATTTTTGGAAATGTTTTAGTATTTTTAATAAAGCCCAACAGTTATAGTTAAATAGAAAAACAGAAACAAATCAAAAAAAAGAGAGAGAGGGAAGCCCACCTGGGCCTTACCTGTGCTGGCCCAGCCCACCTGGCTCGGCCCAGCTGACTGGCCTTGCCAGTCGTCGTCCTCCTCCCGCCAGGAGGACGAGGAGCGCGTGGCCGGCGCCCGCGGTCACACGCCGGCCACCTCCTGCTTATGCCTACGCCCTGGAGACGTCCAGGGATGCCATGCCGACCCCCACGTCCCCCTCTCATCCTCCCTCACTCTCCCCCTCGTCTCCCTCACCCTCTCCCGCGATGGCCGAGCGCGATCCTCGCCGCCGTTCGCCGTAGACGTCACTAGAGCCACCCCCTCGCCCCTCCGACAAGCCAAATAGCTCCGCCTCGTCGCCCTGGACCTCTTCGCTGACCCACGCGACTCCAAACGCCGCCGAACACCGTCTTCGCCCTCGTCTTCAACCTCGGGCACCCGAGCCGTCTCCGGTCGATTCGGCGCCGCCAGGACCTCCCCGAGCTCGCTGACCCCCTCTCCGACTCCGCTGTGAGCTCCTCTTCCTCTTCCCCTAGCTCCCGTGCTCGTTTGGCCTCTGTAGTCGCCACTTCCACCGCACCCGAAAGCTCCCCGCCGCCGGCCATGGCGCCGTCGTGGCTAGAGCCACAGTAGCTCGAAGCCAAGCTCACCGTTGTGCTCAGCACAGCACCAGGAGCCCGTAGCCACCACCAGCTCCTTCTCCCGTGCACCGTAGCGTCGAACCCAACCCCGTCCGAACTCCGACCGCCGCTGTCGAGCTCGCCGTCGTCGTTTCCGGCGTCCCCGTGTCCAACCACTTGCACCACTGGATGCGGCAGCTCCCCAGCTACGCGTAGAACGTCTCCACTGGCGATTTGGTCACCGGAGGACCAAATCCGAAGCTCTCCGCCGTCTCAGCCTCGCCGGCGACTCAACGCCGGCGGGATTAGCCCCGCTGACCAGGGGTTTGACCCCAGTTTGACTCCATCTGAGACACTAATGTGTGGGGCCGGCTTCTATCTAATTTAGATTAGTTTAAATTAGAGCTAATCACTCTGTTAGAGGTTAATGACGCCGTTAACTACCCCTCTCTCACTGACATGTGGGCCCAGAGCCTAACTAACCCAGTTTAGTGCTAACTAAACACTAACCAACTCTATTAGTTAGCTGAGAGACTGACAGAAGGGGCCCACCAGTCAGGTTTGACCTGGGCTGGCGCCTTTGACCCGCTGATGTCACAGTGACGCAGTGCTAACGCATTAATTCAATTTCTAGATTTATTCTTTAATAGGCAATTCCTGAAAATAATCAAAACTTCTAAAAATCATAGAAAATCAACCATAGCTCCAAATGCAAAGATTTATATATGAAAAATGATCAGAAAAATTCAACCTATCCATCTGTAATGGTTTCATGCATGACAAAACAAGTTAACCTTGCTGTTTAAGCTGAATGAGGTAATGCACTAATAAAGCCATGTTTAATAAGCTAATAATTGAATCTTTGACTCAAATGAGTTCATCCCTTTCTGTTTTATCTTGCATTAGGCCAAGACACCTTCATCTTGCCATGTCATAGCATGCATCATATTGTTGCATATTGCCATGTGTTGATTATGTTTCGGTGTGTCTTTCGTGGTAGGTTCTGCCTCCGAGCATAACCCCGAGTATCCGTCTGAAGGGCAGTACCCTACTACCACTACAACAGGCAAGCAACCCATTGATCATTCCGATACAAAACCATGTTCTCGCTTCTGCTCTTGTTTACTGCATTAAGACAACGCGATTCAAACTGCTGTGTGTTACGGTAGTTGAACCCTTATCCTTTGCATGACCTGTCATTGCCACAGTAACTAGATGAAACCCACTAGCATGTGTAGGAGTTGATTGAGCAATGTATGTGATTCCTACCTTGCTATGCCTGCTATCCTTAGAGTTGTGTTAGGTCTGGTTCATCTGGGTGATAGGCTAGAGTGATATGATATGTCGGTAATGTGAGGAATGTGTTGAACATGTTTTGGTAAAGGTATCGATGAGAGGCCATGTAGGAGTACATGGTGGGTTGTTTCATTGAGACCGTCCATAAGAACTGAGATCTGTATGCGTGATTTAAGATTCAGCTACTACCACACATTGGGCCCTGAAATATGACCCCGCTCGACTTACTGACCCCTCTCGCTCTCTGTCCAGGAGTTGCAACTAGTTTCTGGTGTTTGTAGGATATGTGTTGGCGGCCATGCGTAGCGCTGACCCGAGGGGTGGGCTATGATGCGGTAGATACACCGTGGCCGGGTATGCCGGGCGCCCGTTTGGCGTCTCGGGACTCTGTACACATCGTTTGGGGCCATTGAGGACACCCCGACCGGATTTCCTTGCGGATGGAACCTGAATAGGCGATAAACCTGGAATAGAGACTTGTGAGGTTAGTCAAGTCGTGGTCTACACCCACGTCGGTTTTCGCTTGAAGTCTGCCGAGCACATGTCGTGTGCAGACGCTAAGTGGTGGAAACATGTGTGACGAAGTACACCCCTGCAGGGTATAAAACTATTCGAATAGCCGCATCCGCGGTAAAGGACTACTTGGTTGCCTATACAGTTCATAGACAAGTTAATGGATACTACTAAAAGACTCAAGATAAGTGTGAGTACCGAGGATGGCCCTCTCGTAGGATGACGAGGGAGGATCCTCGGTGGAGTATTGTGTTGGTGAGTAGTGGACTCGTGTGCGAAAACTATTTTACTGGTGGAGTTCCGTAGGATAGCTTAGCCAAGAGTCAGAGCTGGCTTGCTACAATAACCCCACCACCTTCTTGAGAATAAGCATGTATAGTAGGTTCTGTTGTAAGACTTGCTGAGTACCCTTGTACTCATGTTTGCTTAATTACTGTTTTCAGATGACAACACCGCCCCCTCCGATGGGTTCTATGTAGACCTTGACGTCGACGAGTGACTAGCCACCGAGGTGGTGATCCTGGCCATGGAGGGCCTTATGTAGATAGACAGGCTTCGAGAAGCCTTCTTTCTTTCTAGTGTCTGTACTCAGACTAGTTGCTTCCGCATGTGCTTGTATGATTGTATGACTTGAGTGTCGGGTCATGTGACCCCTATCTGTATGAACATGTTATGTATGGCTCTCTGGAGCCTTTAAATAAAGTACTTGAGTTGTAGAGTTTTGTTGTGATGCCATGTTGTATGTACTCATATCGGGCATATTGTGTGTATGATTGAAATGCTTCGTATGAGTGGGATCCGACAATCTAGTTGTTTATCTTTGGCAGCCTTTCTTATGGGGAAATGTAGTCTAGTGTTCCTTGAGCCATAGTAGTCCGCTATAGCCCGGTTCACCGGAGTCCTGCTAGCCCAGCACTACTGTTCAGGACACTTGATTGGCCGGCATGTGTTTCACTTCGTTCCTATGTCTGTCCCTTCGGGGAAATGTCACGCGGTGACTTCCGGAGTCCTGCCTAGCCTGCTACAGCCCGGGTTCCCCGGAGTCCTGTTAGCCCAGTGCTACAGCCCGGAATCACTCGCTGATGACCGACATGCTCGATGTGATTCATGTATGCCTGTCTCCATAGGTCTATGCCGCTTTGGGTTCACGACTAGCCATGTTGGCCCGGGTTCTCTGTCATATGGATGCTAGCGACACTATCATATACGTGAGCCAAAAGGCGCAAACGGTCCCGGGCCATGGTAAGGCGACACCCATGGGATACCGTGTGTGAGTCCGCAAAGTGATATGAGGTGTTACCGGCTAGATCGATGTGGCTTGGAATCGGGGTCCTGACATTACCATAGTGGTCGTTGAGGGTGGCGGGCATCGCAGAGCCTGGGCGTGTCGGCTGGAGGCTTACATCAAAGTCGTCGCAAGCTTCTTGACGATGGTGAACTTGTCGAGGAAACCGACGAGGACCTCGTCGAACAAGGAGACGAAGCTGTTGTCCAAGCGGCCCCTCGCCCTAGCGGCCTCAAGCAATACTACCTGGAGACGTTCCTCGGTGTCGGGCCGCAAGCTGGCGTCGTGGACCATCTGGCACAGCCGGCTGATGCTCGCGCTCATTGCCTCCATGGGTCTACCGTAGCTTCTAGTCAACTATTCTTGCGATTCGAGTGATCACTCAGCCCTTGGTTAGCGTGCATAGGTGCGTAGGATTTCGTACTACTCCTCGGCCCTCTACTGCACCTGCCTTTGGCTGTATGGTAGATGGGCCAGCCACCCCCTGGGGCCACGTGTCATTCACCCAAAGGCAGTTGCCGTAAGTCAATGAAGCTGCGTCCCCCTCCGTGCCGGTGCAGTATAGTCATCTCACCGGACCTCTAGTTGGGGATAAACGAGAGAAGTTTGATGTTTACTGGTTTATTGGTCCCCTTTGCATTTTGCGCCAAGTTTTGACCTTTGATTTAACTATTAAATGTTAATGCATGTAAACAAAAATGTTGTGTAAGTCACCTTACGAAAACCAAATAATCCCAAAATACTTAGGCACGGTGCGTTAACTCCCTCCTTGTTTCTTATTTCGTGACATATCAACCAATGAGAGATGTGGGCCGTGCATGCTTTCAATGACTTGAGACTACCAAAAATGACATGAGTGTTTAGTTCATTGCATGTAATCCTATTAGTACTCTAGTTAGGAGTAGCAAAAAAACATTAAGTTCTCTCGCCGATAGGAATAAAACACCATGTATTTATTTACAGAGGGAGTAGTACATTTTTGGTGACATGCATTACTAGATATTGCTAGTCAAATACTAAAATCCAGATGGACGTGGTAGTACTCCTAAATCCAGACGGTGGTGCTACTAGTACTAGTAGTAGTACTACCAATGTAGTAGTAGGAGTACTAGCAATGCACTATCCGTTGGTCAAATTATTACGTGCTGCTCCTCACAGTGAAGTGACAAGACCCTGCGCCGGAGATGACACCTGAGTATAGGCGCCGTGTTCGGCATACCATAGTCAGCCTCACCGTCAGCAGTCACTATCATCATGGCTGTAGAGCTAGCCTGCTTACAACTAGCCCTGTTTGACATAATTTCCCGTGCGTAGATGCCCGTGCATTGCACGGAACACCAACATTGGGGGTGGACGGCTCCGGCAGCGGCCATCGCGCCAGATTTTTCCACGGCCTTCTACTCCTAGATGTGGTGGGGAGGAGATGAGGCTGATTGTGAGAGACAAGGAGTTGTTTGTAAATACGGAACAAGTGCGGGAATCTTTTTGCAAAAATGGAGAAGCTTGGCTTGTATGCGTCAGATCTAGATCCGACGGCAATTGGTGAAAGATGGGAGGCACAACATCATCACCAACTCAGGACCTGTTTGATTCGCAGGGTTTTGAAAATGCAGGAATAGGTCACGCTGTGCGTTCGGTTTATTCGGTTTACATGGTTCGATTTATACGGTTTTTCAGTTTGTACAGTATTAATACTTCGGTAAATATGATATGAAATTAAAATACGGTTCGGTTTCGGTATATACCAAATTATTTCGGTATGGTTTCGGTATATACCATAAAAACCAAAGTTCACGCGAATTTGGAAATGACGTAATAATAATTAGCAAATTTATGACTCAAAACACATACATGCATATATGACTATATATAAGTAGTATATGACTATATATAAGTATATATGCATGCATTTTGAAAATAGAAAAATGACTATGTTACAAGAAAAAATTACGTGCTTAGTAGTGCATTTGACTCATGTACAAGAAAAATGACAACTTGTATGGTTGTTCATCTCAAGAAATATAAATTTATTTTTTACTTCGGTTTATTCGGTTAACCGTTTGGTTTTCCGGTACGAAAAGTTCATACCATACCAAAACTAGAAACCATAAAAACCATAAAATTGGTTCTTTTCGGTTTATTTCGGTATGGTTTTTCGGTTCGGTTTTTAAATGCATAGAGTGAGGAATAGGACACGACAATATTACAAGTTTCAAACTGATATTACAAATGTTAGGAGTAATGCTGCACCTACGAAGAGGGAATTACTAGGAAGTTTACGTAAGAACTTTCTTTACTTTAGGTGGATGCAGCATTATCATACAAACTAAAATCCACCGCCCTGACAAGTCACTAATGGGCAAATAAGTTTTCGAGTCTCTGGCCACTTGATGTTTCAAAAACAAATTCAGCTTCTGCGGAGAAATGAGCTCCACCGTGTACCCGCGCTGGTGTGGCTGGGCACGAAGCGTGAGTACGTGCCCGGTGCACCTACTCTCTTCTTGTATACGTACACCACCTACTTGGGGTTGTGTGAGAGAGATACAAACCTAGAGAGATATAGTGTGTGGGTTCTTGAGATTTTTTTGTGGGGGGGTCAATCAAAAAATTTAACATATGCAATGTGTGTGAAATAGAGTCCTGGATATAACATATATATAGAGGGGGCGATCCACGTGAAGAGAGTGGAGGTTTCATCGGCTTGAGGTGTCCATAGAATCGAAGAGAGGGATGATGTGTGTGTGTGTGTGCGCGCGCGATCAATGAAGAGTGCCATCGAATTTGTGTGTTCCCACGTCAAAGATATAGAGTGGCTGGCCTACTGGAACGTGAGATGGAACATGTGCAGTTTGTCTATGTGGCATGGATACCTACCTGCAGTGCTCGACTATCGGTGTGTGGTGGGGGAAGAGGGAGGCCCAATTAACTATAGAGGTACAATGGCTGGTATATGTGTGGAGGAGTTGAGAGGCCTACCTCATGTATTAAGGAGATCGATCTGCCTCATGTATTAAGGGAGATCGTTCGGCATCCATGCATATGTGCAGGAGATGAATAAGGTTGGGAGAGAGACAGAGCTAGAGTGTTGGAGGGGGTGGTAGTGGAGTTGCTTCTAACAAATGGTGGGATAGGCTTGCTAGACAAACGGAGGGCACGCCCGTAATATCAATAAGAGAGGAGATGGCTGCTTGTTGTCTGTGCACGTGCGTGTGAGAGAAGGGTCAGGAGGCATGCAAGAATGATGAGGGGGGACGATGTGGCTGTGGTAAGCAGACGTAACTACGTAGGAAGATCAATCTCCCTTTGTAAGAAAAAGGAGAGACATAACTTGTGAGGTACGTCGATCGATGGGGGGTAGTTAAAGTCGATCTAGGTATATGTTGGGAGATTGATCGGTATACATGCATGTGTGTGTTAGAAGCAAATGAGGCACAAGGAGAAGGATAGAGAGAGAGGGATGCATGTAGGAGGTGGTACGAGAGGCATACTATATCAAGGGGGAGGAGTGTGCGAGTACGAGAATGATGAAAAGAGTGGTGGGAGTGAGGCATGGACGGTGACAAGAGAAGAGGGGAAGCTTGTGTTTGTTCTAGGCACACCTGGCTAGAGAGGCATATCGATCAATGTGTGCCATAGAGAAGGAGCTGGGGGGCCTACACACACCGTGGGTGAACGACCTAAAGTGAAAAGACGAATTTGCGCGATGGAGCTAGAGAATGCTGAGGGAGGGTGAGAGGGATGCGGGCGTGTGCATGCACAAGAGAAAGTTAGCGCTAGCTACAAAGATAAGAGGGTTGTGTGGGTGTAAAAGACAAATAGAGATCATATATACTTCATTATAAAAAGCGAATTCAGATATTTGAAGAATTTATCATAGTGTTTCAAACTGACGGATGTGTGAATATATATATAACGGTGATACACATGGTGTGGTTATGAACATGGTATACTACATTTAATATGTTTTATCTCTACTCTTATAAAAAACGGAGTTGTTGATGATGGTGTGACTGCCATCCTGCATTATAGGCCGTCTAATTTATAACTGGCGGATAGCAAGGAAACTGTGATGGTTGAAGTTGGCAACAATCATGATTGTGGATTCTTATTGAAATAGAGAAACGAATTCAAATTTAGTTCGAATTGCAGCGGTAGTATAGACATTTGGAATGCACTAAAATGTTGGTATGAGTAGGTTACATGCATTATACAGGAAGCGAAAAAATTTAATCGGACATAACATGGATTCATACTCCCTCCTTCCATCTATATAGGGCGTAATGAGATTTTTAGGACCGCCTTTGACTATTGACAAGATTAATAGTACATGACATGCACAATGTGAAAATTATATCATTGAAAGAACCTTTCCTAGATGAATTTAACGGTGTGCTTTGTGTAAGTTGCATGTCATATATCATTGCTCTAATATTTGGTCAAAGTTAGCATCGAAAAACGCATTAGGCCCTATATAGATGGAAGGAGGGAGTAGCTTTGAATAGCATTTGTATAGTAAAATGGGGCAAGACTCTCTCTTTGTGTGGTGTGAATAGTTTTATTTTTTCGTTTTCTTTTTGGTTGAGGGAAGTGCGAATTGATTTGGTACGTACAAGTACAATATTACTACACGTTAGGCTTGTCCCTAAAATTCAACCCGCGTCTTGTTATATCCCGAAAATTCAGATATCGTGCTCCCAAAACTGGCGCCTTCACAACCCGCGCCTTGCTATCCCGAAATTACAACACGCGCGAAAATACCCTCCAGCTGCCAAATCCCGACACGCGAAATCGCCCTTCTAACCCTGAGACGAAAGGGCCGCTAGTTCAAATTGGTGGGGGGTACTTTTGTAACACACCCTACATTTTGGACAAGTGCGTTCCTAAGTCATGCTTCACCCCCTCCCATCGCCCCCTTTTCGCCATTCGAAATCCCAGGCCGCCATAACCTCTTCGCTCTAGCCGCGAAACCCCACCCTCATCTGTCCGCCACATCACCGCTGCCCAGCGGGAGCCTCTTCCCCGACGACGTCGTCCAGCGCAATAGCTCGACGTCCCTTGTCCACCTCCCCGGATGAGGATCCGTCTTCCATCTCGCCGTCCCTTCGGTTCAGCCGCCTCGTCCTCCACCTCCAAGGAGCTGCTCCGTCGATCACCTCGTCTATCGCGGCTGTTCCATCCCCACAGCGCCGCCTTAACCTGCTCCACCAGAACTGCAGCATCCTCACCGACTCCTCGGACGAAGCCCAGGCCTACTCGGCGCCACCAAAGAGGTTGTACACTCATCGCATCACACCTTCTCCTTAACTCAACCTCCCGGCGCCGACGTTGCTCCATCCCGCACCCCCATGGAGCGACTACCTTGAAGCCGGCACCGCGGGCGACATCTCCATGGTGGCTCTCCCTAGTGCGAGGCCCCTTCGGCGGCGGCGTCCATACCAGCCGGATCTGCTGCTGCTGCTCCAGCTCTCGCTCGATCGCTCGCTCGCCCAGCTGCTGCTACTGCTCTCCCCCTCGCTCATGCTGCTGCTCTGCTCTGATTAAGCCACACTTCAGTCGACTGAATCGACTTTTGGGTCAGTCGATTTTAGTGGTTGGGGGGGGGGCTTGCCGGAGTTAAGGAAGAACCACTTGCAGCGGGGATGGGGGCTCGCCGAAGAGGTACCCCACTATCTATCTTAGGGTTCAGGGTGGGGGGCGGGGTCCTAGAGGGCTGGCCGGGGCAGCGATGGCGAGATGTTTCAGGGCAGCGAGGCGGCGCTGGGGCCGGCAGTTCGGCCGGTGGTGGCTGGCAGCTCAGGGGGGGTGCAGGTTGAAGATGAACTGCAGGCCCTCCCTAAACTACATGTCAAGTGCCTCTCTGCTACCATTGCGTTCAGTTTCGACAGTAGCATTCAGATTCCACAGTAAATTTCAGTTTCGACGGTTAAGTTCAGAGTCAACAGTTTTTACCTCATCTGTTGTAGTCCGATGGTTTTTGGTGATGTTAATTTTACATCCATTTTACATCATCTATTGGAGATGCTATTAGAATCCCACTTGAGATTGACGATATCTGTCTTGTGCTGCTTCAGCCTTGACGTCTTACGGCTCACCACTCCTATTCTGTTTTGAGGCCGATTCGGACGCCGCTGACCACTCCTATTTACCCCCCCAAGGTGTTTGCTCTACCTTGACATGATGATGTTAGTCATATCATGCATATGTTGCCTTGCAGTGCCTACTTTTAACATCATATATGTCATCTGCTTAGTTTAGACATGTTCTGTAATCCCACCTGTTTAGTTTCTATATCATATATGGGAATTATGCAGTCTCATGTCTTTTAGCCAGCCATAATATATGTGAAATGTGCAATGCCATCCTGTTTAACCAGGCATCCTATATTTGAATGATATCTTGCCCATCCTTTTCTTCATTACATTTCCATTTCTCGACAACGTTTGTACATTAAACTACTCTTCCTATGAATCAGCCATTTGGGTGGGAGATGGAAAAATCTGGAGTGAAAACAAGGCCTTCAGAGCAGACAGTGCTACCTTTCGAAGCAGATCTCTTGTTGGGTCCCGATAGCTCCTTAGAGATGGATTCAGAGACAGAGGACCAGTCCTATTCCCCCACTGAGGTGTATGCTCTAACTTGGCACGGTTATACTTCTCATATCATGCATACGGTGTCTTGCATTGCATAGTTTAGACATCATATACACAATATTCAACACCATGTTCTTAGTTCAAACATCATATCGAATGCCCTGTGTTTAGCATATAAATCACATATGTGAATTAAATGATGTGATCCTGATTACTTAGATAACATGTAGGTGAATTATGTCATGCGATCCTGTTTAGTTATTCATCATATCTTTGAATTATGTTATGCTATGCTATCCAGTTTAGATAGACATCATATATGTGAAATTATGTCATGCTATCTGTTTTAGTTAAACAATATACATGTCAACTATTTCATGCCCTCTTTTTTCCACACTATCTATTGCATCTGTCTCTCATACAATGTCTGTACATTCAACTATGTTTCCTGTTTATCAGCCATTTGAATTGGAGCGGGTGATGCCAGTATCAAGCGGACTGAAAACATGATCTTCAAATAAAACAGTGCTACCTCTTGGTAGAGATAGCACCCCAGTTGTACATGCACAAGAACCAGCCCTACCACACATAACCCAAACTCTCGCAGATTGTACCCCTACTACGATGGACAAAGAACCAGCTTCACCCAATCTAACCCCAACCCCAGCCAATAGTAACCCAGTTCCTGTTGACACAGCACCATCTCCACCACAGAGCTCCCAAAAAAGAGCAATTAGTAAGGCAGCTCCAGTGCCCATAGGGCCAGTACTATCACGGCGAACCCCAACTCCACCAGTTAGTACGCCTATTCCTGTGGAGGAAGCACAACCAACTAGTCGTAGTTTAGCATCTATCACATTTGATGTTGTTAAATCGTATGTGCGTATCTTCCCATCTTTGAAATATTATACTAAAGATGAAGGAAAATGCCAGTTGCAGGTGTTTGTCCAGGAGTTATGTGTAAGTAATGTTATTCATGGCAATTACTTTGCTTCGTCCCATACATCCTACCTCCATGATGGTTATAATACATCAAATTTTCCCATTTTTCTCTATAGAGAAGGACCGATTTGGAAACTCAAGATGAGGTAACCTGTGCTAATACCTCTGCTATCTTCAAGAATGCTTGGTGGCAGTATCAGAATTACCTGAAGAAAACTTACTTCACTGGCAAAGAAACTCATCAAATTCCCTTACGTTCTCCTGAGACACATTTACTAGACGATGACTAGGAACGCCTTGTTCTGTACTGGTCCCGAACCAAGAATGTGGTAAGGTCTATGAGCTCATTTTCTATTTTTAAGTATTATATTCTTGCGTCTTACTGTACTCTGTTCATGTAGAACAACTGTTCTAATTTAAGATTCCATTGCTACCATAGGACATAGATATATGTTTGTTTGATGATTTTATTATGTACTAGTACTTGGCAATAGAATACTTGGTAGTTTAATCCTGTCCACCTTACTAGTGAACTGGTTCACCGAAATGAGTTTCATATACTAGTACATGCTAAACTTGTTATGTGTCTGCTTGTTTATTCTTTTAGAATGCTGACATAATATTGGGGAAGAGTGCCTTATTAAGCAATGGTAAAGGAAGTAATGCAGATAAGGTTCAGGATAGTGACACATCCTGTCTTGGTTTAGTGTTGGAGTTGCTGGCCACTACCGCTTGCACAAGCTATTCAAACTCATTGTCTGAATCAGTTCGGTTTCTTGAGTCTCAACTACAAGCTGAAAGACATCGATCAGCTGTGCTGCGACAAGAAGCGGAAGGACTGCGGAAGTCCCTGGAGCATTCAGATGCATACTTTCTGGTGCAACAGCAAGCGTTGGAGGATTTTAGCGCCAAACAGGACAAAGCTAATCAGCTTGCTAAGCTTATTGCCAGCATGGTGGATACCCAGGATAACATTTCTTGAGCTCTTCTGAAGTTGTTTCAGTTATGCTCTTGTTTTGCTGCTGTGTTTATTTGCACTGGTGGCCAATTTTGACGGCCAGTGTATATGATATGCTTCTTTGTTCCCTATATTTGCACTGGTGATGAACTTTGATGCCTAATGGATGTAATATGTGTAATAGTCGTGATAGCCTAGCGTTAGTTGCTTGCTTATTTATTTCCTTGTTGTCTTGTTTATTTGTTTGCTTGCAGTCATTGCAGTTCTTTTTCCGCGGTTAAAAAGTGGCTGCAATAACCTAATTTTTAAAACTAGGCAACAATAACCATGGGCTAATATTTACTGTAGTGACACTGGGCCTCCTACGGGCCATAGAAACAGTGGGCCTTCTACGAGCCGTAGAAACAGCAGGCCTTCTACGGGCCGTAGAAACAATGGGCCTTCTACGGGTCGTATCTTTAATGGGCCTTATACGGGCCGTATGACCGATTGTCCAAACATGGGCCAATAACAGGCCGCATTATGGTCGTAAACGGGCTAGAGTTGGAATCGTCCGTTCATGGGCCGATCGTAACAGGCCATCGTTAATAGGCCGTATTTGATGACCCTATGAAAACGGCCCAACGTATTAATGGACCACAAACGGGCCGACTGTAACCACGGGCTGAATTTGGCCCACAAGCAGAAAATGACAGTAACGGGCCGTAAGTAAACGAATGTTGGAAATGAGCCCAAGAATAAATGGGCTCTGAGAAAGCCGAAAGATAACATGGGATGGAAACGGCCCAACGGAATAACAGGCTGTTAATGGGTATAAAGTGATACACTGTTCATTACGGGCGAGTTTCACCACGGGCCGTTAATGGGTGTAAAGTGATACACTGTTCATTACGGGCCAGTTTCACCACGGGCCGTTAATAGGCCAAGAGTTACATAGGGCCTCATATGGGCCGAAAGACGTCATGGGCCATACATGGGCCAGAAGTGAAAACGGGCTGGAATCATATTGGATGGCCCAGAGGATGCTACTGGGCCTAATTCGGATAGGGCGGAATGGGCCTTGGGTTAGCGGGCTGTAAATGGGCTATATGCGAATAGGCCATTAATATGCTTTCCATGGGCCGGCCCGCCACCTTTTGACCAAGTCAAACGGGCCGGCCTTTTCACAGGAATGGGCCTCTGTTGGGCCGTGCCATGCGTCGACGTATCATAGGCGCCTTCCGTCCAATGAGTGGTTGACATCTGTCCCAACGATGAGCCGACACATGTTTCCTCCAGCCAATGATGATTTTGCACGTGGAAAATCCCCATTGGTCGGGGCTGTTAACGGGTTATCGGATCCAAAACCAGACCCAATAGCTTAACGATGTTCCGTTACGATGGATGCCACGTGTCGGTCACCCTTGACAAAAGCACTTCTGTGACACGCGATTTATCGTCATGGAAGTGGACACTTCCGTGATGATAATGTTGGTAATGTCATGGAACACTTCTACGACAACACAGGTATGACTATCTTGATTCTGTCATAAATTTGTCATGGATGTACATGCATGACAAAAAAAGCAACCTATTGTGACAAACACGTATCATCACGGAAGTGTATTTTTTTGTAGTCCCATGAGCCGATGGAATTGGGTGGCAACCCCTTCAACCAAGTGCGAGCTATTCCATCCAACATCATGGTGAAGTACTTGGTCATCGCTGCGTCACTGACCTCCAACAAATCCATGGCCATCTCATAACTTTCAATCCATGCCCCGGGTTGTAAGTCAGATGTGTAATTAGGAACCATACGAGGCCCTTTAAAATCCTTTGGCAAGCGCTCATTACGTAGAGCCGGCACCAAGCAAGGGACACCTCCAGTCCTCGTGGTCACACCTGCTTCAACAGAGGTCGTTGGATAAACCGGAAAATCTTGGTGAAATGCCTGCTCAGCGGCTTGTTGAACCGCCCGCACCGCCTGTCGGCGAATCCTCTCCTGGTCAGCCAAATTAAGAGCTCCATCATGCGCCGGGTCATACCTGCGCGGCTGGTAATGGCGCTGGGCGTTGCTAGACACAACCACTGAATCCATATGCCTGTTATAGCTTGGGCTCCATTTTGGGCGAGGGGCTGAATGAATTCTGTCTCGACTATAAGAATATGACTCCTGCTGCGCAGAGCCCTCTGAAGAAGTTATTTAACCCTTCGAGTGTCGATCGCCGGTGGAGAGTCGCTTTCCATGGGGAGAGCTGCCAAACGCACTGATGCAGCGATCAGATTTTCCATAGGGCTAGGGAAATGACCCAGTGGGGTCGATGTATAACGAGGCGGAGCAGTATTCATACGAGGGGGCTCCATAGCCACGGCTGACCCGCCGCCCCCACCCCGAGTGTTGTAATCCGGTTTGCTTCCGGCGGGTTACTGGGACCGGCTCCGAGTGTGCGAAAGAGATTCCTAGGATCGTAAGTCAGGGGCAGACGTGATTGAGTCTTCTGGTGCCTTGTCCTCATGACCTCGTTTGATGCGTTCAGATTCATCGAGAGCTGAAAAGCCTCTGATTGAAGCTGCTGAGCACGAGCGTCCAAAGCCGCCCGCTCTGCAGCCATTCTGACGTCCTCCGCTGCCAAGTTTTCCTTGGCTTGAGCTAGATCCCCACGTAACTGTGCCACCTCCGCATCATGCTGTGCTTTGTCCACCGGTTCAACCACGGCGGTCAATAAGGTCGTCATCCTATCCATGAGACCCATCAATACCTGAGCCGACGGGCGCGCGGGTTCTCCTGACCCGGCTGCTCCTGATCCGGTGGTTATCCTTCTGCAGCCGTAGAGTTTTGAATGGGCTGCATACCAGCCATGAAGATTCCGGCTCTGTTTGGCGACTCAAAGGGGTCCGGAATACTGCTGCCATCGGAACAGCCCCCAAGCCCGCCATCCTGTAGTTGATACAATGAATCCGTCTCACCTGCGGACGACTCGTCGTCAGAGTGGACAGCCGTCTCTCCGCCATCCACAGATCCTTCAGAAAACTCCCCTCCATGGATGCAACCCATGAAGGCATGCCTCATGACGTGCTGAGTCCGGGCAGGTCTCGCACGCTGAGCCGTCTCGATGAGGTCGGTTCAGATGTCCGACTCAGGGCCGGCTCGCCGATCCGACCGATGAAGACATGGATTCCGCCGAAGGGGACCCGGTACCCGTACTCAATTGAGCCGGTGTCGGGGCCCCAGCCTGTGTCGTCGATGTAGAGTTTGCCGCGACGACTCTTGGTCATCCGGCCCACAGCGTGTCCCTTGAGCCCTTCGAAGCTTCCCTTCAAGAACTCAAATCCACCGTGCGGTGGCCCCATGGTGGGCGCCAACTATCATGGAATTGTCACAGCAGATGTCCTAGTGAAAGGACTTAGTCATGGAGCTATCGCAACTAGGAAGCTTAAAGGAGTTAATCGGGGCAAAGTACATGAGAGGTTTATACTGGTTCGGGCCCTTGCGGTGAAGGTAAAGCCTAGTCCAGTTGTTGTGGTATTGCTAGGTTTTGATGACCAAGGAGCGAAATACGCTTGCTTGGCTCTCGATCTGTTGTTTCTTGCCCTAAGCCGCCGCCGGGTCGTCCCCTTATATACACGGGTTGATGCCCTCCGGCCTACAGAGTCCCGGCCGGCTCATACAACGTGTCCGGCACGGTGACTTCTTTTACATGCCTTACTTTACATGTCTTACTCATACATGCGGGTTTACAATTATGGGCCTTTAGCCGCCTCTGGCTTGGGCCTACTACAAGCCTTATAATGAACCGTCACCTCGTATACACGTCGGGCTTCTTTTAAGTAACCCGCCATTGGGATTGACCCGGCACCTCCTGGGCGGGTCATACCTGGTAGTTATATCCCCAATAGGGCCGCTTCATCCAACAATACCGCCGAATCAAAATAAGATGTTGGTGGTAAACAGTATGACTATTATTGCCCACAACCCTTTGTGTTCTACTCGTGCATATCATCTACGCATAGACCTGGCTCTGATTCCACTGTTGGGGAACGTAGCATGCAATCTCAAAAAAATTCCTACGATCAGGCAATATCTATCTAGGAGATGCATAGCAACATGACCGGGAGAGTGTGTCCTCGTACCCTCGTAGACCGAATGTGGAAGCGTTAGGTTAACGCAGTTGATGTAGTCGAACATCTTCACGATCTAACCGATCCAAGTACCGAACGTACGGCACCTCAGTGTTCAACACACATTTAGCTCGATGACGTCCCTCGAATTCTTGATCGAGTAGAGGTTTGAGGGAGAGTTCCGTCGGCATGACGGCATGGTGACGGTGATGGTGATGTGATTCGCGCAAGGCTTTGCCTAAGAAGTATGACGCTATGACCGAAGCAGTAAACTTTGGAGGGGTGCACCGCACACGGCTAAGAAACAACTGTTGTGCCTTAGGGGTGCCCCCGCCCCCTTAAATAATGGAGGGAAGGAGAAAGTGGCCGGCCCAAGGGTGCGCGCGCCATAGGGGGGAGTCCTACTAGGACTCCACTCCTAGGAGCCCCCTTTCCTTCCAACGGAGAGGGGAAAAGGGGAAAGGAGGGAGAAGGAGAAGGAAAGAGGGGCGTTGCGCCCCTCCCCTTGTCCAATTCAGATTGGGCAAGGGGGGGGGCACCACCTCCCATGGCCTGACTCCTCTCCTCCACTATGGCCCATTAGGCACATTAACTTTCCCGGGGGGTTTCGATAGCCTCCCGGTACTCCGAAAAATCAATGAACTCTTGAGAACCATTCCGGTGTTCATATATAACCTTCCAATATATCAATCTTTACCTCTCGACCATTTTGAGACTCCGCGTCACATCCGTGATCTCATCCAGGACTCCGAACAAGCTTCGGTCACCAAAACACATAACTCATAATACAAATCGTCAATGAACGTTAAGCGTGTGGACCCTATAGGTTTGAGAACTATGTATACATGACCGAGACACATCTCCAGTCCATAACCAATAGTGGAACCTAGATGCTCATATTGGTTCCTACGTATTCTATGGAGATCTTTATCGGTCAAACTACATAACAACATACATTATTCCCTTTGCCATCGGTATGTTACTTGCCCGAGATTCAATCGTTGGTATCATCATACCTAGTTCAATCTCGTTACTGGCAAGTCTCTTTACTCGTCCCGTAACATATCATCTCGCAACTAACTCATTAGTCACATTTCTTCCAATGCTTATAGTGATGTGTATTACCGAGAGGGCCCAGAGATACCTCTCCTGTACTCGGAGTGACAAATCATAATCTTGATCTATGCCAACTCAAGAAAAACCTTCGGAGACACCTGTAGAGCATCTTTATAACCACCCAGTTATGTTGTGACGTTTGATAGCACACAAGGTGTTCCTCCGGTATTCGGGAGTTGCATAATCTCATAGTCAGAGGAATATGTATAAGTCATGAAGAAAGCAATAGCAATAAAACTTAACGATCATTATGCTAAGCTAGCATATGGGTCTTGTCCAGCACATCATTCTCCAATGATGTGATCTCGTTGATCAAATGACAACACATGTCTATTATTAGGAAACTGATTAACGAGCTAGTCAAGTAGAGGCATACTAGGGACACTGTTTTGTCCATGTATTCACACATGTACTAAGTTTTCGGTTAATACAATTCTAGCGTGAATAATAAACATTTATCATGATATAAGCAAATATAAATAACATCTTTATTATTGCTTCTAGGGCATATTTCCTACAGCCGTCCGGAGGCGAAGGCATCCACGCCATAGTACTCCGACCTGACCCCCTGCCACCCGCCTTCTCCATCTTCTCTCGTTTTCTCCTCACCACCTCTGCACCCGAGAAGCACCAGGACTCCAGTCCGGCGCCTTCCTCGGGAAGACGGCGAGCGGCCAAGACGGCCAGGGGGCTTGAGGCGCGGCGCTCCCCACCTTGGCGGGCTGCAAGGTGCGCCTCTTGTCAACATCTGCCCCAAGATTTCCGGGAGGGGCAGTGCTGGGATTACCAACGATCTCCAGCGCAGCCTCCCAGGTGAGCCTCGAAGGAACTTAGAAGGTCACCACACCAAGGACCAGGCTCACTCCCCGAGCATCAGCACTAGCATGTGGTAACATTAACACCAACCAAGAGCGCGGGGCTGACCCCAAGCTCTCTCCCTCACCATAATCAGCGGAAGCTGAAGATAAGAGAAGGACAATGCGAAGATTGTTGACTCTGCCCTCCTCCGCCCTAACATTTATAGGCGAGGCGAGGAAGGGAGCTGCTCCATCAACGGGAGGCCACTGTCCTCCTTCGCCAATTCAAAGATGATCGGGCCCTCACCTTGATGCTCTTCCGCGCCAAGTGCCTCCATTACCTACCCCGCGTGATGCATGCAGCATACGTTGCCAAGTATAAGGGCGTGGTGGGAAAAGTGAATTTTCCATTTCTACCCCATGCTTTAAAGTCATTCACTTGCCATTATTGGAGCGATCACACCACTATTGGCTTTACGCGACGCACGGAGAAACAGAAAACTGGCCAGGGATCAAGGCTAATGAAGAAGCAAAGAAGACCTCAACAGACCAGCCTCTTCAGCAAGCCTTGCCTATGCACTTATTAGGCCCTACCCCAACAACGCTCGGCAGCACGTCCGAGCAGGCCCGGGGGCTTGTGTCTATGCAACAAACCCAGATCAGAGTGCAAGAACCCCAGAGATTCAAAGGACCAACATGCAGATCAGAGGGACCAAGATCGAACCAAAGAAGCAGGATATCGTCAAGAGAAATGCCTCCCTTGCCGGGCAGGCGAGCCTGACAAGGGGCGAGGCCACCCCTAGAAACAGATGAACAAAGCGCCCTGACTGGGCCTGCCGGGACGCACGGAAGCAAAACCACCTCACCAACCACTCTACCACGACCCATGTCGTCAATCAGTGCGGTGTCAAGCCGCAAAGTAATTAAGTGGAAGCCATTCTCCACATGGCAGCCATTTTATACAGGAGAAACCCTCAGACGACACCTGTCCTGCAACATGTCATGCGAGCAGGCGCGAAGCTGGCAAGATAGCTCGGCAAGCCTTGCCGGGCAACAAACAATGTGACATTGAGCAGTGCATTTAATGAACCCTATCAGTGTGTAATGACTACTTTGCCACTATGGTAACACCTTGATCAATAAAAGGAGGCCCATGGCAACCGTAGAATGCGTTAGAAGATTGGATAACTCACACCCACGTACGCTCGTAGCCGTTGCTGCCTCGATGCAACCTTGCTGGGAAAATGTACTACGCTCCGCCACCACCTTTCCACCATCATTCCACCAAAGTAGGGGTAGGGTTTTACGCCTCGTGGTGGCCCGAACTTGGGTAAAATGGCCTCTGTGATATCTGTTGTCCTGCCCCACGCTAGTCTGCTCTTTGTGCAACGCGTCTCCCCCTACCAATCAAGCAAGGGGCCTCCTGGTCCCATAGGTGGTTGTGGTTTCCCGCGACACACCCTGACCCAAACAAAAGCTCTCACGAGTTAGATCAAGAGTCTGAAGAGATCATCCCGTTGAACAAATGTTTGGTGCTATTCAAACCGGGAGAATTACTCACTCTAAAACTCATTTAGCTAACTTTTGTGGACATTACACATTCATTTCTAGTATTGAACCTATGGAAGTTGAAGAAGCTCTTGATGATCCAGATTGGGTGAATGCTATGCATGAAGGGCTACACAATTTGGAGAGGAATCAAGTGTGGACTTTAGTAGAAATGCCGGACAACAACCAAAATGTCATTGGAACCAAGTGGGTGTTTTGGAAAAAGCAAGATTAGGATGGACAAGTTGTATGCAACAAGGCCCATCTCATCACCCAAGGATACACTCAAGCCGAAGGTATGGACTCTAGTGAGACATATGCCCCCGTTGCTAGACTTGAGTCCATACGCATCTTACTTGCTTATGCCAATCAACATGATATCACGTTATACCAAATGGACATTAAAACTGCTTTTCTAAATGGTGAAATTGAGGAGGAAGTCTATGTTAAACAACCTCCCCACTTTGTTAATCCTAAGAAACCAAATCATGTTTACAAACTTCACAAAGCTCTTTATGGTCTTAAACAAGATCCTAGAGCTTGGTATAAATGCTTGACAAAGTTCCTTATTGAAAAAGGCTTTGAGACTAGAAAAATTGATTATACACTTTTTACTAAAAGGATTAATGGTGAATTATTTGTCTGCCAAATTTATGTGGATGATATCATATTTGGTTCAACTAACCCTCATTTTAGTGAAAAGTTTGGAAGGCTAATGTCGGAGAAGTTTGAGATGTCTATGATGAGTGAACTCAAATTCTTTCTTGGTTTGCAAATCAAGCAAACTAAGGAGGGTAACTTTGTTTCCCAAACAAAGTACCAACGACTTATTCAAGAAGTTCAACATGCAAGAAAGCAAAGGTATGAAAACACCCATGCCTACTAGTGGACATCTTGACTTGACTAAGGATGACAAACCGATTGACAAAAAGGTTTACTGCTCTATGGTTGGATCATTGTTATATCTATGTGCCTCTTGTCCCGATATTATGCTAAGTGTGTGCATGATATCAAGCGACCCCTAAAGAATGTCATCTTAAGGCTGTGAAAAGGATAGTGAGATACTTAATTCATACACCAAACTTTGGCTTTTGGTATCCTAAGAGGTCTTCTTTTTTATCTTGTTGGCTACTCCAACTCGGACTATGCCTGTGACAAGGTTGATAGAAAGTCCACTTCGGGTACTTGTCAATTTATTGGTAGATCTCTTGTATGTTGGTCCTCCATGAAACCAAACTTGGTATCCTTATCTACCACTAAAGCGTAATACATTGCCGCCAGATCATGTTGTGCTCAATTACTTTGAATGACCCAAACCCTTAAGGATTATGGGATATATGTGAAACATGTTCGATTGCTTTGCGATAATGAAAGTGCTATTAAGATTTCTCACAATCTCGTGCAACATTCTTGAACTAAGCATATTGAAGTTGTTCATCATTTGATTTGAGATCATGTTTCTAAAGGAGACATCAATCTTAAGCATGTTCGAACCAACAAGCAAGTGGCGGATATATTCACCAAACCGCTTGATGAGAAAGTATTTTTTTCATTTGAGAGGTGAATTGAACATTATTGATGCCTCAAACTTGGAGTAGAAACTCCATTTGGATACATGCAAGGCATGAGCCTTTTGACTAATCCTTGTTACTTCTCTTATAATGATGATCATATGTCTTGGATCTATACTTGTACCCTTGCATGTTATCTAACCCTTCTAGGGACTTGGATGAGCCCAAATCTATGAGATTACAAGGCACTCACATCTTGAGCAATCTTTACATCACCAAGTTTCTACTATATGGTTCTTGAATACAAGGAAGCATGAATCCACTGAACATATCCTTTAACAATTTCTATATATCAAATTTCATTTGGTATCAAGTTTCATGATTGTCATTTTGGATACACAAGTGGTCTTCCTTGCAAGACTAACCCATATAGGAATATGAACTCAAACTATAAGTGGTGCTCCCAACTCTTGATGAACTACATCAACCTTGAGCATCCAACACAAGTTCGACTACATGATCAAGATCAACACCACCACCCAAGGTATGTTGTTCCATCTTAGAGAATTTTTGACCCCAGTCATGAGTCAAAGCAATTCAACGTGATGTGAAAACATCAAAATGCTTAAACGAAAAACGGTAACCCCATTTTGAGCTTAAACAATGAGTATGAACAACACTCAAGTGTCATCACTTGACCCCTTAGTCAATATACTATAACATAGGTGACTTTGTCGTTGACCTCCTCTAGATGAAGTTCTCTAGTGTTTCCTCGTTCCCCTTCTTCGTGCTCTTGCATATGTTTCTTGCTTGTTTCTTCCCCTTATAAAAAAATTAATCTAGAATTATTTCCCTTTTGTATGCTTTACTCTGTATTTTCTGCATCTAATTCATTGCAAATCCTTGTGTGATTTTGATCGCAAAGTGAGCTGGGTTGACAATTGTTTTCCTCTACCCTGAACTCGGACTCACCAATTCTTGCCTATCGGCTAGATCAAACTACAGGGATTACTTGTAGATATAGTTCATCGACAACCGACACGGACTAACCCGGTCTGACTGATATGCATCATCCCTAATACTGTCAACTCGGTGTCACCGATGAACACGGATCAACGTTACCAATTTCGCTGCTGAGAAAAAAAATTCCATTACAAATGTCATTTCTTATCCATCTCCACTCGATCATTCTTATCCTCTACTCGTATGTTAAACTACATGCTACTTTGTAGTGTGTCTCGAGGACCAGGCCTATTTGACTCATGCTCCAGAAGACCCCTTCTTGGAAATTGATGTCAATGGGGAAAGAGAGAGAGAGCACAACAAAGCTTATCACATGGAAGAGAGAGCTAGCTTCTCCAGATGCTTATTGACAATAGAGGAGAGAAGCCACATGTCTTTAAGAGGGGACAGACATGTTAATGTAATGTATGGTTGTGTGTACCATTTCTTGCTCTATTTTTGCTCTGATTTTCTCTTAGCCCACCATCTCCCATTATCCAATATCAAATTCAGGGGGAGAAAGAGTTCATATCTAGGGGAAGAAAATCTTTGGAATTCATTGCATATCTTTAATCTTTGGGTACATGCCCATATCCAAATAGAGTACTAAGTACTCACTCATTGCATGTCATCCCTGTCTTGGTACTCTATGGTCTCCAAAACTTGCTTTATTTAGTGGTTCTTGTGTTATCTAACCTTGTTTTCTCAAGATCATATCTTTCAAAGCCAGCCCAAGACCACAAGGTAAGTATATGAATCACACTCATGTGCATGATGATCTCTTGTTGATGTACATACTGTTTGCAAGAAGGACTCATGAACATGAAGGTACACTTCCTGTATCTATATCATTTGCTTTGATGCATATAGCCAAGATACATGTAACTCATTGCTTTCTCCGACATGCTTATGCATTCACATGCTCTTACATACTATCTTTACATAATTGCATAGATGTAGGGGGAGTCTATGCATGCTACATGTCTTTCCAAAGCTTTACTTGTTACTCTTCATATCTTTATCTAAAGCTTTGATGTATGTTGTCATCAATTACCAAAAAGGGGGAGATTGAAAGCACAAGTGCTCCCTGGATGACTTTGGTAATTAATGGAAACATATCTCTTGTTGGACTAATATCTTTATCTAGTATATTTCAGAAAGTTCAACAATGGTGTGGCATTGACAAGAGGATGTGGAACTCCTTCAAAATGCTAAGGACAAAGATTGGAAAAAGTCTCAAGACTCTTCATTTTCATTTTAGTGATCCAAGATCACATTGAATCCATAGGAAAGCCAATACTATTAAAAGGGGATGAGGTTTTGCTTAATGGTCTACTTGCTCAAAGTGCTTAGCGATATTGCTCCATAACCCTTAGCCACTTTTTCATTTCCAAATATGTCCAAAACCCAAAGTCAAACTCGGCCCTACCGATTTGATCTATCCGGTGCCATCGAGTTCTTTTGACATAGCCACAGCCAGAAACCCTAGACAATTCGGTCTCACCGATACGGATCTTGGTCTCACTGAGTTGGCCTTGCAAACTCTCTGTTGCCTGTTGCAATTATTTCGGTCTCACCGAAATGTGCAATCAGTCCCACCGAGTTTTCCTGACCAATTCTCTGTTAACTCATTGCTAAAATAGTTCTCACCGAATTCACGCAATCGGTCACGCTGAGATGAGGTTTTGCCCTAGCCCTAGCACATCGGTCCCACCGAGTTGATCATGTCGGTCCCACCGAGATTCCCAACGTTCACATTTTGAACCGAATCAGTCTCACCGAGTTCTTCTATTCGGTCTAATCGAGTTTGGTCAATTGTGTGTAACGGTTGGATTTTGTGTGGATGCTATATATACCCCTCCACCCCCTTCTCTATTGAAGAGAGAGCCATCAGAACGTGCCTACAATTCCACTACTCATTTTCTGAGAGAGAACCACCTACTCATGTGTTGAGACCAAGACATTCCAATCCAACAACAAGAATCTTGATCTCTAGCCTTCCCCCAGTTGCTTTCCACTGAAATCATCTTTCCACCATAGACAAATCTATGAGAGAGAGTTGAGTGTTGGGGAGACTATCATTTGAAGCACAAGAGCAAGGATTTCATCATCAACACACTATCTATTACCTTTTGGAGAGTGGTGTCTACGAGATTGGTTAGGTGTCACTTGGGAGCCTCCGACAACATTGTAGAGTTGAACCAAGGAGTTTGTAAGGGCAAGGAGATCGCCTACTTTGTGAAGATCTACCCGAGTGAGGCAAGTCTGTCATGGGCGATGGCCATGGTGGGATAGATAAGGTTGCTTATTCATGGACCCTTTGTGGGTGGAGCCCTCCGTGGACTTGCGCAACTGTTACTCTTCATGGGATGAAGTCTCCATCAACGTGGACGTATGATAGCACCACCTATCGGAACCATGCCAAAAATCTCCATGTCTTCATTACGTTTGCACACTCCAATCCCTTCCCTTTTCTTTGTTGCAAATAGCATGCTTTACTCTTTCTGCCGCCTATACTCTTGCCATGCATGCTTGAAATGTATTGTGAATGCTTAATCTTGTGTTAAAACTCAACCTTAACTTGAGGAACTTAAAAACGGCTACTTTTTCTTGTTGAGGGTCTAATCACCACCTCTAGACACCTCTTCTCGATCCTTTCAGCGGCCTCCCCAGGCGGCCTCTCGAGGAGCGGAAATTTCTATGCAGATACCCAGCCTCATGAGGTTACGATGACGCAAGCCACGAAGACCAAGGTAGGCGGGCGCCAACGAGCGTAGAGGAGGCAATTTCTTCTTTGGTTCTAAGGAGGCAAGGACAGGCGTGGGTTCCCGAGGAATCTGACAAAGGTTTCCATTTCGGTGCAACGAGACCAAGACCACCTGTCATGAATCTAAGACTGATAGTAGAATGGGGGGTAGGTATGAGGAGGCAAGATCCTAGCTATGGAGTAGTTGTACACACGAGTTTTACGAGTTCAGGCCCTTCTTGGAGGAAGTAACAGCCCGACGTCTCGGTGCCCTGAGGCGGTCGACTGGATTATATGTGTGTGTGTGAGTTTACGAAAGTGCGAACCCTTGTCCCAGAGGAGAGGGGTGGCTTATATAGAGTGCGCAAGTACCCTAGCTCCCCTCCGTTACACAGGGTTCAATGCTCGTAAAGGAAAGGCGTTACTGGTAACGTCTACAGTAAAGTGTCATAAATGCTCATAATGCTATGGTTTAAGTCCTAACCGTTGCATAGTGGAGGGTTCCTCATCTTCTGGTGGTCGAGTGTCTTCAAGGTGGTCGAGTGAGCGCATCTCCATGGTCGAGTGGATGATGATTTCTCTTCGACTGCTTCTGATTCTTTGTAAAGATGTCCTTGAGGAGGGTATGCTTGATAGGTCCATGACCCTACCCTAGGTACATAGCTTCATCATTAGCCCCCAAATGGATCAGGGTTTGAGTGAGGAAGGGGTCGAGAACACTTCCGACCCACTCTTTGTGCTATGAGTATGCCTTGTCCTGAAACAATGAGTTGAGGTGATGACGTCGACTCCTTTCGCAATCGCCTTGGTCTATTCTTGGTTGTTGTCGAGTGAACTTTCATGGTAGAATTCAGAATGATAATGTAGAGGGTGTTTGTCTTCAGTCTGACAGGTTGTTCTGCTCTCCGCGGATCTCGCGGGATTTGAATTTTGGGAAGTGTGCCAGATGGGAGGAACCGAGGTTATCGGGACGGATTAGGCAAGTCTCCTCGATCCTCGCGCCACCTTTTTCACCACGTACTGCGCGCGCGACTGTTGTGGGATTTGTTTAGATCGCTTGGGTCCACCAGTCAGCCACTCGGTGGAAGGCCTTATAAAAGGTCTCGGGCCAGGCCTCTGCTCCGCACGCTCCCATTCTCTCTTCTCTTTCTCCTGATCCCTCCGCCACTCTCGCTTCCGCCTCATCGCTGGACCTCCACTCGAGCTCGATCCGCCACCGTGGGGAAGGATAAGATGGCGGCGCTGGAACGCGCGAAGAAGGCGACCGCGAAGGCGAAGGGCAAGCGGACCAGCCGGGGCGGATCCTCGTCGAGGTCCGGCCTGCCGGCGGGCTGGATCCAGGGCGACTGGATCCGCTCGGCAATCACGCAGGACAACCTCGACGACCTGGTGGAGGGGGGATTGATCCCTCACGAGTCGGCTCGGCTCCCGAGGGACGAAACCGAGCCGCAGCCTAGAGAGGGTGAGTGTGTCCTCCTCACAACCCACATAGATCGTGAATTCTCACAGCCTCCCCACCCTTTCTTCCAGGGTTTTTTGAACTTCTTTGGGGCTCAGCTCTAGCATTTCACTCCGAACACCATAGTCTATCTAGCCGCTTTCATGTCCATGTGCGAAAACTTCTTGGGCTGTCGACCGCACTGGGGGCTTTTCAAACACATCTTCACTTGCCATTCCTAGTCGGTCAAAAAGGCCAAGTCGAGTGACGAGAGGACGCGGGTGATCCAGATGTGCGGTGGTCTGGGGATCCAGATGAGGAGCAAGAGTACTTTCCCAGTCATGATCCTTCCTGACTTGGTCCGGGGCTGGCAGTCGACTTGGTTTTACTGCAAGGATCAGCCAACCACTGGCCAGTCGACTGGACTTCCTCCTTTTTCCTTGGCTCGAGTGGAGAAGCCTGCTCCCCTGAAGGTAGTTCCAGAAGAGAAGGCGCAGGTCAAGGAGCTGGTTGAACGGGTCGTCCAGCTTGTCCGCGACGGAGTGACCGGGATGGATCTGCTGCAGGTCTTTATCGGTCGACGCATCCAACCTCTTCAGGCGCGCGATCATCTGATGTGGATGTACTCTGGGCTCGAGGATAGCACTCAGATCCACCCGAAGGAGGTTAGCGAGGATATCTTGGAGAACTGGTTGAGGGGAATCACTGGCAACAAAGACAACCCTCGGAGATCCTGGAGGGTGATTCCATTCGACAACTCGCACCAGCCGGAGCAGGTATATTTCTGTTTTATCAAGTATCTTTCCGATTCACCACGTGATGTCCCGTTTGTGGTCGACTGAATGTCTTTTGATTGTTATCCTTTCAAGCCCTCATTGAAATATACTCGATGGCCAACGGAGTGCAGGACCCAGGCGCTGAAGAAGAAGGGAGCGGGGGCGAGAGCGGCGAGTAGCATTCGGAAGCCGAGGAGGACGAGGAGAGCGATGAATCGACCGATGAGGAAGAAGTCGACTCGCCTCCTCGCAGGGAGAGGAGGTCCAAGCACACTCATGACCCGGCACGTGCTCCGGACTTGGTGGCTGCACCGATCGGGAAATCCTCGAAGCGCCCCAGGACGTCTTCCCCGACGCCGACTGAGAAGCCTCCAAAGCAATCCAAGGTCGCGCCGCTTCCGGCACTGAAAGTGCCGAAAGCCATCTCTTCCAAACCGCCCAAAGCATTGCCCCGAATCAATGTGACCGTTCCTACTATATCCGGGTAACCATCTGACTTGTCCTTTATGTGGATTCGATTAACTGGGTGTAACCGATTGAATGCGGGCCTTTGCAGTGCTGCTACGTCAGGGACCTCTTCATACCAGTACCGGGACGAGGAAATGGAGGATGCGGTAACCTCTAACCCAAGTATGAACTCTTGCGATTTCGATTCTTGATCCTTTTAGGGTCAAGTGGTTCACTTGGGGTCGAATGTTCTGTCTTGCAGCTCCGCCCAACATCATTGATCTTCCGTACGACGATGAAGATGTGGCTCCTAAGCCTAGGAAGAGCAAGAAGGTAACAGCTGGCAGGGTGGCTCGGCAAGAACCAACTGCAACGCCTCCCGTCCGTCAAGCTGAAGACGCGGGCAGGGCCACTGTGACGTTTGCTGCTCCCTTGCCGAGTGGGCATCCCACGCGGTCGACCGCGCCTGTGGTTCCTTTACCTATCCAACTCCACACCACGGAGCCTCAAGCAGCCGCACCTGGGTCGTCTGCACACTTTTTCACCAGCTACCCCATCCCAGACAACCAGTCGGAAGCGGCTGCGAAAGCCATCCGACAGGCTGATATGATGATGGAGCGGGTGAAGATAGTGCACGAGAGCAGTCCGGCTGCCTACGACGCTAGTGCCGCCCTTCGGGCCAACGTCCAGGTGAGTAGACTTTCCGACTGTTTTTGTTCTCGAAAAATCTTCTTCTGCACAATCTCCTGTTGTTTGCGTTGAATTAGAGCACTCACTGGGTGTTGCTGTCGTTTTTGGTAGTTTCGCTCTTCCACTCGGTCTGGGCGAGTGGGATCAGAACCGGTGGGGGTACGTTAAGTGCACCCACTGTGTGTAGTCCCCGAGACCGCGGTCGACTGCTGGCAGTCGACTGTGGTCTGAGTTCTTCTTTCTTGACGGTGCAATTGTTCTTTCTCTCTCTCTCTTTTTTTACTCCTTGCACTCGACTCCGGCGGGCCAGTCGAGTCGGATCAGAACCGGTGGGGGCACGCCAAGTGCACCCACTAGGTGTAGTCCCCGAGACCGCGGTCGACTGTTGGCAGTCGACTGGGGTCTGAACAGCTTGTTGTCCACTTCTTTAGGTTTTATTCACTCGGAAATGAATTGCCTTCGAACCTATTGATTGATCTGTCTCTTGCCTCCTGCAGAAGTCTTGTACTCTTATCTCCAAGTTTGCCGAACTCGAAGAGAAGCAGAGGCAACTCAACTTAGACATGGAATTGGCTCAGCAAAATCTGAAAAAAGCTCAAGACAAGGCCGCTGGTACGGAAGGTAACTGATTGCCGACTGAATTTCAATATATCTCTTTGATCTCTTTTTTGATTCGATTATTTCTTATGCAGAGAAAATGAAGTTGGCTCTGGACAAGAAGGACTCGGACCTCGCTGCCGCGCAAAAAGCAGCCCAAGACAAAACCGCTCTCGTAGACAAGAAGCTTGCTTCAGTCGGAACGCTTGAAGGAGAGGTGACTAGACTGACATCTTGTCTTAATGAAGCTAACCGTGAAGTGACCATCCTGAAGAAGGATAAGGTCGTCCTGAATGAAAAGTTGGAGTCTGCGATCCGCATGAGGAACGACACAGAAGCTTATCTGAGGACCCTCGCCAAGAAGCTTTATCTCGTGCTGGGTGGTATTTCTTTTAATCCGACTGTGTTGATGCTTGCAATCGGATTTTTCTCGGTTGATGAACTGACTTTTGGCTACAGAACACTATCAAGACTTCGACGAAGAAACTGGAAGGGTCAAGACGGGTCTGGACCCTATCGCTTCCCCGGTCTGCGGCGAAACTGCGATGAACGTGCTCCGACTGGAGTCCTGTATCGCCAGCACCACAAGCTACCTCGCACGCCTGAAGGAGGTTGTGTATCGAATCGACTCGACGCTTTGGCCGGGGGCGACGCTTCAGAATGATCTGGAATCTCTGATGACTCTACTGAATGAGATCCCTGACCGAGTGCAAGAATGGAAGAAATCATCCGCCCGGTCTGGTGCTGATGTGGCGCTGTCCCTGGCGCGAGTCCATTGCAAGGAGGCTCTTTAAGACAAGTTGGCTGTGATCAAAGTCTCTAACACCAAAAAGCACGACTTCCAATCCTTCATGGAGACTTTCATCGCTGCCGCCACTCGGATCGCTGATGGGATCTATCTGGACTCATTCGTGGAGCCTGCCAGCCCTCCTCCGGCCGAGTGAACAATCTTATGAAACTTGGATATGCTTTAAATTTGCCTCGGAATGCCGAGTGGTTTCTGTAACCGTTAAACTCCTTCGGTCTTGGTGCCCGAGTACTTTCGATTCGCTGCTTGGAACCTTTTAGTATTTATTTGAATTTGGTTTATCTCCTAATGTGCTTGTGCCTCCGGATGGACTTTGCTTGCTGCACCTCGTCGTCCTTGCGGATAGGGATGGAGCGGACATTGTATTTGTGCCGCAGCTCCGAAGGAGAAGGTTGCAGTCGACCCACACCTCGTCGTCCTTGCGGATAAGGATGGAGTAGATGTTGTATTTGTGCCGCAGCTCAGAAGGAGAAGGTTGCAGTCGACCTGCGCCTGGTCGTCCTTGCGGATAGGGATGGAGCAGACATTGTATTTGTGCCGTAGCTCCTAATGAGAAGGCTGCAGTCGACCTGCACCTCGTCGTCCTTGCAGATAAGGATGGAGCGGATGTTGTATTTGTGCCGCAGCTTCGAAGGAGAAGGTTGTAGTCGACCTGCACCTCGTCGTCCTTGCGGATAGGGATGGAGCGGACTATGTATTTGTGCCGCAGCTCCGAAGGAGAAGGCTGCAGTCGACCTGCACCTCGTCGTCCTTGCGGATAGGAATGGGTCTCAAACTTAGGCGAGTACTGGACTGCAGCTAAGCCCCCGAGTGGGAGGATTGCTCTCCACTCGGTAGGATTTTTCCAAACTTAGGCGAGTGCTGGACTGCCGTTAAACCTCTTAGTGAGAGAACTTAGGCGAGTGCTCGACTGCAGCTAAGCCTCCCGAGTGGGAGGATTGCTCTCCACTCGGTAGGTTTTTTTTTCAAACATAGGCGAGTGCTCGACTGCAGCTAAGCCCTCGAGTGGGAGGATTGCTCTCCACTCGGTGGGATTTTTTCAAACTTAGGCGGAACGGATTCGCGACTAAGCCCACCCACTGGGGGTTTTCAAAAGTAAATAAGAACAACACAATCGAATGAGAGAACCGTAAGCTCTTGTCTTTGATAAATGAATTACAAAAGGTGTTGCTTATTACATTTTATTCGAGCGAGTGTTTAAGTACAAAAGGGGCGGAGCAGCTCCGCGTTCCAAGCCCGTGGCTCGTCTTTCTGATGCTCGATGCTGTAAAGATGGTATGCTCCATTGTGGAGAACTTTGGTGACGATGAAGGGGCCTTCCCAAGTTGGAGCGAGCTTGTGTGGTTTCTGCTGATCCACTCGAAGAACCAAGTCTCCTTCTTGAAAGTCCCAACCCCTCACATTCCTGGCGTGGAATCGACGCAAATCTTGCTGATAAATGGTCGAGCGGATCAAGGCCATCTCTCTTTCCTCCTCTAGGAGATCCACTGAATCTTGTCGGGCCTGCTCTGCTTCCGCTTCGGAGAAGAGTTCAACTCGGGGTGCATTGTGGAGGAAGTCACTTGGCAGAACAGCTTCGGCTCCATAAACTAAGAAGAAAGGAGTTCTTCTAGTCGACCGATTAGGAGTAGTCCTTAAGCCCCACAGAACTGACAAAAGTTCATCAACCCAAGCACCTGCCGCGTGTTTGAGATCACGCATCAGTCAGGGTTTCAGTCCTTTGAGAATTAGGCCATTGGCTCTTTCTGCTTGTCCGTTCGACTGTGGGTGAGCGACAGAAGCATAGTCGACTCGAGTGCCCTGAGAGGCGCAGAAAGCTCTGAACTCATCGGAATCGAAGTTCGACCCGTTGTACGTGATGATGCTGTGTGGGACTCCATATCTGAATGTCAATTCCATGATAAAACTGACATCGGTGCTAGCAACAAGGTTCTTGATAGGTTTGGCTTCGATCCATTTGGTAAACTTGTCAACTGCAACGAGCATGTGAGTGAAGCCGCTTCTTCCCGTTCTCTGCGGTCCAACCATATCCAGACCCCAAACAGCGAAGGGCCAGACAAGGGGGATGGTCTTCAGGGCTGACGCTGGCTTGTGAGACATATCGGAGTAAAATTGACAGCCTTCACATCTGTCGACTATATCTTTCGACATCTCATTTGCTCGTGGCCAATAGAATCCAGCTCCTATGCTTTAGCCACGATGGCCCGAGAGGACGCACGGTGACCATAGGTCCCCGAGTGGATGTCATTGAGGATCATCCGACCTTCTTCTGGTGTTATGAACTTCTGACCGACTCCAGTCACACTTTCCCTGAACAGCTGCCCTCTTATCACAGTAAAAGCTTTGGATCGACGGACGATCTGTCGAGATTCTTCTTCATCCTCTGGGAGCTCTTTCTTGAGGATGTATGCAATGTAGGGCGTCGTCCAGTCGGGAGTAATGGCCAGAACCTCCATGATCAGGTCGACCACAGCTAGGACCTCGACTTCAGTCGGTTCCGTGGCGCTCTCGGGTTGCGGGGGCTCTTCAGTGAAAGGGTCTTCTTGAACTGTCGGCGTGCGAATATGCTCCAAGAACACATTGCTGGCAATGGCTTCTCTCGTGGAACCTATCTTTGCCAATTCATCGGTTGCTTGATTTTTCAATCGGGGGACGTGGTGGAGTTCTAACCCATCGAACTTCTTCTCAAGCTTTCTCACCGCGTTGCAGTAACCAGTCATGGCCGGACTTCTGACGTCCCACTCCTTCATCACTTGATTAACTACCAAACCTGAGTCGCCATAGACCATGAGGCGACGGACGCCGAGTGAGATGGCCATGCGCAACTCATACAGGAGTGCTTCATATTCTGCTTCATTCTTGGAGGAATCAAAGTGAATCCGGAGGACATATCTGAGCTTGTCTCCTCGGGGGGATACCAGAACTACTCCAGCCCCAGAACCGTTCAACATCTTGGATCTGTCAAAGAACATGGTCCAGTGCTCAGAGTGAACTTGAGTCGGCAGTTGCTGTTCGATCCACTTGGCGAGGAAATCTGCTATTGCTTGGGACTTGATAGATTTCTTTGCCTCAAACTTGATATCCAAGGGAAGGAGTTCAATCGCCCATTTTGCCACTCGACCAGTTGCATCCCTGTTGTGCAGAATCTCTGACAATGGAGCGTCGTTGACGACTGTAACAGAGTGATCTGAGAAGTAGTGTGCAACCTTCTTCGTGGTCATGTAAATTCCATAGACAAGCTTCTGATAATGAGGATATCTCTGCTTTGACGGGGTCAAGACTTCAGAAATATAATAAACTGGGCGTTGAACTTTGTACGCTTTTCCTTTTTCTTCCCACTCGACCGTAAGTACTGTACTGACGACTTCTCCAGTGGCTGCTATATAAAGCAATAGAAGCTCCTTGCTGATTGGAGTAGCAAGCACCAGCTGGGTGGAAAGCAGGGCTTTTAGCTCTGCAAATGCTGTATCAGCTACTGGAGTCCACTTGAACTTATCTGATATCTTCATCAGTCGGTAAAGAGGCAGCGCCTTTTCACTGAGGCGAGAAATGAATCGACTTAGGGCGGCCAAGCAACCAGTAAGCTTCTGGACATCATGGACACGCACAGGGCGTTTCATTCGGAGTATAGCGCCTACTTTCTCTGGTTAGCATCGATTCCTCGTTCGGAAACAAGAAAACCGAGTAACTTGCCACCTGGAACTCCAAACATGCACTTTGATGGATTGAGCTTGATATCATACCTTCAGAGGTTGGCAAAGGTTTCAGCAAGGTCGGTCAGCAGGTCGGAACCTTTACGTTACTTGACCACAATGTCATCCATGTATGCTTCCACATTCCGACTGATCTGAGTGAGCAGGCACTTCTGAATCATCCGCATAAATTTGGCTCCGGCATTCTTCAAGCCGAATGGCATTGTGACATAACAGAAGCACCCACACGGGGTGATAAAAGCTATCTTTATTTCGTCGGGTCCGTACAGACGGATCTGGTGGTACCCGGAGTAGACGACCAAAAAGGACAAACGCTCGCACCCAGCAGTCGAATCGACTATCTGATCGATGCGGGGGAGAGGGAAGTGATCTTTCGGGCAGGCCCGATTGATATGCTTGAAATCGATGCACATGCGGAGTGAGTCATCTTTCTTTGGGACCATGACAATATTGGCTAACCACTCGGAGTGGTAATCTCTCGGATAAAATCGGCTGCCAAAAGCCGAGCCACCTCTTCGTCGATTGCTTTTCTTTTTTGGACGGCGGACCGTCAGAGATGCTCTTTGACTGGTTTCACTTTTGGTTCGACTCGCAAACGATGCTCAGCCAGTCCCCTGGGAACACCTGGCATGTTAGAAGGCTTCCATGCAAAGATGTCCCAGTTCTCACGGAGGAACTGGATGAGCACTTCTTCCTATTTGGAGTCGAGTGTGGTTGAAATGTGGGTCGGAGCTGCATTGGGGTCCGTCGGGTGAATGTGAACACACTTCGTCTCGCCAGACGACTGGAATGCTGAATCTGTGGCTGGTTTCCTGGCTCGCAGCAAGTCACTCGGGTCTGCATTTTTCTGGTATTCCTGCAATTCTACCACGGCCATCTGGGCATCGGCGATCTTTGAGCCCTTCTAGAAACACTCTTCCGCCTTTTTCCGATTACCAGAGATAGTGATCACTCCTCTGGGACTAGGCATCTTTAGTTTGAGGTACACGTAACAAGGTCGAGCCATGAATCGTGCATAAGCTGGCCTGCCCAGAATTGCATGATACGCACTATGAAAATCCACAACTTCAAACGTCAACTTTTCCTTGCGGTAATTTTTGGCATCACCAAAAACCACGTCGAGTGCAATCTGACCGAGGGACGCAACCTTGTTGCCTGGGATGACCCCATGGAAACTCATATGGCTTTCACTGAGTCTGGACATCAGAATGCCCATTCCTTTCAATGTTTCTGCATACAGAATGTTCAGGCCACTGCCACCGTCCATCAGGACCTTTGTCAGTCGAGTGCCTTCGACCACCGGGTCGACCACCAGCGCTTGCCTCCCAGGGGTGGCGATGTGTGCTGGATGATCAGACTGGTCGAACGTAATGGCAGTCTGCGACCATTGAAAGTAAATGGGCGTCGCCGGAGCGACCATGTTCACTTCTTTGTTGATGACTTTCAGTCGACTCTTGTTTTCAACATCAGCAAAAATCATCAGAGTGGAATTCACGTGAGGATAACCATCATCATCTTCTCCTTCACTCTCATTGTTGTCTGCCTCCTTCTCCTTTTCCTTGGGCTGTTTCTCTCGGAACTGCTGGATCAGGAGCCAACACTTTCGAGTGGTATGCTTCGGGTAAATGAATTTACCTTCTTTGTCTTTTTTGGTGTGGATATGGCACGGCAGATCCAACACGTCATTTCCATCTTGATCTTTTACTTTCTTGGGGTTCCACGGCCCTTTGGGCTTCCCCTTGAACTTTCCTTGAACCACAGCCAAGGCCTCACCCGGAGCAGCTGGTTCGGCCTTGCGTTTTTGTTTCCGACTGGAGTTTCCTCCTCCGGCTTCGTGGGCGACTGCTTTGTGCTTGCCGCTCCGCAGTCGCTCTTCCACTTCGCCATTGGCATACTTGGTGGCGATTTCCATCATCCGAGTCAGCGTCATGTTTCCTGTCCGACCGAATTTCAGATTCAACTCCCGGTACCTGATGCCTTCCTTGAAAGCACAGATTGCCTCATGATCAGACACATCTTCCACCGTGTGGTGTAGGGTGATCGACCTCTGGATATAATCTCTCAAAGTTTCATTCGGTTTCTGGACGCAACATTGTAATTCTGTCAAACCTGCTGGCCGCTTACAAGTACCCTCAAACGTTCTGACAAACACTCGGGCGAGATCTTCCCATGTATAGATGCTGCCAGGTGCCAACTGATTCAGCCACGCCCTAGACGAGCCCTCCAACATCAGAGGAAGGTGTTTCATGGCCACCTCATCATTGCCGCCACCAATCTGGACAGCCACTCGGTAGTCTTCGAGCCAGGTGTCAGGCTTGGACTCTCTAGTGAACTTACTGACTCCCGTCACCACCCTGAAGTTGGGGGGAATCACTGCAGCTCTGATAGCTCTGCTGAAGCACTCTGGGCCAGAAACATGCACCCTATTGCTAGTTTGCGGGCCTCTGTCATGGCCATCTTGGTGAGCTCTGTTTCTGTCGACCAAGCCCTGCATGAGAATAGATCTCGCATCAAAGCCTGGCTCCCTGGGGTCGACTGGAATACCTCTTCCAACGCTATTAGGGCGCCTGTCTTCATGTGGCCGCGGCATGTATGTCCCACTCCTTGGAGGAGGTGTGGGCACTCAACGGCGACCATCGCGATTGGCTCGATGATCATACTGCTCCTGGTTTCTGTACTGGTCACACCGCTCTCCACGTCCCTCACGCCTCGGGGCGCTCTCGGGCTATGGGCCGACTGGACCGTATCTGCGGCCACAGATCTGCTATGGATCCTATCCCGCGACTGAGACACGACCGTATTCTGCTCTCCTGCTGCCCGGAGCAAGGCCCTGATCTGCGCCAGACCTTGGCCAGCTTCTGACTGGGAAAGTTGAATCGACTCTGCTATTCGGGCAGCAGCTGCTAGGTTTTGGATCGGTGTTCGGTATACCTGAGTCGGAGGTGGAAAAAGTTGGCGTCGACTAGACTCAGGAGCACGTTGACGAGCGTGATCGTCGAGTGCGCGCTGGAGGTTCTCCAGCCGAGTGCGCTCAGCCAGATTGGCCAGGCGAGCCTGCTCCAAGGCCTGGGCCTCGGGTGTTTCTCCAACTATAGGAGTATGCAGGGCATCCATGTTTCGGCGACGAAGTTCTCCTCTCTGCCGCAAGGAGAGAGGCTCGGGGCGGTACTCCTCGTGAACGCGCGACGGGTCGCCGTTCCCGTCACCTCCATCTTCACGATTGAAGCCAGGAAGACCGCGTGGTCCATTGACCATCAGGACTTCCGCTGCCGAGTCATTGCTGCCGCACTCGGATATAGTCTCTATGGAGCCAGTCGACAGATCGAACAGGCCGTAGAGAGACTCGTCGGGCTCGATCGCCGCGACTTGAGGGGTGGCCGACTGGCGAGCCACCACATGCTTCGCCCACCGTTGAATCCTCGACCGGCCGGTGCACTTGCTCCGGCGGGTCGCAGGGAGGGGGAAAGCCATTGGAGTCGATTGGTACTGGGTCGACGGTTGCCGCAGGATGACACCGCGGACGCACGCGTGAAAGTGTGTCGCCCCGCGGGCGGGGAGCGCGTCGATGTCGAGTGGTGCCTCCTGAAGCCAAGCGGAGTTGTCGGCGACAAACACGAGCGCGCCGAGACGGATCTCGCGGCCCTCAGCCAAACCTCCGCCTGGAACCATGATGATGGGGATCGGAAAAATAGCAACTCCTCCAATAAGTCGCTAAGACACCTGCCCCACGGTGGGCGCCAACTGTCGTGGATCTAAGACTGACAGTAGAATGGGGGGATAGGTATGAGGAGGCAAGATCCTAGCTATGGAGTAGTTGTACACACGAGTTTTACGAGTTCAGGTCCTTCTCGGAGGAAGTAACAGCCCTACGTCTCGGTGCCCTAAGGCGGTCGACTGGATTATATGTGTGTGTGTGAGTTTACAAAAGTGCGAACCCTTGTCCCAGAGGAGGGGGGTGGCTTATATAGAGTGGGACAGGACCCCAGCTCCCCTCCGTTACATTGGGTTCAATGCTCGTAAAGGAAAGGCGTTACTGGTAACATCTACAGTAAAGTGTCATAAATGCTCATAATGCTATGGTTTAAGTCCTAACCGTTGCAGAGTGGAGGGCTCCTCATCTTTTGGTGGTCGAGTGTCTTCAAGGTGGTCGAGTGAGCGCATCTCCACGGTCGAGTGGATGATGATTTCTCTTCGACTGCTTCTGATTCTTTGTAAAGATGTCCTTGGGGAGGGTATGCTGGACAGGTCCATGACCCTACCCTAGGTACATAGCTTCATCACCACCAGCATGGCAGGACGGATGTCATCGCTGAGCCCGCCTCTGCATCACGACCAGAAACTTTGCAGGCGAAGACCACCTTTCGTCAGGATAAGATGTACTACTTGTCCCTTTCCAAATTTGGCCACTGTGGGAACCCTTCCCGCCTACGTTTTGGGGGAAGAGGACAAAGGCCACTATAAATATAGCTTAGCCACCACCGTAGAAGGGTCAACTCATTTCCTCACCCCTGAACCTCGCGAGGTTGTTCATCCCTTGTACTAGTTAATCCTCAGCCCCTCGTGAAGCCAATCCACCACAAAGCAGGAGTAGGGTCTTACACTGCAAGGTGGCCCTGACTTGGGTAAACCACCATGTCATCTTCTTCCTTGATCATGCGAATCAGGCTAGGCTATGGGGCGACGAACTAGTTGGCTACGGAGGTTGAGTTCTTCAAACACGCCGGAGTTTGAAGCTTTCTTGGGTCTGCGGAGCCATGAATCTGACATGTGGCTCCCATGGCCGATGCTCGCTGCGTCGCAGTCCTTCTTCCGCCGTTCGTTTCCCCTCTGTTCCGTCGCTCCCATGGCCGACGCTCGTCTTGTCCGCACCGAGCGCCGGACCTGTCATGTCGCCCAAACGGCACTCGCGGGCAACGACGCTCCTCACTGCTCTTCCTCCCCCGTGGCTAATGCCGCCACTGACCCTACTGCTCACAAGCAGTAGGATTTGTCGCTACCACCTTCCGTGCGGCGTGATGGCCGTACCGCGACATGATCGCCCACTCCATCCACGGCATCGTCCTCCCATGCTCGCCGTGGGCTGGCGCATGCATAAGCTCTGCTGCTCATGGCCCGCAAGCTCCTACTTTACCGCCCCGCTAATGACCTCTACGACGACTGGCTCGGCCGCTCCGCTGAGCTCGTCAATGCCACCGGTGAGGTTCCTGTGCCGTCCCTCTCGCTGCCTCTCTCGCCATCCTAGGCGGGCGATGTGGCTCATGGTGCGCCTCCTCCTCGCCGCAACGCTGACCCGGAGACCAGGCGCGATGTGCCCCCGTGTGACCCATGGCGCGGCACGCCGGCAAGAGATGGAGCAAGCTGCCAGGTGGTGCAGCGACCACAGGCCAAAGCGCGGGTGCTCCCAGAGCCCCAACGCCAGCACCAAGACCTCGCGCCACCGGAGCCTATGGCGCATGGGTGTCAGGACCGAGCTCCCCCGGTGCGTGTCGTGCATGTGAGCGCAATGGCCTACCGTGCCTTCACCCTGGAGCTGTTGGGGAACATAGTAATTTCAAAAAAATTACTATGCACACACAGGATCATGGTGATGCATAGCAACGATAGGGAAGAGTGTTGTCCATGTACCCTCGAACACCGTTTAGCGGAAGCGTTATGACAATGCGGTTGATGTAGTCGTACGTCTTCACGTTCGACCGATCCTCAGTACCGAACGTACGACAACTACGCGTTCCACACACGTTCAGCTCGGTGACGTCCAGCGAACTCATGATCCAGTAGAGCTCGGGGAAGAGTTTCGTCAACATGATGGCGTGGTGACGATGTTGATAAAGCTACCGTGGTAGGGCTTCGCCTAAGCACCGCTACAGTATGACCAAGGTGGATTATTTTGGAGGGGGGCACCGCACACGGCTGTGAGAGATCTTTGTGATCAACTTGTGTGTCTAGAGGTGCCCCCCTACCCTTGTATATAAAGGAGAAAGGGGGAGGCCGGCCGGTCCTTGTTGGTGCGCCGGGAGGAGGAATCCTCCTCCTAATAGGAGTAGGATTTCTCTCTTTCTTACTCCTACTAGGAGGGGGAAAGAGAAGGAAAGGGGGCGCCACCCCCCTCTCCTATTCCAATTCAGACCAGAGGGGAGGGGGCGCGCTGCCTACCCTAGGCCGGCCCCTCGCTCTTTCCCTTTTGGCCCAAAAAGGCCCATTAGCCACCGCGGGTTTCCCGTAACCCCTCCGGTACTCCAGTAAAATCCCGATTTTACCCAGAACTCTTCCGATGTCCAAATGTAGGCTTCCAATATATCAATCTTCATGCCTCGACCATTTTGAGACTCCTCTTCATGTCTGTGATCATATCCGGGACTCCGAACTACCTTCGGTACATCAAAACATATAAACTCATAAAACCGATTGTCACAGAACTTTAAGTGTTTGGACCATACGGGTTCGAGAACTATGTAGACATGACCGAGACATGTCTCCGGTCAATAACCAATAGTGGAACCTGGATGCTCATATTTGTTCCTACATATTCTATGAAGATCTTTATCGGTCAAACCGCATAACACTATACGTTGTGCTCTTTGTCATCGGTATGTTACTTGCCCGAGATTCGATCGTCGGTATCCCAATACCTAGTTCAATCTTGTTACCGGCAAGTCTATTTCCTCATTTCGTAATGCACTATTCCGCAACTAACTCATTAGTTGCATTTCTTGCAAGTCTTATAGTGATGTGCATTACCGAGAGGGCCCACAGATACCTCTCCGACAATCGGAGTCACAAATCCAAATCTTAATCTATGCCAACTCAACAAGTACCATCGGAGACACCTGTAGAGCACCTTTATAATCACCCAGTTACATTGTGACGTTTGGTAGCACACAAAGTGTTCCTCTGGTATCCGTGAGTTGCATAATCTCATAGTCATAAGAACATGTACAAGTCATGAAAAAGCAATAGTAGTAAACAAAAGCGATCAAGTGCTAAGCTAACGGAATGGGTCAAGTCAATCACATCATTCTCCTAATGATGTGATACCATTGATCAAATAACAACTCAAGTCTATGGTTTGAAAACTTAACCATCTTTGATCAATGAGCTAGTCAAGTAGAGGCATGCTAGTGACACTATGTTTGTCTATCTGTTCACACATGTATTATGTTTCCGGTTAATACAATTATAGCATGAATAATAAACATTTATCATGAAATAAGGAAATAAATGATAACTTTATTATTGCCTATAGGGAATATTTCCTTAAGTCTCCCACTTGCACTAGAGTCAATAATCTAGATTACACAATAGTTATTTTAACACCCATGGAGCCTTGGTGCTGATCATGTTTTTCTTGTGGAAGTGGCTTAGTCAACGGGTCTGCAACATTTAGATATGTATGTATCTTGAAAATCTCTATGTCTCCCACCTGGACTTGATCCCGGATGGAGTTGAAGAGTCTCTTGATGTGCTTGGTTCTCTTGTGAAATCTGGATTCCTTTGCCAAGGCAATTGCACCAGTATTGTCACAAAAGTTTTTCATTGGACCCGATGCACTAGGTATGACACCTAGATCAGATATGAACTCCTTGATCCAGACTCCTTCATTTGCTGCTTCCGAAGCAGCAATGTACTCCGCTTCAAATGTAGATCCTGCCACAACGCTATGTTTAGAACTGCTCCAACTGACAGCTCCACCGTTGAATATAAACACGTATCCGGTTTGCGATTTAGAACCGTCCGGATCAGTGTTAAAGCTTGCATCAACGTAACCATTTACGATGAGCTCTTTGTCACCTCCAAAAATGAGAAACATATCCTTGGTCCTTTTCAGGTACTTCAAGATTTTCTTGACCGCTGTCAAGTGATCCACTCCTGGATAACTTTGGTACCTCCCTGCTAGACTAATAGCAAGGCACACATCAGGTCTGGTACACAACATTGCATACATGATAGAGCCTATGGCTGAAGCATAGGGAACACTTTTCATTTTCTCTCTATCTTCTGATGTGGTCGGGCATTGAGTCTTACTAAACTTCACACCTTGTAACACAGGCAAGAACCCTTTCTTAGCTTGATCCATTTTGAACTTCTTCAAAACTTTATCAAGGTATGTGCTTTGTGAAAGTCCAATTAAGCGTTTTGATCTATCTCTATAGATCTTGATGCCCAATATATAAGTAGCTTAACCGAGGTATTTCATTGAAAAACTCTTATTCAAGTATCCTTTTATGCTATCCAGAAATTCTATATCATTTCCAATCAATAATATGTCATCCACATATAATATTAGAAATGCTACAAAGCTCCCACTCACTTTCTTGTAAATACAGGCTTCTCCAAAAGTCTGTATAAAACCATATGCTTTGATCACACTATCAAATCATTTATTCCTACTCTGATAGGCTTGCACCAGTCCATAAATGGATCGCTTGAGTTTGCACACTTTGTTAGTACCCTTTGGATCGATAAAACCTTCAGGTTGCATCATATACAACTCTTCTTCCAGAAATCCATTAAGGAATGCAGTCTTTACATCCATTTGCCAAATTTCATAATCATAAAATGCGGCAATTGCTAACATGATTCGGACGGACTTAAGCATCGCTACAGGTGAGAAGGTCTCATTGTAGTCAACTCCTTGAACTTTTCGAAAACCTTTCGCAACAAGTCGAGCTTTATAGACAGTAGCATTACCGTCAACGTCAGTCTTCTTCTTGAAGATCCATTTATTCTTAATGGCTTGACGATCATCGGGCAAGTCAACCAAACTCCACACTTTGTTCTCATACATGGATCCCATCTCAGATTTCATGGCCTCAAGCCATTTTGTGGAATCTGGGCTCATCATCGCTTCCTCATAGTTCGTAGGTTCGTCATAGTCAAGTAACATGATCTCCAGAACATGATTACCATACCACTCTGGTGTGGATCTTGCTCTGGTTGACCTATGAGGTTCGGTAGTAAGTTGATCTGAAGTTTCATGATCATCATCATTAGCTTCCTCACTAATTGGTGTAGGTGTCACAGGAATTGGTTTCTGTGATGAACTACTCTCCAATAAGGGAGCAGGTACAGTTACCTCATCAAGTTCTACTTTCCTCCCACTCACTTCTTTCGAGAGAAACTCCTTCTCTAGGAAGGATCCATTCTTAGCAACGAATGTCTTGCCTTCGGATCTGTGATAGAAGGTGTACCCAACAGTTTCCTTTGGGTATCCTTTGAAGACACATTTCTCCGATTTGGGTTCGAGCTTATCAGGTTGAAGCTTTTTCACATAAGCATCGCAGCCCCAAACTTTAAGAAATGACAACTTTGGTTTGTTGCCAAACCATAGTTCATAAGGCGTCATCTCAACATATTTTGATGGTGCCCTATTTAACGTGAATGCAGCTGTCTCTAAAGCATAACCCCAAAATGACAGCGATAAATTAGTAAGAGACATCATAGATCACACCACATCTAGTAAAGTACGATTACGACGTTCGGACACACCATTACGTTGTGGTGTTCCAGGTGGCGTGAGTTGCGAAACTATTCCACATTGTTTCAAATGTAGACCAAACTCATAACTCAAATACTCTCCTCGGTCAGAGAGTAGAAACTTTATTTTCTTGTTACGATGATTTTCCACTTCACTCTAAAATTCTTTGAACTTTTCAAATGTTTCAGACTTATGTTTCATTAAGTAGATATACCCATATCTGCTCAAATCATTTGTGAAGGTGAGAAAATAACGATACCCGCCGCGAGCTTCAATATTCATCGGACCACATACATCAGTATGTATGATTTCCAACAAGTCTGTTGCTCGCTCCATTGTTCCGGAGAACTGAGGTTTAGTCATCTCGCCCATAAGGCATGGTTCACAAGTACCAATTGATTCATAATCAAGTGATTCCAAAAGTCCATCAGTATGGAGTCTCTTCATGCGCTTTACACCAATATGACCCAAACGGCAATGCCACAAATAAGTTGCACTATCATTATCAACTCTGCATCTTTTGGCTTCAACATTGTGAATATGTGTATCACTACTATCGAGATTCAACAAAAATAGACCACTCTTCAAGGGTGCATGACCATAAAAGATATTACTCATATAAATAGAACAACTATTATTCTCAGATTTAAATGAATAACCGTCTCGCATCAAACAAGATCCAGATATAATGTTCATGCTTAACGCTGGCACCAAATAACAATTATTTAGGTCTAAAACTAATGCCGAAGGTAGATGTAGGGGTAGCGTGCTAACGGCGATCACATCGACTTTGGAACCATTTCCCACCGCATCGTCACCTCGTCCTTAGCCAGTCTTCGCTTAATCTGTAGTCCCTGTTTTGAGTTGCAAATATTAGCAATAGAACTAGTATCAAATACCCAGATGCTACTACGAGCTCTGGTAAGGTACACATCAATAACATGTATATCACATATACCTTTGTTCACCTTGCCATCCTTCTTATCCGCCAAATACTTGGGGTAGTTCCGCTTCAAGTGACCAGTCTGTTTGCAGTAGAAGCACTCGGTCTCAGGCTTAGGTCCAGATTTGGGTTTCTTCTCTTGAGCAGCAACTTGTTTGCTGTTCTTCTTGAAGTTCCCCTTCTTATTCCCTTTACCCTTTTTCTTGAACTTGGTTGTTTTGTTAACCATCAACACTTGATGCTCCTTTTTGATTTCTACCTCCACAGCCTTTAGCATCGCGAAGAGCTCGGGAATTGACTTATTCATCCCTTGCATATTATAGTTCATCACGAAGCTTTTGTAGCTTGGTGGCAGTGATTGAAGAACTCTGTCAATGACACTATCAACAAGAAGATTAAATCCCAGGTGAGTCAAGTTATTATGATACCCAGACATTTTGATTATATGCTCACTGACAGAACTATTCTCCTCCATCTTGCAGCTATAGAACTTATTGGAGTCTTCATATCTCTCAATCCAGGCATTTGCTTGAAATATTAACTTCAACTCCTGGAACATCTCATATGCTCCATGACATTCAAAACGTCGTTGATGTCCCGGTTCTAAGCCGTAAAGCATGGCACACTAAACTATCGAGTAGTCATCAGCTTTACTCTGCCAGACATTCTTAGCGTCATCAGCAGCATCTGCAGCAGGCCTGGCACCCAGCGGTGCTTCCAGGATGTAATACTTCTATGCAGCAATGAGGATAATCCTCAAGTTACGGACCCAGTCCGTGTAATTGCTACCATCATCTTTCAACTTTGCTTTCTCAAGGAACGCATTAAAATTCAATGGAACAACTGCACAGGCCATATATCTACAACAACATAGATAAGCAAAATACTATCAGGTACTAAGTTCATCATAAATTTAAGTTCAATTAATCATATTACTTAAGAACTCCCACTTAGATAGACATCCCTCTAATCATCTAAGTGATCACGTGATCCATATCAACTAAACCATAACCGATCATCACGTGAAATGGAGTAGTTTTCAATGGTGAACATCATTATGTTGATCATATCTACTATATGATTCATGCTCGACCTTTCGGTGTCAGTGTTCCGAGGCCATATCTGCATATGCTAGGCTCAACAAGTTTAACCCGAGTATTCCGCATGTTCAAAACTGTCTTACACCTGTTGTAGATGAACGTTGAGCTTATCACACCTGATCATCACGTGTTGTCTCGGCACGACGAACTTTGGCAATGGTGCACACTCAGGGAGAACACTTGTACCTTGAAATTTAGTGAGAGATCATCTTTTAATGCTACCGCCGAACTAAGGAAAAATAAGATGTATAAAAGATAAACATCACATGCAATCCAAATATGTGACATGATATGGCCATCATCATCTTGTGCTTTTGATCTCCATCTGCAAAGTACTGTCATGATCTCCATTGTTGCCAGCGTGACACCATGATCTCCATCATCTCGATCTTTTATCAACGTGTCATCACATTGTCGTCTCACCAGCTATTTCTTTTGCAACTATTGCTATCGCATAGCGATAAAGTAAAGCAATTACATGGCACTTGCATCTTATGCAATAAAGAGACAACCATAAGGCTTCTGCCAGTTGCCGATAACTTCAACAAAACATGATCATCTCATACAACAACTTATATCTCATCACGTCTTGACCATATCATATCACAACAAGACCTACAAAAACAAGTTAGACGTCCTCTACTTTGTTGTTGCAAGTTTTACGTGGCTGCTACGGGCTGAGCAAGAACCGTTCTTATCTACGCATCAAAACCACAATGATAGTTCGTCAAGTTAGTGATGTTTTAACATTCTCAAGGACTGGGCGTAGCCACACTCGGTTCAACTAAAGTTGGAGAAACTGACACCCGCTAGCCACCTATGTGCAAAGCACGTCGGTAGAACAAGTCTTGCATAAGCATAAGCGTAATGTCGGTCCAGGCCGCTTCATCCAACAATACCGCCGAACCAAAGTATGACATGCTGGTAAGCAGTTTGACTTGTATCGTCCACAACTCACTTGTGTTCTACTCATGCATATAATATCTACGCATAAAACTAGGCTCGGATGCCACCGTTGGTGAACGTAGTAATTTCAAAAAAATTCCTACGCACACATAGGATCATGGTGATGCATAGCAACGAGAGGGGAGAGTGTTGTCCACGTACCCTCGTATACCGTTAAGCAGAAGTGTTATGACAACGCGGTTGATGTAGTCGTATGTCTTCACGATCGACCGATCCTTAGTACTGAACGTATGGCACCTCCGCGTTCAGCACACGTTCAGCTCGGTGACGTCTCGCGAACTCACGATCCAGTAGAGCTCAGGGAAGAGTTTCGTCAGCACGATGACATGGTGACGATGTTGATGAAGCTACTGTGGCAGGGCTTCGTCTAAGCACTGCTACAGTATGACCGAGGTGGATAATTTTGGAGGGGGGCACCGCACACGGCTGGGAGAGATCTTTGTGATCAACTTGTGTGTCTAGAGGTGCCCCCTGCCCCTGTATATAAAGGAGCAAGGGGGAGGCTGGGCGGCCCTTGTTGGTGCACCAGGAGGAGGAATCCTCCTCCTAGTAGGAGTAGGATTCCCCTCTTTCCTACTCCTACTAGGACAGGGAAAGGAAGGGAGAGAAAGAGAAGGAAAGGGGGGCGCCGCCCCACTCTCCTAGTCCAATTCGGACCAGAGGGGAGGGGGCGTGCTGACTACCCTAGGTCGGCCCCTCTCTCTTTCCCTTATGGCCCAACAAGGCCCATTAGCCCCTGGGGGGTTCCAGTAACCCCTCCGGTAGTCCGGTAAAATCCTGATTTTACTCGGAACTCTTCCGATGTCCAAATGTAGGCTTCCAATATATCAATCTTCATGTCTCGTCCATTTCGAGACTCCTCGTCATGTCCATGATCATATCCGGGTCTCCGAACTACCTTCGGTACATCAAAACATATAAACTCATAAAAATGATTGTCACAGAACTTTAAGCGTGCAGACCCTACGGGTTCGAGAACTATGTAGACATGACCGAGACATGTCTCCGGTCAAGAACCAATAGCGGAACCTGGATGCTCATATTGGTTCCTTCATATTCTATGAAGATCTTTATCGGTCAAACCGCATAACACTATAGGTTGTTCTCTTTGTCATCGATATGTTACTTGCCCGAGATTCGATCGTCGGTATCCCAATACCTAGTTCAATCTCGTTACCGGCAAGTCTATTTACTCGTTTCATAATGCACTATCCTGCAGCTAACTCATTAGTTGCATTGCTTACAAGGCTTATAGTGATGTGCATTACTGAGAGGGCCCAGAGATACCTCTCCGACAATCGGAGTGACAAATCCGAATCTTAATCTATGCCAACTCAACAAGTACCATCGGAGACACCTGTAGAGCACCTTTATAATCACCCAGTTACATTCTGACATTTGGTAGCACACAAAGTGTTCCTCCGGTATCCGTGAGTTGCATAATCTCATAGTCATAAGAACATGTATAAGTCATGAAGAAAGCAATAGAAGTAAACAAAAACGATCAATTGCTAAGCTAACGGAATGGGTCAAGTCAATCACATCATTCTCCTAATGATGTGATCCCATTGATCAAATAACAACTCATGTCTATGGTTTGGAAACATAACCATCTTTGATCAATGAGCTAGTCAAGTAGAGGCATACTAGTGACACTATGTTTGTCTTTGTATTCACACATGTATTATGTTTCCGGTTAATACAATTCTAGCATGAAAACATTTATCAGGAAATAAGGAAATAAATAATAACTTTATTATTGCCTCTAGGGCATATTTCCTTCAGGAGTTGCACTGTGTCGTCTCACCCGACAAGTTCAAGCCAGATCTGCCACCGCGCTACGATGGCAACCCTGACCCCGCGGAGTTCCTCCAACTTTATGTGTTGAGCACCGAAGCAGTGAGCGGTGATGAGAAGGTTATGGCCAACTGGTTCCACATGGCCCTCAAGGACGACGCATGCTCCTTGTTCCTTAACCTCCTAGATGGGCCGGTATCCTACTAGGACGAGCTTTGCAAGCATTTCATCGCCAACTTCCAGGGCGCTCGCGACAGCGCTCCTACAGTGGCCGACCTGCAGCGCGTGAAGTAGTAGTCAGGCGAAACTTTGCACAAATACATCCAGCGCTTTACGAGCATTCACCTCAAGATCCCGAAGGCATTAGACAAGGCCATCATCTCAGCATTCACTGATGGCGTCCGCGATGTCAACATGAAGGAGAAGCTCGCCATCCACGAGGACCTATGTTCGTCCCTGGAGATGTTCAACCTAGCGACCAAGTGTGTAAGGGCCAAAGAAGGCCGCCTCTCCCTCCTCGACCTCCCGAAGCCTGACCCTGAAGACAAGAAGGCCAAGCCTAAGGAAGTTAAGTGTAAGGGCCCCGTCGTGCTGGCTGGGGCGCCCGAGATGAAGCATGGTCACGACCACGATGAGCCTCCTAGGGGCAACCACCCGTTCTGCGTCTTCCACAACGTCGACAGCCACAACACAATGATTGCCAGGATCTCAGGGCAATCTGAGATGGGCGCCTTGGTCGCCGCCCCGAGCGCAGCGACCATGGATACGACCGTGGAGGAGGCCGTGGTGGAGGCAGCTGGGACAACCGTGACCCTCATCAGGACTGGAGTGACAAGCCCCGCAAGGACCGTTGGCAAGGCCCGCCTTGTGATGGCCCCTGGTGGGACCAACCTCGTCAGGACCATCCTTAGGGCAATTACGGCCTCCCTCCTCCTCCGCCGCCAAGGAGAAACAACGACAACCGGCAAGACGATGGGGCTGGGGGCTTCGAAGTGCCTCGCACGATCGCCTGCATCCTGGGTGGTGCTTAGGCTCCCGCCAACCAGCGCTTCTTCAAGCAGTTCGCTCGTGAGGTGAATGCGACCCTTTCCAAGCTTGAGGCACTTCGTCTCCTCAGTTGGTCCAAGCATGCCATTACCTTTGACTCCATGGACCAACTCAAGTGCTCTGCCACCACTGGAGCGGTCCCAATGCTATGCACGCCAACAATCAGTACATCCTCATCACCAAAACCCTCATCGACGGTGGCACGGGGCTCAACGTTCTCTCTGTCGAGATGTTTGAGACGCTCCAGGTGCCCTATGACTAGCTCCTGCCCACCAAGCCCTTCTCAGGAGTGACCGATGGCTCCACCGTTCCCCTGGGGCAGATACGCCTCCCGGTCACCTTCAGCAAGCGCACAACTACCACACTGAGTTCATCGACTTCGTCGTCTTCCACATCAGCCTCCCATAGAATGCCATCCTCAGGTATCCGGCCTCGCCAAGTTCATGGCAGCAACTCACCATGGTTACAATGTCCTCAAGATGCCAGGATGCGACAACATCATCATGGTCGCTTGCGATGAAAAATATGTGGTGTGCTCCCTCGAGCGCGCCTACCAGGCTGCAGCGCCTGTGAACTTTGATGACGAGGGCGCCATCCTGCCTCCTGAGGCCGTCCCAAAGAAGAAGAAGCAGCTCCTCCTCAAGGGCCGTCAGGAGGCTGGGGTACCTGCCGATCGTGCCTCAGCCCCCCGCCCACTTCTGGGGCGCCATTCTCTCTCGCATAGGAAGGCACACCGAGCACCCCCCTCAGGACGGGCTTGGTGGATCTCATCTGGCAGGCCTCTCACCTGACCAGCCTGACGAGGGAGGCGTTCAGGCACCACGTGGAGGCATGCTTTTACGCACGCCTCCAAGAGCGAGGCGCAAGGCTCTAGGCGTGCAAGAGTTCATCACCAAAGAAATCGAAGAGCTTTAGGAGGCTCAAGCCATGCGTGGTGAGCGCCGCCCCGCACCACCGGGTGCAGTCGCGGCCGCTGACATGGGCGGCAAGCTACGTGTCTGCATCAACATCCCCAGGCCTCAACAGGTCTACTTCATAGGACCTCTTCTGGCCGTCCCACGTCAGCTGGAGTGGGGGCTACCCCCGTAGCTACGTCTACATGCAGTTCGGCCTACTGAATGCGGTCGCCTCGTACCAGTGCTTCATGCAGGGAGCCTTGGCAGCTCACAAGGCAAGGCGCCAGGTGATACTGGTGGAGGAGATACCAGACTCTCGCAAGCCCCCGGGACCTCTAGAGCCTCCTGAGCCTCAGGAGCTGGTCGGCTCGTGATGAACGAACTCCGCGACACGCATCTTCAGTTACCCCGATGCTCCTACAATGGTGGTGCCAGGTGACTTTTTGGTTTGTTCAACTAAGGGCGCCCCCGGGCTGTATCATCCTCAGGCTACTGGGGCCCGCCCTCATAGCTGCGTCATTTTGATTCATGTACTCTAGACCAGTTACGCATGCTCAAGTTATTATGGTTGTTAACATTACGCCTAATGACCCATCATCTTTGGAGTTACCTTTGCGATTCCTGCGCATTCCTGACTCGCCTCTTGCTCGTCCCGAGACGAGGGCTGCTGGTACGGCGTCTGTGCTCAGGTCCATCCCTGCAGCGCTGATAAACCTAAAGGGACCGAGCTCTGGCTCACGGACGGCCCTACGCACGTCACCTCACCAGGTCCTTAGTGCCTTCGTCTTCTCGCGGAAAGATCACGGGCAGGATAGAAATCATGACTACCCTTTGTGTTTCGTGTCTAACTCGTAGGAACCTCCGGAGGAAGGACCTCGAGCGGCTTCACCAACATCTTGCCACCTCAGAAGGATGACACACCGTGCGCTGTGGGGCGCAACCCCTCCTAGGCGCCCCCGCAAGGCAAGCCACTCCTTTCTCGCGCAAGTTGCTTGGACGTTAAAGGGGGGCTTGAAACGCCCATGATTCGGCTATATCTCCCACATGTCAAGGCGTGACTTAGAGGCATAACCACATTTTGGTTTTGTCGCAAGAAGGGTCATCTTCACACAATCCCATGTACAAGAACAAGGATAAATAGTTGGCTTAGAATCGCCACATCACACAATGATCAAATAATTCATACATCATTCAGAGTACACACATAGTCCGACTACGGACAAGTCCAAATGAAAAGAAGATAACACCAAATGCTAAATCCTGATCGTCCCAACTGGGCTCCACTACTAATCATCCGGAAAAGACATGTAGTAATGGCCAAGGTCCTCACCAAACTCCCACTTGAGTTCGGTGGCATCACCTGCACTATTATCATCGGCGCCTACAACTATTTTGGTAGTATTCGTGGGTCACGAGGAGTCAGCAATCTCAAAACCCACGAGATCAAGACTATTTAAGCTGATGGGTAGGATGTGGTTATGAGGTGGAGTTACAGCAAGTGCTAAGCAAATATGGTGGCTAACATACGAGTACAAGAGGAAAGTGAGAAACTACACAAAGGTCATAAAACTAGAAGTGATCAAGAAATGATCCTGAACAACTTACGTTCAAACATAACCCAACCGTATTCACTTCCCGGACTCCGCCGAAAAGAGACCATCATGGCTACACACGCAGTTGATGCATTTTAATTAAGTCAAGTGTCAAGTTCTCTACAACCGGATATTAACAAATTCCTATCTGCCACATAACCGCGGGCACGACTATCAAAAGTTTATACCCAGCAGGGGTGTCCCAACTTAGCCCATCACAAGCTCTCATGATCAACGAAGGATATTCCTTCTTCCGGAATAACCGATCAGTCTCGGCATCCCGGTTACAAGACGTTTCAGCAATGGTAAAACAAGACTAGCAAGACCACACGATTGTGCCGACAAATCCCGATAGGAGCTGCACATATCTCGTTCTTAGGGCACACCGGATGAGACATCCTATGAGTAAAACCAACCCTCAAGTTTCCCCGAGGAGGCCACGTAGTCTACTCCGCTCGGACCAACACTCAGAGGAGCACTGGCCCGGGGGGGTTGAATTAAGATGATCCTTGGGTTAATTACTCCCTAGGAAAATATTTAGTTGTTATTAGGCAAATGTTAAAACCAAGGTTTGGCCTTGCTGGAGGAGTTTTATTCAAAGTGAACTGTCAAGGGGGCCCCATAACCCCAACTGCGTAAGGAACGATAAATCAAGGAACATAAAACCGGTATGATGGAAACTAGGGCGGCAAGAGTGGAACAAAACACTGAGCAAAAGGCCAAGCCTTCCACCCTTTGCCAAGTATATAGATGCATTAATTAAATAAGAGATATTGTGAAATCCCAACATATCCATGTTCCAACATGGAACAATCTGCAAGGCACCTGCAACTGGCAACGCTATAAGAGGGGCTGAGCAAAAGCGGTAACATAGCCAAACAATGGTTTGCTAGGAAGGTGGGTTAGAGGCTTGACATGGCAATATGGGAGGCGTGATAAACAAGTGGTAGATACCGCGACATACAGATAGATCGAACAACTAGCAAGCAAAGATGGAAGTGATATCGAGGGAAATGATCATCTTGCCTGCAAAGTTCTCAGGTTTGTCAAAATCTTGCTCCTCATAAATGTACTCGACAGGTTCCTCATTCACGAACTTGTCTCCCGGCTCTACCCAAAGAAAGAACACAAGCAACGGAACAACAATCAATCATGGTGCAATGCACAAGCAACATTATGCAAGACATGGCATGTAATGCAGGACATGATGTGCAATGCATATGGGTACTCCGGAAGGGAAAGGATGATCATGGCATCAACTTGGAAAACCAAGCATGCCACTGGAAATATTGAGTGATTTCGGTCGAAATCGATTTAAGGATCACCAGAAACGGATGCATGGTTTGCAAATGACGAGCAAAACAAGAACGATGCAAAACTGTGCTTAACAGGATCATAGCACTTAAGATGCAACAAGAAACTATGCTACATCACTCCAACATAGCAACAAAGCCCATGCCAGTAAAGTACAAGTGAAGCTCTACAAAACATGAACACTGATCTCCTGCTAGAACTCAATAGAATAAGCCTAAAATAGCATGGCAAAAATGCAAATGATAAGAGCTTCACAGACTTCATGAAAATACTAAACATGGTATAAACAGCATCAGGTAGCATTGTTTAGAGCTAGCAAACAACATGCGATAGGAACATATAATGGCAAACAAAGGCATGGCATGCTAGTACTAAAGGCAAAGAACAAAACTCCCTTACTAAACTTCAGTCAAAGATGCACAAAAAATGAGGTAGCACCCATGCAAACATGGCAAGTGATATGAATAGTTAAAGACTTGGTGGAAAAATATGGCATGGCAGAAACAGATTCATGATAGCAACTTTGCAAGCTCATGCCACTCATCACAAAGCATTACATGGCATCACAAGGTAACCAACAGTGAGAAGACACATTTATGAAGCTAAACATTGGAAGAGAAAGTTCATAGGGTGCATGGATCACTAGCAAAACACATGGCAAAAATGAACTTCATGTTAACAATCTGCCAGCAACAATATTTAGCAAAAGCAGAGCATGGTAATGACAACCTACACTACTCCATAATTACAACCAGACGTATGAATAGATAGAGCATAACCATATCTTCAAAACACTCTTACCGAACATCATCAAAATATGCATGGATCTACTCGTGGCAACAATTCAACATAGCAACATAATGTAACAGGAAAAGACTTGGCAGAAATACGAAGTGTCTAAAATCAGCAACATTGTATAGCCTACTTTGCATGCTTGTGCTAGTCACCAAAGAGCTCATAAAAATACAAGGCTTATACCACTGTAAATATGGCATGGATATGCTCCAAAAACATGTAGGCATGATGCTCAAAGGATGCACACAAAATGCAATGAAAATGACAAATCGGCAAGTTATGATGAATTCCAGCAGGCAACATCATATAGCACTTTTGCAACGAAGATTAGGGCATCAAAATGGATAGTGACATGCATGCAAATGACACTAGCATGAAGAGCATCATGAGATGAATATTTTAATATATCATATGCGCAAATCGGAGTTATATGCATGGAGATATGACATGTCAAAGAGGTGCACATAATGTAGGAAAACCAGGGACTTTGAGGAAAATATACCCCGCAGATCTAGCATTTGACCCGGCGCGGACTTCGAGGTTTGCTGGATATGTCGAGGAGCTGGCGGCCGGAGCTCGCGGGGGAGGATGCTGGCGAGGTGGTGGCCGGATCTGGCAAAGGTAGTTGCCGGCAATGAGGTGCGGGGCAAGGAGGCATGGGGAGCGGGGCGGTGCGCGGGCAGCGGGGCCGGCGATGGCGGAGCAAGGCGGCGACGAGGTGCTCCGGGCGGCGAGCGGCCGAGGGCAGGCAGCGGCACGGGAGATCCGGCGTGGCGGAGCGGATGGCGCACGGTGTAACACCCATAATGCGGCTATATCTCCCACGTATCGAGGCACGACATAGAGGCATAGCCACATGGTAGGTTTGTCGCAAGAGGGGTAATCTTCACACAGTCCCATGTACTGAATAAGAAAGGGATAAAGAGTTGTCTTACAATCGCCACTTCACACAAATACAAGTTAAACATACATCATCCAGAATACAATCAAGGTCCGACTATGGAACCAAAATAAAAGAAGAAAAACCCAAATGCTAGATCCTCGATCGTCCCAACTGGGCTCCACTACTGATCAACAGGAAACGAAACAACACAACGAACAAGATCTTCATCGAGCTCCAACTTGATCTCGGTTGCGTCATCTACACTGGTATCATCGGCACCTGCAACTGTTTGGAAGTATCTGTGAGCCACGAGGAATCAGCAATCTCACACCCGCGAGATCAAGACTATTTAAGCTTATGGGTTGGAAAGGGTAGTGAGGTGGAGCTGCAGCAAGCACTAGCATATATGGTGGCTAACATATGCACCAGAGAGCGAGAAGAGAAAGCAAACACGGCTGGGAAGCTAAAATGATCAAGAAGTGATCCTGAAACTACTTACGTTCAAGCATAACACAAGAACCGTGTTCACTTCCCGGACTCCGCGAGAAGAGACCATCACGGCTACACATGCGGTTGATTCATTTTAATTAAGTTAAGTGTCAAGTTCTCTACAACCGGATATTAACAAATTCCCATCTGCCCATAACCGCGGGCACGGCTTTCGAAAGTTCAAAACCCTGCAGGGGTGTCCCAACTTAGCCCATCACAAGCTCTCATGGTCAACAAAGGATATTCCTTCTCCCAGGAAGACCCGATCAGACTCGGAATCCCGGTTACAAGACATTTCGACAATGGTAAAACAAGACCAGCAAAGCCGCCCGAATGTGCCGACAAATCCCGATAGGAGCTGCACATATCTCGTTCTCTAGGCACAACAGATGGGCAAGACGTCGGGTTGGCATAGACCCTGGTTGCCCAGGGGGCGCCGGACATCGCCTAGTTTGGACCAACACTTAGAGAAGTACTGGCCCGGGGGGTTAAAATAAAGATGACCCTCGGGAGCGCGACTCCCAAGGGAAAAGGTAGGTAGTGGTGAGGCAAATGGTAAAACCAAGGTTGGGCCTTACTGAAGGCGGTTTATCCAAAGCGAACTGTCAAGGGGTCCCCATAACACCCAACCGTGTATGGAATGCAAAAATCAAGGAACATAACACCGGTATGACGGAAACTAGGGCGACAAGAGTGGAGCAAAACACCAGGCATAAGGCCGAGCCTTCCACCCTTTACCAAGTATATACATGCATTAATTAAATAAGAGATATTGTGGTATCCCAAACAATCCATGTTCCAACATGGAACAGACCTCATCTTCACCTGCAACTAGCAACGCTATAAGAGGGGCTGAGCAAAGCGGTAACATAGCCAAACAACGGTTTGCTAGGAAAGGTGGGTTAGAAGCTTGTCATGACAATATGGGAGGCATGATATAGCAAGTGGTAGGTATCGCGGCATAGCAATAGAGCGAGAAACTAGCAAGTAAAGATAGAAGTGATTTCGAGGGTATGGTCATCTTGCCTGAGATCCCGCAAGGAAGAAGAATGAGTGTGTGAAGAAGACAAACGGAGTTAGTCGAACGGATCCTCACAAACGCGATGTTATCGGAACTAACCCAAAGAAGCAACACCAGAAAGAAGCAAACAACATAGTAAACAACAACCACATAAGCATGGCATGATGTGCAAACAAGTATGATGCATGTCTGGTTTAAATATGCATGGCATGGCAAAGTGCAACAAACAACACTACAAATTAAGTGGAGCTCAATATGCAACGAGTTGCATATTGACGGAACACCACATTCAAGTTATTTAGTTCGATCTCGTTTATGTACCAAACAACATTAAATGTTGATTAACATGGAAAGAGGTGAAGCAAAGTAAAACTACCAATCTAGGCAAGTTTAAATGAGGCCGGAACAACAAACACCAATTCCGGTAAATCCCCATATGCATATATTAGGTTTGGTACTGTTCTGCCCTAAACCATATTTTCAATTTGTTAAACATGCAAAGTAAGGTCACCATGTTAAACTAGGCATTTTTCTACCCCATTTACATATAAAGTTTGTTAAGTTTGGAGCTACGGTTATTTAGTTACGAATTAAATCATTTTAGCATGTTATTTAAGAAAATTAAAGCAAACATCATTTTAAACATTTCAAACATTGATGAAAGTGGCATATTATGAAACAACACAAAATTCTAAGCATTTTTCATACATAATGTTTTTGCATATGATGCACGCTTGTTGAGATTAAATATGCATGGAGTTTAGGGACTTTTTTGCAAAACGGTGTTCTCTGGAATAAAAGATAAATTCGCTGGCAGGAAAAAAATACACTGGGCCGGTTCTGGCTGGCCCAACAGTGCACGGTCCAGGGGCTGGGCAGATGCTAACATTGGGCCTGGCCCGGTCAACGGAGCAGGCTGCAAAGGGCTGTTGGGCCGCAGAATCTCGCTGCGTGCCTTGCGCGCTGGGCCTTGGCGCGGGTCAACGCGCGGTGGCAGCGATCGTCATCTCAGAGCAGAGGCCAGGCCGACGCAGCAGGAGCTCGCCGGAGTTGGACGAGCGGCAGCCGAAGCGGGCAGAGGCCAGGGGATGACGGAGATGGATGGATCCGCCTGTTTCCGGGCTGGATCCGACCAACGACGGCATCAATGTGGAGCTCCGGCGAGGGTTGACCAAGGCAGCGGCGTCCTGCAGCTGATGTGGCGCGGGGATTAGAGAGGAACCAGGGAAAATGGGGTGAGGACGAGGAGAGGCCCGGCGCTGTTGACCTGCTGGTCGGAGAGGTGGTCGCGGCCTCTGGCAACCCTGGTCTCCGACGATCGACAGGGTGGAGGCGGAAGGTTGCGAGCGACGAAGCCCGGGCTTCCCACACGGGAGGCTGGAGGTGCAGGGTGAGCGCTCCTGCGCTGCGGGCGGCGGCGCGGATCCGGGCCCGGGCGGGCTCCAGATGCGCCCGGCGGGCCTGCGGCGGCGGGGAGGAGTGGGGAGACGTGGCGGGGACAGGTAGAGGGCTCCGGTTGGCTGGAGCGGCGCGCAGGTGGCGGCTTGGCCAATGGCTGAGCGCCAAGTGGCATGGTGGAGGTGGGGGTCGCCAAAAAATGAGGAGGAGCGGGGTTGGCTGTGGTTGGAGGCGCCGGATCCGAGGAGAAGGGGTCTAGGGGGTAGGGAAAGACTAGGGTAGCCCATATTTGGAAGGAAGGGGTGTTTAAATAGGAAAAGGAGGGCTAGAGGAAGGAGTTTCACCTGTTTTTGGACTGTTCGATCAACATCGGATGGCTCCGGACATAGGGGGAACTAGGTGGGCTGAAAGGACTATGTAGAGGGGCTTGGGCTAAGAGGAGACCAAAAACGTCCGATGTTAGACCGACTATACTGCCGCTATAGTTAACCATTGGGGCGTCAAACGAACTCCGAATGCGACAAAACTTGGCAGACAGCCTACCTACAACATAAAAACACCGCATGCCAACTTTCAACCCATTCCGAGAACATTCTTCGCCCACTTATAAAATACTATTTCGGATGTGCCGCGGGCGTGTGCAAGTGTGTCTGGGCTCAGAACGGACAACGGACGGAACTGGGGGAACTCGGACGGAAGCAAGTTTTGAAAAAAAAGATGATGCAATGCGGATGATGACATGAAAAGATGCAACACGCAAGCGCATGACTAGGCAACAACAACAAATAACTAGAAGACACCTGGCGCATCGGTCTCGGGGCGTTACAACACTCCACCACTACAAGAGGATCTCGTCCCGAGATCTTGGATGGCACCGGAGGGAAAAAGAAGAGGAAGATAAGAGGTAAAACTAAGTTGCTTCTTTGACAAATGAGTGAAACCAAAGAACCTCGAGAGGTTGAGCAAATAGAAAGGAAGAATGCCACGAAGATGAACAGAGTTGAAAACACTCCATTAGGAAAGAGGAACAAGGAAGAACAAATTATGGCAGCACTCCGGTTGAAAAGAGATGCAAGACTTGATAAGACGAAAAGAACTTGAGCAAAGGGCACAACACTCTGGTTAAATGGATAAGCAAAGTAACGAACATGATCTTGACAAAACAAGATGATGGGTCGAAGAGAGCAACATCACAATGCCTCCGGAAGAAATGAGAGAATGGAATGGAATGAACGGAGGAGATAACAATATCTTCTACCTCGAATGAGCTTGAAAAGCATCTTTAGGAGAAGGGTCGAACGGAGTTGTTGGAAAACCAACAATGAAAAGAGTAACACTACTAGGGAAAACCTTATACACAGAGGTATAGTAGTAGCGTTGGTCAAAACTGGGCGCTAGCGCTACTTAGTAGCAGTGCTTGTTACAAAACCATGCTAGAACCATTGTTTTAGCAGTAGCGTGTCTCCACATAAAAGCGCTACTACTATAATTCCCTCACTAATGCCGGTAGGCTAGGAATAGTAGTAGCGGTTCACCCAGAAGCACGCTACTGCTAAAAACTTTGTAGCACCGCGTTTATGCTGTAGAGCGCTACTGCTATGAAAAAGAAAATAAATAGAAAAATAAGTAGAAAAGCAAATGAAAATGAAAGAAATAGAAAAAGGAGAAATGAAAAAAAAGAAAATGTACAGAAAACAAAAGAAAAAGGAAACGGAAAGGAATAGTTGTAGCGCGTTTCTTTGGAACACGCTATAGCTATCTTAGCTATAGCGCGTTTTGGCAAAACGCGCTACTGCTAGTTTGACTCAAATCCCGGCAGCTCGGGTTGAAAATTTCGCTAAGTACTTTCCCCCCTCTCTACTCCCGCCCCCCTGTCCCCCAACTGCTCCATCGCCGCCGTCGCCCTGCCGCCTTCGACCACACCGCCACCGCCTGAGGCCGCCTTCGACCACACCGCCGTCGCCCACCGCCTTCGACCACACCGCCGCCGCCCGAGGCCGGCCTCGACCTCACAGCTGCCACCCGAGGCCATCGTCGACCTCACCCCGCCTCCCTCGAGCTCACCGCCACCGCCCTCGACCTCACCGCCGCCGCCCGAGCAAGAGCCTGCCCTTGCCGCCGACCATAAGGCTCCGCCTCTCCTGTCCCCTACCCTCCTCTCTCTCTCTGCTAGGGCAATTCATATATATGTTGATTTTGTGTTCATATGAACCCTAGGTGTTCATATGAAACCTAGATTTTTTTAGGGCAGCAGGCATTTTATAGCATTCAGGAAAAATGATTAGCAATTTTTTTAGGAAATTAGCTAGGGCAATTTCTATGAAAATGCCTAAACAGTAATTCCATTTAGCTTTAAACTAATAGAGGGTATATAAATAATAGTAGCATTTAGATTTAAATTAACAGAGGCTATAAACAAAAAACACTTAGCTATAAAAAAATATTTGGACTAGGCACTTGAATTTGTTCAAAATTTCATTGAAATGAAATTTGAATTATTTGAACTATGGACCTGAATATTTTTGAAGAAATTGGGTGTAGGTACTAAGGTCTTGCTGTGGAAATTTTGGTGAGGTCGGAAGGGTTAGGGAAAATGGAGTTCCTAGACTTTGAGATTTAGACAAAAAACAAAAGTATTTAGCTATGAATAAAAAACCGTAGCTATGGCATTTAGCTATAAACAAAAAACAGAATTGTTTTTCTTTTCAAAAACTTGGTCAAACTAATTGTTGCTATGTAAACAAAAAACAAGGCTGTTTTTATATGATATATGTCATTGATGTTCATTTGCATATTCCATTATTGTTGATTATATCTTTTCATTGAAGTGGCCATGTTATATGAAAATTCCTCAATAGTGTTTGCTCATGTTATATCTTTTCATTGAAGTTGTTCGATTGTGCCCAAGTGGCTTTGTTGTTTCCAGGGAATGATGCTGAGTGGCCTATGTTTTGCCGGAATGTTGATTCATTTCTGTTCCGGCAATTTTTAGGTTCTCGATTTGTCCACTTTTTAGCAAAGGTCATGCCGAAATTTTCCTTGAATTTCGGCATGACTTGTGCTACAAACTAGGACATATCGAGTGCCCGGGATTTGCCGCACCAGGAAGGAGTCAACATTCCTGCAAAAAATAGGCCTTTTTTATGTCATTATACATTTTATCAGGTCTCAAATTAATTGACTAGATTTAATCATTGGAAACATCGCTAGCAACGATGAAGGACAGGGTTCTGGTGATTGCGATGATGTCTACTGGGCGGCAGACGAATTTTTTAGCCTTGCCGATGATCAACCGATGTTGTTGCTGGGCCCACCAGTGGCATCGGGGACTGAGACCGACACACAGACCGGTGCTGAGACTGAGACCGGCGCTGAGACTCAGACCAACATTGAGACTGGCGCTGAAACTGAGATCTGCGCTGCCTCGGGGAGCGAAGCCGGTGTAGAACCGAAAGCAAAGAGGCAACGACTTCCTAACAAACTCAGGACTACTAGACTGGTTATCACGGAGGTGGACGACAGCAATTTTGAGCCAAAGGCGCCCGAGGAAGCGCGTCGATGCTACGGCAATCAAATAGGCTGCATCATACGGACAACCGCCACCATCAAAATTGAGAAACTACAGAAGATAGAAAATATGAGGAGCTCCCTCATAAAGAAGTTTCACCAGATATTCTTGTTCCCGGGCCGGAATGAGAAGGATTATGAAGATCCATATGAGGATCCGACAATGAACAAGATAAACAAACACGCCATGACCAAGTTTAGCGACGCGTTGGCCGCCTAGAAAAATCGAGTGAAAGCAAAGATCATCGACAAGAAGGAACCCTACTCTGAGATTGTAAAGGATAATACGACAATCACGGAAGAGCAGTTTCAAATATTCAAGGAGGCTTGTGAGGCCGAAGCTACCAAAAAAAAGTCTAAGTACATGAAAGGGCTTCAAGAGAGGAACATTGGGAGCCACCAACTCGGAAGCCGTGGTTACGGCGGAAAGAGGTCCAAATGGGCCAAGGAGGACACGGAAGCTGCGAGTCTGGGCATCCCAGACCCCTTGGCGGATTTCACCGTCCCGCAGGAGCATGACGTCCTCAGGGCCCGGCACCATTGGGACCCAGTGAAGAAGGTTTACGAGAGAAAACCGGTCATTACGGAGTTCATGAGACTGCTGGTAATTTTAGTTTCTGATCAATTCGACTGCACACGTTAGTCATATTTATAAACGATCCTTGTGCCTTTTGCAGAGAGAGCAGCACCAGATTGCGGCCGAAAGCGACTCGCCGTCTGAGGCATTGGCGAGGCCCTAGTGGGACACTCCATTCAACCGGGTGTTGAACATATTGAAATGACAACCGGTGGATACTTGACCGTCGTATGGACATGTGCACGGTGTCGGAGGCGGCGCCACGTGGAAGAAGTACTACCATGAGACCACGGAGGAGAGAAAGGAAAGATGGAGGTTAACTGAAGAAAACATCGACAAGAAGGTTGAGATTGCGGTTGAGAAGAAATCATCTCAGACAGTCGCAACAGCGGTAGCTGCCCCAAAACAGGTGGTTGCAGATTGGTCTACTTCCTTGGTGACGGGCGTTTTCACTTGGACAAGACAAATTCTAGAAAAAAAATGCATAGGACTTTCCCCTTGCTGACTTCTTGGGGAGCAGCTCAACTAGCGTTGCACCAGCACCTGCTCCCACACCGGCTCCCGCACCGGACGTGCTCGGTGGTGGTTCGTCTTTGGCTGAGCTCGACGCCCTCACGGTATCTGTCACACCGGCCCCCTTCAATATAAATTTATAATATCCCGTTTTCGTTGCCTTTCGGATGTCTCATGTCGTAGACTTTTCTTTGTAGGCCGACGAAACCCCGTGCACCATATTGTACACCATCGGCGACCAGAAGGTGGATGTGGGGAAGGCAACGATAATGGAGCCGAAGGAACGATTGTTCCACAGCGAGCCGATCCCCCCGAACGTCTTCAAGGTTTCCATGGCCAGTGTCAAACTGGGCCACGAGAATTTGCCTCCTCCAATACTAGTGGGGGATGACGACGAGACACCGCGGCGGCTTGGTGATTGTTGCAATGGGTGGGTCCTATTGTGGCCAAAGAGTCTGCTTCGTCTGGAGGCGGCCGGGAGCACACCCACGAGCACGCAGCCTCAGCAAGGTATGAACATCAACACCCTACCTACCCAATTAGCGTCGGGTGTCGGGTTCGGTGATAGCGGACGGGGTAAGGAGGAGGCTCCATTAGTCGCTGATGACGTCAGCATGGATGAGGATGAGGACGACGATGGCGCTGAACAGTATGTCTATACTGGCGCCTCCTCAGGGTTTCAGCGTCATGAGTCGGTGCCTAAATTGCCGTCTCAACGTATTATGGACGACCTTCCAGTAGTAAAGAAGTCTAGGAAGAGAGCGAGGAAAGGCAAAAAAGCTGATTCTATGATCCAGCCACCTCAGCAGCCTCGGCTTCAGGACCGTATAGATATCCCCGATGCGGATAAATGGCATATCCTCGATCAACCAATCCTACCTGCAACAGCGCTATGGGTCAGATTCAGCGATCTAAGGAGACTTCATGATGATGTGCTGCGGGTAGAGAAAGGCCACATCGCCTCGAAAGATCCAGGATACCCACTCTATGTGGTTAACGTTCCGCGGCAAATGTCGTACGTCGACAGCTTCCCCGCGGATAAGTTCTTCCTCCGATTCAATTACATATTCGACATGTTTCACGTGAAGAAGCTGGATTTTACGTTTGTCTGCCTTTATGCCTTGCATGTGAACTACATCATCGGGGTTGAGCAGATATCTCATATCTGTGTCGCTGACCCGTACTACATGCACGAGGGCTTCTTGGGAGTCTGCGCAAAGCACCGTGTATATGCGAGGGATTACATCGTCAGTTTCATGCTGGCCAATAAGGACAAGGAGGCGATTCTCGTGCCTTATCATCCCATGTAAGTCATCTGCACTGCTATCCTTCCTTTGATTTCAACCATTCATTTGCACGGTGGAGGCTAATTAATTTGAGGTGTACTTATTTTGCGCAGAGGCGGGCGCGCCGTCCTCATCATCCTCTACCCCCGATTCTCCCACGCTCTTTACTTGGACTCGTCGAAGAACATTCACAAAAAGGATTACACCCACACCAAGGATGTTCTTGACAGTGCTATGTTTTACTACCAAGCAAGGGGTGGAGAGGTCAGGGACAAGAAGAGAAGGGGCGGCAGGGTCTCCTTCGGCCATAAGACCGACTTCTGCTGCATCCAGCAACCGAATGATTCTCTTAATGATGGATTCTATGTCCTACACCACATGCTGGAGTATAGATGGGATCACCAGAACCTTCGCATATCACCTAGATCCAGTGATTCCCATATTCTGCAATGGGCAAAGGACATAGGAGATATCGAGGATCATCGACTTCAAGCTGAGTTCTATAACATCCAGCGCGAACTTGCCCAAATCATCATGAAGGAGGTCGTTGGAAAAACAGGGATGTTCTACGAAGAAGGAAATATGTTGCGGGAAGACGCCCGAACATGGATAGCCTCTCAGCGTCTCGACATGAAGCCTTTCACTAAGCTCGAGGACTATCTCCCTGACTTGGATGGACGGAACGACATGTTGGAGTGATTGTCGATATATGACAATGTGTCCGTTTAGTCCATACTTTCTGTATGACAAAACTTTGAGTTATGCACGGTGAAACATTATTTGTGATGTAATTAAACCGTCCTCCTCCTCGACTAGCGAAAATCACTCTAGTTAGGGCATTTTGGGGTATGATGAACTTTGTTATTTATGCTTATGATATGTTGTTTCTATTTATGCCAAGTTTGTCTCTTTCTGTTGCTCAACTAAATATGTTGCATATCATTGACTCATGTGACGATGCAGGTGCATAGATCATAGATGGCGAAGAAGTGCTACGCCATGAGTATATATACGAAAAGTGGCCGGAGTGTCAGGTCCAGGTGTACCGGTTTCCGGTCTCCGAGCGACAGGCAGTAGTTAGTTTAGGTTCACGCTAATGCGAGAGAGGGATACGAACTCATGTACTCAAAGTGATAGCTCTTCTCGCGTATATCATTGTTTAGATGGATGACGATGTATTTGCAAGTAATCGAGACTTGTATCGCTATTTTCGAGATGATGACGAGAGACCACTTTGTGTTGGATGATGATTATGATGATGACATGATTTGATGAGACTAATTGTATATATATGCTATGATTACATTTGTATGTGTATGATATGCTAAATATTATTGTATAAAGCCTATTCAAATACAAAACAAATATGCAAGGGAAAAAACTAATAAAACTAGTAGTAGCGAGGGGGGGGGGAATTTAGCAGTAGCGCCGCCTTACCAGTAGCGCTTCCCAGTAAACAGCGCTGCAGATAATATCAGCAGCGCCCTTTTCTAAAGAGCGCTACAACTATTCATTTATAGTAGTAGCGTGGGACAACAGGCGCTACTACTATACGTTAGTTGTAGCGCCTTATTAGTAGCGCCGGTCCCCGCGCTACTGAGAGGCCCAAAACCCGCGCCGTTGCTAGGCTTTTCCCTAGTAGTGTAAGCTTGCTGTGGGCTTAGAGAGAACATCTCGAAATCTTGAGGTGAAATTCTGCCACTAACGGAAACAATTGCTTGCTTCAGATCAACGAGGAGATGAAAAACTTCTTCCGCTGATGGGATAGGAGAAAACTTGGATCATAGATAAACACCACAATAGCAACATTCCTTCGGGAAGGCTTTAGGTGAAATATTGCACAAGACAATCTCCAGTGAAGAGATGATGGGTTTAAGTATCTCATTCCTGACAACTTTTGAATCATGAAACATGAAAGAAAATTATCAAGAATGGCATATCACCATCCCAAAAGATAAGATAGGAAGAACTGCACTTCGGAATGCAAGATGAAGAAATCTTGAACTCCTCAAAACAAGACATGTGTTGAACACCATGTTTATTAGAGAGTATAGCTTGGCGGATCTTAACCTCAAGATAAAACCTGAGGACAATTGAAGAATGAAAGGAATCCTAGACGAACCACCATGTAGAGCCTCCACGAAGAACTCCCGTAACAAAAGGATGATCAATCAAAAGGAAAGAGAAGTGGAAAACACAAGGTGAAGTCTTGTAATGATATATATGGATCTTCGTGACGATATAACCAAGAAAAAACTTGGAACTCCGGAAAGAATGATGAACAAAAGAAATCAAGAATTTTGATGAACCTTCGGAATAAGGAATTAATCACTTGGGTGAACGAAGAATAAGAATTACATTATTCGTATCTCTCACCAATTTAAATTGATGACAAGCAACAGATTTGACATACTACTTATTCTCGTAGAAAACATTAAGATAGATATAGCGCAAACTTTGGAAGTTCTTCAATGAACCACCGGTAGAATTGAAACAATGAATAAATTGATATGATAAACGAAGGAAGAAGAATCTTGGAAGAACCACTGTAAGAATTGAAAACGATTGAAGAAAAGATAAAGAAGCACCGGGAAGAATTAGAGAACAAATGAAGATACTTGAGGGGATTTAGATCCAAGTGAAATGAAGAGATCATGAACTGACTAGAGAATACTTAAGCGATGCACCGGTAAGATTTGGAGAATGAGAGCTGAAATCTGAAATGAATACTTCTGAGATGATGGGCTCCAGAGAATCAAACTGAAAAGACTCCTGAACTGCTCCGGATGGGTGAAAAGGATTATCACAATCGAAAACAATTATGCGAGGATGGCAACAAGATAGAATCACGAATCTTTGAGAGAACGGATAAGATTTCGAGGAAAAACTCTTCTTCGGTCTTGAAATGTTGAGACTGATGATGAGAACCACCATCATGAATTATTGAGATACTCCGGGATGAAAATTAGAAAGGTTGAACCAATGATGAAAAGTTTTTGAAAGATCTTGGAGAAAGACATATGCCTGATGACAATTCATTCTTACGTCAAACTTGGAGAAGAATTTGAGAGTAACTCCGAGAAAATAAGAATAGTTAGGTAAGATACTGGGAAAAGACATGTGGGTTAGGGCCCACTCAAGACAAACACCGTTGAACGATTACTTGAAATATATTGCACCAATGGCTTGAAATAGATAACAGCCTCGAGATATCTTGAACACATAAGGAATGAAAACACGAATCTCCTGAGATATCTTCCGCACTTCGGATATGAATAGAGAGAGATGAGTGATTAAGAGGTGCACCGGTATGAGAAAGCATTGTGAATAGAGGAAAAAGGATAAGATTAACACCGAAATCTTGGATTGGATCCACCGGGGAAGAAGAGAATGGAGAATGATGAACTTGAAGCTTCCTTAGTATCTTCAAGAAGAATAACCAGCTAAGGACGTTGACGAAAAAGAATGGAGAGACTTCACATCCATAAAATGGATACTTGATTAAGATATATGAGTCCTTATAGAAAAAAGGGTGGGAGGGCGGGAAAAACAAAGGCAACTTGGGACAGATGAAACGAACAACGTTCGGAAAACCGAGAGGTAATCTTGCGGATGTTGAAATGATTAGATCCACTTGAAGAGAAACACACCGGTTGGAAAGAATTGACATGACAATCTTGATGAACAAGAAGGATTAGTATGGAATCAACACTTGACATTGAAGCAACTCGAATACCATAAACCAAAACAGAAACAAAGGATTGGCTTGCAGAAAAAGCCGGAATAAACATATGATAGAGATTTTGTCCGAAGTTTTCGTGGTGGGGCCCAGACGGGCTTGATCGTACAACACCGGAAACGTGACATTATAGAAACTAACCCGAAGAAGCAACACCGGAAAGAAGCAAACAACATAGTAAACAACCACCACATAAGAATGGCATGATGTGCAAACAAGTATGATGCATGTCCAGTTTAAATATGCATGGCATGGCATGGCAAAGTGCAACAAACAACACTACAAATTAAGTGGAGCTCAATATGCAACGAGTTGCATATTGGCGGAACACCACATTCAAGTTATTTTGTTCGATCTCGTTTATGTTTAATGTTGATTAACATGGCAAGAGGTGAAGCAAAGTAAAACTACCTATCTACGCAAGTTTAAATGAGGCTGAAACAACAAACAACAATTCCGGTAAATCCCCATATGCATATATTAGGGTTGGTACTGTTCTGCCCTAAACCATATTTTGGAGTTGTTAAACATGCAAAGTAAGGTCACCATGTTAAACTAGGCATTTTTCTACCCATTTACATATAAAGTTTGTTAAGTTTGAAGCTACGGTTATTTAGTTACGAATTAAATCATTTTAGCATGTTATTTAAGAAAATTAAAGCAAATTATAAAAGTGGCATATTATGAAACTACACAAAATTCTAAGCATTTTTCATATATAATGTTTTTGCATATGATGCATAGTTTGAGAGATATGATATGCATGAACCACAGGGGGGTTTCTGTAAAACTGCATTCTCTGGAAAAATGATTAAATTCGTCCAGGGCAAAAAACGTTAAACGGGCCGAATCTGAATGCACTGCTGGCCCAACCAAGAGGGGGGCTGTGGGGGCTCACATTGGGCCTGGCCCGGTCAATGGAGCAGGCTGCAGAGGGGTGCTGGGCCGCCGAATCTCGCTGTGTGCCTCTCGCGCTCGGCCTTGGCGCGGGATGCAGCCCAGGCGTGGGTCAACGCGCGGTGGCAGCGATCGTCGTCTCAGAGAAGAGGCCAGGCCGACGCAGCAGGAGCTCGCCGGAGTTGGACGAGCGGTGGCCGGAGCGGGCAGAGGCTAGGGGATGACGAGGATGGATGGATCCGCCTGTTTCCGGGCCGGATCCAACCAACGGCGGCGTCGACGTGGAGCTCCGGCGAGGGTTGACCAAGGCGGCGTTGTCCTACAGCTAATGTGGCGCGGGGATTAGAGAGGAACCACGGAAAACGGGGTGAGGACGAGGAGAGGCCCGGCGCTGTTGACCTGCTGGTCGGAGAGGTGGTCGCGGCCTCCGGCGACCCTGGTCTCCGGCGAGCGATGGGGTGGAGGCGGAAGGTGGCGGGCGACGAAGCCCAGGCTTCCCACGCCGGAGGCTAGAGGTGCGGGGTGAGCGCTCCTGCGCTGTGGGCAGCGGTGCGGTTCCGGGCCCGGGCAGGCTCCAGATGGGCCCGGCGGGCCTGCAGCGGCGGGGAGGAGTGGGGAGACGTGGCGGGGATAGGTGGAGGGCTCCGGTTGGCTGGAGCGGCGCGCAGGTGGCGGCTTGGCCAATGGTTGAGCGCCAAGTGGCACGATGGACGTGGGGGTCGCCAGAAAATGAGGAGGAGGGGGGTTGGCTGTGGTTGGAGGCGCCGGATCCGAGGAGAAGGGGTCTAGGGGGTTGGGAAAGACTAGGTTGGCCCATATTTGTAAGGAGGGGGTGTTTAAATAGGAAAAGGAGGGCTAGAGGAGGGGGTTTCACCTGTTTTCGGACCGTTCGATCAACATCGGATGGCTCCGGACATAGGGGGGAACTAGGTGGGCTGAAAGGACTGTGTAGAGGGGCTTGGGCTGAGAGGAGAGGAAAGAAGGCAGCCCGGCAACCATTTTCGGAGACCGAAAACGTTCGACGTTAGACCGACTATACTATCGTATAGTTAACCGTTGGGGCGTCAAACGAACTCCGAATGCGACGAAACTTGGCAGATGACCTACCTACAACATAAAAACACCACATGCCAACTTTCGACCCATTCCAAGAACATTTTTTGGCCACTTATAAAATACTATTTTGGACGTGCCACGGGCGTGTGCAAGTGTTTCTGGGCTCAGAACGGACAATGGACGGAACTGGGGGAACCTGGACGGAAGAAAGTTTTGAAAACATGATGATGCAATGCGGATGGTGACATGGCAAGATGGAACACGCAAGCGAATGACAAGGCAACAACAACGAATAACTAGAAGACACCTGGCGCATCGGTCTCAGGGCGTTACACACGGGAAGCAAACGGGCCGGGGGCCCCGCGATGGGCCTCGGCGGGCCGGTGGCGGTGGAGCGGTGGGGATGCCATGTGGCTGGCGCTGGTTCGCCGGGGGCGTCAGCTGGACGCGTCGAGCGCCCGGCGGACGTGTCTGGCAAGGAGGGTGGAGGTGGATCTAGGGTTTGGATGTAAATTTCGGGGGGAGAGGCATATATATAGGTAGGGGGAGCTATGAGTGTCCAAATGAGGTGCAATTTTCGCCCACACGATCGTGATCCAACGACGGAGAACGTGGAGGGTGTTTAGATGGGCTACTGGGCTGTTTTGGAGGGGTGCTGGGCTGTAAAGAGATGGGTTTTTGTAGTTACCCGGTTAACCGTTGGGGCATCAAACGTCCTCCAAATGGAACGCAATTTGACAAGCGGCCTACCGGTGATGTACCAAGGCCACTCGACAAATCTCGGCTCATTCCGAGAACGTTTTTCTCTCGCTCACGAAACGAGATCCGAGGGGTGCAACGGGTGCATGTGTGAGTGTCGGATTCCGAAACGGACAATGGGGAAAATGACCGGATGCATGAGACGAACACGAATGCAAATGAGATCCACATGATGACATGATATGAAATGCATGACATGAACAAAAGAAAAAAATGAGGATAAAACCCAACCACGAAGGAAATAACATATCATGTAGCCAGAAATGGCAATAGTTGAAATTAGAATTATGGAATGTCACATCCGGGGCATTACAAATCTCCACCACTACAAGAGGATCTCGACCCGAGATCTAGAACTGAAAGAACTCCGGATATTCGGAACGGAGGTGATCCTCACACTCCCAGGTGGCTTCTCGGTCAGAATGGTGAGACCACTTAACTTTCAAGAATTTGATCAACTTGTTGCGAGTCTTGCGCTCGGTTTCTTCAAGAATGGCAATGGGATGCTCATGATAAGACAAGTTTTCTTGGAGGTCAATCTCTTCGAAGTTGATAGTGCGCTCATGCATCTTGAAGCACTTGCGAAGCTGTGACATGTGAAACACATCATGCATATTTGCGAAGTTGGACGGAAGCTTGAGTTGATAGGCGAGGTCGCCTCTATTGCCAATGATCTTGAAAGGACCCAGGTATCTCCGGGCGAGCTTCCCTTTGATACCTAAGCGTCGACTGCCTTTCATTGGAGAGACGCGGAGGTAGACATGGTCTCCAATGTCGAAGCCAAGTCACGATGCTTTCTATCATAATAACTTTTCTAGCGCGATTGCGCGGCTTTGAGATTTTCACGGATGACTTTACACATTTCTTCAGCTTCTGTGATCAAGTCATTGCCAAGAAGTTGGCGTTCACCAGTCTCAGACCAATTGAGAGGAGTACGACACTTTTTGCCATATAGAATTTCAAATGGGGCCTTGCCCGAACTTGCTTGGAAGCTGTTGTTGTAGGAGAACTCGGCATAAGGGAAACAATCTTCCCACTTCATACCGAAAGAGATGACACAAGCTCTAAGCATGTCTTTGAGGATTTGATTGACTAGCTCGACTTGGACACTTGTTTGAGGATGGAAAGCCGTGCTAAAGCGAATGTTGGTGCCTATGGCCTTCTGGAAGGAGTCCCAGAACTTGGAAGTGAAAATGCTTCCGCGGTCTGAGGTGTATAGCTCTGCCAACTAAGCTACTGTGATAGATTATTTGATTGGAAGAAAATGAGCCACTTTTGTAAGCTTGTCAATAAGAAAGAAAATAGCATCATTCCCATGCTTGGACTTGGGAAATCCAGTGACAAAGTCCATTTCGATATGGTCAAACTTCCATTCTGGAATAGCAAGAGGTTGGAGGAGACCAGCTGGTCGTTGGTGTTCTGATTTCACCCTTCGACAGACATCACATTCATTCACAAATTGAGCAATCTCTCGCTTCATCCGAGTTCACCAATACGATTGCTTGAGGTCATGGTACATTTTTGAACTGCCTGGATGAATGGAAAGAAGAGAATTGTGCACTTTGTTCATTATGACCTTCCTCAGATCACCTTTAGGAACCACAATCCTGTCCTCAAAGAATAAAGTGCCTCTGTCATCAATGCGATACCACTTGTATTTGGAGAGACCCTTGGCAATACCATGTTTCACCCTCTTCACCATGGTATCAAGGAGTTGTGCCTCACGAATTTGGTCTTCCAAAGTTGGAGTGACTTGAAGGTTGGCAAGAAAACCTCAGGGAACAACTTGGAGGTTGAGCTTGCGGAAAGCTTCACAAAGATCAAGTTGGAATGGCTTGAGAATTAAGCTGTTGCAATAAGCCTTTATTCTCAAAGCATCTTCAATCACATTGGCCTTGCCTGGAGTATATTCAATACTCGGATTGTACTCTTGAATCATTTTGACCAAACGAGTTTGCCGGAGGTTGAGGTTTGGCTGAGTGAAGATATATTTGAGGCTCTTGTGATCGGTGAAAATGTCCACTTGCCTTCCGAACAAGAGATGTCTCTATGTTATTAATTCATGGACAACTACCGCCAACTCAAGATCGTGAGTGGGGTAGTTCATTTCATTGGGCTTCAACTAACGAGAGGTATAGGCCAAAACTTTCTTCTCTTGCATTGACACGGCACTGAGACCTTGCAATGAGGCATCACAGAAAACTTCGAATGGCTTGGATTCATCAGGAGGAGTTAGGACAGGAGCTGTGACGAGTTTCTCTTTGAGAGTGTTGAAAGCAACATCGCACTCATGAGTCTAGGAATAGTTGACATGCTTTTGGAGGAGGTTGAAAAGAGGCTTTGCAATCTTTTGAGAAATTCTCAATGAATCTTCGACAATAGCTTGCAAGCCCAAGGAAATTGCGGAGCTGCTTTACGTTCTGAGGAGGCTCCCAATTTACAATTGTAGAAACCTTCTCCGGATTAACAGCAATGCCCTTGGCAGAAATTATGTGACCAAGGTAAAGAACTTCATCAAGCCGAAACTCACCTTTAGAGAACTTCGCGTAGAATTGATACTCTCTGAGATTGTCGAACACCAATCAAAAATGCTTGGCATGATCCTTCTTATTCTTGGAGAACACTAAGATATCATCGAGATACACCAGGACGAATTCGTTTTTGTAGGGGTTGAAGATGAAGTTCATCATATGAGAGAATGTTTGAGGGGGATTGACAAGGCCAAAAGAAATGACACTGTATTCATAAGAACCAAAGATTATTCTGAATGCTGTCTTGGGTATATCTTCTTCACGAATGCGAATTTAATGATAACCCATACGGAGGTCAAGCTTGGAGAACACCTTTGCACCTTTGAGTTTATCGAATAACTCATTGATGTTGAGAAGTAGGTACTTATTCTTGATTGTCTTCTTGCTCAATGGACGGTAATCGACGCAAAGTCGGTCCGTGCCATCCTTCTTCTAGACAAAAAGAACACCACAACCCCATGAAGATGAACTCGGTATGATCAAACCCATACGCTCTTGTTCATCGAGCTGTTTCTTCAATTCCTTCAGCTCCTTTGGTCCAAGCTTGTATGGATGCTTGCAAACTGTTTCAGTACCGGGCTCAAGATCGATAACAAACTCGACTGGCCGGTGAGGAGGCATACCTGGAAGCACTATTGGAAGGACATCTTGGTACTCCCAAACAACTGGAATATGAGAAATAGCATCTAACTCGTCCTTCTCATTGAGGGAGAACAACCAAATGGTTTCATCACGAGTGGCATAGATGATCACATCCTCAGAAGAGTGTGTCAATTTGATCTCCCTAGTAGCACAATCAAGGAAGGCATTGTGCTTAGAAAGCCAATCCATGCCGAGAATTAGATCGATATCAGAGTCGCCGAGAACAATTGGAGAAGCCAGAAATTTATAGTTGCCCATCTTGATAGAGACATCGGGAGCTACCAAACTAGAAGTCATAAGCTTTCCCAGGGAAACAACTTGCATAACTTTGGACAAAACCTCTGTGTCAACATTGTGCTCCGATGCAAATGGGTATGACATGAAAGAATGCGATGCACCAGAATCAAACAATACTTTTGCAGGAATGGAGTTAACTAAAAGGTTACCCATGATCACATCTGAAGAATTCTCTGCTTGAGATGCATTCATCATGTTCACCTTAGCATGCTTGGGATTATGCTTGACCACTGCACTGCTTGAAGACCTCAAAGGAGGAGGAGGCGGAAGGCGCCTTTGGTTGAAGCACTTGGTTGAATAGTGACCTTTCTGCTGATACTTGTTGCAAGTAACCTCTGAGAGCGGACGGTGATAAGGAGTGGGAGCACCTGTCCTCGGAGCTTGAGTCTGAGACTTGTTCTGATAGCCTAGGTTGGGTGGGTGGGAAGATCCATGGACACCTTTGTTCTTGTGCTGGTAGGCTGATGAAACGGAGGAGGCGGAGGAAGCCAAAACTTTTGTTGCTTAGCTGCCACTTGTGAGGAAGAAGAAGACTAGACTACATCCCTGATTCTCTTCTTTGAAGCATCACACTTGAGCTGAGCACCTTATTGCTTGAGGGCGATGTTATAGAACTGATCGAACTGAGTAGGCTCAACAACAACGAGAGCTAACTGCACATCCTCTTTGAGGCCACCCCTGAGGTGATAGATCATGCTCTTTTCACCAGGAACGTCCTGCCTTGCAAAGTGAGCAAGTTTCTGAATCTGGATGTTGTATTGATACACGGAGATGCTTCCTTACTTGAGATTGCGGAATTCCTCATGCTTGCTCTCAACCACACTTGTTGGAATGTGATGAGCTTTGAAATCCAGGCAGAAGTTATCCAAGGTAATCCCTCGACCTCCTATGGAATCTTTGTATTGCTGATACCAATCAGCTGCTTGGTCCTTGAGCTGAAAAGAAGCGAACTTGACATAGTCCTCAGGCCTGACATTGCTACATTCAAAATGCTTGCTGACGTCCACGAGCCAATCATCAGCGTCCATGGCCTCGACACATTTGCTGAAAGACTTTGGCTGATTTGCAAGAAACTGGTTGAGGGTAGCAAACTGAGGCTGATTGTTGAATTGCCCTTGACCTTGATTCCCTTGGTTGCCTTGACCTTGGTTGTGCCCTGGAAAGAGTTGCAAAAGCATCTGGGTATTGGCATTGGTGGCTGCCACGACAACTTGCCATGCCTCCGGAGGCGGAAGAGGTGGCGAAGGTGGAGGGTTCGCCTGATCTCCATCGTTACATTGCAGATTCAGACGTGTTGGAGGAGCCATCCTAAAGAGGGTGGCACTCGTTAGAACCATGATAGACAAGCTGAATCAACAGATAGAAATTGCAACATATAGTCTTCACAATAAACATTCGAACTGAGATTGAACGAATGAATTCCAAAGTTAACATTACACGACCATTAAGGTGAGAAGCCACTTAAGCAAAGTTTAAAGAAAGAAACAACAAGGTATGACTGGAACAAATAAATGGTAAGGATCACGCAATCACATACCAATTATCTACCAGAGGAATAACTAAGAGCTACTTGAATTCCCACCTATTAACTCCTGAAACTTTGTGTTATGCAATCTGGTGTTGGGGATACAGGGAGGCACAATATATATCACACAACTAACAAGCCCTACGCTCCAACTGTATACATCCGTCAACACATAACCAAGAAAACTCCGGAAATCGTGTACCTCAACCTTCGAAAAGCATCTGTTATATGAGCCGTGGCAATGCTCCCGAACTCCCTCCCATTATTGGGTGGCGTCGAGGTTATCTCACCACTGACTACATAAAAGAGATTTTCAATGTCAGCGAACTCAGGTATTCCAGCACTACAACAATAAAATTTTGATGACAACACCTCGGAGCTCAACTCCCCGGGACACTGCCACAACCCGTAAATGTCAGGAGGCATTGTAACATCCCGGTGTAATGTTGCTACAGTAACCCATGGGGTTAAGTTAATCTATTTGCTAAACATGTGCCTGATCATTATTGTCTCATGTTCTTTCAAATTCCAGTTAAATTCAAATTCAAATTCTGTGTGAAATTCAAAATGCTCAGACATGAAAACAAAAATGTTCATCTTGTGCGAAATATTCCACAACTAATATTGGTGGTGAACCAACATTTTTGCAAAGGGTTTAAGTGGCCTAAACTACTTAAAACAGTGACCAAAGCAATAAATTAAATGCCTTTCTAATTTATAAAATTGGCATTCTTTTTCTAAAGTCTCACAATATTTTTGTGGCAGTGCAATATACTTCTTTGAAATTATTTTGGCCAATGGCATAATTTTTGCAAAGTCTTTATTGGCAAAAAAAGCAAAAGGAAAGAAGAAGGGGTGGGAGAGCCCCTGGCCTCCCATGGGCTTCGGCCCATCCCAGCAAGCCGGGCCACCTCACCCAGCCTGGCCGGCCCGGCTCCCCGAAGCGCGCCTCCCTCCTGTGCCTCCGACCGGGCGAGGCAGAGCGCGCCCGTCGCCGCTGAATCACCTCGTCGTCGACGCCTCCGCGAGAGGATAAGGCCTCCGCGCTCCCCCCCTCGACGCCTCGGCCTCCTCCCCAGCTAGCCCCACTGACCTCCGCCTCTCCCACTCCCCTCCAGATCCCCCTCGAGCAGTCCCCTCTCTCTAACCCGAGCACGCCTGCCGCCATCGCCGCGTCGATCCCGCGGCCACCGTCTTCGCCCCGCGTCGCCAACATGCCGTAGGCGTCCGCCTCCACGTTGAACGGTGCCCACCGTTGGAGCCGGAAGGCTCCGCAGCGCCGGATCCACCCCGTCTTCCTCCTCGGGACACCCGAGCTCGCCGTCGTCGATTCGCTCCGCCAAGCCTCTCCCGAGCCCACGTTTGCACACCTACAGGCGCTCGATGAGCTTTGCACCTCCTCCCCCTCTCCGTTAGCTCTCTATCACCCCGTATCCACCGTCGTCTGCGTGATCGAACCCGTTGCCGCCTAACTCGTCGCGGCGCGGACCCGGTGATCTTTTGGTCCCGCCAACATATCCAACAAGCTCCATGTGTCGCGTAGACCTCGCCCAACTCCTTAGTTCGCCAAACCGCGCACCGCAACGTCGGTTCCGTCGCTGCCCGAACCTCCCCTCCGCCACCCCTCGTCACCGGCGCCGTTCCCGCCGAACTCCGGCGAAGCCAACACCACCGTTCAGCTCGCGGGCGAGGACTCGTCCGAACGCAGCCAACCGTGCGGCAAATCGTGCCCTCTAGGGCCTTTCCGGGCTGCTCCGCCGCGCGCCGCCGTGCTTTGGGTCACCAGAGCAGCTCCGGCGATCCGTCCGACGTGGCGCCAGCGTAGTCGTGGGCCCCACGCGTTGGGCCGCTGACTGCTGGGCCCCGCGGGCCCAGTTGACCAAGTCAACTGCCCACGTGGCAGCTCTGGCTCGCTGACATGTGGGTCCCGCGAGTAAAACGTTTTACAAAAACAAATGATTAATTAAAACGTTAGTTAAATTAGTTAGTTAATTAGTACTAACTAGTTACTGGCTGCTGGGGCCCACGCCCCCTAACTAACCCTGTTAGTTTAGTTAAGCCTCTGTTAGACAGAGAGGCTGATAGGTGGGTCCCACCAGTCAGTTTGACTGGTCAGTAGAGCTGAAGCAGTGCTGACGTCCCTGCTGACGCAATAAACCTTTTCTGCTTTTTAATAATTCAGAAATTGGTTTAAACTTTGAAAATTCGTAACTTTTAAACCGTAGCTCGGATGAAAATGTTTTCTACATGAAAGTTGCTCAGAAAAATCCAACGAATCCGAATACGCGGTCAGTTCATCTGTCACATGCCCCTGGCATGCTGAACATGGAACTCCCCCCCCTCTTTTCCTCGGTCCGGAATCTGCCTAACGTCAGGAATTCATCCTCAGATGTTTATCCCCTTCGTCTGCAACATGTAGTACTATGTTAGGGAAACCCTAGCTCTGCCCGTCGTCATGTTATGCCTTGTGATGCATTGATTGATATGTATTTACTGTTTCTTCCCCCTCTTCTCTCCGGTAGACCTCGAGACCGATGATGCCGCTGTGATCGACTATGTCACTGATGACCCCCCCCCTTCTTGTCTGAGCAACCAGGCAAGCAAACCCTCCTTGAGCATTCTGATATCGCCCATTTCTTTCCCTCTCATGCTTGCATTAGAACTGCTACTACTTTCTGTATGATCCTACTTTGATGCATAGCCTGTTTTTGTTACCTGCTTTCATACCTTACCTGCTTATCCTAAATTGCTTAGTATAGGTGGGTTAGTGATCCATCAGTGACCCCCACCTTGTCCCAGTTGCCTCGCTTTATGTTCGATGACTCGATCAACATGATCGACGTCCAGGCCCCGACACCGCACATCACACCCCCTAGTTGTACAACTCTATAGAGTTACCATCGAGTGCCGAGGGTGGAACCTCTTACATCACTCCTGATGAGATCTCTGTAGCGTAGCTATATGGTCGAGGTCATTGAGGGTGATATCCTCCTTAACCACTTCCGTTACCGCTCTGTCGTGCAACCCCTCAAGTGTGAACCTCGAGGGTGGATCCTCTTATGTTCACCTTGATGATAACATCGAGTGGGATTCACCGGGGGTGATTCCTCGGGTTTTCCCCTTGGTGTTAGACACACAGTTACTATGGTTACTATGACTTTACACTGAGCCATGTTACTAAAGATGGTTCGACCCTGAGTCACATCGATCGTGAGTCTCTGCTCATTACCGCGTGCTCCTAATCCACTACGATTTGGATATTTGATCTGAGGGGCCTTTGGCATGATAGCACTAACCATCACGTGGGCATAGTATGGGCATTCTGCATCGTATACATCAGCCGAAGCTTAATGGACGTCAGCGACTAAGAGGCGCGTGCCGGGTTGAACTGCGTAAGCTCCTGCCTTGTTGAAGGAGGTAGCTAGGTCTGCTCACCGGTCGCCCACGCAACATGCAGGAGTTCCCGGGGCGATGGCCCATGACCCCTGGGGGCATAGATTTAGTCCGGCGTGCTGGCCTCTCTATTAAGCCTAGGTCGGGTTGCGGGGTATTGTTTGGCCGAGGCCGGGCATGACCCAGGAAAGTGTGTCCGGCCGGAGTTAATCGAGCGTGGTGGGTAAGTTGGTGCATCCCTGCAGGGAAGAAAACATCTATCGATAGCATGTCCTACGGTAACGGACACTTGGAGTTGTATCCCGATCGATACAACTAGAACTGGAAACTTGAGATGAGAAATGGTTATGAGACATGATTATGATAAATGGATAGCATGGCTCTGGGATTGCTTTCTTGCAGGGAGTCGAGAAAGGATCTCTGGCCGAGGTTGATAACTCTAGTACTCTACATTATGTTGGTCTGTACTCTTCTATATGCTGCAAGATGCTTGAAGATGCTTGAAGATGCTAGTCTTCGATAGGCTAGGCTTTCCCCTTCTCTTCAGGCATTCTGCAGTTTAGTCCACAGATACAACCTATTCCTTTGATACAAATGCATACTTATTTTAGATCTGATGAAAGTCTTGCGAGTACTTTGGATGAGTAGTCACGGTTGCTTTGCTATTTCTTTTCCCCCATACCCGATTGTTGCAACTAGATGACAGATCCTAGGAGCCAGACGACGCCACTGATGACTACTACTACCCGGAGGATGCCTACTACTACGTGAGGACCGCTGACGACTTGGCGTAGTTAGGAGGCTCCCAGGCAGGAGGCCTTGCCTTTTCGATCGATGTTGATTTTGAGTTAGCCTTCTTAAGGCAAACTTGTCTAACTCATGTCTGTACTCAGATATTGTTGCTTCCGCTGACTCTTGTGTCTTCGAGCTTATGTATTCGAGCCCCTAAGGCCCCTGGCTTGTAATATAAAGCTTGTATTATTTTGATTTGTGTCTAGAGTTGTGTTGTGATATCTTCCCGTGAGTCCTTGATCTTGATCGTACACATTTGCGTGTATGATTAGTGTACGATTAAATTGAGGGCGTAACAAGTTGGTATCAGAGCCGACTCCCCGTAGGTAGCCCCCTTTCCAACTCCTTGGCCGAAGTTGAGTCTAGTCACTGAAAAACTTTTACTAACATTGGCTGTGTGTCTTACGGGCCCACGTCGCCTTATGGGTGGTATTAGGATCTTTTATTCCTCATCTATACTCTGGGACTCTAATCTCTCTTCTATTCGGGTTAAAATGGTTTTACTAACTCTAACATTAGGATCCCGTGACCACATTCACCCCAAAGATGGATAAGCCATAGTTTTTCCTTAGAATAGTATGCTGGATAGTACACACACTGTCGTGGTGACAACGAAGTGGTATCCATCGTACCTCTTTCATTATGCATGTTTCATCATGAAGGATCCTTTGTTTTTGCAAATGCTCAATGCTGAACTACCCCCTGTTACTTGTTAGCAGGATGGTTAGACCCGCTGGTCGTGGCCGTGGTGCTAACGATCCACCACCGCCCGAATTCTTTGCTGGAATGATGCAACAATTTGAGCTGAACCGGCAATTCATGGAAGGAATGATGGCTCAGTTTCCTTGTCCGAACATGAATCAACAGCCAACCCCAGGAACTCTGCAGGACTTCATGCGTCTCAATCCAACTATTTACCACAACTCAACTCAACCCCTTGATGCTGATGACAGGCTCCGCGACATCACATATGAAATGGAGTTTGCTAGTGTGGCCCCTGCTAGCTATGTCACCTTTGCACCTTTCTTTCTGAAGGGTCCCGCTGCTCAATAGTGGGATAGCCACAGGCATACCCTACATACTGGAACGGTCATCACTTGGCTGGATTTCCAAGCTGCCTTCCGTGCCCGCTTCATTCCTCAGGGAATCCTGGACAGGAAGAAGCGAGATTTCCGCAACCTCACCCAAGGCAACAATACTGTAGATGCTTATCAGCGGGAATTTCTAGACTTGTCTTGTTATGCTAAAGAAGACATTGTAACTGATGCTCGTAGGCAAGAAAAGTTCTGTGATGGACTTCACCCTGATATTAAGCTGGCACTGCTAGCTCATGACTTTGCCGACTTCGCCAACTTGGTGAACATGGCTATTCAGGTTGAGACTGGTCTTCAGGAACACCAGGGATCCCTTAGGCGCAGCCGTGACGCTGGCTCATCTTCGGGCTGGTCAGCGCAGAAGCGTCAGATATGGATTCCCCATAACATGTATCGTCCAGCTGCACCTTCACCAAGACAGACCTATGTCACACCTCGTTTGCCTCATCCTCCGCAGAGGCAGCCCCTTCGGACTGCACCACCCCAAGCTTCTGCTCATAATCCCAATGATGGTCTGTGCTTCAAGTGTGGCCTTCTGGGCCATCGTTCCAGGAACTGCCCTCAGAATCAGAACCAGCTGGTTTTTCCTTCAACCGGCTGTAACAACCAGCCCCACAACAACAAGGCCAGACCTTATGGTCGTGGTCAGGCTAATCATGTTGATTTGAATGAAGCTCAAGACCAGCCTACTACTGTGATGGGTACTCTCCTTGTTAATTCTGTACCAGCATCTATTTTATTTGATTCGGGAGCATAGCATTCATTCATGTCAGAAAATTTTGCATATGCACATGACATTCAATGCGAGCCCATGAACACTCCGATAGTGGTACGCACCCCTACGGGTCAGTGTCGAACTACCATGATTGGTCGCCACGTCCCCGTTGAAATTGAAGGGTTGGAATTTCATGTTTCTCCCATTATTCTAGAGTCTTCCAACATTGACCTCATTCTGGGAATGGAATGGTTGAAAGCACATACTGCCTCTATCGTTTGTGCCACCAAAGTCATTCATCTCCTACATCCTTCCAAGGAGGTAGTAAGCTACCATGCTCAACTTGTTCAAAATACTGAAGCATGACTTTATGTCTTGAATGCGTTGAACGTAGCACCTCTTGAGGGAATTGAAAAGATCCCAGTTGTTCGTGACTTCCTAGACATCTTTCCAGAAGATCTTCTAGGAATACCTCCTACTCGAGCTGTCGAGTTCGTCATCGACTTGAAACCAGGCACCGTTCCTATTGCCAAACGACCCTACAAGATGCCGCCTCATGAACTCCTTGAACTTAAGGAGGAAATCGACAAGTCTCTTTGCAGTGGTTTCATTCGTCCCAGTTCCTCTACTTGGGGAGCACCTTCTCTCTTTGTAAAGAAGAAGGATGGAACGAACCGTTTGGTCCAAGACTATCGTCCTATCAACCAAGCTACATTTCAGAACAAATATCCGCTTCCTCGAATCAATGATCTGTATGATCAACTTGCTGGTTCATCGATATTCTCTAAACTCGACTTGAGGTTGGGTTACCACCAGATCCGTGTTCGTGAAGAGGATATTCCTAAGACCGCATTCGTCACTCGTTATGGTTTTTACGAGTACACCGTCATGTCTTTTGGCTTGACCGATGCTCCAGCCACATTCTCTCATTGGATGAACTACATATTCATAGATTACCTCGACAAGTTCGTTGTAGTCTATCTGGATGATATTCTGGTATATTCGAAGAACAAAGAAGAACATGCTGAACATCTTCGACTTGTTCTAGAGAAGCTTCGAGAACATCAACTTTATGCCAAGTATTCCAAGTGCGAATTCTGCCTTCCTGAAGTCACCTACCTTGGTCATGTCATCTCCAAATATGGTATTGCCGTCAACCCAGAGCGCGTTCAGGCTATTCTTGACTGGACCCCTCCGAAGACTGTCAAGCAAGTCAGAAGCTTTCTCGGTCTTGCCAGCTATTGTCGTTGCTTTGTCGAGAACTTCTCCAAGATTGCCAAGCCACTGACCAATCTGCTTCACAAAGGCGTTAAGTTCGATTGGACAAACAAATGTCAGGAAAGTTTCCAGGCACTCAAAGACAAGCTGACATCTGCCCCAGTGCTTGCTCCCCCTGATTCTCGCAAGGACTTTGTCATCTATTGCGATGCTTCACGTCAAGGATTAGGCTATGTCCTAATGCAAGAGCGCAGAGTGATTGCTTATGCCTCTCGTCAAGTGCGTTCTCACGAAGAGAACTACCCAGTTCATGACCTTGAGCTTGCTGCGGTTATCTATGCACTGAAGCTATGGTGACAGTACCTTCTCGGTAATCGTTGCAAGATCTTCACCGATCATCGGAGTCTGAAGTATTTGTTTACTTAGCCAGATCTGAACCTCCGTCGGCAGTGATGCATGGAAGCTATTGCTGACTACAACTGCGGTATTTATTATACACCTGGCAAGGCTAATGTAATGGCCGATGCCCTGAGCCTTAAGTCTTATTGCAACAATCACATGGTCTTCAAAGCTCAACATCGCCTTTATGAAGAGCTATGCAAGCTGAACCTTCAACTAGTTCCACAAGGTTCTCTGAATAACCTTGTCCTGGAACCAACTCTGCTGAAAGCAATTACGTCTGCTCAAGCCAAAGATGCTCACGTGGATTTGATGAAAAAGGATCTTGCCTTAGAGAAATCCAAAGATTTCTCACTTGGTGAAGATGGAAACTTATACTTCAGATATTGCATTGTTGTACCCTGGTTCGAGCTTACGACAGAGAAGGTGATGAAAGAAGCACATGATGCCCCTCTCTCTATTCATCCGGGAAGTACCAAGATGTATCTAGGCATCCGTCAGAAGTACGGGTGGTCTAATATGAAGCAACACATTGCTCGATATATTGAACAATGTGACGTTTGTCGTCGTGTCAAAGCAGAACATCAGAAACCGGCTGGACTTCGACAACCGCTTCTGATTACTGAATGGAAGTGGGATAAGATCCAAATGGACTTTGTCACTGGCCTTCCCAAGTCTCAGAAAGGTAACGATGCTATCTTTGTCGTCATCGACCAATTCTCGAAGGTTGCTCACTTTCTGCCAGTCAAGGAGACTATCTGTCACAGCCCTAGAATTTGATTGCAATTAGTTTCATAAGCATCATGCATCATGTCTAAATTTCTGAAACTTGAATTGAGCATTGTTGAAACCTCAGAAATCTGATTAAAAGAAGGGCAAGAACCCTTTAAATTGAATTATGTGAATCCAAAATGCCCTAAAAATAGTATTGTGAATTTTGGCAAGAGTTATGTATCAAACCAAAATTCTGGAACATTTTTAAGGAATTATTGGGTCTCTGAATTTAAATCAATAATCTATTTGAATTTGGGGATATATTCATAATACATAATGAATATATTTTGAAATGCTTTGAAATGTTTTATGTACTTTTGGGATAGTCTAGAGAGGTAACATAAAATATCTCAGAATGTTTTGGCACTGTTTGAAATTATTTTGAATTTGAAAACAGTGGCAAAATAAAATGAAAAGGGAAACAAAATAGAAAAATTAAAAAGAACAGAACTTACCTGGTCTCACCTGTGCAGCCCACCAGAGAGCTCAGCCATCCGCTATAGCACTCGGCCCAGCCCACCAGCGCCCTCCCTATCGTCTACCTCCTCGATATAGTAGGACAGGGGCATGTGCTCGCCACGCGCCGGCATGCGCCAGCCACCTCCTGCTTGCCGCTTGCCTCCCCAACGCCGCTACGAGCACCAGGACACCCCTGGAGACCCCTCACTCCTCTCCCTCACTCTCTATTCTCTCCCTCGCCCTCTAGTCTCTTCCCCGAGCGGAGCTCATCGTCGCCGCTCGTCACCACTGCGGCCATCGTGCCCCCGCCGACTCACTAGCGTGCCCATCGACTCCGCCTCATCACCACACGTCGACAAGCCAACGACCACGACCTCGGGAGCCCCTCATCGCCGGCATCTTCGTCGTCATCAAGCATCGGCACCGACGACCGCCGCTATCGATTCGCTTGCTCCAGCTCCTCCCCGACCCCACCGTGCTTCTCCACCGAGCCGCTGTGAGCTTTTGCCGCGTTTCCCCCTTTTTTCCGCTGTTCCCCGCGCCCTCTAGCCGTCGCCCCTCGAGCATCGAGCTCCGACCATCGCCATGGCCGGCGAGCCTCGTGCTCCCGAGCTCTTCCGCTCGTCTCCGTAGCACCCGCGTGCTCTCCAGGTCCCTACGAAGTCGTAGAAGCAATCGTTTGGCCTCCCCGTGCACCGCAGCGACGCCTGCCTCGTGCCCGTGGCTTCGGCAGCCGCCCGGCTCAATGCCGTCGGCAACTCCGGCGACCGTGCGCCCCCCTGCTGCCTTTGTTGGATGCGCAGGAGGAAGGGCTACAAACTGGTGCCCTTCGCGCGTCGAACCGCTGCCAGAGCAGCGTCTCTGGCGAGCCTCCACCACGGTTTTGGTTGCCGCCAGCCAACTCCGGCAAGGCCGACATGGCGACATCATTAGTTGCTAATGAGCCCACTAATCACCCCTCTAGAGCCACTGACATGTAGGCCCCACCGCCTATTTAACCACGGGGTAAAACCCTATTAAATTTTAACTTAAACACAATGGACCCCGCATGCCAGTTGACCCGCTGACGTCACCGTTGACTGGCCCCACCTGTCTGTGAGACAAACTGGCACCGGGTCACTGACCAGTGGGTCCCACTGGTCATGATTGACCTGGGCGGCGCCTGTTGACCTGCTGAAGTCAGCATGACGTAATGCTGACGCTATAATTCATTTTCTGGATTTAAGTTTATTCAGGAAATTCCAGAAAATGCCCAAAACTTCTAAAAATCATAGAAAATTATCTATAACTCCAAATGAAACAAATTATATATGAAAAATGATCAAAAAATCCAAAGAATCTGTTTATGGCATTTTCATGCATGTTAGAGCAACTTATATCATATGTTTAGGACAATTCAAATAAATGGCATTTAATAAAGCACATATGGAGTTTGAATTTGAACCTAGTGTTCAAACCAACTCCATTTAACTTGTTGCTAGTTGCATTAGGCCAATCAACAGCATATTGCCATGTCACATTCATGCATCATATTGTTGCATTGCATTGATTGTGTCCTTCTCTGTTTGCCAGTAACCGTCCCCTCTCAGTCAACGATGTTTCCGACGACGTGATCGATGACACCGATGAAGAACTATATTATCTTCAGAAATGCCAGGAAAGCAAAACCCCCTTGTTCATTCCGATACAATCCCACTCTCTCGCTCCTGCTCTCTTTTACTGCATTAGGACAATAGCGATTCAACTGTTACATGCTGCGGTAGCTAAACCCCTTTCCTCTGCATGACCTGTCATTACCACAGTAAATAGATGAAACCCACTAGCATGAGTAGGAGTTGTTTGAGCCTTAATGTGCCTAGTCATTCATGCTTGTTTGTCATACCTGCTACTGTTTAGAGTTGAGTCAGGTCTGATTCATCGGGGATGAATTGGAATGGTGACGAACATGTCCTACTGTGTGTGAGCTAAGTATGTGAACACTATTTGGTAAAGGTAGCGGTGAGAGGCCATGTAGGAGTACATGGTGGGTTGTCTCATTGCAGCCGTCCTCAGGAACTAAGTTCTGTGTTTGTGATCCATGAACAGTTACTACCACACATTGGGCTCCGGGCGCTCCAAGCTCTCTCGACTTATTAATCAACTCGATCTCTATCCAGGAGTTGCAACTAGTTTCTGGTGTTTGTAGGTAGTGTTAGTAGTCTACCAAGTGGCACCCGGTACAGGTGGGCTTGAGACAAACTAGGCACCGTGGCATGGTGTACCTAGTGGCACCCGGATGGTGGGCTTGGGAACCCTTCTCACATCGTTTGGGGCCGTGAGCGACACCCCGGCCGGATCTCCTTGCGGATGGAACCCAAATAGGCGATAAACCTGTTCTAGAGACTTGTGTGGTTAGTCAGGTCGTGGCCGACTCCCTCACCAGGCTTCCGCTTGAAGGTTGCCGAGATACACGACATGTACATGGTGGTAAGTGGCGAGAGCGTGTGTGAAGAAGTACACCCCTGCAGGGTTAACATTATCTATTCGAATAGCCAGATTCCTCGGATATGGAAACTTGGACCCCTTGCATAGTTCATAGACAAGTGAAAGTGGATACTCTAAAACTCGCAAGATAAGCGTGAGTGCTATGGATGGCGTTCTCGCAGGGAGGCGGGAGTGGATCCGTAGCGGGGTGTATTGGTATGGTGAATTTGTGGACTCGTGTGCGCCACCTCAAAAGAGTTTCTTGCAGTCGTAGTTCAGGTTAGCCACTGAGTCAAAGCTGGCTTGCTGCAGTTAAACTCCACCACCCCTTTGTTGATACTAATGCATATGTAGACAGTTCTGATGTAAGTCTTGCTGGGTACATTTGTACTCAACGTTTGCTTATTCTATGTTTTGCAGAGAGACGTCAGTCTCGCTAGTAGTTCCGTGTGGACTTCGACGTTTAGCTTGTTACCTCAGCTATTCTTGTACCCTTGGGAGGGTCTTGTAGATAGTCAGGCTTCTGAGCCTTCTTCATTTGTAGTTGTCTGTACTCAACGTGTTAAGCTTCCGCATGTGCTTTGACTTGTATGCTCTGAATGTTGGGTCATGAGACCCATGATGTTTGTATTATCTGGCTCTTTGGAGCCTAATGAATAAATACTCTAAGTCGTAGAGTCTTGTTGTGATGCCATGTTGCATTGCACATATTGAGCATATTGTGTGTATGATTGAAATTCTTGGTATGTGTGGGATCCAACAACCAAGTTGTTTATCCTTGGTAGTCTCTCTTATGGGGAAATGTAGTCTTGTGCTTCCATGAGCCATAGTAGTCCGCTACAGCCCGGTTCACCGGAGTCCTGCTAGCCCAGCACTACTTCTCTAGAACACTTGACAGGCCGGCATGTGATTCACTTCGTTCCTGTGTCTATCCCTTCGGGGAAATGTCACGCGGTGACATCCGGAGTCCTGCCTAGCCTGCTACAGTCCGGTTCACCAGAGGCTGTTAGCCCAGTGCTGCAGCCCGGATTCGCATGCTGCTGACCGACATGCTCGATGTTGATTCATGTATGCATGTCCCCATAAGTTAGTGCCATTTTGGATTCATGACTAGTCATGTCGGCCCGAGTTCTTTGTCATATGGATGCTAGCGACACTATCATATATGTGAGCCAAAAGGCCCAAACGGTCCCGGGCCATGGTAAGGCGACACCCATGGAATACCGTGCGTGAGGCCGCAAAGTGATATGAGGTGTTACAGGCTAGATCTGTGTGACTTAGAATCGGGGTCCTGACAGCTTTGGTATGAGAGCCTGACTGCCAGTAGGTTTGCCAAGCCAAGATGGTCGAAGTCGTGTCTAGAAATGCTTTAGTTATATAAGGGAATTGATTGTGGATGGGAACGTAAGGCTCTTTTTACTCGTTATCCTCATGACCTTCTGATCTGAGTCATCTTATATTTTCTACGGGGTTAAGAACTAGGCTTCTCTTCTATCTCTCAGGATGACATGTTACTAAACCGTAGTTGCCCAGGATTGTTGAGTTCAAGCCTCAGTTCAGTTCCTACTACTTCCATATGTTCATAGCTGGCCTCAGAACCTTGATATTGTGATGTTGAGTGGTTATGCCACCATTTTTGCAGGATGTCTCAAATCATTTTGAGCATTTACAGCCGTTATGCTGTCCGAGTCATCCCAGGTTTCTAAATAGTCTGATGCACTTGCAAATCTTTCCTCCATGTTCCGTTATATTTTTGGGCCAGATTAAGCACACTAATCGGTGTGTTGAGGTACTCTCTTGCCTTGATGTGTATGTTGGAGTTAGTATTGTGACCCTAGGTGTCCTCGAGAATTTAGCAATGATTCCGTATCCCTAGTGTGATGATTCTGGCCACCATTCTTGAAAGCATCCCATGATGACATTTAGTAGTAGGTATTCTACTCCTGGGTTCTTGACCCAAGATTCACTCTACTTACCACGTGTTGATAGTGTTGCTCGTACCTTTAGGATATTAGTAATCTTTGTGTTGGTCTTCGAGGTCCGTGGTATATCATTCTTCCAAATACCATGAACCATCCTTGGCAGGAGTTCCTTTGAACCAAAAGGTCACAACAAGAGTACTCATGAGGAGTTCTCCATTCATAATTGTGATTCCGCCAGTTCTACCTTTCTGCATGGGTTATCTGGAAGAAATATTTTGAACTCGTTCGACATACTAATCTATGCATCCACAACTCAGAAAGTTATATGCTCCTTGAGTGACCCTCCTCAGCTGTATTCCGACCCTAGTCTATCAATTGATAGTCAGGAATAGTTGTGCATCTGTGTTCGTCGATGCCTATTATTCTTGTGGTCCGTCAAGCCATTCTATTCCGGAATGACTAGGAGAAACAAACTCCAGTACCTCGTCCACATCTAGGATTGGGTCAAAGTAGTGGTATTCCGCAGATCAAAATGCCAATCCAGCTTTTGTTCTGCTCTACCTCGGAGTATTACCCCCTTTATGTCAGGATTGTCATGAGAATTGCACCAACTCTCATGAATTTTTGACGCAGTGATACTTCTTGCCATCATTTTTCATTCCTCGGTTCCGTGTTGTCACAAACGGAATACCGACAAGTGAACCGTGATGTGTGAAATCAATACTCCTAGCAACTAGTTGCTTGGTAGTAAATGGACAATATTATCATTCTTAGTGTGTTGGTTATTGAACCACCATTCTAAGATTAATCGTGCTACCTAGTCCATCTCCCCTGGTGCACACCTCGACCAATGAGTTAGGAATTTGTCAATCCTCCGGTCCTTGAACACATCATCTTGCCTCCAAGAAAAATCGTCTCGAGTTTAGTAACATATCGGTGGTTCGTGATTTTCCGAATATCTTCTTGGAGAGATCACCAGGTTGTCACCTGACCGCTATGTTGAGTTCGTGATCAAGTTGGTTTCTTGTAAACCACTCCTTCTCCAAGAACTCGTGATGGATACCCCTGAGCTAGTTGGTTAAGCTAAACAACAACTTGGAGAGTTGGAAGATAAAAGCTTACATAATGTAGTTCATTTCAAAGGGATATCCTTGTGTTGTGTGTTAGTTGAATAAAGATATCTTCATCGATTGGTCCCTGTGATGAGTTGTTGGTCCTATTATCTTATCCAGTCTTTGATTTGAGCATGGGCTATCGTCAAATCAAATCAGAACCAATGATGCTCGTAATATTGTCTTACTCGTGGTTGTTTTCTCGAGCATACACCATTATATCCTTGGGTCTGACCAATACTATCATCTTGTTCACATAATTATGGAATTCCACTTATATGGAAAACTGGATAAATTGTTGTTGAGCCATCGACAACATCCTTATTCTCCCCATGATTTTGCTGGAAATTAAGCTAGTGTTGGAAACTTTGTAAACAATGCCTTCAAGTCCCGTCCCTGAGGTATATGTTTGGATGAGAGAAGTGACTTCCTCTAATTCACGTGTATCTGATGTAAGTTGCCGCCGTGAATTCGAGAAAGATTGTTTTTGCTTCCTTTGGAATCATCCCAAGTCAGTCATGCATGTGCGAAGTATTCTATGGTTTGGTAGACTGATCATCTCCATTCCATATGTATTCCTAGCACACAAAGCCACTGATTGAATTTGTTCAAGGATAAGAAGTTCAACTGCTATTCCCAAAGGGCCCAGACAGACATGCACAAGACTTCATTATCTTCAATGATGGTTCCCAACCAAAACTCGGTAGTGTTTTATTATAAGACTACTATGTGGTCATGCTTGTCAAGGACAGTTGTCGGCGTTCTGGGAACGGGGGTCCCCAGACTTGCCTGCCTGCGGCCTGTGGCGTGGCTCAAAGGGGGGCCCAGCATGGCCCATCTTCACCAACACAGACCCAAGACCCTCGCGAGGGGCCAAGCCTCGCGGGGCAGGCGGCGCGGAGCTTCCTTAGGCACGGCCTCATTAGGCTGGCTCGCGAGGAGGCGGAGAGATCAAGGCGGGGTACCTCACGAGGTGCCCATGACGTGAGCCATGAAGACCAAAGGCGCTAGGTGGGTGCCAGCCCGCGCAGTGTCCTCCTTTCCTCCTTGGTGCAAAGGGAGCGAACGTAGCCGCGGAGGACCGGGGCATCAGGAAAAGGTTGCCATTTCGGTGCAACAAGACCAAGACCAGGAGGACTACAAGGCGGAGGTCATTGTGGAGCCCAAGGCGGCGTCACCACCAAAGCTTTGTGCTGGCGAAGACTACTTTTGTCAGGATAGCTAGTACTAGCTGTCCCCCTTCAAATTAGCCCGCCATTGTTTTCTCCCTTCCCGCTCGATATTTGGGAAGAAGACTAGGGCCTCTATAAATAGGACCAGCCACCCATAGAACAAGGGGGAGAGAAGACGGAAGACGGAGAGAGAGAAAGAGAGAAGGGTGACTGAACTCCTCCCAGCAGTTCATCACCCCAGCCAAGAGCAGACCCTCGCGAGGCTATTCTTCCTTCTATTGTTCGTCATCATCAGCCCAAGAGGCAATCCACCACACCACACACTGGAGTAGGGTATTACACCACAACGGTGGCCCGAACCAGTATAAACCTTGTGTCATTTTTGTTGTTCTTTCCATCGCTTAGATCTTAGCGAGGCGGAGGGGTGCAGGTAGGTAGGAAGCGAAATCTCCGCGCGCACCCCAGTGTTCGAACCTCAAGGGTCTGCCAGAACCCGAAATCCGACATTTGGCGCGCCAGGTAGGGGTGCGCCGGAATCCACCTTCTGCCGCTTCGTGCCCCGTCGCGTCGTCATCACCATGTCCGGCGACCAGGCGGGCAACCCAGATCCATGGGCGGCGTGGCCCTCTCGCATAGAGCCGCTCGCCTCAGGCGATCCCGTGCCCCAGGCAGCTCACGGTCCGCAGGGCGCTACGGGCCGCGGGCGACGCGGACAGGCTTCAACAGCTCTCACACCGCGGCAGGCGCGGTCGGCAGCAAGGGCCTCCAATTACGCCGCGACCACGGCACCGTACACCCGCCGAGAGCAGGAAAACTCGAGGGCCGCGCTCACGGTGGCCCGAGAGTTGCTGCAGTGCAGGCTGCTGGAGGGCGGCCGCGACATGTTGCTGGAGCGGGTGGCAGAGCTCCTGGGCTTCGCCGCCTCGGGGGCTCACCCCTTCTGCACCCAGCTCCCATCTCAAGCCCAGGGCGGCCCGCGGGCTCCAAGGCTACTCCAACGCCAGCGAAGCTGTCAGCACCGGACCGGCGGCGGCGCTGCCCCCGCTCCCGGTCCGTGAAGAAGAAGGACTCGACGCAACCCGCGGCCCCAGTGGACAGCCGCGCTGCCACCCCACGGTGGGCGCGTCAGGCAGGACCGCGTGGCACGCGGAGCACTACGGCGTGGCCTTCGGGATGACGGCGCCAGAGGAATACGTGCCCCTCATGATGGACCAAGGACACCCCCACGAGAGCGAACAAGGCTCGCTCCTCAGCCCAAGCTGGGGGACGAGGCACTAGAAGCTGAGCCTTTCCAGGAGCCCCGGGACGGTCCCACTGGCCACACTAGAGGCAACAATTATCGGGTACCGCTAATTCTTCAGGAGCAGGTATACGCTAACCATGGATCGCGGGAGGTGCAGGTCGCCACAGCGAGCAGCTGCCCCGCTCCCACAGTCTCCTACCCCTCGGGAGGAGGGCGCAGGGGGCTGCAGGAGAGGGGCCGAGATCCGACATCACCACCGCGGCGTTCGGAGCAAGGTGTTCTCAGGAGGTAGGCCCTTTGCTGGGGAGGTGCCTCAGGGCCTGCCCCTGGCGAAGGACCCGTGGTCGTCGGGGGAACTGCTGGCGACCACTTTACCCCATCGGCGGCGTCCTGGTTTCTGGTCGTCGTTGATGGCACTAGAGTGTGGCGCAAGGCGGGGCCCTCATCTCGTGATATGAAGCAAGGCCAGTACCTGTGAAGAAGGCCCAGTGCCTGTGATGCTCGCCGCCCTGTGACACTCTCACGTAATAATGAGTGGTGCTGTACACGCCCCGGAGTCTCAGGGGTGCCGGCCTCAGGCCCTGGGGCTCCCTCCCACGCCCAGTGGCAGCACTTAGCTCCGCGCTGGTGAGAAGACGTCCAAGACTAGATTAGGTGCCGGACGCGGCCTTTTGTCTGCTTTCGTTGCTTTTCCCTTTGGTTGTCATTTTCCCCCGCTGGATTCAAGTTGGATTCGAATTTGAGATTTGCATGTGTTCGGGGAAGGGGTTCTTAGTCTCGTTCGAGCAATTTCTCGCGTTTTGCTTACCACTTTGCCTCAGCTGCCTCCCCTCATGAGCCCCTCGCGAGCCGGGTCAGGCCCAGCTCGCGCGCAGCCCAGACTGCCGCCACCGTGTCCTCTCAGGAGGGTGTTTTGCTACAGGTCCTACGGATCCAATCAGGGAACACTCGGGACACCACAACCTCCCACAGGCTGCCTCAGGGCCAGCACGGGACCAAGGTAAACTGGCCGACCAGCGTGTCGCTTAAGCCAACCACTTGGCGCGAGCGCATGGGCAATGTAGCGACTACTTATATGATGAACACAAGTTTTACATAAGGGGCTCCCCCTCCCAAATGCTCTCACCGCCATCAGGCCAAAACCTGAGTTCTATTCATGCAGGGCAAGGAAGTAGGAACGATGCACAATCAGTCGGATAAATCCCCCAATGCGTCTTCAAGAGCACCACCCGAGCCGCTGCTGGCGCCGCCGGACTCGCCATCGCTGTCCGTGCCGCCGCCAGCGGCGTCAGGGCCGTGCGCCGCACCGCCCTCGTCGGCAGCCATGACCACGCTGTTGTTGTCTGAAGCGAAGGCCCTCATAAGAGCATCCACATTGTCTTCCACCCAGCGCACCAGGTCGCCTCGGATGGCCTGGGGGACTGGGGCGATGGCGGCGTCGAAATCGAAGTGGTGATCCATGTGCTGGAGATGGCTGAAGACGCGAGAAAAGGCACGCCCGAGCAGGGCGCGGCTCCTCTCCTCCACCGACCTGTCAGCCCTGACCGACCGCGCCTCCAGCTGCGTCACCACGTCAGTAAAGAACTGAAGATTGACGGCGTAGTTGACTGCATATGGCTCGCCAACAGCTGCCTCGCAGATGTTGCCCAAGGCTGTGTTGGCTCTCTCCTGGAGCGTGGAGAGCATGGGGTCGTGCTCATGCTCCATGATCCGCCGCTGACGTATCGCATCCGCATTCTGGCGCGCGACGGCCTCAGCCTCCTCCACTCGCTGGCGAAGAAGGAGCACCTCGGCCTAGGAGGTGGTTAACTCACCTTGCGCCACCTCAAGGGCGGCCCGGAAAGCATCGGCCTGCCGTGTCGCCCCCTCTAGCTTGGCTCTCAAGGCAGCAGTCCTGCCTTCAGCCTCGGCCCAGAACAACCCCAACTTCTCCTCGAACTCGTGCTCGAGGTTCAAATGCGCCATCGCCACTCGACGTCCGACCTCCTCCAGGACGCGGGCTTCTTGTGTAGCGACATTATCCTCCGCCTGCGTCACCAAGCGCTCCCTCGTCTCCAGACGCTCGTACTCGCGGGTACGTTCGGTGGCTTCCAGCGTCAGCGCCTCCTCACGCTTCTGGAGCTCTGCCGAGTCGCTAGAGGCCACCTTCATCGACGCGAGGGCTGCCTCGCGCAGCTCCACCTGCTCCTCCAGTGAGTGGCACCAGGCCAGGAGCTCCCGAGTGTTCTCCTCCGCCGCCATTTGCCGCCGGTCAGCTTCCCGGGCCTCCTCAGCGGCCCAAGATCGAGCCTCCCGAGAGGCCACCAGCGATGCCTTGGCCTCTGCATCGTCAAAATCTCACTGGCGGCGCGCAAGGGCGATTGCGCCCTCCAGCTCGCGCCTCTCTGCAGCCAGGCGCAGGCCCTCGGCCTCAAGGCGTGCGTCTTCATCAGCAAGCTCCTCACCAAGCAGGCTTACCACGTCCGCCGCCCTTCGAAGGAATCCTTGGCGGAGAGCGCAACGCTCCGGAGCGCGCTTGAGCACGTCTTCCACGCCATCATCTGCCCCAAGCAAGCGCCGGCGGCCATGAATCAGCATGCCCCCTCCGGGCTGGGGGCTGGCACCCTTGCGACGGTCGGGCACGCCGCGCCAGAAGCCCGGCCTGGGGCCAGCCCGTCCCCAGGTGAAGAGCGCAGGGACCGCCTCAGCCAATCGTAGTCCACGACCAGGCGGGAAGCCCACGGCAGGCTAGCTATGCCACGAGAAGGCCTGCGGAAGAGGATCGCGAGGTGCGCAGGGCCACACTGCGCCTCGGGACAGTCCGCCTCTTCGATCGCCCTCACCACAAGGGCTCTGCTAGTCGAGGTGCTTGAGGGCGATGGAGGGGGCGAAGCCAAGGGGGACGACACCTCAGCCGCCTCCGCGAGCTCGGCCGAAAGGGGCCTGTGGAGCAAGGGTCAGTAAAAGCAACAGAAGGATCGGGAGCTGGAAAAGGAGAAGGCTTACTCATCAGTGGTGAAGTACTTCCTATGCTTCAGTAGGCGACAAGGGTAATCGTCGCCCAGGGCCTCCCTTCTCTTCCGGAGGGCCTGAAAGTCCACACGGAAGTGGCCCAAAAGCTGGGTGCAGGGATCAACCTGCGACGAAGACGGAGCATCAAGGCGATCTGCGTCAGGGGTGCCTGCCTGATGCGCGCTGCCAATCGCCTCGCCAAGGGAAGCAGCCGGAGCCTCGGGGGCCTCAGTCGCAAGCGCTGAGAGCAGCTGCTCGTCGCTCTCAGCCTCAGTGGCAACGGCCTCGAGAGCCACTCCCTCATGAGCATCGCCCGGCGCCGTCACCCCGCCGGGAGCCCCCTCGACCTCTGGCGCCTCATGCCTCCCTGCTCCGCCACTCGAGGAAGAGCCGCCTTGGCCGACTGGAAGGGCGGTCACCACCACTGGGTTCTCGCGAGGCCCCTGGAGGCCGGCGGGGCGCGGCCCCCACTCATCAAAGATAGGAATCCGCTTCACAAAATCGCCCCTGCTCTGGCAGAGGTACAGCAAGGCCCCTCCCCGCGGGATGCTGCCAGGGTTGGGGTCCCCAGTCAGGGTCAAGAGTGCTGTCCTCGGCACTTCAGGAGTCAAGTCCTCTTCCTGGAGCCTCATACGATCATCGCGCCCCCTGAAGGCCCACATCCGGCAGGAGTGGCGTTGGAGAGGAGCAACGCGGCGTAGCAGGAACACCTTCACCACCTTGGGCGCCGTCACGCCGAGCGACCTCAAGAACGCGAAGCGGTGCCAGACGAAGACGAGCCGGGGGCTCTCAAGCGTCTCCTGGCCCCAGCCCGAATTAGGGACAGCAGACGAAGTTGGCTTCGATAGCCGGGGGTTGGGCACCCCTGCGTCCACATACAGCCACCGCTCACGGAACCCAGCCGCGAGCGAGGGGAGCTTGAAGTCTATCCCAGAGGCCGTAGTCTCAGACGCGGCAATGAAGCTCACGCACGCCCAACATTGTGTAGGGTCGACAAGGCGCAGCAAGGCAACCGAAGGGAGGATGCCCATCATAGCCTCGCAAACAAAGGTGAAGACCGAAAGGAGGGTGATGGATTTAGGACCCAGATGCATCATGTGGATCTGATAGTGGGAAAGCACGGAATTGAAGAAATCAGGAAAGGGAGGAACCAGACCCGCCCACTGGGCGTCGGCGAAACACGGGACCTCGGTGACTGTCCTGTCGATGGAGGAGTGGGACGTGGGCCAGGCCGTCGTCCTCCCACACTCGTTGAAGATAGTGGCCAGAGCCGAGCTGACCTTGCCTAAGCCCTCGGCGGGGGCCGCCAACGGTGGCGGACCAGGCGGAGACACGGGTTTCTTCCCTCTTCCCTTCTTCGTCGGAGCCATGGCGATGGAAAAGGGGGGGGGAGTTCGAGATTGGGTTGAAAACAGAAGCTGGAGTTCAAGCGAAGGAAGGACACGGGGCGCTTGAGCGACAGAAAGGGGAGCGGCTGTGTACAACTACGAGTCCGCCTAGCATGGCGCAAAATCAGGAAGGCGTGGGGGAGCAGTGCCGCCCACGTCCAATCAACTGCCACGCGGCGCTTCGCCCTTGCCCTTCCGTCTCCCTGCATGGCCAAGTCCGGGTGCGCCTTGGGCCCGGGGGCTACTGTCGGCGTTCTGGGAACGGGGGTCCCCAGACATGCTTGCCTGTGGCCTGCGGCATGGCTCAAAGGGGGGCCCAGCATGGCCCATCTTTACCAACACAGACCCAAGACCCTTGCGAGGGGCCAAGCCTCGCGTGGCGGACGGCGCGGAGCTTCCTCAGGCATGGCCTCATCAGGCTGGCTCGCGAGGAGGCGGAGAGATCAAGGCGGGGTACCTCACGAGGTGCCCGTGACGCGAGCCATGACGACCAAAGGCGCCAGGCGGGTGCCAGCCCGCGCAGTGTCCTCCTTTCCTCTTTGGTGCAAAGGGAGCGAGCGCAGCCGCGGAGTACCGAGGCATCAGGCAAAGGTTGCTATTTCGGTGCAACAAGACCAAGACCAGGAGGACTACAAGACGGAGGTCACTATGGAGCCCAAGGCGGCGTCACCACCAGAGCTTTGTGCAGGCGAAGACTACTTTTGTCAGGATAGCTAGTACTAGCTGTCCCCCTTCAAATTAGCCCGCCATTGTTGGCTCCCTTCCCGCTCGATATTTGGGAAGAGGACCAGGGCCTCTATAAATAGGACCAGCCACCCACAGAACAAGGGGGAGAGAAGATGGAAGACGGAGAGAGAGAGAGAGGGGTGACTGAACTCCTCCCAGCAGTTCATCACCCCAGCCAAGAGCAGACCCTCGCGGGGCTGTTCTTCCTTGTATTGTTCATCATCATCATCCCAAGAGGCAATCCACCACACCACACACTGGAGTAGGGTATTACACCACAATGGTGGCCCGAACCAGTATAAACCTTGTGTCATTTGTGTTGTTCTTTCCATCGCTTAGATCTTAGCAAGGCGGAGGGGTGCAGGTAGGTAGGAAGCGAAATCTCCACGCGCACCCTAGTGTTCGAACCTCAAGGGTCTGCCCGAACCTGAAATTCGACAACAGTGTTCTCACATGTATGTAGCAGAATCAGCTCATGTTTTGGAGCTTGCTATCGTAGTTTATTTCCCGAGAATCTCGCAACTCCATCTCATCGAATTGTGTTGCAAACTTTCTTTTCAAGACATGTTGTCTGAATTATCCTGTTACCAACCAGATTTGAATCTCAGGCAGATATGATGGTTGGAATTTTTCCAAGATCTATGATGTAGGCCCCAACAAGGCTGATGTTCTGGCCGACACACCTAGCCGGAAGGTCTATCATTGTAGTAACTTGATTGAGTTATTTCACCATCTTCTCCATGAGGATTTAGTGCAACTTATTCTAGGAGTTGTTCCTTGGGAATTCTTGTGCTCTTAGTTTCTTCCCCTGTTCAACAATTCATCCGATTAACGAGTTAACTTGCCGATTAAACCCTACTCATAGGGTCACCGAGTAGCCGATAAATTGATAAATCGTCCGATTAATTGATTAAATGGCTGATTAACTTGCCGATTAGCCTACTAATCCCCTACTCGCCAGCCAACCGAGCAGTTACCAGTTAACGATTTCCTCAACAATGGTTTCTTCAGTTATTCTATAACTACTCAAAAGTGGAATCACTTTGAGTTTTTCTCCAGTTACTAGAATCATTCCCAGCATTTGCATTTTATTCCCAGCTTGCACCCACCTTTGTGTCATTTTACTATGGTCTGCCTTCTCAGTAATTTTTATTTTAGGATCATCCTCAAAAGTGGGCTTACCCTAGACCCTATCCTTTCTCGATGATAAGAAGAAATCATCCATTGTGTTGTCTTCAACAAGATAGTCCACATCATCCATTCTAGTATGAGTATGCCATTTCTTCAAGCTCCTTCACACGATCATTTGTGATTGCCTCAGGCTGGTGTGAAGAGTTTCAATGATCTTTGAATCAGAAGTAATTCTTTTTGCCACTTATGGGAATATTTCTTCGAGTCACCTTACTTAAGATGTCTTGTTATGGTATCATGGCAATTATCTCCTCACTACTTTGAAACCATGCACCATCCTACTTAAGCGTGGAATTGTTGCCCACCAAATTTGAACCTTTATCATCCGCTTCTTTCCATCACCCCTGATGTGTGTTTCGTGTCTTAGCTCAAGAGATGTTTTATATCTCACTCCATGAGTTGATCTTGAGTGCTCGATCTTCGAGGAGATCAATTCCTGTAGAATTTCTTTCTGTCGTCATCATGCTGGATGAAGATCCCGAAAGCAAAGACGTCAAGATCAAGATGATGCAATGAATCAACATCCTCGGGAAGGGCAGTTGGATCGAGAAGATTGCGATAGTTTTGTGACCCCCTTCCTTCTTACCTCACGTCTTGAATCTAGGGCCGAGATTCTTGTTTAGTGGGGGTGAGTTGTCACAGCCCTAGAATTTGATTGCAATTAGTTTCATAAGCATCCTGCATCATGTCTAAATTTCTGAACTTGAATTGAGGATTGTTGAAACCTCAGAAATCTGATTAAAAGAAGGGCAAGCACCCTTTAAATTGCATTCTGTGAATCCAAAATGCCCTAAAAATAGTATTCTGAATTTTGGCAAGAGTTATATATCAAACCAAAATTCTGGAACATTTTAAAGGAATTATTGGGTCTCTGAATTTAAATCAATAATATATTTGAATTTAGGGATATATTCATAATATATAATGAATATATTTTCAAATGCTTTGAAATGTTTTATGTACTTTTGGAATAGTCTAGAGAGGTAACATAAAATATCTCAGAATGTTTTGGCACTGTTTGAAATTATTTTGAATTTGAAAATAGTGGCAGAATAAAATGAAAAGGGAAACAGAACAGAAAAATTAAAAAGAACAAAACTTACCTGGTCTCACCTGTGCATCCCACCAGAGAGCTCAGCCATCCGCTATAGCACTCGGCCCAGCCCACCAGCGCCCTCCCTGTCATCTACCTTCTCGAGATAGTAGGACAGGGGCGTGTGCTCGCCGCGTGCCGGCACGTGCCATCCACGTCCTGCTTGCCGCTTGCCTCCCCGACGCCGCTACGAGCTCCACGACACCCCTGGAGACCCCTCACTCCTCTCCCTCACTCTCTGCACTCTCCCTCGCCCTCTAGTCTCTTCCCCGACCGGAGCTCATCGTCGCCGCTCGTCACCACCACGGCCACCGTGCCCCCGCCGACTCACTAGTGTGCCCATCGGCTCCGCCTCATCACCACACGTCGACAAGCCAAAGGCCACGACCTCGGGAGCCCCTCATCGCCGTCATCTTTATCATCATCAAGCTTCGGCACCGACGACCTCCGCCGTTGATTCACTTGCTCCAGCTCCTCCCCGACCCCGCCGTGCTTCTCCACCGAGCCGCTGTGAGCTTCTACCGCGTTTCCCCCTTTTTCCGCTGTGCCCCGCGCCCTCTAGCCGTCGCCCCACGAGCATCGAGCTCCGGCCATTGCCATGGACGGCGAGCCTCGCGCTCCCGAGCTCTTCCACTCATCTCCGTAGCACCCGCGTGCTCTCCAGGTCCCTACGAAGCTGTAGAAGCACTCGTTTGGCCTCCCGGTGCACCACAGCGACGCATGCCTCGTGCCCGTGGCTTCGGCAGCCGCCCGGCTCAACGCCGTCGCCAACTCCGGCGACCGTGCACACCCTGCTGCCTTCGTTGGATGCGCAGGAGGAAGTGCTGCAAACTGGTGCCCTTCGCGCGTCGAACCGCTGCCGGAGCAGCGTCTCCGGTGAGCCTCCACCACGGTTTTGGTCGCCGCCGGCCAACTCCGGCGAGGCCGACGTGGCGACATCATTAGTTGCTAATGAGCCCACTAATCACCCCTCTAGAGCCACTGACATGTAGGCCCCACCGCCTATTTAACCACGGGGTAAAAACCTGTTAAATTTTAACTTAAACACAATGGACCCCGCACGTCAGTTGACCCGCTAACGTCACCGTTGACTGGCCCCACCTGTCTGTGAGACAAACTGGCACCACCTGAGCGGCGCCTGTTGACCTGCTGAGGTCGGCATGACGTAATGCTGACGCTATAATTCATTTTCTGGATTTAAGTTTATTCAGGAAATTCTAGAAAATGCCCAAAACTTCTAAAAATCATAGAAAATTATCTATAACTCCAAATGAAACAAATTATATATGAAAAATGATCAGAAAAATCCAAAGAATCTGTTTATGGCATTTTCATGCATGTTAGAGCAACTTATATCATATGTTTAGGACAATTCAAATAAATGGCATTTAATAAAGCACATATGGAGTTTGAATTTGAACCTAGTGTTCAAACCAACTCCATTTAACTTGTTGCTAGTTGCATTAGGCCAATCAACAGCATATTGCCATGTCACATTCATGCATCATATTGTTGCATTGCATTGATTGTGTCCTTCTCTGTTTGCCAGTAACCGTCCCCTCTCAGTCAACGATGTTTCTGACGACGTGATCGATGACACCGATGAAGAACTATATTATCTTCAGAAGTGCCAGGCAAGCAAAACCCCCTTGTTCATTCTGATACAATCCCACTCTCTCGCTCCTGCTCTCTTTTACTGCATTAGGACAATAGCGATTCAACTGTTACATGCTGCGGTAGCTAAACCCCTTTCCTCTGCATGACCTGTCATTACCACAGTAAATAGATGAAACCCACTAGCATGAGTAGGAGTTGTTTGAGCCTTGATGTGCCTACTCATTCATGCTTGTTTGTCATACCTGCTACTGTTTAGAGTTGAGTCAGGTCTGATTCATCGGGGATGAATTGGAATGGTGATGAACATGTCCTACTGTGTGTGAGCTAAGTATGTGAACACGATTTGGTAAAGGTAGCGGTGAGAGGCCATGTAGGAGTACATGGTGGGTTGTCTCATTGCAGCCGTCCTCAGGAACTAAGTTCTGTGTTTGTGATCCATGAACAGTTACTACCACACATTGGGCTCCGGGCGCTCCAAGCTCTCTCGACTTATTAATCAACTCGATCTCTATCCAGGAGTTGCAACTAGTTTCTGGTGTTTGTAGGTAGTGTTAGTAGTCTACCAAGTGGCACCCGGTACAGGTGGGCTTGAGACAAACTAGGCACCGTGGCATGGTGTACCTAGTGGCACCCGGATGGTGGGCTTGGGAACCCTTCTCACATCGTTTGGGGCCGTGAGCGACACCCCGGCCGGATCTCCTTGCGGATGGAACCCAAATAGGCGATAAACCTGTTCTAGAGACTTGTGTGGTTAGTCAGGTCGTGGCCGACTCCCTCACCAGGCTTCCGCTTGAAGGTTGCCGAGATACACGACATGTACATGGTGGTAAGTGGCGAGAGCGTGTGTGAAGAAGTACACCCCTGCAGGGTTAACATTATCTATTCGAATAGCCAGATTCCTCGGATATGGAAACTTGGACCCCTTGCATAGTTCATAGACAAGTGAAAGTGGATACTCTAAAACTCGCAAGATAAGCGTGAGTGCTATGGATGGCGTTCTCGCAGGGAGGCGGGAGTGGATCCGTAGCGGTGTATTGGTATGGTGAATTTGTGGACTCGTGTGCGCCACCTCAAAAGAGTTACTTGCAGTCGTAGTTCAGGTTAGCCACTGAGTCAAAGCTGGCTTGCTGCAGTTAAACTCCACCATCCCTTTTGTTGATAATGATGCATATGTAGCTAGTTCTGATGTAAGTCTTGCTGGGTACATTTGTTCTCACGTTTGCTTAATTTATGTTTTGTAGATAGACGTCAGCCTCGCTAGTAGTTCCGCGTGGACTTCGACGTTTAGCTTGTTACCTCAGCTATGATCTTGTACCCTTGGGAGGGTCTTGTAGATAGTCAGGTTTCTGAGCCTTCTTCATTTGTAGTTGTCTGTACTCAGACATGTTAAGCTTCCGCATGTGCTTTGACTTGTATGCTCTGAATGTTGGGTCATGAGACCCATGTTTGTATTATCTGGCTCTTTGGAGCCTAATGAATAAATACTCTAAGTCGTAGAGTCTTGTTGTGATGCCATGTTGCATTGCACATATTGAGCATATTGTGTGTATGATTGAAATTCTTGGTATGTGTGGGATCCGACAACCTAGTTGTTTATCCTTGGTAGTCTCTCTTATGGGGAAATGTAGTCTTGTGCTTCCATGAGGCATAGTAGTCCGCTACAGCCCGGTTCACCGGAGTCCTGCTAGCCCAGCACTACTGCTCTAGAACACTTGACTGGCCAGCATGTGATTCACTTCGTTCCTGTGTCTGTCCCTTCGGGGAAATGTCACGCGGTGACATCTGGAGTCCTGCCTAGCCTGCCACAGTCCGGTTCACCGGAGGCCTGTTAGCCCAGTGCTGCAGCCCGGATCCGCATGCTGCTGACCGACATGCTCGATGTTGATTCATGTATGCATGTCCCCATAAGTTAGTGCCATTTTGGATTCACGACTAGTCATGTCGGCCCGGGTTCTTTGTCATATGGATGCTAGCGACACTATCATATACGTGAGCCAAAAGGCGCAAACGGTCCCGGGCCATGGTAAGGCGACACCCGTGGAATACCGTGCGTGAGGCCGCAAAGTGATATGAGGTGTTACAGGCTAGATCAGTGTGACTTAGAATCGGGGTCCTGACACTATCACTACTAGTCAATTAGCAAACTTGTATATCTCCCGAATTGTGTCACTCCACGACATCCCGAAGGAGATCAGTTCAGACCGTGGCAGTATATTCACTTTGAACTTCTGGGATAGTTTCCAAGGGGCAATGGGAACTCATATTACCTGGAGCACTGCTTATCATCCCCAATCCCAAGGCCAAGTGGAGCGAGTCAATCAAATTCTTGAAGACATGCTTCGGGCTTGTGTTATTTCTTTCGGCAAGAAGTGGGAAGAATCTCTCCCTTATGCGGAGTTCTCTTATAACAACAGCTATCAAGCCAGCTTGAAGATGGCACCCTTCGAAGTGCTTTATGGACGTAAGTGCCGAACCCCTCTGAACTGGTCAGAAACTGGGGAACGAGCGCTCATTGTGCCAGACATTATTCAACAAGTTGAAGAGCAGGCTCGCATTATCCGGGATAATCTCAAGGTGGCCCAGTCCCGCCAGAAGAGCAACTATGACTGGAAACACTGGGTTCAACTTATCAACCTGGTGAACAAGCTTATCTGTGTGTCACTCCTTTGAGAGGCACTCATCGGTTCGGAGTCAAGGGCAAGCTAGCTCCGTGCTACATTGGTCCTTTCCGCATTCTGGCCCGTCGTGGACTGGTGGCTTACCAATTGGAGTTGCCACCTCAGTTCTCTCACATCCATGACGTCTTCCATGTGTCACAACTTCGTCGTTGCTTCAAGGACCCGAAACGTGAAGTGGATCCGGAACTGATTGAAGTGCAAGATGATCTGACATACAAGGAGCATCCAATCTGCATTCTTGAAGAAGCTGAACGTCGAACACGCCGGAAGGTTACCAAGTTCCTCAAGGTGCAATGGTTAAATCATTCTAAGGATGAAGCCACTTGGGAACGCGAGGATAACCTCCGTGCTGAATACCCCGAACTGTTCCCTTCTACCTCTTAATTCTCGGGACGAGAATTTCTTTTAGAGGAGGAGAGTTGTAACACCCCGGTGTAATGTTGCTACAGTAACCCCTGGGTTAAGTTAATCTTTTTGCTAAACATGTGCCTGATCAAATTCAAATTCTGTGTGAAATTCAAAATGCTCAGACATGAAAACAAAAATGTTCATCTTGTGCCAAATATTCCACAACTAATATTGGTGGTGAACTAACATTTTTGCAAAGGGTTTAAGTGTCCTAAACTACTTAAAACAGTGACCTAAGCAATAAATTAAATGCCTTTTTAATTTATAAAATTGACATTCTTTTTCTAAAGTCTCACAATATTTTTGTGGCAGTGCAATATACTTCTTTGAAATTATTTTGGCCAATGGCATAATTTTTGCAAAGTCTTTATTGGAAAATAAGGAAAAGGAAAGAAGAAGGGGTGTGAGGGAGTCCTGGATTAGGGGGTGTTCGGGTAGCCGGACTATACCTTCAGCCGGACTCCAGGACTATGAAGATACAAGATTGAAGACTTTGTCCCGTGTCCGGATGGGACTTTCCTTGGCGTGGAAGGCAAGCTTGGCGATGTGGATATTCAAGATCTCCTACCATTGTAACCGACTTTGTGTAACCCTAACCCTCTCCGGTGTCTATATAAACCGGAGGGTTTTAGTCCGTAGGACAACTTCATCATACAACAATCATACCATAGGCTAGCTTCTAGGGTTTAGCCTCCTTGATCTCGTGGTAGATCTACTCTTGTACTACCCATATCATCAATATTAATCAAGCAGGACGTAAGGTTTTACCTCCATCAATAGGGCCCAAACCTAGGTAAAACATTGTGTCCCTTGCCTCCTGTTACCATCCGCCTAGACGCACAGTTCGGGACCCCCTACCCGAGATCCGCCGGTTTTGACACCGACATTGGTGCTTTCATTGAGAGTTCCTCTGTGTCGTCGCTTTTAGGCCCGATGGCTCCTTCGATCATCAACAACGATGTAGTCCAGGGTGAGACTTTTCTCCCCAGACAGATCTTCGCCTTCGGCGGCTTTGCACTGCGGGCCAATTCGCTTGGCCACCTTGAGCAGATCGAAAGCTACGCCCCTGGCCATCAGGTCAGGTTTGGAAGCCTAAAATACACGGCTGACATCCGCGGGGACTTGATCTTCGACAGATTCGAGCCACAGCCAAGCGCGCTGCACTGTCTCGATGGGCATGATATAGCTCTGCCGCCGAACAGTGCCTTGGAGGCCGCACACGCATCGGTTCCGACCATTGATTCGGAGCCTACTACGCCGATCGAGGATCAGCGGTTGGACGCTACCTCAGGGGCTGCGATCTCAGAGGCGATCGAGCCGAACACCAGCCCCGCACTCCACATGGCCCGTGACTCTGAGGAGCCGGATTCCTTTCCGAACTCCGAGCCCCCCGCGCCCCTGCCGATCGAATCTGATTGGGCACCGATAATGGAGTTCACTACCGCAGACATCTTTCAGCACTCACCCTTCGGCGACATCCTGAATCCGCTAAAGTCTCTCTCTTTATCAGGTGAGCCCTGGCCGGACTACGGTCAGCAAGGATGGGATTCGGATGATGAAGAAATTCAAAACCCACCCACCACCCACTTCGTAGCCACTGTCGACGACTTAACCGACATGCTCGACTTCGACTCCGAAGACATCGACGGTATGGACGATGATGCAGGAGACAACCAAGAACCAACGCCTATAGGGCATCGGATAGCCACCTCATCTCACAATGTGTACATGGTGGATACCCCTAAAGGAAGCAACAATGAGGAAAACGGGGATGGAAAGAGGGATCGATCTCTCGAAAAACAATCAAAGCGTCGGCGTAAACACCGACCCAAGCCCCGCCTCGATAAAGACCCAGCCATAGAGCAGGATGAGCCGGTAGACGACGAGCATGCCTTAGAGCAACCGTCCCAACAGGACAACCCGGATAGAGAAACCGAACATCCCTCCCCTGGAGAAAATGGCATTCCGGATGACCCTACACCGGACAAGCCCACGAAGCAGAAGAACCTGCACAAATGGCTCGTTGCAACCGCACACAGCCTAAAAAAGCAAAAGCGGAAGCTAAAAACTGCGGAATATGCACTCAGGATTAGATGGAGTAAAGTAATCAATACCGCAGACAAATACGGCGACAGTCGCCGCACTAAAAGCTATCTGAAGAGAAAGCTACAGCCTGAATTCGAGGAGGAGGCCTTAGAGCCCTCGCATTCCAAAAGTGAGAAAGCCACACGGTCGGATAGACGACCCCATGGCCAGCATAAAGCGGCAAGCAGCGCCGCACTTAAGCCGGCATGCGACCCACCTAAGGATTCGCATTATGGCCCAGCCAGGTCCATTTACAGGCCAAGAAAGCAAGCTCTCATAAGCAATGCAATAAAGCCATTATTAGAATCCGGCACACCCAAATACAGGGGTGCCGCACACCCCCTATGTTTCACCAATGAGGTCCTGGATTATGAATTTCCAGCGGGATTCAAACCCGTAAACATAGAGGCATATGATGGAACAACAGACCCCGGAGTCTGGATCGAGGATTATATCCTCCACATACTTATAGCTAGAGGAGATGACCTCCACGCCATAAAATACTTACCCCTCAAGCTTAAAGGGCCAGCCCGGCATTGGCTCAAAAGCCTTCCTGAAAACACAATCGGAAGTTGGGAAGAGCTCGAGGACACTTTCCGAGCAAATTTTCACGGGACCTATGTCCGCCCTCCGGATGCAGACGACCTTAGTCACATAACTCAACAGCCCGGAGAGTCAGCTCGGCAATTCTGGAATAGATTTCTTACTAAAAAGAATCAGATAGTCGACTGTCCGGACGCTGAAGCCTTAGCGGCTTTCAGGCATAATGTCCGAGACGAATGGCTCGCCAGACACCTCGGCCAAGAAAAGCCAAGAACAATGGCCGCACTAACAAGCCTCATGACCCACTTTTGCCGAGGAGAGGACAGCTGGTTGGCAAGATGCAGCACCAGTGACCCAAGTACATCCGAAACTAGGGATGGAAACGGAAAACCGTGACGCAATAAGGACCGTCGCCAGACTAAAGAAAAAAGTCCGAAGAGCACGGTAGTCAACGCCGGATTCAAAAGCTCATGACAGAATCAGAAAAAGCCGCCCCTCCAAGATAACAGGGACGACCTATCCAACCTAAACAAAATCTTGGATAGGATATGTCAAATACACAGCACTCTCGGAAAGCCTGCTAACCATACCCCCAGAGATTGTTGGGTTTTCAAACAATCCGGTAGACTCAACGCCGAACACAAGGGGCTCGACACACCAAGCGAAGACGAGGACAAACCCCAAAAGCAGAGTACTAGGAAACAAAAGAATTTCCCACAAGAAGTAAAAATAGTAAACTTACTCCACATAACAAAATGTGCGGCACCCATAAATGTACGCGCCCCACGGCCTATCCCAAAGGAATCCCGCCACTGGTTGTCGAAACCAATCATCTTCGATCATCTGGATTATTCTAGAAGTATCAGGAACCCAGGCTGGACTGCCCTGGTACTCGACCCAATAATTGGCGGATTCCAGTTTTCAAATGTCCTTATGGACGGTGGCAACGTACTCAACCTGATATATCAGGACTCAATCCGCCACATGGGGATCGTCCCAAAAAGAATTCGCCACAGCAAAACCTCCTTTCAAGCAGTAACGCCAGGTCCGGACACCCATTGCATGAGTTTTCTCCGGCTCGAGGTTATTTTCGGCTCTACCGATAACTTCCGTCGTGAAAAGCTGACTTTCCACATCGTCCCATTCTCAAGTCGCTACCAAGCACTACTGGGACGCGAAGCTTTCGCCCGCTTTAACGCAATACCGCATTATGCATCTCTTACGCTTAAGATGCCCGGTCCACGCGGCATCATCTCCTTAAAGGGGAAGCAGTGAGAACACCTCCCCCAAGCGGAGGATTGTGTGGCCGCTTCAACAGCCCCACAATACAATGGCTTCACCAGCCAGAACATCGGAACAGATCATTAAGACCACGGACACGGATAGACGAGTCCGGCACAAAAGTATCATTGATAAAGGCTTAGTGGCCATATACCCCTGCACTAGGGGCTTCACACGAATAAAATAAGAGACAATAAAGCTCAATTTTTCATATTTTACTTTACACTTTGTTTATTTCATATAACTTTTGTTTGGCACGCCCCTTTTTCAACTTAGTTGCTCTCGTTTTACAGATGAACATCGTGCTGCGCCCGTCCAGGATACGGCACAACGGAGACACAGGCGCAGACGTGCAGTAGGGACCCGTTCCAAGGATTCTTTTCAGATTAAGACCCTGCGTAAACCTTTTTTACTGTCTCTTGTTGATACACATCCCCTGGTTCTATGACCAAGGAGGAGGCTGGCGTCTTGGCATGTGGCCACGTCAGAATTCTTGTGCGTACCTGGACAATAGGGGCTTATAACTCAGAGCGTTACCTCGCCCGCTCTCATAAAGACCGAATATGTTAGGGAGTGTTCGGCGTCGCGAGTTTGGCCTTATATGCATCAGCTCCGAGTCATGATTTTTGTCAAATGTTGGGTTGCCCGGCTCCTGTGTTCGGCCGCCTTACGTTCCGCTCTATCGGCTAAGGCGGCACCAGGAGAACTACTGCGATTGTGCCCTGGTTCGGCCAGGCGAGCACCTTAGTAGAGAAAGCCGAAAACCGACTGTCATGATATGGCGTGAGACTGGTCAACCACTCGGTGACTCTCCGGAATCTGTAGGATTCCTCCGCATTAACGAAGGCCGTTTCCCGGCCAAGCACATACGCGCCCCGAATTCGGGCGAGCGCAGCGCCACTAGGGGCTACCTAAATAGTCCCATTGTGAAGCTCCTATGGCTAAGTGAAAGTATTAAAGCATTATAATCCAGTTGCCTAGCTCGATGCGCTATCACCTCCTTTGTAGGACCAAGACGTTGGATTAAGTGTGAAAATGCGCCTTCTGCGAGCACCCCCGCACTATGTGCATGGGGGCTAAAGCCAACAACTGCAATCTTTCAGATTCTGTATATATATCTTAAAACGGCCGCACAGGAGGTGTTCCAAATACTTGAAGGCACAAGTATAAAAGGCTGCTACAATTCATCAAAATATTGCTTTATAATTACATATGCTATCAGAACATAGCATCCTTCGAGCACTGCGCCTCTATTACACGAGCGCCTTCAAGGACTTCCTGAAAATAGTGCTCGGAGGGTACTCAGCTTTTGTCCGAATCTCGGGATGAAACAACGGTGGTCTCCATCTCTGCCTAGTATGTCTTGACACGGGCAAGAGCCATCCGTGCGCCCTCTATGCATGCTGACCTCTTCATCGCATTGATACGTGGCACCGCGTCAAGGACTTGCTGCACCAAGCTGAAATAACTTTTCGACTCCGATCTCCTCGGCCACAGATGACCCATGACGTACTTCATGGCGAGTCCGGACAATCTATGCAGTTCGGCCCATTGCGCCAGACGATCGTCCACTGCCAGTGGACGCTCTGGATTCTGGAACTGCGACCAGAAAAGCCTTTCCACTTCGCGATCTTCTTGATCTCGAAAGTATTCGGTCACATCAGGAGCACTCGCTGCCAAATCCAGATAGGTGTCCTCCGAACTCCACATCCGGTCCAACGGAGCAAACTTCGGATCGCAAAACTTCCTCCGCAACATAAAGGGCTTTCCAGCCGCAATCTGTCCAGCCTGATGCAGCTCCTCCTTCGCAGCTCTCATTGCAGAGCGAGCGTCCTTGGCATCAGCAACGGCCTTCTCTAAGTCCGTCTGTCTCACCCGGTCTTCTTTCTCAAGAAACTTGCAATGGTCAGCAACACTTTTTAACTTCACGGCCATCTCGGCCATCTCCTTCTTGCTTCGGCAGTGAGCAGCCTGTTCGGCTCTCAGCTCTTCAAGGGCCTTCTCGGCAGCCGCATCACTTTTCCTGGCTTGTTTCTTAGCTCGGGCAAGTTCCGCCCGAAGACTCTCCACGGCGGCCGCACCATCTGCGTCAAGCACACACATTGTAAGATACTGGCATAAAGCTCCTCTTACCAGATGCCGCCCGAGGAATTGCATACCTTGAGCCTCATCAAGCCGCTCGTTGACGAGCGCAATGGCGGCATCCGCCACATCAAGTTGCCGCTTTAGTTCGGCAAAATCATCAGTTTGGCTCGATTCCGGACACTTCGCCACCTGTATACAAAGGCAACATTTTAGACCTGGGATTATGATCCTCTGCGCGCCGTCAATTTTGACAACGCACAGAGTCTCAGGGGCTACTATCTACATAGGGCGCATCTTGTTTATGCGCAACTGACGAAGAAGTACATTATCAAACGTACCTCAAAACCCGTCAGCAAACTTCTGAAGGCCTCATGCAATCCGCTTTCCGAGGACGAAATCCTTCCAATCACCGTACCCATCAATGCACGGTGCTCCTCTGAGATAGAAGCTCGCCCCAGCAGAATCATCAGCTCCTCCGACCGCGCATCGGACGGTGCCGGACTCGTCCTATGACCTCCATCGAAGGCCGGACGTAGAGAACCTTGGGGGGGACATATGGCTACCTTCCACCCCTGCCGGATTCGGAAAAACCCTCCGCGACGACACCTCAGGGTCGCCCGCCTTGCCAGGCGGTACGGCAGGGGGAGGCGTTCCACTCTCCATCATCTCCGAAAGAAGATCCCCCGAAGACGAGCTCTGCTGAGAAGGGCTGAGGTCCGAGCTACAAAGTAAAATTTCGGTTAATCTTGTCAGATAAAAAGCAAGGATTTCTCTCATCCCTCTAAAGGAAAATCTTTATCTACTTACGTCTCGCTGGAGGGATGATCCCTTTGAGGGCGTAGTTCGGCCGAGGATATCCCCGACGTCGGACCCTCTGACGAGGACTTTTCCCCCCGCTTTGAGGCCATGGTCTCCGGGTCGTCAGAGGCGGCCCTCTTCTTCCCCTTAGGAGAGGAATTGTCGGTTCCTCCCTTCGGAGCAGCCTCCTTCGAGGAGGCCATAGTTTCCTTGTCCTCCCCCTCACTTCCCTCCAAAGGCACGATCTTCAACATCCTGACTAGCACGGGATCCGGCCTGGTCTCAGGAAGGGGAGCCGGACACCTGATCAACTTTGCCTTTGCTATCCACTCCTGTTTAAAAGGACAACTCTTTTAGGGGCAAATTTATGACAATTTTACGGACAGCGAGTCCGGGCACAAGGTTACTTACTTGAGTATCCGGGCGATTGCAGCTTAAACCTGCGTCCTCGGTCAAATCCGGACACATTGCTTGTGGTCCAAAGAACATTTTATACATCTCCACGGGCGTTGCGCCCATAAAATGCTGGAGAGCTCGTGGTCCCTCCGGATTAAACTCCCATAGACGAAGGGAGCGACGTTGGCCGGGCAGTGATCGGCGAATCAGCATGACCTACGTCACCTTGACCAGGTTGAGGTCTCTTTCTAAGAGATCCTTGATGCGGCCATGCAACAAGGGCACGTCTTTGGATAACCCCCAATCTAATCCTTTGTTGACCCATGACGCTAGCCGTGATGGGGGACCCGAGCGAAAGGCAGGAGGTGCCACCCACTTGGCGCTCCTGGGAGCGGTGATATAGAACCACTCTCGTTGCCACAAGCCAAGCTCCTCTTGAAAGGAGCCCTCGGGCCATGGAGAATCAGCATTCTTACTTATGATAGCGCCTCCGCACTCTGCGTGCCGTCCCTCGATCATCTTCGGCTCCACTCCAAAAGTCTTGAGCCATAATCCGAAGTGAGGAGTAACACGGAGGAACGCTTCGCACACAACAATGAATGAGGAAATGTGGAGGATGGACTCCGGAGCTAAGTCATGAAATTCCAACCCATAATAGAACATCAACCCCCTCATGAAGGGATCCATCGGGAAGCCTAACCCCCGAAGGAAGTGAGACATGAACACTACGCTCTCACCGGGCTGGGGACTGGGAATAGCCTGCCTTTGAGCAGGCAACCTATGCGAAATTTCGGCGGTCAAGAACTTAGCCTCTCTCAACTTTAGCACGTCCTCCTCCGTGACGGAGGAGGGCATCCATCGGCCTTGAAGGTTGGAACCGGACATTGTCGAAGGTCCGAAGCGCCTGAATCTGGAGCCTAGGGTGTTGGAACTCGAGGCGACATGCGAACTTGTTTTGAGATTGGGTAAAAGGAGTAAGGCCCTGGTCTCTTTATAAGAGGTTGAATACTAGAAGCCCTCCCTGTAACCGTTTGGGACTCGCCTTTAATCAAGAAGAAATGCTAATGGGCACGATTGGGTTACCCACGTCCGTATTGATGAGAATCCCGTAAATGGGGGACACGATCTCTGCTTTAACAAGACGTGCCAAGGAAACCGCCTCTCAAAACACGCTGAGGTGGAGAAGTGAAAACGATTTGGATAAAGGCTTGGCCGTAGTGTGATGTCACGCTGTGGAATACGTCAGCAGATTAGATTTGTGTTAATATTATTCTCTCTGTGGCAATATGTGGAAACTTATTTTGCAGAGCCGGACACTACTCTTGGTGTTTACAAACTTTTATGAAGAATCTGGAAAAGGAACCCGCCCTGCAATGCCGAAGACAATCTGCGCGCCGGACTCGTCGTCATTGAAGCCTGGTTCAGGGGCTACTAAGGGAGTCCTGGATTAGGGGGTGTTCGGGTAGCCGGACTATACCTTCAGCCGGACTCCAGGACTATGAAGATACAAGATTGAAGACTTCGTCCCGTGTCCGGATGGGACTTTCCTTGGCGTGGAAGGCAAGCTTGGCGATGCGGATATTCAAGATCTCATACCATGGTAACCGACTTTGTGTAACCCTAACCCTCTCCGGTGTCTATATAAACTGGAGGGTTTTAGTCCGTAGGACAACTTCATCATACAACAATCATACCATAGGCTAGCTTCTAGGGTTTAGCCTCCTTGATCTCGTGGTAGATCTACTCTTGTACTACCCATATCATCAATATTAATCGAGCAGGACGTAGGGTTTTACCTCCATCAAGAGGGCCCGAACCTGGGTAAAACATTGTGTCCCTTGCCTCCTGTTACCATCCGCCTAGACGCACAGTTCGTGACCCCCTACCCGAGATCCGCCGGTTTTGACACCGACAGGGTGGGAGAGCCCCTGGCCTCCCATGGGATTTGGCCCATCCCAGCAGGCCGGCCCACCTCACCCAGCCTAGCCAGCCCAGCTGCCCGAAGTGCGCCTCCCTCCTGTTCCTTCGACCGAGCGAGGCAGAGCGCGCCCGTCGCCGCCGAATCACCTTGCCGTCGACGCCTTCGCGAGAGGATAAGGCCCCCTCCCCTCGACGCCTCAGCCTCCTTCCCAGCTAGCCCCACTCACCTCCGCCTCTCCCACTCCCCTCCAGATCCCCCTCGAGCACTCCCTTCTCTCTGAGCCGAGCGTGCCTGCCGCCGTCGCCGCGTTGATCCCGCGGCCACTGTCTACGCCCCGTGTCGCCAACATGTCGTAGGCGTCCGCTGTCGTCCTCCACGTCGAACGGTGCCCACCGTTGGAGCCGGAAGGCTCCGCAGCGCCGGTTCCACCCTGTCTTCCTCCTCGGGACACCCGAGCTCGCCGCCGTCGATTCGCTCCGCCGAGCCTCCCCGGAGCCCATGTTTGCATACCTACAGGCGCCCGGTGAGCTTCGCACCTCCTCCCCCTCTCCGTTAGCTCTCTCTCGCCCCGTAGCCACCGTCGTTTGCGTGGCCGAACCCGTTGTCGCCTAGCTCGTCGTCAGCGCGGACCCGGTGACCTTTTGGTCCCGCCAACATGTCCAACAAGCTCCATGCGCCGTGTAGACCTCGTCCAGCTCCTTAGTTCGCCAAAACGCGCATCGCAACACCGGTTCCGTCGCCGCCTGAACCTCGCCTCCGCCACCCCTCGTCGCCGGCGCCGTTCCCGGCCAACTCCGGCGAAGCCAACACCACCGTTCGACTCGCGGGCGAGGACTCGTCCGAACGCAGCCAACCGCGCGGCAAATAGTGCCTCTAGCACCTTTCCGGGCTGCTCCGCCAAGCGCCGCCGTGCTTTGGGTCGCCGGAGCAGCTCCGGCGACGCGTCCGACGTTGCGCCAGCGTGGCCGTGGGCCCCACGCATTGGGTCGCTGACCGCTGGGTCCCATGGGTCCAGTTGACCAAGTCAACTGCCCACGTGGTAGCTCTAGCTCGCTGACATGTGGGTCCCGCGAGTAAAACTTTTAAAAAACAAACGATTAATTAAAATGTTAGTTAAATTAGTTAGTTAATTAGTCCTAACTAGTCACTGACTGTTGGGGCCCATGCCCCCTAACTAACCCTGTTAGTTTAGTTAAGCCTCTGTTAGACAGAGAGGCTGACCGGTGGGTCCCACCTGTCAGTTTGACTTGTCAGCAGAGCTGACGCAGTGCTGACATCACTGCTGATGCAATAAACCTTTTCTGCTTTTAAAATAATTCAGAAATTGGTTTAAACTTTGAAAATACATAACTTCTAAATCGTAGGTTGGATGAAAATGTTTTCTACATGAAAGTTGCTCTGAAAAATCCAACGAATCCGAATACTCGGTCAGTCCATCTATCACATGCCCCTGGCAAGCTGAACATGGAACTTTCCCCCCTTTTTTCCTCGGTTCGCAATCCTCCTAATGCCGGGAATTCATCCTCGGATGTTTATCCCCTCCGTCTGCAACGTATAGTACTATTTTAGGGCAACCCTAGCTCTGCCCGTCATCATGTTATGCCTTGTGATGCATTGATTGCTCTGTATTTACTGTTTCTTCCCCCTATTCTCTCCGGTAGACCCCGAGACCGATGATGCCACTGTGGTCGACTACGTCATTCTGATATCGCCCATTTCTTTCCCTCTCATGCTTGCATTAGAACTGCTATTGCTTTCTGTATGATCCTACTCTGATGCATAGCCTGTTTTTGTTACCTGCTTTCATACCTTACCTGCTTATCCTAAACTACTTAGTATAGGTTGGTTAGTGATCCATCAGTGACCCCCACCTTGTCCCAGTTGCCTCGCTTTATATTCGATGACTCGATCAACGTGATCGACGTCCAGGCCCCGACACCGCACATTACCCCCTAGTTGTACAACTCTGTAGAGTTACCATCGAGTGCCGAGGGTGGAACCTCTTACATCACTCCTGATGAGATCTCTGTAGTGTAGCTATACGGTCGAGGTCATCGAGGGTGATTTCCTCGTTAACCACTTCCGTTACTGCTCTGTCGTGCAACCCCTCAAGTGTGAACCTCGAGGGTGGATCCTCATACATTCACCTTGATGATAACATCGAGTGGGATTCACCGGGGGTGATTCCTTGGGTTTTTGCCTTGGTGTTAGACACACAGTTACTATGGTTACTATGACTTTACACCGAGCCATGTTACTAAATACGGGTCGACCTTGAGGGGTACCCGCGCGAGCATAATAGCGATTGATGTGGAGTCGGGTTGACCTGGAAGGTGCCCGCGAGATACTTACGAGGCGTGGCCGGGCATTCTTAGCCCTTGTCGCAAGTACTCAAGACGGGGCAACAGGGTCACATCGATCGTGACTCTCTGCTTGTTACCGCGTGCTCCTAATCCACTACGATTTGGATATTTGATCCGAGGGGCCTCTGGCCTGATAACACTAACCATCACATATCATAGTATGGGCATCCTGCGTCGTATACATCAGCTGAAGCTTAATAGACATCAGCAACTGAGCGGCGCGAGCCGGGTTGGACTGCGTAAGCTCCTGCCTTGTTGAAGGAGGTAGCTAGGTCTGCTCACCGGCTGCCCACGCAACGTGCAGGAGTTCCCGGGGCGATGGCCCATGACCCCTGGGGGCATAGGATTAGTCCGGCATGCTGGCCTCTCTATTAATCCTAGGTCGGGTTGCAGCGTATTGTTTGGCCGAGGCCGGGCATGACCCAGTAAAGTGTGTCCGGCCGGAGTTAATCGAGCGTGGTGGGTAAGTTGGTGCACCCCAGCAGGGAAGAAAACATCTATCGATAGCCTGTCCTACGGTAACGGACACTTGGAGTTGTATCCCGATCGATACAACTAGAACTGGAAACTTGAGATGAGAAATGGTTATGAGACATGATTATGATAAATGGATAGTATGGCTCCGGGATTGCTTTCTCGCAGGTAGTCGTGAAAGGATCTCTGGCCAAGGTTGATAACTCTACTACTCTACATTATGTTGGTCTGTACTCTTCTATATGCTGCAACATGCTTGAAGATGCTAGTCTTTGATAGGCTAGGCTTTCCCCTTCTCTTCTGGCATTCTGCAGTTTAGTCCACAGATACAACCTATTCCTTTTATACAGATGCATACTTAGTTTAGATCTGATGTAAGTCTTGCGAGTACTTTGGATGAGTACTCACGGTTGCTTTGCTACTTCTTTTCCCCCATACCCGATTGTTGCGACCAGATGACGGATCCCAGGAGCCAGACGACGCCACTGATGACTACTACTACCCGGAGGATGCCTACTACTACGTGAAGACCGCTAACGACTTGGAGTAATTAGGAGGCTCCCAGGTAGGAGACCTTGCCTTTTCGATTGATGTTGTTTTTGAGTTAGCCTTATTAAGGCAAACTTGTCTAACTCATGCATGTACTCAGATATTGTTGCTTCCACTGACTCTTGTGTATTCAAGCTTATGTATTCGAGCCCCCGAGGCCCCTGGCTTGTAATACAAAGCTTGTATTATTTTGATTTGTGTCTAGAGTTGTGTTGTGATATCTTCCCGTGAGTCTTTGATCTTGATCGTACACATTTGTGTGTATTATTAGTGTACGATTGAATCGAGGGCGTCACAGGCACCAAGAACAATGTTCTCGTCCCAAGAATGTCGAAACGATCCCAAGATACCCATGTGATCCTAATTTGTAGTGAAAAGGAGGAGAGGAAAGTCAAAACATCTACGTCAGGGGACCTCACCAGAGCGACGAAGGGGATTGAGGAGTAAAAAGAATCCTACTCTCGGATATATATAATCCTAAGACTCAAAACATTTTTGTTCTAGAATCAACAACGTCAGTGATTCGATAAAGCAGGGGCTCCTAAGTCGGGAATGGCTCTGATTACCAACTTGTAACGCCCGAGATGCGGCTATATCTCCCACGTGTCGAGGCAAGACTTAGAGGCATAAACGCATTATGGTTTTGTCGCAAGAAGGGTCATCTTCACACAATCCCGTGTACAAGAACAAGGATAAATAGTTGGCTTACAATCACCACGTCACACAATGATCAAATAATTCATACACCATTCAGAGTACACACATAGTCCGACTATGGACAAATCCAAATGAAAAGACAACCTCAAATGCTAAATCCTGATCGTCCCAACTAGGCTCCACTACTAATCATCCGGAAAATACACGTAGTAATGGCCATGGTCCTCGTCGAACTCCCACTTGAGTTCGGTGGCATCACCTGCACTTGTATCATCAGCACCTGCAACTGTTTTGGTAGTATCCGTGAGTCACGAGGACTCAGCAATCTCAAAACCCACGAGACCAAGACTATTTAAGCTTATGGGTAGGATGTGGTTATGAGGTGGAGTTGCGGCAATGGTCGTAAAACTAGAAGTGATCAAGAAGTGATCCTGAACTACTTACATTCAAACATAACCCAATCGTGTTCACTTCCCGGACTCCGCCGAAAAGAGACCATCACGGTTACACATGCAGTTGATGCATTTTAATTAAGTCAAGTGTAAAGTTCTCTACAACCGGATATTAAAAAATTCCCATTTGCCACATAACCGCGGGCACGGCTCTCGAAAGTTTATACCCTGCAGGGGTGTCCCAACTTAGCCCATCACAAGCTCTCACGATCAACAAAGGATATTCCTTCTCCCGATCAGTCTCAGCATCCCAGTTACAAGACATTTCGGCAATGGTAAAACAAGACCAACAAGACCGCCCGAATTTGCCAACAAATCCCAGGGCACACCGGATGAGACATCCTATGAGTAAAACCAACCCTCAAGTTTCCCCGAGGTGGCCCTGTAGTCTACTCGGTTCGGACCAACACTCAGAGGAGCACTGGCCCCAGGGGGTTGAATTAAGATGATCCTCGAGTTAATTACTCCCTAGGCAAAATTTTAGTTGTTATTAAGCAAATGTTAAAAGCAAGGTTGGGTCTTGCTGGAGGAGTTTTATTCAAAGCGAACTGTCAAGGAGGTCCCATAACCCCGACCGCATAAGGAACGCAAAATCAAGGAACATAACACCGGTATGATGGAAAACAGGGCGGCAAGAGTGGAACAAAACACCGAGCAAAACGCCAAGCCTTCCACCCTTTGCCAAGTATATAGATACATTAATTAAATAATAGATATTATGATATCCCAACATATCCATGCTCCAACATGGAACAACCTGCAAGGCACCTGCAACAAGCAACGCTATAAGAGGGGCTGAGCAAAAGTGGTAACATAGCCAAACAATGGTTTGCTAGGAAGGTGGGTTAGAGGCTTGACATGGAAATATGGGAGGCATGATAAAAAAGTGGTAGGTAGCGCGGCATAGTGATAGAGCGAACAACCAGCAAGCGAAGATAGAAGTGATATTGAGGGTAATGATCATCTTGCCTACAAAGTTCTCAGGGTTGTCGAAACCTTGCTCCTAAACATACTCAACAGGTTCCTCGTTCACGAACTTGTCTCCCGGCTCTACCCAAAGAAAGAACACAAGCAATAGAACAACAATCAATCATGATGCAATGCACAAGCAACATGATGCAATACATGGCATGGAATGCAAGACATCATGTGCAATGCATATGGGTAGTCTGGAAGGGAAAGGATGATCATGACATCAACATTGCGAACCATGCATGCCATTGGAAAGATTGATTGATTTCGGTCGAAATTGATATAAGGATCACTGGAAACAGATGCACGATTTGCAAATGACGAGCAATACAAGAACGATGCAAAACTGCGCTTAACAACATCACAACACTTAAGATACAACAAGAAACTATGCTACATCACTCCAACACAGCAACAAAGCACATGAAAGTAAAGTACAAGTGAAGCTCTACAAGACATGAATAGTGAGCTCCTGCTAGAACTCAATATAACAAGCCTAAAATAGCATGGAAAAAATGCAAATGATAAGAGCTTCACAAACTTCATGAAAATACTAAACATGGTATAAACAGCATCAGGTAGCAATGTTTAGAGCTAGCAAACAACATGATAGAGGAACATATCATGGCAAACAAAGGCATGGCATGCTAGTACTAAAGGAAAAGAAGAAAACTGCCTTACTGAACTTCAGTCAAAGATGCACAAAAAATGAGGAAACACCCATGCAAACATGGCAAGTGATATGAACAGTTTCAGACTTAGGGCATGGCAGAAAAAGATTCATGATAGCAACTTTGCAAGCTCATGCCACTCACCAGAAAGCATTAAATGGCATAACAAGGTAACAAAAAATAATAAGATACATTTATGAAGCTAAACATGGCAAGAACAAGTTCATAGGGTGCATGGATCACTAGCAAAACACATGGTAAAAATGAACGTCATGTTAACAATCTGCCAACAACAGTATTTAGCAAAAGTAGAGGATGGTAATGACAAGCTACACTACTCCATAATTACAACTAGAGGCATGAATGGATAGAGCTTAACCATATCTTCAAAACACTCTTACTAAACTTCATCAAAATATGCATGGATCTACTCGTGGCAACAAATCAACATAGCAACATAATGTAACAGGAAAAGACTTAGCAAAAATACTAAGTTTGTAAAATCAGCAACATCATATAGCCTACTTTGCATGCTTGTGCTAGTCACCACAAAGCTCATAAAAATACAAGGGTTGCACCACTTTAATATGACATGGACGTTCCAAAAACATGTAGGCATGATGCTCAAAGGATGCACACACAAAATGCAATGAAAATGACAAATCAAGAAGTTATGATGAATTCCAGCAGACAACATTATATAACTCTTTTGCAACGAAGATTAGGGCATCAAATTGACAGTAACATGCATGAAAATGACACTAGAATGAAGAGTATCAGGAGACGAACATTTTGATATATCATATGCGCAAATCAGAGCTATATGCATGGAGATATGACATGTCAAAGAGGTGCACATAATGTAGGAAAACCAGGGGCTTGGAGGAAAATATATCCCCCAGATCAAGGGTTTGACATCACGCGGACTTCGAGTTTTGCCGAAGATGTCGAGGAGGCGGTGGTTGGAGCACGCGGGGGAGGTTGCCGGCGAGGTGGGGGCCGGATCCGGCCAAGGCGGTTGCCGGGGACGAGGTGCGGGGCGACGAGGCATGGGGAGTGGGGCAGCGCGCAGGCGGTGGGGCCAGCGATGGCGGAGCAAGGCGGCGACGAGGTGCTCCGGGCGGCGAGCGGCGGAGGGTAGACGGTGGAGCGCGCGGCACGCGCGGGCGGCTGTGGGAGGCGAACGGGCTGGGGGGGCGCGATGGGCCTCGGCAGGCCGACGGCGGTGGAGTGGGGGGGATGCCACGTGGCGGGCGTTGGTTTGACGGGGGCGTCGGCTGGATGCGTCCGGCGTGGAGGGTGGAGGTGGATCTAGGGTTTGGACACAAATTTCGGGGGGAGAGGCATATATATAGGTAGGGGGAGCTAGGAGTGTCCAAATGAGGTGCGATTTTCACCCACACGATCGTGATCCAACGACGGAGAGCATGGAGGTGGTTTAGGTGGGCTAGTGGGCTGTTTTGGAGGGGTGCTGGGCTGCAAAGGGAGGGGTTTTTGCGGTTACCCGGTTAGCCGTTGGGGCATCAAACGACCTCCAAATGGAACGAAATTTGACAGGCGACATACCGGTGATGTACCAAGGCCACTCGAAAAATCTCGGCCCATTCCGAGAACGTTTTTATCCCACTCACAAAACAAGGTCTGAGGGGTGGAACGGGTGCATGTGTGAGTGTCGGATTCCAAAACGGACAACGGGGAAATGACTGGATCCATGAGACGAACACGAATGCAAATGAGATGCACATGATGACATGATATGAAATGCATGACATGAACAAAAAGCGAAAAACGAGGATAAAACCCAACCACGAAGGAAAAAACATATCACATAGCCAGAAATGGCAAGAGTTGAAGTTACAATTATGGAATGTTACATCCGGGGCGTTACAGGGCCCTTGAGCACCGCGCCTCAGGGGCTCTTACTAGCTCTCGAGCCCTCGCCCTGGCCTTGACCACGACATTGCGACCTGGCATACCAGCGGTGGCCGAGCCTTGCTCGAGAGCCGGGTCCCAAGACCGTAGAGCACCATGATGAGTAGGCGAAATGGGGTCGCGAAGCCCCGCAGAGGGGTACCATCAAGGGAGAGGCATGGTCCAATGCCGAAGAATAAGGTCGCCCTCGCGACCGCAGATACGGAGAAGCTCGCCTTCGCAACGAGAAAACCACCGCAGTCCGCAAGCTCGCTAAGATAAGTCGCCTCACACGAGCAGGCGTGAACCTCATAGTTGGCATTTTGTGTCATGATATTTCACTCAGGCAAGGAAGCTTTCCATCTTAGTCCTTTGGGAGCTGCTTGAGCGCTAAAGGGGACCTCCCGAGCATCACGCCTCGTGGGCTCTTACCGGACCTCGAGCCACTCACCTCCTGGCCAAAACCACGACATCGCGAACTGGCATACCAGCGACAACCGAAGCTCACTTGGGGACCGGGTCCTGTCAGCGTAGAGCACTAAGCTACCGTGAGAGTAAAAGGGGGGCCCGTGCCCAAGTGAGAAACGCAATCGCGACATAAATGCGGAACACTAACATTAATGCGCAAGCGTCACGATCTTTACACACTCCCGTAGGGCCCTGCATGATTTTTTGTGCAGAAATGAAATGAAAGGGAAAAGACCTCGTAAGGACAGCGACACACGCATCATCGCCCCCGACGCTGTGGCATCTGGCCGGAACCTTTCCCCTCGTAGGCTCGGGTGCGGCAACACGGTGGCTCGTAGTAGTCGTTGTTGCTCGACCTTGGTCTGGAGGAAGCAATGTTGCTGCTGGAGGAATCGCGGGCAGGGCCAAGGGCAAGTTCGCCGCCAGGGGCCTCTCCGCCTCACCAACTAGCATGGGGATTGCTGCTGTCAGTGCAACAAACCCTGGGTCTGTTGCCTAGAATGTGCACAGGAATGAGAGCAAGATCACATCATCGAGCACAGATTGAAGCACAAGGAACCAGTTCTTCGAAGGACCAACATGCAGCAAAAGAAGACAAAGACTATGCACAAGCACGAGAGCAAGATCATAGCATCGAGCCCATATTGAAGCACAAGGAATCAGTTCTTCGATCGCGCGGTTTGTAGTAGGGAGTCCAGTGGGCTCTAAACTCCCATCTTTGGACCTGGCAGTTTGCTCCGGATCTAAGGCCACAGCAGTGGACGGGGCCGCGAACCCTTCGAAGATCAAGTCTCCTCGGATATCAGTGACATAATTTAGGTTCCCGAAACTGATCTGATGACCAGGGGCATAGCTATTGATTTATTCAAGGTGACCAATCGAGTTGGCACGCAGAGAGAAACCGCCGAAGACGAAAATCTGGCCGAGGAGGAAAACCTCCCCGGAAACGGCATTATTGCTGACGATTAAATGAGACATCGATCCTTCCGTTGATGGCACAGTGGAACTCTCAATGAAAGCACCAATGTTGGTGTAAAAACCTGCCGATCTCGGGCAGGGGGTCCCGAACTGTGCGTTTGAGGATCGAAGGAAATAGGAGACAAGGGTGACACGATGTTTACCTAGGTTTGGGCCCTCTTAATGGAGGTAAAACCCTACGTCCTGTTTAATTGTATTTGATGAGTATAGGGGTTACAAGAGTCGATCTACCTCGAGATCGTAATGGCTAAAACCCTAGATGTCTAGCCTATGTGATTTTCCTTAGCTTCTATGGACTAAACCCTCCGGTTTATATAGATACCGGAGGGGTCTAGGGTTGTACAGAGTTGGTTTACAAAGAATGGAAATAATGCATCCAAACGCTCGGCTTGCTATCCATGCAAAGGAGCATTCCATCCAGACACGGGGAAAGGTCTTCTGCCTTGTATCTTCATGGCCCACCAGTCCGACCCATATCAAATTGTACAGACACCCAAGGACCCCTTAGTCCAGGACTCCCTCAGCCATCCTCTCCGATGACCTGGAACAAGATCGTCGACACCCCATCATACTCAAAGTGGAGGGCATGCCTCCCCTCTGAGTTTCAGGCGCATGCCACCGCCCACATCCTCGAGTCATGAAGACATCGCTGGAGATAGCAACCTCAACCTCCGCCTATGAAGCTTGGCTGCAGGAGCCGTCTTACTGCAGCCACAACTCAACGGCCCCCTCGACGGTATCTCTCCCTCCAGGGACGGCAGGAGCTGGATCCACATGCGCGGTGGCATCATCCTCTAGACCACGAACTCATGGGCCGTGCCACAGGCATGGGCCTGTGGGCAAGGTGGTCGCACATCCATCGCTTGTTCTCCCCCCGGCTTCATCCTCTGTGACTTCCGTGGCTACGCCTGCAGGCGGCGCGCTGCTCACGAGCATCCGTGCTGATGGGGAAACCTGGCGGGGCGCGTTTCTGCCAGGTTTGTGCAGCCAAAGGCACCATGGTGGCCTCGCAAGGACGACCGTGTCTTTTCTTCAGCGGGAGCAACTCCGGTTCCACCCATGGGGCCTTGCCCTTCTCCTCGGCCAAAAACCTCCTCACCAACTCCGGTTCCACCCATGCTTCGATGATGATGTAGAGGGATAAATTTATGCAATATGATAAAAACCCCATCTTGTTATCCTCGATGGCAACAATAAAATACGTGCCTTGCTGCCCCTACTGTCACCGGGAAAGGACACCGCAAGATTGAACCCAAAGCTAAGCACTTCGCCAATTGCAAGAAAGATCAATCTAGTAGGCCAAACCAAACTGATAATTCGAAGAGACTTGCAAAGATAACCAATCATACATAAAATAATTCAGAGAAGATTCAAATATTGTTCATAGATAATCTTGATCATAAACCCACAATTCATCGGTCTCAACAAACACACCGCAAAAAGAAGATTACATCGAATAGATCTCCACAAGAGAGGGGGAGAACATTATATTGAGATCCAAAAAGAGAGAAGAAGCCATCTAGGTAGTAACTATGGACCCGAAGGTCTGAGGTAAACTACTCACACTTCATTGGAGGGGCTATGGTGTTGATGTAGAAGCCCTCCGTGATGGATGCCCCCTCCGGCGGAGCTCCGGAACAGGCCCCAAGATGGGATCTCGTAGATACAGAAAGTTACGGTGGTGGAATTAGGGTTTTGTCCCCGTCTCTGATCGTTTGGGGGTACGTAGGTATATATAGGAGGAAGGATTACGTCGGTGGAGCAACAGGGGGCCCACGAGGGTGGAGGGCGCGCCTGGGGGGGGGTAGGTGCCCCCCTACCTCGTGGCCTCCTTCTTTATTTCTTGACGTAGAGTCCAAGTCTCCTGGATCATGTTCAGTGAGAAAATCATGTTCCCGAAGGATTCATTCCATTTGGACTCCGTTTGATATTCCTTTTATTCGAAACCCTAAAATAGGCAAAAAAACAGAAATTCTGGGCTAGGACTCCGTTAAATAGGTTAGTCCCAAAAATAATATAAAAGTGGATAATAAAGCCCAATAATGTCCAAAACAGTAGATAATATAGCATGGATCAATCAAAAATTATAGATACATTGGAGACGTATCAAGCATCCCCAAGCTTAATTCCTGCTCGTCCTCGAGTAGGTAAATGATAAAAACAGAATTTTTGAGATGGAGTGCTACTTGGCATAATTTTAATGTAATTCTTCTTAACTGTGGTATGAATATTCAGATCCGAAAGATTCAAGATAAAAGTTCATACTGACATAAAAATAATAATACTTCAAGCATACTGACTAAGCAATTATGTCTTCTCAAAATAACATGGCCAAAGAAAGTTCATCCCTACAAAATCATATAGTTTAGTCATGCTCCATTTTCGTCACACAAGAATGCTCTCATCATGCACAACCCCGATGACAAGCCAAGCAATTGTTTCATACTTTAGTAATCTCAAACCTATAAACTTTCACGCAATATATGAGCGCGAGCCATGGACATAGCACTATGGGTGGAATAGAATATGATGATGGGGGTTATGTGGAGAAGACAAAAAGGAGAAAGTCTCACATCAACGAGGCTAATCAATGAGCTATGGAGATGCCCATCAATTGATGTTAATGCAAGGAGTAGGGATTGCCACGCAACGGATGCACTAGAGCTATAAATGTATGAAAGCTCAACAAAAGAAACTAAGTGGGTGTGCATCCAACTTGCTTGCTCACGAAGACCTAGGGCACTTGAGGAGGCCCATTGTTGGAATATACAAGCCAAGTTCTATAATAAAAAATTCCCACTAGTATATGAAAGTGAAAAAACAAAAGACTCTCTATCATGAAGATTATGGCGCTACTTTCAGGCACAAGTGTGGAAAAACATAGTAGCATTGTGCCTTCTCTCTTTTTCTCTTTTTTTTATTTCCTCACTTGGGACAATGCTCTAGAAAGTGATGATCATCACACTTCTATTTATTTACAACTCAATGATTACATCTTGATGCTAGAACAAAAGATGACTCTATATGAATGCCTCCGGCGGTGTACCGGGATATGCAATGAACCAAGAATGACATGTATGAAAGAATTATGAATGGTGGTTTTGCAACAAATACTACGTCAACTACATGATCATGCTAAGCAATATGACAATGATGAATGTGTCATGATAAATGGAATGGTGGAAAGTTGCATGGCAATATATCTCAGAATGGCTATGGAAATGCCATAATAGGTAGGTATGGTGGCTGTTTTGAGGAAGATATAAGGAGGTTTATGTGTGAAAGAGCGTATCATATCACGGGGTTTGGATGCACCGGCGAAATTTGCACCAACTCTTGATGTGAGAAAGGGCAATGCACGATACCGAAGAGGCTAGCAATGATGGAAGAGTAAGAGTGCGTATAATCCATGGACTCAACATTAGTCATAAAGAACTCACATACTTATTGCAAAAATCTACAAGTCATCAAAAACCAAGCACTACATGCATCCTCCTAGGGGGATAGATTGGTAGGAAAAGACCATCGCTTGTCCCCGACCGCCACTCATAAGGAGGACAATCAAAGAACACCTCATGTTTCAAATTTGTTACATAACGTTTACCATACGTGCATGCTATGGGACTTGCAAACTTTAACACAAGCATTTCTCAAATTCACAACTACTCAACTAGCACGACTTTGATATTATTACCTCCAGATATCAAAACAATCATCAAGCATCAAACTTCTCTTAGTATTCAAAACACTCATAAGATTTTTTTTACTAATCTTGAATACCTAGTATATTAGGATTATTTAAGAAAATTACCATGCTATTTAATACTCTCAAAATAATCTAAGTGAAGAATGAGAGATCAATAGTTTCTATAAAACAAATCAACCACCGTGCTCTAAAAGATATAAGTGAAGTACTGGAGCAAAACCATATAACTCAAAAGATATAAGTCAAGCACATAGAGTATTCTAACAAATTCCAAATCATGTATGGCTCTCTCAAAAGGTGTATGAGGGAGTCCTGGATTAGGGGGTCTCCGGACAGCCGGACTATATCCTTTGGCCGGACTGTTGGACTATGAAGATACAAGATTGAAGACTTCGTCTTGTCTACTTGGCGTGGAAGGCAAGCTAGGCAGTACGGATATGGATATATCCTCCTTTGTAACCGACCTTGTGTAACCCTAACCCCCTCTGGTGTCTATCTAAACCGGAGGGTTTTAGTCCGTAGGACTAGATACAATCATACCATAGGCTAGCTTCTAGGGTTTAGCCTCTCCTATCTCGTGGTAGATCAACTCTTGTAATACTCATATCATCAAGAATAAATCAAGCAGGACGTAGGGTTTTACCTCCATCAAGAGGGCCCGAACCTGGGTAAAACATCGTGTCCCCTGCCTCCTGTTACCATCCACCTTAGACACACAGTTCGGGACCCCCTACTCGAGATCCGCCGGTTTTGACACCGACATTGGTGCTTTCATTGAGAGTTCCTCTGTGTCGTCGCCATTAAGCTTGATGGCTCCTTCAATCATCGATAGCGATGCAGTCCAGGGTGAGACTTTTCTCCCCGGACAGATCTTCGTATTCGGCGGCTTCGCACTGCGGGCCAACTCGCTTGGCCATCTAGAGCAGATCGAAAGTTACGCCCCTGGCCACCAGGTCAAGTTCGGAAGCTTAAACTACATGGCCGATATCCGCGGCGCCTTGATCTTTGACGGATTCGAACCCCTGCCAAGTGCGCTGCACGGTCTCGATGAGCATGATTTAGGTCTCTTGTCGGACAGTGTTCAGGATATCGCACTGGCGACTGCTCCGACCCTCAATTCGGAGCCAATCACGCCATCCATGGACGGGTGGATAGACCACGCCATGGAGGCCGTACTCTCAGCGGTGATCGAGCCAAGGAACGACCTTACCTTTCACAAGAGTCGTGTTGCCGAACAACCGGATCCTTCTCCGGCCACGGACCCCAAACCGCCTGCGCCCATGCCTGTCGAATCCGTCTGGGATCCGATCATGAAGTATACCTCCGCAGATGTTTTTCAGTACTCGCCCTTCGGCGACATACTGAACTCATTATGGTCTCTCTCCCTGTTAGGAGAATCCCGGCCGAACTACGTTCGGCAGGATTGGGATGCGGATGACGAAGAAATTCGCCGCGCACCCACCACCCACTTAATAGCCACTTTCGACGACCTAACCGACATGCTGGACTTCGACTCCGAAGACATCGATGGTATGGACGACGATGCAGGAGACAAATAGGAACCACCGCCCACAGGACACTGGACGCCCACTTCATCATATGATGTATACATGGTGGACACACCCAAAGAAAATGACAAGGAGGAACTGAAGGACGCAACGAAGGATTGTCCACTCGGGAAGCAGTCAAAACGGCGGCGCAAGCGCCGCTCCAAAACCCGCCTCGGCAGAAATAGCGGTCATATACGCCCAGCGATAGAGCAGGATGAACCATCGCCTGACCAGGGCAACACGGAGAATCAAACCGAACAACCCGACTCCGTCGAAGATAACAGTCCGGACGACATCACACTGGACAGGCACCCGGAGCAACAGAATGCCCATCAAAGGCTGGTTGCCACTGCGAGGAGTCTGAAAAAGCAGAAGCAAAGGGTCAGGGCTTCACAAGACACACTCAAAATCAGATGGAGTGAAGTACTCAACACAGCAGCGAAGTACGATAGTAATCACCACACCAAGATCTATCTGAAGCGAAAGTTGCTACCTGAATTCGATGAGGAGGCCTTAGATCCTCCACAATTAAAAAATAAAATGGCCATCCGGTCGGATAGACGACCTCATAGCCAACATAAAGCGGCAAACGATGCCGCACATAAACCAGTACGCGATCCGTGTAAGGGCTCGCATCAAAAGGACGGCGCAACCAGATCCATCTATGGACCACGCAAGCGCGCTCCAACATACAATGCAACACAAAAAACATCCGAACACCACGGTACACCCAAATATAGGGGTGCCGCACACCCCCTATGTTTCACCGACGAGGTGCTGGACCATGAATTTCCAGAGGGATTCAAACCCGTAAACATAGAGGCGTACGACCGAACAACAGACCCTGGATTGAGGACTACATCCTCCATATCCATCTGGCTTGAGGAGAAGATCTCCACGCCATCAAGTACTTACCCCACAAGCTCAAGGGGCCAGCTCGGCATTGGCTTAAAAGCCTCCTCGAAAACTCCATCAGAAGCTGGGAAGAGCTCGAAGATGCCTTTCGGGCAAATTTTCAAGGGACATATGTTCGACCACCAGATGTAGAAGATTTAAGTCATATAACTCAACAGCCCGGTGAGTCAGCCCGAAAACTTTGGAACAGGTTCCTCACTAAAAAGAACCAAATAGTCGACTGTTCGGACGCCGAAGCCTTAGCAGCTTTCAAGCATAGCGTTCGAGACGAATGTCTTGCCAGACACCTCGGTCAAGAAAAGCCGAGAACAATGGCAGCATTAACAAGCCTCATGACCCGCTTTTGCATGGGTGAGGACAACTGGTTAGCCCGATGCAGCACAAGCGACCCAAGTACATCCGAAGTCAGGGATGCAAACAGGAAATCACAACGCAGCAATAATAAGCGCCGGAATAAAGAAGACAGCCCGAAGAGCACGGCGGTAAATGCCAGATTCAGAAGCTCTCGGTCAGGTTAGCAAAAGCCGCCCTCCAAAGGCAACATAGACGAACTGTCCAGCCTAACAAAATTCTAGACCAAATATGTCAGATCCATAGCACCCCTAATAAACCTGCAAATCATACCCACAGAGAATGTTGGGTCTTCAAACAATCCGGCAAGCTCAACGCCAGACACAAGGGGCAGGATACACCAAGTGAAGACAAGGATGAGCCTCGCAAGCAAAGCACAGGGGAATAGAAGAAATTCCCACCAGAAGTCAAAACAGTCAACGTGTTACATGTGATAAAAGGGAGAAACAAAGCTGCACCTTTAGAGAAACATGCCCCAGGGCCTATCACCGTGGAGCTCCGCCACTGGTCGTCTCAATCGATCACCTTCGATCATCGGGACTACTCTGCAAGTATCCGGTATGCAGGATGGGCTGCCTTGGTATTAGATCCAATAATTGGCGGATACCACTTCACACGAGTCCTGATAGATGGCGATAGCTGTTTCAATCTGATATATCAGGATACAGTCCGGAAAATGGGGATAGACCCAACAAATATTTTCCGTAGCAATGCTACCTTTAAAGGAGTAATGCCAGGTCCAGAGGCTCATTCTAAGGGCTCCCTGCTACGAGAGGTTATATTCGGCTTCCCTGATAACTTCCGCAGTGAAAATTTAACCTTCCACATCGCTCTGTTCCAAAGTGGCTATCAAGCACTACTCGAACGCGAAGCTTTTGCTCGCTTTAATGCAATACTGCGTTACACTTCCCTCACGCTTAAGATGCCCGGTCCAAGTGGCATCATTATAGTAAATGGAAATATTGAGCGTTCCTTGAGCGTCGAAGACAGTGCGGCCGCATTGGAAGCCGCACATAGAACGGCCTCACCAACTCAAGCATTCGACAGGTCGTTAAGACCACGGGCGCGGTTAGACGAGTCCGGCGTAGCTATATGTAATTAATACAAGTTTGATGGCCATACCCCTAGTACAATACAAGGGGCTCAACGTGCGCAAAAAAAGTGGCAATTAGGCTCAATCTTACTCATCTTGCATTGTACATGGTTTCTTTATTATAGCCTACCTTTTTGCGCGACAAGTTTTCAATTAAGTTCCTCTCTTTTACAGATGACCATTGTGCTACACCCGTCCAGGATACTGCACAACAGAGACACAAGCGGAGACGTGCAGCAGGGACCCGTTCCAAGGATTCTTTTTAGATTAAGACCCTGCATAAACCTTTTTTACTGTCTCTTGTTGCTACACATCCCTCGAATTCTCAGTACAATTGAGAAGGATGCTGACGTCTTGGCATGTGGCCACGTCAGAATAATGCATGTACCTGGTGACCAGGGGCTTATTACAAAGGACACTGTTTAGGCCCGGTTTACACCATAAAAGACCGAATACCTTAGGGAGTGTTCGGCTTCGCGAGTTTTGCCTTATATGCATCAGCTCTGAATCATGTCTTTGGTCAAATGTTAGGTTTGCCCAGCTCCTGTGTTTTGCTGCCTTACGTTCCGCTCTATCGGCTAAGGCGGCACCAGGATAATTACTGCGATTGTGCCCTGGTTCATCCGGATGAGCACCTCAGTAGAGAAAGCCGAAAACTGACTGTCATGATATAGCGTGAGACTGGTCAACCACTCGATGACCTATTGGAATCTTCGGGATTCCTCTGCATTAACGAAGGGCCGTTTCCAGGCCAAGCATGTACGCACCCCGAATCCGGATGAGTGCGGAGCCACCAGGGGCTATATAGTAGCCCCACTGTGAAACGCCTCTGGCTAAGTGAAAGTGTTAAAGCATTATAGTCTGGTTGCCTAGTTCGCTGCGCTATCACCTCCTTAATAGGACCAAGGCGTTGGATTAAGTGTGAATATGCGTCTTTTGTGAACACCCCCGCATTATATGCATGGGGGCTGAAGCCGACGACTGCAATCTTTCAGGTTATATACATGTATACATAAACGGCCGCACAGGAGGCATCATAATACTTTCGGGCAAAAGTACAAATACAACCTTGATAAATTCAATAAAATGTTGTTTTTACAATGGCAATACATGCCACTCAAACATGACATTCTTCGAGCACTGGGCCTCTATAAAACAAGTGCCCTCAAGAACTTCTTCAAAATAGTGCTCGGCAGCCAATCGACCTATGGCCGAACCCTGCGCCGCGGCAGAGGTGGCATCCATCTCCGCCCAGTATGTTTTGACACGGGCAAGGGCCATCCGCGAGCCTTCTATGCATGCCGACCTCTTCATCGCATTAATGTGTGGCACCGCACCAAGGAACTGCTGCACCAAGCTAAAATAGTTGTTCGGCTTTGGCCTTTCCGGCAACAGATGAACCACGACAGACCTCATGGCGAGTCCGGACGATCTATTGAGTTCGGCCCATTCGGCAAGCTGATCAGTCAATGGAAGCGGACGCTCTTGAACGTTAAATTGCGACCAGAATAGCTTGTCCACTTCACAATCTGTTTGATCTCGGAAGTATTCGGCCGCATCGACAGCGCTTGCCTCCAAGTCTAGATATGTGTCGGCTGAACTCCACAGCCGATCTAGAGGGGCATACCGCGGATCTCCGAACTTCCTCCGCATCATAAAGGGCTTCCCAACCACAATGTCCCCGGCTTCACGCAGTTCCTCCTTGAGGGAGTCCTGGATTAGGGGGTCTCCGGACAGCCGGACTATATTCTTTGGCCGGACTGTTGGACTATAAAGATACAAGATTGAAGACTTCGTCTCGTGTCCGGATAGGACTCTACTTGGCGTGGAAGGAAAGCTAGGCAATACGGATATGTATATCTCCTCCTTTGTAACCGACCTTGTGTAACCCTAGCCCCCTCCGGTGTCTATACAAACCGGAGGGGCTTTAGTCCGTAGGACAACATACAATCGTACCATAGGCTAGCTTCTAGGGTTTAGCCTCTACGATTTCGTGGTAGATCAACTCTTGTAATACTCATATCATCAAGAATAAATCAAGAAGGACGTAGGGTTTTACCTCCATTAAGAGGGCCCGAACCTGGGTAAAACATCGTGTTCCCTGCCTCTTGTTACCATCCGCCTTAGACGCACAGTTCGGGACCCCCTACTCGAGATCCGCCGGTTTTGACACTGACATTGGTGCTTTCATTTAGAGTTCCTCTATGTCGTCGCCGTTAGGCTTGATGGCTCCTACTATCATCAATAGCGATGCAGTCCAGGGTGAGATTTTTCTCCCCAGACAGATCTTTGTGTTCGGCGGCTTCGCACTGCGGGCCAACTCGCTTGGCCATCTGGAGCAGATCGAAAGTTACGCCCATGGCCACCAGGTGAGGTTTGGAATCTTAAATTACACGGCCGATATCCGGCGAGACTTGATCTTCGACGGATTCGACCCCCTTCCTTGTGCACCACGCGGTCATGATGAGTACGATTTAGCTCTACCATCGGACCGTATTCAGGAGATCGCGCCGGCAGCCCCTCCGAGCCTCAATTCAGAGCCAGTTGTGCCTTCCATGGATGGGTGGATAGACCCCGTCACGGAGGTCGTATCCTCAGCGGCGATCCAGCCGAATATCGACCTTACCCTTCACGAGAGCCATGTTGCCAAACTGTCGGATCCTTCTCCGGCCACGGACTCCGAACCGCCTGCGCCCGTTCCTGTCGAATCTGATTGGGCGCCTATCATGGAGTTTACCTCCACGGATATTTTTCAGCACTCGCCCTTCGGCGACATACTGAACTCATTAAGGTCTCTCTCCTTGTCACGAGGATCCTGGCCGAACTATGTCTGGCAGGATTGGGATGCGGATGACGAAGATATTCACCGCCCACCCACCACCCACTTAGTAGCCACTGTCGATGACTTAACCGACATGCTCGACTTTGACTCCGAAGAGATCAACGGTATGGACGACGATGCGGGAGACGAAGAGGAACCACTGCCCACAGGGCACTGGATAGCCACCTCATCATACGATATATACATGGTGGAGGCACCCAAAGAAGGCAATGGCAACGAGACAACGGAGGATGACCCCTCCAAGAAGCAACCCAAGCGCCGGCGTCAGGGGCGCCGCTCTAAGTCCCGCCAAGGCAAAAGCGTTGATACTGGCACAGAAGATAATAGCACTCCGGACAGTGCCGAAGACGGCAACAATCCCCTCCAGCAAGATTTAGGGCAGGAGGATGGAGAAGCCAGCCCTCCTAAGACAGCGGCAGATGGAGAGGCGGAGGATGATAATTACATGCGTCCCTCTGAAGATGAGGCAAGCCTCGACGATGACGAATTCGTCGTGCCAGAGGATCCTGTCGAACAAGAGTGCTTCAAGCGCCGGCTTATAGCCACAGCAAATAGCCTTAAGAAAAAGCAGCAGTAGCTTCAAGCTGATGAAGATTTGCTAGCTGACAGATGGACTGAAGTCCTGGCGACCGAGGAATATAAACTTGAACGCCCCTCCAAGAGTTACCCAAAGTGCAGGTTGCTACCCCGACTGGAGGAGGAAGCACCGAAACCTACATCCCCGGCGTATGACTCGGCTGATCGGCCACCTCGTGGCCGCGACAGAGAGGCATTCCAGCCAAAAGCTCACCCCGCACCCCGGCACCATTCAAATAAAAAGGCATGGGGAAATACGCCAGACCCGCAAGACGTATTGGAGGACAAAGCAAAACATGCAAGATCGATCTACGGATCACGAGGGTGCGCCACTATGCTAGACGATAATGATCACGTCGAATACAGTAAAAGTAATTCCGGCCGGGCCGAACACAGCGGGCAAGACTCATTCGAGCTGCGTCGCGACATAGCCCAGTACAGAGGAGCCACACCCCCCTATGCTTCACAGACGAAGTAATGGATCATCAAATCCCAGAGGATTTCAAACCCGTAAATATAGAATCATACGACAGCACAACAGATCCTACGGTATGGATCGAGGATTTCCTCCTGCATATCCACATGGCCCGCGGTGATGATCTACATGCCGTTAAATACCTCCCACTCAAGCTCAAAGGACCAGCTCGGCATTAGCTCAATAGCTTGCCAGCAGAGTCCATTGGCTGTTGGCATGATCTGGAAGCCGCATTCCTCGACAACTTCCAGGGGACTTACGTGCGCCCCCATATGCCGGTGACTTGAGCCACATAATTCAGCAGCCAGAGGAATCGGCCAGGCAATTCTGGACATGGTTCCTAACAAAGAAAAATCAAATCGTCGACTGCCCGGATGCAGAGGCTCTAGCAGCTTTTAAGCACAACATCCGCGACGAGTGGCTCGCCTGGCACCTTGGCCAGGCAAAGCCGAAATCTATGGCAGCCCTCACGACACTCATGACCCGCTTTTGTGCGGGAGAAGACACCTGGCAGGCTCGCAGCAATAACATAACAAAGAACCATGGTACTTCAGATACCAAGGATGGCAATGGCAGGTCACGTCGCAACAAACATAAGCGCCGCATTAGCAGCGACAATACCGGGGATACGACAGTCAATGCCGGATTCAAAGGCTCTAAACCCGGTCAGTGGAAAAATCCCATTCAAAAGAAGGACTCCGGGCCCGTCCAGTCTGGACCGTATACTCGATCGCTCATGCCAAATACACGGCACCCCCGACAAGCCAGCTAACCACACCAACAGGGATTGTTGGGTGTTCAAGCAGGCCGGCAAGTTAAATGCCGAAAACAAAGATAAGGGGGCACATAGTGATGACGAGGAGGAGCCCCGGCAGCCGAACACCGGAGGACAGACAAGGTTCCCCCCACAAGTGCGGACAGTGAACCTGATATACGCAACCCACATGCCCAAGAGGGAGCGGAAGCATGTGCTCAGGGACGTATATGCGTTGGAGCCAGTCGCCCCAAAGTTCAACCCATGGTCCTCCTGTCCGATCACCTTCGATCGTAGGGACCACCCTACTAGTATCCGTCATGGCGGATTCGCCGCACTGGTCCAAGACCCAATCATTGACGGATTGCACCTCACTCGAGTCGTAATGGACGGCGGCAGCAGCCTCAACCTGCTCTATCAGGACACAGCGTGCAAAATGGGTATAGACCCCTCAAGGATCAAACCCACAAAAACGACATTTAAAGGTGTCATACCAGGTGTAGAGGCCCATTGCACAGGCTCAGTCACGGTGGAAGTGGTCTTCGGATCCCCGGATAACTTCTGAAGCGAAGAGTTAATCTTCGACATAGTCCCTTTCCGCAGTGGCTACCATGCACTACTCGGGTGAACCGCATTCGCGAGATTCAATGCGGTACTGCATTATGCATATCTCAAGCTCAAGATGCCAGGACCTCGGGGGGTCATAACATTCAATGGAAACACAGAGCGTTCTCTCCGCACGAAGGAGCACACTACGGCCCTCGCAGCAGAAGCGCAAAACAGCCTCTTAAGGCAATCCACTAGTTCGGCGATTAAGGACCCGCACACCTTCAAGAGCGCCCGGAGTAATCAGCAATTGGACTGCCTGGCACGTTCCAAGCTCGCATAGCAATGCGCCCCCCACCCCGGTCCCAGCCGAACAGCGAAATTCGTGCCACACGTACATAATTACGCATTAAAAATACCATGGGCACAGGCGGGGAGGGGGGCACGACTGCGGCACGCTCCAAGTCGCGGCTTAAACCGCACTAGGGGCTTCCCGCTTTGTTATTTTTCTCTTTCAAGACTTTATTCTCTGGAAACCCTGTCCGGCAGCATGATTTGCCGAACACATGATGCAACAACCAAGGAGGCAGAAAGCTACGTCACACCACGGAACTCCAAGGTGGATTACGATAACGAGTGAAATATTTGCTTTAGTACTATTCCTCAGCTTGCCCTTGGAAGGGGCATGTCAAACAGTCCTACTTTTTGCTTATCACACTACTTGTATCATTCTGCTTTAACGCACCTTTTTGAATAAACAATGCATAGCATTAAGACTATTATTGCATTCTTCCTTTCTATATATATATATACATATATATGTTCATTCATGACATCTAGCACCCATACACTCTGGTACGACCAATACGCTAGGGGCTTAAGCATACCCCATAATACGGCGTCAGAAGTCCGAACACTTTCGACAGTGCGGCACCCCGAACTTATAGCATTATATGCATCATCTCCGAATCATGTCTTGGGTCAATAGTTGGGTTTGCCCGGCTCCCATGTTTTGGTACCTTACGTTCCCCTATATCGGCTAAGGTAGCACTGTGAGACCTACTGCGATTGTGCCCCAGTTCTGCTGGGCTAAGCACTCAGTAGAGAAAGCTAAAACTGTGTCAAGATAAGGCGAGAGACTGGTCGCTGTTCGAGAGGTTTCAAGTCCCTAAAGACTTATGCCGCTTAGAGCGATTAGTCAGCCCTGTCCGGCTTAAGGCGTGTATCGTGCCCCAAATCCGGCCCTCCAAATACTAGGGGCTTCGCTGAAATTTAAAATTATAGAATTCTATGGCTAAGTGAGAGTGATAACGCATTATAGTCCGATTGCCTTGTTCGTTGTGCTGAGCACCTTCCTTGAAGGACCCAACAATGGGAACAAGAGTGCTCAGGTTTATCCCGAACACCCCAGCACTCGAGGCGTGGGGCCAGAAGCCGATGACTAGCCATCTCTCAGATTTGATAAACAGCCGAACAGAAGGCAATATTTCAAATTCAAACAAGCGTTGCATAGCTCATATGAACAAGTTTTCATAATACAGGAGTACACTAGCAAGTTTACTCAAATATTACATCTTTCGCACACTCGTCCGCTACAAGATGGACACCCTTCAGGACACCCTCATAATACATCTCGGGGTGGCGATGCTCCTTGCCTTGCGGCGGCCCTTCCTTCACCAGCTTCACGGCATCCATCTTGGCCAAGTGCACCTTTGCACGGGCAAAAGCCCAGCGTGCACCTTCAATGCAGACGAACCGCTTGATGAATTCCAGCTGTGGGAAAGCATCCACAAGCCGCCTCGCCAGGCCGAAGTAGCTGTTGGGATGGGCGTCACCAGGCCACATCCGGACTATAAATCCCTTCATGGCCTGTTCGGCCGCCTTGTGCAGCTCGACCAGTTGCTTCAGCTGGTCGCTCAGAGGCATCGGGTGTTCGATCTTAGTATACTGAGACCAGAACAGCTTCTCCGTTGAACTTCCCTCCTCGGCCTGGTAAAACTGTGCGGCATCCGACACGCTGTGGGATAAATCTGCGAATGCTCCTGGAGAGCTCCGGATTCAGGTAAGTAATAAGTAATTTACTTTCACATGCTTGCTTTGCATATAGAATGCCTTACCCACCGCTATCTTCTTCATCGCATCAATCCCCTGGAGAGCCTTTTGGGCTTCAGCCTTGGCACTCTTTGCACTCTCAAGGGCCGCGGCAAGCTCGGACTCTCGCTTCTTCAAGTCAAGCTCCAACGCCTCGTGCTTCGTCACGAGAGCGTGGAGCTCTTGCTGCACCTCGCCCAACCATGCCTCTCTTTTTTCCCGCTCGGTGCGCTCCTTTGCCGCTTTGTTTTCGGCCTCGGATAGCACTTGCTTCAGGGTCGCTGCTATGTCTTCAGCTTCCATTGGTTTTCCCCGAAGAGGAAGGGATGATGTAGTAGAGTAGCGTAAGTATTTCCCTCAGTTTTTGAGAACCAAGGTATCAATCCAGTAGGAGCCCACGCTCAAGTCCCTCATACCTGCACAAAGCGATAGCTACTCGCAACCAACGTGATTAGGGGTTGTCAATCCCTTCACGGTCACATACGAGAGTGAGATCTGATAGATATAATATTTTTGGTATTTTTGGTATAAAGATGCAAAGTAAAAAGTAAAAGCAAAGTAAAAAAGCAAGCAAGATTAAAGTGATGGAGATTGATATGATGAGAATAGACCCGGGGGCCATAGGTTTCACTAGTGGCTTCTCTCAAGAGCATAAGTATTCTATGGTGGGTGAACAAATTACTATTGAGCAATTGACAGAATTGAGCATAGTTACGAGAACATCTAGGCATGATCATGTATATAGGCATCACGTCCGTGACAAGTAGATCGAAACGATTCTTCATCTACTACTATTACTCCACTCATCGACCGCTATCCAGCATGCATCTAGAGTATTAAGTTAAAAATACAGTAACACCTTAAGCAAGATGACATGATGTAGAGAGATAAATTCATGAAATATGAAATAAACCCCATCTTGTTATCCTTGATGGCAACGATACAATACGTGCCTTGCTGCCCCTTCTGTCACTGGGTAAGGACACCGCAAGATCGAACCCAAAGCTAAGCACTTGTCCCATGGCAAGAACTGCCAATCTAGTTGGCCAAACCAAACAGATAATTCGAAGGGACTTTCAAAGATAACCAATCACACATAAAAGAATTCAGAGAAGATTCAAATATTATTCATAGATAGACTTGATCATAAACCCACAATTCATCGGTCTCAACAAACACACCGCGGAAAAAAGATTACATTGAATAGATCTCCACAAGAGAGGGGGGAACTTTGTATTGAGATTCAAAGAGACAGAAGAAGCCATCTAGCTACTAACTATGCACCCGAAGGTCTGAGGTAAACTACTCACACTTCATCGGAGGGCTAGGATGATGTAGAAGCCCTCCGTGATGACGGTCCTCTTCCGGTGGAGCTCCGGAACAGGCCCCAAGATGGGATTTCGTGGATATAGAAAGTTGCGGCGGTGGAATTAGGTTTTTGGCGTCAGTTCTGATCGTTTGGGGGTATGTGTGTATATATAGGAGGAAGAACTACGCCGGAGGAGCAACGAGGGGCCCACGAGGCAGGGGGCGCGCCTTAGGGGGGTGCCCCCACCCTCGTGACCACCTCTTTTGTTCCTTGGAGCAGGGTCCAAGTCTCCTGGATCATGTTGGGTGAGAAAATCACGTTCCCGAAGATTTTATTCCGTTTGGACTCCGTTTGATATTCCGTTTATCCGAAACACTGAAATAGGCAAAAAAACAGCAATTCTGGGATGGGCCTCCGATTAATAGGTTAATCCCAAAAATAATATAAAAGTGGAAATTAAAGCCCAATATAGTCCAAAACAGTAGATAATATAGCATGGAGCAGTCAAAAATTATAGATACATTGGAGACGTATTAGGCGCCACCTCGGTCGTGGCCCCTGGCAAATTTACGATGATCCTGTCATTTTGCAATCGCATTCTTCTTATATATATCCATAGACTAGGTACTACTTACCTTTGTTCTCCTTGAGCTAGTATATGAAAGTGACAACATATGAGACTCTCTATATGCAGGACATGGTGCTACTTTGAAGCACAATATATGAGACTCGCTATATCATGGTGCTACTTTGAAGCACAAGTGTGGTAAAAGGATAGTAGCATTGCCCCTTTTTATTTATTTATTTTTTTGGGCCTTCTTTTTTTCTTTGGCCTTTCTCTTCTTCTTTTTATTGGGACAATGCTCTACTTAATGATGATCATCACACTTTTATTTATTTACAACTCAATGATTACAACTCGATTCTAAAACAAAGTATGACTCTATATGGATGCCTCCGGCGGTGTACCGGCATATGCAATGAATCAAGAGTGACAAGTATGAAGAAATTATGAACGGTGGCTTTGCCACAAATACTTATGTCAACTACATGATCATGCTAAGCAATATGGCAATGATGAATGTGTCATGATGAACTAGATGGTGGAAAGTTGCATGGCAATATATCTTGGAATGGCTATGGAAATGCCATAATAGGTAGGTATGGTGCCTGTTTTGAGGAAGGTATATTGTAGGTGTATGATACCGGCGAAAGGTGCGCGGTATTAGAGAGGCTAGCAAAGGTGGAAGGGTGAGAGTGCGTATAATCCATGGACTCAACATTAGTCATAAAGAACTCATATAATTATTGCAAAAATCTAGAAGTTATCAAAGAAAAGTATTACATGCATGCTCCTAGGGGGATTGATTGGTAGGAAAAGATCATCGCTCGTCCCCGACCGCCACTCATAAGGAAGACAATCAATAAATAAATCATGATCCGACTTCGTTACATAACGGTTCACCATACGTGCATGCTACGGGAATCACAAACCTTAACACAAGTATTCTTTAAATTTACAACTACTCAACTAGCATGACTATAATATTATCACCTCCATATCTCAAAACAATTATCATGCTTCAATCTTTTCTTTGTATTCAACACACTCAAAAGAAAGTTTCAAAAATCTTGAATACCAAGCATATTATTATTAAGCAAATTACCATGCTATTAAGAGACTCTCAAAATAATTTAAGTGAAGCATGAGACATCAATAGTTTCTTTTAAAAAAATCCACCACCGTGCTCTAAAAGATCTAAGTGAAGCACATAGAGCAAAATTATCTAGCTCAAAAGATATAAGTGAAGCACATAGAGCAAAACTACTTAGCTCAAAAGATATAAGTGAAACACATAGAGTATTCTAGCAAATTTTAATTCATGTATGGCTCTCTCAAAAGGTGTGTACAGCAAGGATGATTGTGGCATACTAAGACACAAAGACACAAATAATACAAGATGCTCCAAGCAAAACACATATCATGTTGGTGAATAAAAATATAGCTCCAAGTAAATTACCGATGGAAGTGGACGAAAGAGGGGATGCCTTCCGGGGCATCCCCAAGATTTGACTTTTGGGTGTCCTTGGATTATCTTGCCGGTGCCTTGGGCATCCCCAAGCTTAGGGTCTTGCCACTCCATGTTCCATGATCCATCAAAAGAATTCACCCAAAACATGAAAACTTCACAACACAAAACTCAAAATAGAAAACTCGTGAGCTCCGTTAGCGAAAGAAAACAAAAGACCACTTCAAGGTACTGTAATGAACTCATTCTTTATTTATATTGGTGTTAAACCTACTGTATTCCAACTTCTGTATGGATTATAAACTAATTTACTAGCCATAGATTCATCAAAGTAAGCAAACAACACACCAAAAACAGAATCTGTCAAAAACAGAACAATCTGTAGTAATCTGTAGCTAGCGCAAGATCTGGAACCCCAAAAATTCTAAAATAATTAACTAAATAGCACTCTTCAAATAAAAATGACAGCAGTTCTCGTGAGCGCTAAAGTTTCTGTTTTTTACAGCAAGTTCAACAAGACTTTCCCCAAGTCTTCCCAACGGTTCTGCTTGGCACAAACACTAATTAAACACGAAAAACACAACCAAAACAGAGGCTAAATAATTTATTTATTACTAAACAGGAGCAAGAAGCAAGGAATAAAAATAAAATTGGGTTGCCTCCCAACAAGCGCTATCGTTTAACGCCCCTAGCTAGGCATAAAAGCGAGGTTAGATCTAGGTATTGCCATCTTTGGTAGGCAATCCATAAGTGGCTCTCATGATAGTTTCATATGGTAATTTTATTTTCTTTCTTGGAAAGTGTTCCATGCCCTTTTTTAATGGAAATTGAAATCTAATATTCCCTTCCTTCATATCAATAATCGCACCAACCGTTCTAAGGAAAGGTCTACCAAGAATAATAGGGCAAGAAGGATTGCAATCTATATCAAGAATAATGAAATCTACATGCACATAATTCCTATTTGCAACAATAAGAACATCATTAATCCTTCCCATAGGTTTCTTAATAGTGGAATCCGCAAGATGCAAGTTTAAAGAGCAATCATCAAAGTTACAGAAATCTAGCAAATCACACAAAGTCTTGGGAATAGTAGAGATACTAGCACCCAAATCACACAAGGCATAAAACTCATGATCTTTAATTTTAATTTTAATAGTTGGTTCCCACTCATCATAGAGTGTTCTGGGGATATAAACTTTCAACTCAACTTTTTCTTCATAAGATTGCATCAAGGCATCAACAATATGTTCGGTGAAGGCTTTATTTTGACTATAAGCATGTGGAGAATTTAGCACGGATTGCAACAAGGAAATACAATCAATTAAAGAGAAAATTTCATAATTAAATTCCTTGAAATCCAATATGGTGGGTTTAGCAACATCTAAATTTTTATTTCTTTCAATCCCACTTTCATCAATTTCATCATTAAGATCTAAATACTCCGAATTTTTAGAACGCCTTCTAGGTAAAGGAAGATCATATTCAGTTTCATCAAGATTCATATTGCAAAATAAAGATTTAATAGGAGACACGTCAATAACTTTTAGATCTTCATCTTGATTTTCATAGGTATTGGAAGAACACGCTTTAATAAGGGCATCTTTGGAGGCACGCATCCTAGCGGTTCTTTCCTTGCACTCATCAATGGAAATTCTCATGGCTTTGAGAGACTCATTGATATCATGATTAGGAGGAATAGATCTAAGCTTTAAAGAATCAACCTCAAGAGAAATTCTATCAACATTTCTAACCAAATCATCAACTTTAAGCAATTTCTCCTCAAGCAAAGCATTAAAATTCTTTTGTGAATTCATAAACTCTTTAACACTATTCTCAAATTCAGAGGGCATCTTATTATAATTTCCATAAGAGTTTTTGTAAGAATTCCCATAATTATTAGAAGGATTACTAGGATATGGCCTAGGATTAAAATTCCCTCTATAAGCGTTGTTACCAAAATTATTCCTACCAACAAAATTCACATCCATAGATTCATTGTTATTCTCAATCAAAGTAGAAAAAGGCATATCATTAGGATCATAAGAAACACTCTTAGTAGCAAATAATTTCATAAGTTCATCCATCTTTCCACTTAACACATTAATTTCTTCTATCGCATGCACTTTTTTATTAGAAGATCTTTCAGTATGCCATTGAGAATAATTAACCATAATATTATCTAGGAGTTTAGTAGCATCTCCTAAAGTGATTTCCATAAAAGTGCCTCCCGCGGCCGAATCTAAAAGATTTCTAGAAGAAAAATTCAATCCGGCATAAAAATTTTGTATAATCATCCACAAATTCAAACCATGAGTAGGGCAATTACGTATCATTAATTTGATTCTCTCCCAAGCTTGTGCAACATGTTCATGATCAAGTTGTTTAAAGTTCATAATATCGTTTCTAAGAGAGATGATCTTAGCGGGAGGAAAATACTTAGAGATAAAAGCATCTTTGCACTTGTTCCATGAATCAATACTATTCTTAGGCAAAGACGAAAACCAAGCTTTAGCACGATCTCTAAGAGAAAAATGATATAGCTTCAATTTAACGACATTATTATTGACATCTTTTTTCTTTTGCATATCACATAAATCAACGAAGCTACTCAGATGAGTAGCGGCATCTTCACTGGGAAGGCTGGCGAATTGATCTTTCATAACAAGATTCAACAAAGTAGTATTAATTTCACAAGATTCAACATCGGTAAGAGGAGAAATTGGAGTGCTAAGGAAATCATTATTATTGGTATTGGTGAAGTCACACAATTTAGTAGCATCTTGAGCCATCGTGACAAACAATAAATCTAACACACGAGCAAACAAAAAGCAAATGGGAAAAAAGAGGCAAATAGAGAGGGAGGATAGAGAGAGAGAGTGCGAATAAAACGGCAAGGGTGAATTGGGGGGAGAGGAAAACGAGAGGCAAATGGAAAATAATGTAATGCGAGAGATAGGGATTGTGATGGGTACTTGGTATGTTGACTTTTTGCGTAGACTCCCCGGCAACGGCGTCAGAAATACTTCTTGCTACGTCTTGAGCTTGCATTGGTTTTCCCCGAAGAGGAAGGGATGATGCAGTAGAGTAGCGTAACTATTTCCCTCAGTTTTTGAGAACCAAGGTATCAATCCAGTAGGAGCCCACGCTCAAGTCCCTCATACCTGCACAAAGTGATAGCTACTCGCAACCAACGCAATTAGGGGTTGTCAATCCCTTCACGGTCACCTCCGAGAGTGAGATGTGATAGATATAATATTTTTGGTATAAAGATGCAAAGTAAAAAAGTAAAAGCAAAGTAAAAAAGCAAAACAAGATTAAAGTGATGGAGATTGATATGATGAGAATAGACCCGGGGGCCCTAGGTTTCACTAGTGGCTTCTCTCAAGAGCATAAGTATTCTACGGTGGGTGAACAAATTACTGTTGAGCAATCGACAGAATTCAGCATAGTTATGAGAATATCTAGGCATGATCATGTATATAGGCATCACATCTGTGACAAGTAGATCGAAACGATTCTGCATCTACTACTATTACTCCACTCATCGACCCCTATCCAGCATGCATCTAGAGTATTAAGTTAAAAACAGAGTAACGCCTTAAGCAAGATGACATGATGTACAGAGATAAATTCATGCAATATGAAATAAAACCCATCTTGTTATCCTCGATGGAAACGATACAACACGTGCCTTGCTGCCCCTTTTGTCACTGGGTAAGGACACCGCAAGATCGAACCCAAAGCTAAGCACTTCTCCCATGGCAAGAACTACCAATCTAGTTGGCCAAACCAAATAGATAATTCGAAGAGACTTGCAAAGATAACCAATCATACATAAAAGAATTCAGGGAAGATTCAAATATTATTCATAGATAGACTTGATCATAAACCCACAATTCATCGGTCTCAACAAACACACCGCAGAAAGAAGATTACATCGAATAGATCTCCACAAGAGAGGGGGAGAACTTTGTATTGAGATTCGAAGAGAGAGAAGAAGCCATCTAGCTACTAACTATGGACCCGAAGGTCTGAGGTAAACTACTCACACTTCATCGAAGGGCTAGGATGATGTAGAAGCCCTCCGTGATGATGGCCCTCTTCCGGTGGAGCACCGGAACAGGCCCCAAGATGGGAACTCGTGGATACAGAAAGTTGCGGCGGTGGAATTAGGTTTTTGGCTCCAATTCTGATCGTTTGGGGGTACGTGTGTATATATAGGAGGAAGAAGTATGCTGGAGGAGCAACGAGGGGCCCACGAGGTAGGGGCGTGCCCTAGGGGGGGGGGCGCCCCCCACCCTCGTGACCGCCTCTCTTGTTCCTTGGAGCAGGGTCCAAGTCTCCTGGATCACGTTCGGTGAGAAAATCACATTCTCGAAGATTTTATTCCGTTTGGACTCCGTTTGATATTCCTTTTATCTGAAACACTGAAATAGGCAAAAAAGCAACAATTCTGGGCTGGGCCTCCGGTTAATAGGTTAGTCCCAAAAATAATATAAAAGTGGAAAATAAAGCACAATATAGTCCAAATTAGTAGATAATATAGCATGGAGCAATCAAAAATTATAGATACGTTGGAGACGTATCAGTCGCCACCTCGGTCGTGGCCCCTGGCAAATTTACGATGATCCTGTCATTTTGCAAACACATTCTTCTTATATATATCCATAGACTAGGTACTACTTACCTTTGTTATCCTTAGCTGCCTCTTGGCTAGGCCGAGCTCTTCCTTGGACCCTTCGAGGTCCTGCTTCAGTGCGGCGACCTCCGCGGTCAGTGCGGCAGAGGCCAGCACGGAAGCCTGCGTACACATATAGACATACTTATATTAGACTCCTGCGATATTGTTTGATCCTCATTTCGGCTTTTCTTTGTGAACATCGAACAAAGCATCAGGTCTACTGTCTATGTGGTAATATTTTTCCTATATTTCAAATACTTACCTCAAAGCCTGTTAGAAGGCTGGCACAGGCTTCAGTCAGTCCGCTCTTGGCGGACTGAACCTTCTGGATCACCACACTCATAATAGTGCGGTGCTCTTCGTCGATGGAAGCGCTGTGAAGCGCTCCCAGCAGATTGGCTGGTGCCCCTGGATGGGCAGAGGTTACTGGCACAGGCGTCTTGCCCCTTTTGGAAGGGGGCCGCCTGCCCGAGTCTGGAACCACTGGAGGTTCCGGCGCGGTGTTCGGCTGAGGGACAAACTCGGAGCCCTCGGGAGCCTTACTCCCTCTGCTCCTGGAGTCTGGAAGGTCGCCTTGAGGCGCCTCCGGGATTGTTTCCCCTCGACCCGGTGCCTCTTGAGACAATACCTCGGCATTGTCCGTAGGGCAAGGGGAGGTGGCGGTCGGAAGTGGATCACGATCCATATCCGGTGAGTCCAAGGAGCCGCCCGATGAAGATACGTCGATACGGGCTTGGGGCGGTCTGCATAATCATATTCGGCGTTAGGAGAAGCAGCGCGGCAAAGGTATGCTATGAGTTACTCTGGTATTCGAATACTTACGGCTTCGCCAGGGGCTTGGCCATGAGCAGCCACTCGTCTTCGCCTTCGGTGACGGTGGTGGAGTAGTCCGGAAGGAGGGTCCTCCCCTTCTTGGACCCTTTAGCCCCCCCGGTCGGGGCGGCCTTCCTTTTCTTGTGTTCCCCGACTAGAGGGGGAGCATCTTCATCTTCCTCCTCGTCTTCGGTGGAGGAGTGCGTCGTGGAGTTATCAGACGATGAGTCCGATAACACCTGGCGTCGGGAACTCTTTTGGGTTCCCTTGGCCTTATTGGTCTTCTCCGGCACCTTGTAAGGAGCCGGAGTCATCATCTCCGTCAAGAGAGCGTCCGCAGTGTCTTCGAGCAGAGGGGTCGGACAGTTAATTTGCCCCGACGTCTCCAACCAGTCCTGTCAAAAGCATGGAGCTCAGACCCCGCACATGGTTAAGCTAGGGGAAATAAATATCCTATCGGATGTATAGAACTCCCCGAATGCGTTAGGCGCTTCGCGCTTAGCCCGCGGTCCTCGGTGAGAGAGGGAGGGACCTCGGCGCCCTTGAACAGCACCCTCCAGACGTCCTTGTGCGTCGTGTCGAAGAGCTCGCTTAGAGTCTGGTGCTGGGCCTGGTCGAACTCCCAAAAGTTGAAATCCCGTTGTTGACACGGGAGGATCCGGCGGATGAGCATGACCTGGACTATGTTGGCAAGCTTGAGCTTCTTGCTTGCCATATTCCGGATACATTTCTGGAGTCCGTCCAGCTCCACCGATGAACCCCAGGATAGGCCCTTCTCTTTCCAGGAGGTGAGCCACGTGGGGATTCCGGATCGAAACTCGGGGGCCGCCACCCAGTTGGTGTCGCGCGGCTCGGTGATGTAGAACCATGCCGATTGCCACCCCTTTATGGTCTCCACGAAGAAGCCTTCAAGCTATATAACATTGGGCATCTTGCCCACCATGGCTCCACCGCATTCTGCTTGTTGGCCTCCCACCACCTTTGGCTTGATATTGAAGGTCTTCAGCCACAGGCCGAAGTGGGGCCGGATGCGGAGGAAAGCCTCACACACGACAATGAACGCCGAAATGTTGAGGATGAAGTTTGGGGCTAGATCATGAAAGTCCAGCCCATAGTAGAACATAAGACCACAGACGAATGGATGGAGGGGAAACCCCAGTCCGCAGAGGAAGTGGTGGAGGAAAACTACCCTCTCGTGAGGTTCCGGGGTATGAACAATTTGCCCCGCAGCAGGCAGCTGATGCGCGATATTTGTGGCTAAGTATCCGGCTCCGCGCAGCTTCTTGATGTGCCCCTCCGTAACGGAGGAAGCCATCCATTTGCCTCCCGCTCTGGACATGTTTGCAGAAGGTTGAGGGGAAGGAGGTGGACTTGGGCGTTGGAGCTCGAGTGCGCAAGAATGGATGAGCAAGGAGGAAGAAGGCGTGGGTAGAGAAAGGTTAAACCTTATCCCATTATAAGGGTGGCCGAAGCTATGCGCCCCCACTAGCCTGGTAAAACTCGCTTATCCCCCAAACGCCATAATTGATGGCGCTGTTGGGTTACCCACGCCCGTATTGATGAGAATCCTGTAATAAGGGGGACACGATCTCTGCTTTGACAAGACGTGTCAAGAAACTGCCTCGCGTTATGTGCGGTGCTGGTTAGAAGAAACGGTTCGAATAATCACCGGGCCACGGCATGATGTCATGTTGCCGAAACATGTCAGCAGATTAGATTTGTGGAAATATTATTCTCTCTACGGTGGTATGCGGAACTTATTTTGCAGGGTCGAACACTATCCTTGTATTAAAATTCTTCCGTGGTGTATTCATAGGAGGAACCCGCCTTGCAATGTCGAAGACAACACTGCGTGCCGGACTCATCGTCATTGAAGCCTGGTTCAGGGGCTACTGAGGGAGTCTTGGATTAGGGGGTCTCCGGACAGCCGGACTATATTCTTTGGCCGGACTATTGGACTATGAAGATACAAGATTGAAGACTTCGTCTCATGTCCGGATAGGACTCTACCTGGCGTGGAAGGCAAGCTACGAAATACGGATATGTATATCTCCTCCTTTGTAACCGACCTTGTGTAACCCTAGCCCCCTCCGGTGTCTATATAAACCGGAGGGGTTTTAGTCCGTACGACAACATACAATCATACCGTAGGCTAGCTTCTAGGGTTTAGCCTCTCTGATCTCGTGGTAGATCAACTCTTGTAATACTCATATCTTCAAGAATAAATCAAGCAGGACATATGGTTTTACCTCCATTAAGAGGGCCCTAACCTGCATAAAACATCTTGTTCCCTACCTCCTGTTACCATCCGCCTTAGACGCACAGTTCGGGACCCCCTACCCGAGATCCGCCGGTTTTGACACCGACACTCCTTCTTTGCTCTCATTGCAGAGCGGGTGTCTTTGTTCGCCATTGTGGCCTTTTATTGGTCCATAGCCTTCGCCCGGTTTTCTTCTTCAAGAAACTGGCAGCGGTCGGCAGTGTCTTTTAACTTCACAGCCATTTTGGCCATTTTTGTCGGATTTCGGGTTCTGGCAGACCCTTGAGGTTCGAAAACTGAGGTGCGCGCGGAGCTTTCATCTCCTACCTACCTGCACCCCTCAGCCTTGCTAGGATCTAAACTAAGGAAAGAACAACACAAGAGACACAGGGTTTATACTGGTTCGGGCCACCGTTGTGGTGTAATACCCTACTCCAGTGTGTGGTGTGGCGGATTGCCCCTTGGGCTGATGATGATGAACAATACAAGGGAGAACAGCCTCGCGAGGGTCTGTTATTGGCAGGGGCGATGGACTGCTGGGAGGAGCTAAGTCGCCCTTATCTCTCTCTCTCTCTCTCTTTTCCCTCGGGTCCTCTCTCCTTGTGTTCGTGTGTGTCTTCTCCCTTTTGATGTGGGTGGCTGGTCCTATTTATAGAGGCCCTGGTCCTCTTCCCAAATATCGAGCGGGAAGGGAGCCAACAATGGCGGGCTAATTTGAAAGGGGACAACTAGTACTAGCTATCCTGACAAAAGTAGTCTTCGCCTGCGCAAAGCTCTGGTGATGACGCCGTCTTGGGCTCCACGGTGACCTCCATCTCATAGTCCTCCTGGTCTTGGCTCGTTGCACCGAAATGGCAACCTTTGCCTGATGCCTCGGTACTCCGCGGCTGCGCTTGGCCCCCTTGCACCAAAGAGGAAAGGAGGACACTGCGTGGGCTGGCACCCGCCTGGCGCCCTCGGTCGTCATGGCTTGCGTCACAGGCACCTCGTGAGGTACCCCGCCTTGGTCTCTCCGCCTCCTCATGAGCCAGCCTGACGAGTCCGTGCCTGAGGAAGCTCCGTGTCGTCCGCCCCGCGAGGCTTGGCCCCTCACGAGGGTCTTGGGTTTGTGTTGGTGAAGATGGGTCGTGCTGGGCCCCCTTTTGAGCCACGCCGCAGGCCGCAGGCAGGCAAGTCTGGGGACCACCGTTCCCAAAACGCCGACAATAGCCCCTGGGCCCAAGGCACGCCCGGACTTGGCCGTGGAGGGAGGCGGAAGGGCAAGAGCGAAGCGCCGCGGGCCCTAACAGCCTGCTGCCTTGGGCGCTGCGTGGCGGTTGATCGGACGTGGGCGCCTCCACTTCCCCATGGCGCCTCGGTAACTGCACGGATTGGACAAGTCCCTACATGCAAAGTGGGTCATGATTACCTGCGATCGTGGGGGCCGTTGGTTGGCCATCGCCGGCCATAAGTACGGAACAGCGCGCGCCCTTCCAGTCCATCCCTCCTTGCTTCTCCTTTTTCTTCATGGCGCCCTCGAGGAGGTTCTCGGCCGCAAAGAAGGGGAAGGCTCGCCAGGTTGAGCCCGCCTCTTCCCCGCCCAAGCGCGGCCGAGGGCGCCCTCGCAAACATCCCGTGGCCACTGCGGTGGCTCCCCGCGGCCGCGGAGGCGGTCTTCAGTACAGCAACGGGCGGGTTGCTGCAGCCGGGGGGCGCGCTCCGGCTGCGCGTCGCCCTAGGCCGCGCACTCGCGCTGCTGAAGTGCTGCCGGAGTTCTTCGTGTGGTCGGCGGAGCTGACTAGCACCCGGCTTCCACTTCCTCGCTTCCTCCTTGGCGAGCTCCCGGCCGGCGCCCCGTGCGGCCTCTGGCTCCAGGCTGACGGCTGCTGCAGCCGGGCCTCATGGGTCTCACTGGAGGTCTCCGCGGACGGGAGCCTGTCCCTGGCCCGCGGTTGGCAGACATTTTCCCGTGCGCATGGCCTGATCCGTCGGTGCACCCTACACTTCAAGTTCGACGGCGATGCCACCCTCTACGTGAGGGTGTTTGGGGAAGATGGTCGCCGCGCAGGGTGTTGCCCCGAGGGTGACGACCGTGGCTGGGAACCCAGCTCCGGCGATGATGGAGAGGGCAGCGCTCGCGCGGCTAGCGGCGCTCGGTGTTCCTCGAGCTTCTCCGGTTCTTCTTCAGGCGGCGACTCTTCTAGCGGTGGCCGCGGTCAGCGTCCACGCCATCGTATCTTCTTGGGAGGCGGCAACGTGCCCGCCCGCCGTCGCGCCCTGGTGAAGCGCGAGAGGGAGTCCGCCTGAGCTCCGGAGGCAGCTCGGACCTTCCCTGTGGGCCGGTGTGAGGCTAGCCGCACCAGATTTGTCCTTTCTTTTCCTTTTTCCTGCATAACAAAGACAGTAGCGTGGTGCCCCGAGGGGGCGTGTTTGGGTTATTGCTGTTAATCATCACTTTGCTTTCATTATTGTACCTTCCGGCTACATGCCCGCGCGTGGATAATTCCCGGCCCCGGCCGTGGGGGTGACCGACCCAGGCCCTTTGTTTGTGTCGCGGTGCCCGTGGGGCACGGACTGGAGGGGTGCTCCTGTGATGGGCCCAGGTCGCGAACCCTTTGAATGACTAGGGTAAGAACACCCGCGAGGGCGCTCGGCTGCCCCCCTTGTGAGGCCTTGCACAAGAGAAATCGAGGTAGGAGAGCGAAAAGTCGGAGAACCACAAGCCAAAGATGGCAGCAACTTCAATAAAACTTCGAATGAGAAGGAACGAGCCAACTGCGGAAAGCAAATGAAAAGCCGCGTCCGGCACCTAATCTAGTCTTCGACGTCTTCTCACCAGCGCGGAGCTAAGTGCTGCCACTGGGCGTGGGAGGGAGCCCCAGGGCCTGAGGCTGGCGCTCCTGAGACTCCGGGGCGTGCACAGCCCCAACTCATTATTACGTGAGAGTGTCATGGGCGGCGAGCTTCACAGGCATTCGCCTTCTTCACAGGCTCCGGGCCTTTTCCAAAACGCGATAGCTTCACAGGCATTCGCCTTCTTCACAGGCTCCGGGCCTTTTCCAAAACGCGATAGCTTCACTGGCATTTGCCTTCTTCACAGGCTCCGGGCCTTTTCCAAAACGCGATGACTTCACAGGCATTCGCCTTCTTCACAGGCTCCAGGCCTTCTCCAAAACGCGATGACTTCACAGGCATTCGCCTTCTTCACAGGCTTCGGGCCTTTTCCAAAACGCGATGACTTCACAGGCATTCGCCTTCTTCACATGCTCCGGGCCTTTTTCAAAACGCGATGACTTCACAGGCATTCACCTTCTTCACAGGCTCTAGGCCTTTTTAGGGGTAGAACCTCCGGAGGTGCTAGATGTTCCATGCGTTCTGGACTGGCACCCCCTCCTGAGTCTCCAAGCGCGCGGAGCCGGGCCTGGAAACATGAACAACTTTGAACGGGCCCTCTCACATGGGAGAGAGCTTGTGCAGCCCCTCCCTGGAGGAACCCGCCTGAGCACGAGGTCTCCTACCTCGAGAGTTCTGGGGCGGATGTTGTGGTAGTGATATCACCGTAGTGCTTGTTGGTACCTTGCCGCTCGTAGCGTGGCTTCTCGGTGATGTTCCTCCCCCAGCACGAGGTCCCTCCACCGCATGGCGTCCTGCTGCGCCTCGGTGAACGCTAGGACCCGCGCGGAGCGACATCTGACCTCATGAGGGAGGACCGCTTCGGCTCCGTAGACCAGGAAGAACGGGGTCTCTCCAGTCAGCTTGGTCGCGGTTGTGCGGATGGACCACAACACGGACTGAAGCTCGCCGTACCAACCTCTGCCGCAGGCCTCCAGCTTCTTCTTGAATGTCCTGGTCTTGAGGCCCCTCAGGACCTCCGCGTTGGCTCGCTCGGCCTGGCCGTTGCTTCTGGGGTGCGCCACCGAAGCGTAGCATATCTGCGTTCCAAGGTGAGCACAGTATGTTTTGAAGAGGTTATTGGTGAACTGCAAACCGTTGTCCGTGATGATGCGATTCGGCACCCCGAACCGACTCACGATGCCCTTGATGAACTTGACCACGGAACCCGCGGGAATGGTGCGGACAGCTTGTACTTCAGCCCACTTGGTGAACTTGTCCACGGCGACGTAGAGGTAGCGGTAGCCCCCGAGCGCCCGAGGAAACGGGCCCAAAATGTCCAGCCCCCAGACTGCGAATGGCCATGAGAGGGGTATAGTCTGTAGGCCTCCTGCTGGCTGATGGATCTGCTTGGCGTGGAACTGGCAGGCCTCACAAGCTTTCACTAGTTCGACGGCGTCATTGAGCGCGGTGGGACAGTAAAATCCACTGCGGAACGCCTTGCCGACAAGGGTCCATGATGATGAATGATGTCTACAGTCTCCGCCGTGTATATCTTTCAACAGTTCCTTCCCTTGCTCCCTGGAGATGCAGCACAGGGATACATCGTTTGGCATCTTCCGGTAGAGCTCTCCATCCTTGATGCAGTATGCCGTGGCCTGGCGTGCCACTCACTCCGCCTCCTCCTCCTTCTCTGGCAGGGCCCCTTGCGTTAGGTAACTCCGGAGCTCCGTGATCCAACATCCCTCCTGAGGTTCCATTGTCAGGAGCAGGCGTGCTCCTGAGGCCGGGCCATAGGCCGGAGCCCCTGAGGTAGGTGGCTGGGGGAGCTCCTCCCGGGGCTGAGCTGTGTTCGGTAATGATGGCAGGGCTGAGGGCTTGAAGAGCCGCTCCTCGAAAACACAAGGCTCCTGAGGTAACCGCCTTGACGCCCGTTTGGCGATGTCGTCGGCCACCTGGTTGGTGCCACGGGGCACATGCTGCAACTCCAACCTCCAGAACTGCTTCTCCATCCTGCGGACCTCCGCTAGGTAGGCTTCCATGTGCTCATGCTTCGGCTCGTACACCTTGTTGGAGAAATTGACAAGGAGCTGCGAGTCGCCCTTGATGGTGAGGCGTTTCACCCCCAGGGCAGCCGCGGCCTTCAAACCCGGTATTAAACCTTCATACTCCGCTATGTTGTTGGAGACCTTTTCACCTTGCTGGAAGCAGAGCTGCACGACGTAGTAGAGCTTGTCCTGAGTGGGCGATATAAGCATCACCCCAGCCCCAGCGCCATGCCTGGAGAACGCCCCATCGAAGTACATGACCCAGCCTTCTGGCGCTTCACTCCCCGGGGACAGGGACCGATCCTCGCCGGCCTTGAGGCCTGGCGCCTCCGTCCATTCTTCCACAAAATCCGCCAAAGCTACCCCTTTGATGACTCTAGTCATGCTGAATTCGAGCTGAAACGCTTGCAGTTCTATGTTCCACTCAGCGACCCTTCCAGCTGAATTAGGGCTCCTGAGCACTCTCTCCAGGGGGTATGATGAGACGACCTTGATGGGGTGACCCTGAAAATAGTGCCGCAGCTTGCGCGAGGCCACCAGTAGCGCGAGGAGGAGTTTCTGAGGCATGGGGTACCGCGCCCTTGCATCCCGCAACACCGTGCTGACGAAGTACACTAGGTGCTCAACGAGGCGGGGTGCGTCAATGCTGGTGGCTCCCTTCGGAGACCATGGCGCCTCTTGAGGCAATGAGGCCTCCTGAGACTGGCCATTTGGGCGAGGGGCCCCTTCCGCCTCCGGTGCGCCCCTCTATGGCGGCTGATCCTCCTCAGCCGCAGTGGCAGTTTCTACAGGCCTTCCTTGTCCCTGTTCTGCCTTGTCCCGGGCTGCTACCGCGGTTTCGATTCGGCGCTCCTCTCTGACTACCACCAAGGATGCGCTGGCGGAGTAGGGAGTGGCGGTGAGGTAAAGCACCAGGGGCTCTTGAGGGCGCAGAGCCACCATGACCGGTGGGCTGGTCAGGTATCTCTTGAGATCCTGGAATGCCTTGTCGGCCTCTTCAGTCCACTCGAAGGGCCCCTTTTTCTTCATTAGCTGGAAGAAAGGCAGTGCTCGTTCCCCCCACTTGGAGATGAAGCGCCCTAGCACGGTCACGCGCCCCGTGAGCTTATGCATTTCTCTGAGGGTCTTAGGCGGGCTCATGTCTTCCACCGCATTTACCTTCTCCGGGTTAGCCTCGATGCCTCGGTGGGACACGAGGAAACCCAAGAGCTTGCCCGAGGGGACTCCGAACACACACTTCTCTGGGTTGAGCCGTAGGTTCACTGCGTTGAGGCTCGCGAAGGTTTCCTCCAAGTCTTGTATCAAGGTCCTGGCCTCTCGAGACTTTACCACAATGTCGTCGATGTAAGCCTCAACATTCTTCCTGAGCTGCGGGCCCAAGGTGATGTGCATCAGCCGCTGGAAGGTCGCCCCTGCGTTACGTAGCCCAAATGGCATGCATGTGTAGCAGTACACTTCACACGGGGTTATGAAGGCTGTCTTCTCGACGTCTTCTACCTCCATCTTGATCTGGTGATACCCAGAGAATGCATCAAAGAAGCATAACAGGTCGCATTCTGCAGTGGAATCGACGATCTGGTCGATGCGGGGGAGCAGGAACGGATCTTGCGGGCATGCTTTGTTGAGGTTGGTGAAGTCGACACACATGCGCTCTTTCCCTCCCTTCTTTGGCTCAACGACATGGTTGGCCAACCAATCTGGGTATGGGACCTCGCGAATGACCCGAGCGGCTTCTAATTCGCCGGTCTCTTGGACGGTAAAGGCCTGCTTTTCTGTGGACTGCCGCCTGGCCTTCTGCTTCACAGGGCGCACATTGGGGCATACGTTGAGGTGATGTTCGATTACACCCCTAGGGATCCCTGGCAACTGATCAGGCTCCCAAGCGAATACCTTCTTGTTTGCGCGCAGGAACCTGACCAGGGCCTTCTCCTGGTCGGGTTCGAGGTGGGCGCCTATGGTGAAGGTGGCGTTGGTGGACCCGTCCTCATCGACGAGTTTTTGCTTGGTTTCTGCCTTGTCTTCGGTGAACAACTGTTTCTTCTTGGCGGGTGCAGCCCCCTTGGCCCCGGGGGTCTCCAAGTCGGCGGGCTGTGCCGATGCAGCCGTCTTGAAGGCGAGCTTGAGCGCCCACAGTGTGTCCGCGGTGTCCCCGTGCACAGTGAGGACACTGCTGCTCCCGGGCATCTTCATGAGGTTGTACGTCAGGTGCGTCATGGCCATGAATTGGGCCAGCGCTGGGTAGCCGAGGATGGCGTTGTAGGGGAGGCCGATGGGGGCGATGTCGAAGTCGACCAGCTCCGTGCGGAAGTTGTTGAAGGTGTCGAAGGTTACTGGGAGCCGGATATGTCCCAAGGAGCTGGACGAACCGCCCCCAACGCCTGAGAAGGGCCAGCTGGGTTGCAGCCGTTCCAGGGTATGCAGAGGAGCTTGAAGGCCTCGACCGAGAGCATATTGAGGCCCGTGCCGCCATCAATGAGGGTCCTGGTGACGGCCACCTGCCAGATGGTGGGGGTGCACGGCATGGGGAGCGCACCCGAGCAGGCCGAGTTGGAGGGGTGGTCCTCCGAGCTGAAGGTCAGGCCGGTCTCGGGCGCCGCCCGGTCCAGGGGAGCCCCCTGCCGCGTGGAAGCGGCGCTGACCCGGCGGATGAACGGCTTGACGTGGTGACGTGTAGGCGGCGCCTGCGAGCCGCCCAAGAGGGCCGCGACGACTGGGGGTGTTGGTGCAGCGCGATGGGCGGGGGAGAGGTTGCGAGGCTCCATGGGCGCGCGGAGCACGCGGGACGAAGAACCAGCTGTGGTGAGCGAGGGAGTTGCGGTGTGGCCGCCTTGCCGCACGGACAGACACTGGGACGATGCTTGCCGCTCGTCCCCCGCCGGGATGGTGGCGGTGTTGACGGCAGGCGACGGGGAACGGTGAGGACGCCCGCCGACAGGGGCCGTCTGGGCGACGCGAGAAACGAGCGCGGCCCGGCGCTCGGCGCGGGCCCGATGAGCGTCAGCCATGGGCGTGATGGTCGGAGGAGAACGGGGCGGTGGAAGACGAATCCCGGCGCACCCCTACCTGGCGCGCCAAATGTCGGATTTCGGGTTCCGGCAGTCCCTTGAGGTTCGAACACTGGGGTGCACGCGGAGCTTTCGTCTCCTACCTACCTGCACCCCTCCGCCTTGCTAGGATCTAAATTAAGTAAAGAACAACACAAGAGACACAGGGTTTATATTGGTTCGAGCCACCGTTGTGGTGTAATACCCTACTCCAGTGTGTGGTGTGGTGGATTGCCCCTTGGGCTAATGATGATGAACAATACAAGGGAGAACAGCCTCACGAGGGTCTGTTCTTGGCTGGGGCGATGGACTGCTGTGAGGAGCTCAGTCGTCCTTCTCTCTCTCTCTCTCTCTCTCTCTCTCTCTGCCCTCGGGTCCTCTCTCCTTGTGTTCGTGTGTGTCTTCTCCCTTTTGATATGGGTGGCTGGTCCTATTTATAGGGGCCCTGGTCCTCTTCCCAAATATCGAGCGGGAAGGGAGCCAACAATGGCGGGCTAATTTGAAAGGGGACAAATAGTACTAGCTATCCTGACAAAAGTAGTCTTCGCCTACGCAAAGCTCTGGTGATGACGCCGTCTTGGGCTCCATGGTGACTTCCGCCTCGTAGTCCTCCTGGTCTTGGTCTCGTTGCACCGAAATGGCAACCTTTGCCTGATGCCTCGGTACTCCACGGCTGCGCTTGCCCCCCTTGCACCAAAGAGGAAAGGAGGACACTGCGTGGGCTGGCACCCGCCTGGCGCCCTCGGTTGTCATGGCTTGCGTCACGGGCACCTCGTGAGGTACCCCGCCTTGGTCCCTCCGCCTCCTCGTGAGCCAGCCTGACGAGGCCGTGCCTGAGGAAGCTCCGTGTCGTCCGCCCCGCGAGGCTTGGCCCCTCGCGAGGGTCTTGGGTTTATGTTGGTGAAGATGGGCCGTGCTGGGCCCCCTTTTGAGCCACGCCGCAGGCCGCAGGCAGGCATGTCTGGGGACCCCCGTTCCCAGAACACCGACAATTTTCTCTTCGCTCTCTATGTGCGGCCTTCTCGGCTCTCAACTCTTCGGCCGCCTTCAAAGCGGCCGCATTACTTGTCCTTGCTTGCTCCTTGGCTCGGGTAAGCTCCGCCCGCAGGGCCTCCACGGTGGCAGCTCCATCTGCAGTCAGAACATATTAAAGATACTGGCATCACGCTGCTCTTACTATGTGACATTCACTATAAACATCACCTACCCTGTGCCTCTTCAAGCCGCTTGTTAACAAGCTCGATGTCGGCATCCGCTGCATCCAGTCTCCGCTTTAGATCGGCAACCCCATCAGTCCGGCTAGCCACGGGAGCTTCGGACACCTGCACATAAAGGCGGTCTGGTTATTACCTAGGACTATGGTCCTATGATCGCCGCCGTTCTCGACGACAACCAGAGTCTCAGGGGCTACTATCTACACACGACACACCTAAAAATGTGCGGTACTATCACAAATGTATATCATTTCACGTAACTCAAAGCCCGTCAGTAGACTCATAAAGGCTTCATGCAACCCGCTTTTGGCGGACGAAATCCTTTCAATCACCGTACACATAAATGTACGATGCTCTTCTGAGATAGTGGCTCGCTCTAGCAGATCCCTCAGTGCGTCCGACCGCATACCAGACAATGCTGGATTTGTTTGGTTGCTCTCTTCAAGAGCCGGATACTAGGGACTTTAGGCGACCATAGGATTATCTTCTGCCCTCAGCGGATCCGGAGTGACCCTCCGCGAAGACACTTCAAGGTCGCCCGCTTCTTGAGCCGGGGAATTCGGGGGAGGCGTTTTGCTCTGCATCATCGCCGGAAGAAGAGCCCCCAAAGACGAGCTCTGCTGAGAAGGGCTAAGATCCGAACTGCAAGATAAATGCTTCGGTCATTTTCCTCAAAGGTAAGGTAGTATATCTTCACTACTAAGTACTTTTTGTTTACTTACAGCTCGTTAGAGGGCTGATCCCCGCGCGGACTTTGTGCAGCAAGAGCACCCTCCGAGGCTGGACCCTCTGGTGAAGTTCTCTTCTCCCGTTTGGAAACTTTGGTTTCCGGATCTTCACAGGTAGTCCTCTTCCTCCCCCGGGGCGAGGGAACGTCAGATTCTTCCCCTTGGTTATCCTCCCTCACGGAGGCGCTCATTCCCTCGGTTGGAATAGGTAGCGGTGGAGGCCCGTTTTCGCCCTCTTTATTCCCCCCTTCATCTTCCTTTGAGGGCACCAGGTAGGGTGCTAGCTCGAGCATCTTTTCCAGCACCGGATTGTCCAAGCCTTCAGGAAGGGGGGCCGAACACCGGATCATCTTTGCCTTTGCTATCCAGTCCTGGTCAAATAGCGACTCTTCAGAATGATGTCATGATAAATAAAAGGACGGTGTGTTCGACCGTGGGATTACTTACTTGGGCCGCGGTGCGGTTGCTGCTTAGGCCCACGTCCTCGTTAGTGTCCGGACACTCTGCTTGGGGTCCGAAGAACGATTTGTATAACTCCTCGTGCGTTAGGCCGAGGAAGTTCTGGATAGTGTGCGGTCCTTCCGGGTTGAATTCCCACATACAGAGGGGCCGGCGTTTGCAAGGCTGGACTCGACGAACCAGCATGACCTGCGCTACCATAACCAAAATAAAATCTCCCTCGAAGAGATCTCGGATGCGGCTCTACAGTATGGGGACATCCTTGGCTGGACCCCAGCTCAGCCCCCTGCTGATCCATGACATCAATTGTGGTGGAGGGCCCGAGCGAAAGGCGGGGGATGCTACCCACTTGGCACTTCTGGGAGCGGTGACATAGAACCACTACCGTTGCCATAATCCGGACACCTCTGGAAAGGAACCCTTTGGCCATGGAGCTCCAGCCATCTTGCTTATTAATGCACCTCCGCACGCTGCATGCTGCCCCTCGACCGTCTTCGGCGTCACATCAAAGGTCTTGAGCCACAGGCCGAAGTGAGGGGTAATGCGGAGGAAGGCCTCACATACGACAATAAATGCTGAGATGTGGAGAAAGGAATCTGGGGCTAGATCGTGGAAATCAAGCCCGTAATAGAACATAAATCCCCTAACGAAGGGATCCAGAGTGAGGCCTAGTCCTCGGAGGAAGTGGGAGATGAACATGATGTCTTCATTGGGTTCAGGAGTAGGGATGACCTGCCCTCGGGCAGGCAGCCGATGCGAAACTTCGGCGGTCAGGTATCTTGCCTCCCTCAACTTCTTGATATCCTCTTCCGTGATGGAGGAGGGCATCCACCGGCCCTGGAGGCTGGATCCGGACATGATTGAAGGTCAGAAGCACCTGACCTAGGCTTTGGGTGTTAGAACTCAAGGCGGGGGAAGGATTCGATTGAGCACGGAAGGAAAAAAAGTAAAAGCCTTGTCCCTTTATAAAGAGGGTGAATATCAAGCGTCCTCCTCGTGGCCGTTTGGGACTTTCCTAAAATCTAGGAGTCCTAGGCACGGTTGGGTTACCCACATCCATATTGATGCGAATCCCATAATAAGGGGAACATGATCTCTGCTTTGACAAGACGTGTCAAGAAACCGCCTCGCGATATGTGTGGGGCTGGTTAAGGAAAGACGGTTCGAATAATTACCGGGCCATGGCATGATGTCATGTTGCCAAAACGTGTCAGCAGATTGGATTTGTGGAAATATTATTCTTTCTACGGTGGTATGTGGAACTTATTTTTGCAGGGTCGGACACTATCCTTGTATTCAAATTCTTCCGTGGTATATTCGGAGGAGGAACCCGCCTTGCAATGCCGAAGACAACAATGCGCACCAGACTCATTGTCATTAAAGCCTGGTTCAGGGGCTACTGAGGGAGTCCTGGATTAGGGGTCTCCGGACAGCCGGACTATATCCTTTGGTCGGACTGTTGGACTATGAAGATACAAGATTGAAGACTTCGTCTCGTGTCCGGATGGGACTCTACTTGGCATGGAAGGCAAGCTAGGCAGTATGGATATGGATATCTCCTCCTTTGTAACTGACCTTGTGTAACCCTAACCCCCTCCGGTGTTTATATAAACCGGAGGGTTTTAGTACGTAGGACAAGATACAATCATACCATAGGCTAGCTTCTAGGGTTTTAGCCTCTCCGTTCTTGTGGTAGATCAACTCTTGTAATACTCATATCATCAAGAATAAATCAAGCAGGACGTAGGGTTTTACCTCCATCAAGAGGGCCCGAACCTGGGTAAACCATCGTGTCCCCTGCCTCCTGTTACCATCCGCCTTAGACGCACAGTTCGGGACCCCCTACCCGAGATCCACCGGTTTTGACACCGACAGTGTGTACAGAAAGGATGATTGTGGTAAACTAAAAATCAAAGACTCAAATCATACAAGACGCTCCAAGCAAAACACATATCATGTGGTGAATAAATATATAGCTCCAAGTAAAGTTACCGATAGAAGTAGACGAAAGAGGGGATGACTTCAGGGGCATACCCAAGCTTTGGGTTTTAGGTGTCCTTAGATTATCTTGGGGGTGCCATGGGCATCCCCAAGCTTAGGCTCTTACCACTCCTTGTTCCATAATCCATCAAATCTTTACCCAAAACTTGAAAACTTCACAACACAAAACTTAAAGTAGAAAATCTCGTGAGCTCCATTAGTGAAATAAAACAAAGGACCACTTCAAGGTACTGTAATGAACTCATTCTTTATTCATATTGGTGTTAAACCTACTGTATTCCAACTTCTATATGGTTTATAAACTATTTTACTAGCCATAGATTCATCAAAATAAGCAAACAACACACGAAAAATAGAATCTGTCAAAAACAGAACAATCTGTAGTAATATATAACTAGCGCAACGTATGTAACTCCAAAAATTCTAAAATAAATTTCTGGACGTGAGGAATTTATCTATTAATCATCTTCAAAAATAATTAACTAAATATCAATCTGCAAATAAAAATGGCAGTAGTTCTCGTGAGCGCTAAAGTTTCTATTTTTTACAGCAAGATATCAAGACTTTCCCCAAGTCTTCCCAACGGTTCTACTTGGCACAAACACTAATTAAACACAAAAAACACAAGCAAAACAGAGGCTAAGTAAATTATTTATTACTAAACAGGAGCAAAAAGCAAGTAATAAAAATAAAATTGGGTTGCCTCCCAAGAAGTGATATCGTTTAACGCCCCTAGCTAGGCATAAAAAGCAAGGATAGATCTAGGTATTGCCATCTTTGGTTTCAGGGAAGAAAAGAGCAAACTTGTTATCTATGGAATTAATCTTTCTATTTTGATAAAATCACATGACTATTAATGGTATAAGAAAGATTAAGTACGTTACGGAAATTTGTATCTAAGCTAGCCTTCATCTCTTTGATAGATTCGTTTTGGTAAGAGAGCAAAAGAGAAGTAGATTCAACTTTCTCATTCATGGGGTGCCCAAATATGGTTTTCATCTTCTCATAAGTGTCTACGGCATCCCCTTCAAGAAAGCCTTCTTCAAATATAGAATTGAAGACATGCTTAAAAGAATAAGGAAGCGCAATATAAAAGCTTTTTAAGTAAATTTCAATTTGCTATTGAGGCACATAGCTAGCCCTGATCCTTAATAGTCTATACCAAGCATCTTTCCAAGATTCATCAAGTAAATAACGAAAAATTCCAGAATCATCTTCATCAAAATTATTAAGATTCTCATTGATATGTCCGATAGGTTTTCCATAGTATCCTTATTTATGAGCTTAGAGAGAATAGAAGGGTTGTCAAAAGTACTAAAACTCGGGAGAGAGCCCCCAACCCTTTTTGATTCAGACATGGCGGAGGAAAAGCAAGTGAGAAAAAGGGAGCATAGATGGAGAGAGAGAGAGGGCGAATAAAACGGCAAGGGTGAAGTGGGGGAGTGGAAAACGAGAGGCAAATGGCAAATAATGTAATGCGGGAGATAAGGGTTGTGATGGGTACTTGGTATGTTGACTTTTGCGTAGACTCCCCGGCAACGGCGCCAGAAATGGCTCGTTGTCGGGAGCCAAATCTTGACTTGCGTGAACCTCAATGGCAATGGCGCCAGAAATCCTTCTTGCTAACTCTTGAGCATTGCGTTGGATTTCCTTGAAGAGAAAAGGATGATGCAGCAAAGTAACGCAAGTATTTCCCTCAGTTTTTGAGAACCAAGGTATCAATCCAGTAGGAGGCTATGCGCGAGTCCCTCGTACCTCCAGAAAACAATAACTCCTCGCAACCAACACAATAAGGGGATGTCAATCCCTTCACGGTCACTTACAACAGTGAGATCTGATAGATATGACAAGATAATATTTTTGTTATTTTTGTGATAAAGATGCAAAGTAAAGTAAAAGCAAAGTAAAAAAGCAAAGGAAATAACTAAGTATTGGAAGATTAATATGATGAAGATAGAGCCGGGGGCCATAGGTTTCACTAATGACTTCTCTCAAGAGCATAAGTATTTTACGGTGGGTGAACGAATTACTGTTGAGCAATTGATAGAATTGAACATAGTTATGAGAATATCTAGGTATGATCATGTATATAGGCATCACGTCTGAGACAAGTAGACCGACTCCTGCCTGCATCTAGTACTATTACTCCTCTCATCGACCGCTATCCAGCATGCATCTAGAGTATTGAGTTCATGAAAACAGAGTAACTCCTTAAGCAAGATGACATGATGTAGAGGGATAAATTCATGCAATATGATAAAAAACCCATCTTGTTATCCTCGATGGGAACAATACAATACGTGCCTTGCTGCCCCTACTGTCACTGGGAAAAGACATCGAAAGATTGAACCCAAAGCTAAGCACTTCTCCCATTGCAAGAAAGATCAATCTAGTAGGCCAAACCAAACTGATAATTCGAAGAGACTTGCAAAGATAACCAATCATACATAAAATAATTGAAATAAGATTCAAATATTGTTCATAGATAATCTTGATCATAAACCCACAATTCATCGATCTCAACAAACACACCCAAAAAGAAGATTACATCGAATAGATCTCCACAAGAGAGGGGGAGAACATTGTATTGAGATCCAAAAAGATAGAAGAAGCCATCTAGCTAATAACTATGGACCCGAAGGTCTGAGGTAAACTACTCACACTTCATCGGAGGGGCTATGGTGTTGACGTAGAAGCCCTCCGTGATGGATTCCCCCTCCGGCGGAGCTCCGGAACAGGCCCCAAGATGGGATCTCGTGGATACAGAAAGTTACAGCGGTGGAATTAGGGTTTTGGCTCCGTCTCTGATCATTTTGGGGTTCATATGTATATATAGGAGGAAGGAGTATGTCGGTGGAGCAACAAGGGGCCCACGAGGGTGGAGGGCTTGCCTGGGGGGGTAGGCGCCCCCTACCTCGTGGCCTCCTCCTTTATTTCTTGACGTAGGATCCAAGTCTCCTGGATCATGTTCGGTGAGAAAATCACGTTCCCAAAGGTTTCATTCTGTTTGGACTCCGTTTGATATTCCTTTTCTTCGAAACCCTAAAATAGGCAAAAAAACCAGCAATTCTGAGTTGGGCCTCTGGTTAATAGGTTAGTCCCAAAAATAATATAAAAGTGGATAATGAAGCCCAATAATGTCCAAAACAGAAGATAGTATAACATGGAGCAATCAAAAATTATAGATACGTTGGAGATGTATCAACGCCACGCGCCAACCTGACCCGCAGGTGATTAGCACCCGCGGTGCTCCGCCGTTGGCCCTTGGCTTCACCTCGAAGCCAAGTCCGAGCGCGCCTTGGGCCCAGGGGCTAGTATCGGCGTTCTGGGAACCAGGGTACCCAGACTTGCCTCCATGCGGCCCACTCCGTTGCTCACTCGGCGGCCTGGTACGACCCATCTACAAGACCGCAATGGCAAGACCCTAGCGAGGGGCCAAGCCTTGCGTGGCGGGCGACACCAAGATCTCCCGAAGGAGCGGCCTCCCCAGGCGGCCTCCCGATGAGTGGAGATTTCTATGCAGGTACCCAGCCTCATGAGGCTACGATGACGCAAGCCATGACGACCAAGGCAGGCGGGTGCCAGCGGGCGTAGAGGAGGCAGTTTCCTCTTTGGTGCTAAGGAGGCAAGGACATGCATGGGTTCCTGAGGAGTCTGGAAAAGGTTTCCATTCTGGTGCAACGAGACCAAGACATCCAGCATGGCAGGACGGATGTCATCGCCGAGCCCACCATTGCATCACGACTAGAAGCTTTGCAGGCGAAGACTACCTTTTGTCAGGATAAGATGTACTACTTGTCCCCTTTCAAATTTGGCCACTGTGGGAACCCTTCCCGCCTACATTTTGGGGAAAGAGGACCGAGGCCACTATAAATATAGGTTAGCCACCACCGTAGAAGGGGTCAACTCATTTCCTCACCCCTAAACCTCGCGAGGTTGTTCATCCCTTGTACTAGTTCATCCTCAGCCCCTCGCGAGGCCAATCCACCACAAAGTAGGAGTAGGGTCTTACACCGCAAGGTGGCCTGAACCTGGGTAAACTACCATGCCATCTTCTTCCTTGCTCATGCGAATCGGGCTAGGCTGTGGGGCGACGAATTGGTTGGCTAGATAGGTTGAGTTCTTCGCACACACCCCAGAGTTCGAACCTTTCTCGGGTCTGCAGAACCCTAAATACGACACATCTAGCTACTGCCTACGGACCTGTAGGTCTATGGTGAACTACTAACGCATCATCGGAGGAGCACTAATGAGGATGATGAACCCCTCCATGATTGTGTTCCCCTCCAGCGAGGTACCGAAATTAGGATCTCGTGTTTCTAGAACCTGTGGGGGCTAGAATTGTGTTTAGTTGACTTCCCTAGGGTTTTTGGAATATTTGGTTATCTGTAGAGCCGAGAGGCGGTGGAGGAGACCCCGTGGGCCCCACAACCCATCAGGGCACGCCCTAGCGTGTTGTGGGCCCCATGGGTCAGGCCCTAGTTGCTTCCTTGGATCCCAAGTTGTGTTCTGGTCCAAAAAAATCTCCAAAAATTATCGTTGCGTTTGGACTCTGTTTGATAGGGATATTCTGTGAAGTAAAAACAAGCAAAAAGCAGCAACTGGCACTTGGCACTATGTCAATAGGTTCGTCCCAAAGAAATAATATAAAGTTTCTATAAAATGATTATAAAACATCCAAGAATGATAATATAACAACATGGAATAATAAAAAATTATAGATACATTGGAGACGTATCAGTCCCCGTCAATGTGGACGTACGATAGCACCACCTATTGGAACCACGCCAAAAATCTTCATGTATCTATTGTGTTTGCCTTCTCCGAACCCTTCCCTTTACCTTCCTATGCAATGTTTTACATTCTGCTACTATACTCTTAGAATTGCATGTGTAGGTTGATTGCTTGACTTGTCATAATTGCTAAAATCTGCCAATAACTAAAATAGGGAAAATAAATATTTTATTTGGTCAAGTAGTCTAATCACCTCAACCCCTCTCGACATACTTTTGATCCTACATCTGGCAAGTTCATCAACCAAGATCTCACAGTGGGCTTGAGTACCAATGGAAACAGTTGGATAGAATTTTCTCATCCCTTCCCTCGGCAGCCTACACTGTGATTGTCTAAATGCCCAGGAACTCTGCAGGGTTTAGCTTGTCGTCATACTTTGCTGGCACTTCAGGCTTGAACATGCGGAGGGACGGACAACGGACTTGCCGAAGCTCACGTGTGAAAGCAGGGCACCGAACCTCATAAGGCAAGTACCCACCAACAACGGGCACTGGCCCATCGACGAATAGATCGTTGCGCTTGTCTGATTGATGGTATGGCTCCCAGCGTCATTGGATGGTGGTTCAAGCATCCTCTGCTCGCCTATCCAGCAACACCCATCACCGATATTGCCACGTTTGCGGATATGAGGAGGCCATCGACATGTCGTCGGGCTTGACATTCTGTTGGCTTCGTTGCGACTGCTAGCGCTGCTACTGGGGTTGCTGCCACGGAGGTGATTGCACTGTGGGTGCACCGCCTGCCACACAGCCATCAGTCTAAGCTACTTGTATGGTTGGCGGGTGCCGTAAGGGTTCACCAACTAGGACCTATTTGCGTCTACAAACTCAATCAAACTACGGACGGTGGCTCTCCACTCATACATCTTCTCTGCTGTCGGAGGGAAGTCCGATAGCATCTGGGCCCGTGACATTGCCTCTCTTGCCGTCGAAGGCATATTGGAGCGTGAATAATGCGACGTTGCTTGACTCCTCATAGAGCCAGCAGGAGCGCTGCTGCGATCTTGTCACTGAACCACAAGTGTGATGGCAAGTTGGCATGGAGGGAGTGGCGCCTGACGATCTTGAACCTAATCAACAGGCGTTTTACCATGAGGGCGCTATTGCGGAGGCACAATAATGCCGCTCGACGTCACATCACGCCCATCTCTCGATGGATGTGGTGCCTGCCTCAGGGTCATCTCCCTCGCCGCCATCGCTAGAGCTGCCGTGGCAGGAGGGTCGTGGCTTGCGCCCGACCGGACGGGGTTGCTCCGACGGCTGCGCTCGCTAGTGTGCTGAGGACGCGGGAGTTGTGTGCCTACACTGCCTGCTCCATTGTTGCTGTTTTTGCTGGAGGCTCGTGGAAAAGGCCCTCCCCAGCACTTCTACCTTCCGCTCCTGCTGCACGGGCGGAACGACTGTGTTGCCTACGCTGGTCGTGCCCCCTGCAGTGTTCATACCATCTGCAACGGCGGCGGCACTTGCGGTGCCCGCAAGCGCGCGTGATGGAAGGTTGGATGTGGAGGGTTTTGTGGACATGGAGCCCTTCTTCTTAGGCGCCATGGGTGGTAATGATGATGAGATCAACGCGTTGTCTGCTAATTCCAGTTTCATGCTAGTGGTGCCCCCCTACCTGGCGTGACAAAGATGTCGGTGTTGAACGACGATCTATGGGGTGGCTCGACCCCTTTGTGGTTTGGTGAGGGGGGTGCACTAAATGCAAAGAGCAAGAACAACAAAAGGTGCTGTGATTTATACCTAGGTCCGGGCCACTGAGAAGCGTAAAACCCTACTCCTACTTCGGTGTTTTGGATGAATGTGAGCATAAGTACACGGAGCGCTCTCCCCCGGCAAGAAGCAACGAGAGGGATGCTACACAGGTACGTATGCTTGGGGTGGAATGGTTTCAAATCCGTGTAAAGGTTGCCCTGGCCCTCCTATTATAGTTCAAGGGGTTACCAGAGTGGAAAAAGGGTCATTACATAATGATTAGATAGCAACAAGGTTGTCATACCTAACTCTGCTAGCTAGGACAAAAGGCATTAAATGCACTGCTAGGTGTTGTGAGGGGGAGGTATCCTGGCAGGGCTACTGGACCGCTTGCCCAACCACTACTAAAAAAGACACATCCGTGACATTTCCGCCCGAACAAATTTTTTTTTGTCATGCTTATGACACTTCTATGACGATAATTGTGACAAAAGCACGTATCATCAAAGATGTGGTGGGCTCCTACTTCTATGACAAAAAATCATGACATAAAATGGGGTTTTCGTCCTAGGCGGGCCGGGGTCGGACCTGCATGACATTCTTTGGGCCGTCCATGATGGAAAAAATAATCGTAGAAGCGAGGGCGAGGAAAATTTCGGGGAGTTCCCGGTTACGGTGGGTGGTCGGGGCCGAGCGATGCACGGAGGTTTGCACGTTTCTCTTGTACATGTACGCGCATGTGTGCGAGGCATTGGGCTCTAAATGAACCCGAGTGAGGCATTGGGCTCTGACTACCCGAGTGATTGCACTAGCTACGTTACTGAATCCCGATCGATCCCTTAGCTGTTAACTGAACCCGAGTGAATCCTTCGCTACTGCTGCTAAGTGAAGTCGATCGAAGCCACCTCTTGATGAACAGTCCCCGATGGGGGTTGGATGAACAGTTCCCGGTGGGGGTTGGATAAACAGGATCCCGTGGTAGTAGAGGCCATTGCCGCTGGATGAACAGGGCCTCGATCGAGGAGGTGGGGTGGATGAACAGTAGCCGGTGGAGGGACCCCATGGAGGGCTGGTTGAACAAGACCCTGTGGAGAGATGGTTCAACAGGAGTCGGTGGAGGCTGGATGAACAGGAGTTGGTGGAGGCTGGATGAATAGTAGCTGGTGGAGGCTAGATAAACAGTACCCCATGGATGGACAATAGCTAGTGGAGGGAGGAGGAAGTCGACAGTAGATGAACAGTCATAGGTGGAGGCTGGAGGAAGTTGATGATGGATGAACAGTAGCCCGTGGAGTCCCGTTTTGCGGCATACCACACCCCTCCTGATGAACAGGACCCCATTTCAGTCGTAGGCGCTGCAACACAAGTCCGTTTCCTCCATTTTGCGGTACGCCGCAACCCACCAGATCAATAGCACCCCGTTTTGACCATAGGTGCTCGAACACAAGTTTGTTTCCTCCATTCTGCGGTATGCCAGATCCTTCCCGTTGAATAGGACCCCATTTCGACCGTACGCGCTCGAATAGAAGGCCATTTTCCTCCGTTTTGCGGTACGCCAGACCCCATTCCGGCTGTTTCGTCCAAGCCGGTTTGGCTCCCAATGAACAGGACGATGATGCTGTATGCGTTAGAGACCCTGCCCGTATGTATGTACGTAGCCGTATTTACTATCTTGCAGCATGGCTGTACGTACGTGTACATGATATACACGGGACTGCGTGACATGCTATGTCGGTGCCTCTACTTCAACACATGTCGCTCCTTAATCGGCCACGGTACATCGCTGCAAAGAGACTGATCGACTGCTATGTAAGTACACATTTGCGGCCAGACAGATAACGCAACCTTCGCTTCAACCTGGTGGGTCCCAGCTGTTAGGGGGTAAGAAGGCAGTTCCTTCCGTGCGAAGATAAAGCTGGGTGGAGGAATCATCATTTTGCGCGTAATAAGGAGGCACTTCCTTGCATGCGGCCATGGACCTAGTTGTCAGCTTCTCCACTTACAGTCCACTTTTGATGGCTATTGTTTGTTCACCGTGTTGACGATGTTGTACCGCCCAAGAGCTCCAAGGTGGTGGACGACGGCGCAACTTGGAAGGGAATGTCTCGGAGCCTGGGAATACGCAACAGTGGATGCCCACGTGGAGGGGAGTACGAGGGTTGACTGGTTCGGCTGCGGTTTGAAGCTACCATCGCCAGAGAATAACAAGGGGTATGGGTGAGTAGAGGGAAGGCCAGGCCAGGCCAACGGTGGGAGTAGGGTGGTGCGGTGAGGCCTGCATGGCAGCACAGCTGGCCATGGGAGGCAAGAGCAGGCGGCACATCCGATGCTGGTTTGGGTGGCTGGAGCAAGAAGACCAGAGGTTGAAGAAGCACGACGACCGTTGGATGGACATCGTACGGTCACCGCATCTATAATCATTCATATTGACTAAGTTGACAAAGCCCTGTGTTCGCGCAAACTATGTAGACCCACAAGTCAGCCTCCAAATATGGTGGGACCGACCTAGCAGCGGGGGTCTTCATTATTTTTGTGCGTAATAGCTAGTGGATCCGAGCTGTCAGCGGGGGGGGGGGGGGGGTTTTTTCGCGAAATACAGAGGCCCTTCCGGTCGGTCCCAGCTGCCAGGAGGGGGAATCATTACTTTGCGCATAATAAGGAGGCACTTCCTACTCGCAAAAAAGGAGGCACTTCCTTGCATGAGGCCGTGGACCTAGCTGTCAGCCTCTCCACGTACAATCCTCTTTTGATGGACGTCATTCGTTGACCATGCCGTGCCGAGAGCACCAAGGCGGTGGACGATGGCGATGCCAAGTAAGGGAACGACCCAGCGTTGAGGAAGACTCGGCAATTGTTTCCCACGCAGAGTGGGTACGAGGGTTTAGTTGTTCGGCCACAGTGTGAGGCTCCCATCACAGAAGAATAATAGGAGGTTTGGGTGAGTAGAGGGATAGCCAGGCCAGGGATGCGAGTATGGTTGTGTCATGAGGCCTGCCCGGCAGCACAGCCGGCCATGGGAGGCGGTAGCAGTCGGTTCCGCCGGTGCTTGTTTGGGCGGATGGAGCAGGAAGATCAGAGACTGAGGAAGCATGATTTCCGTTAGATTGACATCTAATGGTTTGACTCTGGTATAGTCGAATAAGTTTCTTTTTTTGAGAAACCTTGTGTACGCATGAACTTATTAGGCCCACATGTCAGCCTCCAAATATGTGGCAGACAACATAGAGTCCATTTGCTATTTTTTAATAATTTCCAGCCCATTTGCTTATTATAACCCATATTCTTTCTAGGACCATGGTTAAAAAGTTCAACCTAATTTTGCATATTTCGGTGGAGTCCCAACTGTTTTAATCCAGAAATGATAAAAATTTATTTTTGAAGAAATTATTGATTTTCCATGTAAAATATTTTTTATTTTTGTAAGCTAATAAGATGTGGGACAATTGAGTTGGTTTTAGGGGAAACTGGTGGTAAAAAAATCAACGCTGAGAGGGGAAAAGGATGTAAAGATGAAAAGGGAACTTTATGTATTTTCAATATAATAATACGTGTATATGAACTAGTAAAACTATAGGTAGAGATTAGAAAATGGAAGTTGGACATGGCGTTTCAAGAGGAATATATAACTGGGCTATGTGTTTGATTCAGTAAAAAAAATAGCCTGCGGATGTTCTAAGAGAAACTATAACTAAGGCTGGTGGGCCAGAGGCCAGTTGATACCTGCTGGATCTTTGTGCCCCATTGTCCTCATGGGCTGGGCCTGTTAAAAACAAGACCAAGACTAGGCAGTCTACAGCCCAGTTGATACTTGCTCGACCTGAAAAACAATCTACCTACTGGATCCCAGTTATCAGTCCTACTGGGTTTCCTTGTCTCAGACATCATCATTATTTTTCCATCGTGATAATAATTGCATGCACTTGCTTGCGTACGGCCATGGACCTGCTGGTTCCGTATAGTTAGGCTTTGTACGAACAGCCGTCTTGTGGTTCCACGGACGAATTTCATGCAAATTAGATGGTTTTCAGTGGAAGCGAACTAAATTCATTGCATTTTAAATATTTCTTTTCATTATGGAATGTTTTACATATTTCAACTATTAATAACCGACTAGGTCTTTTTTTAATCCATGGGAGGCGACACTTAACTGTTCTGGAAGGCCCAAATCCATCGCTCCTCTCTTTTAACAATTTGCAGCTGGGCTTGGCATGCCACAGCCTAGTTCCAACGTGCTGCGTGCAACTATCATCCTGTGAAACCGGATGGATCACCTACACACATCGAAGAGGTAAAAAGATTGGAGAACTGGGAATTCGAGTGGCAGGTGCTTATGCTACCCATCAAATAAAAATTAGGTGCCTAAAAATTCATTTCGAAACAAATGATTCAGCTTTATATCCACGTCGACCCTTGACATGATGGTTGGAAGCAAATGCCAAGTTCATACCGAAAGATCCTTAACAACAATACCAACTTGTAGACGACTAGGTAGTACAAGTACCAATACCAAACTAACTCCGACTGGCTCTAGTGTTTGTCTAGTAGAAAATCTTGCAGAGGACTAGCTCTCGCTCCTTGTCTTGCTCCAGGTCCCTGAGGTGTTACTGGTGCATCACCCAGTTGGTCCTCTATTGGTCGAAGTTCTTGTTGGTGTGCAGCACTAGAACCTTTTTGTGCCCGTCGATCGGCCGTTGACCATCACCGGCAAGGTATTGCCAGTCCTCTGCCACATCGCGTGCATGCCGCACTCCGAGTGTATCTTGTGACGCGTCCGCGTGCCCCTTTTGAACGCCTTGGAGTTGTGCTGGAAGAAATGCTTGCTTAGGCCACTCAGCATGATACCTACAGTATTGGCGAATACAAGTTTTAGTGTATGTAGTTGGCATTTTCATAACATCTTTGGCATGTTGTAGTCACTTGTTTCACTTTTTATTAACTGTCAAATTGTAATTGCTTCACTAGATCTGCGTCTAAAAAGAAAAATAGAGCTATAAACAAAGGAATATGTTTGTGCAAGTAGACGGCCGATCAGTGTCTCACCTGGAAGTTTCTAGGGATGGGTGTAGCATACGCCGTGCTCGCTGTTGATGGTTGGTATGAACAAATCAATGAGAGGGTGAGATCTCACGCTGTCAGCACTCACTTTGGCCTCAAGGTGCTCGATCAGCTCCTGATCCGTGGGATTGAACTTGACACCAGCCGGCAGCACCGACCAATCCTTCTTGGACTTGCATCGGTTAATTCGAGTTAAATGGTACTCAATGTATGATCAATCAACTGTTTTAAGTAAATGATGAAAGATTTCGAAAGATAAGTGGTACTCCAAATTTGAAGTCCACAATACCTGAACAAACTAGGGTCCCGGGTTCATTACTACATGTAGACTCTAAAGACTTGAAAAACCCCGTAAAGATCGAAATCATAATACAGGGCGACATGACGAATACTCACAGGAGCGGCCTCGCTGGTTCCTTCCTTCATCGGGCTAGCTTGAAGAGCATCCTTGTTGAGATCAATTATTTCAGCATCTTCCTTTTGACTACTTGTTGTCGGCATTCTGGGAACGGGGGTCCTCAGACTTGCTTGCCTGCGGCACAAGGCGTGGCTCTGCAAGCAGGCCCGTACAACCCAGCTTCACCAACAAGGATTCAAGACCCTCGCGAGGGGCCAAGCCTCGTGAGCCGGACGACACAAGACCTCCTCGGGAGCGGCCTCACCGGGCTGGCTCGCGAGGGGCAGAGAGATCGAGGCCAGGCAAACCTCGCGAGGTTCGAATGACATGAGCCATGACAATTGAGACCAGGCGGGCGCCCGTGTGGACAATGTCCTTGTTTCCTCTTTGCTGCTTAGGAGGCAAGCGCAGACGCAGAGTACCTAGGAGTCACGCAAAGGTTTCCATATCGGTGCAATGAGACCAAGAACAGTAGGACGGCAAGATGGAGGTCACCATGGATCCCAAGAAGGCGTCACCACTAGAGCCTTTGGCAGGCGAAGACTACTTTTGTCAGGATAAGTTGTACTAGCTGTCCCCTTTCAAATTGGCCGTTGTTGCCTCCCTTCCCACTCAATATTTGGGGAGAGGACCAGGGCCTCTATAAATAGGACTAGCCACCACATTAGAGAGAGAGAGCCATCCGGACAACCACAAGTTCACCAAGCACAACAACACCTCTCCTCAGGAGGCTGTTCATCCTCAGCCCAAGAGGCAATCCACCACCACCACACTGGAGTAGGGTATTACACCACAACGGTGGACCGAACCAGTATAAATCTTGTGTCCCTTCTATTGCCAGTTCATCATGCTTGCCTTTGAGATCATGGCAAGGTTGAGGGCCTGAGTTGGTAGGGGGAGATCTTCGCGCTAACCCCAGTGTTCGAACCTCAAGGGTTTTGCCGAAACCCGAAATCTGACATTTGGCGCGCCAGCTAGGGGTGCGCCCAAGCTATCCTTCCATCGCTTCGTGTTCCACCGCTTTGTCGCAACCATGTCAGACGCTCGTCGCGCCCGAGCTAAGTGCCTGGCTGCCCTCACCGCCTGCGTCGCCCAGATGGCTCTTGTCGGCGGGCCTCCCCATCGTTCTCCGTCACCTGCCGCCAACGCCGCCACCGGCCTGGCGGGGAACGAGCAGCAAGCATCCTCGTTGCACCCCTTGGTGCAGCGGGACGGCCGCACCGCCACTCCATCGCTGACCCCCGCCAGTTCCTCGTCTCTTGCTCGTCACGCTCCCACGGACGCGCGGGCCGCGCTACTCATGGTGCATGAGCTCCTGCGTTACCGCCCAGTCGACGACCTCTACGAGGACTGCCTTGACCACATCGCCGAGCTCGTCAGCACTACAGGGGGCTCCCTTGCACCGTCCCTCTCGCTGCCTCGTCCACCGCCAGCTACGGGCGACGTAGCTCATGCAGCACCTCCACCACCCCTGCACCAAGATGGCTCCCTAGCGCTGAGGTGCGCGGCTCCGCAGCTCGGCCCGCCGTGACAAGCGCCCGCATGTGAAGAAAGAAGCCGTCAAGAAGTTCCTCGACCGCAAGAGAACGCTCCACCACTCCCTACACTGCCGCGCTAGGATCGCTTGACGCGGTAGGGCCATGCGCCACTTGTCGTGGTGGCGCGCGGGCGCCAAGACCAGGCTCCACCTCCACGGCGGGCCCCGGTGACTACGGCCGGCTACTGCGCCTTCTCCCCCGAGCTGCGTAGCGTTGCTTGGTCAGGGAAGTTCAAGCCAGATCTGCCTCCGTGCTACGACAGCACCCCTGACCCCACTGAGTTCCTGCAGCTCTACGAGCTGAGCATTGAGGCGGCCAACGTCGACGAGAAAGTCATGGCAAACTAGTTCCCTATGGCTATCAAGGATGGCCCATGCTCATGGCTCCTGAACCTACCTCCAGGCTCCATCTCTTCCTGGAACGAGATGCGCCACCGCTTCGTCGCCAACTTCCAGGGCACTCGCGACCGCCCCCCGGCAGCGGGTGACCTTCGCCTCTTCAAGCAACAACCGGGAGAGACCCTCCAGAAGTACATCCAGCGCTTCAAAAACTTTCGTCTCAAGATCCCCAAGGTGATGAACGAGGCCATCATCTCTGCGTTCTCTGATGGTGTCCGCGACATCAAGATGAAGGAGGAGCTCGCCAACCATGAGGAGCTTGCACATCCCTGGAGCTGTTCAACCTGGCGACCAAGTGCGTAAGGCTGAGGAAGGGCACCTTTCCTTCCTCGACCTCCCAGCTGTCGACCCGGAGGAGAAGAAACCCAAGGACAAGGATGTGCAGCGCAAGGGGGTCGCCGTGCTCGCGGAGGAGCCGGACACGAAGCGCGGCAGGAACCAGCCTGAGTCATTCAAGGGCAGCCGACCGTTCTGCGCTTTCCACAACATGCATAACCACAACACCTACGATTGTCAAGAGATCAGGGCCATTCGCGACGGACGCTTCGGTGGACGCCCCGAGCGCAACTACCGAGGCTACGGCCGAGGAGGAGGACGCTGGGACGACCGGGGCCCATGCCAGGAGTGGCGCGACCAGCCCCGTGAGGACCACTGGTAGGATCAGCCTCGCGAAGGTGCTTGGAGGGATCAGCCTCGCGAGGACCATCCTCAGGGCAATGCTGGGCTTCCTCCACTGCCGCCACCACCAAGAAGGAACGAAGACCACCATCCAGGAGCCCCGTGCTATCGCCTGCATCTTGGGCAGAGCTCAAGCCCCAGCCTCACAGCGTATCTTCAAGCAGTTTGCTCGTGAGGTGAACGCGGTCCTCCCCAAGATCGAGGTCACTCGTCCGCTCAGGTGGTCCAAGTGTGCCATCACTTTCATTTCGGCAGATCAGCTCAAGTGCGCGGCTACCGCTGGCACTCTCCCAATGCTTTGTTCACCCGTCATCGGCAACGTGCAAGTCACCCTGTCCATCGAGACATTCGACAACCTACAAGTGCCCTACGATTAGCTTCATCCCACTAAGCCTTCTCAGGAGTGACCGACGGCTCCACCACGTCGATAGGTCAGGTCCACCTCCCAGTCACCTTTGGAGAACGCAACAACTACCACACTGAGCTCATCAAGTTCGACGTCGCCCATATTCGTCTGCCGTACAATGCCATCCTCGGGTACCCAACCCTGGCCAAGTTCATGGCAGTGACGCACCATGGCTACAGCATCCTCAAGATGCCAGGGAGCGGCGGGATCATCACAGTCCCCTGCGAAGAAAGAGATGTTGTGTGCTCCCTCGAGTGCGCCTTCCAAGCAGCGTCAATCGAAGACCCCAACAACAATGCAGCTCGGTACCCTCCTAAGGTCGTCCCCAAGAAGAAGAAGCAGCTACTCCGTGCCGGACCTTGGTAGGGCAGCGCCGCAAGTGGAACCGCGTCAGGATCAGTGCGCGTGCCTGGGGCGCCTCCTTCTATTGAATAGGAAGGCGCGCCTGGCACCCTCCTCGGGCAAGGCTCAGGGGCTCTCTTCTAGAGGGCCTCAGACCTTTCTAACGTCGTGAGGGAGGCGCTCGGGCACCACATGGACGCATGCTTCACGGTACATCTCCCACAGGAGGACACTGTGCAAGGAGCGCTTGGCGCTCAGGAGTTCATCACCAAGGTATCTCAGGATCTTTAGGAAGCAAGAGCAATACGCGGCGACCGCCGCCCACCTGGCGTCGCTCCACACCTAAGCAGGGTGGTGAGCTGCACGTCTGCATCGACATCCCAGGGCTCAACTGAGCCGCATCCCAGGAGCACTTCTGGCCTTCGCGTGATGGGCGTTGCGAAGGCCCACCTCACAGCTACGTTCACATGCCGTTCGGCCTGCCGAGCGTGGTTGCTACCTTCCAGCACAACCTGCGGAGCGTCATGGTGGGTCAGGAGGCCATGCACCATGCAGTACTGGCGGAGATGGCGACGGTCCTCAAGGATCCGCCTGGACCCCCAGAGCCACCCGAGGCTCAGGGCCCCGGTGGCTCGTGAGGAGCAACCCCTTCGCCGCGTACCTTCAACTGCCTCAACACCCCTTCATCAACAGAACCAGGTAACACTTTCCAAGTTTATTTAGCTGGGAGCGCCCCCAGGGCTGCATCATTCCCAGGCCGCGTGTGTCCATCCCTGTGGCATGTATCCCTTCTTTTTTATGTCTTTAGCTTACCTCGCTGGGGGCGCCCCTCGGGCTGCATCATCCCCAAGCCGCTCGGGCCTGACCCAGTGGCACGTATCGTTCATGCATTTACCTGAGCTAGTTTCCCTTCCATGCTTAACCTATCTATGACTATCACTTGCTTGATTGTCGCCCACCACGGGAGCCGCGCGCCAGTCGTCTTTCTTCAGGACCCTTCGCGTGAGAGAGTTAGGCACGATGTCTGTGCTCGAGCCCGTCCCTGCAGCGTTGATAAATCCAACGGCTGAGCTCTGTCTGGCGGGCCATCCCTGTTAAAGTCACCTCCTGGGGCCGTTGGTGCTTGGCTTTCTCACGCGATAACCTTAGGAGATTCGTTCGGCGCAGGTTGTCTAACCGCCTCGCAGGACCACCACAGCCATCAAGAATCGAGACCAGGCGCAACCCGCCTTGAGGTAGGGCCTCGTGAGTCCTGCGCTGGCTCACAAGTGCCCAGATACACCTCCTCCAGCCCTGCCATGCAAGCCACATGTCACAGCGGGGCTGTACACGCCCAGGCGGCTCTCCGCAGTAGGGAGTCCCCTCCCACAAGCCGGCAACAGATGGGCGATCACCGCGACGACTAGTTCCCCTCCTCGCGCTAACCTGCAAGAACTCCCTGCGGACTACAGCAGGCGGTACTGTGGACTCTCTCTCTTCTCCCATGCGATTCTCTTGCGCGTTAAAAGGGGGGCTCCTGAGCATCGCGACTCAAGAGCTCTTACTGGCTCTCCAGCCCTCACCCCCTGCCCTTGACCACGGCATCATGACCTGGCATACCAGTAGCGGCTGAGCTCGCTCGAGGGCCGGGACCTGAGGACGTAGAGCACCTGGAAGAACATGGAGAAGAGGGGAGGCCCGCACGGGCCTAACCAAGCTACCCAGCAGCGGCCGACGCCCAAGTCTGGCGCAACATGAGCAACCGGCTCCGGAATGCCAAGATAAGTCTTGTACCGGGACCAACCCAGCGCTATGGCATAAGATCTTCGCCTTTTCACTGCCCTGCTGCGGCAACGTCGCCTCCCTTTCCCATCCTCAGGCAGTTGATGCATGCTAAAGGGGACCTCTTGAGCATCGCGCCTTAGGATCTCTTACTCGACCTCGTGCCACTCATCTCCTGGCCTTGACCACGGCATCGCAACCTGGCACACCAGCGATGACTGAAGCCTGCCTAGGGACCAGGACCTGTCGGCGTAGAGCACCAAGCTATCGCGGGGTTGGAAAGGGGAGACCTAGCCTCAGGAGGACGCATGTTCACAAATTTTCATAATAAAGACGATATGTAACACCCCGGATGTAACTTGCCATATTTGTAACTCCGACTCTTGCCATTTTCGGCTTTAAGTTATGAGATTTCCCTTTGTGGTTGGGTTTTGTCTTCATTTTGCATTTTGTTCATGTCATGCATTTCATATCATGTCATCATGTGCATCGCATTTCCATTCGTGTTGGTCTCATGCATCCGAGCATTTTCCCCATTGTCCATTTCGCAATCCGACGCTCCCACATGCACCGGTGCACCCCTTTTGTCTCTTTTCGTGAGCGAGTGTTGAACGTTCTCAGAATGGACCGATATTTCCCAAGTGGCCTTGGTACACCAGTCCGTTTGATGCTCCAACGGTTAACCAGGTAACCGCAAAGGCCTCCCGTGTGTTGCAGCTCAACACCCCTCCAAAACGGCCCAATAACCCATCCAAACCTCTTCCATGTCCTCCGTCGTCGGATCACGATCATGTGGGCGAAAACTACACCTCTTTTGGACACTCCTACCTCCTCCTACCTATAAAAAGGTCTCCACCTTCGAAATTTCAGGAAAAACCCTAGATCCACCCTTTCGACAGCGCAGGACGCGTCCGCCACCGTGCCCCGTCCACTCAGACGCCGCCACATGGCAAGCGCCACCGCCCACCGCCGCCGGCCCGCCGGAGCCCGGGTCGGGCCCCCGAGCCCGAGCGCCGCCGCGCCGGGTCAACACGCCCCGCCGCCGCAAGCTCCGCCCGACGCCACCGCTCCGCCGCCCTTCGCCGAAACGCGCCGCCACCCGCTCCCGCGCACCGCCAAGATCCGCCCGCTGTCGCCGCCTGCCGCCGATCGGTCCGGCCCAGCCCCGCTCGGATCTGGTCGGGATTTCGCCAGATCCGCTTATTCCCCAATCTCACCGGCCACTGCGACCTCCTTCTCCGGCGAACCCCGACGAACCTCGAAGAGGGTGCCACCGAAACCCAAGATCTAGGCGAGGTGAAATTCCATGAAGTCTTTCCCCTGTGATATTTTGAGGCCATGTTCATCATGTCGTATCTCGGTGTCCGTAGCTCCGTTTCATGTATATGAGATATCAACATGTTCATTGTGAGATGCTATTCATTTCCTTCCATTGTGGCATGCTTGTTTGCGTTAATCTTGATGCCCTAATAATTGATGCAAGAGTGCTAAGAATGTTAGGTGCTGCTACTTATCAGATCATGAGGTTTTGTTATTTTTTTGCATTTGATGTGTGCATCATATGGGCATGAGCTCTACATGTGTTTTGAACTGTGTCATGCCATCTATACGGAGGTGCTTGCCTTGTATTTTTTTGATCAATGTGGTGACTAGCACAAGCATGCAAAGTAGCCTTCGTGATATTGCTGTTTTCAGTGACCTTGGTTTTTGCTAAGTCCTTTTCCTGCTGTTATTTTGATGACATGTATGCTTGATGCTACAGTGATATCCATGCTTGTTTTGAGATTCCTCAGTAAGGATGTTTTGAACATATGGTTATGCTCTATCCATCCATGCCCCTGTTTGCAATTACGGAGTGCCCTAGCATGTCTTATTCTTGCTCTTGCCATGGTTAGCTTCATGAACATGTCGTCTTGCTGCTATTATGCTTGTTTTGTCATGCAAGGCTTTGTGATGAGTGGCATGAGCTCGCAGAGTCGCCTTCATAATTCTGTTCATGCCATGCTCAGTTTTTCTACTGTCTGAAACTGTTAATAAAACTTGCTATGTTTACATGGGTGCCATCATATCTTATGCGCCTTTTTGGCTCATGTTTAGTAAGGGACTTTTGATCTATGCTTTTTGTAGAATCATGCCATGCCTTGGTTATGTTCCCGTTGCATGTTGTTTGCTTGCTCTAAACATGGCTTCCTGATGTTATTTCTGGTATGTTAGTATTTTCACTAAGTCTGTGAAGCTGATATCTTTTGCACTTTTGCCATGCTTGTTTCAACCTGCTATGGTGCCATTTAGCCATAGCTCAGTGTTCATGTTGTGTCAAGCATCTTGTGTACATCACTTCCATATACTTTGTTGTTTTGTTGGGGTACAGTAGCTTAGTTTCTTGTTGCATTCTAGATGTCATCGTGCTATTAATCGCAGAATAGCATCATCCTTGTTTTGCTTGCCATTTGCAAACCGTGCCTCCATTTCCGGTGATCTTTATATCGATTTCGACCGAAATCATCTTGCCTTTCCAGTGGCATACTTGGTTTTCCAAGTTGATGCCTTGATCATTCTTTCCCTTCTGTAGAACGCATATGCATTGCATATCATGTCATGCATATCATGCCATGTTTTGCATCATGTTGCTTGTGCATTGCCCCGTGATTGATTGTTGGTCCTTTGCTTGTGTTTCTACTTTGGGTTGATCCAGGATATGAGTACGTGATCGAGGAACCTGTTGAGTACGCTAACGAGGATCAAGCTTTCGACAACTCTAAGAACTTTGTGGGCAAGATGACCATACCCTCGAAATCAGTTCTATCTTTGCTTGCTAGTTGCTCCCTCTATTGTTATGCCGCGCTACCTACCATTTGCTATATTATGCCTCCCATGTTGCCATGTCAAGCCTCTAACCCACCTTTCCTAGCAAACCGTTGTTTGTCTATGTTATCGCTTTTGCTCAGCCCTCTTATAGCGTTGCTAGTTGCAAGTGAAGATGAAGCTTGTTCCATGTTGGAACATGGATTTTGTTGGGATATCATTATTATCTCTTATTTACTTTAATGCATCTATATACTTGGTAAAGGGAGGATGGCTCGGCCTTTTGCCTGGTGTTTTGTTCCAGTCTTGTCGCCTTAGTTTCCGTCATACCGGTGTTATCTTCCTTGATTTTGTGTTCCTTACGTGGTTGGGTGTTATGGGAACCCCTTCACAGTTCGCTTTGAATAAAACTCCTGCAGCAAGGACCAACCTTGGTTTTACCATTTGCCTAACTACCACCATATACCTTTCCCTTGGGTTCTGCAAACTCAAGGGTCATCTTACTTTTAACCCCCCCCCCCCCCCCCCCCCGCCAGTGCTCCTCTGAGTGTTCGTTCGAACCAAGTAGACAGTGGGGCCACATTGGGGCAACTTGAGGGTTCGTTTTACTCGTAGGATGTCTCATCCGGTGTGCCCTGAGAACGAGATACGTGCGACTGCTATCGGGATTTGTCGGCACATCGGGCGGATTTGTTGGTCTTGTTTTCTCATTGTCGAGATATCTCGTAACCGGGATTCCGAGACTGATCGGGTCTTCCCAAGAGAAGGAATATCCTTTCTTGACTATGAGAGCTTGTGATGGGCTAAGTTGGGACACCCCTGCAGGGTATAAACTATCGAGAGTCGTGCCCGTGGTTATGTGGCAGATGGGAATTTGTTAATATCCGATTGTAGAGAACTTGACACATAACTTAATTAAAATGAATCAACCACATGTGTAGCCGTGATGATCTCTTTTCGGCAGAGTCCGGGAAGAGAACATGGTCTCGTGTTATGCTTGAATGTAAGTAGCTTTACGATCACTTCTTGATCACTTCTAGCTTCTCGACCGTTGCGTTGCTTCTCTTCTCGCTCTCTGTTGCATATGTTAGCCACCTTATATGCTAGTGCTTGCTGCAGCTCCACCTCACTACCTTTTCCTACCCGTAATCTTAAATAGTCTTGATCGCGAGGGTGTGAGATTGCTGAGTCCCCGTGACTTACAGATACTTCCAAACAGATGCAGGTGCCGATGATGCCAGTGCAGGGGACGCTACTGAACTCAAGTGGGAGTTCGACGAGGAGTCAGGTCATTACTATGTTTCTTTTCTGGATGATCAGTAGAGGAGCCTAGTTGGGATGATCGGGGATCTAGAATTTGGGGTTTTCTTCTTTTATTTTGGTTCCGTAGTCGGACCTTTGATTGTATTTTGGATGATGTATGGATTATTTATGTATTGAGTGAAGTGGCGATTGTGAGCCAACTCTTTATCCCTTTCTTATTCAGTACATGGGATGTGTAAAGGTTACCCCTCTTGCGACATGCCTACCATGCGGCTATGCCTCTAAGTCATGCCCCGACACGTGGGAGATATAGACGCATTGTGGGTGTTACAACTTGGTAATCAGAGCCTTCCCCGACTTAGGAGCCCCCTGCTTGATTGAATCACAGACGTTGTTGAGTCTAGAACAAAATGTTTTGAGTCTTAGGATTATATATATCGGAGAGTAGGATTCTTTTTACTCCTCGGTCCCTTCGTCGCTCTGGTGAGGCCTCCTGACGTAGAAGTTTTGACTCTTCTCTCCTCAAATTTCATGAATTTTTTAGGATCATGCGGGTATCTTGGAATCGTTCTAATGGTTTTGTGACGAGAACATTGTTCTTGGTGCCTCCTGACATTTAGGGGTTGTGGCAGTGTCCCCGGGAGTTGTGCTCCGAGGTGTTGTCGTGACATATCGTTGCAGTTCTGGAATACCTGAGTTCACCGACATCGAAAATCCCTTTTATGCAGTTGTTGGTGAGATAACCTCGACGCCACCCAGTACTGGGGCGGGAGTTCGAGAGTATTCCCATAACTCGTATAACGGATGCTTTTCGAAGGTTGAGGTACATTATTTCCGAAGGTTTCTTGGTTATGTGTTGAAGGATGGATATAGCTGGATGTAGGAATTGTTATTTTGGGTGAGATATTATGCTTCCCCTGTATCTCCAACACCTGATTGCATAACCAGAAAGTTTCGGGAGTTTTATAGGTGGAAATTCATGTAGCTCAGGTATTTCTTCCCGCTGATATCTGGGTTTTGATTGGGTAATCCTTACCACTTATTTGTTCATATCCGTATCTTGTTGCTTATTCAAATACCTTTATCTAAGTAGCTTCTCAACTTCATGGATGTGTGATGATTTACTTTGGAATTCATTCATTCATCCTTGTTCGAATGTTAATACTTTATGTTGCAATTTCGATCCATTGATTCAGCTTGAATATCTGTCTTTCAAGATGCTAAAGGATGTCAACCTCTTCAGGATGGCTCCTCCAACGCGTCAGAATCCGCCACCACCTCCACCTCCGGAGGCATGGCAAGCTGTCATGGCAGCCACCAACGCCAACACTCAGATGCTTTTTCAACTCTTGCAAGAGCGCAACCAAGGACAAGGCAACCAAGGAAATCAAGGCCAAGGCAACAATCAGCCTTAGTTTGCTACCCTCAACCAGTTCCTCGCAAACCAGCCGAAGTCCTTCAGCAACTATGTTGAGGCCACACACACCGACGATTGGCTCATGGATATCTGCAAACGTTTTGAATGTAGCAATGTCAGGCATGAGGACTTTGTCAAGTTTGCTTCGTTTCAACTCAAGGACCAAGCCGCTGAGTGCTATCAACAATACAGAGATTCCATAGGAGGCCATGTGATTACCTGGAATGATTTCCACCGAGACTTCAAAGCTCATCACATTCCACCAAGTGTTGCTGAGAGCAAGCGTGAGGAGTTCCACAATCTCAAGCAAGGCAGCATGTCCCTGTATCAATACAATATCCAGTTTCAGAAACTTGCTCGCTTTGCTAAACAAGACGTCCCTGATGAAAAAGTATGATTTATAAATTCAGAGGTGGCCTCAGAGAAGATCTACATTTAGCTCTCGTGCTTCTTAAGCCGACCGAGTTCGATCAATTCTACAACATGGCACTAAAGCAAGAAGATGCTCAGCTCAAGTGTGAGGCATCTAAGAACAGAGTCAGGGATGCAGTTCAATATTCTTCTTCATCACAAGTGCCAGCTAAGAAACAGAAGTTCTGGTTGCCTCCTCCTCCTCCGTTTCGTTAGCCCTACCAGCAGAAGAGCAAAGGTGGCAATGGATCTTCCCCCCCCCCCAACCCAAGCTATCAGAAGAAAGCCCAGTCTCAAATTCCAAGGTCAAGTGCTCCTTATCACCACCCGCTCTCAGAGGTTACTTGAACAAGTGTCAGCAGAAAGGGCACTATGCAAACAAATGCTTCAACCAAAGGCTCCTTTCGCTTCCTCCTCCTCTGAGATCTGCCAGCAATGCAGTGGTCAAGCATAATCCCAAGCATGATAAGGTCAACATGATGCACGCAGCTCAGGCATAGGTTTCTTCATATGTGATCATGGGTGACCTTCCAGTTAACTCCATTCCTACTAAACTTCTTATTGATAATGGTGCATCGCATTCTTTCATGTCATTCCCATTTGCATCGGAAAACAATGTTGACACAGAGGTTTTGTCCAAAGTTATGCAAGTTATTTCTCTGGAAAGCTTATGACTTCTAGTTTGGTTGCTCCCAATGTCTCTGTCCAGTTGGGAGACTAAAAATTTATGTCCTCTACAATTGTTCTTGGTGACTCGGATATTGATCTTATTCTCGGGATGGACTGGCTTTCTAAGCACAAGGCTCAGCTTGATTGTGCTTTCAGGCAGATTCAATTGACACACTCTTCTGAGGATGTGATCATCTATGCCGCTCGGAATGAAACTATTCGGTTGTTTTCTTTCAATGAGAAGGGCGAGTTGAATGCCATCTCTCAGATTCCAGTCGTTTGTGAATATCAAGATGTCTTTCTAGAAGAGCTTCCGGGAATGCCTCCTAACCGGCCAGTTGAATTCGTCATCGATCTTGAGCCTGGCACGGAACCTATTTGCAAGCGTCCTTACAAGCTTGGACCAGAAGAGTTGAAGGAGTTGAAGAAACAACGCGATGAACAAGAGCATATGGGTCTGATCAGACCAAGTTCATCTCCATGGGGTTGTGGTGTTCTTTTTTTCAAGAAGAAGGATGGAACAGAACGACTCTGCGTCGACTACCGTCCATTCAACAAGAAAACAATGAAGAACAAGTATCCACTTCCCAACATCAATGAGCTTTTCGAGCAACTTAAAGGTGCTCAAGTTTTCTCCAAGCTTGACCTCTGTATGGATTATCATCAGATTCCCATTCGTGAAAAAGATATCCCCAAGATAACATTCAGAACAAGCTATGGTTCTTATGAATACAATGTCATGTCTTCCAGCCTTGTCAATGCTCCTCCAACGTTCTCTCGCATGATGAACTTCATCTTCAACCCTTACACAAATGATTTCGCCTTGGTGTATCTCGATGATATTTTGGTCTTTTCCAAGAATAAGGAGGATCATGCCAAGCATTTGAGATTGGTACTCGACAAACTCAGAGAGCATCAATTCTATGCGAAGTTTTCCAAGTGTGAGTTCTGGCTTGACGAAGTTCTTTTCCTTGGTGATTTTATCTCCGCCAAGGGCATCGCTGTTAATCCCAAGAAGGTGTCTGCAATTTTGAATTGGGAACCTCCTCAGAATGTCAAGCAGCTCCAAAGTTTTCTTGGCCTTGCAAGCTATTGTCGAAGATTCGTTGAGAATTTCTCTAAGATTGCAAAGCCTATTTCCAGCCTCCTCCGGAAGCATGTCAAGTATGTCTGGATGCCTGAATGTGACATTGCTTTCAACACCCTCAAACAGAAGCTGGTCACAACTCCTCTCTTAACTCCTCCTGATGAATCCCAACTAAAGGAACTACCCCACTCACAACCTTGAGTTCGCGGCAGTTGTCCATGCATTATTAACGTGGAGACATCTCTTGTTGGGAAGGAAAGTGGACATCTTCACTGATCATAAGAGCCTCAAGTACATCTTCACTCAACCCAACCTCAACCTCAGGCAAACTCGTTGGGTCGAAATGATTCAAGAATACAATCCGAGTATCAAATATACTCTAGGCAAGGCCAATGTCATTGCAGATGCTTTGAGCAGGAAGGCTTACTGCAACAGCTTAATTCTCAAGCCCTTCCAACCGGAACTTTGTGAAGCTTTCCACAAACTGAATCTCCAAGTTGTTCCTCAAGGCTTTCTTGCCAACTTCCAAGTCACTCCTACTTTGGAAGATCAAGTTCGTGAGGCACAACTTATTGATTCCATGGTGAAGAAGGTGAAAAATGGGATTGCCAAGAGCCAACCCAAGTACAAGTGCTATCGCATTGATGACAAAGACACTCTATTCTTTGAGGATCGAATTGTGGTTCCTAAAGGTGATCTAAGGAAAGTCATTATGAACGAGGTGCATAATTCTGTTCTATCCATTCATCCTGGAAGTACGAATATGTACCATGACCTCAAGAAGACATATTGGTGGAATCGAATGAAGCGAGAGATCGCTCAATTCATGAATGAATGTGATGTATGTAGAAGGGTGAAAGCAGAACACCAACGACCGGCTGGACTCCTCCAACCTCTTGCTATTCCAGAATGGAAGTTTGACCATATTGAGATGGACTTCGTGACTCGATTTCCCAAGTCCAAGAGTTGAAATGATGCTATCTTCGTTGTCATCGACAATGTTACTAAAGTGGCTCATTTTTTTCCAATCAAAGAATCTATCACAACAGCTCAGCTGGCAGAGTTATACACCTCCAGGATTGTCTCTTTGCACGGCATTCCACAATTGATATCTTCAGATCATGGAAGCATCTTCACTTCTAAGTTCTGGGACTCCTTCCAGAAGGCCATGGGCACCAACATTCACTTCAGCACAGCCTTCCATCCTCAAAGAAGTGGCCAAGTCGAGTGAGTCAATCAAATCCTTGAAGATATGCTCAGGGCTTGTGTCATTTCTGTCGGTATGAAGTGGGAAGATTGTCTTCCATATGTCGAGTTCTCCTACAACAACAGTTTCCAAGCGAGTTCGGGCAAGGCCCCATTCGAAATTCTCTATGGCAGAAAGTGTCGTACTCCTCTCAATTGGTCAGAGACTGGTGAACGCCAACTTCTTGGCAATGACTTGATCACAAAGGCTGAAGAAATGCGCCAGAAGAGTTACTATGATATCAAGCACCATGACTTGGCTTTCGAGATCGGAGACCATATCTACCTCTGCGTCTCTCCAATGAAAGGCACTCGTTGCTTCGGTATCAAAGGGAAGCTTGCCCCTAGATATGTGGGTCCTTTCAAGATCATTGGTAAAAGAGGCGATCTCGCCTATCAACTTGAGCTTTTGTCCAACTTCACAAACGTGCACAACGTGTTTCAAGTGTCACAGTTTCACAAGTGCTTCAAGACTCCTGAATGCACCATCAACTTCAAAGAGATTGATCTCCAAGAATATTTGTCTTATCATGAGCATCTCGTTGCTATTCCTGAAGAAACTGAGCGCAAGGCTCACAACAAGTCTATCAAATTCCTGAAAGTGAAGTGGTCACACCATTCCGACCGAGAAGCCACCTGGGAACGCATGGATCACCTCCGTTCCGAATATCAGGATTTCTTTCAGTCCTAGATCTCGGGACGAGATCCTTTCATAGTGGTGGAGTGTTGTAACACCCCGGATGTAACTTGCCATATTTGTAACTCCGACTCTTGCCATTTTTGGCTTTAAGTTATGAGATTTCCCTTTGTGGTTGGGTTTTGTCTTCGTTTTGCATTTTGTTCATGTCATGCTTTTCATATCATGTCATCATGTGCATCGCATTTGCATTCGTGTTCGTCTCATGCATCCGAGCATTTTCCCCCTTGTCCGTTTCACAATCCGACCTTCCCACATGCACTGGCATACCCCTTTTGTCTCTTTTCCTGAGCGGGTGTTAAACATTCTCGGAATGGACCGAGATATGCCAAGTTGCCTTGGTACACCACCGGTAGACCGCTTGTCAAAATTCGTTCCATTTGGAGTCCGTTTGATGCTCCAACCGTTAACCGGGTAACCGCAAAGGCCTCCTGTGTGTTGCAGCCCAACAACCCTCCAAAACGGCCAAATAACCCATCCAAACCTCATCCATGTCCTCCGTCATTGGATCACGATTGTGTGGGCAAAAACTACGCCTCATTTGGACAATCCTACCTCCTCCTACCTATAAAAGGCCTCCTCCTCCGAAATTTCGGGCGAAACCCTAGATCCACCCTCTCCCTTAGTGCCGGACGCGTTCGCCGCCGTGCCCGTACACTTAGACGCCGCCATGTGGCAAGCGCCACTGCGCACCGCAGCCGGCTCACCCGAGCCCGGGTCAGGCCCCCGCGCCCGAGCGCCGCCCGCGCCTCCCCCGTGCCAGGTCAACGTGTCCCGCTGCCGCAAGCTCCGCCCGACGCCACCGCTCCGCCGCCCCGCGTCCTCATCGGTCGCCGCCCGCCGCCCTTCACCAGAGGGCTCCACCAAGATCCGCCCGCCGCCGCCGCCTGTTGCCGACCGATCCGGCCTCGCCCCGCTCGGATCTAGTCGGGATTTCGCCGGATCTGCTTCTTCTCCAACCTCTCCGGCCACCGCGACCTCCTTCTCCGGCGAACCCAAACGAACCTCGAAGAATGTGCCACCGAAACCCTAGATCTGGGCAAGGTGAAATTCCACCAAGTCTTTCCCCTGTAATATTTTGAGGCCCAGTTCATCGTGTCGTATCTCGGTGTCCGTAGCTCCGTTTCATGCATATGAGATATCATAATGTTCATCGTGGTATGCTTGTTTGTGGTATGCTTGTTTGAGTACATCTTCATTTCATTTGTGGTATGCTCTTCATTTCATTCCATTGTGGTATGCTTGTTTGAGTACATCTTGAAGCCCTAATCATTGATGCAAGAGTGCTAAAAATGTTAGGTGCTACTACTTATCAGATCATGAGCTTTTGTCATTTTTGTTGCATTTGATGTGTGCATCATATGGGCATGATCTCTACATGCGTTTTTAACTATGTCATGCCATCTATACGGTGGTGCTTGCCTTGTATTTTTGTGATCAATGTGGTGACTATCACAATCATGCAAATAAGCCTTCGTGATATTGTTGTTTTCAAGTCCTTTTCCTGCTGTTATTTTGATGCCATGTAAGCTTGATGCTACAGTGATATCCATGCTTGTTTTGAGATTCCTCAGTAAGGATGTTTTGAACATATGGTTATTCTATATCCATCCATGCCCATTTTTGCAATTATGGAGTGCCCTATAATGTCTTATTATTGCTCTACTTTTGCTATAAAATGTTCCTAGCAGAATGTTAACATGTTAATCAATTTTGCCATGGTTGTTGTTAGTGATCCATGCATCCTATGAACCTGATCATTCCATGGTTAGCTTCATGAACATGTCATCTTGCTATTAGTATGCTTGTTTTGTCATGCAAGGCTTTGTGATGAGTGGCATGAGCTCGCAAAGTTGCCTTCATAATTTTCTTTATGCCATGCTCTGTTTATCTGCTAAGTCTGAAACTGTTAATAATACTTTCTATGTTTATGTGGGTGCCATCATATCTTTTGTGCCTTTTTGGCGCATGTTCAGTAAGGGACTTTTGATCTATGCTTTTAGTAGAATCATGCCATGCCTTGGTTTTCTATGTTATGTTCCTGTAGCATGTTGTTTGCTTGCTCTAAACATAGCTTCCTGATGTCATTTCTAGCATGTTAGTATTTTCACCAAGTCTGTGAAGCTGATATCTTTTGCACTTTTGCCATGCTTGTTTGAACCTGCTATGGTGTGATTTAGCCATAGCTCAGTGTTCATGTTGTGTCAAGAATCTTGTTTACATCACTACCATATACTTTGTTGTTATATTGGGGTGCAGTAGCTTAGTTTCTTGTTACATTCTAGATGGCATCGTGTAGTTAATCGCAGAATAGCATCATCCTTGTTTTGCTTGCCATTTGCAAACCGTGCCTCCGTTTCCGGTGATCTTTATATCGATTTCGACCGAAATCATCTCATATTTCCATCGGCATACTTGGTTTGCCAAGTTGATGCCTTGATCATTCTTTCCCTTCTGAAGCACGCATATGCATTGCATATGATGTCTTGCATATCATGCCATGTTTTGCATCATGTTGCTTGTGCATTGCCCCGTGATTGATTGTTGGTCCTTTGCTTGTGTTGCTACTTTGGGTTGATCCAGGATATGAGTACGTGATCGAGGAACCTGTTGAGTACGCTAACGAGGATCAAGCTTTCGACAACTCTAAGAACTTTGTAGGCAAGATGACCATACCCTCGAAATCAGTTCTATCTTTGCTTGCTAGTTGCTCCCTCTATTGCTATTCCGCGCTACCTACCACTTGCTATATCATGCCTCCCATGTTGCCATGTCAATCCTCTAACCCATCTTTCCTAGCAAACCGTTGTTTGGCTATGTTACCGCTTTTGCTCAGCCCCTCTTATAGCTTTGCTAGTTGCAGGTGAAGATGAAGCTGGTTCCATGTTGGAACATGCATTTTGTTGGGATATCATTATTATCTCTTATTTACTTTAATGCATCTATATACTTGGTAAAGGGTGGAAGGCTCGGCCTTTTGCCTGGTGTTTTGTTCCACTCTTGCCGCGTAAGTTTCTGTCATACCGGTGTTATCTTCTTTGATTTTGTGTTCCTTACGCGGTTGGGTGTTATGGTGTCACACCCTAGCCAGTTCAAGCATTAGAGTGTGCATCATGTTTAAATTTATCTTAAATTTGAAATGGGGATGACAGAACCCCCAGCACCCCCCTGGAACAACTAGGGTTTACTAAAAACTTTTTCAATGAACCTGAAATGCCCTTCTAAAAAGCCCACCTTTTTGTATAGGGTTAAAACCTTTGACAAAAATGGTGCACATTTTTCTAGGACATTTTAAGGTCATTGGATTAATTCTTGTAGTATTTGCATTTGGGCATTTAAATGCTATAAAATATTTTAAAGGCTAAAATAATCATAAACCAAAATGTTTGTTGTTGGATATATTCTAAGCAGTAGCCATGATTAATTTTATGATTTATGGAAATGCCCTGGCATTTTTAATAAAGCCCTGAAGTTACAGAAATAATAGAATAAATAAAAAACAGAAAAAGAGAGAGAGAAGAAACTCACCTGGCGCAGCCCACCGGGCGCACCGGCTCGGCCCAGTCCACTGGCACCTGCCAGTCGTCCTCCTCCTCCCGCCAAGAGGACGAGAAGCGCGTGGCCGGCGCCCGCGGCCACACGCTGGCAACCTCCTGCTTTCGCCGACGCCCTGGACGCGCCTATGAGTTCCACGCACTCCCCCAAGACCCCCTATCTTTCTCCCCACTCTCCCCGTGGCCTCTTCCCCTCTCTGACTCTCTCCCCTTTTCCGGCCAAGCGCAACCATCGCCGCTGACAAGCACCAGCGCAGCCACCGCCGTCCACTCGCTGCCTCGCCGTGCCAAGAAGCACCACCGTCGTCCGCTGCTTCGCCTTGACCTATCCCCGAGCGCTCGCTCATCCCGGAGACGCTGCACCGAGCTCGTCTTCAACCTCGGTCGTGGGAGATCCCCCTCGCCGCCCCGCTCGCTCCAGCCCTTCCCCAAGCTCGCCGTTCGGTTCCCTGCAACCGTTGTGAGCTCCGCCACCGTTTCCCCCTCTCCTCGCGCTCGTCCGCGTCCTCTAACCACCACGGCCATTGAAGCCAAAGCTCGCCGCCGCCACCGCACGTCGCCGTCATGGCCACAGCCATGTTGGGTCACAACCGAGCACGCCTTCGTCTTCCACGCACTCGCAGGAGCCCGTAGCACCCCCGCACGCCCCTCGACGTGCCTACAAACGACTAGTTCAACCTCACCCGAGCTCCGGCCGCCGCCAAGGTCGACGCCGGTGACGTTTCCGGCCACCCCAGCTCCACCTACTGCCACCACTCGACGCGGATCACTCCCCGCAACATGTAGATGTTCTCCGCCGTCCTTTTGGTCGCCGGAGTGCAAAACCCGAGCCCTCCGCCGCGTCTGGCCTCGCCGGTGGCTAAACGCCGGCAAGTTTGACTCTGTTTGACCCCGTGTGGGCCCAGGTTGACCTTCCCCCTGAGTCTATGACAGGTGGGGCTGGCCTGCTAATTAGTTTAAGATTAGTTTTAACTAATTTTAATTAGTTTAGTCACTGACATGTGGGCCCAGGCCCCACTGACAGTTAATTAGCACTAATATAAATCTGATAATTAGCTGAGACACTGACAGACAGGGCCCACCAGTCAGGTTTGACCTGGCCGACCCAGTTGACCCGCTAATGTCACACCTATGTCATGCTGACGCATTAATTGAATTACTGGAATTATTCTTATATAGGAAATTCCAGAAAATAGCCAAAACTTCTAAAAATTATAGAAAATCAACCATAGCTCCAAATCAAACAAGTTATATATGAAAAATGATCAGAAAAATTCAATCTATCCATCTGTAATGGTTTCATGCATGACAAAACAAGTTAACCTTGCTGTTTAAGTAGAATAAGATAATACACTAATAAGGCTATGTTAAATGAGCTAACATTTGAATCTTTGATTCAAATGAGCTCAATCCTTTCTGTTTTAGCTTGCATTAGGCCAAGACACTTTCATTTTGCCATGTCATAGCATGTATCATATTGTTGCATATTGTCATGTGTTGATCATGTTCGGTGTGTCTTTCGTGGTAGGTTCTGCCTCCGAGGATAACCCCGAGTATCCGTCTAAAGGGCAGTACCCTACTACCACTACAACAGGCAAGCAACCCATTGATCATTCCGATACAAACCTATGTTCTCGCTTCTACTCTTGTTTACTGCATTAAGACAACGCGATTCAAACTGATGTGTGCTATGGTAGTTGAACCCTTATCCTCTGCATGACCTGTCATTGCCACAGTAACTAGATGAAACCCACTACCATGTGTAGGAGTTGATTGAGCCATGTTTGTGTTTCCTACCTTGCTATGCCTGCTATGCTTAGAGTTGTGTCAGGTCTGGTTCATCTGGGTGATGGGCTAGAGTGAAATGATTATGTCGGTAATGTGAGGGATGTGTTGAACATGTTTTGGTAAAGGTATCGATGAGAGGCCATGTACGAGTACATGGTGGGTTGTTTCATTAAGGCCGTCCATAAGAATTGAGATCTGTATGTGTGATTTTAAGAATCAGCTACTACCATGCATTGGGATCCTTAATTGACCCTCTCGGCTTCCTAATCATCCAAGTACTCTGTCCAGGAGTTGCAATTAGTTTCTAGTGTTTGTAGGTTATGTGTTGGCGGCCGTGCGTAGCGCTGATCCTAGGGGTGGGCTATGTTGCGGTAGGTACACCGTGGCACGGTGTATCGAGTCACCTTTTTGGTGTCTCGGGAACCCTGTTCACATCGTTCGGGGCCGTATGTGGAAACCTCGGCCGAACTCCCTACGGGTGGAACCTGGATAGGCGATAAACCTGGACTAGAGGCTTGAGTGCTTAGGTAGGCCGTGGCCGACACCCTTGTTGGGCTTCCACTTGAAGGTTGCCGAGTACATGTCGTGTAAACGGCGGTAAGTGGTGAAAGCGTGTATGAAGAAGTACACCCCTGCAGGGTATAAACTATTTGAATAGCCGCGTCCGCGGTAAAGGACTACTTGGTTGCCTATACAGTTCATAGACAAGCTAATGGATACTACTAAAAGACTCAAGATAAGTGTGAGTACCGAGGATGGCCCTCTCGTAGGATGACGAGGGAGGATCCCCGATGGATTATTATGTTGGTGATTAGTGGACTCGTGTGCGAAAAACTATTTTACTAGTGGAGTTCCGTAGGATAGCTTAGCCAAGAATCAAAGCTGGCTTGCTGCAATAACTCCACCACCTTCTTGGGAATGAGCATGTATAGTAGGTTCTGATGTAAGACTTGCTGAGTACCTTTGTACTCATGTTTGCTTAATTACTGTTTTCAGACGACAACACCGCCCCCTCCGATGGGTTTTAGGTAGACCTTGATGTCGACGAGTGACTAGCCACCCAGGTGGTGATCCTGGCCATGGAGGGCCCTATGTAGATAGACAGGCTTCGAGAAGCCTTCTTGCTTTCTAGTGTCTGTACTCAGACTATTTGCTTCCGCATGTGCTTGTATGCTTGTATGACTTGAGTGTTGGGTCATGTGACCCCTACCTGTATGAACATGTTATGTATGGCTCTCTGGAGCCTTTAAATAAAGTACTTGAGTTGTAGAGTTTTTTGTGATGCCATGTTGTATTTACTCATATCGGGCATATTGTGTGTATGATTGAAATGCTTGGTATGAGTGGGATCCGACAATTTAGTTGTTTATCCTTGGCAGCCTTTCTTATGGGGAAATGTAGTCTAGTGTTTCTCGAGCCATAGTAGTCCGCTACAGCCTGGTTCACCGGAGTCCTGCTAGCCCAGCACTACTGCTCAGGACACTTGACTGGCCGGCATGTGTTTCACTTCGTTCCTATGTCTGTCCCTTCGGGGAAATGTCACGTGGTGACATCCGGAGCCCTGCCTAGCCTGCTACAGCCCGGGTTCCCCGGAGTCCTGTTAGCCCAGTGCTACAACCCGGATTCACTCGCTGATGACCGACATGCTCGATGTGATTCATGTATGCCTGTCTCCATAGGTCTGCGCCGCTTTGGGTTCACGACTAGCCATGTCAGCCCGGGTTCTCAGTCATATGGATGCTAGCGACACTATCATATACACAAGCCAAAAGGCGCAAACGGTCCCAGGCCATGGTAAGGCGACACCCGTGGGAATACCGTGCGTGAGGCCGCAATGTGATATGAGGTGTTACTGGCTAGATCGATGTGACTGGGAATCGGGGTCCTGACAGCGTTGGTATCAGAGCCGGACTGCCTGTAGGTTCGTTGAGCCAAACTGGTCGATGTCGAGTCTAGAAATGCTTTAGTTATATGTAGGGGAATTGATTGTGGGAGGGAACGTAAGGCTCTTCTACTTCTTTACCTTATGCCCTCTGATCTGAGTCATTCTCTTCTCATTCAACGTGGGTTAAGGACTAGGCTCTCTTCTTCTATCAGGTTCACGTGTTACTCATCCGTAGTAGCTTATAGGATTGTTGTTACAAGCCTCAGTACAGTTTCTACTACTTTTAGTATGTTGTCAGTTGAATCAGAACCTTGATATGATGTTGTTGAGTGGTATTGCAAACTGTTGTGGATGTCTCAAATCCTTTTCTTTGCATTGTGGTTGTGCTTTCAGATGGCCACTCGTGCTCAAAACCAAGTGGTTCGCCTGACCCGGTGCCTTGATGTGCCCGGTCATACTGCTATGTTAGTCCGGGTAATGACCGAGACGGGTTACCGTTGGTATCCCGAATACACTGTCGAAGAGCAATTCCGAGATTTCAACCAGAGCCAATACCTCTGTACCGTCAGGATATATCCCTCTTATCCTGGAGCCACTGAGCCCCTTCACTGTTCCTATGGACTCGGGGTTACTGTTGAGATGGCTTTGCAGGATGCTTCCTATTCCATGATGACCATCATGCGAGTCCGGACTGGCCTACTTCGGAACACCGACTTCCGTTATATGCCAGCTTCACTTCCGGGAGCGCAAGGGTATCTCCAGGCTATCTAGATTGATCCCACACATGAGGAGTCACTACTCCGCACCACTGCGGAGATGCTCGAGGATTAGGACTATGAAAATCGGGCCTTGCGTATGGAGCTTTTTAACTCTCGTGCTGATCACTGGGCCACTTTGACTCGGTTTGCACCGGCGGTACAAGTAGGATACATGGATCCGAGGGATCTGTACCCTGTACGGTCTGGATTGCCGGATTGTATGGAGTGGCGCGATGTGGGAGGCATCACCCCACCTCGTGGTCCCCGTCTGCCACCACCTGTGGGACCAAGGCCACATCCGAGTCCCTTTGGTCCGCAGGTTCCGCTGGACCGTCTGTTCCCAGATGATCATGTTCCACTTCCAGGTTTTGGTGGCGACTTCTATGAGGATTACTACGGAGCCGTCTGAGCTAGTAGTAGTTTCACTAGTATTGTAGTAGTTGTATCTCCACTGTCCTGCGTGACTTGTGGAATATGACTTAGGAGTAATCAATTCCGGAGGAGTAGACAAATAATGTATAGGAGCTTGGAATGCCTCCAATGAGATGTAATGTCTTTCACCGTAGTTGTACTCTAGCTTGGGCTTGAACTAAACTATGTACGGTGTGTATGACCAATGGTATATATATGGCAGTTTCTATATTACCATGTCGTGCAATGAACATCTCTGCATTCCGTGTTATCCATTACATTCTGCACTTCCTTGCTAAGTTTGTGCCATCCTTATCTAAACCATTGTCTTGTTTTCTCCTAGGATGGTCAACACCCGCAGCAACCCTGCTGCCGCGGAGCAGGGGGAAGCCAGTGCAGCCAGGGGTGAAAATCTGCCTCACCTGCCTTCTCTGGCCGAAGTGATGCTGGAGGCGGAAAGAAACAAGCGTGAGACTAACCGCCTGTTAGAGCAGATTGAGCAGAACACTGCACGCCATCAGCGAAATGACTTGGTGTCAATCAATGACTTTATCAAGCTGTACCCACCAAAGTTTAACCATTCCGTCGAGCCTCTCGACGCGGATGACTGGCTTCGCAGCATCACCCACAAGCTACGTTCTTCCAACGTAGCCGAAGCTGACAAGGTTACTTATGCTGCCTATCACCTCGAAGGCCCTGCTAGCCTTTGGTGGGAAAACTTTGAAGCTATGCGCCCGGTCGGCCAAATCACTACTTGGGCTAAATTCAGTGAGGCTTTCCATGAGCATCACATTCCGGAAGGTCTCATGGATCGCAAGAGGGAGGAGTTCTGCAATTTCACCCAAGGAAGACTGAATGTGGATGCATATAGTCGTGAATTTGGGAATCTGGCACGATATGCTCCTGAAGAAGTATCTACCGACTCTAAGAAGCAGGCAAGGTTCCGCAAGAGACTTAGCCCTGAGCTTCGCCGCGATCTTCGTCTGCACGAGTGCACTTCCTTTCAGAAGTTGGTCAATAAAGCCATTAGTGCTGAGTCAGGCCAGTCTGACTATGACGCTTCACGCAAGCACTCTCGTGATTTTGGCTCTTCATCCAGCTCTGGATCTCAGAAGCGCCGGGTGTGGATTCCAAGCACGGCACTACCACCCAGGTTCATTCCAAGGCCATCCTTTGAGGCGCCTCATCCCAACCAGCAGTTTGCACCGCCCAAGCCCTATGGTGGCCCCGCTGCTAATGCTGCTCCACGTCCCAATGTGGTGACGTGTTTCAAGTGTGGACAGCCGGGTCACTATAGCTGAGAGTGTCCCCAAAACAACAACTCCAATCAATCTGGAAAGTCCGTTGGCCGTGATAAGCCAGCGGGAAAGACATTCTGCGCCAAGCCGGTCACCACTGCACGTGGCCATGTCAACTATGTCTCAGCCGAGGAGGCTCACGAGGATCCTAACGTCGTCCTTGGTACGCTCCTTGTTAACTGCCATCCGGCATCTGTTCTTTTCGATACTGGAGCATTTCATTCATTCATATCCGAGAACTATGCTCGATTGCATAACACGACATTCTGTGACATGCCCACTTCCATGGTAATTCAAACTCTGGGTTCCAAATGGCAAACTTCTAGAGTAAGCCATGGGAACGAAATTCTTGTCGATAGACTTGTCTTCCTTGCATCCTTAATAGCTCTCAAGTCCTCGGACATAAACATCATCTTGGGTATCGACTGGATGTCAGCTCATTATGCTAAGATTGATTGTGCCACTAGAACCGTTCAGCTTACTCATCCATCGGGCAAGACAGTCAATGTCTTAACTCAAGTGGCCAAGCGCCAGCTTTACTCCCTAAATGCCAACCCCCTTCCAGACCTTGAGGATGTTCCGGTAGTCCGGGACTTCCCGGATGTCTTTCCAGAAGAACTGCCAGGTGTTCCACCTGACAGGGATGTCGAGTTCATGATAGACCTTGTTCCAGGAACCGTTCCAATTTCTAGGAGACCCTATAAGATGGCACCCTTAGAACTAGCCGAGCTTAAGAACCAACTCGATGAGTCCTTGGAAAAGGGTTTCATCCGTCCTAGTTCCTCTCCTTGGGATTGTCCCGTCCTTTTCGTCAAAAAGAAGGATGGAACGGATAGGATGGTTGTAGATTACCTACCTGTCAACTTGGTCACAATCAAGAACAAGTATCCGCTTCCTAGGATCAACGATCTGTATGATCAGCTCGCTGGATCCTTAGTCTTTTCCAAGATGGATTTGAGGTTGGGCTACCGTCAAATCAAAATCAGAAACGGGGACATTCCCAAAACGGCCTTTGTTACTCGTTATGGCCAATACGAGTACACCGTTATGTCCTTCGGTTTAACCAATGCCCCAGCCACCTTCTCATGGTTAATGAACTCGGTCTTCATGGAGTATTTGGATAAATTCGTCATAGTTTACATCAATGACATACTCATCTACTCCAAGAATGAAGAGGAACATGACGAACATCTAAGGCTGGTATTGACGAAACTTTGAGAGCATCGCCTTTATGCCAAATTCTCCAAGTGTGAATTTTGGTTGCGAGAAGTGACCTATTTAGGCCATGTAATCTCTGGTAAGGGTATTGCTGTCAATCCCGAGGGAGTTCAAGCCGTCCTTGATTGGACTCCACCTGAGACGGTCAAGCAAGTTCGAAGCTTCCTTGGCTTAGTGAGCTATTGCTGCCGCTTCGTCGAGAATTTCTCCAAGGTTGCTAAACCTCTAACTGAACTCCTCAAGAAAGATAAAAAGTTCGAGTGGACCCCATAGTGCGAGTTCAGCTTTCAGGAACTGAAAAGACGCCTGACATCTGCTCCCGTACTGGTACCACCAGATTTCTCCAAGGACTTTATTATCTATTGCGACGCCTCGCGACAAGGACAAGGTTGCATACTCATGCAAGACCGTCAAGTAATTGCCTATGCTTCACGGCAATTACACCCACATGAGGAAAACTAGCCCACACATGATCTAGAGCTTGCAGCTGTAGTCCATGCACTCAAAACTTGGCGACATTACCTCCTCAGTAATCGTTGCGAGATCTTCACCGATCACCAAAGCTTGAAATATATCTTCACCCAACCGGATTTGAATCTTAGGCAACGACGTTGGGTCAAGTTGATCTCGGATTACGACTTAGGAATAAATTACACCCCGGGCAAAGCCAATGTCATGGCTGATGCACTATGTCGTAAGTCCTATTATAACAATCTGATGTTACAACAAAGTCAACCACTTCTCCATGAGGAATTTCGAAAGCTTAATTTTCACATTGTTCCTCGAGGATTCCTATCCACCCTGGTGGCGAAGCCTAACCTTATGGATCAGATCATAACCGCCCAGCGGTATGATAAGGGCATATCCCGGATTAAGGAAAACATTTCTAGCGGAGTTGCTAAATGTTTTTCCATGGATGAGTGAGGTGTTGTCTTCTTCGAAAACCGCTTGGTGGTTCCCAAGAAACAACATCTACGCTAGTTGATTCTTCAGGAAGCTCATGAATGCCCACTCACCATTCATCCCGGTAGTACTAAAATGTATCAAGACCTACGCCAGAGGTTTTGGTGGACTAGGATGAAGAGAGAAATTGCTCAATACATTGCTAATTGCAACGTTTGTCGTCGTGTTAAAGTAGAGCATCAACGGCCTGCTGGCACCCTTCAACCTTTGGCTATTCCTGAGTGGAAATGGGATAAAATCAGTATGGATTTCATTACTGGGTTTCACAGGACCAAGAGAGGGAATAATGCCATCTTCGTCGTGATCGACCGTCTTTCCAAAGTAACCCATTTCCTACCTATTCGCGAGAGTATCACCGCTAGCCAGCTAGCTGATTTATACATCTCCCGAATAGTGTCTCTTCATGGTGTCCCATTGGAAATTAACTCGGACCGTGGGAGTCTCTTCACCTCTCGATTTTGGGAAAGTTTCCAAAATGCTATGGGAACTCGTCTCTCTTTTAGCACCGCCTTCCATCCTCAATCAAGTGGTCAAGTAGAGAGAGTGAATCAAATTATGGAAGATATGCTCCGAGCTTCTATCCTCTCGTTCAGAATGGGTTGGGAGAAATGCCTTCCATTCGCGGAGTTTGCTTATAACAATAGTTATCAAGCTAGCTTGGGCAAAGCTCCTTTCGAAGTTATCTATGGACGAAAATGTCGAACGCCTCTTAACTGGTCAGAAACCAGGGAAAGACAACTCTTTGGCCCGGATATGATTCAGGAAGCAGAAGACTAGGTTCGCGTTATTTGTGAGAAATTGAAAACAGCCCAATCTCGTCAAAAGAGCCAATATGATCGTAAACATAATCTCATGACTTATGAGGTCGGCGAGAAGGCTTACCTTCGGGTTACTCCGTTAAAGGGAACCCATCGTTTTGGTATCAAAGGCAAATTGGCTCCTCGTTACATTGGACCCTTTCGCATTCTTGCCAAACGAGGAGAAGTTGTCTACCAATTGGAACTACCTTTGCATCTTTCCAGGGTCCACGATGTCTTCCACGTTTCACAACTCAGGCGTTGCTTCGCGGATCCTATCCATGGAGTGGACCACGAAACGCTTGATCTACAAGATAACCTCTCATATAGGGAATATCCGGTTCGTATCCTTGATCAAGCCGAGCGTACCACTCGACGCCATAATATCAAGTTTCTCAAGGTTCAATGGTCACACCATTCCGAAAAGGAAGCCACTTGGGAAAGGGAGGATCGTCTTCGACTCGAGTACCCCACCTTCTTCCCGGAGGATCCTAAATCTCGGGACGAGATTCTTTTGAGTGGGGGTGAGTTGTCACACCCTAGCCAGTTCAAGCATTAGAGTGTGCATCATGTTTAAATTTATCTTAAATTTGAAATGGGGATGACAGAACCCCCAACACGCCACTGGAACAACTAGGGTTTACTAAAAACTTTTTCAATGAACCTGAAATGCCCTTCTAAAAAGCCCACCCTTTTTGTTTTGGGTTAAAACCTTTGACAAAGATGGTGCACATTTTTCTAGGACATCTTAAGGTCATTGGAGTAATTCTTATAGTATTCGCATTTGGGCATTTAAATGCTATAAAATATTTTAAATGCTTAAGTAATCATAAACCAAAATGTTTGCTGTTGGATATATTCTAAGCAGTAGCCATGATTAATTTTATGATTTATGGAAATGCCCTGCTATTTTTAATAAAGCCCTGAAGTTACAGAAATAATAGAATAAATAAAAAACAGAAAAGGAGAGAGAGAAGAAACTCACCTGGCACAGCCCACCGAGCCCACCGGCTCGGCCCAGTCCACTAGCACCTGCCAGTCGTCCTGCTCCTCCCGCCAGGAGGACGAGAAGCGTGTAGCCGGCGCCCACGGCCACACGCTGGCTGCCTCCTGCTTCCGCCGACGCCCTGGACACGCCTATGAGTGCGACGCACTCCCCCACGCCCCCTCTCTTTCTCCCCACTCTCCCCGTGGCCTCTTCCCCTCTCTGGCTCTCTCCCCCTTTCCGGCCGAGCGCAACCGTCACCGCCGACAAGCACCAGCGCAGCCACCGCCGTCCACTCGCTGCCTCGCTGTGCCAAGAAGCACCACCGTCGTCCGCTGCATCGCCTCGACCTATCCCCGAGTGCTCGCTCGCCCCGGAGATGCTGCACCGAGCTCGTCATCAACCTCGGTCGCCGGAGATCCCCCTTGCCGCCCCGCTCGCTCGAGCCCTTCCCCAAGCTCGCCGTTCGCTTCCCTGCAACCGCTGTGAGCTCCGCCACCGTTTCCCCCTCTCCTCGCGCTCGTCCGCGTCCTCTAACCACCACGACCATCGAAGCCGAAGCTCGCCGCCGACACCGCACGTCGCCGTCGTGGCCACAACCACGTTGGGTCGCAACCGAGCACGCCTTCATCTTCCATGCACTTGCAGGAGCCCGTAGCACCCCCGCACGGCCCTCGCCGTGCCTGCTAACGACTAGTTCAACCTCACCCGAGCTCCGGCCGCCGCCAAGGTCGACGCCGGCGACGTTTCCGGCCACCCCAGCTCCACCTACTGCCACCACTCGACGCAGCTCACTCCCCATAACACGTAGATGTTCTCCGCCGCCCTTTTGGTCACCGGAGTGCAAAACCCGAGCCCTCCGCCGCGTCTGGCCTCGCCGGCGGCTAAACGCCGGCGAGTTTGACTCTATTTGACCCCGGGTGGGCCCAGGTTGACCTCCCCCCTGAGTCTATGACAGGTGGGGCCGGCCTGCTAATTAGTTTAGGATTAGTTTTAACTAATTTTAATTAGTTTAGTCACTGACATGTGGGCCCAGGCCCCACTGACAGTTAATTAGCACTAATATAAATCTGATAATTAGCTGAGACACTGACAGACATGGCCCACCAGTCAGGTTTGACCTGGCCGACCCAGTTGACCCGCTAACGTCACACCTATGTCATGCTGACGCATTAATTCAATTACTGGAATTATTCTTATATAGGAAATTCCAGAAAATAGCCAAAACTTCTAAAAATCATAGAAAATCAACCATAGCTGCAAATCAAACAAGTTATGTTAAATGAGCTAACATTTGAATCTTTGATTCAAATGAGCTCATTCCTTTCTGTTTTAGCTTGCATTAGGCCAAGACACTTTCATTTTGCCATGTCATAGCATGCATCATATTGCTGCATATTGTCATGTGTTGATCATGTTCGGTGTGTCTTTCATGGTAGGTTCTGCCTTCGAGGATAACCCCGAGTATCCGTCTGAAGGGCAGTACCCTACTACCACTACAACAGGCAAGCAACCCATTGATCATTCCGATACAAACCCATGTTCTCGCTTCTGCTCTTGTTTATTGCATTAAGACAACGCGATTCAAACTGCTATGTGCTACGGTAGTTGAACCCTTATCATCTGCATGACATGTCATTGCCAAAGTAACTAGATGAAACCCACTAGCATGTGTAGGAGTTGATTGAGCCATGTTTGTGTTTCCTACCTTGTTATGCCTGCTATGCTTAGAGTTGTGTCAGGTCTGGTTCATCTGGGTGATGGGCTAGAGTGAAATGATTATGTCGGTAATGTGAGGGATGTGTTGAACATGTTTTGGTAAAGGTATCGATGAGAGGTCATGTAGGAGTACATGGTGTGTTGTTTCATTGAGGCCGTCCATAAGAACTGAGATCTGTACGTGTGATTTTAAGAATCAGCTACTACCATGCATTGGGATCCTTAATTAACCCTCTCGGCTTCTTAATCATCCTAGTACTCTGTCCAGGAGTTGCAATTAGTTTCTGGTGTTTGTAGGTTATGTGTTGGCGGCCGTGCGTAGCGCTGACCCTAGGGGTGGGCAATGTTGCGGTAGATACACCATGGCACGGTGTACCGAGTCACCCGTTTGGTGTCTCGGGAACCCTGTTCACATCGTTCGGGGCCGTATGTGGAAACCTCGGCCGGACTCCCTGCGGATGGAACCTGGATAGGCGATAAACCTGGACTAGTGGCTTGAGTGCTTAGGTAGGCCGTGGCCGACACCCTCGTTGGGCTTCCTCTTGAAGGTTGCCGAGTACATGTTGTGTAAACAGCGGTAAGTGGTGAAAGCGTGTATGAAGAAGTACACCCCTGCAGGGTATAAACTATTCGAATAGCCACGTCCGCGGTAAAGGACTACTTCGTTGCCTATACAGTTCATAGACAAGCTAATGGATACTACTAAAAGAAACAAGATAAGTGTGAGTACCAAGGATGGCCCTCTCGTAGGATGACGAGGGAGGATCCCCGGTGGAATATTGTGTTGGTGATTAGTGGACTCGTATGCGAAAAACCATTTTACTAGTGGAGTTCCGTAGGATAGCTTAGCCAAGAGTCAAAGCTGGCTTGCTGCAATAACTCCACCACCTTCTTGAGAATGAGTACCTTTGTAGGTTCTGATGTAAGACTTGCTGAGTACCTTTGTACTCATGTTTTCTTAATTACTGTTTTCAGACGACAACACCGCCCCCTCTGATGGGTTTTATGTAGACCTTGATGTCGACGAGTGACTAGCCACCCAGGTGGTGATCCTGGCCATGGAGGGCCCTATGTAGATAGACAGGCTTCGAGAAGCCTTCTTGCTTTCTAGTGTCTGTACTCAGACTATTTGCTTCCGCATGTGCTTGTATGCTTGTCTGACTTGAGTGTTGGGTCATGTGACCCCTACCTGTATGAACATGTTATGTATGGCTCTCTAGAGCCTTTAAATAAAGTACTTGAGTTGTAGAGTTTTGTTGTGATGCCATGTTGTATTTACTCATATCGGGCATATTGTGTGTATGATTGAAATGCTTGGTATGAGTGGGATCCGACAATCTAGTTGTTTATCCTTGGCAGCCTTTCTTATGGGGAAATGTAGTCTAGAATTTCTCGAGCCATAGTAGTCCGCTACATCCCGGTTCACCGGAGTCCTGCTAGCCCAACACTACTGCTCAGGACACTTGACTGGCCGGCATGTGTTTCACTTCGTTCCTAAGTCTGTCCCTTCGGGGAAATGTCCCGCGGTGACATCCGGAGCCCTGCCTAGCCTGCTACTGTCTGGGTTCCCCGGAGTCCTGTTAGCCCAGTGCTACAGCCCGGATCCACTCGCTGATGACCGACATGCTCGATGTGATTCATGTATGCCTGTCTCCATAGGTCTGTGCCGCTTTGGGTTCACGACTAGCCATGTCGGTACGTGTTCTTTGTCATATGGATGCTAGCGACACTATCATATACGTGAGCCAATAGGCGCAAACGGTCCTGGGCCATGGTAAGGCGACACCCGTGGGAATACCGTGCGTGAGGCCGCAATGTGATATGAGGTGTTACCGGCTAGATCGATGTGACTTGGAATCGGGGTCCTGACATATGGGAACCCCTTGACAGTGCGCTTTGAATAAAACTCCTCCAGCAAGGCCCAACCTTGGTTTTACCATTTTCCTACCTACCACCATATACCTTTCCCTTGGGTCCTGTAGAGTCAAGGGTCATCTTTATTTTAACCCCCCCCGGGCCAGTGCTCCTCTGAGTGTTTGTCCGAACCGAGTAGACTGCGGGGCCACCTCGGGGCAACTTGAGGGTTGGTTTTACTCGTAGGATGTCTCATCCGGTGTGCCCTGAGAACGAGATACGTGCGACTCCTATTGGGATTTGTCGGCACATCGGGCGGCTTTGCTGGTCTTGTTTTACCATTGTCGAGATGTCTTGTAACCGGCATTTCGAGACTGATCGGGTCTTCCTGGGAGAAGGAATATCCTTCGTTGACCGTGAGAGCTTGTGATGGGCTAAGTTGGGACACTCCTGTAAGTATAAACTTTCGAGAGCCATCCCCGTAGTTATGTGGCAGATGGGAATTTGTTAATATCTGGTTGTAGACAACTTGACACATAACTTAATTAAAATGAATCAACCACGTGTGAAGCCGTGATGGTCTCTTTTCGGCGGAGTCCGGGAAGAGAACACGGTCTCATGTTATGGTTGAACGTAAGTAGCTTCAGGATCACTTCTTGATCACTTCTAGCTTCTCGACCGTTGCGTTGCTTCTCTTCTCGCTCTCTTTTGCGTATTTCAGCCACCTTATATGCTAGTGCTTGCTGCAGCTCCACCTCACTACCTTTTCCTACCCATAAGCTTAAATAGTCTTGATCGCGAGGGTGTGAGATTGCTGAGTCCCCGTGACTCGCAGATACTTCCAAATAGATGCAGGTACCAATGATGCCAGTGCAGGGGACGCTACCGAACTCAAGTGGGAGTTCGACGAGGAGTCGGGCCATTACTATGTTTCTTTTCCGGATGATCAGTAGTGGAGCCCAGCTGGGACGATCAGGGATCTAGCATTTGGGGTTGTCTTCTTTTATTTTGGTTCCGTAGTCGGACCTTTGATTGTATTTTGGATGATGTATGGATTATTTATGTATTGCGTGAAGTGGCGATTGTAAGCCAACTCTTTATCCCTTTCTTATTCAGTACATGGGATGTGTAAAGGTTACCCCTCTTGCGACATGCCTACTATGCGGCTATGCCTCTAAGTAGTGCCTCGACACGTGGGAGATATAGTCGCATTATGGGTGTTACACGATATGAAGAAAGGACATTACAGACCCTTTACATGCCCCCAACCCCATCCAGATTAACGGCGGCGGCGGCCAGACGCCGCGATGTTGCTCCGGGCCCGACGAGAGCTTGGGGGCATGTAGCTATTTTCCCTCGTCTCTGGCGACTCCACGAGCTCGGGAGAATCGTAGGACCACCAAGAGTCACCGCTGTCGCTGGAGGAGCTGCAGGCGAGAGGGCCTCTCGGCGGCATCTTGGCGGCATCTCGGCAGTGAAGAACTACGGAAGACGAATCCAAGTGCTCGGGGGCAGCGCCTCCGACAACAGGAACTCGCGCGAGGAGTCCGCGACGTGGACCCCTAGGGCGACGGCGTGCACCTCCACGGCACGGCAGCCACGACCATGGCGCAGGCGGCGGCGCTCATCGCCCCTCCCTCCGAAATCATTTGCATGAGCATACAAGGGCAACATGTACCCAGGAGGCGGCCTTTCATACCACGGCCGCGACACCACCGGCCTCACGACCATGTCGCGAAGATGGGGCCTCCTCTCCTTCGGCGGGAGCAGCTCGGGCTTGTTGAGGGGAGCCTTGCCCTTCTCCGCGGCCGAGAACCCCTGAATCGGCGCCATGACTGCACCAGCAAAGAGTGGAGCAGGGAAGGGGAAGAAGCGGGAGAGGCAGAGGAGAGACGGGTGATGGGGGCTCCACCCCACCTCCCATTTATAACCAAGGGAAGGCCAACCAGCACCCCCCCACGATCACAGGTAATGATGGTTTTTCCTTGCATGCAGCAGGGACTCGTCAAATAGGGCAGTTGCCGAGGCTGTCTGGGGAAGCGGAGACGCCCACGTCCAATCAACCACCACGCGTCGACTAAGGCCGCAGGCTATTGGGGCTCGCGGTGCTCTGCACATGTCCTTTGGCTTCACCTCGAAGCCATGCCTGAGCGCGCCTTGGGCCCGGGGGCTACTGTCGGCGTTCTGGGAATGGGGGTCCCAGACTTGCCAGCCTGCAGCCCACGGTGTGGCTCTGCAAGCGGGCCCGTATAGCCCATCATCACCAACAAGCATGCAAGACCCTCGCGAGGGGCCAAGCCTCGTGGGGCGGACAACACAAGACCTCCTCGGGAGCGGCCTCACCGGGCTAGCTCGCAAGGGGCGGAGAGATCGAGGCCAGGCAAACCTCGCGAGGTTCCAATGACGTGAGCCATGACGATCGAGACTAGGAGGGCGCCAGCGTGCACAGTGTCCTTGTTTCCTCTTTGGTACTAAGGAGGCAAGCACAGACGCAGAGTACCGAGGCATCACACAAAGGTTTCCATATCGGTGCACCGAGACCAAGACCAGCAGGACGACAAGATGGAGGTCACCATGGAGCCCAAGAAGGCGTCACCACCAGAGCCTTTGGCAAGCGAAGACTACTTTTGTCAGGATAAGCTGTACTAGTTGTCCCCTTTCAAATTGACCGTTGTTGGCTCCCTTCCTGCTCAATATTTGGGGAGAGGACCAGGGCCTCTATAAATAGGACTAGCCACCACATTAGAGAGAGAGAGCCATCCGGACAACCACAAGTTCACCTAGCACAAGAACACCTCTCCTCAGGAGGCTGTTCTTCCCCTTGTACTGTTCATCCTCAGCCCAAGAGGCAATCCACCACCACGACACTAGAGTAGGGTATTACACCACAACGGTGGACCGAACAAGTATAAATCTTGTGTCCCTTGTGTTGCGAGTTCGTCGAGCTTCCCTTTGAGATCATGGTGAGGTTGAGGGCGTGCATTCGTAGGGGGAGATCTTCGCGTACACCCCAGTGTTCGAACCTTAAGGGTTTTGCTGAAACCCGAAATCCGACACTTGCAATGAAGTATAGAAACTACATTAGCTCACCACTCATCGTACCAAATGGATCGGAACAAGGTGGCGGCTAGGAGGCGGGGAGACCGGGAGAGAATGGGAGAGTGATTTTGTAGAGAATGTGAGAGCAATGTTGTAGTACGAGAGGGGTGAGGCTCACTTTGGTGAACAGAACACGCAACGTGTCACCTCACACGCAACATGTTGTCACGTCAACTCAATGTGAGGACATGATGAATAATTTAACCGACGTATACTAGTACTACTGTACTACTTACTATTCATATTTAGTGTCACATTTTAACCATAGGTTTGACTAACAAAATATCGATGCATGTCATCAAAAATTATACCATTGGAAACTATATTGAAATACGAATCCAGCGACATAATTTTTTGTGACATGCATTAACATTTAGTTAGTTAAATTAATGGTCAAAATTTTACACAAATTACTAAGGGGACCAATACACCAGGAGGGAGGTAATAGTAGGACTAGTACATATTTACAAATGGAGTAGGAAGTTACAAGGCTATGTGATAGACTTTGTAGGCTACATGAGTAATACAAAATGTAATTCCCATTGGATAACACTTTCATCAACAAGTATGCACTTGAAGCCTAATTGATATATACATGGCTTCTACACAGCATATTCATCATCATTATCAGTACATCCTACGCAGGTGTGTTAGGATGCACTTGATTCTAGAAAGGTATCTATCCTTCAAACTAACCACAGTACATAATATCCAACAAAAGAGGGTCATGCTACAACCGCATGATACAAGGCTCAGTCTAGATATCACTACGAATGAAGTTGTGCATATTTGCTATTGGCATGAACCATATCGCCGTATGTCGGGTTTGCAAAAGTCATTCACCGCTTGGAAGCTTGATGCCTTTCACACACTGTAGATTATCTCGCAACAAGTCATGTCGATGAATCTCTAGATATGGTGATTCATCAAACCCATGGTACGATGTGTGTCAGTGCAACAAACCTGGGTCTGTTGCCCAGACCGTGCACAGGCCTAAGAACAAGGTTGCAACATCGAAGACTAGACCAAGCTAAGGAGATAAGCTCTTTGAGGAATCAGAGTGCGGATCAAGAAGACCAAGTCAAGCCAAAGGAGCAAGACACCACTAAGGGAAAACCTCGCTTGTTGGATAGTTAAGCCTGGGGAGGACGACGTTACCCCGAAGACAAACCTCAAACCATCCTGGTAGGCCTGACGAGCACTACAAAGACAAACTACCCCGCCAAGGCTCCACCGCTCCACCTCACAGCGACGCAAGTCATCGATCGGTGTAGTGTCAAGCCACCAAGTGAATAAGTGGCTGTTTCTTGCCACATGGAAGCCACTTCCTATGGAAATCACCTCCATATGACACCTGTCGAGAGATGTGTCATGCAGGAAAGAGAGAAGGTGGCAGAACAGCTCGACAAGGCTTGCCGGGCATGCCATGATGTGACACTAAGAGGCACATTTAATGCGCTCTGCCCTGTCTGCAGAGTTAGGTATGATGGTACTGTTTGCTATGTAATCAATACACAATGACTTATTTGCCTTTGTGGTGACCCCTTGATATATAAAGTGAGGTGGCAACCATATAAAGGATTCAGACTCTTGTACACTCATATGCGCGTAGCCTTTCTCTTCCTGAGGTAACCCTGCGGGGCTAGAGCGTTGCGTTTCCAGCACAATCCACCATCAATCCACCAAAGCTGGGATAGGGTTTTACGCCTCGCGGCGGCCCGAAACTTGGTTCAAGAAATGGAATTGCTATTCTCGATTCAGACAAGACACTGATTTGTTTATGAAACACTCTTCATTTTATAGGATCTCCCCGTCATCAAAAAGGCCGTTCCTTCTTTTTAAGGACTAATCATTTATTTATTTATGAGATAACGGAAGAAATGGCGAGCTATTTAAGAAATGTGAATTCTCATTGTTTTGATGATTCTCAATGGAAGATCGGGGCGTTTTTGACTAAAACTTATGCAAATAAAAAAATTCCGTTCAAGAAAGAAGAAGATCAATTTTGGGTTGAACGAACAACCTGATTGCATGGTTATTCTGAATGCAGATAGAAAGTCTTGCCCGTGTGATCTCTACCGTGTTGTGCGACATTCTCCGCTCTTTGTGCAATGTGCTCATCCCCCCTGCCGAACCACAAGAGGCTCATGGCCCCATAGGTGGCCGTGGTTTCCCACGACATCTTTGGCAGGCCAGGTAGCGGTAAGCACTTGCGTGAACCCGAGAAGCGTACGTAGTGCGTCATCTTCATCGTCATTCTCTTGATCGACGGCTCCATCGTCCATGGCGCCCAAGAAGAAGCCCGGTACCGCCGTCCAGCCATCCACCTCGAAGGCCTCATCACACACTACCAGCGATGCCACGGGGGCTACGGGGGTGCACGGGGATGTGGACGCTGCGGGGGACATGGTCGGTGCAGGCGGCGTCATCACCACCTCCCCTGCGGCCAAGATAGGAGCAAGAGGCACCATAGAAGGACAGCACCAACATCATCCCAGCGGCCACGCTCTACGAGGTATAGGTGGAGAGATTGTTCTATCTACACGTCTCCGCCCGACTGAAGGGCACAACCAAACCGGCGGCACTCATTCTGGGGCGAATCGCAGCTGTTCGACCGCTCCGGCTGCGCCACCCTAGGAGCGAGTTGACCGAGCCAATGCGCCAAACAGATCCGCTGGTCCTCAAGCGCCTCCACCTCGTCAGCACGCCATTCTGGCGACTGGCGCACAACAATGAGAACACAAAGCAGCCACAACCGGCACCATCAAAAGTCGGGCGACGTTTCGATCTACATCATCCATGCCAAGCACCGCTTCAGAGGCCATGGCGCGGGCCCAACTGCTGTTGAGACTTCTGCCGGCGATCAGATGGATGAGTGGAGAGCCACCATTCAGAGTCTGATTGGTTTCGCCGAGGCGGGAGGATCACAGTGAGATGGCCCGCCACGGCCTCCCCAAGTGACGACAACGGCCCATGCTGCTAGCCATGTGGAAGGGGCCACCCCCACGGTCCAGTCCCCTCCATGGCTGTCGTCATCCTTGGAACGGGGGTACCCAGACTTGCCTACCTGCGGCCCAGGGCGTGGCTCATCTAGCGGCCTGGTATGGCCCATCTTCACCAGCAACCACTCAAGACCCTTGCGAGATTCCAAGCCTCGCGAGGCAGAAAACACCAAGACCTCCTTAGGGGCAGCCTCCCTAGGCTGGCTCCTGAGGGGCGGAGGCATCTATGCAAGGTGCACCTCGCGAGGAGCGCGTGATGTGAGCCATGACGACCAAGGCCAGGCGGGCGCCAGCGGGCGCATAGTAGTCGTTGCCCCTTTGGTGCTAAAGGGGAAAGCGCATGCGAGGAGTCCCGAGGCATCAGGCAAAGGTTTCCATATTGGTGCAATGAGACCAAGACCAGCAGGACGGCAGGACGGAGGTCACCGCGGAGCCCACGACGGCGTCACCACTAGAACCTTTGGCAGGCGCAGACCACCTTTTGTCAGGACAACTTGTACTAGTGGTCCCCCTTCAAATTGGCCGTTGTGCGATCCCTTCCCGCCTAATATTTGGGAAGAGGACCAGGGCCTCTGTAAATAAGACTAGCCACCACCTTAGCAGGGAGAGGATCGTTCAGACCACCCTCACACATACAAGCTCACCAAGATCAAGAACTCCTCTCCTCGGGAGGCTGTTCTTCCCTTGTACTGTTCATCCTCAGCCTACAAGGCAATCCACCATACCACACTGGAGTAGGGTATTACACCACAACTGTGGCCCGGACTAGTATAAACCCTTGTGTCCCTTGTTCTTCGGGTTCGGCAAGCTAGGCATAGGGATCATTGCGAGAGTGGGCTCGCGGGGGAGAGAGATCTTCGTGCACACACCAGTGTTCGAACCTCAAGGCCAATGGCAACCAGCACGGGAGCCATGTGACCAAGAACCCGACGATGTCTTGATGGCTTCGTCTGACCCTCGAGCGCGTCAAGGCCAATGAAAAGTCCTGGAGGACATGCAAAGGGAAGGCTCGCGTGTCACCATGGAGCAATGCCGCGACACCCACCGCCGGCCCGATAGGCACAATGGCCCTGACGTCAATGAGCCCGCACTCGGTGAAGGTGGGTACCTGCCTTTCGAGGCTGGGTGCCTGGCCTTCACCCGTGAGCTACGGCAAGTTCGTTGGCCATCCACTCGCACGTTCTAGCCAAAATACCTGATAAGTATGATGGGATACTAAACCAGGTAGAGTTCTTTAGCATCTACACTATCGCTGTTCAAACTGTCCGGGGAAGAGACGAGAAGGTGTTCGCCAACTACTTCCCTTTGGCCCTCAAGCCAAATGTGAGGTATTGGCTGATGCATCTGTCGGAGAACTCCATTTCATCCTGGACTGACTTGTGCCATGAGTTTGTTGGCACCTTCACGGGCGGCCGTCAAGAACCAGGACGGCCCAACGACTTGCATCTCCTCCCGCAGAAGGAAGGAGAGACTCTGAAGAAGTTCATGTAGAGGTTCAGTCGAGTACACAGGAACATTCCAGACATCCACCTAACAGCTGATATGGCTGCATTCCAATCCAACTTGCGCAATCATCGGATACATTCCAAAATGAACATTCGGTTCCCCAAGACTGTGAAGGAGCTGTACACTCTAGTGGATAAGTGTGCTCTGGTATAGGAGGGGAGGAGGCTCCCCGGTGAAGAGGATGGCGTCAGCATCCACTCAGAGGATGATAACGAGGCCACCAATCAGAAGAAGAAGAACAAGAAGCATGGGAAAAGGTGCAAGGATAAGGCAGTGATGTCTGTTAAGGGGTTGAGCACACCTAGTACCGACAAGAAGGCCAAGACCAAGGTTCCTGGCAAGGAAGTTGCCGCGTGCACTGATTGCTAGGAAGCTACAACTATCAAGAAGGCCAGGAAAGGTGATGGGCCATACTGCAAGATCCATCGAACCCAGGGCCATGATCTCCAGGAGTGTCATCGGTTGAGCATCTCGCAAGAAGCAGAGAGGTGAGTAAGAGAAGCATGATAAAGAGAAACGTCAGAGTGGCGTTGGTGGGAAGGGCTGAGGCGATGGAGCAAGACGCCCCAGCAAGGCTCCCCAGAATCAAGGAAAACCCGCCAGAGGCGGTGAGAAGGAGGATTGCAATGATGAGAGTGATGGAGGAGAGGAAGAGGAAACAAGTGAGCAGGTGTTCCAGAAAGCCACTGATGCCCTGTGCGTTGACGGGGGTGCATCTTTGCACTCATCTCACCGCCAACTTAAATAGTGGGTGCATGAAGTCAATGACATGGAACCAATAGCAGATTCTTGGAAGCCACTCAAGTGGTCCCGCACACCCATCATCTTTGACGAAGAGGATCACCCTGACCGCACCATTGTGGTAGGGTGTTTGCCATTGTTGATGTCACCAACAATTTGCAACCTCGAAGTCACAAAGATGTTGGTTGATAGTGGGGCCGGGTTGAATCTGATTTATCCAAAGGTCATTAGCAAACTTCAGATAGCAGAGGAAGAGCTCAAGGTTATTGGCACTTTTCAAGGGATCAACCCCGGCAGGAGTCGTCCTAAGGGGAAGATCACACTACCGGCAACGTTTAGGGGAGAGTTGAATTACCGGACTGAGAAGATTGTGTTTGATGTGGTCGCTCTCCCCTGCCGTACAATGGAATCCTTGGTCGCCTAGCTCTGGCCAAATTCATGCCGGCATCCCATTATGCCTACAACACCTTGATGATGCTAGGGCTGATAGGCGTCATTTCCATTCCATCAGAAAAGAAGGACACAATCATTTGCATGGACAAGATGTACTGGGAAGCAGTCACGGTCGAGGCTGCTGAAGCCATTGTTCCCGCCAAGGAAAGTAAAGGAAAGAATAAAGCTAATAATGATAACAGGAAGGAATCTAGGAAGCATACCTCTTCGGAGTACGCTGCGTCTGTTGCTGAGTTGCTGGAGAGTTCCAATAGAAAGAGACCCAAAGTTGCTACACCCACTATGAAAAAGGTCCTGGCAGGGCTGGCTAGCACTGATGGTACCTTCACTATCAGTGCCATCCTCGATGACAAATAGGAAAGTGCGCTGGTTGCCTTCCTGTGGGCGAACATCGATGTGTTTTCCTGGCAACCATATGATATCCCCGGTGTTCCCAGGGAGGTAATCGAGAACCACCCTGCTATCTGCCCACATGCCCGGGCCCGCAAGCAAGCTTTAGAGCGGCAGTAGTTCATTGCCGAGGAGATCAAGAAACTTGAGGCAACTGGTCTGGTCAGAGGAGTACTACATCCAACGTGGTTGACAAATCCTATGGTGGTAGCAAGGCTAATGGGAAATGGAGGCTTTGCATAGATTTTACTGATCTGAACAAGGCATGCCCGAAGGACCCATTTACCTTGTCGCGCATCGACCAGATTGTGGATTCCACCTATGACTGTGACCTGCTTCCTTTCCTGGATGCCTACTCTGGATACCACCAGATCTTCATGTACAAGGAAGACGAAGAGAAGACCGCATTCATAACACCATGTGGCACGTACTGCTTTGTGCGGATGCCCTTCGGGTTGAAGAGCACTGGATCCACTTTTGCAATGGTAGTCTAGATTGGTTTTGAGTCATAGTTGCACAGAAACATTGAATCTTACGTGGATGATATAGTGGTCAAGACCAAGGACAGATCAACCATCATTCAAGATTTGGAGGAAACCTTTGTTTATCTGTGCAAGATCAACTTGAAGCTGAACCTGGAGAAGTGTGTGTTTGGCATCCCTTCCGGCATGCTACGTGGCTTCTTTGTGTCCCACCCAGGGATAGATGGCAACCCCGACAAGATCAAGGCTATCGAGCATATTCAATCATCCAAAACAATTAAGGATGTAAGGCATTTGACTTGATGTGTTGCCGGGCTTAGTAGATTCATTTCCAAGTCTGTCGAGCGTGCCTTGCCGTTCTTCAAAATCTTGAAGATGGCATGACCTGTGGAGTAGACCCCGGAGGCAGACGCTACGCTACAAGATTTGAAGACTTATCTTTCCTCTGTGCCCAGTTTGGTCGCTCCCAAACCACAAGAGCCGTTGCTCCTATACTTAGTGGTAACTAATCAAGTGGTTAGTGCATCACTGGTGGCACGGTGAGAAGTGGATGAAGCGGCAGCCACAGCCATTGTCCCCTTTGGGGAGGAAAGTGAACACATCATGGCAAGGTCAGATGCAGTTCAGGGCAAAGGGGAGCAAGGCAGCGGAGACAGTCCCAAGGTTGCGGCAAGGAAGAAGGTGGTGCAACACCTAGTGTACTTCATTAGCTCCCTGTTGCAGGGGGCTAGATCCAGGTACTCTGGGAGGCAAAAGTTGATTTTCGGCCTCGTCATCGCCTCAAGGGAACTGCACCACTAATTCCAAGCCCACGATATCATGGTTGTCACCCGCTTTCCTTTGCAAAAGATACTCAGAAACCCCGAGGCCACTGACAGGATATTGGAGTGGGCCTTAGAGTTATCCATTTTTGGTTTGAAGTTTGAGAGCACATCAACTATTCAGAGCAGAGCACTAGCAGAGTTTATTGCGGAGTGGACGCCAACCCCTGATGAAGAAGTGTTGGAGACAATTATTCCCGGCAAGGAAGCGCCCCAGAATGGATCATGTATTTCGATGGTGCCTTCTCCCTACAAGGTGCAGGGTCTGGCGTGCTTATTGTTAGTCCCACTGGGGAACTCCTTAAGTATGTAGTACAGATGCATTTCCCCTGGCAGAAGGCTACCAACAATACTGCAGAGCACGAAGGGCTCCTTGCCTAGCTCAGGATTGCAACAGAATTGGGGATCAAGAAGTTGATCATCCGAGGAGAGTCGCAACTTGTGGTGAGACAAGTAAACAAGGATTGCCAAAGTCCATAGATGGAGGCATACATTGAGGAAGTGGGAAAGTTGGATGAGTGCTTTGACGGATTGCAAATAGAGCACGTACCCCATGCGGAAAATAACATTGCTGATCATCTGTCAAAGTGCGCTGCGCAGAAACTCCCTGTGGAACCAGGAACTTTTGTTCTCCATTTGACTCAGCCTGCCGTATACCCAGCAACAATGGCCAGAAAGAGGAGGAAACTACACTCCGGCAAGCCTCTCCTGGTAGAACCTCCCGAGGCTCCCGGCAGAGAGCTTGGCAAGAGCAACTCCCCATCGGTCACTGAGTTGCACCCTCCCGCCAAACCACCGGTCCCCGCGATCGAGGAGTGTGCTCCCATGAATGAGGAGGTGCCGCTAGTCCTTGTTGTCGAGCTCCAGGCTCCAATTTGGGCGTGGCACATAGTCCATTTCCTCCAAACTAGAGAACTTCCCGAAGAGCAAGAAGAAGCTGAAAGAGTAGCCCGGAGGGCCAGTATGTATCAGTTCGTTGAGGACATTGTGTACAGAAGAAGACCCAACGGTGTGAAATTGAAGTGCATTTGCCGAGAAGAAGGAAAGGAACTGTTGGCAGAGATACACACGGGTTTGTACGGCTCACACATTGGATCAAGGGCTCTGGTTCGCAAAGCCTTCCGACAAGTATTTTACTGGCCCACAGCCCTCCAAGATGCGGTTGAGTTGGTCACCAAATGTGAAGCCTACCAGTTCCATTCAAAGAATGTCCATCTGCCTGCCCAAGCTCTTCAGACAACCCCTTTATCATGGCCGTTTTCGTTTTAGGGGCTCGACATGTTGGGCCCCTTCCTCCGTGCTACCGGCGGATTTGAGTTGTTGTTTGTTGCAATCCACAAGTATATAAAGTGGCCAGAAGTAGAGCCCGTGAGAAAGGTGATCACTCAGCTGACTATGAAGTTCTTGAAAGGATTGATGTGCCACTTCGGGGTCCCTGCCCGAATCATCACTAATAATGGCACCCAATTCATGAGCCATGCCTTCATGCAGTACGTTCATGTCCTCGGAAGCAAGATCTCATTCACCTCTGTTGCTCATCCAAGGAGCAATGGGCAAGCTGAGAGGGAGAATGCTGAAGTGTTGCAAGGACTCAAGACGAGAACATTTGATATGGTGCAGAAGTGTGGCAGGTGATGGATCTATGAGCTGCCAATGGTTCTTTGGTCCCTCAGAACGACACCAAATCGAGCTACCAGGCAGACTCCCTTCTCCATAGTCTATGGGGCAAAAGCAGTTATCCCCACAGAACTAATTTACGGGTCTCCTTGAGTGCTTCCCTATGATGAAGTAGCATAGGAACAACACCAACATGATGCAGCTATGCTACTCGAGGAGAGCCGTCTCTGGGCTGCTACGCATGCCGCACGCTACCAGCAAGCCCTACGTCACTAGCACAACCGCAGGGTTCATGCCCGGAGTTTTGAGGAAGGCGGCCTTGTCCTTAGGCGCGTTTAGTCTGCCAAGGTATAAACTAGTTGATGCCAAAGTGGGAAGGCCCTTACCGGGTTGTACGACTCACCAGACCTGGCGCAGTCCATCTGGAGACCGGAGATGGCATTCAATTGCAAAACTCATGGAACATTGAGCATCTCCGTAAGTTCTACCCGTAAGGTGCAGCTGTCGGGCCCTGCCCGACAGCCACTCTTTTGTACAGGCCTTACGGATGTTGCATGTAACCCCTTGTACAAAGCGATGCGCAGACCCTGAGCAATAGAGAAATAAATGAAGTGCTAGGGGTCCCCTGACAAATTGCATGCATCCATAAGCATATCATGAGCATAGCATGTTCATGTAGATAAGGTCGCATATGGCATCATCTTCATTTGCACCAAACTGCAGGCTTATACCGTGGGCTCAGTCCTGAAGAGGAGGAGAGAAGACAAGCCTACGTTGCGACCCCCTGCAAGAGAAACATATAATTTTTCTCTCTTATCCATATGTGTTCTGTAAGTAGAGACTTGTGCATATGAATACCTCACCACCTTCGAAACTTAGGTGCTCCCATCCCTTGACTCCAACGTTGCTTTTGTCAGGGTGGTTGTAGTGGCCTTTGGCGAATAGGTTTGGCGGGGGGCTGGTCCCTCTTTACGATTTGTGCTTGGCAGGCCTAGCTCCATGACAGCAAACTGAGGGTACCGGCAGGATGGCCCACCGGGGGAAAGTTGTTTACTTAAATGTATAGAGGCATTTCACCTCTGCATGGACAAGTTACATGGACATGTATCCGACAAGGTTTATCTTTTTCATTAACATGCTGATAAACAAGTGTTGATCTTACAGAACACAACACATGGATAGAGGAGATTACATAATTTGAACTAGAGATTGGAAAATGCCTACATATTTTAGATTGAAAAAATATAAGTGCCCCATGATGCCCTTTCTTGTCCCTCTCGTCCTAGGCACTACGGGAAGGAGGTGAAGAGGGCAAAAGGAGCGCCTAGGCAGAAGCCCAGCCTGACCCCGTCAGGTCCCTCGACAAGGAGATTCGCGAGAGCGGGAGGGCGCGGGAGAAGGTGATGGTTAAGAGATCAACAGAAACGACCCATCAACTGCCACCACCAGGGCCATCAGGACGCGGCAGGGCGAACGAAGTTGCAGCCCGCGAGGATGCCTGCCGAGGCCCAGCTGGAAGGCTTCTGGAGGAGCTGGGGGCACCATCTCCACCCCTGCACCCAACTCCCTGTAAAATCAACTTGCCGGAGAGGAGATACAGGTGCAAATGGTGGTGCCGCCGCCTGATGGTGATGGTGCGGCTGGTGTTCACCTGGAGTCAGAGTCGTCGCCCTCCCGGTCGATGATGTCATCATTGCCGTCACAGTCCACCTCGTCGCTATCGCTCGAGGAGGAGCTTTCATTGTCGATCGAGCTCTCTGCACAGCACCCTAAGCGAGACCCAAGAATCCAAAGACCTTGACTGAGAGCAAATCGGCCTCAATTAATTTAAAATGTAGTACCCGCCCCTCCGACAAGTTATGGGCCCGAGCAAAGGTCTTCCAGCCGCGGCAGAAGAACATGATGTGAGGAGCGGGCAAATCCACATCCACCCGCATGCCACCATTCCCGTAACCCCTTGGGTGTAGTTTCAATGCGCGCGACTATTCGAGCTCCATTGCCCTTGCGAATGGAATAGTGAGACAAAGGCGGCCGCGTGGGGGCTTGTACAATCTGATGATGAACTCCAGAGGTTGGTCTCCGACATGGCCTTCCATCGAGGTAGGGATAGCCGACGGGGGCACAATCAGAGCACCACCCCGTCCTCCTCGGCCCCGTGTGGCACGACGACCACGACCTCGCCCCCTTCCACCTCCTCTTGTAGCGGGCTCTGCCCCCACATCTTCAAAGGGAGGAGGGAGGCATTGTCGAGCAGAAGTTCTCATCATCGCTGGAACAACGCTGGACCCTCGATCTCTCACCATGATAGGCGAGGACTACTACAGGAATGGAGGGAGAAGGAGGTGTGGAGAAACGCCTCTCCCAACATCCCCTTTTATAGGAGAGTGGGGCAGGGGGATAGATTTTTCCATGAAGGCGGCCGCCCCATTTGACCAGTCCGGCTCATCCTCTCCATTAACGGCTCGAAGAATCAAGGCTGACCCCCTGAACCAATCCATGATGCCTGGCTTTCTGCAATGGTGCTCATTCCCACACCCTCTGCATACGCCACCAACCTTGCGCAATGCATGCAACACATGTGGAAGAAGCACTTGGAGCGGGAAAGGTAATGGGGTGACGGTTACAGCCCCGTGAACGTGGGACATGGGAACCCCGCAGATCATGGCCCATTATCTCCCCCACAGCAATTGGCGTTATGCGACGCACGGGAGAACCAGAAACTGACATGGGCTGAGGTTAACGAGGAAGCAAAGAAGATCTCAAAGGACAAGCAACTACTACCCTCTTGCCTATGCACTGGATAGGGCCAACCCCGACGACGCCTGGCAGTGCATTCGAGCCAGGCCCAGGGGCTCCTATCGGTGCCACCAACCCTGGGTCTATTGCCTAGACCGTGCAACATCCAAGACTAGACCAAGGCAAAGAGATCAGCTCTTTGAGGAATCAGAGTGCGGATCAAGAAGACCAAGTCAAGCCAAAGGAGCAAGACACCACTAAGGGAAAACCTCCCTTGCTAGGCAGGCGAGCCTGGCGAGGATGAGGTTACCCCAAAGAAAAACCTCAAGACGTTCCCGGCAGGCCTGCCGGACCCTACGTAGGCAAACTACCCCGCCAACGCAAGTCATCGATCGGTGCGGTGTCAAGCCACCAAGTGAATAAGTGGCTGTTTCTTGCCACATGGCAGCCACTTCCTATGGAAATCACCTCCAAATGACACCCATCTAGAGATGTGTCGTGTAGGCAGGAGAGAAGGTGGCAGAACAGCCCGACAAGGCTTGCCGGGCATGCCATGATGTGACACTAAGAGGCACATTTAATGCGCTCTGCCCTGTCTACAGAGTTAGATATGATAGCACCGTTTGCTATCTAATCAGTACACAATGACTGGTTTGCCATTGTGGTGACCCCTTGACCAATAAAAGGAGGCCCGTGGCAACCATAGAAATGATTCGGACCCTTGTACACTCATATGCGCGTAGCCGTTCTCGCCCCGAGGCAATCCTCCCAGGCTAGAGTGCTGCATTTCCACCACAGTCCACCATCAATCCACCAAAGCAGGAGTAGGGTTTTATGCCTTGCGGCGGCCCGAACCTGGGTAAAATTGCCCATGTGATGTCTACCGTGCTACACGACATTCTCCACTCTTTGTGCAACGTGTTCATCCCCCTGCCGAACCAGAAGGGACTCATGGCCCCATAGGTGGCTATGGTTTCCCATGACAATGTGTAAACATAGTTGCCCTGCCGAATGGAAGTTTCATAGCACGGTAATCATCACCGGTGATATGATCGATGATTGGTTGGATGATCGGATAATTGAGCACGTGGAACATGGATTGGTTGCCAAGGCCGTAAACCCACCTCCAGTTGAATACGTCTGGAATCATGATGGTCAGTTGAAGGAGCGATAAACCGCCGCCCATTGACTTGCATATTTCCAGGTCCTGGAATCATGAAGGCTAGCGCATATCCATCTGTTGCAACAAATCAAATTGGATACCAAAAAGGACAAAAATATACAATCATGTTCAGAGTATGTGTGGAATTTAGATTATTATAACGGTGACACAGATCATAGATAGAGAATTGCAATGTCGTGGTCATAATCATACCCCAAGTTAAAAAAATTAAGCCAATGGCTTTCATATTCTAGCAATATGTCATGGTTCAAACATCATATAAAAATGAGAGTAAAACAGCTATGACAGGGCCTAGTCATATTCTACCATAGCAGTTACTATTGTTCTCATATCAACTCTAACAATAACATGTGTGGTTATAAATTTTTTGGAAATGAGTGTAATATATAGCAATCATGAGGTTATACTCATAATATCTATTCTAACAATTAGTAGATGCCAATTGTTCTCATATCAACTCCAACAGTAACATGTGTGGTCATAAAAATCTAGGAAATGAGTGGAACATATAACAATGATGTGGTTATAAACATACTATCTATTGTAAATTTCTAACAATCAACATGCAGTCGTATTCATAAGGTAAAGATGAGATGAGATAGAACAATTACACGACAATAGATTCCACCAGTATATGCAGCCAATCTGTGCATCGACCGCGTAAACGAAGCCATCATGCACTATAGCATCAGACAGAAATGGAGGCTCAACATGATTGATGATGAGCCATAACCATGTATGGTGACCGAATTCTAGATAGACTAATTCCATGTTGAACAAGGCAATGAGCTTCTAATCCATGTAGTCTTCTGATGGTGTGGGCACTTCACATATTACAACCTTCAGCAAACAGAGGTTGCACCAAAAGCTCGATGCGTCTCGTCCATCGTAGGCAGGAGTGTCCGGCAGGCCGCGAGGCTCGATGCCGGCGGTATCCAATGATGGAAGGGTGATCTCTCACTGGGTGTAGATATCCATGAGACGCCACGAACTACTGGATTGGTTCATAAGGACTATCAAGTTGGCCTTCATGCCCACCTAGTACTGGCCGCGCATGAAGGACATGTGGATGGGTAGTGGTAGCATGTCGAGGGGCACCACGACAACCTTCGTAGGATCGTCAAGTCGGTGTCTGAGCCAACTTGGAGGATCGGGCATCAGCAAGCAGGGTGTCTTGAAAAAGGTCGGCCAGTTGCAGGCGAGTAGATGGTACAAAGACATCGAGCATGCAGCCAGACGCACGGTGCTAAGCAGGTCCATACAATTACGGATCTGCTCCAAGAAAACATCAGGGAGGGAATTCCAATCGTGACTCTGCGTGTTAGTCGGTTCTGCCATAGGGTTTTTTAAGGCACTAAGTGATTGGGGCTTTCGGTGCCTGTGAGCAAGCGGGGAAGTGGATTCAGGCGGGAGAGCGAAGAAGATAGCGTGCGTGGCCGAGCACTGAGCGGGGGGGATATGGTAGGCATGAGCTACCATGGAAGATGGTGCGGGCCGGCGAGCAGTGAGCGGGGAGAAATGTTGTGCGGCCAACGATGGGTAAGAGAGGAGGAAGAAGAAGAAGAGAGGAGGAAGAAGAAGAATGAAATATGGGCAAGAAAGTGCATTAAATCTCAATTCTACTAGTACTACTACCAGGATATACCGTCCTTCGAAATGTAAATAGTTAAGCCAATGACATGTGGGTCTACCTCAAGAGGACCCATATGTCATTTAATGGAAGATAGAGGTGCGTAGGCATATTTGCGGAAGCGTGCTCCACTGGCAAACATGATGGCTATATTGGGTAAGGCTGATTTAGTAACACCAACGCGCTGGTTCAGCTTATTAACTAAGTGTCCCATCTGATGCAACGTGTATTGTCACTTCACTGTGAAGACAAGTTGAATAGTTCTCTCTTGCCGAGATGGGTAATAATGGATCGCCAAGACTTCCTACCTACAACATCCCTATGCCTCTACTCTCATCCTGTCCAACAAGATGAAACATTGGCCAAGGCACCCGACGCCCATAATGTAGGAGTAGTATTTTCTGTCAAACTTTGACCATCTATTTAACGAATAACATTTTAATGCATGTGAGCAAAAATCATATCACTGGATTTGTATTTGAACATAGTTTTTAATGGTACAGTTTTTTATGACATGCATTGACACTTTGTTAGTTAAATTTACGGTCAAAATTTTACAGTAAGTACAAAGGGGACCAATAAAACAGGACGGAGGTTTATATAAAGGTCAATAAAAAATCAGCAACCAAGGTAGTAGTAAATGGTGAGTGCCCGAAGATTCTTTTTCTGAAAGTACTCAATAATGGCATCGTTTTCCATAAGAAAATTGTGTTTACGAACATATTAATTGGAATGCATGCGTGAGAAACACAAGACCAGAACTTTTGCATGCATTGGTGAGTTTTCTCTTAATTCTTGCATGCAACATTTTAATGAAGCTTGAAATATGAACATTTCAATAGGAGGGAGTAAAAGCCTCATGCATGCATGCAACATGAAACACTCACGCATCCATGCGCCTCAGAGCAGACGACTCAACACACATGCTCACGCTCAAGTGCTCATCCTACTCCCTCCGACCGTGAAAGACTATTCAAATAGAGATTTACACATTGACCAAGACGAACCGGAACTTCATGGCATAATTAACACCCAAAAGTAGCTGACTTATGTGTGCATGCGACCATTGAGAGAAGAAGATTAAATGAAGGTTGTTACATACTGTAATTAAGGATAGACATGCAGCTTATAGCTAGAGCAGAAGTTGGTGCATTAGTCAATAAATACCTATTAGATTAAAGGCTAAGTGCATTGGAAGTGTAGATGTACCCTCTTTGTTGGAAAAATTTCTAAAGCTAGATGTATAGTTTTTCACGGACCGAGGGAATACACGTGCATCAACTCAGATACACAGCCAGGGTGGTTCGCGCGCAAGGGTTGGACTCCTGTCATGCCTGCATAAAGTCTTGTTTAACTGATTTCTTTGCTCTGCCAACTAATAGGTGAGACCCAGAAACCAGGTGTCAATTTAACCAGTCAACAAAGTGCCACGTCAACTATGTGGCCGTTCAGTAGTGTGCAATACAGTGCTCTACGGTGAGCTAGTGATCGTATAATCACCATAAAACTCTATAGTGACCGTAATGAGCATATTGTTACATACCTTGAATGCAGTGTATTTTCTCGTTTCAAATTAAGCGATATTAACCAGAAAGGACGCAGTATGGACTAGTACTACTACTTTGATGTGCCCCGTCAAATCGCCGAACGAGGAGAGGCTTGCTTACTACGCCTTCTCCCTCGCCCACACACGGTGGCTCACACAACGAGGAGAAGCTTGCTTACTACGTACGCCTACGAGAAGAAGGTTTTGACTACAGTGCCCTCTCCCTCTCCCTCTTCCTCACCCTCGCGGTGGATGTGCAGCGATTCATTCGGTGTTAGATTGCCAAAAGCATATTGTACTGTAGCATCATCATTCTTGGACCTTCCGAAGAGGTGAAGAGCCAAGTGCAAGGTTCACTGGAGTACGAACTATTGAACCTCCCGAAGAGGCAAAGAGCCAAGCGCAAGGTTTATAGGAGTGGTCATCCTAGTACTACAACTACAGCGAACGATCGCCACTGTATGATGCCGCCACATCACCTATATCCAAAGTTGTGCCACCTTTTTTTCTCAAAGAGCATGTTGGAGCCCGTGCAACAGCCACATAAGTTGCACATACACATAACACTTTTACGAGTAATAAATTCTAAAGGACAAATGCCAGTATGCCATAGAAGTTCATTTCCACTTCATGTGATAAATTTGTGCATGACTAGTCTACATATATTTACAGCGCTACCATTCACAATTTACCATACTCCACTTACAAGTTATAGATGCGCTCCATATACTCCTCCAGGTTCTAGTCCCAGGTGTTCTTCATAGATAGCACGATCCAATGGCAGCTATCTAGTCCGGTTCTACACGATGGAGACTCATCCAAGATGAAGTGGCGTAAATCAGGGATAGCGTGTCCCAGCATGTTGTTCATCCGGCGGTGCGCACTTAAGACACAACCATGCTTCATTAACGGCAGGCCTTCGGTGTCGTGCACGGAAGGTGGCATATGCTTCAAAATGGGGTAGTTGTCCCCAATGAAAAGTGAGTACTCTCCAAGAGTGTTCCTCGGCACCCACATAGCATCACGGGGATCGAACTCGGCGACATTCATCTGGTACACGCGACATCTCAGATCTGGACACATGGTGATGTACATGGTCAAGTTCCATGCATAATAATGTTGTGCTCAAATATGGAGGTCAATAATATTATGCAGCAAATATTACTACTTTGGTATAGAGGAAGTAAAATAACTAGCTTATTATATGTAGCCACTTATTATATATACGTGTCCTCCAAGGTAAAAAGTACTAGTACTAGTAAGTAGTACTACAATGAAAGAGAAGGCGAGAGGGTTAAAAATATAATACTAAATTGTAGTAGTAGTAGTAGTATAGTAAACATGTCTCAGTCAAGAAAAAAAACTAACAAGTACTACGACTCTAACACACAACAAGGAGAAAATGGAATACCTGGGTAGATGGTGACGGTCCGATTGTGGTAGATTGTGTAACCATGTTGCACATCAGTGGTACCATGCACTGAAAAATACACTTCCATGATGATACATGTTTGTCACAGTAGGTCATGTTTTCTGTCATGCATGTACATCCGTGAAGACTTTATGGTAGAATCAAGATAGTCATACATGTGCTGTCATAGAAGGGTTCCATGACATTACCAACATTATCATCACGAAAGTGTCCACTTCCATGACGATAAATCGCGCGTCATAGAAGTGCTTTCGTCAAGGGTAACCAACACGTGGCATCCACCATAATAGGCCGCCATTAAGCTATTGGATTCTGGTTAGATCCGATAACCCGTTAACAACCCTGGCGAGTGGGGATTTTCCATGTGTAAAATTCTCATTCACCAGAGTATCGACGCGTCAGCTCAGAGCTGGGACGGATGTCATCCAACGAATGGACGGGACACACCTATGGTACTTCGACACGTGGCATGTCCCAATAGTGGCCCATTCACGTCAAAAGGCTGGCCCGTTTGACTTAGTCAAAAGGTAGCGGCCCGGCCAACCGAAGGCCTATTAACGGCATGTTCGTGTTTAGCCCATTTAAAACCCGGTAACTCATGACCCGTTATAGCCTATCGTAATTAGGCCTAGTAGTGCCATATGGGCTGTCCAATATGATTCCAGCCCATTGTAACTTCCGGCCCATGTATGGCCCATGACGTCTTTCGGCCCATATGAGGCCCTTTCTATATCTTGGCCCATTGTCACAGCCTGATTTTTTGGCATTTCTTTTTCTTTTTATTTTCTGAGGTTTTTGCTCGAGTTTTCCTTTTCCGTGGCTATGTGGTCTGGAAATTGAAGAAGATGCCCTCTATTTCTTTCTAGAGTGGCTTATCATCCTCAAACCCTTCCCAAGACCTTGCGATTTCCATCTTGGACCAATCCCAATATTCTTTTTATTAGGAATATTCGTTTTTCTATTAAAGGAATAACCCAATTTTCCCTAGGTTACGAAGCAACCCATATTTCTATCACTCCCAGAATTCCCAAATAATTGTCATAAATTGTTTGGGTCATATCTTGCTCAAATATGTCAAAATCCTTCCTTTGCATCATCAAAGATAATTCACAAATATTCCTTTTCTCATTCTGCACTTAGTGGCTTTTTGAGAAGGAAGTATTATTTATCTTTGCTTAATTGACTCCAAACTTTTTGGACATCTTTTCCTGTCCATATAATTGCCTCATGCAAATTTTCATACTCATTTGCCTAGTAAATAATTATCAATGATTTTCCAAAGTTTCTGTCCAGGAAGAAGCTTTGTGAATAAGGTACAAGTTAGGCATATCCAAATGAGTTGAAACTTTGCCAGATCCTTCATTTGATCAAATCATGCATCTCCACCAAATTGGAGCTCATGTAACTCACCTATGTGAGCCCAACTCCAAATCTTGGTTTCTGGTCTGATTTTTTGTCTGTGAAGCAACTATATTTTATATTGCTTCAATTAAGCTGAAAATTTACCAGGACATTCTCCTATCTATATTAACTCTCTTCACCATGTTTTGGCCCAATTAATCAAATCATTTGCCCTGTGCAATTTTTCCAAGTTTCTGGTCAGAATGAAGCGCTATTTTGGTATTTCCAAATGGCATGAAACTTTTACAGATGCTCCATATAATCGTATAACCCACCTCCTCCAAAGTGCAGCTCATGACAAGCATGTATGTGAGTGCAACTTCAAAATCCCCTAATCTGGCTAGTACGGCACTTCCTACAGCAACCCTCATCTAAACTCCTCCTCTTAAGCTGATTTTTGGTGATCAACGTCACCTTAGTGTGTGATCATCACCAGAAAAATGTCCTCCTTTGTTCACAAGCTTGTGTCCCCACTACACAACACAAACAATTGGCTGTTGCAATGTTTTGGGGTCATCTGCATTTCTCTTCTTTGCCCCTAAGTTCATCTCTTTCTTCAGTAATAGTCAAGGCACTAAGGTCTATCTACTAGACATGGTTGGTCCGGCCAAAGTGAGCCATTTGCTCCAGTGCCCGTGGTGATCACGCTAGCGTCACGGCTAAACTCGTGCTCTGGCTCGTTCCGGCCACTATTCCCATTGTCTCCCTCGTCGCCTCGACCTCCATTCATGTCCTGGAGCTCCCCTGTGATGCCCTGCATCGCCCAGCTTCGATGCCTCATCGTGGTTTACCATTAATGCGTCGCTAGGTCCATGTCCGTGCCACAAGCAGCCCCTGTCCTCCATTAAAGCTTGTCATGAGTTTGCGTGTGATGCTCTAGAGCTCTCCCCCGCACCTATTTAAGCTCCCCTGTGGTCCTCCGCACCTCACTCACCCCCCTGCTTCTCTAGTCCACCAGAGTCGCCTCATCTCGCCGCTGTTTCCCCATCATCCTCCATGGCCGCCTTGGCCTCGGCTTGGGCCCGGCCATCACAGGCCTCACCTCGTCTCCCGAACACGTCCACTGCCTTCCTCTCATCCCTCTGAGTAGCCCCACCCACTTGCCCATCGCCGAAGTTGGCCCCATCGACGGAGAACCACGCCGCCCGAAGCTCTCTGCCGCCTCCCGTCGCCGCAACCTCCCCTCCACCCCACTCCTCCCCGGTGGCCGTGTCTCCCCTGAACGGGTGCGCCTTGCTCCTGCTCATCCGCGGGTGCCCTCTGCCTGGCCGGAGATGGCCGCAGCCGACCGGCCTCCTCACCTGACCGCCCCTGCCCTACCTCGTCCCCTCCTTTCTTTCCCTCGTGAGGGAACAAAGGAAGGAAGAAGACGAGCCTGGCTTGCCCCCCTGTCGCATGGGTCCCATTCATCAATGGCTCAAAACCCGGTCCCAGGTACGTTAAGTGGAGACGTATTATCAAAAATACGTTTTCCTGTTTGGAGAGTGTACTTTCATTCTGCTTTAGCCTAGAATGTGTTTTCTCAGTTCATTAAACGCATTCCTCTAGGCGTTTTCTATTTTCAACCGCCAGGGACTTGTTGGTGAACAAAATATTCATAGATAAGTCCCTGATCTTCGACACCTCATAACTCCGCAACTGTAACTCCCTTTGAGGTGTTTCCGAAGCCTACTTATTCGTCTCGTCGAGCTATGTCCGTTGGTATCTTTTTCACTTTGGTTTGACATACTGGAAATGATCATTTTGCCCTTTCCCTAATAAGCCCCCTTCGGGAGAGAAACTTTTCCGGCGATTCCTTCTGCAATCTTTCTGCACATCTTCCCGGTGGTTTCTTCATCTCCAAGCAAGCCACAACACCCACTTGCATGATGGCCATTCAGTAGCCATGGTTTTCAACTTGAATATTTAATAAATGTCTGCTTGTTTTGATACAGTTTTCGTTGTTTCAGTAAGGCTTATGGATTTGTGTTCACTTTCATGTTATGCTATTATGCACCTGGTTATCATGTATTTCTTGCTAGTATTATATTTGTATGACATGCTGGGTCATAGTACATGTTGATGTTGGTCATGTTCTTCGGTGCAAGAGTACCGTCTGCTACCAAGTACCGTGAATATGCATGTTCCTTTGCATCTAGCTGGTTATATGCTTACTTGACAGTATTCTTGATATGTTCTTGCATTGTATTTACTTTGGATGCTAGTGGTTGAGTTATGCTATGAGTAGTGTTATACTTGTGATGTTCATGCTAGTCAGTATGCCATGCTCATTCGGATATATGCTTTATTATTGTCGATATGCCTGATGATTATGTTGTACCCCATGGTTATGTTGATATGGTGCATGCTACTTGCATCATGTTATATTGTATGACTCAGCATCATTTGCATTCAAGTTTAACCGGACTTAAATAAACTTGAACAACGGTTCGCTAACTCATGGTGCCACCATATCAAGCTGACAAGTGCAGCCACATTTGCCTTTATGGGAAGGTCCTAGCTGGGTCTTTTGTCATGCCTCTCGCCGGTGCCTCCAACGAGGGAAGGTTATGCGCGGGCACTACCCGGATTAGGTAGGACGACATAAGCCTTGTGTGCCCGTTGTTGTGATTGGTATACCATTGTCCCTGTTTGGGAATGTTTATTGTTTTCCCACAACAGTGGCCGTTGATGCCTTTGGTAGGCACGGGGCCACCCATGACTTAGCCCAGAGGGGAGTTTGTTGGAGTGCCGGGAGAGTGTCATGGCAGTAGATCGGTTTTGTCAAAATGCCGTTGGTCCACCCGAATGGGAGTGCGAGGCCATGGGTTCCGTGGTGTGGGTAAAGTGCGCTACCTTTGCAGAGTGTGTATTAAATCTATCGATAGCCAAGCCCGCGGATAAGGGCCCAATTCGTAGTATGTCACACTGTGGGTCAACAGTAATAATAATAATGTGATTAATAACAACCCTGGTTCAACTATGAGAAAGTGATTGGTTGTGATCATGAGATGATCACCGTGGTATCGAGGATATAGAGTTGATGTATATTTGTGGTATTATGCGAGAGTCAAGGGAAAAGATCAAGCTCCTTGTGGTGATGTAATGATTACTATGGTATTGTTAATACCAAGCTTGATTGGATCCTGAGATGATCGTACGATGTCCGTGATGGTAAGCTTATGAACCTGATGGTTACGAGGTAACCCGAGCAGCGTAACTTGGTGCTTGATAGTGTCATCATGTTGAATTCTAGTGTTATCATGTTCATATGTTCATGCCATGTTCGTATTATTCTAGCTGTATCATGTTCATCTTGTTCAGGCTATGATTGATCTGATAGTATCATGTTAATCCTTGTTAACATGTAAATGCCATGTTGTTATTTTCCTTGATTGCTCTTGGTTGTTGTGAGCTTGCAAGTACATTCAATGTACTGACATGGCGTGTCATGCCAGCTTGCAGGTCATGCCGGATTTGATTGCTTATTTGTCGTGGATCCCTTGTTTGCGAGCTAGGATAAGCGTTCCAGCCAGAGTCCCTACAGAGTGGAGTTCACCACCGTCACCGTTGTTTCGCTGCTAGAGTTATTCCGATGCATCACATTGTTCTGCTACTTGCATGGAACAATAGTGGCAGGCGTAGTATCGCCGTGCCAATGTAATCCCCCTTGTAACCACATAGCTTGTAATAAAGAGCTGATCTGTTCTACGCTAAGTAGTGTCGTATTCCAGAAGACTTCTCCTCGATCTCTAGGCTGGAATACGGTGCGTTCCGGTTTCTCTAAGCTAGGGTGCCACACCCATAAATGGCCCATGCTGAAACTGGCCCATAATTAACAATATATAGCTTTATACCCATTAACGAACCATTATTCCATTGGGCCGTTTTAGCCCATGTTATCTTTCGGCCTTCTAAGGGCCAATTTATTATTGGGCTCATTTCCAACATTCGATGACTTATGGTCCGTTACTTGCCTGTTCTGCATGTGGGCCAAATTCAGCCCGTGGTTAAAGTCGGCCCCTCTATGGCCCTTTAATCCATTGGGCCATTTTGATGGAGTGATCACATATGGCCCATTAACGACCCATTGTGCCCACCGTTCGAATTAAGCCCGTTGCACACATGGGCCAATTAACGGCCCATAAACATGTTGGGGAACGTAGTAATTTCAAAAAAATTCCTACGCACATGCAAGATCATGGTGATGCACAGCAATGAGATGGGAGAGTGTTGTCCACGTACCATCGTAGACCGAAAGCGGAAGCGTTATGACAACGCGTTTAATGTAGTCGTACATCTTCACGATCCGACCGATCCAAGTACCGAATGTACGGCACCTCCGAGTTCTGCACACGTTCAGCCCGATGACATCCCTCGAACTCCGATCCAGCCGAGTGATGAGGGAGAGTTTCGTCAGCACGACGGCGTGGTGACGATGATGATGTTCTACCGACGCAGGGCTTCGCTTAAGCACCGCTACGATATTATCGAGGTGGATTATGGTGGAGGGGGGCACCGCACACGGCTAACAGATCCAATGGATCAATTGTTGTGTCTATGGGGTGCCCCCCTCCTTCGTATATAAAGGGGGGAAGGAGGAGGAGGCCGACCAAGAGGAGGAGGCGCGCCTTAGGGGGGGCAATCCTACTCCAAGTAGGTTTTGCCCCTCTATCCTATTCCAACTAGGAGAAGGGGGAAGGAGGAGGTGGAGAGAAGGAAGGAGAAGGGGGGCCGCGCCCCCTCCCCTTTAACAATTCAGATTGGGGCAAGGGGAGATCCGCGCCACCTCCTGCTGCCTCTCCTCTTCCACCACTTTGGGCCCATGAGGCCCAATAACCCCCGCGGGGTTCTGGTAACCCCCCGGTACTCCGGTATATATCCAATAACCCCCAGAACCATTGCGATGTCCGAATGTAGTCGTCCAATATATCAATCTTCATGTCTCGACAATTTCGAGACTCCTCGTCATGTCCGTGATCTCAACCGGTACTCCGAACAACCTTCGGTACATCAAAACTCATAAGCTCATAATATAACCATCATCGAAACGTTAAGCGTGCGGACCCTACGGGTTCGAGATCTATGTAGACATGACCGAGACAGGTCTCCGGTGAATAACCAATAGCGGAACCTGGATGCTCATATTGGCTCCTACGTATTCTACGAAGATTTTTATCGGTCAAACGCATAACAACATACATTGTTCCCTTTGTCATCAGTATGTTACTTGCCTGAGATTCGATCGTCGGTATCTCAATACCTAGTTCAATCTCGTTACTAGTAAGTCTCTTTACTCATTCCGTAATACATCATCCTGCAACTAACTCATTAGTTGCAATGCTTGCAAGGCTTAAGTGATGTGCATTACCGAGAGGGCCCAGAGATACCTCTCCGACAATCGAAGTGACAAATCCTAATCTCGAAATACGCCGACCCAACAAGTACCTTTGGAGACACCTGTAGAGCACCTTTATAATCACCCAGTTATGTTATGACGTTTGGTAGCAAACAAAGTGTTCCTCCGGTAAACGGGAGTTGCATAATCTCATAGTCATAGGAACATGTATAAGTCATGAAGAAAACAATAGCAACAAACTAAACGATCAAGTGCTAAGCTAATAGAATGGGTCAAGTCAATCACATCATTCTCCTAATGATGTGATCCCGTTAATCAAATGACAACCCATGTCAATGGTCATGAAACTTAACCATCTTTGATCAACGAGCTAGTCAAGTAGAGGCATACTAGTGAAACTCTGTTTGTCTATGTATTCACACATGTATTATGTTTCCAGTTAATACAATTCTAGCATGAATAATAAACATTTATCATGATATAAGGAAACAAATAATAACTTGATTATTGCCTCTAGGGCATATTTCCTTCAGTCTCCCACTTGCACTAGAGTCAATAATCTAGATTACATAGTAATGATTCTAACATCGATGGAGCCTTGTGGTGTTGATCATGTTTTGCTCGTGGAAGAGGCTTAGTCAACGGGTCTGCGACATTCAGATCCGTATGTATCTTGCAAATTTCTAAGTCTCCCACCTAGACTAAATCCCAGATGGAATTGAAGCGTCTCTTGATGTGCTTGGTTCTCTTGTGAAATCTGGATTCCTTCGCCAAGGCAATTGCACCAGTATTGTCACAAAAGATTTTCATTGGACCCGATGCACTAGGTATGACACCTAGATCAGATATGAACTCCTTCATCCAGACTCCTTCATTTGCTGGTTCCGAAGCAGCTATGTACTCTGCTTCACACGTAGATCCCGCCACAACGCTTTGTTTAGAACTGCACCAACTGACAGCTCCACCATTTAATATAAACACGTATCCAGTTTGCGATTTAGAATCGTCCGGATCAGTGTCAAAGCTTGTGTCAATGTAACCATTTACGATGAGCTTTTTGTCACCTCCATAAATGAGAAACATATCCTTAGTCCTTTTCAGGTATTTCAGGATGTTCTTGACCGCTATCTAGTGATCCACTCCTGGATTACTTTGGTACCTCCCTGCTAGACTTATAGTAAGGCACACATCAGGTCTGGTACACAGCATTGCATACATGATAGAGCCTATGGCTGAAGCATAGGGAACATCTTTCATCTTCTCTCTATCTTCTGTAGTGGTCGGGCATTGAGTCTTACTCAACTTCACACCTTGTAACACAGGCAAGAACCCTTTCTTTGCTTGATCCATTTTGAACTTTTTCAAAACTTTGTCCAGGTATGTGCTTTGTGAAAGTCCAATTAAGCGTCTTGATCTATCTCTATAGATCTTGATGCCCAATATGTAAGCAGCTTCACCGAGGTCTTTCATAGAAAAACTCTTATTCAAGTATCCCTTTATGCTATCCAGAAATTCTATATCATTTCCAATCAGCAATATGTCATCCACATATAATATCAGAAATGCTACAGAGCTCCCACTCATTTTCTTGTAAATACAAGCTTCTCCAAAAGTCTGTATAAAACCAAATGCTTTGATCACACTATCAAAGCGCTTATTCCAACTCTGAGAGGCTTGCACCAGTCCACAAATGGATTGCTGGAGCTTGCACACTTTGTTAGCTCCCTTTGGATCGACAAAACCTTCTGGTTGCATCATATAACTCTTCTTCCATAAATCCATTCAAGAATGCAGTTTTGACATCCATTTGCCAAATTTCATAATCATAAAATGCGGCAATTGCTAACATGATTCGGACAGACTTAAGCATAGCTACGGGTGAGAAGGTCTCATAGTAGTAAATCCCTTGAACTTGTCGAAAACCTTTTGCAACAAGTCGAGCTTTATAGACAGTAACATTACCGTCAGCGTCAGTCTTCTTCTTGAAGATCCATTTATTCTCAATTGCTTGCCGATCAATGGGCAAGTCAACCAAAGTCCACACTTTGTTCTCATACATGGATCCCATCTCAGATTTCATGGCCTCAAGCCATTTTGCGGAATCTGGGCTCACCATCGCTTCCTCATAGTTTGTAGGTTCGTCATGGTCTAGTAACATAACTTCCAGAATAAGATTACCGTACCACTCTGGTGCGGATCTTACTCTGATTGACCTACGAGGTTCAGTAACAACTTGATCTAAAGTTTCATGATCATCATCATTAACTTCCTCACTAATTGGTGTAGGTCTCGCAGAAACTGTTTTCTGTCATGAACTACTTTCCAAAGGGAGCAGGTACAGTTACCTCATCAAGTTCTACTTTCCTCCCACTCACTTCTTTCGAGAGAAACTCCTTCTCTAAAAAAACTCTGAATTTAGCAACAAAAGTCTTGCCTTCGGATCTATGATAGAAGGTGTACCCAACAGTCTTGTTTGGGTATCCTATGAAGACACATTTCTCCGATTTGGGTTCGAGCTTATCAGGTTGGAGCTTTTTATCAGATAAGCATCGCAGCCCCAAACTTTCAGAAACGACAACTTTGGTTTCTTACCAAACCATAGTTCATAAGGCGTCGTCTCAATGGATTTCGATGGTGCCCTATTTAAGGTGAATGCGGCCGTCTCTAAAGCATAACCCCAAAACGATAGCGGTAAATCAGTAAGAGACATCATAGATCGCACCATATCTAGTAAAGTACGATTACGATGTTCGGACACACCATTACGCTGTGGTGTTCCGGGTGGCGTGAGTTGCGAAACTATTCTCAAATCGGGTGTGAAGTGTCCTTCTAGGTTCTGGCTGGTAGAGCAGAGGACTGAAAATCCTCTTTAGTTTCACGCATGGGACTCTAAATCCCAATTGCGCTAGCTCTGTGGTTCGATTCCACAACAGAACGAACAATGAATGAATGTGGGCGGTCAACCAGGTAAGCCTCTGCCCAGGAAAGAAAGGACTAGGGAGGGATTGAGAGAAGCTTTCACAGTGGAAAATGAAAAAAAGCATATCGTTCTTAGAAATTGTGGAATTTGACTCAGTTAGTTCCGCATTGTTTCAAATGAAGACCAAACTCATAACTCAAATATTCTCCTCCACGATCAGATCGTAGATACTTTATTTTCTTGTTACGATGATTTTCAACTTCACTCTGAAATTCTTTGAACTTTTCAAATGTTTCAGACTTATGTTTCATTAAGTAGATATACCCATATCTGCTTAAATCATCTGTGAATGTGAGAAAATAATGATATCCGCCACGAGCCTCAACATTCATTGGACCACATACATTTGTATGTGTGATCTCCAACAAATCCATTGCTCTCTCCATAGTTCCGGAGAACGGCGTTTTAGTCATCTTGCCCATGAGGCACGGTTCGCAAGTACCAAGTGATTCATAGTCAAGTGGTTCCAAAAGTCCATCAATATGGAGTTTCTTCATGCGCTTTACTCCGATATGACCTAAACGGCAGTGCCACAAATAAGTTGCACTATCATTATCAACTCTGCATCTTTTGGCTTCAATATTATGAATATGTGTATCACCACTATCGAGATTTAGTAAAAATAGACCACTCTTCAAGGGTGCATGACCATAAAAGATATTACTCATATAAATAGAACAACCATTATTCTCTGATTTAAATGAATAACCGTCTCGCATCAAACAAGATCCAGATATAATGTTCATGCTCAACGCTGGCACCAAATAACAATTATTTAGGTCTAATACTAATCCCGAAGGTAGATGTAGAGGTAGCGTGCCGACCGCGATCACATCGACTTTGGAACCATTTCCCACGCGCATCATCACCTCGTCCTTACCCAATCTTCGCCTAATCCGTAGCCCCTGTTTCGAGTTGCAAATGTTAGCAACAGAACTAGTATCAAATACCCAGGTGCTACTGCGAGCATTAGTAAGCTACACATCAATAACATGTATATCACATATACCTTTGTTCACTTTGCCATCCTTCTTATCCGCCAAATACTTGGGGCAGTTCCGCTTCCAGTGACCAGTCTGCTTGCAATAGAAGCTCTCAGTCTTAGGCTTAGGTCCAGACTTGGGTTTCTTCTCCTGAGCAGCAACTTGTTTGTTGTTCTTCTTGAAGTTCCCCTTCTTCTTCCCTTTTCCCTTTTTCTTGAAACTGGTGGTCTTATTGACCATCAACACTTGATGCTCCTTCTTGATTTCTACCTCTGCGGCCTTTAGCATCGCGAAGAGCTCAGGAATAGTCTTATTCATCCCTTGCATATTATAGTTCATCATGAAGCGTTTGTAGCTTGGTGGCAGTGATTGAAGAACTCTGTCAATGACACTATCAACAGGAAGATTAACTCCCAGTTGAGTCAAGTGATTATGATACCCATACATTTTGAGTATATGTTCACTGACAAAACTATTCTCCTCCATCTTGCAGCTATAGAACTTATTGGAGACTTCATATCTCTCAATCCAGGCGTTTGCTTGAAATATTAACTTCAACTCCTGGAACATCTCATATGCTCCATGACGTTCAAAACGCCGTTGAAGACCCGGTTCTAAGTCCTAAAGCATGGCACACTGAACTATTGAGTAGTCATCAGCTTTGCTCTGCTAGATGTTAATAACATCTGGTGTTGCTCCTACAGCAGGCTGGGCACTTAGCGGTGCTTCCAGGACGTAATTCTTCTGTGCAGCAATGAGGATAATCATCAAGTAACGGACCCAGTCCGTGTAATTTCTACCATCATCTTTCAACTTTGCTTTCTCAAGGAACACATTAAAATTCAACGGAACAATATCACGGTCCATCTATCTACAATCAACATAAACAAGCAAGATACTATCAGGTACTAAGTTCATGATAAATTTAAGTTCAATTAATCATGTTATTTAAGAACTCCCACTTAGATAGACATCTCTCTAATCCTCTAAGTGATCACGCGATCCATATCAACTAAACCATGTTCGATCATCACGTGAGATGGAGTAGTATCAACGGTGAACATCACTATGTTGATCATATCTACTATATGATTCACGCTCGACCTTTCGGTCTCCGTGTTCCGAGGCCATATCTATTATATGCTAGGCTTGTCAAGTTTAACCTGAGTATTCTGCGTGTGCAACTATTTTGCACCCGTTGTATTTGAACGTAGAGCGTATCACACCCGATCATCACGTGGTGTCTTAGCATGAAGAACTTTCGCAATGGTGCATACTCAGGGAGAACACTTGTACTTAGATAATTTAGTGAGGGATCATCTGATAATTCTACCGTCAATCAAAGCAAGATAAGATGCATAAAAGATAAACATCACATGCAATCAATATAAGTGATATGATATGGCCATCATCATCTTGTGCTTGTGATCTCCATCTCCAAAGCACCTTCATGATCACCATCGTCACCAGCGCGACACCTTGATCTCCATCGTAGCATCGTTGTCGTCTTGCCAATCTTATGCTTCCACGTCTATTACTACCGCTTAGTGATAAAGTAAAGCATTACAGGGCGATTGCATTGCATACAATAAAGCGACAAATATATGGCTCCTGCCAGTTGCCGATAACTCGGTTACAAAACATGATCATCTCATACAATAAAATTTAGCATCATGTCTTGACCATATCACATCACAACATGCCCTGCAAAAATAAGTTAGACGTCCTCTACTTTGTTGTTGCAAATTTTACGTGGCTGCTATGGGCTTAGCAAGAACCGTTCTTACCTACACATCAAAACCACAACGATAGTTTGTCAAGTTGGTGCTATTTTAACTTCCGCAAGGACCGGGCATAGCCACACTCGGTGCAACTAAAGTTGGAGAAACTGACACCCGCCAGCCACCTGTGTGCAAAGCACGTCGGTAGAACCAGTCTCGCGTAAGCGTACGCGTAATGTCGGTCCGGGCCGCTTGATCCAACAATACCGCTGAACCAAAGTATGACATGCTAGTAAGCAGTATGACTTATATCGCCACAACTCACTTGTGTTCTACTCATGCATATGACATCTACGCATAAAACCTGGCTCGGATGCCACTGTTGGGGAACATAGTAATTTCAAAAAAATTCCTACGCACACACAAGATCATGCTGATGCACATCAACGAGAGGGGAGAGTGTTGTCCATGTACCCTCGTAGACCGAAAGCGGAAGCGTTATGACAACGCGGTTGATGTAGTCGTATGTCTTCACGATCCGACCGATCCAAGTACCGAACGTACGACACCTCCGAGTTCTGCACACGTTCAGCCTGATGACGTCCCTTGAACTCCGATCCAGCCGAGTGTTGACGGAGAGTTTCGTTAGCACGACAGCGTGGTGACGATGATGGTGTTCTTCCGACGCAGGGCTTCACCTAAGCACCACTACGATATTATCAAGGTGGATTATGGTGGAGGGGGGCACCGCACACGGCTAAGAGATCCAAGGGATCAATTGTTGTGTCTATGGGGTGCCCCCTCCTCCGTATATAAAGGGGGAAGGAGGAGGGGCCGGCCAAGAGGAGGAGGCATGCCCAAGGGGGGGCAATCCTACTCCTAGTAGGTTTTGCCCCCCTTTCCTATTCCAACTAGGAGAAGGGGGAAGGAGGAGGTGGAGAGAAGGAAGGAGAAGGGGGCCCGCGCCCCCTCCCCTTTACCAATTCGGATTGGGGCTAGGGGGGCCGTGCGCCACCTCCTACTGCCTCTCCTCTTCCACCACTTTGGGCCCATGAGGCCCAATAACCCCCGGGGGGTTCCGCTAACCCCCCGGTACTCCGGTATATATCCCATAACCACCGGAACCATTCCGGTGTCCGAATATAGTCATCCAATATATCAATCTTTATGTCTCGGCCATTTCGAGACTCCTCGTCATGTTCGTGATCTCTTCTGGGACTCCGAACAACCTTCGGTACATCAAAACTCATAAACTCATAATATAACCGTCATCGAAACGTTAGGCGTGCGGACCCTACGGGTTCGAGAACTATGTAGACATGACCGAGACACATCTCTGGTGAATAACCAATAGCAAAACCTGGATGCTCATATTGGCTCCTATATATTGTACGAAGATATTTATCGGTCAAACTGCATAACAACATACGTTGTTCCCTTTGTCATCGGTATGTTACTTTCCTAAGATTCGATCATCGGTATCTCAATACCTAGTTCAATCTCATTACCGGCAAGTCTCTTTACTCGTTCCGTAATACATCATCCTGCAACTAACTCATTAGTTGCAATGCTTGCAAGGCTTAAGTGATGTGCATTACCGAGAGGGCCCACAGATATCTGTCCGACAATTGGAGTGACAAATCCTAATCTTGAAATACGCCAACCCAACAAGTACCTTCGGAGACACCTGTGGAGCACCTTTATAATCACCCAGTTACGTTGTGACGTTTGGTAGCACACAAAGTGTTCCTCCGGTAAAACGGAGTTGCATAATCTCATAGTCATAGGAACATGTATAAGTCATGAAGAAAGCAATAGCAACAAACTAAACGATCAAGTGCTAATCTAACGGAATGGGTCAAGTCAATCACATAATTCTCCTAATGATGTGACCCTGTTAATCAAATGACAACCCATGTCAGTGGTTAGTAAACTTAACCATCTTTGATCAACGAGCTAGTCAAGTAGAGGCATACTAGTGACACTCTGTTTGTCTATGTATTCACACATTTATTATGTTTCCGGTTAATACAATTCTAGCATGAATAATAAACATTTATCATGATATAAGGAAATAAATAATAACTTTCTTATTGCCTCTAGGGCATATTTCCTTCAAAATAGACGATTCCCATTATAGCCCATTGACGGCCCATATTGCGGTCCGTTAATTGTCCACGAAAGTATGGGCCCTGTTTGGCCAATCGATCATACGACCCATAGAAGGACCATTAATCATACGGACCTTAGGAGGCCCACTACAGTAGCTAGGAGGACTACTTCTAAATAAAAAGTTTACTGTGGAAAAAGAACTACAGTGACTGCCAGCAAAAAAATAAACAAGACAATAAGGAAATAAATAAGCAAGCAACTTATGCTAGGCTATTACGGCTATTACAAATATTACATCCACTGGGCATCAAAGTTCGCCACCAGTGCAAATATAGTGAACAAAGCAGCATATTACGTCCACTAGGCATCTAAATTGGCCACCAATGGAAATAAACATGACAGGAAAACAAGTCTAGAACTAAAACCACTTCAGAAGAGCTCAAGAGACGATATCCTAGATACCCACCATGCTGGTAAGAAGCTTAGCTAGCTTATTAGTTTTCTCTTGTTTGGCACCAAGATTGTCTAGCGCTTGCTGTTGCACCAGAAAGTATGCATCTGAATTATGCAGGGACTTCCCCAGTCCTTCGACTTCTTGCAGCATCACAACCGACTGATGCCTTTCAGCTTGTAGCTGAGACTGATGAAGCCGAAGTGCTTTAGGCAGCGAGTTCGAAGAGCTTGTGCCAGCGGTAGTGGCCAGTAACTGGAACACTACATCAATGCAGGACTTTGGGGTTGTCTCACTGTCTACAAGACCGTTTTTATCACCTTTCTTGGAGACCAATAGGGTTGTCTCACTATCTTAAACCTCATCTGCATTACTTTCACTACCATTGCATAATGGGGTGCTCTTCTCCAATACTCTGTTGGCATTCTACAAGAGAAACAAGCAGACACATCACAGGTTTAGCATGTAGTATATGAAACTCATTTTGGTAAATTGGTTCAGTAGTAAGGTGGACAGGATAACAATATAAAACAAACATATATCTATGTACTATGGTTACTGTATTTTCCATATCATTCTAGTTTATGTTGCCAAATCAAGATAAGAGACATAATTCAAATCATATATTTTTAAGACACAACAGCATAGACAGAATATAAGTGTGAGAAACTACACAACACTGCCAACACTTGTAATGTGTATGACATGAGAACATAACTTTTTATACAACTGACACTGAAATCAACACAGGGCAAGAACTTAGAACAACAATCCAGTTAAATAAATAGATTTAAAACATACCAGTTGAGCCATTGGAGTTTCAATTGGCTCCTTTAAATTCAAAACTAGGTATGAGTAAATACAGTGCTGCAAGAGCAAAGGAGTATGGACCATAGCTACAGAATCTGACATGAGAACAGTTGCTCTTCTGCTTTAAATGTGGATTTTGGGTTCGCTGTGGTGGTCTTCATGCTTTGGGCACTATAGTTGCTTGACAAACTGCTCGTGTGGGGTACTCTATGGTGGACATGGTGTTGTGTCAACTAGAAGTGGGTTACTATCCGCTGGGGTTGGGGTTATATGGGGTGTAGTTGGTTCTCTGTCCATAGGTGTAAAAGTACAATGTGGAAGAGTCTCAATTATGTGTGGTGTGGCTAGTTCGTGGGCCAGTAAAACCATGGTTCTATCTGCATCGACAGGTAGCACCGTCTTTTCCTTACTCCCTTAGATACTGCCATCACCCCCTCCAATTCAAGTGGCTAATAAACAAGAAAAGAAATTGAACGTATTGACATTGTATGATTGACAGATGTGGTGATTCACACATATGTTGTCTAACCAAATAGGACATCATGACACAATTTCACATATATGATGGCTAACTAAACAGGATAGCATGACATATTTTTAGATATATGAGGGATAACTTAACAGGATATAATGGCATAATTCAACATATGATGAGTATCTAAACATGATGACATGACAAAACTATATGATATCTTTCTAAAATAGGTTGGGATGAAATAATTCACATACATGTTGTCTAAGTATACAGGATGGCATGATATAATTGGCATAATTGATTCATATACTAAGCAGCTGACACTCACATGTATGATCTCTAAACTAAGCAGATGGAATTGAATATTGAGCATATGATGTCTAAACTAAGCAATGCAAGACACCATATGCATGATATGTGAAATATAAACATTGCTAGTTATAGCACACACCTCACGTGGGATATAGGACTGGTCATCTGTCTCCAAATCCTACTCTGAGGAGCTACCTGTAACCATTGAGATATATGCTTCAACAGGTACCCATTGCCTACTCTGAAGATCTTGTTTTCCCTCTTGACTTTTCCATAACCGGCTTAAATAGCAGATACACATGGAGAGTAGTTCAATATAAACGGATTGTCGAAAAATGTAATACATAATGAAAAAAGGATGGCATGAGATAATTCGCATATATGATGCCTGGCTACATGGCGGTGCATAATTCGCATATATGATAACTGGCTGAAAAACATGGCATTGCATAATTCACATATCTGATATAGAAAGAAAATAGCAGGCATTCACACAAAGCATGTCTAATCTAAGCAGATGTCATGGCAATGCAAGACACCATATGCATGATATGAGCAATATAACCTTGCCAAGTTAGAGCATACACCTGGGGGGATACGACTAATCAACTGTCTCTGAATCCTCCTTTGAGGAGCTATCTGTAACTAGCAATAAATCTGCATTGACAGGTAGCACTGACTGCTCAGAAGACCTTGTTTTCCCTCTAGATTTTCCCGTGACCAACTCAAATGGCTGATGCACAGGAAGAGTAGATGAATGTATAAACATTGTTGACAAATGGAATACATTATGAAAAAAATATGGCATGATACAATTGACATATACGATGACTGGCTAAACGGGATGTCATTGCATGGTTCACGTATATGATGCCTGGCTAAAGAAGATGGCATTGCATAATTCACATATACTCCCTCCGTTCCTAAGTATTTTTCTTTTTAGAGATTTCAAATGGACTACCACATACAGGTGTATATAGACATGTTTGAGAGTGTAGATTCACTCATTTTGCTCCGTATGTAGTCACTTGTTGAAATCTTTAAAAAGAAAAATATTTAGGAACAGTGGGAGTATGATATAGAAACCAAACATGTGTCATTCACACAAAGCAAATCTAAACTAAGCTGATGACATATAAGATGTATAATGTAAGCAATGCGAGGCACCTTATGCATGACATGACCAACATCAGCATGCCAGGTTAGAGCAAACACCTCAGGGGGTAAATAGGAGTGTTCGGCTCCCTCTGAATGTCCCTCTGAATAGTTATCTTCCTCTGGAATACAATCTGGAATGGCGGGAGGGGGGCCCACTTCACGGACCATGGAGCGGCGTCTTCATGACATTATATTCCCACGCGACGGTCTTCTCTTTTCCTCTACATGTTCAGTATGATTGTGTACAATAACAGACATTCATAATAAAGAAACATAGTTAGATTATGTAAGGCCTAAGGGGTGCATGCAGAAATCAAGACTGATGGTAGCAAACGAGTGGATAGATCCAAAACTAATGATAACAGGTAGATTATAGCTTCAGTTTGAAAAGATAGATGATGGATCATCTACTGTTTGTTGCCCACCCAACATGAACCACATACAAGACTCCAGATGAACAATATAGTAGACATATACTATTTGTTATTGCCTCGATATGTGCCCCACGGGCATTTTAAACCTCAAGTTTGAACATTAGTTTGGACTTGACTCGTTGTCTAAGAGGTGAACAAGACGATAAAGTAGCTGGTAATAATAACTGATGTATAACATAAGCAGACACGAAAGAGTGCGACGTCTCTTCCAGAACTGTGTAGTCCTCAGGTTCATCTGCTCAGTCGATGATGGTAATGCTGTTGGCGTGGCTCCCGACAACGGGGAAGATGATCTAAGGCAGCGAAAGAAAGTCTGTAGGGGGAATCTCTGCTGTAGTGAACGCTTCCGTAGATGGTGCACCTCAGGTGGGGTGGATGACGGCATGGCAGGAGCAGGACATAACACACAATGTTTTCTTTGAGACCTCAGGTGGGGTGAAGCAAATTTGCAAGGACTTGGACGATTCTATAAACGCATGGACAGGAAAAACACAGGAATAGGATAGGAATACACGTGCAAAACAAACATTGGCAAACATAGGATTTCTGTCAACCTGGGTGTTTGGTTCACATGAATTGGAAGAACACATGAATGGAGAAACATGGTCAAATTGAAGTCAAACCACATGAAAATGAAAAAATAAGAATCTTATTATGCCAGTAATGCAATTAGTCCTATTCTTCATGCATATTAATTTGAAAAGGATGTCCAAGTGGATATTAAAATTCCTACGTTTTTTTTCTTTGAAAGAGACACCAAAGTAAAATAATCCTCCAGTTTTGCTTTGCTCCATTCCTTCTAACCAAATGTACGAATAGTAGTACCATAGTAAAGTTTCCAATTCCTATGTTTTCCATCACTTTTTCTTTGTACCAGTGGCGATTCTAGCAGGGAGTCTTCAACAGGATGAGGTCTGCCCTCGAACTATTTTGTGAGCATAGATTTGGTCCACTTGAGTATCATATAATAGCTGTCTTGCTAAACCGATTCAAATTGTGGTTCAAAAGTGAATTTAGTTTTCTCCCTGTTAACTTTGTGACCACGATTCATTTGTTTCTATATTTGCGACTTCTTTGAACCAAAGGATCCCTGAGGGATCGATATGAATGCAGAGTAACAAAGTGATGCGACAAGTGTACATCCTCTTTGGCATAGTCTTGTCGACCTCAACATCATTGGGTTGGACGTGGAGGATGGTGATGCTGGTGTGACTGTCGGAGGCGGGGAAGAAGATCTGAGGCCTTTTGGAGATGGCGGTAAGGGTACTGCTCCGCTGTGATGGACGGTTCCGTCGTTGGAGCAGCTTTGGTGAGGTGCACGACGGCGAGGCTGAAGCAGGACAAGATAGACAATGTTAATCTGAAGTGGGACTGTAATAGCATCTGCAATAGATGATGTAAAATACATCACCCAAAAGTGCTCGATGTAAAATGCACTAGCCATGCCACGGCCGCTCCGACAGATGTTGTAAATACTATTCACTCTGAACTTAACTGAAGAAACTGAACTTTACAATCGAAACTGAATTTTACTGTCAAAACTGATTGAACTAGTAGTAGAGCATTGCAATAGAAGTTTAGAGCGTTCAAGCACTAGTACCAGAGAAGCAGTGATCTAAATCAGCAGCCGCTCAAGCAGGGAACACACTAGCAGAGAGCAACTCATGCAGTAGCACGGCGAGTGAGTGCCAAAGCAGCAACTCTTGTAGCTGCTGCAGGTCGTGCAACAGCAGCAGCGCGAGCGAGAGCAAGAGCAGAGCAGGGCGGCAACGATAGCAAGAGTGGAGCAGTAGCGTGACTGACAACAATAGCAGAGCAAAGCAGCAACATAAACGAAAGCAGGAGCAGTGCAGCAGCGCGACCTACAGCAGGAATAGAGCCGCAGTGCGAGCGACAACCGGAGCAGCAGCAGCAGCGCGAGTGAGAGCCAGAGTAGCAGCAGCAGCAGCTAGTACTGGTGTGGAAGTCACCGCCGAGGAAGCAATAAGATGGGGGAGAGACACCATGGAGGAAGTGGAAGGCGACGGCGCCGTCGATGGCGACCCGCCATGGCTGCTCGGTATCGAGCACCGACAGCCCCATGAGATCAAATAAAAGATAAAATGTAGCGGTGAGTGCAGAACCTCCTTGGTGGCGTCGAGTAGGCCTCGCTTCATCGGAGGAATTGGTGAGGGTGCTGCGGTCCCGGTGGGGCAAGTCAAGACGGCGCTATGGGGATGCAGGTGGCATGATAGACGAGGCGAACGTCGGGGTAGCTCCTTAGAGGTGGAGGACGGGGCGGCTGATCCGGCGGGACAACGAGATCGACGATGGATCCTCGTCTAGTGCGGTGGAGGAGGGATGGCGAGCTGTTGCTGTGGACGATGAAGCCGGGGAAGAGTCTCTGGCTGGGCGGCGGTCGGAAGGCCGACGGAGGAGTGTGGAGTTTCGCGGGTTTTGGCAGCCTCGGTGTATGAATGGGGGGGTGAAGGGGAAGGTAGGGGGAGCCATGGCTTAGGGACATGCTTGTCTGAAATATAGGGTACGTTATGAACGTACCCCCACCGGTTTTGACCACGTGATGTCGAGGCGGCATTTTTGGATGCAGGGTAGAAGGGCGATTTCGCATGTCTGGGCTGCAGGACCGATTTCAGATGAGGAGGGAGTTCTCGCGTGCGTCGAAATTTCAGGATAACAAGGCGTGGCGCGGGTTGAAGAGGCAGGAGTTTCATAGCAGAAGAGACAAAAGATACTCGAGCGTGAAAATTTCGGGATAACAAGGCACGGATTCCATGTTCGACAGAACAAACTTAACGTGTACAAAAAAACAAAAATTCATACAAGACACAAGATATGCACTTCCCCTTTTACTATATTGCTATAAATTCCACTGAAAAAACTAGAAGAAAATGTATAAAAAATCAGGAGAACAAGATTAGCCTGTACAGTACCAAATCAATTCACACTTCCCTCAATAACAACAAAAAACAAATCAATTCCCACCACAAGAAAGAGTCATGTCCCTTTTTACATGATTACAAATGCCAGGATATCGAATTTCAATTTTTGAGTCCACGTTATGTTGAATTCGAATATATCGTTAGGTGATCTTGCTGTTTATAATGGATGTAGTCCTACATTTTGATCTTCCATCTTATATGAACATTTCACTCCACCCTATGAACATATATATCATCGTCTACCATATAGACTAAATATGAATCAATTTTCCTTGTTTGAATACGATTGTTGTCAAACTATACCATCATGAAAATATTACCTTGATAATAGAAAACATGCATATAGTACAAATCATATTTCACTATGAACTACATGTACCATACGATCTCCAATTCAAATATTTGTATCCATTTTATGTTGAATTCAAACCACAGTACATTAGTCTAGGTAGCGAGATGTAAGGGATAATCTAAACCCTATTTTCATATGTATATTTTTTGGCTGAATTGGGACAAGTTTTGGTGTAAGCTTCTTGCAAACCGGAGATTCTCTCATCAAGCCTCGTGGTTTCGAGAGGGGACGTGTCACCTTTGTGAGCGAAACCATATACGCTGCCTCCCCCTTGATTTTTTCTTTACAGAGGCAACATAGAACTATATGAGTGGCCTGTTAAATTTTTGAATTATTCCGGATTCATTTGGCCTTTTTATACATTAATTGAGTTTCTAGACATTTAATGTGCAAAATTCAAATTTGAACTGCAAGCACATGCTTCGGTGCACCAAAGTTGGTTGAAAAATCACATGTGTGTCCTTGGGTGAATTTCTAAGTCCCATGCTAGAAATGGGAATGAAATTCAAATATGTAGGCGTCGGGACTTAGCCGAGAAAATTGAGAAACTTGGTTTTTAAATTCCGGTAAGTCCAAAACTTGCTTGGAAATCATGAAACTTGGCATGGTGTCATGTCATGGAACTAACATGCTGTGGTAAAAAATTTGGCCAAATTGGAAGAAGTTTTGGTATAAGCTTCTTGCAAACTGGAGCTTCTCTCAAGAAGGCTCGTGGTTGTGAGAGGGAACCTGTCACCTTTGTTTGCGAAGCGATATACGTTGCCCCCTTATTTTCTTTACAGAGGAAACATAGAACTATATGAGTGTCTTGTTAAATTTTGGAATTATTCCGGGTTCGTTTGGCATTTTTATACATTAAGTTTCTGCTCAGTTAATGTGGATAATTCAAATTTGAACTACAAGCACATGCTCCAGTGCACCAAAGTTGGTTGAAAAATAACATGTGGATCCTCGGGTGAATTTGTACGTCCCATGCAAGAAATGGAATGAAATTAAAACATCTAGGCATCGTGGCTCGGCCAAGAACATTGAGAAACTTGGTTTTAAAATTCTTGTAAATCCAAAACACGCCTGAAAATCATGAAACTTGGCTTGGTGTCATGACAGTGCACCAACATGTTGTGGTAATTTTTGAAGGAAATATGCCCTAGAGGCAATAATAAAGTTATTATTTATTTCCTTATTTCATGATAAATGTTTATTATTCATGCTAGAATTGTATTAACCGGAATCATAATACATGTGTGAATACATAGACAAACAGAGTGTCACTAGTATGCCTCTACTTGACTAGCTCGTTGATCAAAGATGGTTATGTTTCCTAACCATAGACATGAGTTGTCATTTGATTAATGGGATCACATCATTAGGAGAATGATGTGATTGACTTGACCCATTCCGTTAGCTTAGCACTTGATCGTTTAGTTTGTTGCTATTGCTTTCTTCATGACTTATACATGTTCCTATGACTATGAGATTATGCAACTCCGTTTTACCGGAGGAACACTTTGTGTGCTACCAAACGTCACAACGTAACTGGGTGATTATAAAGGTGCTCCACAGGTGTCTCCGAAGGTACTTGTTGGGTTGGCGTATTTCAAGATTAGGATTTGTCACTCCAATTGTCGGACAGATATCTGTGGGCCCTCTCGGTAATGCACATCACTTAAGCCTTGCAAGCAATGCAACTAATGAGTTAGTTGCGGGATGATGTATTACCGAACGAGTAAAGAGACTTGCTGGTAACAAGATTGAACTAGGTATTGAGATACCAACGATCAAATCTCGGGCAAGTAACATACCGATGACAAAGGGAACAACATATGTTGTTATGCGGTCTGACCGATAAAGATCTTCGTAGAATATGTGGGAGACAATATGAGCATCCAGGTTCCGCTATTGGTTATTGACCGGAGACGTGTCTCGGTCATGTCTACATAGTTCTCGAACCCATAGGGTCCGCACGCTTAACGTTTCGATGACAGTTATATTATAAGTTTATATGTTTTGATGTACCGAATGTTGAGGACACGAACCTGGGGTAGGGTAATAGGCCTGACCTATACGTCCTACCTAAGGTCCTTGTCCTAAGAACAAAAGAAGTTCAAGAATCAGAAGAAGGGATCCTGCAAAGGTGTCGAGTGAAGTCCACTCGACCTACCATTCACTCGGAGATCTTTCTTTATTCAGGTCACTCGACCATGAAACCACTCGACATATAAGAAGACCTAAAGCCGCTCTACGCAGCAACAGTGGGGTATTTACTCATATATTTAATGATCATTTGTAGCACTTCAATACAGGCGTTACCTGTAACCCCACCCCTTTATGTACATTGAATCCTATGTAACGGAGGGGAGCTGGGGTCCTGGCGTACTCTATATAAGCCACCCCCTCCTCTAGGACAAGGGTTTACACCCCCTGTAACACACACACTCATAATCCAGTCGACCGCCTCCGGGCTCCGAGACGTAGGGCTATTACTTCCTCTAAGAAGGGCCTGAACTCGTTAAACCTGCGTGTACAACTCCTCCATAGCTAGGATCTTTCCTCTACATTCCTACCCCCATTCTACTTTCAGACTTAGAACCACGACAGTTGGCTCCCACCTTGGGGCAGGTGTCTTAGCGATTTGTTGGAGAAGTTGCAATTTTTCCGATCCCCTTCATCATGGTTTCAGGCGGAGGTTTGGCTGAGGGCCGCGAGATCCGTCTCGGCGCGCTCGTGTTTGTCGCCGACGACTCCGCTTGGCTTCGGGAGGCTCCAATCAACGTCGACGTGCTCCCCGTCTGCGGGGCAATGCACTTTCGCGCGTGCGTCCGCGGCGTCCTCCTGCGGCAGCCGTCGACCCAGTATCGGTCGGCTCCTGTAGCTTCCCCCCCTCCCTGCAGCCCATTGGAGCAAACGTTCCCGTCGGTCGAGGCATCAGCGGTGGGTGAGGCAAGCGGTGGCTCGTCAATTAGCCACCCCCTAGGTCGCGGTGATCGAGCCCGACGAAACTCTCTACGGCCTGTTCGACTGGCTCCGTAGAGACTGCATCCGAGTGCGACAGCAGCGACCCCGCGGCGGAAGTTTTGATGGTCAATGGACCACATAGTGCTCCTGGCTTCACCCGTGAAGACAGAGGTGATGGTGGCGGCGATCTGTCGCGTGTCCACGAAGAGTACCGACCCGAACCCCTCTCTTCACAAAGGAGGGAGGAACTTCGCCGTTGGAACATGGATGCACTTCACACTCCTATCATTGGAGAAACCCCTGAGGCCCAGGCTGAACGAAATATGCCCTAGAGGCAATAATAAAGTTATTAATAATATGCCCATGTTTATTATTCATGCTAGAATTGTATTAACCGGAAACATAATACATGTGTGAATACATAGACAAACAGAGTGTCACTAGTATGCCTCTACTTGACTAGCTCGTTGGTCGAAGATGGTTATGTTTCCTAGCCATAGACATGAGATGTCATTTGATTAACGGGATCACATCATTAGGAGAATGATGTGACTGACTTGACCCATTCCATAAGTTTAGCACTTGATCGTTTAGTTTGTTGCTATTGCTTTCTTCATAACTTATAGATGTTCCTATGACTATGAGATTATGCAACTCTCATTTACCAGAGGAACACTTTGTGTGCTACCAAACGTCATAACGTAACTAGGTGATTATAAAGGTGCTCTATAGGTGTCTCCAAAGGTACTTGTTAAGTTGGCGTATTTTGAGATTAGGATTTGTCACTCTTATTGTCGGAGAGGTATCTCTGGGCCCTCTCGGTAATGCACATCACTTAAGCCTTGCAAGCATTGCAACTAATGAGTTAGTCGCGGGATGATGTATTACGGAACGAGTAAAGAGACTTGCCGGTAACGAGATTGAACTAGGTATTGAGATACCGATGATCGAATCTCGGGCAAGTAACATACCGATGACAAAGGGAACAACGTATGTTGTTATGCGGTCTGACCGATAGAGATCTTCGTAGAAAATGTAGGAGCTAATATGAGCATCCAGGTTCCGCTATTGGTTATTGACCAGAGACAAGTCTCGGTCATGTCTACTTTGTTCTCGAACCCGTAGGGTCCGCACGCTTAACGTTACGATGACAGTTTCATTATGAGTTTATATATTTTGATGTACCGAAGGTTGTTCGGAGTCCCGGATATGATCACGGACATGACGAGGAGTCTCGAAATGGCCGAGACATAAAGATTGATATATTGGAAGCCTATGTTTGGACAGCGGAAGTGTTCCGGGTGAAATCGGCATTTTACCGGAGTACCGGGAGGTTACCGGAACCCCCCGGTAACCAAATGGCCCTTAATGGGCCTAGTGGAGGAAGTGGAGAGGAGGCCAAGGGGCAGCCGCGCGCCCCCTCCCCCCCCCCCCCAGTCCGAATTGGACAAGGAGGGGGGGTGGCACCCCCCCTTTCCTTTTCCCTCTCTCTCCTCCCCCCCCCAAAGTCCTAGTCCAACATGGATAGGAGGGAGTCCTACTCCCAGGAGGAGTAGGACTCCTCCTGGCGCGCCCCTTGCCTGGCTGCACCTCCTCCCCCTTGCTCCTTTATATACAGGGCCAGGGGGCACCCTAGACACAACAGTTGATCATTGATCTCTTAGCCGTGTGTGGTGCCCCCCTTCACCATAGTCCTCGATAATATTGTAGTGGTGCTGAGGCGAAGCCCTGCGATAGTAGAACATCAAGATCGTCACCACGCTGTCGTGCTGACGGAACTCTTCCCCGACATTCTGCTCGATCGGAGTCTGCGGATCATCATCGAGCTAAACGTGTGCTAGAACTCGGAGGTGCCGTAGTTTCGGTGCTTGATCGGTCGGGCCGTGAAGACGTGCGACTACATCAACCGCGTTGTGCTAACGCTTCCGCTTTCGGTCTACGAGGGTACGTGGACAACACTCTCCTCTCTCGTTGCTATGCATCACCATGATCTTGCATGTGCGTAGGAAATTTTTTGAAATTACTACGTTCCCCAACAGTGGAATCCGAGCCTAGGTTTTATGCGTTGATGTTGTGCACGAGTAGAACACAAGTGAGTTGTGGGCGAAATAAGTCATACTGCTTACCAGCATGTCATACTTTGGTTCAGCGGTATTGTTGGATGAAGCGGCCCGGACCGACATTACGCGTACGCTTACGCGATACTGGTTCTACCGACGTGCTTTAGTTGAACCAAGTGAGGCTACGCCCGGTCCTTGCGAAGGTTAAAATAGCACCAACTTGACAAACTATCATTGTGGTTTTGATGCGTAGGTAAGAACGGTTCTTGCTTAAGCCCGTAGCAGCCACGTAAAACTTGCAACAACAAAGTAGAGGACGTCTAACTTGTTTTTGCAAGGCATGTTGTGATGTGATATGGTCAAGACATGATGCTAAATTTTATTGTATGAGATGATCATGTTTTTGTAACCGAGTTATTGGCAACTAGCTGGAGCCATATGGTTGTCGCTTTATTTTATGCAATGCAATTGCGCTGTAATGCTTTACTTTATCACTAAGCGGTAGCGATAGTCGTGGAAGCATAAGATTGGCGAGACGATAACGATGCTACGATGGTGATCAAGGTGTCACGCCGGTGACGATGGTGATCATGACAGTGCTTCGGAGATGGAGATCACAAGCACAAGATGATGATGGCCATATCATATCACTTATATTGATTGCATGTGATGTTTATATTTTATGCATCTTATCTTGCTTTGATTGACGGTGGCATTATAAGATGATCTCTCACTAAATTTCAAGATAAAAGTGTTCTCCCTGAGTATGCACCGTTGCCAAAGTTCATCATGCCCAGACACCACATGATGATCGGGTGTGATAAGCTCTACGTCCATCTACAACGGGTGCAAGCCAGTTTTGCACACGCAGAATACACATGTTAAACTTGACGAGCCTAGCATATGCAGATATGGCCTCGGAACACTGAGACCGAAAGGTCAAGCGTGAATCATATAGTAGATATGATCAACATATTGATGTTCACCATTGAAAGCTACTCCATTTCACGTGATGATCGGTTATGGTTTAGTTGAGTTGGATCACGTGATCACTTAGAAGATTAGAGGGATGTCTTTCTAAGTGGGAGTTCTTAAGTAATATGATTAATTGAACTTAAATTTATCATGAACTTAGTACCTGATAGTATCTTGCTTGTCTATGTTTGATTGTAGATAGATGGCCCGTGCTGTTGTTCCGTTGAATTTTAATGCGTTCCTTGAGAAAGCAAAGTTGAAAGATGATGGTAGCAATTACACGGACTGGGTCCGTAACTTGAGGATTATCCTCATTGCTTCACAGAAGAATTACGTCCTGTAAGCACCGCTAGGTGCTAGGCCTGCTGCTGGAGCAACACCAGATGTTATGAACATCTGGCAAAGCAAAGTTGATGACTACTGGATAGTTCAGTGTGCCATGCTTTATTTCTTAGAACCGGGACTTCAACGATGTTTTGAACGTCATGGAGCATATGAGATTTTCCAGGAGTTGAAGTTAATATTTCAAGCAAATTCCCGGACTGAGAGATATGAAGTCTCCAATAAATTCTATAGCTACAAGATGGAGGAGAATAGTTCTGTCAGTGAACATATACTCAAAATGTCTGGGTATCATAATCACTTGACTCAACTGGGAGTTAATCTTCCCGTTGATAGTGTCATTGACAGAGTTCTTCAATCACTGCCACCAAGATACAAGAGCTTCGTGATGAACTATAACATGCAAGGGATGGATAAGACAATTCCCGAGCTCTTCGCAATGCTAAAGGCTGCGGAGGTAGAAATCAAGAAGGAGCATCAAGTGTTGATGGTCAACAAGACCGCCAGTTTCAAGAAAAAGGGAAAAGGGAAGAGGAAGGGGAACTGCAAGAAGAACAGTAAGCAAGTTACTGCTCAGGAGAAGAAACCCGAATCTGGACCTAAGCCTGAAACTGAGTGCTTCTACTGCAAGTAGACTAGACACTGGAAGCGGAACTACCCCAAGTATTTGGCGGATAAGAAGGATGGCAAGGTGAACAAAGGTATATGTGATATACATGTTATTGATGTGTTCCCTACTAGAGCTCGCAGTTGCACCTGGGTATTTGATACTGGTTTTGTTGCTAACATTTGCACCTCGAAACAGGGACTACGGATTAAGCGAACACTGGCAAAGGATGAGGTGACGATGCACGTGGGAAATGGTTCCAAAGTCGATGTGATCACGGTCGGCACGCTACCTCTACATCTACCTTCGGGGTTAGTTTTAGACCTAAATAATTGTTATTTGGTGCCAGCGTTGAGCATGAACATTATATCTGGATCTTGTTTGATGCGAGACGGTTATTCATTTAAATCAGTGAATAATGGTTGTTCTATCTATATGAGTAATATCTTTTATGGTCATGCACCCTTAAAGAGTGGTCTATTTTTGATGAATCTCGATAGTAGTGATACACATATTCATAATGTTGAAGCCAAAAGATGCAGAGTTGATAATGATAGTGCAACTTATTTGTGGCACTGCCGTTTAGGTCATATCGGTGTAAAGCGCATGAAGAAACTCCATACTGATGGACTTTTGGAATCACTTGATTATGAATCACTTGGTACTTGCGAACCATGCCTCATGGGCAAGATGACCAAAACGCCGTTCTCCGGTACTATGGAGAGAGCAACGGATTTGTTGGAAATCATACATAAAGATGTATGTGGTCCGATGAATATTGAGGCTCGTGGCGGATATCGTTATTTTCTCACCTTCACAGATGATTTAAGCACATATGGGTATATGTACTTAATGAAACAAAAGTCTGAAACATTTGAAAAGTTCAAAGAATTTCAGAGTGAAGTTGAAAATCATTGTAACAAGAAAATAAAGTTTCTACGATCTGATCCTGGAGGAGAATATTTGAGTTACGAGTTTGGTCTACATTTGAAACAATGCGGAATAGTTTCGCAACCCATGCCACCCGGAACACCACAGCGTAATGGTGTGTCTGAACGTCGTAATCGTACTTTACTAGATATGGTGCACTCTATGATGTCTCTTACAGATTTACCGCTATCATTTTGGGGTTATGCTTTAGAGACGGCTGCATTCACGTTAAATAGGGCACCATCGAAATCCGTTGAGACGACGCCTTATGAACTGTGGTTTGGCAAGAAACCAAAGTTGTCGTTTCTGAAAGTTTGGGGCTGCGATGCTTATGTGAAAAAGCTTCAACCTGATAAGCTCGAACCCAAATCGGAGAAATGTGTCTTCATAGGATACCCAAAGGACACTGTTGGGTACACCTTCTATCACAGATCCGAAGGCAAGACTTTCGTTGCTAAGAATGGATCCTTTCAAGAGAAGGAGTTTCTCTTGAAAGAAGTGAGTGGGAGGAAAGTAGAACTTGATGAGGTAACTGTACCTGCTCCCTTGTTGGAAAGTAGTACATCGCTGAAACCGGTTTCTGTGACACCTACACCAATTAGTGAGGGAGCTAATGATAATGATCATGAAACTTCAGATCAAGTTACTACCTGTAACGCCCTTGATGGGGCTATAGCTCCCACGTGTCGAGGCACGACTTAGAGACATAACCGCATTGAAAGCAATGTCGCAAGTTAGGCAATCATCACAACATCCCATGTAATGTATAATAAAAGGGGGAGATACATAGTTGGCTTACACTCGCCACGTCACATCAAAGCACATAAATAACATCCATCATACAAACACTCATGGCCCGACTACGGCGCCAAAATAGAAAAGAACCCAACATGCGACAAGGCCCTGAATCAAACCCCAACTAGGCACCACTATCGATCATCAGGAAAAGACACGTAGTAACGCTGAGAGTCTTCGTCGAACTCACACTTGAGCTCGTACTCGTCACCTGGAGCGGAATCACCTTTACCTGCATCTGGAGTTATAGTATCTGTGAGCCACGAGGACTCAGCAATCTCGCACCCTCGCGATCAAGACTATTTAAGCTTATAGGAAGGGTAAGGCAAATATATGTGGAGCTGCATCAAGCGACTAGCATATATGGTGGCTATCTTATTCGCAAAAGAGAGCGAGAAGAGGAGGCAAAGCCGAGCGCGTAAAACTAGAGGAACAACCTGCGCAAGCATTACTCCAACACCGTGTCCACTTCCCGGACTCCGCCGAGAAGAGGCCATCACGGTAACACACTCAGTTGATTCATTTTAATTAAGTTTAGTTCAAGTTATCTACAACCGGACATTAACAAATTCCCATCTGCCCATAACCGTGGGCACGACTTTCGAAAGTTCAATCCCTGCAGGGGAGTCCCAACTTAGCCCATGACAAGCTCTCACGGTCAACGAAGGAATAGACCTCCTCCCAAGACGTTCCGATCAGACTCGGTATCTCGGTAACTCAAGACACTTCGACAGGTTAAAACAAGACCAGCAACACCACCCGAATGTGCCGACAAATCCCGATAGGAGCTGCACATATCTCGTTCTCAGGGCACACTCAGATGAGACTAGCTACGAGTAAAACCAACCCTCAAGTTTCCCCGAGGTGGCCCCGCACGCGGCTCAGTTCGGACCAACACTCAGAGGGAGCACTGGCCCGGGGGGGGTTAAAATAAGATGACCCTTGAGTCTGAAGAACCCAAGGGAAAGGGAAGGCTAGGTGGCGAATGGTAAAACCAAGGTTGGGCATTGCTAGAAAAGCTTTAATCACGGCGAAATATCAAGGGATTCCCATTATAACCCAACCGCGTAAGGAACGCAAAATCCGGGAACATAACACCGATATGACGAAAACTAGGGCGGCAAGAGTGGAACAAAACACTAGGCGAGAGGCCGAGCCTTCCACCCTCTACCAAGTATATAGATGCATTAAGATAACATGGCAATATAATGATATCCCAACAAGTAAATAAATGTTCCAACAAGGAACGGCCTCCAATCTTCACCTGCAACTAGCAACGCTATAAGAGGGGCTGAGCAAAGCGGTAACATAGCCAATCAACGGTTTGCTAGGACAAGGTGGGTTAGAGGTTCAACATGGCAATTGGGAGGCTGACAAGCAAAAGGTAGGAATCGTAGCATTGGCATAGCAAAGAGCGAGCAAACTAGCATAGCAAAGATAGTAGTGATTTTGAGGGTATGATCATCTTGCCTGCACAGTTGTCAGAGTTGACTGGATCCTCACAAGCAAACTCAACGGGCTCCTCGGTAGTGAACTCGTCTCCCAGCTCTATCCAAACAAGACAAACAAGCAACAAGGATACAATCAACCACGTGCAAAGATCAAGCGATACGATGCAATGATGATATGCTATGCGGGATGCAAAATGCAAGATATGACAGAAAATGCATGAACCTGGCTTCAACTTGGAATTCCAAGTGTGCCAATGGAAAGATGAGATGAAATCGCTTGAAAACGATATAAAGATCATCGGAATCGGAGTTACGGTTTGGAAATGGCAAGCGTTTTAAGAATGACACCGGTCTACGATTTACAGCAAGTAGGCATCTAAATGCAATGAAATGAACATGCTACAGCCACCAAACATGACAACAAAACACATGGCAGGGATGTACACAAGATGCTTAACAAAAGTCTAGCACTGAGCTATGGCCAATTCATCCATTATGAGGTTCAAACAAGCATGGCAATAACGCAAATGCAAAACAGATTTCAGACTTAGTGAAATTAACACTTGTCTGAAATTTCAGATCATGAAGCCCTCTTCGGAGCATCAAAAAAACATGATACATGACCTGATTATGATAAATAAGAACATGGCATGGAGCTACTCAACAATCTTAACAAAAGACCCAAAGTGACCTGGGGCCAAAAGGGGTCACAAAATATACTAACAAGCACACGAACATAGCTCAAACACAATCAGTTTTCAGACTTGGTAAAAACTGAGACATGCTGAAATCTAACTCACGAAGGCATGTAAACGAGCTCGATGCACTCATTACGGTGCAAATTATGGCAAGGCAAGCATACATCCATTAAGAAGGCACAAAATGCTAGCTATACATGGCAAGAACAATGGCATAGCATGCACGGATCAACTACAATAGCATCCGCAAAATCGCAAACGAGTTGACGATCTGCCCAGATTCACCACGAAGCAAAAGTAGAGCTCGATTGATTCAAGCTAGGGTGCCCCATAATTTCAAGTAAAGACATGGATGGATAGAGCATAACATGATTAACGAAACACTGATCATCCTCAAAAGAGGCACGGATCACTAGGAAACAAGCTGAACATATGGCATCATGAACTAAATAATCCCAGACTTAGTGAAAACTACTAAGTCCCTGAAAACAGAGTTACCGGGTGCCTCACTTTGCAAGCTTGCACAAGTCACACCACACATCCTAAAAATGCATGGGTTGCACCTCTGGAAATATAAAAAAATGCTTAACAAAACATATGAAGAACTCACAGGCATAGCGTGCACACAACAATCATGGCAAAATGAAAAAAGTCTAAGATGAACTAGCAGATCTGACAATTAACTCACGAAGCCTCCTTCTAACAGCATTTCGGGCATCAAGATGAACTCAAATGAAAATGATGCAATGGAATGAAATGATGTACTCATCGAGACGAACAATTTGATATGCTATATGTCCAAAACGGAGCTACGGATGCAAAGTTACAGCAGGTCAAAGATCGCATAAAAATTAGGGGGGAGAGGGGAAAAGTCAACCGGCTAGGGTATTTTGGATCTGGATCTGGCGGCATGGATCCCGAGGTTGACCCACAACACTGTATCTCGCCGGAGTGCTTGACGTCGCCGGAGAGGAAGGAGAGGCCAGGGCTCGCCGGGGTAGCCGGAGTTCGTCGGCGTGGAGGCGGCGGGGCGGCGCCGGCCCGGGGCGGCGAGGAGGCGGCGAGGGGCGGCCGGCCGGGCGGCGGGGAGGCGGCCCGCGGTGGCGGAGAGGCAGCCCGCGGCGGCGCCGGTCGCCGGAGGTGGGAGAGGCGGCGGCGAGGTGGAGGCGCGGGGCGGTGGGGCGCTCGGGCTCGCGGGGGGCCGGCTTGGGCCTCCCGGGCCGCGGCGGCCCCCGATTCGGACGTGTCCGTCGGCGGGGGGAGCGGCGGATCTGGAAAAATTAGGGTTTCGAGGGGGAGAGAGATCCGAAAAACGGGGGGGCTATTTATAGGCATAAGTGGAGCTAGGAGAGTCCAAATGAGGTGTGGTTTTGGGCCACTCGATCGCGATCAAACGCTCTAGATGATGGAGCAGAGTTTGGTGGGTTTTGGGCCAAATTGGAGGGGTGTTGGGCTGCAACACACATGAGGCCTTTTCGGTCCCTCGGTTAACCGTTGGAGTATCAAACGAAGTCCAAATGACACGAAACTTGACAGGCGGTCTACCGGTAGTAAACCAAGGCCGCATGACAAGTCTCGGTCCAATCCGGAAATGTTTAACCCCCACACACGAAAGAAAGCTAGAAATGGCCACCGGAGGAGAACGAAGCGCCGGAATGCAAAACGGACAACGGGGAAAATGCTCAAATGCATGAGATGAACACGTATGCAAAAGCAATGCACATGATGACATGATATGAGATGCATGACAACGAAAAACAACACACGAAGACAAAGACCCGAACCCGAGAAATAAATATAACTTAACACCGAAAACGGCAAGAGTTGGATTACAAATTGGTAAAGTTACATCCGGGGTGTTACAACACCCCACCACTACGAAAAGATCTCGTCCCGAGATCTAGGACTGAAAGAACACCGGGTACTCAGAATGGAGGTGATCCTCGCGTTCCCATGTAGCTTCACGGTCGGAATGGTGAGACCACTTGACTTTGAGGAATTTGATTGACTTGTTGCGAGTCTTGCGTTCAGTCTCTTCAAGAATAGCAACTGGGTGCTCACGATAAGAGAGATCTTCTTGGAGCTCAATGTCCTCGAAGTTGATGGTGCGGTCAGGAGTCTTGAAGCAGTTTCGAAGCTGAGAGACATAGAACACGTCATGAACATTTGCAAAGTTTGAAGGAAGCTCGAGTTGATAGGCGAGGTCGCCTCTCTTGCTGACAATCTTGAAAGGTCCCACGTATCTAGGGGCAAGCTTCCCTTTGATACCGAAGCGACGAGTACCTTTCATAGGAGAGACACAGAGGTAAACATGATCTCCGATATCGAAAGCCAAATCACGGTGTTTACTATCATAGTAGCTCTTCTGGCGGGATTGGGCTACTTTGAGGTTATCACGAATGACTTTGCACATTTCTTCTGCTTCTGTGATTAAGTCATTACCCAAAAGCTGACGTTCACCGGTTTCAGACCAGTTGAGAGGGGTACGACACTTCCTGCCATACAGAATTTCAAAAGGGGCCTTGCCCGGACTTGCTTGAAAACTATTGTTGTAGGAGAATTCCGCATAAGGAAGACAATCCTCCCATTTCATGCCGAAGGAGATCACACAAGCCCTGAGCATATCTTCAAGAATCTGGTTGACACGCTCGACTTGACCGCTTGTTTGAGGATGGAAAGAAGTGCTGAAGCGGATGTTGGTGCCCATGGCCTTCTGAAAAGAATCCCAAAACTTAGAGGTAAAGATGCTGCCACGGTCTGAAGAGATCACTTGAGGAATACCGTGCAGAGAGATAATGCGAGAGGTATAGAGTTCCGCCAATTGAGCTGCAGTGATCGACTCTTTGATAGGCAGAAAGTGAGCCACTTTGGTGAGTTTATCGATGACAACGAATATAGCATCATTGCCACGCTTGGACTTTGGAAACCCAGTCACGAAGTCCATTTCAATGTGGTCAAACTTCCATTCTGGAATGGCAAGAGGTTGGAGGAGACCAGCTGGCCTTTGGTGTTCTTCCTTCACTCTTCTGCAGACATCACATTCATTCACGAATTGAGCGATCTCGCGCTTCATTCGAGTCCACCAATAATCTTGCTTGAGATCCTGATACATCTTCGTACTCCCAGGGTGGATGGAGAGGATAGAATTGTGAGCCTCGTTCATGATCACTTTACGAAGTTCACCTTTGGGTACAAAAATTCGATCCTCGAAGAAGAGAGTGTCCTTGTCATCAAGGCGGTAGCACTTGTACTTGGACTGACTCTTGGCAATCCCAATCTTCACCTTTTTCACCATAGCATCAAGAAGCTGGGCTTGGCGAATCTGGTCTTCTAAGGTAGGAGAGACTTGAAGGTTGGTGAGGAAACCTTGAGGAACAACTTGCAGATTCAGTTTGCGGAAAGCTTCACAAAGCTCGGGTTGATAAGGCTTAAGAATCAGACTGTTACAATACGCTTTTCTACTCAAAGCGTCAGCAATCACATTAGCCTTGCCTGGAGTATACTCAATACTCAGATTATACTCTCGAATCATTTCGACCCATCGAGTTTGCCTGAGGTTGAGATTAGGCTGGGTGAAGATGTACTTGAGACTCTTGTGATCAGTGAAAATATCCACTTTTCTTCCCAATAGAAGATGTCTCCAAGTCAAAAGAGCATGCAAAACTGCCGCCAACTCAAGATCATGAGTGGGGTAGTTCTTCTCATTAGGGTTCAACTGGCGAGATGTATAAGCAACAACTTTCTTCTCTTGCATCAAAACCGCGCCAAGACCTTGGAGAGAGGCATCACAAAAGACCTCGTACGACTTGGATTCATCAGGCGGAGTCAAAACTGGAGCAGTGATCAATTTCTCTTTCAAAGTGTTGAAAGCAATATCACACTCCAGAGACCAAACGTACTTGACGTGCTTCTGAAGAAAATTTGAGAGAGGCTTCGCGATCTTAGAAAAGTTTTCAATGAATCTTCGGCAATAGCTTGCGAGACCGAGAAAACTGCGGAGTTGCTTCACATTCTGAGGAGATTCCCAATTCACAATTGCAGAAACCTTCTCAGGATTCACGGCAATGCCCTTGGCAGAGATGATATGACCAAGATAAAGAACCTCATCGAGACAAAATTCACACTTGGAGAACTTGGTGTAGAACTGATGTTCTCTGAGCTTATCAAGAACCAAACGCAAGTTCTTGGCATGATCTTCCTTGTTCTTGGAGAAAACCAGAATGTCGTCGAGATAGACCAAAACAAAGTCATTGGTGTAGGCGTTGAAGATGAAATTCATCATGCGAGAGAACGTCGGAGGAGCGTTGGCGAGGCCAAAAGACATGATAGTGTATTCATATGAACCAAAGCTTGTTCTGAATGCTGTCTTGGGAATATCTTCTTCACGAATGTGAATCTGGTGATAACCCATACGGAGATCAAGCTAGGAGAATACTTGAGCACCTTTGAGTTGTTCGAACAGCTCATTGATGTTGGGAAGTGGGTATTTGTTCTTGATGGTCTTCTTGTTCACTGGACGGTAATCAACACAAAGTCGGTCCATTCCATCCTTCTTCTTCACAAAGAGAACACCACAACCCCATGGAGAAGAACTAGGCCGGATGAGACCCATTCTTTCTTGCTCATCGAGTTGCTTCTTCAGCTCCTTCAACTCTTCAGGTCCGAGCTTGTAAGGACGTTTGCATACAGGTTACGTACCAGGCTCAAGATCAATAACGAATTCAACTGGCTGGTGCGGAGGCATTCCTGGAAGCTCTTCTGGAAAGACGTCTTGATATTCGCAAACGACTGGAATTTGTGAAATAGCGTCCAATTCACCCTTCTCATTGAGAGAAAACAGACGAATGGAATTATCCCGAGCGACAAAGACAATTACATCCTCAGATGAATGAGTCAATTGAATCTGCCTGGCTGCACAATCAAGCTGAGCCTTGTGCTTAGAAAGCCAATCCATCCCGAGAATAAGATCAATATCCGAGTTACCAAGAACCATTGGAGAAGCCAGAAACTTGAAATCACCCATCAAGATAGAAATATCCGGAACCATCAAACTAGAACTCAGACACTTAGCTGGAGTGACAACTTGCATAGCTTTAGGTAAAGCCTTAGTACTAAAATTGTTCTCCGATGCAAATGGGAATGACATGAAGGAATGCGATGCACCAGAGTCAAAAAGTACTTTTGCGGGAATATCATTAACAGGAAGGTTACCCATGATCACATCTGACGAGTCCTCCAGGAACGTCCTGCTTGGCAAAGCGGGCAAGCTTCTGGAACAACTTGTTGTAGTCATAGACAGACAAAGAGCCTTGCTTCAGATTGCGGAATTCCTCACACTTTCTTTCAACCACGCTCTGCGGAATATGATGAGCTCGGAAATCTCGACGGAAATCATCCAAAGTTATAACACGTCCACCTTTGGAATCCTTGTACTGCTGGAACCATTCTACAGCTTGATCTTTGAGTTGAAAGGAAGCGAACTTGAAAAAGTCCTCAGGCCTGACGTTACTGCACTCGAAATGCTTACACAGATCCACAAGCCAATCGTCAGCATCGGTTGCCTCAACACAATTGCTGAAAGTCTTTGGCCCGTTAGCAAGGAACTGGTTGAGTGTAGCAAAGTGACTATGATTGCTGCCTTGATTCCCTTGACTGCCTTGATTGCGCTCTTGAAGAATTTGCATGATCAGCTGTGTGTTTGCATTAGTTGCGGCCATCACAGCTTTCCATGGTTCTGGAGGTGGTGGCGGATCAGGATTCAGAGTCGTGCGCGTTGGAGGAGCCATCCTGAAGAGGGTGACAACCATTAGCACATTGACAGATAAATATTGAAGCTGAATCCAACGGAATGAAAATTGCAACATATAGTCTTCACATCCGAACAAAATGGACGAATGCATTCCTCTTGAAATGGTCACATATCCATAAATTGAGAAGCCACGTAGAATTAAGGTAGAGAAATAAATCAACAAGGTACGGATCAAGAACGAATAATCGGTAAGAAATCCCAATCTCAAACCAATATCCGTGGAAGAAGAACTAGAGCTACGAGAATTCCCACCTATGAAACTCTCGAACCTTTCCGGTTATGCAATCAGGTGTTGGGGATACATGTGAAGCATAATATCTCACCCAAACTAGCAATTCCTACATCCAGCTGTATCCATCCTTCAACACATAACAAGGAAACCTTCGGAAACCATCTACCTCAACCTTCGAAAAGCATCTGTTATACAAGTTATGGCAATACTCCCGAACTCCCGCCCCAGTACTGGGTGGCGTCGAGGTTATCTCACCAACGAACTGCATAAAAGAGATTTTCGATGTCGGCGAACATATCTCAAGTATTCCAGAATTGCAACGATAAAATTATGATGACAACACCTCAGAGCTCAACTCCCCGGGACACTTCCACTAAACCCCTGACAGGAGGCACCAAGACAATGTTCTCATCATAAGCCATCGGAACGATTCCAAGATACTCGCGTGATCCTAAATTTTTTTTTGTGAAATTTGAGAAGAGAAGAGTCAAAACTCTACATCAGGATGCCTTACCAGAGCGATGAGGAGACTGGGAAGTAAAAAGAATTCCTAATCTCTCCGATATATAGTTCCTAGATGACTCAAAACATTTTTCTAGACACAACTCGGCCGCTAAAAACGATCAAGCAATGGGGCTCCTAAGGTCGGGGAAGGCTCTGATACCAACTTGTAACGCCCTCGATGCGGCTATAGCTCCCACGTGTCGAGGCACGACTTAGAGACATAACCGTATTGAAAGCAATGTCGCAAGTTAGGCAATCATCACAACATCCCATGTAATGTATAATAAAAGAGGGAGATACATAGTTGTCTTACACTCGCCACATCACATCAAAGCACATAAATAACATCCATCATACAAACACTCATGGCCCGACTACGGCGCCAAAATAGAAAAGAACCCAACATGCGACAAGGCCCCGTATCAAACCCCAACTAGGCACCACTACTGATCATCAGGAAAAGACACGTAGTAACGCTGAGAGTCTTCGTCGTACTCCCACTTGAGCTCGTACTCGTCACCTAGAGCGGAATCACCTGGACCTGCATCTGGAGTTATAGTATCTGTGAGCCACAAGGACTAAGAAATCTCGCACCCTCGCGATCAAGACTATTTAAGCTTATAGGAAGGGTAAGGCAAATATATGTGCAGCTGCATCAAGCGACTAGCATATATGGTGGCTATCTTATTCGCAAAAGAGAGCGAGGAGAGGAGGCAAAGCGCGAGCGTGAAAAACTAGAGGAACAACCTGCGCAAGCATTACTCCAACACCGTGTCCACTTCCCGGACTCCGCCGAGAAGAGGCCATCACGGTAACACACTCAATTGATTCATTTTAATTAAGTTTAGTTCAAGTTATCTACAACCGACATTAACAAATTCCCATCTGCCCTTAGCCGCGGGCACGGCTTTCGAAAGTTCAATCCCTACAGGGGAGTCCCAACTTAGCCCATGACTAGCTCTCACGGTCAACGAAGGAATAGACCTCCTCCCAAGACGTTCCGATCAGACTCGGTATCTCGGTAACTCAAGACACTTCGACAGGTTAAAACAAGACCAGCAACACCGCCCAAATGTGCCGACAAATCCCGATAGGAGCTGCACATATCTCGTTCTCAGGGCGCACTCAGATGAGACTAGCTACGAGTAAAACCAACCCTGAAGTTTCCCCGAGGTGGCCCCGCAGGCAGCTCAGTTCGGACCAACACTCAGAGGGAGCACTGGCCCGGGGGGGGTTAAAATAAGATGACCCTTGAATCTGAAGAACCCAAGGGAAAGAAAAGGCTAGGTGACGAATGGTAAAACCAAGGTTGGGCATTGCTGGAAAAGCTTTAATCATGGCGAAATATCAAGGGGTTCCCATTATAATCCAACCGCGTAAGGAACGCAAAATCCGGGAACATAACACCGATATGACGGAAACTAGGGCGGCAAGACTGGAACAAAACACTAGGCGAGAGGTCGAGCCTTCCACCCTCTACCAAGTATATAGATGCATTAAGATAACATGGCAATATAATGATATCCCAACAAGTAAATAAATGTTCCAACAAGGAACGGCCTCCAATCTTCACCTGCAACTAGCAACGCTATAAGAGGGGCTGAGCAAAGCGGTAACATAGCCAATCAACGGCTTGCTAGGACAAGGTGGGTTAGAGGTTCAACATGGCAATTGGGAGCCTGACAAGCAAAAGGTAGGCATCATTGCATTGGCATAGCAAAGAGCGAGCAAACTAGCATAGCAAAGATAGAAGTGATTTCGAGGGTATGATCATCTTGCCTGCACAGTTGTCAGAGTTGACTGGATCCTCACAAGCAAACTCAACGGGCTCCTCGTTAGCGAACTCGTCTCCCGGCTCTACCCAAACAAGACAAACAAGCAACAAGGATACAATCAACCACGTGCAAGGATCAAGCGATACGATGCAATGATGATATGCTATGCGGGATGCGATGCGGGATGCAAAATGCAAGATATGACAGAAAATGCATGAACCTGGCCTCAACTGGGAATTCCAAGTTTTCCAATGGAAAGATGAGATGAAATCGCTTGAAAACGATATAAAGATCATCGGAATCGGAGTTACGGTTTGGAAATGGCAAGCGTTTAAGAATGACACCGGTCTGCGATTTACAGCAAGTAGGCATCTAAACGCAATGAAATGAACATGCTACAGCCACCAAACATGACAAAAAAACACATGGCAGGGATGTACACAAGATGCTTAACAAAACTCTAGCACTGAGCTACGGCCAATTCATCCATTATGAGGTTCAAACAAGCATGGCAAAAACGCAAATGCAAAACAGATTTCAGACTTAGTGAAATTAACACTTGTCTGAAATTTCAGATCATGAAGCCCTCTTCGGAGCATCAAAACAACATGATACATGACCTGATTATGATAAATAAGAACATGGAATGGAGATACTCAACAAGATTAAGAAAAGACCCAAAGTGACCTGGGCCAAAAGGGGTCACAAAATATACTATCAAGCACACGAACATAGCTCAAACACAATCAGTTTTCAGACTTGGTGAAAACTGAGACATGCTGAAATCTAACTCACGAAAGCATGTAAACGAGCTCGATGCACTCATTACGGTGCAACTCATGGCAAGGCAAGCATACATCCATTAAGAAGGCACAAAATGCTAGCTAGACATGGCAAGAACAATGGCATAGCATGCACAGATCAACTACAATAGCATCGGCAAAATCGCAAACGAGTTGACGATCTGCCCAGATTCACCACGAAGCAAAAGTAGAGCTCGATTACCTCAAGCTATGTTGCTCCATAAGTGAAAGTAGAGACATGGATGGATAGATCATAACATTATTAACAAAACTCCTTTAGTTATCATTCTCAAAAGAGGCACGGATCACTAGGAAACAAGCTGAACATATGGCATCATGAACTAAATAATGCCAGACTTAGTGAAAACTACTAAGTCCCTGAAAACAGAGTTACCGGGTGCCTCACTTTGCCAGCTTGCACAAGTCACCACACACATCCTAAGAATGCATGGGTTGCACCTCTGGAAAGATAACAAAATGCTTAACAAAACATATGAAGGACTCACAGGCATAGCATGCACACAACAATCATGGCAAAATGACAAAAGTCTAAGATGAACTAGCAGATCTGACAATTAACTCACGAAGCCTCCTTCCAACAGCATTTCGGGCATCAAGATGAACTCAAATGAAAATGATGCCTGGTATTTTGGATCTGGATCTGGCGGCACGGATCCCGAGGTTGACCCGCAACACTGTAGCTCGTCGGAGTGCTCGACGTCGCCGGAGAGGAAGGAGAGGCCGGGGCTCGCCGGGGTAGCCGGATCCGGCACGGTTGCCGGAGTTCGTCGGCGTGGAGGCGGCGGGGCGGCGCCGGCCCGGGGCGGCGAGGAGGCGGCGAGGGGCGGCCAACCGGGCGGCGGGGAGGCGGCCCGTGGTGGCGGAGAGGCGGCCCGCGGCGGCGCCGGTCACCGGAGGTGGGAGAGGCGGCGGCGAGGTGGAGGCGCGGGGCACGGGGGCGCTCGGGCTCGCGGGCACCCAGCTTGGGCCTCCCGGGCCGCGGCGGCGGAGGGCGACACGTGGCCGGCGGCGGATGGCTGGGCGCGGCGGGGCGGACACGTCCGGCCCGATTCGGACGTGTCCGTCGGGGGGGGGGAGCGGCGGATCTGGAAAAATTAGGGTTTCGAGGGGGAGAGAGATCCGAAAAACGGGGGGGGGCTATTTATAGGCATAAGTGGAGCTAGGAGAGTCCAGATGAGGTGTGGTTTTCGGCCACGCGATCGTGATCGAACGCTCTAGATGATGGAGCAGAGTTTGGTGGGTTTTGGGCCAAAATGGAGGGGTGTTGGGCTGCAACACACATGAGGCCTTTTCGGTCCCTCGGTTAACCGTTGGAGTATCAAACGAAGTCCAAATGACACGAAACTTGACAGGCGGTCTACCGGTAGTAAACCAAGGCCGCATGACAAGTCTCGGTCCAATCCGGAAATGTTTAATCCCCACACACGAAAGAAAGCTAGAAATGGCCCCCGGAGGAGAACGAAGCGCCGGAATGCAAAACGGACAACGGGGAAAATGCTCGAATGCATGAGATGAACACGTATGCAAAAGCAATGCACATGATGACATGATATGAGATGCATGACAACGAAAAACAACACACGGAGACAAAGACCCGAACCCGAGAAATAAATATAACTTAACGCCGGAAACGGCAAGAGTTGGATTATAAATTGGGAAAGTTACATCCGGGGTGTTACACTACCAAAACTCGTAGATCAACCAGAATAAGATCCACACCAGAGTGGTATGGTAATCCTGTTCTGGAAGTCATGCTACTAGATCATGATGAACCTACGAACTATGAAGAAGCGATGGTGATCCCAGATTCCGCAAAATGTCTAGAAGCCATGAAATTTGAGATGGGATCCATGTATGAGAACAAAGTATGGACTTTGGTTGAATTACCCGTTGATCGGAAGCAATTGCGAATAAATGGATCTTCAAGAAGAAGACTGACGCTGACGGTAATCTTACTATCTACAAAGCTCGACTTGTTGCAAAAGGTTTTCGACAAGTTCAAGGGATTGACTACGATGAGACCTTCTCACCCGTAGCGATGCTTAAGTCTGTCCGAATCATGTTAGCAATTGCCACATTTTATGACTATGAAATTTGGCAAATGGATGTTAAAACTGCATTCCTGAATGGATTTCTGGAAGAAGAGTTGTATATGATGCAGCCAGAAGGTTTTGTTGATCCAAAGGGAGCTAACAAAGTGTGCAAACTCCAGCGATCCATTTATGGACTAGTGCAAGCCTCTCGGAGTTGGAATAAACGCTTTGATAGTGTGATCAAAGCATTTGGTTTTGTCCAGACTTTTAGAGAAGCCTGTATTTACAAGAAAGTGAGTGGGAGCTCTGTAGCGTTTCTGATATTATATGTGGATGACATATTATTGATTGGAAATGATATAGAATTTCTGGATAGCATAAAGGGATATTTGAATAAGAGTTTTTCAATGAAAGACCTCGGTGAAGCTGCTTACATATTGGGCATTAAGATCTATAGAGATAGATCAAGACGCTTAATTGGACTTTCACAAAGCACATACCTTGACAAAATTTTGAAGAAGTTCAAAATGGATCAGGCAAAGAAAGGGTTCTTTCCTGTGTTACAAGGTGTGAAGTTGAGTAAGACTCAATGTCCGACCACCGCAGAAGATAGAGAGAAAATGAAAGATGTTCCCTATGTTCAGCCATAGGCTCTATCATGTATGCAATGCTGTGTACCAGACCTGATGTGTGCCTTGCTATAAGTCTAGCAGGGAGGTACCAAAGTAATCCTGGAATGGATCACTGGACAGCAGTCAAGAACATCCTAAAGTACCTGAAAAGGACTAAGGACATGTTTCTCATATATGGAGGTGACAAAGAGCTCATCGTAAATGGTTACGTTGATGCAAGCTTTGACACTGATCCGGACGATTCTAAATCGCAAACCGGATACGTGTTTATATTGAATGGTGGAGCTGTCAGTTGGTGCAGTTCTAAACAAAGCGTTGTGGCGGGATCTACATGTGAAGCGGAGTACATAGCTACTTTGGAAGCAGCAAATGAAGGAGTCTGGATGAAGGAGTTCATATCCGATCTAGGTGTCATACCTAGTGCATCGGGTCCAATGAAAATCTTTTGTGACAATACTGGTGCAATTGCCTTGGCGGAGGAACCCAGATTTCACAAGACAACCAAGCACATCAAGAGACGCTTCAATTCCATTCGGGATTTAGTCCATGTGGGAGACATAGAAATTTGCAAGATACATACGGATCTGAATGTTGCAGACCCGCTGACTAAGCCTCTTCCACAAGCAAAACATGATCAGCACCAAGACTCCATGGGTGTAAGAATCATTACTGTGTAATCTAGATTATTGACTCTAGTGCAAGTGGGAGACTGAAGGAAATATGCCCTAGAGGCAATAATAAAGTTATTATTTATTTCCTTATATCATGATAAATGTTTATTATTCAAGCTAGAATGGTAATAACCGGAAACATAATACATGTGTGAATACATAGACAAAGAGAGTGTCACTAGTATGCCTCTACTTGACTAGCTCGTTGATCGAAGATGGTTATGTTTCCTAGACATAGACATGAGTTGTCATTTGATTAAGGGGATCACATCATTAGGAGAATGATGTGATTGACTTGACCCATTTCATAAGCTTAGCACTTGATCGTTTAGTTTGTTGCTATTTCTTTCTTCATAACTTATACATGTTCCCATGATTATGAGATTATGCAACTCCCGTTTACCGGAGGAACACTTTGTGTGCTACCAAACGTCACAATGTAATTGGGTGATTATAAAGGTGCTCTACAGGTGTCTCCAAAGGTACTTGTTGAGTTGGCGTATTTCGAGATTAGGATTTGTCACTCCGATTGTCGGAGAGGTATCTCTGGGCCCTCTCGGTAATGCACATCACTTAAGCCTTGCAAGAATTGCAACTAACGAGTTAATTGTGGGATGATGTATTACGGAACGAGTAAAGAGACTTGCCGGTAACGATCTTGAACTAGGTATTGAGATACCTATGATCGAATCTCGGGCAAGTAACATACCGATGACAAAGGGAACAACGTATGTTGTTATGCGGTCTGACCGATAAAGATCTTCATAGAAAATGTAGGAGCCAATATGAGCATCCAGGTTCCGCTATTGGTTATTAACCAGAGACATGTCTCGGTCATGTCTAGATTGTTCTCGAACCCGTAGGGTCCGCACGCTTAACGTTACGATGACAGTTTCATTATGAGTTTATATATTTTGATGTACCGAAGGTTGTTCGGAGTCCCGGATATGATCATGGACATGACGAGGAGTCTCGAAATGGTCGAGACATAAAGATTGATATATTGGAAGCCTATCTTTGGACAGCGGAAGTGTTCCGGGTGAAATCGGCATTTTACCGGAGTACCGGGAGGTTACCGGAACCCCCCGGTAACCAAATGGGCCTTAATGGGCCTAGTGGAGGAAGTGGAGAGGAGGCCAAGTGGCAGCCGCGCGCCCCTTCTCCCCCCCAGTCCGAATTGGACAAGGAGGGGGGTTGGCACCCCCCCTTTCCTTTTCCCTCTCTCTCCTCCCCCTCCCAAGTCCTAGTAAAACATGGATAGGGGGAGTCCTACTCCCAGGAGGAGTAGGACTCCTCCTGGCGCGCCCCTTGCCTGGCCGCACCTCCTCCTCGTTGCTCCTTTATATACAGGGGCAGGGGGCACCCCAGACACAACAGTTGATCATTGATCTCTTAGCCGTGTGCGGTGCCCCCCTCCACCATAGTCCTCGATAATATTGTAGTGGTGCTTAGGCGAAGCCCTGCGATAGTAGAACATGAAGATCGTCACCACGCCATCGTGCTGACAGAACTCTTCCCCGACATTCTGCTGGATCGGAGTCCGGGAATCGTCATCGAGATGAACGTGTGCAGGAACTCGGAGGTGCCGTAGTTTCGGTGCGTGATCGGTCGGGTCGTGAAGACGTATGACTACATCAACCACGTTGTGCTAACGCTTCTGCTTTTGTTCTACGATGATACGTGGACAACACTCTCCTCTCTCGTTGCTATGCATCACCATGATCTTGCGTGTGCGTAGGAAATTTTTTGAAATTATTACGTTCCCCAACACAGGCCTTGGAGGAGGCGCGCCTGGCCAACTTGGCTGAGTGCACTTGACTAGAGAACCTCCAGCGCACACTCGACGAGCGTGCTCGACAGCGTGCTCCCGAATCGAGTCGACATCAACTTTTCCACCTCCGACTCAGGTATACCGAACACCAATCCACAATATTGCAGATGCGGCCCGAATACAGGAGTCAATTCAACCTTCCCAGTCAGAAGCTGGTCGAGGTTTGGTGCAGATCCGGGCTTTGCTCCGAGCCGCGGGAGTGCAGAATATAGTAGTATCTCCGTCGCTGAATAGGATTCACGGCAGATCCATAGTTGCAGGCACAGTCCAGTCGGCTCACAGCTTGAGATCGCCCTCGAGGCGTGAGGGACATGGAGACTGACGAGATAAGTACAGAAACCGTGAGCAGGATGATCACCGACTCGATCACGATTATCGTCATCGAGGGCCCATGCCTCCCCCAGGGAGTGGATCATACGTGCCTCCGCAGCAGGATGATAGACGCCCTCACAGTGGTGGGTGAAGGATTCTAGTCGACCCCAGGGAACCAGGCTTTGATGCGAGATCTATTCTCGTTCAGGGTCTGGTTGACAGAAACAGAGCTCACAGAGAAGGCCCTGACAGAGATTTTCCAACCAGCAGTAGAATGCATGTCTACAGCCAAGAGTGCTTCAGCAGAGCCATCAGGTCTGCGGTGATTCCTCCCAACTTTAGATTGGCGACTGGAGTCAGTAAGTTCACTGGTGAGTCCAAGCCAGACACTTGGCTCAAGGATTACCAAGTGGCTGTACAGATCGGTGGCGACAATGATGAAGTGGCCATGAAGCATCTTCCTTTGATGCTAGAGGGCTCGGCCAGGGCGTGGCTGAATCAGTTAGCTCCTGGTAGTTTTTATACTTGGGAAGATCTTGCTCGAGTATTTGTCAGAACATTTTAAGGTACTTGCAAGCGACCAGCAGGGTTAACAGAATTACAGTGTTGCGTTCAGAAACCAAATGAAACTTTGAGGGATTATATCCAGAGATGGATCACGTTGCACCACACAGTGGAGAATGTGTCAGATCACCAAGCAATTTGTGCCTTCAAAGAAGGCGTTAAGTATCGGGAGTTGAATCTGAAATTCGGTCGGACAGGAGATATGACTCTGACTCGGATGATGGAGATTGCCACCAAGTACGCCAATGGTGAAGAAGAAGACCGACTCCGGAGTGGTAAGCACAAAGCAGTCGCCCACGAAACCGGAGGAGGAAACTCCAGTCGAAAGCAGAAGTGCAAAGCTGAGCCAGTCGCTCCTGGTGAAGCCTTAGCCATGACTCAGGGGAAGTTCAAGGGGAAACCTAAAGGACCATGGAACCCCAAGAAGGTAAAATATCAAGATGGAAATGATGTGTTGGATTTACCATGCCACATTCACACCAAGAAAGATGAGGATGGTAATTTCATTTACCCAAAGCATACCACTCGACAGTGTCGACTCCTAATCCAGCAATTCCGGGAGAAACATCCCAAGGAAAAGGAGAAGGAAGCAGACAAAGTTGAGGAGGAGGAGGAGGACGATGATGGTTAACCCCATGTCAATTCCACTCTGATGATTTTCGCTGATGTTGAGAGTAAGAGTCGACTGAAAGTCATCAACAGAGAAGTAAACATGGTCGCCCCGGTGACACCCAGTTATTTTAAGTGGTCTCAGACTGCCATTACATTCGACCAGTCCGATCACCCAGCGCACATAGCCACCCCTGCGAGGCAAGCGTTGGTGGTCGACCCAATGGTCGTAGGCACCCGATTGACTAAGGTTCTGATGGATGGTGGCAGTGGCCTGAATATACTGTATGCGGAGACGTTGAAAGGAATGGGCATTTCGATGTCCAGACTCAGTGAAAGCAATATGAGTTTCCATGGAGTCATTCCAGGCAAGAAGGCTACATCACTCGGCCAGATTGCTCTCGATGTGGTTTTCGGTGATTCCAAGAATTACCGCAAAGAAAAGTTGACATTTGAAGTTGTGGATTTCCAGAGTGCTTATCACGCTATTCTGGGCAGGCCAGCTTATGCACGTTTTATGGCTCGACCATGCTATGTGTACCTCAAACTGAAGATGCCTGGTCCTAAGGGCATGATCACTATCACTAGCAATAGAAAGAAGGCAGAAGAATGCTTCCAGAAGGGCTCGAAGATCGCTGATGCACAGATGGCAGTAGTGGAATTGCAGGAATATCAAAAAAATGCAGATCCGAGTGATTTGCTGCGAGCTAAGAAGCCTGATACGGATTCAACATTTTAGTGGTCCGGTGAAACGAAACCGATTAATGTTCACCCAAATGATCCCAATGCTGCTCCGACCCACATTTCAACAACACTCGACTCCAAATAGGAAGAAGCGCTCATCCAGTTCCTCCGTGAGAAATGGGACATCTTTGCATGGAAACCTTCTGACATGCCAGGTGTTCCCTGGGGACTGACTGAGCATCGTTTGCGAGTCGAACCAAAAGTGAAACTAGTCAAAGAACATCTTCGACGGTCCGCCGTACAGAAGAGGAAGGCAATTGGTGAAGAAGTGGCTCGGTTTCTGGCAGCTGAGTTTATCCGAGAGATTTACCACTCCGAGTGGTTAGCTAATGTTGTCACGGTCCCAAAGAAGGACGATTCACTTTGCATGTGCATCGACTTCAAACATATCAATCAGGCCTGACCAAAAGATCACTTTCCTCTCCCTTGCATCGACCAAATAGTTGACTCGACTGCGGGGTGAGAGTGTTTATCCTTTTTGGACGCTTATTCCGGGTACCATCAGATCCGTCTGTACGGACCCGATGAGAGAAAAACAGCTTTCATCACCCCATTTGGATGCTTCTGTTATGTCACTATGCCATTCGGTTTGAAGAAAGCTGGAGCCACATTCATGCGGATGATTCAGAAGTGACTGCTCACCGAGATTAGTCAGAATGTGGGAGCATACATGGATGACATTGTGGTCAAGTCACGTAAAGGTTCCAACCTATTGGCTGACCTTGCTGAAACCTTTGCCAACCTCAGAAGGTACGATATCAAACTTAATCCATCAAAGTGCACGTTTGGAGTTCCAGGCGGAAAATTACTCGGTTTTCTCGTTTCTGAATGAGGGATCAACGCTAACCCAGAGAAAGTGGGTGCCATACTCCAGATGAAACGCCCTGTGCGTGTGCATGATGTCTAGAAGCTTACTGGTTGTTTGGCCACCATAAGTCGATTCATTTCTCGCCTCGGTGAAAAGGCACTGCCTCTTTACCGACTGATGAAGAAGTCAGATAAGTTTGAGTGGACTCCTGAAGCTGATGCAGCATTTGCAGAGCTTAAAGCCCTGCTTTCCACCCAGCTGGTGCTTGCTGCCCCAATCAGCAGAGAGCCTTTAGTGCTTTACATTGCAGCCACTGGACAAGTCGTCAGTACAGTACTTACGGTCGAGCGTGAAGAAGAAGGAAAAGCTTACAGAATTCAGCGCCCACTATACTATGTTTCTGAAGTTTTGACTCCATCAAAGCAAAGATATCCACATTATCAGAAGCTTGTTAATGGGATCTATATGACCATGAAGAAGGTTGCACATTACTTCTCTGATCACTCCATTATAGTCGTCAGCGACGCTCCGTTATCAGAGATTCTGAACAATAGAGACGCAACTGGTCGAGTGGCAAAGTGGGTGTCGATGTCAAAACCGGCGGATCTCGGGTAGGGGGTCCCGAACTGTGCGTCTAGGCGGATGGTAACAGGAGACAAAGGACACGATGTTTTTACTCAGGTTCGGGCCCTCTCGATGGAGGTAAAACCCTACTCCTGCTTGATTAATATTGATAATATGGGTAGTACAAGAGTAGATCTACCACGAGATCAAGGAGGCTAAACCCTAGAAGCTAGCCTATGGTATGATTGTTGTATCATGAAGTCATCCTACGGACTAGAACCCTCCTGTTTATATAGACACCGGATAGGGTTAGGGTTACACAGAGTCGGTTACAATGGTAGGAGATCTTGAAGATCCGCATCGCTAAGCTTGCCTTCCACGCCAAGGAAAGTCCCATCCGGACACGGGACGAAGTCTTCAATCTTGTATCTTCATAGTCCTGGAGTCCGGCTGAAGGTATAGTCCGGCTACCCGAACACCCCCTAATCCAAGACTCCCTCAGTGGGCGATTGAACTCCTTCCCTTAGATATCAACTTCGAGGCAAAGAAAGCTATCAAGTCCCAAGCAATAGCAGATTTCCTTGCCGAGTGGATAGAACAACAACTGCCGACTCAAGTACACTCGGAGCACTGGACCATGTTCTTTGATGGTTCCAAGATGCTGAATGTTTCCGATGCTGGGATAGTACTGGTATCCCCCCGAGGAGACAAGATCAGATATGTCCTACAGATTCACTTTGATTCTTCCAATAACAAAGCAGAATATGAAGCACTCTTGTATGGGTTGCGTATGGCCATTTCACTCGGCGTCCGCCGCCTCATGGTCTATGGTGACTCAGATTTGGTAGTCAATCAAGTGATGAAGGAGTGGGAAGTCAGAAGCCCAGCCATGACTGGTTACTGCAACGCAGTGAGAAAGTTGGAAAAGAAGTTTGAGGGGTTAGAGCTCCATCATATCCCCCGACTGAAAAACCAAGCAGCAGATGATTTAGCAAGGATAGGGTCCAAGGGAGAAGCCATTCCCAGTAATGTTTTCCTGGAGCATATTCATGCACCTTCAGTTCAAGAAGATCCCTTTAATGAAGAACCCCCGCAAACTAAGTGTGCCACAGATTCGACTGAAGTCGAGGTCCCAGCCGTGGTCGACTTGATCATGGAGGTGTTGGTCATCACCCCCGACTGGACAGTACCATACATTGCATATATCCTTAGGAAAGAGCTCCCAGAAGACAAAGAAGAGGCCCGATAGCTCGTCCGTCGATCCAGGGCCTTTACTGTAATAAGAGGACAACTGTTCAGAGAAAGTACAACTGGGGTTAGCCAGAAATGCATAACACCAAAAGAAGGCTGAGTGATCCTCCACGACATCCATTCGGGGACCTGTGGTCACCATGCGTCCTCTCGGACCATTGTGGCTAAAGCATACCGAGCTGGATTTTATTGGCCACGAGCAAATGAAATGGCGAAAGACATAGTCGACAGATGTGAAGGCTGCCAGTTCTACTCCAATACATCGCACAAACCTGCATCAGCCTTGAACACCATCCCACTCGTGTTGCCCTTTGCTGTTTGGGGATTGGACATGCTTGGTCCACTAAGGACTGGCAGGAGTGGCTTCACTCATGTGCTTGTAGCAGTCGACAAGTTTACCAAATGGATCGAAGCCAAGCCTATAAAGAATCTTGAAGCTAGTACTGCTGTCAGCTTCATCAGAGAGTTGATTTTTAGATATGGGGTTCCGCACAGCATCATCAGTGACAATGGATCAAACTTCGATTCTGATGAGTTCAGAACCTTCTGCGCCTCACAAGGCACACGAGTCGACTACGCTTCAGTCGCCCACCCCCAGTCGAATGGACAAGCAGAAAGAACAAATGGCCTGATTCTCAAAGGACTGAAACCCCGACTGATGCAAGATCTCAAACACACAACGGGCACCTGGGTTGATGAACTTCCATCAGTTCTCTCGGGATTGAGTACAACTCCTAATCGGTCGACTGGTCGAACTCCATTCTTCTTGGTCTATGGAGCTGAAGCTTTTCTACCGAGTGACTTGCTTCATAATGCTCCACGAGTTGAGCTCTTCCCTGAAGATGAAGCAGAACAAGCTCGGCAAGACCTAGTCGGACTCCTAGAGGAGGAAAGAGAGATGGCCTTGATCCGGTCGACCATTTATCAACAAGACTTGCGTCGATTCCATGGTAGACACGTGAAGGGTCGAGCCTTTCAAGAGGGAGAGTTGGTTCTTCGAGTGGATCAGCAGAAACCACACTAGCTCGCCCCAGCTTGGGAAGGCCCCTTCATTGTCACCAGGGTGCTCCACAATGGAGTATACCACCTTTACAATGTCGAGCACAAGAAGGACGTGCCACGGGCTTGGAACGCGGAGCTGCTCCGCCCCTTGTATACTTAAGTATTCGTTCGAATAAAATGTAATAAGAAATACCATTGTAATTTTTTTACCAAAGACAAGAGCTTTACAGTCCTCTGGAACGACTGTTGTTGCTTTTGTTTATGTCTGAAAAACCCCAGTGGGTGGCTTAGATGCGAACCCGTTTCGCCTAAATTTTCAAAATCCTACCGAGTGATGAGCCAGTCTCCCACTCGGAGGCTTAGCTGTAGTCCAGTACTCACCTAAGTTTGAAAAAATCCTACCGAGTGGAGAGCAACCCTCTCACTCGGAGGATTAGCTGCAGTCCAGTACTCGCCGAAGTTTGAAAAAATCCTACCAAGTGGTGGGCCAGTCTCCCACTCGGAGGCTTAGCTGCAGTCCAGTACTCACCTAAGTTTGAAAAAATCCTACCGAGTGGAGAGCAACCCTCCCACTCGGAGGCTTAGCTGTAGTCAAGTACTCGCCTAAGTTTGAAAAAATCCTATCGAGTGGTGAGCAATCCTCCCACTCGGGGGCTTAGCTACAGTCTAGTACTCTCCTAAGTTTGAAAAAATCCTACCGAGTGGAGAGCAACCCTCCCACTCGGGGGCTTAGTTGCAGTCCAGTACTTGCCTAAGTTTGAAAAAATCCTACCGAGTGGAGAGCAACCCTCCCACTCAGGGGCTTAGCTGCAGTCTAGTACTCGCCTAAGTTTGAAAAATCCTACCGAGTGGAGAGCAACCCTCCCACTTGGGGGCTTAGCTGCAGTCTAGTACTCGCCTATGTTTGAAAAATCCTACCGAGTGGACAGCAACCCTCCCACTCGGGGGCTTAGCTGCAGTCTAGTACTCACCTAAGTTTGAAAAATCCTACCGAGTGGACAGCAACCCTCCCACTCGGGGGCTTAGCTGCAGTCCAATACTCGCTTAAGTTCGAAATCCATCCCTATCCATCCCTATCCGCAAGGACAACGAGGTACAAGTCGACTGCAACCTTCTCCTTCGGAGCTACGCCACAAGTACAATGTGCGCTCCATCCCTATCTGCAAGGACGATGAGGTGTTGGTCGACGGCAATGCATGCTCCGTCCGTATCCGCAAGGACGATGAAGTGCAGCTCGACTGGAGTCATCACCTCAGAGCTGCATCTCAAGCACAAAGATTATTCCGAGCAAAGAACAAAGTCCACTTGAAGGCAAATGCAAGCATATTCGAAAATAAACCAAGTTCGGATAAATCCTATAGTCCCGGACGACGGATCAAAAGTATTCGAGCATCAAGCCCGAAGGAGTTTAACGGTTACATAATCACTCGGCATTCTGAGGCAAATAAAAGTGAGGCATAATGTTTTTTCGGTCACGCATCAGGAGAAGGACTGGCTGGGTCGCAGAAACTGTCAAGGTCAATGTTGTCTGCAATGCGAGTGGCGGCCTCAAGGAAGGTATCCATGAAAGACTGGAAAGTGTGCCTCTTCGTGTTAGCAACCTTGAGTTCCACCAGCTTGTATTCTCTGACATCCTTGAATTGCACTCGCACCAAAGACAACGCGACATCAGCACCACAGCGAGCAGATAACTTCTTCCATTCTTGCACACGCTTGGGGATTTGATTCAGTCGAGTCATCAAGGACTCCAGGTCTTGAGACAGTTCCTCCTGAGGCCAGAGTTCAGTATCAACCTGAGTCATCGCAACTTTCAGGCGGGCAAGATAAGCAACCGCACTGTCCATACGAGATTCAAACTGCAACACGTTCATCGCAACATCATCCTTGACTGGACAGTTTATGGGATCAAGACCCTTCTCGACCCGCCCAGTTTCTGCTTCAAAGTCTTGGCAAAATTGTGCACAGTCGAGTGAATGGTGAGTCAACGGTATAATTAGACTTGGCAGTCGACAGTAATAAGACAGATTAATCAGTACCTTCAAGTTTCAAAACCAGCTTTACAGCAAGCTGGCCTAGATAAGACTCCAGTTCGCCATTCTTGGCCTTGAGACCCCCAAGCTCATCGGTCAGTTTTTCCTTGTCCTTCTTCAGTTGCTCGACCTCCCGATTGGAGTCGGAAATAGCAGTCTTCAGCTTGGAGTTTTCTTCTTCTAACTTGCCGACTGAAGCAAGCTTCTTGTTAGCAAGTGTTGTTTTATCGCGCGCCTCCTTCTGTGCTGAAGCAAGATCCAAATCCTTCTTCTCCAAAGCCTGCTTCATTTTATCTGAAGAAACAACACTCTTCAGATGGGCTTGGAGTTGGCGGTTTTCAGTACGTACATGTGCTCGAGTGGGATACATAATTAGTGATTGGTTACCTCCCATGGCAGCTACTTCGTCACGAGCGGTCTTGAGATTCTTCTTGGCCAATTCCAGATCAAGGTTGAGGCTGATTTGTTATGTTCATTGTAGAAAGATGATCCCCAAGATCACAAGATTTCTGCAGTTAAAGCCATATCAGTCGACAGAGATAAAAGGCATCACAATGATAACTACTATAAGACTACCACCGAATCAAACATTCAATGGACGTCTTGGGGACTACACCCAGTGGGTGCACTTAGCATGCCCCCACTGATTTTGTAAAAAGAGAGAGAGAGAGGTTCAAATTCTTAGACCACAGTCGACTACCCGCAGTCAACTATGGTCTCGGGGACTACACCCAGTGGGTGCACTCAGCGTGCCCCCACTAGTTTTGGTTCCACTCGGCATGGCCTGCCCAGTTCGAGTTGGAAAAAAAGTTCCTATTCTCAGACCACAGTCGACTACCCGCAGTCAACTCTGGTCTCGGAGACTACACCCAGTGGGTGCACTCAGCATGCCCCCACTAGTGCAAAGATTCAGCTTGAATCGGCACAAGGAGACATACAATTTCAAAACAGTCACACCCCAATAGGTGATCAGACAAGAAATATGGTCGATCGGAAAATCAACTAACCTGAACATTGGCCTGCAGAGCAGCTCCGGCGTTGAAGGCTATCTGACTAGCCTCATGCAGCACTTTCATTTGCCCCATCACAAGATTCAACTGAAGAAGAGCTTCCTTGGCAGCAGCCGGTGGATCGTCCGGAGTTTGATATGCAGTAAAAAGTGATGAAGGCAGAACAATCGAAGCAGCCACCGGATCTGAGGCAGAGAGTTGTACCAGTGCAACCGAAGTCTGAGCAGCTGATCCTGAGTGGCAATCAGTCGACAGAGGAACGACGAAGGTGACGTTGGTACGAGACAGATCCGTCGATCGCTCGGCCGTCGTCCCAGGCGTCACAGTCGACCGAAGAACCTGGACTTCAGGCACCTTCCCGCCCAGTTCCTTGTCCTTCCTCCTCCTCCCACTCAGTGGTACTTCTTCTTCATCGTCCTAGAGCACAAGAACGTCTCGTGCAACTGCAATAAACGGAGAAAGCCATAAGGATAATTGACAAACCGACCAGTCGACCTAATGAATTCGAATCAGGCAGACATACTGGCTTTAGAGGTGATGGTGTCGTCAGCTTCTTCGTCGTCTGGAGTCTTGTCAATATCCATATCAGTCGTAGAAGAGGTCGGGCTATACAGGTTCATCATCCACTCGGTCAGAACAAGAAAAACCGGTCGGAACAGGAAATCGGCCGAAACAAGTAAATACGAGAAGAACGTTTACCCAGAGGCAACAAGGACGTCCATCTTGATTCTAGGGAAGGTCTTCCGAGCCTTTGAAGGATTAATTTTTGGCTGCTTCGTGACCTTCTTAGTCAATTCTGGAGTCGAGGACCGGGCGCGCTTGTGAGATGGACCATTCGATGCCACAGCTTTGCCGTGCTTGCTTGCGGGATCATGGCGCAACTTCGATCGACGTTCAGAACGAGGCGATGAGTCAGCCACTTCCTCATCGTCCGACTCGTCACTCTCGTCTTCATCATCGTCAGCAAGGAACTCCCACTCACCGCTCCCCTCGGCACTGTCCTCTCCCTCGTGGTCTTGCTCCAAAGCTTGTTCACCATTGGGCATTGAATACATCTTCGTGTTGATCTGCGAAACAAGGGACCGATCATAAGTCAGTCGGATCAACAGTCAGTCGGAAAATACGTTCAAAAACTCAGTTATGATGACCGGACCTTATCTGGGAGGTTGTTGTTGCTGAAGGGGTCGACTCTCCTAGCACCTCTGGGGTTGTCCTTGTTTCCGGTGATACCCATCAACCACTAAGCCACTGTTTTGACCTCCACCTCCTCCGGATGAACCCGAGTAGTGTCGCCAGCCCCGGAGTACATCCACAAGGAGTGGTCGCGAGCTTGGAGAGGTTGGATCCGCCGACTGAGGAACACCTCGAGCAGATCCATACCGGTGACACCTTGGTTGATTAGTTGGACTACTCTCTCGACTAGCATGCCTGTCTCTGCCTTCTCCATAGCGGTCACTTTCAATGAAGATGGAGTTTGAACACGGTCAATAGAGAAAGGGGGGAGCCTGGTCGACTGGCCTGGGGTCACGATATCCTGGCAGTAGAACCAAGTCGACTGCCAGCCCGACTCCGGAAGTGTCATCGGGGGAAAAGAACTCCTTTTCCTCTTATGAAAGCCCAGATCCCCACACATCTGAATAACGTGGGTCTTCTCATCGTTTGAGTTCTCTTTCTTCACAGTTTGGGATCAGATGGTAAAAATGTGCTTGAAAAGACCCCAGGGCGGTCGGCACCCCAGGAAATTCTCACCCATGGAGACAAATGCAGCAAGATATATGATGGTATTGGGAGTAAAATGGTGGAGTTGGGCACAAAAGAAATTCAGGAAACCTCGAAAGAAGGGGTGTGGTGGAAGCGAGAAGCCGCAGTCGACATGGGTGGCGAGCAGAACACACTCACCCGGTCACGGCTGCGGCTCTGCTTCCCCCTCGGCAGACGCGCAGATTTATGGATGATCAGCCCTAACTCTGCCATATCATCCAATTCCTCCTGCCGAAGCGAATATCGGATCCAATCTCCTTGGATCCAACCCGACGGCAGCCCCGAGCCTGATGAAGACCCCTGATTCATCTTCTTGTTCTTCGCCGCCCCCGTCTCCTTCTTTGCACGCTCTAGCGCCGCTGTTTTGTCCTTCCCCACAGCGGCGGAGCTACGGTGTCGCGAGCGGTTGGGCTAGACGGAGTGGAAATGCGAGGGGAAGAAGAAGGGAAATGGACGCGCACAGTGCAAATGCCTCGGCCTCGCCGCTTTTAAAGGCCTACTTCCGAGAGTCTGACGCGTGGGCCCGAGCGATCCTGTTAAATCCCCCCAACAGTCGCACACGGGATACGTGGCGAAAAAGGTGGCACGGAAATCGAAACATCTTATTTATCTACTCCACTTACCACGGTGCGCTCCACCTGGCGCGCTTCCACCAAAATTTTGAATCCCGTGAAATCCGGGATCCTCTACAACTTATCACGCCAAAGATTTCTGTCAAAGATGTCACCCGATAGATGTCATTGTATAAGACAGTCGGCAATTTCTGAATCGATCAAGGCGACTGAAACGAAGCCGAAGTTTTAACAACTGGCCTCCACCGTGAGATGAAGACAAGGCAAAGCCAGAGCAGAAGCAAGGTCAACTCCATCCTTCTTTTTTCACTCAAACCTCGATCCATTTGGGGGCTAATGATGAGGACACGAACCTGGGGTAGGGTAATAGGCCTAACCTGTCCTAACTAAGGTCCTTGTCTTAAGAACAAAAGAAGTTCAAGAATCAGAAGAAGGGATCTAGCAAAGTTGTCGACTGAAGTCCACTCGACCTACCATTCACTCAGAGATCTCTCTTTATCCAGATCACTCGACCATGAAACCATTCGACATATAAGAAGACCTAAAGCCGCTCTACGCAGCAACGGTCGGGTATTTACTCATATATTTAATGATCATTTGTAGCACTTCAATACAGGCATTACCTGTAATGCCACCCCTTTATGTACATTGAATCCTATGTAACGGAGGGGAGTGGGGTCCTGGCGCACTCTATATAAGCCACCCCCTCCTCTGGGACAAGGGTTCCCACCCCCTGTAACACACACGCTCATAATCCAGTCGACCACCTCCGGGCTCCGAGACGTAGGGCTATTAAATCCACTGAGAAGGGCCTGAACTCGTTAAACCTACGTGTACAACTCCTCCATAGCTAGGATCTTGCCTCTACATTCCTACCCCCATTCTACTGTCAGACTTAGAACCACGACACCGAAGGTTTTTCGGAGTCCCGGATGTGATCAAGGACATGACGAGGAGTCTCGAAATGGTCGAGACATGAAGATTGATATATTGGAAGCCTATGTTTGGATATCGAAAGTGTTCCGGGTGAAATCGGGATTTTCCCGGAGTACCGAGAGGTTACGGGAACCCCCCCAGGGACTTAATGGGCCTTAGTGGGCCTTGGTGGAAGAGAGGAGAGGCGGCCAGGGCAAGGGCAACGCCCCCTCCCCCCTAGTCTGAATAGGACAACGAGAGGGGGGCAGCACCCCCCTTCCTTCTTCTCCTCCACCGCTTTCCCCTCTCTCTCCTAGTCCAACAAGGAAAAGGGGGGAGTCCTACTCCCGGTAGGAGTAGTACTCCTCCTGGCGCGCCTGTCGGTGTCAAAACCGGCGGATCTCGGGTAGGGGGTCCCGAACTATGCGTCTAGGCCGGATGGTAACAGGAGGCAAGGGACACGAAGTTTTACCCAGGTTCGGGCCCTCTTTATGGAGGTAAAACCCTATGTCCTGCTTGATTAATATTGATGATATGGGTAGTACAAGAGTAGATCGACCACGAGATCGGAGAGGCTAAACCCTAGAAGCTAGCCTATGGTATGATTGTTGTTCTGTATGTTGTCCTACGGACTAAAACCCTCCGGTTTATATAGACACCGGAGAGGGTTAGGGTTACACAAAGTCGGTTACAATGGTAGGAGATCTACATATCCGTATCGCCAAGCTTGCCTTCCACGCCAAGGAAAGTCCCTCCCGGACACGGGACGAAGTCTTCAATCTTGTATATTCATAGTCGAGGATTCCGGCTGAAGGTATAGTCCGGCCATCCGGACACCCCCTAATCCGGGACTCCCTCAATAGCCCCTGAACCAGGCTTCAATGACGACGAGTCCGGCGCGCAGATTGTCTTCGGCATTGCAAGGCGGGTTCCTCCTCCAAGTACTTCATAGAAGATTTTGAACACAAAGATAGTGTCCGGCTCTGCAAAATAAGTTTCCACATATTGCCATAGAGAGAATAATATTTACACAAATCTTAATCTGCTGACGTATTCCGTAGTGTGAGATCGCACCATGGCCAAGCCTTTATTCGAATCTTTTTATTGTCCCACCTCAGCATGTCATGCGAGGCGGTTTCTTTGGCACGTCTCGTCGAAGCAGACATCGTGTCCCCTTATTCCGGGATTCGAATCAATACAGGCATGGGTAACCCAACCGCTTTTAGGACTCCTAGACTATAGGCAAGTCCAAACGGCCACGGAGAGGACGCTTGATATTCACCCTCTTTATAAAGGGACAAGGCTTTTATTTTTTCCCTCCAATGCTCAATCGAATCCTTCCCCACCCCAAGCTCAAACGCCCAAAGTTCAGGTCAGGTGCTCTGAACCTTCAATCATGTCCGGATCTAGCCTTCAAGGCCGATGGATGCCTTCCTCCGTCACGGAAGAAGACATTAAAAGGTTGAGGGAGGCCAGATATCTGACCGCCGAGGTTTCGCATCGGCTTCCTGCCCGAGGGCAGGCCGTCCCCTCCCCCGAACCCAATGAGAATGTTGTGTTCGTCTCCCACTTCCTCCGAGGTCTAGGCCTTGCTCTGGATCATTTCGTCAAGGGTTGGATGTTTTATTACGGGCTAGATTTTCATGATCTAGCTCCGGACTCCTTTCTTCATATCACGACATTTATTGTCGTGTTTGAGGCCTTCCTCCGGGTTACCCCTCACTTTGGCCTGTGGCTCAAGACCTTTGAAGTAGAGCCGAAGATGATCGAGGGGCAACATGCAGCGTGCGGAGGTGCCTCAATATGCAAGATGACGGGAGCTCCATGGCCCAAAGGTTCCATTCCAGAGGTGTCTGAATTGTGGCAACAGGAGTGGTTCTACATCACGGCTCCTAGAAGTGCCAAGTGGGTGGCTGCCCCTGTTTTCCGCTCGGGCCCTCCACCACAACTGATGTCATGGATCAGCAGAGGTCTGAGCTGGGGTCCAGCCAAGGACGTGCCTATACTGCAAAGCCGCATCCGAGATCTCTTCAATTGAGATTTTAGTTTGGTTGTGGTAATACAAGTTATGCTGGTTCGTCAAGTCCAGCCTTGCAAACGCAGGCCCCTTCGCTTGTGGGAGTTCAATCCCGAGGGACCGTGTGTCATTCAATATTTCCTCGGCCTGATGCACGAGGAGATGTATAAGTCATTCTTCGGACCTCAGGTAGAGTGTCCCGAAATCACCGAGGACGTGGGCCTGAGCAGTAACCGCGCCGCCGAACAGGTAAGGAATCTTCCGGCCGAACATACTATCTCTCATTTGTTATGAAGTTATTTCTGAGAGTTCGCTTTTTTGACCAGGACTGGCTAACAAAGGTGAAGTTGATTCGGTGTTCGGCCCCCCACCATGAGGGTTTGGACAATCCGGGTCGCACCTTGCCCGGAGCCCTTGAAGGAAGATACTGGGGAGGATAACACGGGCGGACGCGGGCCCCCAACGCTGCCCATTCTAACCGAGGGAGCGAGAGTCTCCATGAAGGAAGACGACCGGAGGAGGAAAAGGACTGCGCCTGGGGATTCGGAAGCCGAAGCTACCAAACGGGAGAAGAAGTCTCCCACAGAGGGTCCTACCTTGGGGGGTGCTGTTGCTGCACAAAGTCCGCGGGGGGGTCAATTCTCCAACGAGTCATAAGTGACCCGAAATACTTTAATAGTACAGGTATGCCATCTTTTTCTTCTGAGAAAATAACCACCGCATATATCTTTGCAGTTCGGGCCTTAGCCCCTCTCAAATGAGCTCGTCTTCGGGGGATCTTCTTCCAGAGATGATGGAGAGCGAAACGCCTCCTCCGGACTCCTTTGCTCCGGAAGCGGGCGACCCCGAAGTGTCGTCGCGGAGGGCCTCTCCGAGTCCGGTGAGGCCAGAAGATAGTCCCATTGACCCCCGAAGCTCCCAGTGTTCTGAGGGAGTTGGTGGGGCGAGCGGCCATCTCAGATGAACACCGTTTGCTGATGAATACAGTGATGGAGAGAATCTCATCCGCCGAAAGCGGATTGCATGAAGCTTTTATGAGTCTACTGACAGGCTTTGAGGTACATAAAATAATGTATGATAGTCCTGCACATGCTAGGTGTGCCCTGTGTAGATAGTAGCCCCTGAGACTCTGGTTGTCGTCGGAAACGACGACGAACATAGGATCATATTCCCAGGTAATAACCATACTGCCTCTATGTGCAGGTGATGGAAGCTCCGGTGGCTAGCCGGACTAGCGAGTTTGCCCATTTAAAACGGTAGTTGGATGCGGCAGACACCGACATCGAGCTTGTTAACAAAAGGCTTGACGAGGCACACGGTAAGTGTCATTATCTGATAAACGCCACATAGTAAGAGTAGCATGATGCCAGTATCATTAATATGTTGTGACTGTAGATGGAGCTACCACTGTTGAAGCCTTGCAGGCAGAACTTGCCCGAGCCAAGGAACAAGCGAGGTTTGGTAATGCGGCTGCTTTAAAGGCGGCCGAACAGTTGAAAGCCGAGAAGGCCGCGCATGGCGAGGGCCGAGATAATATGGCCAAGATGGCCATAGAATTAAAAGCCACCGCCGACCGTTTCCGGGTTCTTGAAAAGGAAAACCTAGCGAAGTCATCGGACCTTGAGAAGGCTTCTGCGACGAGAAAAGACATCCGCTCTGCTATGAGGGCAAAGAAGGAGGAGCTGCGGGAAGCCGGGATATTGTAGCTGGGAAATCATTTATGTTGCGGAGGAAGTTCGGAGATTCACGGTATGCCCCTCTGGATCGGCTGCGGAGTTCGGAGGATGTGTATATGGATTTGGCAGCGAGCGCTGCCGATGCGGCCAAGTACTTCCAGGGTCAGACGGACCGTGAAGTGGACCAGCTGTTTTGGACACAATTCTATTCTCCCGAGCATCCGCTTTCATTGACTAACCAATTAGCCGAATGGGCCGAACTGAATAGGTTGTCCGGACTTGCCATGAGGTCTGTTGTGGATCAGCTATGGCCGGGAAGGCCAAAACCGAACAACTATTTTAGCTTGGTGCAGCAGTTCCTTGACGTGGTGTCACACATTAATGCTATGAAGAGGTCGGTGTGCATAGAGGGCTCATGGATGGCCTTTGCCCGTGTTAAAGCATACTGGGCGGAGATGGATGCTACCACTGTTGCAGCGCGGGATTCGGCCATAGGCCGAATGGCTGCTGAGCACTACTTTGAAGAAGTTCTTGAGGGTGCTCGTTTGATAGAGACCCAGTGCTCAAAAAATATTATGTTTGAGTGATATGTAATCTCATTGTAAGTGAAATGCTTTTTTAAATTTTTATAAGGCTATTTTTATACTTCTGCATGAAAGGAATATGATGCCTCCTGGGCGGCCGTTTATGTATACATGTGTATAACCTGAAAGATTGCAACCGTTGGCTTCAATCCCCACGCATATAATGCGGAGGTGCTCGCAAAAAACACACGTTCACACTTAGCCCAACGTCTTGGTCCTATTAAGGAGGTGATAGCGGGGCGACCGAGGCAACCGGACTATAATGCTTTAGCACTTTCACTTAGCCATAGGAGTTTGACAGTGGGGCTACTAGATAGCCCATGGTGGCTCCGCACTCTCCCGATCCCGGGGTGCATACATGCCTGGCCGGAAAACAGCCCTTCATTAAGGCGGAGGAATTCTAACATTCCAACAGGTCATCGAGTGGTTGACCAGTCTCACGCTATATCATGACAGTCAGTTTTCGGCTTTCTCTACTGAGGTGCTCCTCCGGATGAACCAGGGCACAATCGCAGTAGTTCTCCTGGTGCTACCTTAGCTGGAAAAGCGGAACGTAAGGCACCAAAACATAGGAGCCGGGCAAACCCAACATTTGACCAGAGACAATGATTCGGAGCTGATGCATATAGGGCCAAACTCGTGACGCCGAACACTCCATAAGGTATTCGATCTTTGTGATATCAACCAGGCCTAAATAATGTCCATTGTAAGAAGCCCCTTGTGTCCAGGTACGTGCATTGTTCTGGCGTGGCCACATGCCAAGACGTCAGCATCCTTCCCAATGGTGGACATGTATCAACAAGAGACAGTGAAAAAGGTTTACGCAGGGTCTTAATCTAAAAAGAATCCTTGGAGCGGGTCCCTGCTGCACGTCTGCGCCTGTGTCTCCGTTGTGCCGTATCCTGGATGGGTGTAGCACGATTATCATATGTAAAAGAGAGGAATTTAGGTGAAAAGTTGTCGTGCAAAAAGATAGTTTTTAAAGAAACCATGTATAATTCAAGATGAGAAAAAATTGCCACTTGTCTGCGCGCGTTGAGCCCCTTGTATTGACAAATAGGGGTGTGACCATTTATTCGGTATAAATAGTGGCGCCGGACTTGATTAGTTGTGTCTGAGGTCTTGACGACCTATTGGATGCTTTCGCTGGTCCGGGCGCCTTTAGTGTGTGGATGCCAAGGAAGCCGCACTCTCTTCGGCGCGTAGAGATCGCTTGATATTTCCGTTCACTGAAATGATGCCATGTGGACCGGGCATCTTGAGTGTGAGGGAGGCGTAGTGTGGTATTGCATTAAAGTGAGCGAAAGCTTCGCGTCCGAGCAGTGCTTGATAGCCACTTTGGAACGGAGCGATGTGGAAGGTTAAATGCTCGCGACGGAAGTTATCAGGGGAGCCGAATATAACTTGTAGTAGGAGGGAGCCCGTACAACGAGCACCTGGGCCTGGCGTTACTCCTTTAAAGGTAGTATTGCTATGGTGAATTTTTGTTGGGTCTAACCCCATCCCGCGGATTGTATCCTGATATATTTGGTTTAGATTACTGCCACCGTCCATCAAGACTCGTGTGAAGTGATATCCGCCAATTACTGGGTCTAATACCAGGGCAGCCCATCCTGCGTGTCGGATACTTGCTGAGTAATCGCGATGGTCGAAAGTGATTGGTTGAGACGACCGGTGGCAGGACTTCATGGTGACAGGCACTTGGGTATATTTTCCTGGGACTGCCGCGTTGTTTTTTCCTTTGATCACGTGTAACACGTTTACTGTTTTGACTTCTGGTGGAAATTTCTTTTGTTCCCCAGTGTCTTGCTTGGGAGGCTCGTCCTCATCTTCACTTGGTGTATCCTCCCCCTTGTGTACGGCGTTGAGCTTGTCGGACTTCTTGAAGACCCAACATTCTTTGTGGGTATGATTTGTAGGTTTACCAGGGGTACTATGGATCCGACATACTTGGTCCAGAATTTTGTTGAGGCTGGACAGTTCATCCCCGGTGCCTTTAGAGGGCGACTTTTGCTGACCTGGCCAAGAGCTTTTGAATCCGGTGTTTACTGTCGTGCCCTTCGTGCTGTCTTCTTTATTCCGGCGTTTGTTATTGCTGTTGCGCCGTGATTTCCCGTTTCCATCTCTAACTTTAGATGTACTGGGGTCGCTGGTGCTGCATCTGGCTAGCCAGCTGTCCTCACCTGTGCAAAAGCGGGTCATGAGGTTTGTTAATGCGGCCATCGTTCTCGGCTTATTTTGGCCGAGGTGTCTGGCGAGCCATTCGTCACGGACGCTATGCTTAAAAACTGCCAAGGCTTCGGCGTCCGGACAGTCGACAATCTGGTTCTTTTTAGTAAGAAACCTATTCCAAACTTTTGGGCTGACTCTCTGGGCTGTTGAGTTATATGACTCAAATCGTCCGCATCCGGAGGCCGGACATAAGTCCCTTGAAAATTTGCCCAAAAGGCGTCTTTGAGCTCTTCCCAACTTCCAATGGAGCTTTCGGGGAGGCCTTTAAGCCAGTGACGATCTGGCCCTTTGAGCTTGAGGGGTAAGTACTTGATGGCGTGGAGATCATCTCCTCGAGCCATATGGATATGAAGGATGTAGTCCTCAATCCAGACCCCAGGGTCCGTTGTTCCGTCGTATGTCTCTATGTTTACGGGTTTGAATCCCTCTGGAAATTCATGGTTCAGCACCTCATCGGTGAAACATAGGGGGTGTGCGGCACCCCTGTAGCTGGGTGTACCGCATTGTTTGGATGTTTGTTGTGTTGCATTCTATGCTGGGGCGCGCTTGCGTGGTCCATAGATGGATCTTGTTGCATCGTCCTTTGGGTGCGATCCCTCACATGGGTCGTGTGTTGTATTGTAGAGGGGTCGTCTATCCGGTCAGGTGGCTGCTTTGATATTTGGTTGTGGGGGGTCTGAGGCCTCCTCATCGAATTCAGGTAGCAGCTTCCGCTTTGGGTAGCTATTGGAGGGGCGATTGTCGCCGTACCCCGCTGCTGTGTTGAGTATTTTACTCCATCTGATTTGGAGTGTGTCTTGCGTAGCCTTGAGACTTTGCTTCTGCTTTTTAAGACTCCTCGCAGTGGCAACAAGCCTTTTACGGGCATTCTGCTGCTCCGGCTGCCTGTGCGGCGTTATGTCGTCCGGACTATTATCCTTGATAGAATTTGTTTGTTCGGTTTGATTATCCGGATTGCCGTTGTCCGGCAGCGGTTCGCCCTGCTCCAGTGCTGGGTCTGTGTGATCGTTATTTCTGTCGAGGCGGGATTTGGGGCGGCGCTTGCGTCGCCGCTTTGACTGCTTCTCGAGGGAACAAGCCTTTGGTGCGTCCTTCTGCTCCTCGTCGTCATCTTTTGGTGCGTCCACCATGTATACATCATATGATGAGGTGGGCGTCCAGCACCCTGTGGGCGGTGGTTCTTCTTCGCCTCCCGCATCGTCGTCCATACCGTCGATGTTTTCAGAGTCGAAGTCGAGCATGTCGGTTAAATCATCGACAGTGGCTACAAAGTGGGTGGTGGGTGGGCATCGAATTTCTTCGTCTTCCGCATCCCAATCCTGCTGGCCATGATCTGGGCAGGGCTCTCTTGACAAAGAGAGAGACTTTAGTGATTTCATAATATCACCGAAGGGCGAGTGCTGAAAGATGTCCGCGGCAGTAAACTCCATGATCGGCGCCCAATCGGATTCGATCGGCAGTGGCGTGGAAGGTTCGGAGTCCGGGGAGGAGTTCGGCTCCTTGGAGTCACGAGTCTTGCGGAGTGCAGGGCTGGTGTTCGGCTCGATCATCGTTGGGATCGCAGCCCCCGAGGCGGCGTCCAACCACCCATCCTCAATCGGCGCAGTTGGCTCCGAATTAAGGGTCGAACCCGATGCAGGTGCGGCCTCCAGGGCGCTGTTCGGTGGCAGAGCTAGATCAGGCCCGTCGTGACAGTGCGGCGCGCTCGGCAGTGGCTCGAATCCGTTGAAGATCAAGTCCCCGCAGATGTCAGCCGTGTAGTTTAAACTTCCAAATCTGACCTGACGGCCACAGGCATAGCTTTTGATCTGCTCCAGATGGCCAAGTGAATTGGCCCGCAGTGCAAAGCCGCCGAAGATGAAGATCTGTCCAGGGAGGAAGGTCTCACCCTGGACTGCATCGCTATTGATGATCGTATGAGCCATCAAGCCTAACGGCGACGACACAGAGGAACTCTCAATGAAAGCACCAATGTTGGTGTCAAAACCGGCGGATCTCGGGTAGGGGGTCCCGAACTTTGCGTCTAGGCCGGATGGTAACAGGAGGTAAGGGACACGAAGTTTTACCCAGGTTCGGGCCCTCTTGATGGAGGTAAAACCCTACGTCCTGCTTGATTAATATTGATGATATGGGTAGTACAAGAGTAGATCTACCATGAGATCGGAGAGGCTAAACCCTATAAGCTAGCCTATGGTATGATTGTTGTTCTGTATGTTGTCCTACGGACTAAAACCCTCCGGTTTATATAGACACCGGAGAGGGTTAGGGTTACACAAAGTCGGTTACAATGGTAGGAGATCTACATATCCGTATCGCCAAGCTTGCCTTCCACGCCAAGGAAAGTCCCTCCCGGACACGGGATGAAGTCTTCAATCTTGTATCTTCATAGTCCAGGAGTCCAGCTGAAGCTATAGTCCGGCCATCCGGACAACCCCTAATCTGGGACTCCCTCAGCGCCCCTCTCTAGGCCGGCCGCACCCCCCTCCTTTCTCCTCTATATATGGGGGCAAGGGGGCACCCAGAGACACAACAATTGATCGTTTGATGTTTTAGCCGTGTGTGGTGCCCCTCTCCACCATAGTCCACCTCGATACTACTGTAGCGGTGCTTAGGCGAAACCCTGCGTCAGTAGAACATCATCATCGTCACCACGCCGTCATGCTCACGAAACTCTCCCTCAACACCCGGCTAGATCGGAGTTCGAGGGACGTCATCGGGCTGAACGTGTGCTGAACTCGGAGGTGCCATGCGTTTGGTACTTGATCGGTCGGATCGTGAAGACGTACGACTACATCAACCGCGTTGTGATAACGCTTCCACTCTCGGTCTACGAGGGTACGTGGGCAACACTCTCCCCTCTCTTTGCTATGCATCACCATGATCTTGTGTGTGCGTAGGAAATTTTTTGAAGTTACTACGTTCCCCAACAGTGGCATCTGAGCTAGGTTTTATGCGTAGATGTCATATGCACGAGTAGAACACAAGTGAGTTGTGGGCTATATAAGTCATACTTCTTACCAGCATGTCATACTTTGGTTCGGCGGTATTGTTGGATGAAGCGGCCCGGACCGACATTACGCATACGCTTACGCGAAACTGGTTCTACCGATGTGCTTTGCACATAGGTGGCTGGTGGGTGTCAGTTTCTCCAACTTTAGTTGAACCGAGTGTGGCTACGCCCGGTCCTTGAGAAGGTTAAAACAGCACTAACTTGACAAACTATCATTGTGGTTTTGATGCGTAGGTAAGAACGGTTCTTGCTCAGCCCGTAGCAGCCACGTAAAACTTGCAACAACAAAGTAGAGGACGTCTAACTTGTTTTTGCAGGGCATTTTGTGATGTGATATGGTCAAGACGTGATGAGATATAAGTTGTTGTATAAGATGATCATGTTTTGTTGAAGTTATCGGCAACTGGCAGAAGCCTTATGGTTGTCTCTTTATTGCATAAGATGCAAGCGACAAATAATTGCTTTACTTTATCGCTATGCGATAGCAATAGTTGCAAGACCAATAGTTGGCGAGACGACCATGTGATGACATATTGATATAGATCAAGATGATGGAGATCATGGTGTCATGCCGGTGACGATGGAAATCATGACGATTCTTTGGAGATGGAGATCAAAGGCACAAGATGATGATGGCCATATCATGTCACATATTTTGATTGCATGTGATGTTTATCGTTTATACATCTTATTTTGCTTAGTTCGACGGTAGCTTTATAAGATGATCTCTCACTAATTATCAAGGTACAAGTGTTCTCCCTGAGTATGCACCGTTGCGAAATTTCTTCGTGCTGAGACACCACGTGATGATCGGGTGTGATAGGCTCTATGTTCAAATACAACGGGTGCAAAATAGTTGCACGCGCGGAATACTCAGGTTAAACTTGACGAGCCTAGCATATAAAAGATATGGCCTCGGAACACTGAGACCGAAAGGTTGAGCGTGAATCATATAGTAGATATGATCAACATACTGATGTTCACCATTGAAACTACTCCATCTCACGTGTTGATCGGACATGGTTTAGTTGATATGGATCACGTGATCACTTAGAGGATTAGAGGGATGTCTATCTAAGTGGGAGTTCTTAAGTAATATGATTAATTGAACTTAAATTTATCATGAACTTAGTCCTTGTAGTATTAGCATATCTATGTTGTAGATCAATAGCTCGCGTTTAGCTCCCTTGTTTTATTTTTGATATCTTCCTAGAGAAAACTAAGTTGAAAGATGTTAGTTGCATTGATGCGGATTGGATCCATGATCTGAGGTTTATCCTCATTGCTGCACAGAAGAATTATGTCCTTGATGCACCGCTAGGTGATAAACCTATTGCACGAGCAGATCCAGATGTTATGAATGTTTCGCTAGCTCAATATGATGACTACTTGATAGTTTAGTGCACCATGCTTAAACGGCTCAGAATCAGGACTTCAAAGACATTTTTAACGTCATGGACCATATGATATGTTCCAGGAGTTGAAGTTAATATTTCAAGCAAATACCCGAGTTGAGAGATATGAAGTCTCCAACAAGTTCTATAGCTAAAAGATGGAGGAGAGTAGCTCAAGCAGTGAGCATGTGCTCAGATTGTCTGGGTACTACAATCGCTTGCATCAAGTGGGAGTTAGTCTTCCAGATAAAATAGTGATTGACAGAATTCTCTAGTCACCAACACCAAGTTAGTAGAACTTCGTGATGAACTATAATATGCAAGGGATAACAGAAACGATTCCCATGCTCTTCGTGATGCTGAAATCGACGAAGGTAGAAATCAAGAAAAGCTTCAAGTGTTGATGGTAAACAAAACCACTAGTTTCAAGTAAAGGGACAAAGGGAAGAAATGGGAACTTCAAGAAGAACGGCAAGCAACTTGCTGCTCAAGTGAAAAAACCCAAGTCTGGACCTAAGCCTGAAACTGAGTGCTTCTACTTCAAAGGGACTGGTCACTGCAAGCGGAACTACCCCAAGTAATTGGCAGATAAGAAGGATGGCAAAGTGAACATAGGTATATTTGATATACATGTTATTGATGTGTACTTTACTAGTGTTTATAGCAACCCCTCAGTATTTGATACTAGTTCAGTTGCTAAGAATAGTAACTCGAAATAGGAGTTGCAGAATGAACAGAGACTAGTTAAGGGTGAAGTGACGATGTGTATTGGAAATGGTTCCAAGATTGATATGATCATCATCGCACACTCCCTATACTTTCGGGATTAGTGTTAAACCTAAAATATATGTTATTTAGTGTTTGCGTTGAGCATGAATATGTTGGATCATGTTTATTGCAATACGGTTATTCATGTAAGTTAGAGAATAATTGTTGTTCTGTTTACTTGAATAAAACCTTCTATGGTCATACGCCCAATGAAAATGGTTTGTTGGATCTCGATCGTGGTGATACACATTTTCATAATATTGAAGCCAAAAGATGCAAAGTTAATAATGATAGTGCAACTTATTTGTGGCACTGCCGTTTAGGTTATATTGGTGTAAAGCGCATGAAGAAAATCCATGCTGATGGGCTTTTGGAATCACTTGATTATGAATTAGTTGATGCTTGCGAACCATGCCTCATGGGCAAGATGACTAAGACTCCGTTCTCCGGAACAATGGAGCGAGCAACAGATTTTTTGGAAATCATACATACTAGTGTATGTGGTCCGATGAATATTGAGGCTCGCGGCAGGTATCATTATTTCCTGATCTTCACAGATGATTTGAGCAGATATGAGTATATCTACTTGATGAAACACAAGTCTGAAACATTTGAAAAGTACAAAGAATTTCAGAGTGAAGTGGAGAATCATCGTAACAAAAATAGAAGTTTCTACGATATGATCGCAGAAGTAAAATATTTGAGTTACGAGTTTGGCCTTCAGTTAAAACAATGTGAAATAGTTTCACTACTCACGCCACCTGGAACACCACAGTGTAATGGTGTGTCCGAACATCGTAATCGTACATTATTAAATATGGTGCGATCTATGATGTATCTTACCAATTTACCACTATCATTTTGGGGTTATGCATTAGAGACAGCTACATTCACGTTAAATAGGGCACCATCTAAATCCGTTGAGACAACACCGTATGAACTATGGTTTGGCAAGAAACCTAAGCTGTCATTTCTTAAAGTTTGAGGTTGCAATGCTTATGTGAAAAAGTTTCAACCTGATTAGCTCAAACCCAAATCGGAGAAGTGCGTCTTCATAGGATACCCAAAAAGAAAATGTTGGGTACACCTTCTATCACAGATCCGAAGGCAAGACTTCTGTTGCTAAATTCAGAGTTTTTCTAGAGAAGGAGTTTCTCTCGAAAGAAGTGAGTGGGAGGAAAGTAGAACTTGATGAGGTAACTGTACCTGCTCCATTATTGGAAAGTAGTTCATCACAAAAACCGGTTTCTACAACACCTACACCAACTAGTGAGGAAGTTAATGATGATGATCATGAAACTTCAGATCAAGTTGTTACTGAACCTCGTAGGTCAACCAGAGCAAGATCCGCACCAGAGTGGTACGGTAATCATGTTCTAGAAGTTATGTTACTAGACCATGACGAACCAACGAATTATGAAGAAGCGATGGTGAGCCCAGATTCCGCAAAATGGCTTGAAGCCATGAAATCTGAGATGGGATCCATGTATGAGAACAAAGTGTGGACTTTGGTTGACTTGCCCGATGATCAGCAAGCAATTGAGAATAAATGGATCTTCAAGAAGAAGACTGACGCTGACGGTAATGTTACTGTCTATAAAGCTCGACTTGTTGCAAAAGGTTTTCGACAAGTTCCAAGGATTGACTACGATGAGACCTTCTCACCCATAGTGATGCTAAAGTCCGTCCGAATCATGTTAGCAATTGCCACATTTTATGAAATATGGCAAATGGATAAACAAAACTACATTCCTTAATGGATTTATTAAAGAAGAGTTGTATATGATGCAACAAGAAAATTTTGTCAATCCTAAAGGTGCTTACAAAATATGCAAGCTCTAGCGATCCATCTATGGACTGGTGCAAGCATCTCAGAGTTGGAATATATGCTTTGATAAGTTGATGAAAGCATATAATTTTATACAGACTTGCGGTGAAGCCTGTATTTACAAGAAAGTGAGTGGGAGCACTACAACATTTCTGATAAGTATATGTGAATGACATATTGTTGATCGGAGATAATGTAGAATTATTCTGCAAAGCATCAAGGAGTGTCTGAAAGGACTTTTTCAAAGAAAGACCTCGATGAAGCTGCTTACATATGGAGCATCAAAATCTATAGATATAGATCAAGACGCTTGATAAGTTTTTCAATGAGTACATACCTTGACAAGATTTTGAAGTAGTTCAAAATGGAACAGTCAAAGAAAGAGTTCTTGCCTATGTTACAAGGTGTGAAACTGAGTAAGACTCAAAGCCCGACCATGGCAGAAGATAGAAAGAGAATGAAAGTAATTCCCTATGCCTTGGCCATATGTCGTGTTGTGTACCAGATCTATTGTATACACTACACTATTTTTGGCAACAGAGTACAATAGTGATCTAGGAGTAGATCACTAGACAGTGGTCAAAATTATCCTTAGTGGAATAAGGATATGTTTCTCGATTATGGAGGTGACAAAAGGTTCGTCGTAAAGAGTTACATCGATGCAAGCTTTGACACCGATCTGGATGACTCTAAGTCTCGATAGCTATCAGCTAGAGTAGCTCCGTGCAGAGCATTGTAGACATAGAAATTTGCAAAATACTTACGGATCTGAATGTGACAGACCCGTTGACTAAAATTATCTCACAAGCAAAACATGATCACACCTTAGTACTCTTTGGGTGTTAATCGCATAGCGATGTGCACTAGATTATTGACTCTAGTAAACCCTTTGGGTGCTGATCACATATCGATGTGAACTATGGGTTTAACCACATAAAGATGTGAACTGTTGATGTTAAATCACATGGCGATGTGAACTAGATTATTGACTCTATTGCAAGTGGGAGACTAAAGGAAATATGCCATAGAGGCAATAATAAAGTTATTATTTATTTCCTTATTTCATGATAAATGTTTATTATTCATGCTAGAATTGTATTAACCGGAAACATAATACATGTGTGAATACATAGACAAACAGAGTGTCACTAGTATGCCTCTACTTCACTAGCTCGTTGATTAAAGATGGTTATGTTTCCTAACCATAGACATGAGTTGTCACTTGATTAACGGGATCACATCATTAGGAGAATGTTGTGATTGACTTGACCCATTCCGTTAGCTTAGCACTCGATCGTTTAGTTTGTTGCTATTGCTTTCTTCATGACTTATACATGTTCCTATGACTATGAGATTATGCAACTCCCGTTTACCGGAGGAACACTTTGTGTGCTACCAAACGTCACAACGTAACTGGGTGATTATAAAGGTGCTCTACGCGTGTCTCCAAAGGTACTTGTTGAGTTGGTGTATTTCGAGATTAGGATTTGTCACTCTGATTGTCGGAGAGGTATCTCTGGGCCCTCTCGGTAATGCACATCACTTAAGCCTTGCAAGCATTGCAACTAATGAGTAAGTTGCGGGATGATGTATTACGGAACGAGTAAAGAGACTTGCCGGTAATGAGATTGAACTAGGTATTGAGATACCGATGATCGAATCTCGGGCAAGTAATATACCGATGACAAAGGGAACAATGTATGTTGTTATGCGGTCTGACCGATAAAGATCTTCGTAGAATATGTGGGAGCTAATATGAGCATCCAGGTTCCGCTATTGGTTATTGACCGGAGAGGTGTCTCGGTCATGTATACATAGTTGTCGAACCTGTAGGGTCCACACGCTTAACGTTTCGATGACAGTTATATTATGAGTTTATATGTTTTGATGTACCGAAGGTTGTTCGGACTCCCGGATGTGATGACGGACATGACGAGGAGTCTCGAAATGGTCGAGATATGAAGATTGATATATTGGAAGCCTATGTTTGGATGTCGGAAGTGTGAAATCGGGATTTTACAGGAGTACCGAGAGGTTACGGGAACCCCCCCCCCTCGGGGACTTAATGGGCCTTAGTGGGCCTTGGTGGAAGAGAGGAGAGGCGGCCAGGGCAAGGGCCGCGCCCCCTCCCCCCTAGTCTAAATAGGAAAAGGAGAGGGGGGCGGCGCCCCCCTTCCTTCTCCTCCACCTCTTTCCCCTCTCTCTCCTAGTCCAACAAGGAAAAGGGGGGAGTCCTACTCCCGGTAGGAGTAGGATTCCTCCTGTGCGCCCCTCTCTAGGCCGGCCGCACCCCCTTGTTGGGTTTCGTAGTAATTTCAAAAAAATTCCTACGCACACGCAAGATCATGGTGATGCATAGCAACGAGAGGGGGGGAGTGTGATCTACGTACCCTTGTAGATCGACAACGGAAGCGTTTGGTTGATGTAGTCGTACGTCTCCACGGCCCGACCGATCAAGCACCGAAACTACGGCACCTCCGAGTTCTAGCACACGTTCAGCTCGATGACGATCCCCGGACTCTGATCCAGCAAAGTGTCGGGGAAGAGTTCCGTCAGCACGACAGCGTGGTGACGATCTTGATGTACTACTGTCGCAGGGCTTCGCCTAAGCACCGCTACAATATTATCGAGGACTATGGTGGAAGGGGGCACCGCACACGGCTAAGAATATGATAACGTTGATCAACTTGTGTCTCTAGGGGGTGCCCCTGCCTCCGTATATAAAGGTTCAAGGGAGGGGGGGCGGCCGGCCAGGAGAGGCGCGCCAGGAGGAGTCCTACCCCTTCTGGGAGTAGGACTCCCCCCCTTTCCTAGTTGGAATAGGATTCGTGGAGGGGGGAAAGAGGAGAGAGAGGAGGAAGGGGGGCCGCCCCCTTCTCCTTTTCCAATTTGGAACAAGGGGGGAGGGGCGCGCGGCCCAGCCTTGGCTGCCTCTTCTCTTCTTCCACTAAGGCCCACTAAGGCCCATATACCTCCCGGGGGGGTTCCGGTAACCTCCCGGTACTCCGGTAAAATCCCGATTTCACCCGGAACACTTCCGATATCCAAACATAGGCTTCCAATATATCAATTTTTATGTCTTGATCATTTCGAGACTCCTCGTCATGTCCGTGATCACATCCGGGACTCCGAAAAACCTTCGGTACATCAAAATGCATAAACTCATAATATAACTGTCATCGTAACCTTAAGCGTGCGGACCCTACGGGTTCGAGAATAATGTAGACATGACCGAGACACGTCTCCAGTCAATAACCAATAGCGGAACCTGGATGCTCATATTGGCTCCTACATATTCTACGAAGATCTTTTATCGGTCAGACCGCATAACAACATACGTTGTTCCCTTTGTCATCGGTATGTTACTTGCCCGAGATTCGATCGTCGGTATCCCATACCGAGTTCAATCTCGTTATCGGCAAGTCTCTTTACTCGTTCTGTAATACATCATCCCGCAACTAACTCATTAGTTGCAATGCTTGCAAGGCTTAAGTGATGTGCATTACCGAGAGGGCCCAGAGATACCTCTCCGACAATCGGACTGACAAATCCTAATCTCGAAATACGCCAACCCAACATGTACCTTTGGAGACACCTGTAGAGCTCCTTTATAATCACCCAGTTACGTTGTGACGTTTGGTAGCACACAAAGTGTTCCTCTGGCAAACGGGAGTTGCATAATCTCATAGTCATAGGAACATGTATAAGTCATGAACAAAGCAATAGCAACATACTAAACGATCGGGTGTAAGCTAATGGAATGGGTCATGTCAATCAGATCATTCAACTAATGATGTGATCTTGTTAATCAAATGACAACTCTTTGTCCATGGTTAGGAAACATAACCATCTTTGATTAACAAGCTAGTCTAGTAGAGGCATACTAGTGACACTCTGTTTGTCTATGTATTCACACATGTATCATGTTTCCGGTTTAATACAATTCTAGCATGAATAATAAGCTTTTATCATGATATATAAGGAAATAAATAACTTTATTATTGCCTCTAGGGCATATTTCCTTCAGTCTCCCACTTGCACTAGAGTCAATAATCTAGATTACAAAGTAATGATTCTAACACCCATGGAGCCTTGGTGCTGATCATGTTTTGCTCGTGGAAGAGGCTTAGTCAACGGGTCTGCAACATTCAGATCCGTATGTATCTTGCAAATCTCTATGTCTCCCACCTGGACTAGATCCCGGATGGAATTGAAGCGTCTGTTGATGTGCTTGGTTCTCTTGTGAAATCTGGATTCTTTCGCCAAGGCAATTGCACCAGTATTGTCACAAAAGATTTTCATTGGACCCGATGCACTAGGTATGACACCTAGATCGGATATGAACTCCTTCATCCAGACTCCTTCATTCGCTGCTTCCGAAGCAGCTATGTATTCCGCTTCACACGTAGATCCCGCCACGACGCTCTGTTTAGAACTGCACCAACTGACAGCTCCACCGTTTAATGTAAACACGTATCCGGTTTGCGATTTAGAATCATCCGGATCAGTGTCAAAGCTTGCATCAACGTAACCGTTTACGATGAGCTCTTTGTCACCTCCATATACGAGAAACATATCCTTAGTCCTTTTCAAGTACTTCAGTATGTTCTTGACCGCTGTCCAGTGATCCACTCCTGAATTACTTTGGTACCTCCCTTCTAGACTTATAGCAAGGCACACATCAGGTCTGGTACACAGCATTGCATACATGATAGAGCCTATGGCTGAAGCATAGGGAACATCTTCCATCTTCTCTCTATCTTCTGAAGTGGTCGGGCATTGAGTCCGACTCAACTTCACACCTTGTAACACAGGCAAGATCCCTTTATTTGCTTGATCCATTTTGAACTTCTTCAAAATCTTGTCAAGGTATGTGCTTGTGAAAGTCCAATTAAACGTCTTGATCTATCTCTATAGATCTTTATGCCTAATATGTAAGCAGCTTCACCGAGGTCTTTCATTGAAAAACTCTTATTCAAGTATCCCTTTATGCTATCCAGAAATTCTATATCATTTCCGATCAGTAATATGTCATCCACATATAATATCAGAAATGCTACAGAGCTCCCACTCACTTTCTTGTCAATACAGGCTTCTCCAAAAGTCTGTATAAAACCAAATGCTTTGATCACACTATCAAAGCGTTTATTCCAACTCCGAGAGGCTTGCACCAGTCCATAAATGGATTGCTGGAGCTTGCACACTTTGTTAGCTCCCTTTGGATTGACAAAACCTTCCGGTTGCATCATATACAACTCTTCTTCCAGAAATCCATTCAGGAATGCAGTTTTGACATCCATCTGCCAAATTTCATAATCATAAAATGCGGCAATTGCTAACATGATTCGGACAGACTTAAGCATCGCTACGGGTGAGAAGGTCTCATCGTAGTCAATCCCTTGAACTTGCTGAAACCCTTTTGCGACAAGTCGAGCTTTGTAGATAGTAATATTAATGTTGGCATCAGTCTTCTTCTTGAAAATCCATTTATTCTCAATTGCTTGCCGATCATTGGGTAAGTCAACCAAATTCCACACTTTGTTCTCATACATGGATCCCATCTCAGATTTCATGGCTTCAAGCCATTTTGCGGAATCTGGGCTCACCATCGCTTCTTCATAGTTCGTAGGTTCATCATGATCTAGTAGCATGACTTCCAGAACAGGATTACCGTACCACTCTGGTGCGGATCTTACTTTGGTTGATCTACGAGGTTCAGTAGTATCTTGTTCTGAAGTTTCATGATCATTATCATTAGCTTCCTCACTAATTGGTGTAGGTGTCACAGAAATAGTTTTCTGTGATGCACTACTTTCCAATAAGGGAGCAGGTACAGTTACCTCATCAAGTTCTACTTTCCTCCCACTCACTTCTTTCGAGAGAAACTCCTTCTCTAGAAAGTTTCCGAACTTAGCAACAAAAGTATTGCCTTCGGATCTGTGATAGAAGGTGTATCCAATAGTCTCCTTTGGATATCCTATGAAGACACATTTCTCCGATTTGGGTTCAAGCTTATCAGGTTGAAGCTTTTTCACATAAGCATCGCAGCCCCAAACTTTCAGAAACGACAACTTTGGTTTCTTGCCAAACCATAGTTCATAAGGCGTCGTCTCAACGGATTTTGATGGTGCCCTATTTAACGTGAATGCGGCCGTCTCCAAAGTATAACCCCAAAACGATAGCGGTAAATCAGTAAGAGACATCATAGATCGCACCATATCTAGTAAAGTACGATTACGACGTTCGGACACACCATTACGCTGTGGTGTTCCGGGTGGCGTGAGTTGCGAAACTATTCCGCATTGTTTCAAATTTACAACTCGTAACTCAAATATTCTCCTCCACGATCAGATCGTAGAAACTTTATTTTCTTGTTACGATGATTTTCAACTTCACTCTGAAATTCTTTGAACTTTTCAAATGTCTCAGACTTATGTTTCATTAAGTAGATATACCCATATCTGCTTAAGTCATCTGTGAAGGTGAGAAAATAACGATATCCGCCACGAGCCTCAATATTCATCGGACCACATACATCTGTATGTAAGATTTCCAACAAATCTGTTGCTCTCTCCATAGTACCGGGGAACGGCGTTTTAGTCATCTTGCCCATGAGGCACGGTTCGCAAGTACCAAGTGATTCATAATCAAGTTGTTCCAAAAGTCCATCAGTATGGAGTTTCTTCATGCGCTTTACACCGATATGACCTAAACGGCAGTGCCACAAATAAGTTGCACTATCATTATAAACTCTGCATCTTTTGGCTTCAACATTGTGAATATGTGTGTTACTACTATCGAGATTCAATAAGAATAGACCACTCTTCAAGGGTGCATGACCATAAAAGATATTACTCATATAAATAGAACAACCATTATTCTCTGATTTAAATGAATAACCGTCTCGCATCAAACAAGATCCAGATATAATGTTCATGCTTAACGCTGGCACCAAATAACAATTATTTAGGTCTAATATTAATCCCAAAGGTAGATGTAGAGGTAGCATGCCGACTGCGATCACATCGACTTTGGAACTGTTTCCCACGCACATCGTCACCTCGTCCTTAGCCAATCTTCGCTTAATCCGTAGTCCCTGTTTCGAGTTGCAAATATTAGCAACAGAACCAGTATCAAATACCCAGGTGCTACTGCGAGCATTAGTAAGGTACACATCAATAACATGTATATCACATATACCTTTGTTCACCTTGCCATCCTTCTTACCCGCCAAATACTTGGGGCAGTTCTGCTTCCAGTGACCAGTCTGCTTGCAGTAGAAGCACTCAGTTTCAGGCTTAGGTCCAGACTTCGGTTTCTTCTCTTGAGCAGCAACTTGCTTGCTGTTTTTCTTGAAGTTCCCCTTCTTCTTCCCTTTGCCCTTTTTCTTGAAACTAGTGGTCTTGTTGACCATCAACACTTGATGCTCCCTTTTGATTTCTACCTCCGCAGCTTTCAGCATTGCGAAGAGCTCGGGAATAGTCTTATTCATCCCTTGCATATTATAGTTCATCACGAAGCTCTTGTAGCATGGTGGCAGTGATTGGAGAATTCTGTCAATGACGCAATCATCTGGAAGAATAACTCCCATTTGAATCAAGTGATTATTATACCCAGACATTTTGAGTATAGGCTCACTGACAGAACTGTTCTCCTCCATCTTGCAGCTATAAAACTTATTGGAGACTTCATATCTCTCAATCTGGGCATTTGCTTGAAATATTAACTTCAACTCCTGGAACATCTCATATGCTCCATGACGTTCAAAACGTCGTTGAAGTCCCGGTTCTAAGCCGTAAAGCATGGCACACTGAACTATCGAGTAGTCATCAGCTTTGCTCTGCCAGACGTTCACAACATCTGGTGTTGCTCCAGCAGCAGGCCTGGCACCCAGCGGTGCTTCCAGGACGTAATTCCTCTGTGCAGCAATGAGGATAATCCTCAAGTTACGGACCCAGTCCGTGTAATTGCTACCATCATCTTTCAACTTTGCTTTCTCAAGGAACGCATTAAAATTCAATGGAACAACAGCACGGGCCATTTATCTACAATCATACATAAGCAAGCAAGATACTATCAGGTACTAAGTTCATGATAAATTTAGGTTCAGTTAATCATATTACTTAAAGAACTCCCACTTAGATAGACATCCCTCTAATCATCTAAGTGATTACGTGATCCAAATCAACTAAACCATGTCCGATCATCACGTGAGATGGAGTAGTTTCATTGGTGAACATCACTATGTTGATCATATCTACTATATGATTCACGCTCGAGCTTTCGGTCTCCGTGTTCCGAGGCCATATATGTATATGCTTGGCTCGTCAAGTATAACCTGAGTATTCCGCGTGTGCAACTGTTTTGCACCCATTGTATTTGAACGTAGAGCCTATCACACCCGATCATCACGTGGTGTCTCAGCACGAAGAACTTTCGCAACGGTGCATACTCAGGGAGAACACTTCTTGATAATTTAGTGAGAGATCATCTTATAATGCTACCGTCAATCAAAGCAAGATAAGATGCATAAAAGATAAACATCACATGCAATCAATATAAGTGATATGATATGGCCATCATCATCTTTGTGCTTGTGATCTCCATCTCCGAAGAACCGTCATGATCACCTTCGTCACCGGCGCGACACCTTGATCTCCATCGTAGCATCGTTGTCGTCTCGCCAATCTTATGCTTCCATGACTATCACTACCGCTTAGTGATAAAGTAAAGCATTATAGCGCAATTGCATTGCATACAATAAAGCGACAACCATATGGCTCCTGCCAGTTGCCGATAACTCGGTTACAAAACATGATCATCTCATACAATAAAATTTAGCATCATGTCTTGACCATATCACATCTCAACATGCCCTGCAAAAACAAGTTATACGTCCTCTACTTTGTTGTTGCATGTTTTACGTGGCTGCTACGGGCTTAAGCAAGAACCAATCTTACCTACGCATCAAAACCACAACGATAGTTTGTCAAGTTGGTGCTGTTTTAACCTTCGCAAGGACCGCGCGTAGCCACACTCGGTTCAACTAAAGATGGAGAAACTGTCACCCGCAAGCCACCTATGTGCAAAGCACGTCGGGAGAACCGGTCTCGCGTAAGCGTACGCGTAATGTCGGTCTGGGCCGCTTCGTCCAACAATACCGCCGAACCAAAGTATGACATGCTGGTAAGAAGTATGACTTATATCGCCCACAACTCACTTGTGTTCTACTCGTGCATATAACATCTACGCATAAAACCTAGGCTCGGATGCCACTGTTGGGGAACGTAGTAACTTCAAAAAATTTCCTACGCACACGCAAGATCATGGTGATGCATAGCAACGAGAGGGGGAGAGTGTGATCTACGTACCCTTGTAGATCGACAACGGAAGCGTTTGGTTGATGTAGTCGTACATCTCCACGGCCCGACCGATCAAGCACCGAAACTACGGCACCTCCGAGTTCTAGCACACGTTCAGCTCGATGACGATCCCCGGACTCCGATCCAGCAAAGTGTCGGGGAAGAGTTCCGTCAGCACGACGGCGTGGTGACGATCTTGATGTACTACTGTCGCAGGGCTTCGCCTAAGCACCTCTACAATATTATCGAGGACTATGGTGGAAGGGGGCACCGCACACGGCTAAGAATATGATCACGTGGATCAACTTGTGTCTCTAGGGGGTGCCCCTGCCTCCATATATAAAGGTTCAAGGGAGGGGGGCCGGCCGGCCAGGAGAGGCGCGCCAGGAGGAGTCCTACTTGGAATAGGATTCGTGGAGGGGGGGAAAGAGGAGAGAGAGGAGGAAGGGGGGCCGGCCCCCTCTCCTTGTCCAGTTCGGACCAAGGAGGGGAGGGGCACGCGGCCCAGCCCTGGCTGCTTCTTCTCTTCTTCCACTAAGGCCCACTGAGACCCATATACCTCCCGGGGGGGTTCCGGTAACCTCCCGGTACTCCGGTAAAATCCCGATTTCACCCGGAACACTTCCGATATCCAAACATAGGCTTCCAATATATCAATCTTTATGTCTCGATCATTTCGAGACTCCTCGTCATGTCCGTGATCACATCCGGGACTCCGAACAACCTTCGGTACATCGAAATGCATAAACTCATAATATAACTGTCATCGTAACCTTAAGCGTGCGGACCCTACGGGTTCAAGAACAATGTAGACATGACCGAGACACGTCTCCGGTCAATAACCAATAGCGGAACCTGGATGCTCATATTGGCTCCTACATATTCTACGAAGATCTTTTATCGGTCAGACCGCATAACAACATACGTTGTTCCCTTTGTCATCGGTATGTTACTTGCCCGAGATTCGATCGTCGGTATCCCATACCTAGTTCAATCTCATTACCGGCAAGTCTCGTTACTCGTTCTGTAATACATCATCCCACAACTAACTCATTAGTTGCAATGCTTGCAAGACTTAAGTGATGTGCATTACCGAGAGGGCCCAAAGATACCTCCTCGACAATCGGAGTGACAAATCCTAATCTCGAAATACGCCAACCCAACATGTACCTTTGGAGACACCTGTAGAGCTCCTTTATAATCACCTAGTTACGTTGTGAAGTTTGGTAACACACAAAGTGTTCCTCTGGCAAACGGGTGTTGCATAATCTCATAGTCATAGGAACATGTATAAGTCATGAACAAAGCAATAGCAACATACTAAACGATCGGGTGCTAAGCTAATGGAATGGGTCATGTCAATCAGATCATTCAACTAATGATGTGATCCTGTTAATCAAATGACAACTCTTTGTCCATGGTTAGGAAACATAACCATCTTTGATTAAAAAGCTAGTCTAGTAGAGGCATACTAGTGACACTCTGTTTGTCTATGTATTCACACATGTATCATGTTTCCGGTTTAATACAATTCTAGCATGAATAATAAACTTTTATCATGATATATAAGGAAATAAATAATAACTTTATTATTGCCTCTATGGCATATTTCCATCACCCCCCCTTGCTCCTTTATATACGAGGGCAAGGGGGCACCCCAGAGACACAACAATTGATCGTTTGATCTTTTAGACGTGTGCGGTGCCCCCTCCACCCTAGTCCACCTCGATATTACTGTAGCGGTGCTTAGGCGAAGCGTTGCGTCGGTAGAACATCATCATCGTCACCACGCCGTCGTGCTGACGAAACGCTCCCTCAACACTCGGCTGGATCGGAGTTCGAGGGACGTAATTGGGCTGAACGTGTGCTGAACTCGGAGGTGCCGTGCGTTCAGTACTTGATCGGTCGGATTGTGAAGACGTACGACTACATCAACCGCGCTGTGATAACGCTTCCGCTTTCAGTCTACGAGGGTACGTGGACAACACTCTCCCCTCTCATTGCTATGCATCACCATGATCTTGTGTGTGCGAATGAATTTTTTTGAAATTACTACGTTCCCCAACAATTTTCCTGTCTGATTTGCCAAGGCGCACACATTAACAATCAACAAAGTCATTTTGGAACAAGTGTTGTCACATTACAATCGGAAACACAAGTATTGTTTGAACCGTGGGCGTTCTACTTACCATCTACATGCCGCCACGGGTCCCCTTTTTTATTTGAGTACGGGAGGCGTGCGATCAGACCCCATGCGTGATTATCGGGAGGAGAGCCCTTTGACCTCCATCTGTCGCCCACCTCTCTCCCAAGGTCTCCATTAATGGCACCCGAGCCCCTACTTAATGGCGTGGCTATCTCTCACTTGACTTAGATTTAAGAGAGAAAAAGGAAAATCTGAAAAAAAAATTGCACGGATCTTGATGTATGATCCGACGGACCTATATAGCATCTACAGCGACTTATAGCAAGACTGATGAATATATAAGGATGACGACAGCGGATAATAATTGTCTTACATATTTAGGAGGATAATTATAAAAGCCACATGCGGCTACACCCGAAATGCACAAGGGCAAAAGAAGAAGGAAGACGCATACAACGATCTGGCTCACTGATCTCTGCTTTCTTGATGCGCTACAGATCACGGAGACTAGTTCTCGCAGCGAGCAGCGATGATCTCTTTCATCGGTTTCATGTCCTTAATATTGTGCTTGGCAGCATCCACGAATTCCTCCACCAACCTTTCGCACTCGATGCGGAGCATGGCATTCTTGTCCATAAGTTTCTTGACGATGATGCCCGTCCTCTTCAACAAGGCAGCGGTCTCCCCCACCTGCTTCGCCCTTCCAGCGATCTTTGCCCTCAGCAGATCGCGCTTGGTGCAGAGCTTCACCTTGTCGTCCCCCAGTCCCCGTATGATGGCGGTACAATTTTCAAACGAGGCATTCATCTCGTCCTGCAACTTCATCCAGCCGGAGATCCATCTCATCAGGCCATCGAGCATATCGCGCATGCGCATGTGATAGTCCTTGCCTGCCTGCTAGAGACTTTCCCAGGCCGCCACGGCCTGGGAGGATCTCCCTACTGCATTCACGGCACGACGGGACATCTCTGTTGCTTCTGCGGCATGGTCGAACCAGTCTACTACATCAACGGCGTCGCGGGGCCTCTATGCTGCTTCGGCGGTGCGGCAGTACCTCTGTTCTGCTACGGCGGCGCGGCGGGACATGTCGGCTGCTACGGCGGCGAGGCGGGACATCTCTCGTGCTTTCGCTTCCATGCTCGTCTCCCCCTATTAGTAATCTCTCAACCCAGAACTCATGCGGGCCATGGCAGATGCAAGGGAACGAAGATGAAAGACTTGTTTGTTTTTGTGGATGAGGAGTTGAGGAGGAATGTCTAGTCATCTTGGATTAGAGTATTTATAACCAAGTACTAATACGCTCCTAAGTGGGAAACTGTTTAGGTTGTGATCTGTGTGAACAAGTTTTCAATTTAATATAGCATTACAGTAATTTGGAATGTGACAAGACAAAAGCTCAAAATTTATTGATGGTTCTAGTTTCGAAGTGCGGCACTATTCCCGAATGGCGTAACATGGGCACGCGTTCTCAGCCGTGGTGTGGTACTTCTTTTTTACTGTTGTGTACATGCAATAACTGGCACCGTCGGATACATATCTGTGATGACCCGAGACCGATGCTCCAGATGCCTTCCATTTATTTTTCGATATCGTCGTGTGTTTCAATTGTTTGTTGCCATCAACATGCTGAGTGGTTTGTCATGTCTTCGCTTCTTGCACCATGCTCATCTCACTTGTTATGTTGCATTGTGCCTTTGTCTTTTTTGTTGTTGTTGCATTTGCATCATGATCATCATTGTAGTGTGCGTATTTGTAGCGTGCATATTTGTTGTGAGCTTGTTATCTTCGTGAACTCCTTCTCCTCATCTTATTTGTTGTTTCATCTTGCCCTTTCCATCTAAACCATCATCAAGTGCAACACCCCATCTCTAGCTACTTTCTTTCAATTCTCACCCATTTATTCAAGTGACATTACTTCTGTTCTTTATAATGTTCATTATTTTCCTAATAAATTCTCAACCATGCTTTCAACCTCTCTGCCGAATTTCAGCTCCTTTGAAGATTTTTTGGTTGGGTTCAAAAATGGCTCAAGTTTGAATGTAATTCAAATTTGGATTATTTTTCTACCTCTAAAAAATGCCAAGTCAATTTATTCAAATCCTGCACAAAGTCAGGATTACAGAGATATTCTGATATCTCTCTCAACCCTCTCCTATATTCCTGTGCTTTTCGGTCTTTATTTTTATGTCTGAAGAAAACTAAAAGGAAGAGAGAATCCCACCACCGCAGCCCACTTACCTCTCAGCCGAAGCCAGCCCACCCGACTTCTCTCAGGTCCATCTCACAGCGCATGGCCTCCCCTATTCTTCTTCTCTCTGTACGGCGTCCATCCAGCAGCTCCACTTAGATGAACTCGCTGATATGACGGCCGGTAGCTTCCCTAGGCTCCTATAAAACTTCTCCAAACCCTACCCTAGCGTCTCCTCTCTCCATTTTCCCCCTCTCCCTGCCGCCGCCACCAGGTAGGTCACCCTCCATAGCCGTTGCCATGGACGAGGAGAGCTTAAGCTCGTCCTCGGCCTGAACACCTCTGTCATCTGTGTTGCTGCCACGGGGAGAGAACCCCGAACCTCGTCGTCGTATTCCTCGCCCTCGCACGCGACCACGAGGACCCCGAAGGCTTCTTCCTCATCGTATGCTTCTCTGCTTCCTTTTCTTCACGGGATCGGCGGCGTCGCCGTCAGTCAGCGCCTTCCCCCGCTGTCCCTGGTCAGCCTCGACCTCGTACGACTCCTGCAACACCCCCCATGGTGAAGCTCTGCTCCTCCCCATCTCTCTCTCTGGTCTTTTTCTCTGCATGCTCGTCGATCCGCGCAACCCCGAGGCCGTCCGCCCTGGCCGACCATGGAAGCGAGCTCAAGCTCGTGCCTTGCCTCTTCGGCTCAGTACCCACATATCCACGACACGAGCAGCTCGCGTCCCACGCCCGTGCTGCACGCCCTTGCCGCCACTTTGCCTAGCACCGCAGCCTCATGCCTGGCTGTGCTTCGTGGCCATGGTTGCAAGCTTCTGCAATTCCCGCATCCCACACATGCGCACATGCCCAGCTCTCCTCGCAAGTGTCCGCCTCCGTGCTCCTGCGCGATGCGCGACACACGTGCTCATTCAAGCAGCCAACGCCTCGCTGCCACGGCCGAGACAAGCTCATTCTCGAAGCCCTTGCTCTGTCGCTCACGCACGCACACGACCCCGGCTAGCAGCAGCCGTTCGTTCCTGCGCCCTTGCAGCCTCACCGTGCCCTATTCCGCACCCCTGCTGCATCTCTGCATCTACCAAGGTCGCTGCCTTGCTCGTCACCATCGACGCCGGCGAGCAGCGCGCGTTCTTGGAAATCAAGGCCTGATCCTCGATTTCGTTCATATAGCATAGCGCCCCAGTTTCAAACACACTCACATCCTAAGTGAATTGGCTAGCGCCTCTTTCCTCCTTCCTGGAAGTCAAGGGATCAAATCCCCGCGGTTGCCTCCCTACACCGCCTGGACGGCGCCGCCTTGCTCTGCCCCAATCCCCTTCGTATGCCGCGCCTTCACGCCGTCCGCGACGATGCCGCCTCGCTCCCTTCACGCCGTCGGAGATGACGCCGCCCCGCTCCTCTCCGTCGCGGGGCCTTCACGACGCCGCTCCGCTCCGCCCCGATCCCCTCCGTACGCCGCGCCCCGCCTTGCTCCGCCCCAATCCCCTCCGTACGCTGCGCCTTCACGCCGTCCGCGACGACGCCGCCTCGCTCCCTTCACGCCATCGGCGATGACGCCGCCCCACTCCTCTCCGTCGCGGAGCCTTCTCGACGCCGCTCCGCTCCGCCCCGATCCCCTCCGTACACCGCGCCCCGCCTTGCTCCGCCCCAATCCCCTCCGTATGCTGCGCCTTCACGCCGTCCACGACGACGCTGCCTCGCTCCCTTCACGCCATCGGCGACGACGCCGCCCCGCTCCTCTCCGTTGCGGTGCCTTCACGACGCCGCTCCGCTCCGCCCCGATCCCCTCTGTCTCCGCACTGTCACGGCCTCGCCCCCATCACACCAAGCCGCAGCACCTCCCCGACGTCGCCCGCACCCACCACGTCCTACAACACCTGCTCGGGCCGCACTCGGGGACGGCGCCTACTCCTAGGCCAGGCGGGGACGGCGCCTTCTACATCGCCTTGATGACCGTCTGGTACGCTGCCTCCTACAGAACCTGAAAGGCTTCCATTCACATCTCCGCCTTCAAACACGCAGCAGGTCTTTCATCTCTGCGTTCTTTCATCTCTATAAGTACAGGAATCCAGAGATACATGTAACATGTTTGCACTTTTTTGTCGAGTGTCAGAACAAATAGGGCTGGTCTAATAATTTATTAATGGAAATAATGCATACTAACCAAGGCCTCTATCTTGTAAAAATATCCATGTGATTAGGATCGTCATGTTGTACCGCAATATTGGCCTCTTGCACTTTATAAGCATAACATTTTGTGGGTGTTCCATAATCTATACCCAAACAAATTAGCATTATTAGTTTAGAAAGCAGACTCGGTGAATTAGTATAACTATATATGGACTACATGATTCTTCTCTGCCTTAAAGCCAGTTTAAAAACATCTTCCATCGGTGATTTGCATTGATCACGTTATACTGATTTTGTTCTTCCTCACACCTCAAGCATCTATGCAAAATAGTTATTCTTCACGTTATACTGATTTTGTTCTCCCTCGCAATCAGCTAATCGTGACCACTTTGGGCATCTTACAAGAGCCGCCTTGCTCCCTTTAGGCAGAGCTGACCGGGGATAATAATCACATGGATTATGATAAGAAGGCGCAGGGCAATCAAGGCAAACAAGGATGGTATGCACGGATGTCTGACGATAAAAAGGCCAAATACCTCGAGAAGCGGCATCAGGCACGTGCTGACAAGAAGGCTGCAACTCTTATTGTGTCACAGCCCTAGCTTTACCCTGGCCTTGCACTAGTTTGGTTGCTGCATCATGTTTAAATTCAATTGAAATTTGAATTGAGGAATTTTGCAAGCCTCAGAAAACCTCTAAAAATAATCAACATTTAAATCTCATCAAATGAGTCCAAGAAAATGTTCCTGTTATTCTGTGAATATATTGGCATGAGGTGAAATTCAAACAAATATTTTGGGAGTCACAGAAATATTTATTTCGGCCTTTGAATTAAGTCAATACTTATTTGAATTGGAGCTATTAATGCCTATAAAATATTTGGTAGCTCCAAATATTATGAAACTTGGTGAGGGCCTCTGGTTTAAATCAGATAGTGCCCATAAAAGTTTGCAGAATTTTATAAAGTGTTTTAGTATTTAAACTAAGTCAAAACATACTGCAAAAAAATAGAAAACAGAAAATAGGAAAGAGAGAGAGAGAGAACTCACCTGCCTCACCGACTTGGGCTTCCTTACCCGGCGGCCCAGCTAACCGGCCCAGCCCACCAGGGGCATACCTGTCTTCAACCTCTGCCTACTGGCAGAGGCGAGGCCGAGCACGGCGCCCGCGCGGGCTGGCACGCAGCTGCCTGCCTGGCCCTCGCTGGCCAGCGCGACACCGCGGATGACCACCCCGTTGCCGTACGGATCCTCCCGTCCTCTCACCTGCCCCCGCCCCGCTCTCTGCCTCGCTCCCCCCTCGGACCCGAGAATGCCGGAGCGCAACCGTCGCCATCGCCCGCTGTCCCCGTGGCCACCGAGCTCCCCTCGCCTCTCCGAGCAGTCCACGGGCTCCGCCACGTCTGCCTCACCCTCTCCACCAAGCTACGCGATGCCGGACGCCCCCGAACGCCCTCACCACCATCTTCTTCAACCTCGGTCGCCGGAGATCCCTCTCGGCCTTCCGCTCAGCCTCGACCCTCCCCGGCCTCGCCGTCTGCGCCAAACGATCCTCTGTGAGCCCCCGATCGAAACCCCCCTTACCTCGTCATCGCGCGCATCCTCTAGCTAGCTCCACAGCCGGAGCCGAGAGCTCCACATCGCCGGTGACGTCCCTGCCATTGCTGCAGCCACAGAGGCTCGAAACCGAGCGCGTCACCGTTCCATGCATGCTCCCAGGAGCTTGGAACGCCCAGCAAATCCTCCTCCCGAGCACCCTAATGCCGAGCCCAAACTAACCCGAACTCCGGCCGCCGCAAAAGCTGTCGCCACCGTCGATTTAGTCCACTCCGGCGCGAGCCGTTGCCTCCTTTAGATGTGCGAGATTTCCAGCTTCCCATAGCCGCAAACCGCTCGTTGATCCATGCCCTATAGCGCGAAACCGAAACCCTCTGCCGTGCTGCGTGCTCGCCGGCAACCATCCCCGGCGGCAGCCGATGTGGCACCGTCATTAGTACTAATGACGGGGCTAACTAACCTCCTCCGTCACTGACAAATGGGCCCCCACCCTTAATTAATCACAGGTTTATCCCCCTGCTTAGATTAAGCTAATGCCCGTGGCCCACTGGTCAGCTTGACCTTGCCACCTCAGCGTTGACCTGGCCCCACTGGTCAGCCTCTGCTGCTGACCTTGTTACACTGACATGTGGGACCCACAACTCAGGTTTAACCTCGGTCAGCTGTGTTGACCTGATGACGTCATCTTGACGTCATGCTGACGGTGTAACTATTTTCTGAAATTTGATTAAATCAGAAAAGGTTTAGAAAATTCCAGAAAATAGTATAAACTTCTAAAATTCATAGAAATTCAACCGTAACTCCAAATGAAATAAATTATATATGAAAAATGATCAGAAAAATCCAAGGAATCTGAATATGGCATTTTCATGCATATTTGAACAACTTAACCTCACTGTCTAGTCCAAAACATGATAATGCACTATTGAATTCATAGTTAGGACAACAACGATTCTTTTACTGCATTAGGACAACAACGATTCAACTGTTACATGCTGCGGTAGTTGAACCCCTTTCCTTTGCATGACCTGTCATTGCCACAGTAAATAGATGAAACCCACTAGCATGAGTAGGAGTTGTTTGAGCCCTGATGTGCCTACTCATTCATGTTTGCTTGTCATGCCTGCTATTGCATAGAGTCATGTCAGGTCTGATTCATCGGGAATGAATCGGAGGTGTGTGAACATGTCCTACTGTTGAGAGCTAAATGTGTGAACACGATTTGGTAAAGGTAGCGGTGAGAGGCCATGTAGGAGTACATGGTGGGTTGTCTCATTGAAGCCGTCCTCAGGAACTGAGTTCTGTGTTTGTGATCCATGAAACAGTTACTACCACGCATTGGGCCCGAAACCAATGGACCCTCTCAGCTTCTTAATCACCCTCGTACTCTGTCCAGGAGTTGCAACTAGTTTCTGGTGTTTGTAGGTTATGTGTTGGCGGCCGTGCGTAGCGTTGAACCCAGGGGTGGACTATGATGCGGTAGATACACCATGGCACGGTGTACCGGGCGCCCGTTTGGTGTCTTGGGAACCCTATTCACATTGTTCGGGGCCGTATGTGGAAACCTCGGCCGGACTCCCTGCGGATGGAACCTGGATAGGCGATAAACCTGGACTAGAGACTTGAGTGTTTAGGTAGGCCGTGGCCGACACCCTCGTTGGGCTTCCGCTTGAAGGTTGCTGAGTACATGTCGTGTAAACGCCGGTAAGTGGTGAGAGCGTGTGTGAAGAAGTACACCCCTGCAGGATTAACATCATCTATTCGAATAGCCGTGTCCGCGGTAATGTACTTCTGGGTTGCCTATAATAGTTCATAGAAAAGTGAAAGTGGATTCTTTAAAACTCGCAAGACAAGTGTGAGTGCTATGGATGGCCTTCTCGTAGGGAGACGGGAGCGGTTCCATAGCGGTGTATTGAATGGTGAATATGTGGAATCGTGTGCGCCACCTCAAAAGAGTTGCTTGCAGTCGTAGGTTAGGTTAGCCACTGAGTCAAAGCTAGCTTGCCGCGGTTAAACTCCACCCCCTTGTTGATACTGATGCATATGTAGCTAGTTCAGATGTAAGTCTTGCTGAGTACCTTTGTACTCACGTTTGCTTAATTTATGTTTTTTGTAGATAGATTTCAGTCTCGCTAGTAGTTCCGCATGGACTTCGACGTTAGCTTGATACCTCAGCTACGATCTTGTGCCCTCGGCAGGATCTGGTAGATAGTCAGGCTTCTTAGCCTTTTTCATTTGTAGATGTCTGTTCTCAGACATGATAAGATTCCGCATGTGCTTTGACTTGTATGCTATGATTGTTGGGTCATGAGACCCATGTTTGTAATATCTCGCTCCTCGGAGCCTAATGAATAAATACTTGAGTTTTAGAGTTATGTTGTGATGCCATGTTGTATTTACACATATCGAGCATATTGTGTGTATGATTGAAATGCTTGTTATGTGTGGGATCCAACAATCTAGTGGTTTATCCTTGGCAGCCTCTCTTATGGGGGAATGTAGTCTAGTGCTTCCATGAGCCATAGTAGTCCGCTACAGCCGGGTTCACCGGAGTCCTGTTAGCCCAGCACTGCTGCTCAGGACACTTGACTGGCCGGCATGTGCTTCACTTCGTTCCTGTGTCTGTCCCTTCGGGGAAAGTCACGCGGTGACATCCGGAGTCCTGCCTAGCCTGCTACAGCCCGGGTTCCCGGAGTCCTGTTAGCCCAGTGCTACAGCCCGGATTCACACGCTGCTGACCGACATGCTCAATGTGATTCATGTATGCTTGTTCCCATAGGTTAGTGCCGCTTTGGGTTCACGACTAGCCATGTTGGGCCGGGTTCTCTGTCATATCGATTCTAGCGACACTATCATATACATGAGCCACAAGGCGCAAACGGTCCCGGGCCTTGGTAAGGCGACACCCGTGGGGATACCGTGCGTGAGGCCGCAATGTGATATGAGGTGTTACCGGCTAGATCGATGTGACTTGGAATCGGGGTCCTGACATATTGCTGCGAAATGTCAGCAACTATCTCAAGACCATCCTTCTATTCTGTCTCCGGAACGTACACCATTCAGCAATATAACCAACACACACAAACATGGTACATTCCTTACCTCCGGAACTTTACTTCTTCATTGCTTCATGGAGGATGCAATCATGATTGTTCTGTTTCCTTCACTCTTTTTTGCCATGTATAGTGAGTACACTTGCAAGCTCTGGGAGTACTGCTCATCAACCTGCAGATAGCAATGTTCAATGCAAAAAACAAGGTGGGGTGGTATGCCCATCTTTCCCAAGAGAAGAAATCAGAGCACCTGGAGAAGCTCCGTATGGCCCGACTAGAAAAGAAAGCTATAGAAAAAGGTGTGAATGTTGATGTACCTCAATCCCCTGCCACTCAATTTTCCACAGGTAATATCCCCCTATCTGCTATATATTCATTGCCTTGGCTGTCAGACGATGTAATCATATATTTTGTCACTTTCATTTCTCAATTTTGCCATATGGAAAGTAAGTACAGCAGCAGCCTCCGGTACTACTGATCATCATCCTGCAGAGACATGCAAAAAACAAAGTGGACATGGGTGGTATTCCCGTCTGTCCCAAGATAAGAAAGCGGAACACCTAGAGAAGCTCCGGATAGCCCGACTAGAAAAGAAAGCTGCAACAAAAAGTTTGGGTGTTCATGTATCTCAATTCCCTGCTCCTCAAGTTTCCACACATAATATCTCATATCTGCACCAATCGAAAATGTAATCTATGTGATCTCTCACTGATTTTCTTGTCTTCAAGTTGCAGCTTGTACGGTGGGACACAAAAAACAAAGTGGTCATGGTTGGTTTGCTAGACTATCTGAAGATAAAAAAAGAAGAATATAGGAAGAAGCGTAGGATGTCCCGGCAGGAAAAACAAAATGCGACTCTCCATGACGATGTTTCGCTTGGTAATATTACTAAATACGATGGTGGTATGCTAAACACGGAGGATGATGATGATAATGATTGGATGCACACTAATCTGAATTACCAACGAGCTAATATGAATTGCCAGCAAGGTACAGTGCACGTTCAACATATACATGACATGCAAGGACAAGAAAGATTTCTGCCCAGAAGTTTTATATCTGGATAGTCCAGTGAAACGAAAGGTGTGTACTCACCCAAACTAATTTTGTCGTATATGTTGATTGCATGTCCTTTCCGAGTACATCTACCTAATTTCCCTGTACATGTATCTTGCCAGATGCATCTTCTGAGAAAAAACAACGTCGTATGAGGGAACAATATGCAAACATGCCAACGCATGACAAAGAGGTTGTGTTGTGTCGGAATCGTACATATAAGATAGCACGACGGCATACTGGACCATTACACAACCAATCTAACACTACTGATGTCGTCGATGGATAAAAAATGCACTCACCAAGTACACCTTCCATATCGAGGACATGCATGCCTTCTGGTAATTCACCGTATATATGCCTTCTAGTATAGACTTTTGGTTGTTGACCCAAACCATTTAAACCACTTTCATTGTACCGCTTTATATGTATCCCAAATGCCATCCACATCGAAGAAGAGTTCGATGTATCTGGAATTTTTGAGCCAATTCAACCCACTACTGAAATGGAAGGTATAATATTCATATTTGTTTGTCCAGTATTACTTAATATGACTTCCGTTCATTCGCCATTATTATGCTCCTAGACTGCTTCGACGACATGCATGGGGAAGATATACTATACGATGATGATGACGCAGAATACAGGATATTTACTGCACAGGGTGGGTTGTACAACAAATTTCAGTTACATTTCAGTTGCATACTCTTATTACTTTGCACATCACTGTCATTCTTGTCCATGACTTTGTAGGTCATCACTTCGAGTCATATAGAGTGACAGCTACTGCTGATTTGGCTATACAGAATGATGACCCTTATGACAATATCTACAAAAAACTACCGAAGAGGCATCATGTTTTGAAGACAGTGAGTGACTGCGACTACTATGGAGCAATGAGATTCCAATATGAGGGTCCAGCCTTCTGTTGCAGAAAAGGGAAGGTCAAATTATTTATCCCAGATGTTCCTCAAGAGTTGCAACGGTTGTTTACAAGTCAAGATGACGATGATGCAAAATATTTTAGACAACACATTCAGTATTTTAACTCACACTTCTCCTTCACAAGTCTTGGAGTCACCCTTGACCATCAGGTTAGCAGCGCGGCCAGGACTGGGATATACACATTCCGTGTGCATGGTCAGTTGTATCACCGTCTAGGCCATTTGGTACCTGCTGGTCAAGGACCTAGGCATTTGCAGTTGTACATTTTTGATACAGATGACACCTTGGAGCATAGGGTGAAGCGGTCTCCAGATCTTGATATCAATCTCATATGAAATATTTTGCGGATACTAGCCAACAATCGCTATGTGGACATATTTAAGAGCATCGGTTCTATTCCAAACCTGGCAGAGTATAGGTTTTCTTTAAACACAGATATAAAACTGGATCAGCGAAGGTACAATGCTCCTACAACTTCTTAGGTGGCTGCGATGTGGGTTGAAGGGAGTGACCCACACAACACCTTTGATAGAAGTGTTATTGTGTATGGAGAAGGGGACTGTCCTGTATATATCAGAGCATACTATGGATGCTATGATCCTTTGGTGTATCCATTATTTTTTTCCCCGCGGGGAGATAGGATGGAACCGTTTCATGCCATATGATGGACTAGCTACTGCTCAAACAAACCGCGAGGATGACACCGGTGAGGTACCGCCTTCTCTTCCTCAGGCCAACGAGGATGACACACATGATGAAGGATGTGAGGTTCCAGAAGGTAATTATAGGGTTGTTGTAATATCAGAAGTAGTGTGTTAATGGTTTTCTTTGATCTTTCATTTTCAGCTTGCAGCGACCAAACCTCAAACTGTCTGATCTCTGTGCTCCGGTGTCATCCCTAGATCAGTAATGCTGACACCACACAGTACTTGGAGGAATTATAGCAGAGTACCAATCACACACTTATTACATCGAGTGTCTCAAAAGAGAACTTATTACAATAAATATGGCATACGGCCATCTAATAACAATAATAGCGGAAGGCTTGGAATATAAGTGAGTCCATCAACTCCAACAGCATCACTGAGTATAGAACCACGACCTAAAAACTCCTTAATCGTTGTCTGAAAAGTTTGCAACATTAACGTTGCAGCCCGAAACGGGTCAGCACATGGAATATGCTGGCAAGGTAACACATAGAGAGTAATGGAATGAAACAGCTATACTATATGCATATTTGGCTGGTGGAAAGCTCTATGGTTACTGTTTTGCGTAAAGCCAATTTTTCCCTACTACAAAGGAATAGATTTTATTTAACTATCATGGTAGTTGTTAAACATTGAGAATGGTTGACAGCATCCTCAATCCCAATTAAGCATCAACATTAAACAAACCCAACAAAATTAATTTAGAGTAAAATGTTGAGATTCACATGATAATCCAGGTACTAGATACTCAAGATGTCCATAACTGGGGACACGGCTAACCATGATTAGTTTATTACACTCTGCAGAGGTTTGCGCACTTTTCCCCACAAGACTCGATCGCCTCCGTTTGGTTTCTCGCACTACAAGGTGTTTGAAAAGACGGATGACCGAGACATAGTCTTTCAGAAGCGCTAGCACCTTACGATCGGGTTGACCATACCACCTACATCCCCTACATCTGCTAGTCTACCAATGTAAGAGTTCGCACGACTTAGTCAACTATGCTAGAGCCCATAATAGCTTGTGGCTGCACACGGAAGTTTCTAGTATGAATAGTCTCATGATCCCTTTGAGCCTGGGTGGCGGTCCAAAAGAAAACAGGCAAGTCCTGGGATACCCAGGTGCCTCAATCCACCCAGATGTGTGTTTAGGTTGCCACCTTAGATAAACCATTAATTAACAAAACTCACATCTGTCATGGATATCACTCACCCAATCCACGTCTACTAGCATAGCATGGCATAATAAGCAAACACGGAAGTAACTCCCAAAGGTTTGAAAATAAACAGGTAATAGGTACTACCTCAACTACTTCCCATCCCACAATTTATTTAGATCCTAATCATGCAATGTGTGAGGATTTGATCTAATGCAATAAAATTGGGTAGTAGAAAAGGTATGATCAAAGTGTTACTTGCCTTGCTGATGATCCGCAAAACCTAGAGATTCGAAGTAACAAGCGGCGCACTCCGGGTATTCTATCGCAGACAAACAAACAAGCATACAATAAGTACTCATCTAATGCACAGGTAAAACTCAAATAAGAGATCTAACCAGAAGGTTCAACTTGAGAACTATGGTTTGCAAAAAGAATCAAATTGAACGAAACAACGAAAGTCAAACGGCGAAAGAAAACAACTTCGTTCTACAAATATGGATCTAGGGCAATTTTTACAGTAGCAAAATCTTGTTTAAGTTGGTTAAGCGGATAGAGGGTTTCGAGACGAAACTCCAGGCGCTTGAATCGCCTGATTCCGATAAACGACCGAAAAGTTATACTAAAACGAAAGTCGGATCAGGAATCGTGATCAGAAAAAATCGTGGCTTTAATCCGAGAAAAAGAAAAACGACGAACGTTTGTTAGAACGAACGAACGGACGAATGCTCGCTATTTAAATAAACCGGAAAACCGATCTATTTAAAAAATTGAAACTAAAAAAACCGACAGAAAAACCAAACGGTTTTTCAAAAAAAAACGGCGCGGAAAACGAGGTGGAGCGGACCTCGGGCGGCGTGCGGCGGCGGCGGCGTCCGGTGGCGGCGCGGCGGAGCGGCGTGGCGCGGCGGCAGGGCGGCGGCGGCGGCAGCGGCGGCGGCTTCGGGCGGCTGGGGCTGGCTAGGGTTTCGGCTGGGCCTCCCCCCGGCTATATAAAGCCTCCACGGGCCGGAGTCCTAGTCGGACACGGCCCGTAGGTCGGTTCGTTTTTCTTAATTACGCGCAGAAGAAAAATAAAAAGAAATACTAAACGGACTCCAAAAATTCTGAAATAAATTTTCACGGGCTTCTAAAATCAAGCCTCACAAGGTGAATATTTATTTGGGGCCTAAATGCAATTTTGAAAAACGCACATTTTTCCTAAATTCAAATAAAACATAGAAAAACTCCAAAATAAAATCTTATTTGATTCTATTATTAAATCCTCAATATTTTTTTATTTTGGGAAAGTCATTTGATTCCCTCTCTCATATTTTTGTAATAGAAATAACTGATGATAAAATAATTAAAATCAAATGATCCTATTCTCAAAATTTGAGAAAACTCAAATATGAAAATAACAAAATCCCCAACTCTCTCCGTGGGTCATTGAGTTGCGTAGAATTTCTAGGATTAACCAAAATGCAAAATAAAAATATGGTATGCAGTGATGATCTAATGTATAACATTCCAAATTGAAAATTTGGGATGTTACAAACCTACCCCCCTTAAGGTGAATCTCGCCCTCGAGATTCGGGTTGGCTAGAAAATAGGTGAGGGTGGTCCTTGAGCAAATCTTCCTCTCGTTCCCAGGTGGCTTCATCCTCTGTGTGGTGGCTCCATTGAACTTTGCAAAACTTGATAACCTTGCTGCGAGTGACTCGATTGGCAAACTCGAGAATCTTAACGGGTCTCTCCTCGTAGGTAAAATCGTTATCCAACTGAATAGTTTCCAAAGGCACGGTGTCTCTCAATGGTATGACAGCCATCTCTGCGTGACACTTCTTCAACTAGGAAACGTGGAACACATCATGAACTCCTGACAATCCTTCAGGTAATTCCAACTTGTAGGCCACTTCTCCCATACGTTCCAAAACTCGATATGGTCCTACAAATCATGGCGCTAACTGTCCTTTAACTCCAAAATGCTTTGTTCCCCGAAGTGGAGATACTCGAAGATAAGCTCTATCTCCGACTTCGTAAACTGTCTCCTTGCGTTTAGAATCTGCATAACTCTTCTGTTTGGACTAGGCTACCTTCAGCCTATCGCGAATCAACTTCACCTTCTGTTCAGACTCTTTAATCAAGTCAGGTCCAAACAACTGGCGGTCTCCAACTTCGTCCCATGACAACGGTGTCCTGCACCTCCTTCCGTACAAGGCTTCTAAAGGGCCCATCTTTAAACTGGTTTGGTAACTGTTGTTGTAAGAGAACTCTGCATATGGCAAATTGTCGTCCCAACTAGATCCGTAATCTAGCGCACAAGCTCTTAGCATATCCTCCAAAATCTGATTGACTCTCTCGGTCTGTCCATCTGTCTGTGGATGAAAAGCTGTACTGAATTCTAGCCTGGTACCCAAAGTTTCGTGCAACTGCTTCCAGAACTTTGAGGTAAACTGGGTTCCTCTATCTGATACGATACTCCTTGGAACTCCATGCAAACATATGATCCTGGTCATATATATCTTTGCCAACTTAGCACTAGTGTAAGTGGTCTTTACTGGGATGAAATGAGCTACCTTCGTCAATCGATCAACTACAACCCAAATCGAGTTATAGCCTGAACGAGTCCTGGATAATCCCGTGATAAAATCCATGCCTAACTTATCCCACTTCCATTCGGGTATCGGCAATGGTTGTAACAATCCTGCTGGCTTCTGATGCTCTGCCTTTACTCTCTGACATACATCACAAACTGCTACATACTCCACAATATCCTTCTTCATTCCGGTCCACCAGAAAATATCCTTCAAATCCAAATACATCTTGGTATTTCCTGGGTGAATCGAATATGGTGAATCATGTGCCTCCTGCAGAATCAACCTTCTGATCTCCGGGTCATTGGGTACATAAACACGGTCTTCAAACCATAGGGTGTCATGCTCATCCTCACGAAATCCTTTAGCTTTTCCTTTGTTCAGTTTCTCCTTTATAGCGGCAATCTCCTTGTCAGTCTTCTAAGCTTCTCTGATTTTATCCATCAAGGTTGACTGAATCTCCAATGCTGCTACATAGCCTCTCGGAACTATTTCCAAACATAGTTCACGAAGATTTTCTGCTAACTCCTTGGGTATTTCTCCCGTCATTAACGTATTGACATGGCTCTTACGGCTTAATGCGTCAGCTACTACATTAGCCTTTCCGGGATGGTATTGCAATCTCATATCATAATCCTTGATGAGTTCCAACCATATCCTTTGTCTGAGATTCAACTCATTCTGTGTGAAAATGTACTTCAAACTCTTATGATCCGTGTACACCTCACAGTGGTTTCCAATGAGGAAATGCCTCTAGGTTTTCAAAGCATGTACTACGGCTGCTAACTCCAAATCATGCGTGGCTTAATTCAACTCATGAGGCTTCAGTTGTCTTGAGGCATATGAAACAACTCTCCCTTCCTGCATAAGCACTGCTCCAAGTCCTCGACGTGAAGCGTCGCAATACACCTCATAATCCTTGGTCTGATCTGGCAAAATCAACACTGGTGAAGTAACCAAGCGTTTCTTCAACTCCTGGAAACTAGCCTCACATTCCTCCGTCCATATGAACTTGGTATCTTTCTTTAATAACGCCGTCATAGGCTTCGCAATCTTTGAGAAAATCTCAATGAATCTCCGGTAGTATCCGGCGAGTCCAAGAAAACTCCGGATCTCTCCGACGGTAGTTGGTGCTTCCCACTTGGTCACAGTATCTACTTTGGTGGGATCTACTGCTATACCTTCTCCAGATATAACGTGTCTGAGGAATCCTACTTTCTTCAACCAAAACTCATATTTGCTGAACTTGGCATATAATTGATGTTCTCTGAGCTTTCCAAGTACCAAACGCAAATGCTCCTTATGCTCCTCTTCATTCTTCGAATAAACCAGTATATCATCAATGAACACTACAACGAACTTATCAAAAAACTCCATAAATACTTTGTTCATCATGTTCATAAAATAGGCAGGTGCGTTAGTCAGACCAAATGACATAACAGTATACTCGTACAGCCCATACCTGGTAGTAAAAGCTGTCTTAGGAATATCCTGTTCTCAAATCTTCAACTGGTGGTATCCTGATCGCAGATCGATCTAGGAAAATACCTTAGCTCCTTGCAATCAATCAAACAGATCATTGATCATTGGTAGTGGGTACTTGTTCTTAATCGTTACTTCGTTCAATCCTCGATAATCAACAACCATCCTTAACGATCCATCCTTCTTCTCCACTAGAAGTACTGGCGATCCCCAAGGCGAAGAACTTGGGCGAATATATCCCTTATCCAGTAACTCCTTAATCTGCTTCTTAATTTCTACCAAATCCTTTGCTGGCATCCTATATGGTCTCTTTGATATTGGCCCAGTGCCTGGCAATAGCTCAATCAAAAACTCAATATCTCTATCCGGTGGCATGCCTGGCAACTCCTCTGGAAATACCTCAGGGAACTCCCTTACCACTGGTACTTCCTCTTGCACAACTCCCGTTAAGCAATTTACTTGAGTCCTCTCCGGCACATGTTAGGATACATAGTTGATCCTTCTCCCTTCTGGTGTGGTAAGCAAAATTGACTTACTAGCGCATTCAATATTTTCTTCATACTTTGATAACCAATCCATGCCTAATATCACATCCAATCCTTGGGATTCCAATACTATTAGGTCTGAGGGAAAAACATAGTTACCAATCCTTAATGGTAACCGATCACACCATCGACTAGCCATATATTCTGCTCCAGGCGAGGTTACTAACATGGGTGACCTAAGGGCTTGGGTTGATAGGTTATACTTATCCACAAATCCCCTTGAGAAGTATGAATGCGATGCGCCAGTATCAAAAAGAACGAGTGCAGTAAATGACTTAACAAAAAACCTACCTATTACTGCATCAGGCTGAGCTTCAACCTCCTCCACGCTAACGTGGTTCACCTGTCCCCTGTTGAAAGGGTTCGGCTTCTTCCCAAAACTTCCATTGCCATTTCCATTTTGTATCTCAGGGCATTCATTGGCATAATGTCCGGTCTTCTGGCACTTAAAGCAAGTGACTTGGCTCAGGTCCTTCTTGGCTGGGGTTGATGGGTTGGTGCGATTTTTGCCATTGCTTCCTCCATTCCCATTACCATTCTTGGTGCCATTGTGATTGTGCGAGCTACCTCCTCCATGGGTATGCTGAAAATGTCCTCCTGGTCTAGGGGTAAAACGTGGCTTCTGCTGAGCTCCTGAAGTGTACTTTCCTTGTCCATACTTCCTCTTGCGATTCTCAATTTGCTGCTGCTTCCCTTCAATCATAAGAGCACGATCTACCAACTCCTGGTAGTTGTTTGAAGGTTGCTACCATCAAATGCATGCTCAACTCATCATTCAGTCCTTCCAGAAACTTCTCCTCCTTAGCGACATCTGTAGTGACGTCATCTGGGGCATAACGTGCTAACTTACTAAAGTCCTCCACATACTGGCCAACTGTCCGTCCTCCTTGGCGTAAGTTGCAAAACTCACGCTTCTTCATGGCCATAGCTCCTGCTGAAACATGTGCAGTACGAAAAGCTTGCTGAAACTGGTCCCATGTGACAATGTCAACAGGGAAAGTGGCTGTGAAATTCTCCCACCATGATGCTGCGGGTCCTTCAAGTTGATGTGCGGCAAACTTCACCTTCTCCGCATCTGTGCATCCTGCTGTGGTCAACTCTCTAGCTGTCTTGCGGAGCCAATCATCTTCTACTATCGGCTCGGTGCTACTGGAAAACACCGGCGGATTCAGCCTAAGAAAACGGGCTAAGTGTTCAATAGGTGGTGGTGGTGGTGGTGGTGGGTTGTTGTTGTTGTTGTTCCCCTGATTCTGATTCTGTACTAGCAACTGCATCAATGTGTTCTGCTGCTGGATCAACTGAGTGAGCTCCGGTGGAAAGGCAAATCCGGGGTCATGTCTCGGAGGCATCTGAGGGTTTAGAAGAGATGAGATGTAACAATAGAGGGGGTCTAAAGAGAAAACACTACCCATATGCACATGAGGCAAAATCAAACAATTCACTTCATTCAATCAAACAAGGGCATACAATCGATCTAACTATCGCAAAAGTGCTGTGACTATTGTATTTACATAGTGGACTACTACTACTGATGAGGTCGTCTACTAGAAATATTCTTCGGTTGCAGACTCCATAATATCTGCTCCAGCTTCATCAACATAGTCATCATCGCTTTCGTCTGGGTCCGAGTCTGTGTCGTCGATGATGATGTAGTCTTCCGGGCTAATCTCCTTGGGTTCTTCGTCTTCATCTACTGGTGTAGGGCCTCCCATAAATATCCCGATCTTCTTGATCAGATCGTCATTCTTCTCCACCAATACTTCAATTTCTTCTTCATAATCTTCATGTGTAGCCTTGAGTTCTTCCTCCAGTTCCTTGATTCTAGTCTTAGCCTTCTTCAGATCTATCATGTCGGCACACATCTGGTTCTCCTGTCATCGAATGTGCTGGTTTAGCTCCTGGATAAAAGCTACAATTGATCTATCCTTCCTGGTGCTGATCATCTCCCAGTGCTCATCTCGGCGCCCACAAATCTGGTAGATTGTATCCTTGAGGTCATTGCGGTAGACTTCTCCAATGCGTCCCATGGCGATGTGAGCTGCCATGCTCATTCCCAGACCCCAAGTTGGTGCATCAAAGGAGAACTTTATGGGCTCAGTGACTGGCATGAACGTCCTTCCTGGAACTTGAACTTGAATCATCCAGCGCTCTTCTTCAGGTAAAGCGGCGTTGTAGGTTCCGGTGAAGCTGGGTATTCCTATGTTCAGGTATCTTGTGACTTCCTTCAAGTGACGTCTAAAGGGTGTATCTTCATCTGGTTGCGTGAACTTGTTCCTTGCATCCGCCATCCTAAAGAGTAGAAAAGAGGAGAGGTCAGAAGAGAAGAGAGTGATCTAGGTCTGTAGCTTAGTGGTCGTGTCCTACAATCAGCATGTGCTCTGATACCATCTCTGTAGCGACCAGACCTCAAATAGTCTGATCTCTATGCTCCGGTGTCATCCCTGGATCAGTAATGCTGACACCACACAGTACTCGGAGGATTTATAGCAGAGTAGCAATCACACACTTATTACATCGAGTGTCTCAAAAGAGAACTTATTACAATAAATATGGCATAAGGCCATCTGATAACGATAACAGCGGAAGGCTTGGAAGATAAGTGAGTCCATCAACTCCAACGGCATCACTGAGTATACAACCACGACCTAAAAACTCCTTAATCGTTATCTGAAAAGTCTGCAACATTAACGTTGCAGCTCGAAATGGGTCAGCACATGGAATATGCTGGCAAGGTAACACATAGAGAGTAATGGAATGAAACAGCTATACTATATGCATATTTGGCTGGTGGAAAGCTCTATGGTTACTGTTTTGCGTAAAGCCAATTTTTCCCTACTACAAAGGAATAGATTTTATTTAACTATCATGGTAGTTGTTAAACATTGAGAATGGTTGACAGCATCCTCAATCCCAATTAAGCATCAACATTAAACAAATCCAATAAAATTAATTTAGAGTAACATGTTGAGATTCACATGATAATCCAGGTACTAGATACTCAAGATGTCCATAACCGGGGACACGACTAACCATGATTAGTTTATTACACTCTGCAGAGGTTTGCGCACTTTTCCCCACAAGACTCGATCGCCTCCGTTTGGTTTCTCGCACTACAAGGTGTTTGAAGAAGACGGATGACCGAGACATAGTCTTTCAGAAGCGCTAGCACCTTACGATCGGGTAGACCGTACCACCTACATCCCCTACATCTGCTAGTCTACCACTGTAAGAGTTCGCACGACTTAGTCAACTATGCTAGAGCCCATAATAGCTTGTGGCTGCACACGGAAGTTTCTAGTATGAATAGTCTCATGATCCCTTTGAGCCTGGGTGGCGGTCCAAAAGAAAACAGGCAAGTCCTGGAATACCCAGGTGCCTCAATCCACCCAGATGTGTGTTTAAGTTGCCACCTTAGATAAACCATTAATTAAAAACTCACATCTGTCATGGATATCACTCACCCAATCCACGTCTACTAGCATAGCATGGCATAATAAGCAAACGTAGAAGTAACTCCCAAAGGTTTGATAATAAACAGGTAATAGGTACTACCTCAACTACTTCCCATCCCACAATTTATTTAGATCCTAATCATGCAATGTGTGAGGATTTGATCTAATGCAATAAAATTGGGTAGTAGAAAAGGTATGATCAAAGTGTTACTTGCCTTGCTGATGATCCGCAAAACCTAGAGATTCGAAGTAACAAGCGGCGCACTCCGGGTATTCTATCGCAGACAAACAAACAAGCATACAATAAGTACTCATCTAATGCACAGGTAAAACTCAAATAAGAGATCTAACCAGAAGGTTCAACTTGAGAACTATGGTTTGCAAAAAGAATCAAATTGAACGAAACAACGAAAGTCAAACGGCGAAAGAAAACAACTTCGTTCTACAAATATGGATCTAGGGCAATTTTTACAGTAGCAAAATCTTGTTTAAGTTGGTTAAGCGGATAGAGGGTTTCGAGACGAAACTCCAGGCGCTTGAATCGCCTGATTCCGATAAACGAGCGAAAAGTTATACTAAAACGAAAATCAGATCAGGAATCGCGATCAGAAAAAATCGCGGATTTAATCCGAGAAAAAGAAAAACGACGAACGTTCGTTAGAACGAACGAACGGACGAACGATCGCTATTTAAATAAACCAAAAAACCGATCTATTTAAAAAAAGTAAAACTAAAAAAACCGATAGAAAAACCGACGGAAAAACCGAACGGTTTTTCGAAAAAAAATATAAAAAAATCGGCGTGGAAAACGAGGCGGCGGCGGACCTCGGGCGGCGTGCGGCGGCGGCGGCGCGGTGGCAGAGCGGCGCGCCGTAGCGGCAGGGCGGCGTCAGCGGCTTGGGGCGGCTAGATCTGGCTAGGGTTTCGGCTAGGCCTCCCCCCGGCTATATAAAGCCTCCTCGGGCCGGAGTCCTAGTCGGACACGGCCCATAGGTCGGTTCGTTTTTTTTAATTACGTGCAGAAGAAAAATAAAAAGAAATACTAAACGGACTTCAAAAAATCTGAAATAAATTTTCACGGGCTTATAAAATCAAGCCTCACAAGGTGAACATTTATTTGGGGCCTAAATGCAATTTTGAAAAACGCACATTTTTCCTAAATTCAAATAAAACACCGAAAAACTCCAAAATAAAATCTTATTTGATTCTATTATTAAATCCTCAATATTTCTTTATTTTGGGAAATTCATTTTATTCCCTCTCTCATATTTTTGTAATAGAAATAATTGATGATAAAATAATTAAAATCAAATGATCCTATTCTCAAAATTTGAGAAAACTCAAATATGAAAATAACGAAATCCCCAACTCTCTCCGTGGGTCATTGAGTTGCGTAGAATTTCTAGGATTAACCAAAATGCAAAATAAAGATATGGTATGCAGTGATGACCTAATGTATAACATTCCAAATTGAAAATTTGGGATGTTACACAGCCTTTGTTGATCGTTTTTTTTCACCAACCATCTTGTGGATGACAACGAGAGCCAGGATGAAGATGGGGTTGTGGAGTCCAGGAAATTTGTCAGCGCACGCGAGTACTATTGTTTGAAGCTACAGGTTAGGAAAGGACTTTTTAACATCATCTTGTTCGGTCATCGCCTTCTCCAGCAGTGGGCTGTTGATATGTACATAAAGATGGAGACTATGAGGCTTGATTTCTATTCAAAACCTCAGAATCAGAAGCTCATACGCGCCGAACTCTATCAGGTAATGTTTCCAAAGAACTAGCTGAGCGTCATTGGAATGAACTTCTTTCTGTTGAAGCAAATGTTGGCTTAATCATGGCAACCTCTATGGAGGTTGATCAACTATCCAGTAAGTTTTTTCTTCAGAAGTATTGTACCCTTTCTGTGTCATGTTATTACTAACTTGAGAGTTGATAACAGAAACTCTTCTTAGCACGGGGACAACAACTTTATGCATACATTACTCCTCTGCCATAATTTTAACTTTCTTAAAGGTCAGTATCTGTTATATTTCTTAATTTACAAAATTCTCCAACAACTGGACTAACTATACGCCTTTCATTTTCCATAGGTGTGCATCATCGAGTTCTTAATGACACGTATTTCCGTGATGCTGTCAAGAATGATGTTCTTCTTACAAAGTATGCCCGCAAACAAGACGACATGGACAACTCACTTGTCCCCAACAAAATCGGGACTAAAGTACACTTTCCCTATGGTCAATCTTCCCCGGTGAAGCACATTTTTAATTATACAATGGGTTGTGAGCGTCCACCAATCAACCTCAACAAGATGGATCAATTGGACTAGGCATAAAAGTCTCGAATAAATAAGAAGTCTGAAACTTCAAAATTTCAAGCACTTGCATCCCTAGCCTTTTCTTTCGGTTGTTGGACATTGAGATTTGCTTAATGACTTGTTTGGTGACCGAGTATGTTACCTTTATTTTGATTACTGTTTTATATATTTATTGCGTATGGCTACACGTGCATTGCACGTGCATGCTTACTAGTGTTTCATATAAGCTCGATCCCCTAACAGAACATTGGAACTGATCCACCCAATTGGCAAGTGCAGCCACTCCAAATCAGGAGGTTCTTGGTTCGATCCCTGGTTCTCCCTATTCCTTTTTTTCCTTGCTTCTCTGTTTTAAATCGAGCACACACACACTCTTTCGTTTTGGGCCATATCCATCATGGGCCTCGCACAGTGAGCTGCTTCTAGCCTGTGTATGTTTTTTTCTCTGTTCTTTGTGATTTAACATTATTCGTGTGAATTGCATAATTACAGAAAAATGCCATTTTCTTGCATTGCTCATAATTAAATAACCATGCATCGGAATTAATTAAACCTTATATGTAATATGCTTAGAATTTCATCTAGTTTCATAATATTCCACTTTCAACCATGTTTGAAATGTTAAACTAGCTGTTTGTTTAATTTTCCATAAATGCCATGCTAAAATGATTTAGTTCATAACTAAATAACCGTAGCTCCATTTTAAATAAACTTTATATGTAAATACGGTAGAAAAATGCCTAGTTTAACTTGGTGCACTCATCTTGCATGTTTAACAACTCTAAAATTATGTTTAGGGCAGAACAATACCTAATTCGAATTATGCATATGAGGTTTTTCCGGACATGTTGTTTGTTATTCCAGCCTCATTTAAACTTGCCTAGATAGGTAGTTTTCATATTCTTAACCCCTTGCCATGTTTTCAAAACATTTAATATTGTTGAGTACAAAAACGGGAGAGAACTAAATAACTGACGTGGTGCTTCATCAATATGCAACTTAATTTGTAGTATTGTTTGTGCACTTTGCCATGCCATGCTTCATTAAACCGGACATGCATCATACTTGATTGTGCATCATGCCATGTTTATGTGATGGTTCTTTACTATGTTGCTTGCTTATTTCCGGGTTGCTTCTCTCGTTAGCTTCGGTTTCGTTCCAGAGCTGTGAGGATCCGTTTGACTACGTCTGTTTGTCTTCTTCATGGACTCGTTCTTCTTCCTTGGGGGATCTCAGGCAAGATGACCATACCCTCGAAATCACTTATATCTTTGCTTGCTAGTTTTTGCTCTATCACTTTTTCGCGCTACCTACCACTTGCTATATCATGCATCCCATGTTGTCAAGCCTCTAACCCACCTTCGTAGCAAACCGTTGCTTGGCTATGTTACCGCTTTTTCTCAGCCCCTCTTATAGCGTTGTTAGTTGCAGGTGAATCTAAAGTTTGTTCCATGTTGGAACACGGTTATGTTGGGATATTACAATATGTATTATTTAATTAATGCATCTATATACTTGGTAAAGGGTGGAAGGCTCGGCCTTATGCCTGGTGTTTTGTTCCACTCTTGTCGCCCTAGTTATCGTGATACCGGTGTTATGTTCCTTGATTTTGCGTTCCTTACGCGGTTGGGTGCTATGGGAACCCCTTGACAGTTCGCTTTGAATAAAACTCCTCCAGCAAGGCCCAACCTTGGTTTTACATTTGCCTCACCACCACCTACTTTTCCCATTGGGAGTCGCGCTCCCGAGGGTCATCTTTATTTTAACCCCCCGGGCCAGTGCTTCTCTAAGTGTTGGTCCAACCTGGGCGATGTCCAGCGCCCCCAGGGCAACCAGGGTCTATGCCAACCCGACGTCTTTCCCATCTGGTGTGCCCTGAGAACGAGATATGTGCAGCCCCTATCGGGATTTGTCGGCACATTCGGGTGGCTTTGCTGGTCTTGTTTTACCATTGTCGAAATGTCTTGTAACCGGGATTCCGAGTCTGATCGGGTCTTCCTGGGAGAAGGAACATCCTTCGTTGATCGTGAGAGCTTGTGATGTGCTAAGTTGGGACACCCCTGCAGGGTTTTGAAGTTTCGAAAGTCATGCCCGCGGTTATGGGCAGATGGGAATTTGTTAATGTCTGGTTGTAGAGAGCTTGAAACATAACTTAATTAAAATGCATCAACCACGTGTGTAGCCATGATGGTCTCTTTCCGGCGGAGTCCGGGAAGTGAACATGGTTTATGTGTTATGCTTGAACGTAAGTAGATTCAGGATCACTTCTTGATCACTTCTAGTTCACGACCGTGCTTTGCTTCTCTTCTTGCTCTTATTTGCGTAAGTTAGCCACCATATATGCTAGTGCTTGCTGTAGCTCCACCTCACCACCCCTTTCCTACCCATAAGCTTAAATAGTCTAGATCTCACGGGTGTGAGATTGCTGAGTCCTCGTGGCTCACAGATACTTCCAAACAGTTCCAGGTGCCGATGATACCAGTGCAGGTGACACAACCGAGCTCAAGTGGGAGCCCGATGAAGATCGCGTTCGTTGTGTTGTTTCATTTCCTGTTGATCAGTAGTGGAGCCCAGTCGGGACTATCGGGGATCTAGCATTTGGGGTTGTCTTTATTTATGTTGGTTCCGTAGTCGAACCTTGTTTGTATTCTGGTTGATGTATGCTATATTGATGTATTGTGTGAAGTGGCGATTGTAAGACAACTCTTTATCCCTTTCTTATTCAGTACATGGGATGTGTAAATATTACCCCTCTTGCGACATGCCTACCATGCGGTTATGTCTCTAAGTCGTGCCCAACACGTGGGAGATATAGCCGCATCGTGGGTGTTACATGTTGGTAATCAGAGCCTTCCCTGACTTAGGAGCCCCCTGCTTGAATGAATCGCTGATGTTGTTGAGTCTAGACCAAAATGTTTTGAGTCTTAGGATTAATATATTGGAGAATAGGATTCTTTTTACTCTCGAGTCCATTCGTCGCTCTGGTGAGGCCTCCTGACGTAGAGTTTTGACTCTTCTCTCCTCAAATTTCATGAATTTTTGTTAGGATCTCACGGGTATCTTGGAATCGTTCCGATGGTTTTGTGATGAGAACATTGTTCTTGGTGCCTCCTGACATTTAGGTGTTGTGGCAATGTCCCGGGGAGTTGAGATCCGAGGTGTTGTCGTCACTATTTTAACGTTGCAGTTCTAGAATACCTGAGTTTTGCCGACATCGAAAATCTCTTTTATGCAGTTGTTGGTGAGATAACCTCGACGCCACCCAGTACTGGGGCGGGAGTTCGCGAGTATTGCCATAACTCATATAACGGATGTTTTTCGAAGGTTGAGGTAAATGATTTCTGAAGGTTTCTTGGTTATGTGTTGAAGGATGGATACATCTTGATGTAGGTATTGTTAGTTTGGCTGAGATATTATGCTTCCCCTGTATCCCTAACACCTGATTGCATAACCAGCAAGTTTCGGGAGTTTATAAGTGGGAATTCAAGTAGCTCCTAGGATATCTTTCCGACAGATGCATGATATGAGATTGGGGTTCGACGTCTAGTGGTCCGCCTATCCACGGTTGGTTTTAAGTGGTCTTGTTGTGTCTTAAAGAGTCCTTGGATATGCTGACTCGGGGATGCTTCGTATGTCATGTGCACTGCCTTGTACATGATGGTGTTGTATGATCGAGCCTGTATGGGCCCCACCATGAAAACTTCGGACGAAATCTCTATCATATGTTTGTTCCGGCTTATTCTGCAAGCCAATCCTTTGTTTTGTTTTGAGTTGTGGTATTCAATTTGCTTCAATGTCAAGTGTTGACTCCATACCTTCCCTAAGTGGTGTTCTCATACTTCTATGTGAATACCAATCCTTCTTGATCATCGAGGTTGTCTTTTCAATTCTTTCAAACCAGTGTTTGTTTCATCCGTCCCCAAGTTGCCTTTGTTTTCCCGCCCACCCACCCATTTTTCTTCAAGGACTCAGATTTCTTAATCAAGTATCCATCTTATTGATGTGAAGTCTCTTCATTCTTTTCTTCTATGTTCTTATCTGGTGATTCTTAGGAAGATTCTAACGGAGCTTCTAGGTTATCATTCCTTGTTCCCTTATCTTCCCCGGTGTTTTCAATGAAATCTTTCGGTGTTGATCATATCCTTTTCCTCGTTTCAAATGTTTTCTCATGCCGGTGCACCTCTTAATCATCCACTTCTCGCCATTCATTTGTTCTGGAGTGCTGAAGATATCCCGGAAGATTCAAGTTTCCATTCCCAATTCGCTCAAGTTCTTTTGAGGATGTTATCTCATTCAAGCCATTTAATTCAACCGGCGCAATCTCTCTTTTAAATCGTTCAACGGTGTATCTTTTGAGTGGGCCCTAACCCACAGGTCTTTTCCTAGGATCTTAATTGACTCTTCTAATTTTTTCAGAGTTATCCTCAAATTCATTTCAAAGTTTGTCGTAAGAATGATTTGTCATCAGTCAGATGTATTTCTTGAAGATCTGTCAAATTATTGTCATCGTCAGTTCAACCTTTCTAATTTTCATCCCGGAGTATCTCAACAATGCATGGTGGTGTTTCTCGTCGTCATTCTTGGGTTTGTGAAGACCGAAGAAGAGTTTCTCTTAAATCTTGCTCCATTCTCTTCAAGATTCATGGTTCTAGCTTGATGCCATCCTCTCATAATTGTTTTTCGATTGTGAGAATTCTTTTCACCTATAATACCCACGATGCGGCTATATCTCCCACGTGTCGGAGCACGACTTAGAGGCACACTACTAGGAAAAGGGCTATAGATGGAAATGACACTAATGGCGCACCAGACATGTGGTGTGCCATTACTATATACTAATGGCGCACCATCTGTTGGTGCACCATTAGTGTGGAAGACACTAATGGCGCACCAGGCACACGGTGCGCCACTAGTAACAAAATGTTTTTTTTCATTTTTTCAAACATACTAATGGCGCATCCGGGCAGAGTGCGCCATTAGTAGTTAGAACTACTAATGGCGCACCAGCCATAGAGTGCGCCACTACTGTATTTTTTTTTTACTTTTTTGCAAAACTACTAATGGCGCACCATTGCATAGTGCGCCATTACTAGTTTAAACTAGTAATGGCGCACTGTGCCACGGTGCGCCATTAGTATATAAATTATTTTTTTACTTTTTTGCAAAACTACTAATGGCGCATGTCTGTGTGGTGCGCCATTAGTATGTTGGGTTACTAATGGCGCATGTCTCTGTGGTGCGCCATTAGTAACCTGGGACCAGCTAGATATTTTTGGACAGCCACACCTACACACTCACTTTCCCCACGTCATTCCCCCACCTCCTTCTCTAAGCTTGTCGGCTGTCTCCTCCTCCTCACCTCATTTGCACCATAGATTCATCAAAATTAAGTGTTGAAATTACCTTTTTTTGATAGGTAAGTAAGGGGAAAGCTATCTTCATGTTGTAGATCTACTTTTTTTCTCCCTAGCTCGCTCCAACAACGTGCACATGCCATTTTTGTGACCTAGCTAGATCTATGTATGTTTGTGGTGTTGAATATGTTTGTGGTGTTGCATATATGTTTGTGTTTGCAGGTACCGGTATTTGAAATGCGATAGTTGCCAATATTTTGCCGGAATGTTGATTCATTTCCGTTTCGGCGAGAATTTTGGCACTATGCATTCTTTTTGGTCCTATTTTTAGGGAAAGTCATGCCAAATTTTTTCTTGGTTCTAAAATATCATTTTGCTCTACCCCGCAGGCGACCATGGTCCGCACGATGACCAAAGGCATCGTGAATAGGTTTTTGAGCTCCGCTAAGGCCGAGATGCTTCAAAAGAACGAGACGGAGATAAGATGTTCGTGTCGAAGATGCAAGCTGAAGAGCCTTATTGCGGACCCAGATTCCGGGCAGGTGCGGGACCACCTGCTCTTGCGTGGTTTCATGGATGGCTATCGGTGGCAAGGTGATGAAGATGACTATGAAGTCGTCCATGGGGGCCGGGCAAGAAATGAGGAAGGGCAGCAAGACAACCACTGCAGCTCGGGCAGGCGAGAAGACGAAGAATCTCCAGGACATGATCACGACGGTGATGCTGTACACAGTCATCATGTAGAAGATGCTGGACATGATGATGAGGAAGATGCCGGAGCAGACGAAGGGCATGATCATGAAGATCTAGAAGCCGGAGGAGCAGACAACGATGGGCCATCGATGGGCTGGGTGCAAGACCCTCATATTCAAGAGCTGCTTCCAAAGCAGACGGATAACGCAAGAGCTGCCGCCCGAGAGAAAGCCAAGCTGGATCAACTGGAGATAGACGCGGTTACTCAATTGTATGAAGGATGCAGACCCGAGGATACCCGCCTGAAAGTAACGCTCATGGCTTTGGAGATGAAGGTAAAACACAAAATGACCGATGCATGCTTCGACGAGAACATGTCATTCTGGCACGAACGTCTTCCCAAGGGGAACAAGTGCCCGACCAGTTTCGAGGAGGCGAAGAAAGTCGTGTGTCCTCTGGATTTACCGCACGTGAAATACCATGTGTGCATGAACAATTGCATCATTTATCGGGGTGAGCACGTGGAGTCTACCATATGTCCGGTGTGCGGCGTCACTCAATACAAGAAGATGAAGAAAGCTCCTCGAAAAGTGGTGTGGTACTTTCCGATCACTCCTCGTCTGCAGCGGTATTTCGCGGACCCTAAGGTAGCAAAGCTCCTGCGTTGGCACGCGGATAGGGAGGAGAAGAAGCGAGAAGATGACGCAAATGATCCGGAGATAAATAAAAAAGACAAGATGCTGAGTCACCCTAAGGATGGGAGCCAGTGGCAAGCGTTGAACTTCAAACACCCAGAATTTGGGAAGGATCCAAGGAACATCGTGCTGGGCGCGAGCACCGATGGAGTCAATCCATTTGGCAGCCAGAGAAGCACACATAGCACCTGGCCTGTGTTTGTGTGGATGTACAACCTTCCCCCCTGGTTGTGCATGAAGAGGAAGTACATTCACATGAGTATGCTAATTGAAGGGCTGAAACAACCAGGGAACGACATCAATCTGTATCTAGGGCTGCTAAAAGAGGAGCTAGACACGCTGTGGAAAACGCCAGCCAATACATGGGACGCCGCAGAGAAAGAATATTTCCCTATGAGAGCTGCACTCCTCACGATGGTGCACGACTATCTCGGTTACGGACATCTCGCGGGACAGGTGGTCCACGGATTTTCTGGATGCGTCAGGTGCATGGATGACACAACGTATCACCAGCTAGATAGAGATCCTGGGTCTTCGAAAACCGTGTTCATGGGATACCAAAGGTGGCTTCGCGACGATGACCCGTGGAGGAAACGCAAGGATCTATTCGATGGTGAAACCGAACTCCGAAGACACCCGCGTACGAGGAGCGGCGAGGAAATAGACGGGCTGTTGAAAAATTGGAAAGAGTGCCCACTACCGGGAAAGAAGCAAAAGGCACCAGAGCCGGGAAAGAAGCGAAAGGCGCTAGAGCCGCTGCTGAAGGTATGGACAACGAGGTCTGTTTTCTGGGACTTGCCGTACTGGAAGATGCACCGTGTGCCTCATAGCCTTGATGCCATGCATATCACGAAGAACGTGTGCGAGAGTCTGCTTGGTACCCTGCTCAACATGCCAGAGAGGACCAAAGATGGGCCGAAAGCAAGGGCAGACTTGAAATAAATGGGCATCAGGCAGGAGCTTCATGCTAATGATGATGATGATGATGATGATGAGGCGAAGCAAGACACAGAAAGTCATCGCAAAGGAAAAAAGGCCAAGAAGACCGGAAATGACTACCCTCCCGCGTGCTTCACTCTAAGTCAGGAGGAGATCGAGCAGTTTTTCACCTGCCTCGTAGGAGTAAAACTTCTTTACGGTTACGCGGGGAAGATAAGAAGATACCTAGACCCAGCGAAGCAGAAGTTCAGCGGGATGAAGTCTCATGACTGTCACGTGCTGATGACGGAGATACTTCCAGTTGCAATCCGTGGGATCATGGACGCGCACGTCCGTGAAACGCTATTTGGCCTATGCAACTTTTTTGACGTCATCTCTCGGAAGTCGGTTGGCGTGAGGCAACTCAGAAGGCTACAGGAAGAGATCGTGGTGATACTATGCGAGCTTGAGATGTACTTCCTGCCCGCATTCTTTGACGTTATGGTGCATCTGCTGGTCCATATCGTGGAGGATATCATCCAACTCGGGCCGACGTTCCTGCACAACATGATGCCGTTCGAAAGGATGAATGGTGTCATCAAAGGATATGTTCGCAACATGTCACGTCTAGAGGGAAGTATAGCCAGGGGCTTTCTGACCGAAGAGTGCATCTCCTACTGCACAAATTATCTAGGCATCGAGAACCCCGTTGGTCTGCCCGTCAACAGGCACCTCGGCAGGCTCGCTGGATGGGGTCACCGTGAGGGTCGCCGCGAAATGCATGTCGACTTCGAGGGTCGACTCGCCGACTTTGAAAGAGAAAACCTAGTCGCGCTACAACACATAGACGTGGTCGATCCTTGGGTGGTAGAGCACAAAACCTTTATTGAGAAGACGTACAATGACCGAGGCCAACAGAGGACGGACGGAGATATAATCAAAGAGCACAACTCATGTTTCACGCGTTGGTTCAAGCAGAAGCTTCTGTCGTACCCTTTACATGAGGATTCTTCCACGGAAGAACAACTCATATTCGCCTTGTCACAGGGCGCCGAGCACAACCTGATGACCTATGAGGCGTACGATATCAACGGCTACACATTCTACACCGAGGACAAGGACATGAAGAGCGATGGTTATCAGAACTCCGGGGTAACGATGGAATTCTACACTGGTAACGACAAGGACAGATACTACGGAAGGATCGAGGAGATCTGGGAGCTGAGCTACGCTGGAGAGAAGGTCCCGATGTTCCGTGTCAGATGGGCCAAGAGCGTCCTAAAAGAAGACCGATATTTCACCACCATGGTTATACCCGAAGCCAAATCCAAGACCGCGGGCGCAAACGTCACCGCGAAAAATGAGCCATGGGTACCGGCTTCCCAAGTGGACCAATGCTTCTTCATTACCGACCCGTCAAAGCCCATTCGTGTTGTCGTCAGGAGAGGCAAAAGGAAGATCATCGGAATGGATGGAGTAGCCAATGAGCAAGACTTCGACAAGTACGGTGACCCGAAGATCGAACATGACGACGGCGATGAAGTAGCAGCATACACCACAAGAAGAAGCAGGACCACCCTACCTATAGGACGTCCGTTCCACAGAAGAACTCCATTTGCGAAAAAGAAGGGCAAGAAGATTATGAACAGATTGCTAGCTAAGATCGACTGTATTTAAATCGTAGTCTTCATTTCTCGGTTGTATTTCATGGGCACTTTTTGATATCATGAATATTTTTAAATTTCATGGGAACTTTTTGAATTCATGAATATTTTTTAAAATTTGATGATATTTTTTCATATTCAATATGATAAAATATTGAATATTCATGAGGACACTCGATCTCGATCCCCCTCCATCTCGATCTCGATTCCCCCTCCATCTCGATCTCGATCCCACCCGCGCCTCCTCTCCCCTCTTCATTTTTTAAAAAATAATAATAATAAAGTGTAGACTACAATTGTTGTTAAACAACAATTATTACTGTTTTTATAAAAAAATATTACTGTTTCATATTCATATTCATTTTCTAAAAAATTATTACATGCAACAAAAAAAATTACTTATGGCGCACCTCTGGCTGGTGCGCCATTGCTATATATAAAAAAAGATTACTAATGGCGCACCTCTGCCTGGTGCGCCATTGCTATGTAAAAAAAAAGATTACTAATGGCGCACCTCTGCCTGGTGCGCCATTGCTATGTAAAAAAAACATTACTAATGGTACACCGACCGCAGGTGCGCCATTAGTAAGATTCCCCCCTAGCTAATTCCCTCCCTATCGCCAGATCCCCTTCGTCCCTCTCCCTCGCCCCCTAGCTAATTCCCCCCGCTGCCCTGACCCACGCCGCCGCCGCCCCCGCGCCTCCGTCTGTCTCCGTCGCCGCCCCCACGCCGCCGCTGCCCCCGTGCCTCCTCCTCATGGTCAGGTAACCCTCCTCCCTCTGCCTCTCTTCTCCTCTCTTCCTCCTCTCTTCTCCTCTCTTCCTCCTCCCTCTGCCTCTCTTCTCCTCTCTTCCTCCTCTGCCTCTCTTCTCCTCTCTTCCTCCTCTCCTCTCAGGTAACCCGAACTTAATTTTGTGATGGTGCATTAGGAGGATCAGGAGGCAAGTTGCAGTGCTGCAAGTGGCAAGAAGAAGAGCAGCAAGCATTAGATGCTTGCACTCCTGCTCTTATTTGCTTTTGAAGCAAAGTTTTTTTTCCTAGCTGGAATAACACAGTAAAAAAGAAGTGTCTGAACAAGTTGTTGCTTTTTGCTATGAATGTGCAGGTGTTCCTGGGCTGAGGGAGAGGATAGAGGCACGAGGAGGAGAAGAGCACCTGGACCAGAGGTGAGAATGAATGAGTTGGTGTTTAAACCATGGCTAACTTAATTTGTGTTTGGGGTTGGAGCTGGGAAAGAGAGACAGAGGTATAGGAGGGGGAGGGGAAAGAGAAATGTTTATTTTAGGGTTTAATTAGACTCAAGATTCTAGAGTTTAACCCTGTTGTGTTGCTTCTAGAAATAATATAAAAGCTGTGAAAAAGAAATCTGTGGAGTTGGCACTTTACATAAGGTTGTAGATCATTGTAGTGTCCTAATGTCTAAGACTGTTGCATTGGAGGTTCATCTTGCAAACATATCAGAACTTGCAAACATTTTATTACTTGTTGCATTGGAGGTTCATCTTGTCTTGAGGCAAACAAATCAGCATTGGAGGCTCATCTTTATTACATATCAGAACTTGCAAACAAATCTGTGAAAGACTTGTAAAGTTGCTGGGTTTTGTCTCTGACCATTGTGTCGTGATGAATTTGCAGGTACCCCGAGAGGCCCTTGAGTTTTCCGGAATGTCGATTAACTTCCATTCCGGCAAATTCGGGTACTCCATATGTCCTATTTTCAGCAAAGGTCATGCTAAAATTTTCCGTGAATTTTAGCATGACTTTGCTAAAAATAGGACATATGGGGTACTTGCGACTAATGCATGGGCCGGGGTATCTTAGTACTTAGTTAAGTAGGATCAACTGCCCCGCCATTCTTGCTGCATTAAACCATAGGTGGCAATAGAGCCAAGTGATTAGGCCCAACTTAGAATTCTCCTTAGCATCGATAAACCCTAGATGATAAACCCAACATAGGTGGCAATAGAGCCAAGTGATTCGTGCCAAGTGATTAGGCCCAACCTAGGGTGCCTCGTCATCGATAAACCCTAAATGATGAAAACTTAACTTGGCTTCTATAGGGTGCCTCGGTGTCGATGAGAACCTAAATGATGTACGCTTAGGCTTTTAGGGTGCCTCGGCGTCGGCAAAACCTAAATGATGAAAGCTTAGGCTTTTAGGATGCCTCGACGTCGACAAACCCTAAATGATAAAACCTTGGCTTTTAGGGTGCCTCGGTGTCGATAAGAACCTAAATGATGAAAGCTTAGGCTTTTAGGGTGCCTCCGTGTCGACAAACCCTAAATGATAAAAGCTTAGCTTTTAGGATGCCTCGGTGTCGACAAACCCTAAATGATGTAGTTTTGAATTATGAACGTAGGATATGTCGTCATCATCATCGGACGACGAAAGTCTCCCAGCGGAGTGCGACTGGTGCCACGACGATCGAGGTCTGTGCGACATGCCTCACCTGGACGATGATCGGCGCTTTAGCATTAAGCTCGAGGAGACCTTCGAAGTTGAAACGGTACACAACGATGACAAGTGTTATTTTCACAATTAAGCATGACTTCAACTATTTCAACGTGTAATTTTCATCTTTTACAATTCGAGTATAGCTTATCCCATGCCATGCAAGACGCTATGTCTTGGAGAGGATGGATTTTGAAGACCATGAAATTTCTAAAACAAAGAAAATTCACCTAAGGACTCATCACGATGTGGACTTTGAAGTAAATCTATATAATTCTGAGAGTGTAACCCATTTTGGTTGCAAAAATTGGGAAGCATTTTGCAAGATGTATGGTTTTGATGATGGTATGCTTATCACCATGGATCTTGGTAATCCTGACATCAACCAAGACAATATGGACATTTGGGTCCTTGTTGATACGCCTCCAGTTCTACCGCTATGTGAGTTTCTCAAACATAGTTATTAGCTAATTTATATTGTTTATTTCAAAATAGTTGACAGCTTATTTTTATTGTTCAAAGAATGTGCGGGAGATGGTAGACAAACCCCACTACACCGATGGCTCCGAATTAACAACTTACAAGGAGAAAAATCATCTGGTCGGATTTTGTGCTGACATTGAGAATTACATTATCCACAATCAAACTCCTCAACATTATGGTAAATACGTGCCACTAGTGCATGTGTTCAACTACGGTAACTACCATGGAGATACCCTGGTAAGATTTTTACTATTACGACATCCGTGCATCTTTTGCATACTTCTAAAACTAGTACATCATTGCTAACTATGAATTTATTACTATGTTTTTCAAAAGATAATCCCAGAGAATTGTGTGCCTCATATGATGTATCAGAAAGGTACTGTTAATGTTTTGAATATACAGCCAGGTCGTCCTACGAATCTCAACTGTCCATACAAGATTTCTAAAAGAAGTGGAGACATGAAAATCAAAGGATGGAAAAAATGTATGGACAGTCGTAAGGAGCTTCTTGGAAGCAAAAGGAAGCGAAGCGCAAGAATTGGAGACAGGATGTTCTCCATTCTCCATAATGGAGAGTCAGGGTCTATATTGTTTTATGCTATTTTAGCTTAAATAGGGTATTTAGGTCCTGCCTAATACTGATGATCATGTGCTAAGAACAATTAAGTAGGGTTGGTTCAATGACTATCAAGATGATGATCGTATGACTTGTTATGAATAACGAGTAGAAGTTGTATGATGATGATTAGTAGGATTAGTATTACTTCCGACAAACTCGATACTCGCGGTCTCGAGACTTGTAATGTTTTATCTTTGTTCGGTCTTTTGAATTAGGAGACTAATATGATGAATTGTATTCGGAGACTAATCTTCTATTGTATTCGATAGATCTGCTGTTGCTGTGTGCTACTGTCTATATTCTGTCAAATAATATATTTTGTAACCTGTGCAAAAATCAAAAAAGTAAAAAAAAAACTAATATTCATACTAATGGCGCATCACTACAGAGTGCGCCATTAGTATGCCAAGTATACTAATGGCGCATCCATCCGCAGTGCGCCATTAGTGTGCCAAAGCACATGGTTAAATATGGCCCTGGGAGTCATACTAATGGCGCATGGTGTTATATACTAATGGCGCACTGGGTGGTGCGCCGTTAGTAAAAAATACTAGTGGCGTGAATCACGTGATACTAATGGCGCACTCGTGATGCGCCATTAGTAGGCAAAACTGGTGCGCCATTAGTAGGCCTTTTCCTAGGAGTGGCATAACCGCATTGTAGGCAATGTCACAAGAGGTGTAATCTTTACACATCCCATGTACTGAACAAGAAAGAGGTACAGAGTTGGCTTACAATCACCACTTCAAACAATACATGAATATAGCATTACATCATCCAGATACAAACAAGGTCCGACTACGGAACCAAAATAAAAGAAGACCACCCCTAATGCTAGATCCCCGATCGCCCCGACTGGTCTCCATTACTGATCAACTGGAAACGAAACAACACAACGAACAAGAACTTCATCGAGCTCCTCCTTGAGCTCGGTTGCGTCACCTGCACTGGTATCATCGGCACCTGCAACTGGTTTTGGAAGTAATCTGTGAGTCACGGGGACTCAGCAATCTCACAGCCGCGAGATCAAGACTATTTAAGCTTATGGGTAGGAAAGGGGTAATGAGGTGGAGCGGCAGCAAGCACTAGCATATATGGTGGCTAACATATGCAAATGAGAGTGAGAAGAGAAAGCAAGGCAATGGTCGTGAACTAGAAGTGATCAAGAAGTGATCCTGAAACTACTTACGTTCAAGCATAACTCCAACACCGTGTTCACTTCCTGGACCCCGCCGAGAAGAGACCATTACGGCTACACACGCGATTGATGCATTTTAATTAAATTAAATGTCAAGTTCTCTACAACCGGACATTAGCAAATTCCCCTCTGCCCATAACCGCGGGCACAACTTTTGAAACTTCAAAACCCTGTAGGGATGTCCCAACTTAGCCCATCACAAGCTCTCACGGTCAACGAAGGATATTCCTTCTAGACAGAAGACCAGATCAGTCTCGGAATCCCGGTTACAAGACATTTCGACAATGGTAAAACAAGACCAACAAAGCCACCCGATGTGCCGACAAATCCCGATAGGAGTCGCACGTATCTCGTTCTCAGGGCAACACCGGATGAGACTAGCTATGAGTAAAACCAACCATCAAGTTTGCCCGAGGTGGCCCCGCAAGCAGCTTGGTTCTGACCAACACTCAGAGGAGCACTGGCTCGGGGAGGGGGGGGTTTAAAATAAGATGACCCTTGAGTCTGCAGAACCCAAGGAAAAAAGGCTAGGTGGCAAATGGTAAAACTAAGGTTGGGCCTTGCTGGAGGAGTTTTATTGAAAGCGAACTGTCAAGGGGTTCCCATAACACCCAACCACATAAGGAATGCAAAATCAAGGAACATAACACCGGTATGATGGAAACTTGGGCAGCAAGAGTGGAACAAAACACCAGGCATAAGGCCGAGCTTTCCACCCTTTACCAAGTATATAGATGCATTAATTAAATAAGAGATATTGTGATACCCCAACAATAAACATGTCCCAACAAGGAACAAACTCCAATTTTCACCTGCAACTAGCAATGCTATAAGAGGGGCTGAGCAAAGCGATAACATAGCCAAACAATGGTTTGCTAGGACAAGGTGGGTTAGAGGTTTGACATGGCAATATGGGAGGCATGATATAGCAAGTGGTAGGTATCGCGGCATAGCAAAAGAGCGAGCAACTAGCAAGCAAAGATAGAAGTGATTTCGAGGGTATGGTCATCTTGCCTGAAATCCCGCAATGAAGAAGAACGAGTCCATGAGGAAGAAAAACGGACGTAGTCGAACAGATCCTCACAAACGCGACGTTAACAGAACTAACCCGAAGAAGCAACACCGGAAAGGAGCAAACAACATGGTAAATAACCCTCACATAAACATGGCATGATGCACAATCAAGTATGATGCATGTCTGGTTTAAATATGCATTGCATGGCAAAGTGCACAAACAAAACTACAAGTTAAGTGGAGCTCAATATGCAATGGGTTGCATATTGACGGAACACCACATCAATTATTTAGTTCTCTCTCGTTTAGGTACTCAACAATATTAAATATTGTTAAACATGGTGAGAGGCAAAACATAATAAAACTACCTAACTAGGCAAGTTTAAAAGAGGCCGGCAACATCAAACAACGATTCCGGTAAATCCTCATGTGCATTAGCAATTTAATGCAACAACAATTTCACCCATTTAAATGTTATTAACAATATGCGGATGACATGTGCAAGTTTTATGCAATATTTATGAAAATGTTGATAAAAGCATATTAAGAAGCATTTGTCATCGTGGTAGAAATGAAAAGGGGTGCCACGGCAACGATAACGAAACGGTGTCACGGCAACGTCCTGGTTTCCGGTAACTCGATTGAGATGCTGGTGCAAAAGGAAAAGTGACGGGGGCGTGTCATGCAAGGATGGTGTGGTGCTCCCGGATACCGGGTCCCCACGGGTTAGCGGCAAAAGAGGAGGACCGAGCAAGTGACAACTTGGACACGGTGCAGACAACGGGTGCATCTCATACAACATGCATTCGTTCACGGGCGGCCGTCTCGGGGTTATACCTTCGAAGCGTGCAATCGGGGCGGTTCTCGTTCGGCGCAAAGTAGAGGAAGTAGACGATCTCGGGACACTTGTAGTGGAAGTAGTTGTTCTCGTTTCGTAATTGTACACACTCCGTAGGTGTTCGGGGTCACAACGAGGAACTTGCCGTCCGTGGGGTCTTCGAGGGTCGACGGTAGTGGTACTCGGTCGCTTCGAAGAGGTACTTCACGACATGCACGGGATGGTAGTTGTACACAGTCATCATGGGAAGTAAAGGTACACCCGAAGGTAGTCAAACTTGATGGTTCCGTTACACGGGTCTTCGGCGACAGTAGTGGTACGCGTTTCGTAGCTGTTCGGGTCATTGTTAGAGGAACTTGTCGTAACCCAAGGCGACGGTAGTTGTTCATGGTCCACGAGTCGTCGATCGTTCGGGGTCTGACTTGCGGGTCTTGCCGACATGAAGGGGTACTTGGCGTTTTCGTGTAGCTGAACTTGAAGGGCACCATCATCGTGGTACTCGGCGTCCATGGGTACTTTACAAAGACGAAACGAAACGCAACGGTTGTAGTGGTACATGGCATCCAAGGGCTTCGCGGGTCATCCTGAACTTTGGTGTTCGATGCGGTGGTCGTCCGTGTGCCGTAAGTCGTTGTACTTGCCGATCTTGGTGAATCCAAGGATCTCGGTGGCGGCCATGGTACTCCCTGATGGCACCGAGGTGGTCTAGCAGCAGCAGCAAGGGCGCCGAGGAGGTGATGGCCGTGGCAGGACTGCCCGAGGTAGCAGCGGGCTGGTGAGGAGTAGGACGCCGATGGCCGGATGCGCGGCGACGTGGTGGAGCAAGGCAGGGGCTCCGGTCTGCTGCAGCTGTTGATGCCGGCAACACAGGTGAGGTAGGGAGGCTGCGGGGGGCTCTTGGGGTCCCCTGCCCGTGAGCATAGGGGTGCACGGGGCTGGTCCTCGAGCAGAACGACGGCGAGGAGGAAGGGTGCGAGGGAGATGGCTGCAGATCAACGGAACTTGATGCCTCGATGAAGAGCAGCAGCAGCGATCGGCTCCAGGAGAGGGACTTGCTCAGCAAAGGTCATGGAGGCAAAGTCGTCCGGAGCTTCGACCTCGGCGTCCATGCTAGGACGACGAGGAGGCCGGAGGAAGAGGGCCATGGAGGAGGCGCGGGCGTCCTACCTCCAAGGAGAAGCAGAGGATGCAAGGCGGCGGAGGGAGGCGATGGCGGCGCGGGGGAGAAAGAAGGGCGAGGCAGAAGCACTCGAAGGAAGGGGAGGGGATCGAGAGGGAGAAAAGGGTCACGGGCAAGAGGAGGGGTCGAGCGCGGTGCCTCCTCTCCTGGCGGCGCGAGGGAGGGATCGATAGGGAGAGGTGCACGAGGGATCGGGCTAAGGTAGCACTAGGGTTAGGTGGGTGCAGCTGGGCCTTGGGCCACTGGTGTCACGGGGCTGCTGGAGATGGGCCTAGGCTTGTCTCTTCCCTCTTAATTCTTTAGCAGGAAAACATTAGTGAATAAAAAAAGAAGAGAGGGTTAGGGAAAGAATTGGAGCATGGGGTTAATTTTCTCAGACTCAGAAAAATGAGCTTAATCCAAGAAAATAGAGGTTAGCCCGAATGCAAGATTCAAATTCAAACTCATTTGAATTTAATTCAAATGGTTTGAACTAGGACAAGGTTTAGGAGTGGCCAAAAATGTTGAGAATTTAGGAGGAGCCTCGATAAAAGAGATGAGAGATATTGGCAAGGTTTGAAGGTCAAACTCTAAGAGGAATATACATGGGAATTATTTTGCACGTGTGTTATGATGATTCCAAATTAATGGAATATTTAATATAGCTCCCTAAAATATTGGGAGGATATGTTATATGGAGAAATCACCATGTGAGTTCCCTCAATTTAAATAGATCAAAAGATCTATGCAATTTATTTAGATGAGTTTAAAAAATAATGACATGATGCAAGGATGAATGCAAAGAACCAAACAATTCACACGACGAAACCCGGAAACCCTGGAAGGCATCTGAAGCTCCGGTCTTGGGGCATCACAACACTCCACCACTACAAGAGGATCTCGTCCCGAGATCTAGGATGGCACCGGAGGGAAAAGGAAGAGGAAGATAAGAGGTAAAACTAAGTTGCTTCTTTGAAAAACGAGTGAAACCAAAGAACCTTGAGATGTTAAATAAATTGAAAGAAAGAAAGCAACGGAGATGAACAAAGTTGAAAGCACTCCGTTAGGAAAAGAGTAACAAGGAAGAACAAATTCGGGCAGCACTCCAGTTGAAAAGTGATAAGCAACTTCATAAGATGAAAAGAACTAGAAGAGATGACACAGCACTGTTGTTAAATGGATAAGCACGAAAAGAACACGATCCTCACCATCTCGAGATGATGATTGAAAATAGCAACAACACAAAGCCTCCGGGAGAAAGAATAGAAGATAGATAATTGAAATAAAAGAATGGATAGAAAATGCCAACTTCTGCTACAATTGAGCTTGAAAAGGCATCCTTAGGAGAAGGGTCGAACGGAGTTGTTGGAAAACCAACAACGAAAAGAGTAAGCTTGTTGTGGGCTTATGGAAAACATCTCAAAACTGAGTTGAAATTCTGTCACTGATAGAAACGATAGATTGGATTGATATCAACAAGGAGACGAGAAACTATTTCACCGGGAGGATAAAAGAAGAACTTGGGTCATTTATAAGCACCATAAATAGCAACAATCCTTAGGGAAGGCTTTAGGTGAAACATGACACAAGATAACTCCAATGAAGAGATTGATGGGTTTAAATATCTCATTCCTGACAACTTTTGAATCATGAAACATGAAGGGAAATTGTCAACAATGACATAACACCACCTCAAAAGATAAGGTAAAAAGAATTGCACTCCGGATTGCAAGATCAAGAATGCTTGAGCTCCCTTGAAAAGAATCTCAATGAACACTTTGAGAAGGAATTAAATCCTTGATGAACCATCATGTAGAGCCTCCATGAAGAACTCCGGTAACAAAAGAATGATCAAACGAAATGAAGGATGAAAAGAATAAGGTTGAAGCCTTGCCATGATTAGATGGATCTCCATGGTGATATAATTGCGAGAGCTTGGAACTCTTGGAAAAGAAAAGATAAAGCATCTCGAATCGAGAATGTGATATGATGAACCACTCTGGAAAGAAGAATTAGATCACTTGGTTGAAACAATAATAAGAATTACATTATGCTTAACCTTCATCAATTTAGATTGATGACAAGCAACAGATTTTGCATACTACTTATTCCCATAGAAAAGATTAAGATAGATATAGAGTAAACTTGAGAAGGTCTTCGACGAACCACCGATAGGATTGGATAGAATGAATGAATTGATATGATAACCAAGGAAGAGAACTCTTGAACGAACCACCGAAAGAATTGAAAATGAACGAGGAAAAGATAAGAAAAAACAACGGTAAGAATTATAAAATGAACGAAGATACTTGAGAGAATTTAGATGCAAGTGAACAAAGAAATCACGAGCTGATTTAGATAATACTTGAATGATGCACCAGTAAGATTTGGAGAATGATAACTAAAAGCTAAGAATGAATAACCCTGAATTGATGGCCTCCGGATAATCAAACTGAAAAATACTCCTGAATTACTCCGGATGGTGAAAAAGAATTCTCACAATCAAAAACAATTATGAGAGGATGGCAGCATGCTAGAACCATGAATCTTGAAGGGAAGGAAGCAAGATATGGAGGAAAACTCCTCTTCGGTCTTCATAATCTGAGAATTACGACGAGAAACACCACCATGAATCGTTGAGGCACTCCGGGATGACGAATAGAAAGGTTGAGCCAACGAGGAAAATAATTTGACAGATCTTGAATTATTTGAGACGTAGCTCCAGGAAAAGAAAAGAAGAGTCAGGTAAGATCCTGGGAAAAGACCTGTGGGTTAGGGCCCACTCAAAAGAAACACCGTTGAAAAATTTAAAAGAGACATTGCAACGGTTGAATTAAATGGCTTGAATGGGATAACAACCTTGGAATAACATGAACAGATCGGGAATGGAAAAGTGAATCTTCTGAGATATATATAGCACACCAGAAAAAATGAATGGCAAGAGGTGAATGATAATGAGGTGCACCGGCATTGAAAAGCATTTGACACGAGGAAAAGGAATATAATCAACACTGAAATCTTGAATTGAATCCACCGGAGAAGAAAAATAACGAAGAATGATGAGCTTGAAGCTCCATTAGTAACTTTCTGAGAATCACCAGATAAGAAGATTGACAGAAAAGAATGGAGATACCTCACATCCATAAGATGGATACTCGAATAAGAAATCTGAGTCCTTGAAGAAAAAGGGTGGGAGGGCGGGAAAACAAAGGCAACTTGGGGCAGATGAAACAAACAACATTGAGAAGACTTGAGTTGATCTTGCGGATGTTCAAAAAGATTGGATCCACTTAAAGAGAGAACACGCCGGTTGAAAAAGAATTAACATGACAAACTCGATGATCAAGAAGGATTAGTACTCCCATAGGAATATGAGAACACCACTTAGGAAAGGTATGGAATCAACATTTGACTTCAAAGCAACTCGAATACCACAACTGAAAACAAAACAAAGGATTGGCTTGCAAAATAAGCCGGAACAAACATATGATAGAGATTTCATCCGAAGTTTTTGTGGTGGGGCCCACACGGGCTCGATCGTACAGCACCATCATGTACAAGGCAGTGCACATGACATACGGAGCGTCCCCGAGTTAGCATAGCCAAGGACTCTTTAAGACACAATGAGACCACAGTAAAACCAACCGTGGATAGGCGGACCACTAGACGTCGAACCCCAATCTCATATCATGCATTTGTCGGAAAGATATCCTAGGAGCTACTTGAATTCCCACTTATAAACTCCCGAAACTTGCTGGTTATGCAATCAGGTGTTAGGGATACAGGGGAAGCATAATATCTCACCCAAACTAACAATACCTACATCAAGATGTATCCATCCTTCAACACATAACCAAGAAACCTTCAGAAATCATTTACCTCAACCTTCGAAAAGCATCCATTGTACGAGTTATGGCAATACTCCCGAAATGCCGCCCTAGTACTGGGTGGCGTCGAGGTTATCTCACCAACAACTGTATAAAGGAGATTTTGGATGTCGGCGAACTCATGTATTCCAGAACTGCATCGATAAAATTATGAGGACAACACCTCGGAGCTCAACCCCGGGACACTACCACAACCCCTAAATGTCAGGAGGCACCAAGAACAATGTTCTCATCACAAAACCATTGGAATGATTCCAAGATACCCGCGTGATCCTAAATTTTTTTTGTGATATTTGAGAAGAGAAGAGTCAAAACTCTACGTCAGGAAGCCTCACTAGAGCGACGAAAGGACTAAGGAGTAAAAAGAATCCAACTCTCCGATATATATAATCCTAAAAGACTCAAAACATTTTCTTCTAGACTCAACAACGTCAGTGGTTTGATCAAGCAGGGCGCTCCTAAGTCGGGGATGGCTCTGATACCAACTTATAACATCCACGATGCGGCTATATCTCCCACGTGTCGGAGCATGACTTAGAGGCATAACCGCATTGTAGGCAATGTCGCAAGAGGGGTAATCTTTAGACATCCCATGTACTGAACAAGAAAGAGGTACAGAGTTGGCTTACAATCGCCACTTCACACAATACATGAATATAGTTTTACATCATCCAGATACAAACAAGGTCCAACTATGGAACCAAAGTAAAAGAAGACCACCCCTAATGCTAGATCCCCGATCGCCCTGACTGGGCTCCACTACTGATCAACTAGAAACGAAACAACACAACGAACACGAACTTCATCGAGCTCCTCCTTGAGCTCGGTTGCGTCACTTGCACTGGTATCATCGGCACCTCCAACTGGTTTTGGAAGTAATATGTGAGTCACTGGGAGTCAGCAATCTCACACCCGCGAGATCAAGACTATTTAAGCTTATGGGTAGGAAAGGGGTAGTGAGGTGGAGCTGCAGCAAGCACTAGCATATATGGTGACTAACATATGAAAATGAGAGCGAGAAGAGAAAGCAAGGCAACGGTCGTGAACTAGAAGTGATCAAGAAGTGATCCTACAACTACTTACGTTCAAGCATAACTCCAACACCGTGTTCACTTCCCGGACCCCGCCGAGAAGAGACCATCACGGCTACACACGCGGTTGATGCATTTTAATTAAGTTAAGTGTCAAGTTCTCTACAACCGGACATTAAAAAATTCCCATCTGCCCATAACCGCGGGCACGACTTTCGAAAGTTCAAAACCCTGCAGGGGTGTCCCAACTTAGCCCATCACAAGCTCTCAAGGTCAACGAAGGATATTGCTTCTAGCGGGAAGACCCGATCAGTCTCGGAATCCCGGTTACAAGACATTTCGACAATGGTAAAACAAGACCAGCAAAGCCACCAGATGTGCCGACAATTCCCGATAGGTATCTCGTTCTCAGGGCAACACCGTATGAGACTAGCTACGAGTAAAACCAACCCTCAAGTTTCCGTGAGGTGGCCCCGCATGCAGCTCGGTTCGGACCAACACTCAAAGGAGCACTGGCCCAGGAGGGTTTAAAATAAGATGACCCTTGAGTCTGCAGAACCCAAGGGAAAAAGGCTAGGTGGCAAATGGTAAAACCAAGGTTGTGCCTTGCTGGAGGAGTTTTATTCAAAGCGAATTGTCAAGGGGTTCCCATAACACCCAACCGCGTAAGGAACGCAAAATCAAGGAACATAACACCTGTATGACGGAAACTAGGGCGGCAAGAGTGGAACAAAACACCAGGCATAAGGCCGAGCCTTCCACCATTTACCAAGTATATAGATGCATTAATTAAATAAGAGATATTGTGATATCCCAACAATGAACATATCCCAACAAGGAACAAACTCCAATCTTCACCTGCAACTAGCAATGCTATAAGAGGAGCTGAGCAAAGCGGTAACATAGCCAAACAACGGTTTGCTAGGAAAAGGTGGGTTAGAGGTTTGACATGGCAATATGGGAGGCATGATATAGCAAGTGGTAGGTATCGCGACATAGCAAAAGAGCGAGCAACTAGCAAGCAAAGATAAAAGTGATTTCGAGGGTATGGTCATCTTGCCTGAAATCCCGCAATGAATAAGAATGAGTCCATGAGGAAGACAAACGGACATAGTCGAACAGATCCTCACAAACACGACGTTAACGGAACTAACCCGAAGAAGCAATACCGGAAAGGAGCAAACAACATGGTAAACAACCCTCACATAAACATGGCATGGCAAAGTGCACAAACAAAACTACAAGTTAAGTGGAGCTCAATATGCAATGGGTTGCATATTGACGGAACACCACATCAATTATTTAGTTCTCTCTCATTTAGGTACTCAACAATATTAAATGTTGTTAAACATGGCGGGAGGTGAAACATAATAAAACTACCTAACTAGGCAAGTTTAAAAGAGGCTGACAACATCAAACAACGATTCCGGTAAATCCTCATGTGCATTAGCAATTTAATGCAACAACAATTTCAACCATTTAAATGTTATTAACATGATGCGGATGACATGTGCAAGTTTTATGCAATATTTATGAAAATGTTTATAAAAGCATATTAAGAAGCATTTGTCATCGTGGCGGAAATGAGAAGGGGTGCCATGGCAACGATAACGAAACGGTGTCACGACAATGTCCCGGTTTCTGGTAACTCGATTGAGATGCCGGTGCAAAAGGAAAAGTGAAGGGGGCGTGTCATGCAAGGATGGTGGGGTGCTCCCAGATACTGGGTCCCCATGGGTTAGCGGCAAAAGAGGAGGACCGAGCAAGTGACAACTCGGACACGGTGCAGACAACGGGTGCATCTCATACAACATGCATTCGTTCACGAGCGGTTGTCTCGGGTTTATACCTTCAAAGCGTGGAATCGGGGCGGTTCTCGTTCGGTGCAAAGTAGAGGAAGTAGACGTTCTCGGGACGCTCGTAGTGGAAGTAGTTGTTCTCGTTTCGTAATTGTACACACTCCATAGGTGTTCGGTGTCACAACGAGGAACTTGTTGTCCGCGGGGTCTTCGAGGGTCGACGGTAGTGGTACTCGATCATTTCAAAGAGGTACTTCGTGACATGCACGGGATGGTAGTTGTACATGGTCATCGTGGGAAGTAAAGGTACACCCGAAGGTAGTCGAACTTGACGGTTCCATTACACGGGTCTTCAGCGACAGTAGTGTTACGCATTTCGTAGCCATTCGGGTCATCGTTAGAGGAACTTGTCGTAACCCAAGGCGACGGTAGTTGTTCATGGTCCACGAGTCGTCGATCGTTCGGGGTCCGACTTGTGGGTCTTGCCGACATGAAGGGGTACTTGGCGTTTTTGTGTAGCCGAACTTGAGGGGCACCGACATCGTGGTACTCGGCGTCCATGGGTACTTTACAAAGACGAAATGAAACACAACGGTTGTAGTGGTACATGGCATCCAGGGGCATCGCGGGTCATCCTGGACTTTGGCGTTCGGTCAGGTGGTTGTCCGTGTGCCGTAAGTCGTTGTACTTGCCGATCTTCGCGAATCCAAGGATCTTGGTGGCGGCCATGGTACTCCCTGATGGCACCGAGGTGGTCTAGCAGCAGCAGGAAGGGCGGCGAGGAGGTGATAACCGTGGCAGGACTGCTCGAGGTAGCAGTGGGCTGGTGATGAGGAGGACACCGATGCCCGGATGCGCGGCGATGTGGTGGAGCAAGGCAGGGGCTCCGGTCCGCTGCTGTTGTTGATGCCTGCAGTGCAGGTGAGGTAGGGAGGCTGCACGGCGCTCTTGGGGTCCCCTGCCCGTGAGCACAGGGCTGGTCCTTGAGCAGAACAATGGCGAGGAGGAAGGGCGCGAGGGAGATGGCTGCAGATCAACGGAACTTGACGCCTCGATGAAGAGCAGCAGCAGTGATCGGCTCCAGGAGAGGGACTTGCTCAACAAAGGTCATGGAGGCAGGGTTGGCTGGAGCTTCGAGCTCGGCGTCCATGGCAGGACGACGAGGAGGCCGGAGGAGGAGGGCCATGGAGGAGGCGCGGGAGTCCTTCCTCCGAGGAGAAGCAGAGGGTGCAAGGCGGCGGAGGGAGGCGATGGCGGCGCGGGGGAGAAAGAAGGGCGAGGCAGAAGCACTCGAAGGAAGGGGATCGAGAGGGAGAAAAGGGTCACGGGCGAGAGGAGGGGTCGAGCGTGGTGCCTCCTCTCCTGGCGGCGCGAGGGAGGGATCGAGAGGGAGAGGTGCGCGAGGGATCGGGCTAAGGTAGCGCTAGGGTTAGGTGGGTGTGGCTAGGCCTTGGGCCACTGGTGGGACGGGGCTGCTGGAGATGGGCCTAGGCTTCTCTCTTCCCTCTTAATTCTTTAGCAGAAAAACATTAGTGAATAAAAAAACAAGAGAGGGTCAGGGAAAGAATTGGAGCATGGGGTTAATTTTCTCAGACTCAGAAAAAATGAGCATAATCCAAGAAAATAGAAGTTAGCATGAATGCAAGATTTAAATTCAAACTCATTTGAATTTAATTCAAATGGTTTGAACTAGGACAAGGTTTAGGAGTGGCCAAAATTTTTGAGAATTTAGGAGGAGCCTCGATAAAAGAGATGAGAAATATTGGCAAGGTTTGAAGGTTAAACTCGAAGAGGAATAGACATGGGAATTATTTTGCACGTGTGTTATGATGATTCCAAATTAATGGAATATTTAATATAGCTCCCTAAAATATTGGGAGGATATGTTATATAGAGAAATCACCATGTGAGTTCCCTCAATTTAAATAGATCAAAATATCTATGAAATTTATTTAGATGAGTTAAAAAAATGACATGATGCAAGGATGAATGCAAAGAACCAAACAATTCACACGACAAAACCAGGAAACCCTGGAAGGCATCTGAAGCTCAGGTCTTGGGGCGTCACATCACCCATCCGGAGCATTTCAGGAGTCTTTTCAGTTTGATTCTCCAGAGGCCATCATTTCGGAAGATTTATCCATTCTCAGCTTTCAGCTCTCTTTCTCTAAATCTTACCGGTGCATCGCTCAAACATCCTCTAATCAGTTCATGATCTCTTCGTTCACTTGTATCTAAATTCTCTCAAGCATCTTCGTCCATTTTCTAATTCTTCCCGGTGTTTCTTTATCTTTTCTTCGTTCATTTTCAATTCTTATGGTGGTTCTTCCAAGATTCTTATTCCTTTGTTTATCATATCAAGTTATTCGGTGTTTCAATCCTTCCGGTGGTTCGTCGAAGACCTTCTCAAGTTTGCGCTATATCTATCTTAATCCTTTCTACGAGAATAAGTAGTATGCCAAATCCATTTCTTGTCATCAACTTAAATTGGTGAAGGATAAGCGTAATGTAATTCTTATTCTTATTTAATCCAAGTAGTTAATTCCTTATTCCGGAGGTTCATAAAAATTCTTGATTTCATTTGTTCACCTTTCTTTCCGGAGTTCCAAGTTTTTTCTCAGTTATATCATCATGAAGCTCCATCTAACCATTGCAAGGCTTCAATCTTATTCCTTTCATCCTTCACTTCCCTTTGGATCATTCTTTTATTACTAGAGTTCTTCATGGAGGCTACATGATGGTTCGTCAAGGATTCCTTTCATTCTCGAGTTGTTCTTCAAGTTTTCTCTCGAAGTTTTGATCCGCCAAGCTATACTAAAAATTAAACATGGTGCTCAACACGTGTTTTGTTTTGAGGAGTTCAAGAATTCTTCATCATGCATTCCAAAGTGTGATTCTTTCTACCTTATCTTTTGAAGTGCTGCTATATCTTTTCTTGACAATTTCCATTCTTGTTTGGAGATTCACGTGTTGTCAAGAATGAGGTATTTTAAATCCATCAATATCTTCATGGGAGTTATATTGGGTTATATTTCACCTAAAGCCTTCCCTAAGGAATGTTGCTATTGTGGTGCTTATCAATAATCCAAGTTTCCTCCTATTCTCGCGACGAAAGAAGTTTTCATCTCTTTGATGCTCTCATGCAAGCAATTGATTCCGTTAGTGGCAGAATTTCACCTCAATTTTGAGATGTTTTCCATAAGCCCACTACAAGTTTTTTTGTTTTGTTGTGGGTTTTCCAACAACTCCGTTATAACCTTTTTGGAAGGGTGTTTTCCAAGATCAATTGTGGCAGACGTTGTCATTTTCTTATCCATTTTGTTATTCCAATGATATATCTTCTATTCTTCCTTTCCAGAGGCATGGTGATGTTGCTCTCTTCGTCCTATCATCTCGTTTTTCCAAGATCATGCTCTTTCCTTTGTCTATCCATTCAACCGGAGTGTCATGTCTTTCATTCAAGTTCTCTCATCTTATCAAGTTTTGCCACCCTTCTCAACCGGAGTGCTGTCCGAAATCTTTCTTACCCGTTGTGCCATTCTTTCAATAGTTCTGGAGGCAGTGTGTTGTTTATTTCATCAAGTATACTCTTATCTTGTCAAGTTCATATTCTCTACCTTCCATTTGCAACCGGAGTGCTGTCGTAAGATCTTTATCATTCCTTGTACATCGCGTTTCAACCGGAGTGCTTGCATGTACTTCTTACCCATTGTAACCCTTCTCTTATGCCTTTCAACCTACAAGGTTCCCGTAATGTTCCTTGTTCCTCTTTTCTAATGGAGTGTTTTCAACTTTGTTCATCTTCCTTGTATTCCTTTTTTCAATTTGTTCAACCTCTCAAGGTTCGTGGTGTCACTCATTTGTCCAAGAAGCAACTTTGTTTTACCTCTGACTCTTAAGTTTCTCCCCGGTGCCATCCTAGATCTCGGGATGAGATCCTCTCGTAGTGGTGGAGTGTTCTGATGACCCGAGACCGGTGCTCCAGATGCCTTCCATTTATTATTCGATATCGTCGTGTGTTTCAATTGTTTGTTGCCATGAACATGCTGAGTGGTTTGTCATGTCTTCGCTTCTTGCACCATGCTCATCTCACTTGTTATTTTGCATTGTGCCTTTGTCTTTTTTTGTTGTTGTTGCATTTGCATCATGATCGTCATTGTAGTGTGCGTATTTGTAGCGTGCATATTTGTTGTGAGCATGTTATCTTCGTGAACTCCTTCTCCTCATCTTATTTGTTGTTTCATCTTGCCCTTTCCATGTAAACCATCATCAAGTGCAACACCCCATCTCTAGCTTCTTTCTTTCAATTCTCACACATTTATTCAAGTGACATTATTTCTGTTCTGTATAATGTTCATTATTTTCCGATAAATTCTCAACCATGCCTTCAACCTCTCTACCGTATTTCAGCTCCTTTGAAGTTGTTTTGGTTGTGTTCAAAAATGGCTCAAGTTTGAATGTAATTCAAACTTGGATTATTTTTCTACCTCTAAAAAATGCCAAGTCAAGTTATTCAAATCCTACACAAAGTCAGGATTATAGAGATATTCTGATATCTCTCTCAACCCTCTCCTATATTCCTGTGCTTTTCGATCTTTATTTTTATGTCTGCAGGAAATTAAAAGGAAGAGAGAAGCCCAGCACAGCAGCCCACTTACCTCTCAGCCGAAGCCAGCCCACTCGACATCTCTCCAGTCCAGCCCACAGCGCATGGCCTCCCCTGTTCTTCTCCTCTCTATATGGCATCCATCCAGGAGCTCCACATAGACGAACTCGCTGATTTGGTGGCCGGTAACTTCCCTAGGCTCCTATAAAACTTCTCCAAACCCTACCCTCGCCTCTCTTCTCTCCATGTTGCCCCTCTCCCTGCCGCCGCCACCAGGTAGGTCGCCCTCCATAGCCGTCGCCATGGAAGAGGAGATCTTAAGCTTGTCCTCAGCCTGAACACCTCCATCTTCTGCGTTGCTGCCACGGGGAGAGAACCCCGAACCTTGCCGTCATCTTCCTCGCCCTCGCACGCGACCATGAGGACCCCGAAGGCTTCTTCCTCATCGTATGCTTCTCTGCTTCCTCTTCTTCATGGGATCGGCGGCGTCGCTGTTGGTCAGCGCCTTCTCCCGCCGTCCCCGGTCAGCCTCGACCTCGTATGACTTCAGCAACACCCCCCATGGTGAAGCTCTGCTCCTCCCCATCTCTCTCTCCGGTCTCGTTGTCCGCATGCCTGTCGATCCGCGCAACCCCGAGGCCGTCCGCCATGGCCGACCAGGGGAGCGAGCTCAAGCTCGTGCCTTGCCTCTTCTACTCAGTACCCACACATCCACGACACGAGCAGATCGCGTCCCATGCCCGTGCTGCACGCCCTTGCCGCCGCTTTGCCTAGCACCGCAGCCCCATGCGTGGCCGTGCTTCGTCACCATGGTTGCAAGCTTCTGCAATTTTCGCATCCCACACATGCGCGCATGCCCAGCTCTCCTTGCAAGTGTCCGCCTCTGTCCTCCTGCACGACGCGCGACACACGTGCTCATGCAAGCAGCCAGCGCCTCGCTGCCGCGGCCGAGACGAGCTCCTGATCGAGCTCGTTCTCGAAGCCCTTGCTCTGCCGCTCGCGCACGCACATGACCCCGGCTAGCAGCAGCCGTTCGTTCCCGCGCCCTTGTAGCCTCACCGTGCCCTATTCCGCACCCTGCTGCATCTCTGCATCTATCAAGGTCGCTGCCTTGCTCATCACCATCGACGCCGGCGACCAGCATGCGTTCTTGGAAATCAAGGCCTGGTCCTCGATTTCGTTCATATAGTGTAGCGCCCCAGTTTCAAACACACTCACATCCTTAGTGCAGTGGCTATCGCCTCTTTCCTCCATCCTGGTGGTCAAGAGATCAAATCCCCGTGGTTGCATCTTTTCTTCTGTATTTTTTTTGCTTATCCAGAGTAGCAGCCTTTATCCTATTTCATATAAGGGAAACGTTTGAGAATGGTGCGCCGGCCGAAACTTGGGCCGGTCACACCGCTTGATTGCTGGCACAGCCTGGCTACTAATCCACTCGCACGTCACGTGACCGCTCAGCCTTGCCTTATCCTTTCCCCACCGCTGTTTGAGCACTATTTCCTCTCCTTCTTCCACAAGACTGCTTCTCTTTCTCCTCCTCTTCCATCTCCCTCGCCAGCGTGACTCCTCCATGCGAGCAGCTCCCCGAAGCGGTGCTCATGCAGCTCCTGCTCCCAACAGCTGCGGCGCTCGTCCCTCTCCCACGGACACCACAGGTAGTTTGGTGGAGCGGTGCTGCAACTGGTGGCGGCGGCGGCCATGGGTGAGGCCATGGACGAGTAGACTGATGGAAGACGATGCCTCAGTGCTACAACCTGTCAGTTTTTTTTGCTGGACCAGTTAGCAAAAAAGCTGCAACCAGTTGCTGCCGCAGCACCACCACGGAATCCACTCAGTCCATCCATCTAGCTCCATTCTGACGAAGCGAAACCTCCACCCCCGGGGAAGCTTCAACCAGCTGAGCCAGAAGCTGCAACCGTCGTCGAAATTAGCTACTATTGGCAAGGAATTTTCTACATACATCACGACAGAGATGCGACCTACTACGGCAGCGGCTTTTTTTTGTTGCAACTGTCCTCAAAAATTGGTACTACCAGTGATGGATTTTGCTACATCCATCATGGCGGAGCTGAGACCGGCGACGGCATCGAGATGAATTGTTGCAACCGTCTTTGGATTTTTCTACTACCGGCGAGGGTTTTTGATACATCCATCATGGCGGAGATGAGACCGGCGACGGCGGCGAGATGATTTTGCTGCGACCGCAGTTGATTTTTGCTACTACCGGTGAGGGATTTTGCTACATCCATGATTCTCCTACCAGAGTTTTTTCTGCTGCATCCATGAACGGCGTTGACTTTTTGGTCGTCGCTCACACAACCCTGTGCAGCGTGTTTTGATGGCGAGGGGCGGCGATGACGCTAAGAGAGCTACAACCGACGCATGACGAGATGGAACTGAAGGCAGCAAATGCTACAACCACCCCCAAGATTTTCCTGGAACCATGGCTGTGGGTGCTACGTATTCGGGGAGGGAAACGACACAATGTGACCGGTGCGGCGGTGACGATGATAAAGGCGAGGGGGACTAACCGGCGGCAGGGGATGAGATATGGAGGTGCGGGGTCGCGCAAGAGATGCGTGCGGGGGAGTGGGTTAAGCAGGAAGAGGTGGAGGGAGTTCGCGGGCGTGAGGAAGATGACGACCGAGCCCACGATCCGTTTTTCACGCGAGCATGATCAAGTGGACCAGATTCTGCGCGGGCCAGATCTGACGGACCGCATGCGACCATCTGAGTGCTTGGGCCGGCGCACCGGTGCCTATTACTGGCCTGGTCCCCTAGCAGAACATTGGAACTGGTCCACCCAATTGGCAAGCGCGGCTACTCCAAATCAGGAGGTTCTAGGTTCGATCCCTGGTTCTCTCGATTCCTTTTTTTCCTTGCTTCTCTGTTTTAAATCGAGCACACACACGCTCTTTCGTTTCGGGCCATATCCACATGGGCCTCGCACAGTGAGCTGCTTCTAGCCTGTGTATGTTTTTTTCTCTCTCTGTGATTTAACATTATTCGTGTGAATTGCATAATTACAGAAAAATGCCATTTTCTTCCATTGCTCATAATTAAATAACCATGCATCGGAATTAATTAAAATTTATATGTAATAGGCTTAGAATTTCATCTAGTTTCATAATATGCCACTTTCAACCATGTTTAAAATGTTAAACTAGTTGTTTGTTTAATTTTGCATAAATGCCATGCTAAAATGATTTAGTTCATAACTAAATAACCGTAGCTCCATTTTAAATAAAATTTATATGTAAATGGGGTAGAAAAATGCCTAGTTTAACTTGGTGCACTCATCTTGCATGTTTAACAACTCTAAAATTATGTTTAGGGCAGAACAGTAGCTAATTCAAATTATGCATATGAGGTTTTTCCGGACTTGTTGTTTGTTGTTCCGGCCTCATTTAAACTTGCCTAGATAGGTAGTTTTCATATGCTTCACCCCTTGCCACGTTTTAAAAACATTTAATATTGTTGAGTACATAAACGGGAGAGAACTAAATAACTGATGTGGTGTTTCGTCAATATGCAACATAATTTGTAGTATTGTTGTGTGCACTTTGCCATGCCATGCTTCATTAAACCGGACATGCATCATACTCGATTGTGCATCATGCCATGTTTATGTGATGGTTCTTTACTATGTTGCTTGCTTCTTTCCGCGTTGCTTCTCTCGTTAGCTTCGGTTTCGTTCCAGAGCTGTCAGGATTCGTTCGACTACGTCCGTTTGTCGTCTTCATGGACTCGTTCTTCTTCCTTGCGAGATCTTAGGCAAGATGGCCATACCCTAGAAATCACTTATATCTTTTCTTGCTAGTTGTTCGCTCTATCGCTTTGTCGCGCTACCTACCACTTGCTCATCATGCCTCCCATATTGCCATGTCAAGCCTCTAACCCACCTTCGTAGCAAACCATTGCTTGGCTACGTTACCGCTTTTGCTCAGCCCCTCTTATAGCGTTGTTAGTTGCAGGTGAAGCCGAAGTTTGTTCCATATTGGAACATGGTTATGTTGGGATATTAGAATATGTCTTATTTAATTAATGCATCTATATACTTGGTAAAGGGCGGAAGGCTCGGCCTTATGCCTTGTGTTTTGTTCCACTCTTTCCGCCCTAGTTTCCGTCATACCGGTGTTATGTTCCTTGATTTTGTGTTCCTTACGTGGTTGGGTGTTATGGGAACCCCTTGACAGTTCGCTTTGAACAAAACTCCTCCAGCAAGGCCCAACCTTAGTTTAAATTTGCCTCACCACCACCTACTTTTCTCATTAGGAGTCGTGCTCCCGAGGGTCATCTTTATTTTAACCCCCCGGGGCCAGTGATTCTCTAAGTGTTTGTCCAACCTGGGCGATGTCTGGCGCCCCCTGGGAAACCAGGGTCTATGCCAACTCGACGTCTTGCCCATCCGGTGTGCCCTGAGAACGAGATATGTGTAGCTCCTATCGGGATTTGTCGGCACATTCAGGCGGCTTTGCTGGTCTTGTTTTACCATTGTCGAAATGTCTTGTAACCGGGATTCCGAGTATGATCGGGTCTTCCTGGGAGAAGGAATATCCTTCGTTGACCGTGAGAGTTTGTGATGGGCGAAGTGGGGACACCCCTGCAGCGTTTTGAACTTTCAAAAGCCGTGCTCGCGGTTATGGAAAGATGTGAATTTGTTAATGTCCGGTTGTAGAGAACTTGAAACTTAACTTAATTATAATGCATCAACCGCGTGTGTAGCCGTGATGGTCTCTTTCCGGTGGAGTCCGGGAAGTGAACACGGTTCTTGTGTTATGCTTCAACGTAAGTAGATTCAGGATCACTTCTTGATCACTTCTAGTTCACGACCGTTCTTTGCTTCTCTTCTCGCTCTTATTTGCGTAAGTTAGCCACCATATATGCTAGTGCTTGCTGCAGCTCCACCTCACTACCCCTTTCCTACCCATAAGCTTAAATAGTCTTGATCTCGCGGGTGTGATATTGCTGATTCCTTGTGGCTCACAGATACTTCCAAACAGTTGCAGGTGCCGATGATACCAGTGCAGGTGACACAACCGAGCTCAAGTGGGAGCCCGATGAAGATCGTGTTCGTTGTGTTGTTTCGTTTCCAGTTGATCAGTACTTGAGCCCAGTCGGGACGATCAGGGATCTAGCATTTGGGGTTGTCTTTATTTATGTTGGTTCCGTAGTCGGACCTTGTTTGTATTCTGGTTGATGTATGCTATATTTATGTATTGTGTGAAGTGGCGATTGTAAGCCAACTATTTATCCCTTTCTTATTCAGTACATGGGATGTGTAAAGATTACCCCTCTTGCGACATGCCTACCATGTGGTTATGTCTCTATGTTGTGCCCCGACACGTGGGAGATATAGCCGCATCATGGGTGTTACAATATCTTATGGTTATTGGAGCATTCGATAGGAATAGCCTCATGGCGAGCTATAGACTAGTCTTTTTTTCGCACGCATTGCATCGACACATATGATCTCTCTCCCGCTTTCCCACGCACACGCCTCTAGTCTCTTGGGACTTCTCGCATGCACCATATCTAGCTCCCTAGGTCGATGCCACCCACATTCACTTGTACTCTGAGTTTAATATGTTATACACAAAGAGAAGAGGTGCATGCACGCACTCATCCTGTCTCACACACGCATGTGTAGCTATGAATTGTAGTGCTCTCAACCATCTGACTAGTTCTATCATAGGTACCGGATGCTCCTTGTCCTTGAGATTGAGAAGTTTAAAACACGGAGGCTAAGATGGAGGTGCAAGGTTTTGGTTCATATGCGGGACGCACACGAAACCAACACGACACGAGCTTCGTCTGCCTAGTGTGCAGTCGAGTGAGTACTACTAGTAGTAGTGCTTCTTTGATGTGTCACATCAACTCGCAGAAGTATGCAACACTTCCTCAACAAACAAGCATATAATATGCTTATACTTCTTACCCAAAGGCCTCAACAAACAAGCATATAAGCTACTTATACTTCTTACCCAAAGGATCTATATATCCAACGGACACAAAATATCCGTTCGACTGTTGGAAATTACTTTAGCTGCTGATATGATGTCGAAGTAATTGCTGCATCACCACCAAAACCCACCATTTCTTAAGCTAAAGTAGACCGAGCTAACCCCTATATTAGCATATTACTAAGATAAACATAAGGCACTTTAGAATCATTTAGGAGGCGAGCTTGTCAATCTGAATGTCGAGGGACAGTGTCCTCGACAACCCAGCCCCGGCCATCAGCATGAGAAGAACGGTGAAGAAGGTCAGCTCCTGCACGACGATGTCGTCGGGATCCTTGCGGCTTGTCATCTCGATTTCCACCTTAACGGCGTCGGTCCTGCCTTTGGGCTCCCCCAGCGGGCCATTCGCCCACAGCTTGGCCACATAGTGCGGCAGTGGGGATGCCCCCGCTCTGATGTAGATGACCGACATGGCGATAGGTGCGCCGATGTCGAGCATGCCACCGACCAAGAAAAATGTGCGGCCATCCTCCTCCGCGAACAGCAAGAGCCGTGGCTCCGACATTGACACTTGTAGCTGGAGCACCTTGTCGTACTGGATCCTGTGCACGTGCATGGGTTGCATGATGCAGATGTGGTGGGGGAGCGCCGGCGGCGGGCCTTCGTAACCGCAGACGAGCATGGGGCATTTGCAGGGCGCAAGCGGACACACGCTCTGGTGATCGGCGAGCTTGTGGTAAGTGACGTAGAGCCCACAACCTTCGCGCGGGCACTCCACCCTCACCGAGGAGAGGATGGCGACTATCACCATGTTCCGCACGTCGAAGTCGCTGCCGCGCTCGCACTTCTGCCATTGCCACTGGTTCTCGGGGCGCTCACCTGGCAGTCCGCGCAGGCCAGGTTCCCTCCCTTGCACTGCAAAAATCAATCAAACAACACATCACTCAAGAAACCCGCACCTTGCTCGATCATCCGAACGGACGAGGTGTATTCGAAGCTCATACATTGGAGGCTTCAAGGGGTGAATGCACAAGGGGTAGTGGAGCAAGGTGAGGTCCATAGAGACCATAGAGAGCTCCATCGTGGGGTCCTGTTCCGTCGGCATGATCTCGACCTCCTCATGTACAACCATCTCTCACTTTAGGGCTGGTGCATTAGAAAGTTTTACCATCACATATTCATACTACTTCTAGGTGCGTTAAATGAACACATGCAAGTATCAAAAGGAAAGTCACGGCATGCATGCATGCATTGTAATTAATGCATTGGTAAACACAAATTATTGAAATTTCTCAAGTGAACTACTTTGATGTGTCGAGTCAACTCGTACAACAAGGAGAAGTTTGATTACAACACCCTCACCCTCGCCCATGAGCGTGGTGTCTCGCAGGACTATGAGAAGCTTTCGCTACATGCTCTCCCTCCTGCACGCGGTGGACATGCATCAGTTCATTCGGTGTCAGATGGAGAGAAGCATACTAGTAGTACTCTACTATAGTAGTACAATCATGTTCGACTTCCCAAAGAGGTGAAGAGACAAGCGCAACCCGAGCGCTCGTGTGGCAGTTTGATGTGTAGGCGAGGTAGTATAGTAACATAGTCTAGGATAGCGCGTACCGTGCCTCTAACCTTAACACTACTAGGAAAAGGGCTATAGATGAAATGGATACTAATGGCGCACCATGTATGTGGTGCGCCACTGCTATATAGCAATGGCGCACAAGATATGGTTGCGCCATTAGTGGCCATATTACTAATGGTGCACCTGGTGTGTGGTGCGCCATTACTAGTTTTGTCCTGGCCCCACACCCCTCCCCAGACTTAGCAGTGGCGCACCAGGGGAAAAGTGCGCCATTACTAGTTTTAACTAGTAATGGCGCACCAGTAAGAGATGCGCCATTGCTATCTATACGTATGGCGCACCCCCTACCAGTGTGCCATTGCTATCACCCCTTATCCCCTCCCTCTAGTCACGTTCTCTCCCCTCCCCTTCCTCCTGACACACCCACCCACCTCCCTCGACATCGATCTAGATCGGGAAGCCCCGGCCGCCTGCCTCTTCCTCCCCCTGCCTCACACCAGATCCAAGGCAAAGCGAAGACGGTGGCTCCTTCAGTCGCGGCCTCTCCTTCCTCGAAGCCCATGGCCGAGAGCAGATGGAGGAGAGGAGAGAAAAGAAAGCTCTCGTGCTCGCGCGACGATGACGACGACGACCTCCGTCACGGCGACGATGAGCCCCCTCTGCGCCCTCCTCATCCTCGCCGTCGTCCTCGCGGTGTGCCTCGGCCACGCGGCGGCGGACCAGCCCGGGTAAGTGCCCCTCGTCCCCGCTCGTTTTCCCTCACTGATCCGACCGATCGGGAGGCTGTATCTAACTCCCTCTCTCGCCTCGCCTTGTGGGTGCAGATCCGTTGAGGGATACACCATCGCCGGCCGCATCAAGATCGACGGTCAGTGCCCTCTCTCCCGTGGTTCGAACTAGACGCATCTGGTAACTTCTGCGTGCGTGGGTAGGCGGGCGGGATCCAGCTTCATGCTCTGCTCGAACCTGACCAATTTGGTGGAATTATCTCTGGGGCGCGTGATCCAAGTAGGGCCAAGTGTGTCGATGCTACTGATCTCCCTGCTGTACCAATATGCATCGCCGTTGCTTAGGCAGCATGCTTACAGGCACATCACAACAACTAATTTTATCCAGCTTCATCTTTGAAATCTGAGCCGCGTTGGAGCTATGCTGTGGCTACTATTTGTTCATATGCCGCATCCTTTTTTTCTGAGTATCTGAATCAATCAACAGATGTAGGAACATGTTTATTTGTTCATATGCCATGCTTTTGGGTTATTTTGTCTGTCAAATAGATCCATTGCCCCGCTTGGTTCAATTTATCTGATTCCACAAGTGGCGTCATTTTTATTCTGTATGGACTGCCATTATAATGTACGTACATGCCACTGAACATTCAGTCTTTACTTGTGTGTAAGACCGGACTTTCTTCCGTTGTCAACGCAACTCGACGCAAGACCAGTGCCTTGGTCGCTTGCTCCGGTGTGGTGCAGCCGAGCTGGGCCAACGACCATGCCGTGTACGAGGGAAAACTCCCCTCCGACAAGACGCCTCCTAGCTCGGGTAAGCAGCAGCACCCCCATGGTCGTTTTAGTTTTTAGAGAGCCCTTTTTTGTGTGTCAGCTGATGATGCCTTCATTCTCTTGTCCATTCAGGATCCTCAACAGGCAAGAACAAGTTCCACCGCCGGTCTGAAACTCGTCCCAACTGGGCAAGGGATTCTCTCACTACCTTCTAATTAAGTGAGTAGTCAACATCTTCAGGGCCCTTTACTCTGCTTTCTTTCTACTTCAAGCAAGGAGATGATTTATATGCATCTAAACAAGTAGTTGTCGCTGCACTGCTATAACAATCAATGTACATGCATAGCTCTAAGCTCTAGCCTAGTGCGCTACACTGCCTCTGTTTGTCAACATGCTGAATATATGAACCCAGAAAATTTTAGAACTTCTCTGTAAAAATTGGTTGCTAGCTCTGTATCTCAGCCCCTTCTCATTTGTTTCTTTGATTTGGATGGAGTGGGAGTCATCCATGCATGACATCGACGATGAGGTCTTGGTCTTGTATGATGCGTGTGTGGACAGTGTTGGTCTATTTATATGCTAGGGTGTGGCCTGATGAGGTCTTGGTCTTGTATGATGCGTGTGTGGACAGTGTTGGTCACTTACTAGCTATGGTTCTTTTGCTGCTGGACAGTGTTATTTCAATTGGTACCCCATCTAAGCCGCTCACTGTTTTCGTTACCTAATTACTACTGGATGCAGAAAAATGTGTAAGAAGGTTGTCTTGGAAGGCATGTTACTTATTTCCTGTTGATTCATTGAACATCGCATGACAATCTCTAAGAAGGTTGTCCATTTACTGATCAATCATTTCTTGCACAATTTCGTTGTCGATGATTAGTGTTGAACCTCATATGTCCTCTGCAATTCAATTCCATTATAATCTTACTCATACAATATTCACAGCATGTAATTCTGGAAATATATGCTCATATCTAGTTCTGCACAAAAAATGACAGTATTGACATGTTATAAATAGTTTGTTTGTATTTCTGTCTATTTTGTTACATTTTGCTGGGATAAAGTGAAGAAAAGGAAGAAAATATTACTAGAAGATTAGTTTTAGGATTTTCTTTTATTTCCTTGCAATTTTCCTTTTATTGGATACTAGTAAAGACATTGTAATATTCTTACTATAATAAAAATATGATTCTATTTCATTTTTTGTTTTTAAATTATTTTCTTATAGGTTGTTTTCTATAAATTTGGATTTTTTTGTTTTCCAAATACATTACTAGTGGCGCATCATCAACTAGTGCGCCATTAGTAAGCCAGAGCACATGGGTAAATATGCCCCCCTGGGAGGCATACTAATGGCGCACCGTGGGATATACTAATGCCGCACTGCATAGTGTGCCATTAGTATACCAGATACTAATGGCGCACCACAGGTGCGCCATTAGTAAAAAATACTAATGGCGTGATACTAGTGGCTCACCTGTAGTGCACCATTAGTAGGCAAAATAGGTGCGCCACTAGTAGGCCTTTTCCTAGTAGTGTAAAATCGTTGGAGTCAGTTGCATGCTATGAGGCCTTCTCGAAGCTTTTTTCATTAAAATAATCTTCTGGCCCTACCTATTATCCTGGTGATTGTAGTTTGCATGCTAATCTGGTCAAGACAGGAATATATATTTTAATTTGTGGTGGGGTAAATGTTAGAGGTTGCAGCAAATATATTATACACTACGGGTCTTTTAGCCAAGTTTAGAGGCAAGCATGTGGGGCCAGTGCTATGATGTGTCTCCCCAACTCGTACAACGAGGAGAATATTGATTTTACTACTAGTAAGCCCTCTCCCTCACCCATGCGTGTGGTGGCTCGCAGACTAGGAGAGGCTTTTTCTTACTACAACAAGCTATCCCTCCCGCACGTGGTGGACGAACATGCAGCAATTGATTCGATACTATAGAAGTAGTAACATCATTGTTCGTCTTCACGAAGAAGCGAAGAGACAAGAGCAACCCGAACGGGGCAGTCGCGAACGCCCGCGTGGAAGTCTTTGTGTAGGGGTGGGGTGTGGTGCGAGAGTTTTGTGGCAATTCTTTTCTACCGCTGTTTGCGTCCAATAGGTGCCACCGTCGGATGCAGATCTTACGGTTATTGTGGTTATTGTCATCTTATGAAAATCAAGTAATCCCAAAACAAAACCGACCATGTTTCTTGTTTCTTGACATGAATAGGAATCAACCAATGAGAGACGTGGGACGTAGTATCTAGCACAGCATGCAACGGTCAGTTTAGAGCAAGTACAATAGTGGGCTTATAGCCTGCTTACATGGCAACTTTGCTTATGTGGAGGAGAGAGACATAAGAAGTTAATAATACACCCAACTGCCGACTATAAGATGTTGCCATATCATTTATAGCCAACACATATACAACAAGCTTAGCTCTAAGGTTAGCTACAAGATTAGTACGCCATCTCTTTCCTCAAATTTATTGTATCTACCTCTCATCTTATCTCTATCTCTTTCCTCACATTTATTGCATCTGCCTTGGAGCACGCATATAGATAGGCTCTTGTATGAGAGCCCACTCCCCTTAGACTAGCCACAATGGAGAGTAACATACACATATCCATATACTATGTTACTATCTTCATAGTGGGTAGTAACATAAGTGTGGTGTCATGCAAAGCTTCATTTATTAGGTTACTAGCAAGATGCCCATGTGTTGCACAGAACATCAAGATGCATTTTTATGAGTAGTTTATCTCGTGGGACAAAAGGATGACCGAGGGAAGGTCTTATTTGCAAATGTGGAGAGGGGTGTGGGTATCTTTTTCTAAAATTGCCATAGTTTCCTTCCTATCCGTCAGATAAAATCGGACGGCCTATTTTGCAGGATGGAAGGCACACCATCACCAACTCTGTTTTCTATAAGAGTAGAGATAGACTCATATTGCATTGGGACATGTGATGTTACAGTAACTAGCTAAGTTACTCAAACTACCTCTCTCCTCATTAACTCATGGCCACATAAGAAATTTTGCTGTGTTGGACTCGATGTTACTGCTGAAGTTACTCCCACTGTGGCTAGTCTTACATTTTTATGTCTCTTTCCTCCACATACACAAAATTGCCATGTAAGTAGGCTATAAGACAACTATTGTACTTCCTCTTAATAGTATAGCCCTATAAACCGGAAAGGAGGGACTACTCCGTCCGTTCCTAAATATTTGTCTTTCTAGAGATTTCAACAAGTGACTAAACAGTAAATGAGTGCATAAGGAGCAAAATGAGTGAATCTACACCATAAATAAATATGCAGTTCTCTCATTTTCCTCTCCGCCTTGGCCGGGGTGCACAATATTGAGTATACTACTACCGACTAGTCTCTTTTTGACATGCATTTACATTGATATAGCTTGAATGCCAACGAGGCAGAGGGTAGCGGTTCTTGAAATGTTGAATGGTCAATGATGCCTCCACACTCAATTAGCATGCATAGGTAACTAATTGGAGAAGCAGAATGGAGCCAGCACAATGTGAATGCATCGCAATTTGGACTCATATATAAAGGCGCCCCACCACTCCAATCCATCTACTCCTAGTCTCTGCGCAACACTGCCCACTCCAATCTGAGACCAAGACCAAGTGACCAGAGGCCACAAGCACCCATGGAGTCGATGGACATGAGCGGCGGTCGGTTGTGCTGGATCGTCCAAGACACCGGCCTGCGGCCCCGCACCATGCAGCATTTCCAGACAGTGCTGGTGACCACCAGCGTCATAGACCCGGTCGGCACCGGCTTCGACTCACGCATGTATGAGATGATGGTCGAGTCCATCCGCAAGTTCACCGCCATCAAGAAGCGTGCGGACGACCTTGACGTACAGCTCCAGCCCGCGCGCCTAGGCTCCTCTTTTCTTGCCACCCTCATCGGCCTCCAAGGTGATGAACACTCTGAAGCACTGGTGGCCCTGCAGCTGTAGGAGGTTGCGAGGAAGAATGTGCACCTCGAGGCCGCACTCGCCGCGTAGTGCCTTGCCATGCAAGAAATCGTCGACCTGCACATCCACGTCTACTTGGGCCACTACAAGGCCAACAAGAATAGTAATACATTGGCCTTCTTCAAGCGGCTGGAATCATTGAATGCCATTGTCCAGAAGCACGTTGCCCTGGCCATGAAAGCCACTTCTACTTAGCCGCCGTTCGGTGGGCCGGCGCCCTGAGTCAAGGAGGAGGACGTCGTCGATGGATGCATTTTTATTCTTGCCTCCTATAACCTGCACTGCATCACCTTGTGGCCTTAATGTATTATTATTGTATGTCATTTTATTCCAGACATAAATGACATATGTGATCCTTTGCTCTTATTTGGCATTAATTATATGTAGTATCACTGTCTTCGTCCTGGTGTACTACCTAGGTCCTGGTTTATTAGTCCCTTTTGTAATTTGTGCTAAATTTTGACCAAAGACTTAATTGACAAAATGTTAGTGCATGTCAACACAAATTATATCGTTTGATTTGTATTTGAACATAGTTTTCAATGATATAGTTTTGGTGAAATGCATGAGCCTTTTGTTAGTCAAATTTATGGTCAAAATTTGGCACATATTACGATGGGGAGCAATAAACCAGGACAGAGGTAGACTAGTCCGTCAGCATCATGTTTTGTGTCTAATTTTGACTTCAGCGACCCAACCTAAATGGAGGGAGTACTGTATATATTGGCGTGACAACCAAACTTATATATTCAAAACTGACCGTTACTACATGTCATGAGTTCAAAACAAGAAAGTGGAACAAGTACAGCATTCCTGTGTCGTTCGCGTCGCACCCCCACACGGTCTGTCTGGCGCACCGCTCAACCTAGGGAACACTTGTTGTCTTAGCATTTTCACTGTTAGGTGGGGCCACAGTTGAGAAAAACGACTATCGGCAAATCCCCACCCCACCCACCGTGTGTCGGCTGAGTTAGAATTAGAAGAGAGAAACGAGGGAGAAGAGCTAGATGTAGCACATATGCTATTGTCATATGGGACCCGTGTTGATAAAATAGGAGTACTGAGTACTCGTACCTCTTTTTTGAGGGAAAAAGTAGTTGTACGTCTAGTACCACTAGTTGGGTGCATGCGACCTATACCTGTCAACACTTTAGGTCTCCTTGTTTAACCGCAGCTACGCTTCATAGTACATATTTTTTCACGCATTTATCCTCCTATATGTACTCCTAGGCTATTTCCACATGCTCCCTTTCGTCGACATGTGGGACATAGAGCATATGGGGCGTAGTGCATGCACGACTCAGAGCATATGCAACCATGCTAGCGTACTTTACATTTCAGACCTCACGAATTACATGTAAACCCCCCACAGAAGAATAAATAAATGAATGAATCACTACATGAAGACCAGATTATTTTCATAGAAACCGGAGCACGTTCATTAATTTTTTGACATAACACATCTACAAACAATGAGCGGACCTAAACCAGTCTAACACTACTGGAGGATGCTGCTAACGCGACACTACGATCAGAGACCCTTTGAGAAACTGTGTGCGAGGCAATAATCGCAAACGGTGGTGTATGAAAACCATCAGAAATGATGCAAAATGTTTGTGATGAATGATACATCAAACACGGTTCAGATTATAGTTGCGTGTGCGATGAGGGGCATACGGTTGATCTATACGAACTGTTTGCGATGAGACAGAACATCAGAAACGGGCAGCCAGATCAAGGTGTGTGTGATATACGACATACAGTTCACTCCGATGAACCGTTTGCGATGAGTGAGGTGAACACGAACGATTCGGCGTAACAAGATGTGTGTGATACCCGGCGAACGGGTCGGTAATCAGAATTGTGTGCGATCATTATACACAGCCCATATGGTCTTTTTTGTGAATTGTGTGCTCGTTAGGGCACACAGTTCAACAAACCAACCTGTTGGCGATAATGTAGAAGATCTTTGTCGAATACATATTACTAACCATCTGTGATGAGATTGACAGGATAAAAGGAGATATATACAGTCTGCATAATTTAGTCCTTCTTCTTCTAGTTGTTCTTGTTGGATGGCCCCGCGACATCGTCTTGGCGAGGATGCTTCTTGCCGCTGACCTTTGGCTTTTCAACGCCGCCGCCATCATCATCGTCGCTGCTGTCGTCGTCCTCCTCCTCCTCGTTGGACCATTCCTCCTCCTCATCATCATCGTCCTCTTCTTCGTCGTCTGACAGCTTGTCATCCATATGTCTAACTACTCCGGAGGCAGCGTCCCTTCAATGAACCGGATACAATCGAGGTCTGGGCTCGATGTCGGACTCATGGAAGACGAGCGAGATGATTCTGATGTTGACCTATCATCGGGCGCCAGACTGCTGGCCGAACTGTCGTCCTCGCTATCACTCGACATGGCTGCAGAGTGTGTGCCAGTGTGTAGCGCAGCCTGCCAGGGACGATGAAGATGTGGACACTTAAGCGGGGTACGCATAGAAGAGGAACTACCAATTGAAGCAGGGATTGAAGCGGGGGTTGACGTATTATTGAACCGCTGATGTAATCAACCGTAATTATTTTTACCCAGTCGCTCAAAATTTTCGTGGTTGCGCAGGGCTCCTATTGGCTATTTGGCTGGTTTCCTTTTTCAGGACAAAAACAAGGAACAAGTTTTGGGATTATGCACCGGTACCGGTACAAACAGAGTAGGACAGTTGGCAAGCAATACGTTGAGCTCTTCTTATTGATAAAGCCAGTAATAATCAAACTAGAAAGGAAAAGAAAAAAGACAACAAAAAATATCTGCATGAATCTTCGCGTAACATCAATGGCATATATAGGACCTAGATGTGCATTACTTAGAGCACATCTAGATGCGCTTTAGCAATACTGTCAAACAAAACCCCTAATCATCATTGCAAACAACACATAGAACATGGCTAATGCGACAACCACAACTACACATGCTAGTTCCTTCTTTTCTCTTGCTTTCATCTGTTGCCCATGATTCATTCTTTCTTGCTTCATCATACTGATTGTAAATTCCAAATCAGCCAGTTTCTTCTTCAGCTTTACGTTATCTTCTGTGAGCTTGGTGATAACACTCCGAGCCCTGCCATGCCATTCTTCGTCCAGCCAGTTAACAAAGGCACAAGCCTCATATCCCTGCCAATATTAAATAGTATTCTGGATGAGCGGTGGAATTAACTAAAGTAAAATGATGAACTTAATTAGCACTAACCTCTAAGGGGCAACTAAGAAACCGCCTGCCAATTTCGAATCCCTCCATACATACATGTCGAGCGAGAGTGTGCCCGTGCACACAACTCAGCTTTTGGTACTTCTCGGTGGTGCAAAACTAGGAGTCGAACTCGTGTTGCGGGAGTCTGGAGTCAAGCTCCGGATCCGGTGGCAGATCGCTTTCCTTGAGGGGGGGGGGGTCATTCAAGACGGATTCAGCAAGGAGCCATACTTTGGACATGGTAAAAAAGATCGGGATAGATTGGAACCTGATAGGACGATTTGGATCCGTAGTACACCTGCCTTCTGATGACCTTAGGCAAGTGCTCGACGGTGACCGCCGTCGCGGCGGCGATACGAGCAGGAGCAGCCGTGAAAGTGCAACTATCCCTAGGTGGTTTTGGTAATTCATAACAACATATAGCTCATTGAGCTAATGCTATTCCAAGATGACTATTTCAGGAAAGCTCAATGATTGGCATGGCATGGATGTGAAAGTGGAACCCTCAAAATGCTAAGGACAAAGGATTGGCTCAAGCTCAAAAGCTCAAGACTCTTCATTTTATATTTTAGTGATCCAAGATCACATTGAGTCTTTAGGAAAAGCCAATACTATCAAGGAGGGATGAGGTGTTGCTTAATGAGCCTCTTGCTTCATGTGCTTAGTGATATGCTCCAAAACCCTCAACTACTTTCCCATATCCACATATGACCTAAACCCTAAGCCAAACTCGGTCCTACCGATTCTTTCTATCCGGCGCCACCGAGTTTCACTTGTCATAAGCCACTGCCAAACCCTAGCAATTCGGTTCTACCTATAGGGATCTCGGTCTCACCGAGATGGGATTGCAAACTCTCTGTTTCCCTTTCGTAACTTTTCGGTCTCACCGAAAGAGCGTATCGGTCCCACCGAGATTGTAGTGTAAACTCTTTGTTTCCTTTTTGTAACTTTTCGGTCTCACCGAAAGAGCAAATCGGTCCCACCGAGTTTACCTGACCAACTCTCTGGTTAGCTTATTACCAAACTCGGTCTCACCGAGTTTGTGTAATCGTTCTCACCGAGATTACGTTATGCCCAAACCCTAACCATATCGGTCCTACCGAGTTGCATGTCAGTCCCACCGAAAATCTCTAACGGTCACTAGGTTTACCTTTTCGGTCCAACCGAGTTTTTTGATTCGGTCCCACCGAGATTGGAAAACTATGTGTAACGGTTGGATTTTGTGTGGAGGCTATATATACCCCTCCACCTCCTCTTCATTCGTGGAGAGAGCCATCAGAAATCATACACAATTCCAACTCATATGTTCTGAGAGAGAACCACCTACTCATGTGTTGAGACCAAGATATTCCATTCCTACCATATGAATCTTGATCTCTAGCCTTCCCCAAGTTGCTTTCCACTCAAATCTTCTTTCCACAAAATCCAAATCCTATGAGAGAGAGTTGAGTGTTGGGGAGACTATCATTTGAAGCACAAGAGCAAGGAGTTCATCATCAACACACCATTTGTTACTTCTTGGAGAGTGGTATCTCCTAGATTGGCTAGGTGTCACTTGGGAGCCTCTGACAAGATTGTGGAGTTGAACCAAGGAGTTTGTAAGGGCAAGGAGATCGCCTACTTCGTGAAGATCTACCGCTAGTGAGGCAAGTCCTTCGTGGGCGATGGCCATGGTGGGATAGACAAGGTTTCTTCTTCGTGGACCCTTCATGGGTGGTTGCTTCTTGGTGGACCCTTCGTGGGTGGAGCCCTCCGTGGACTCGCGCAACCGTTACCCTTCGTGGGTTGAAGTCTCCATCAACGTGGATGTAGGATAGCACCACCTATCTGAACCACGGGAAAAACATCCGTGTCTCCAATTGCGTTTGAATTCTCCAAACCCTTCCCTTTACATTCTTGCAAGTTGCATGCTTTACTTTCCGCTGCCAATATACTCTTTGCATGCTTGCTTGAATTGTGTGATGATTGCTTGACTTGTCCTACAATAGCTAAAATCTGCCAAGAACTAAAATTGGGAAAAGGTTAAGTTTTTATTTGGTCAAGTAGTCCAATCACCCCCCCCTCTAGACATACTTTCGATCCTACAAGTGGTATCAGAGCTTTGGTCTCCATTTGCTTTGATCTCCATAGCTTTTGGTGGTCATAGCCTTGGTTTCACAACCTAGGAGAGTATGGCGTCTAGCGAGGGAAATTATCACCGTAGAGGTCCTTACTTTGATGGTACTAATTTTGCTAGTTGGAAGCATAAAATGAAAATGCATATTCTTGGACATAACCCCGCCGTTTGGGCTATTGTGTGTGTTGGTTTGCAAGGTGACTTCTTTGATGGGAAAGAACCAAACCGTGAAGTTACCGCGGATGAGTTGAAGATGTTGCAATACAATGCTCAAGCTTGTGATATTCTCTTCAACGGATTGTGCCCCGAAGAATTCAACAAAAATCAGCCGTCTTGAGAATGCAAAGGAAATTTGGGACACTTTGATTGATATGCACGAAGGTACCGACTCCGTCAAGGAATCCAAGTTGGATGTGCTTCAAAGTCAACTTGACAAGTTCAAAATGAAGGATGGTGAAGGTGTCGCTGAAATGTACTCTAGGCTTGCTCTCATCACAAATGAGATTGCCGGCTTAGGAAGTGAAGAGATGACCGATAGATTCATCATCAAGAAGATTCTAAGAGCCTTGGATGGAAAATATGATACCGTGTGCACATTGATCCAAATGATGCCCAATTACAAAGATCTCAAGCCAACGGAGGTGATTGGAAGAATTGTTGCTCATGAGATGTCACTTAAGGATAAAGAGGAACTTCACAACAAATCAAGCGGTGCCTACAAAGCCTCATGTGAAGCCCCTACATCATCAAGTGACAAACAAAACTTCAATGAAGAATTGAGCTTAATGGTGAAGAACTTTAACAAGTTCTACAAGAGTAGAAGCAAAGATAGAAGCTTCAAGTCAAGGTCCTACAATGACAAAAGATCTTCTAGTCGAGAGCTATTCCAATGACAAAAGGTCCTACAATGACAAAAGATCTGCTACAGTTGTGGAAGACCCGGACACTATTCCAATGAGTGTACGGCTCCCTACAAGAGAAGAGAAGATTCTCCAAAAAGAAGCAAAGAATCACCACCAAGAGAGAGAAGGAGTAGAGATGATCGTTATGAACGAAGATACCCACGGAGAAGCAAGGATTCGGAAAGGAAGGAAAAATCATCAAGGAGCTACACAAAACGAAGACATCAAGCTCATGTTGGTGAATGGGTATCCGGCTCCGACTCTGACAGCCACTCCGAGAGAAGTTATCACTCCGACTCCGAAGATACTCAAGATGAAGGTGTTGCCGGTCTAGCACTTGTGTCAACCAACTCCTACGACATATTTGACTCACAAAATGAAGGAATTGGAAGATGCTTCATGGCCAAAGGTCCTAAGGTAACACAGCCCGAGTATGTTGATTTCAATAGTGATGAAGAGGACTTGTTAGGTGATGATTTGCTTGTTGACAACTCTAGTGATGAATACTATGATGAAACGTCAATTAATCATGCTAATCAAGATAAAACGAATGACAATGATAAGGAGAATATTGAGGCTCTAACTAAAGAACTAAACACTCTTAAGTTAGCTCATGAAACTATCTTCGAAGATCATCGAGAACTTTTAAGAGCTCATGAGAAATTACGCTTTGAAAAGCTCAATCTTGAGCAAGAGCATGAGTTCTTAAAAGCAATCAATGATGATCTCTGCAAGAAAAGTTCTTCTTACATTGCCAAGCGTTTACTCTTATCCACTTACATGCCTCAAGTCAAGTCTAGTAACAAGAACAAGAAAGATTCTTCCTCTAGCAGTAACAATGATCATGCTAAATCCAATATTGTTGCTTCTAGTAGTTCTCTTGATTCCACTAATGATTCTCTTAGCCAAGTTACACTTGAGAAAGAAAATAGCTTATTGAAGGGAATTATAGAGAAAGGAGTGTACAAAAACCTTGCTGGGAGTAAGCAATTCGAGGAAATTGTGCGCAAGCAAGGAATGCACCGGAAGAATCAAGGTGTTGGTTTTGAACGAAAGTTCAATGGCAATGGAGTTGAGTGGGAAGAAGATCAATACCCCAAGACAAAGTTTGTTCCTCAACAAGAGAAGTATGATACTTCTTTCTAGGGGACACAAGCTCAAGATGATCTTCCACCACAAGACTACAAGCAAAAAGGCAAGGACAAGCTTCAAGAGGAAATTGATGCATTTGAAGAAGCTCCTAAGACCTTAGTCAAGTGGATTCCCAAGACTACTTTAAGTTCCACTTCATCAAGTACGACTACAACTCCAAGGATTCCCATCAAGATGGTGTGGATCCAAAAGAAGAAGAACTAGAGAGTTCTTGAGGGTGACTCCGCCAACATACTTCACTCTTATCATTTTGGCAAGAACAAGTGCAATCAACTTCCACATCTTTCACTAGTTCAAGGAGTCACAAACCCTCTTGTTGGTAAGACAAGGGACAAGGTAACCTAAAACTTTTCTTGGACATCATCTTGTGTGTGCATCACTCTATGTCTATGGATATCCTTGTTTGTTCCTTGTGGGACTAACCCATGTAGGTATTGAAAGTGCAATTCACTCAAATGGATAGCTCCAAGTGATCTACATCAACATTGAGCATCCACATCTTCAACATCTACATGAAGTCATCATCGACAAAACCCGAGGTTAGTTCATCCCTCTAAGGGGGGATATCACATCTAGGGGGAGCTTTACTCTAAGACTTGAGCTAAAGCAACTCTAAAGATGTGAACACAACAATGCTTTATGTAAAAGTGGTAACCCCACTTGAGCATAAACGATGAGTATGACCTATGATCAAGTGTTCTCACTTGACTCCTAAGTCAATATACTCATATATAGATGACCTTGTCATTGCAAATTGCTTGATAGATGCTAGAATTGGTTGTGCATGCCTTGTCACATATTTCATTTGCCATCTTATTGTGTGAGCATGCTGGTTGCATATTTTACTCATTCGAGGACATCCACTTGTTGTTTTGATTGAACCAAGGAGTTTGTAAGGGCAAGGAGATCGCCTACTTCGTGAAGATCTACCGCTAGTGAGGCAAGTCCTTCGTGGGCGATGGCCATGGTGGGATAGACAAGGTTGCTTCTTCGTGGACCCTTCGTGGGTGGTTGCTTCTTCGTGGACCCTTCGTGGGTGGAGCCTACCATGGACTCGCGCAACCATTACCCTTCGTGGGTGGAGCCCTGCGTGGACTCGCGCAACCGTTACCCTTCGTGGGTTGAAGTCTCCACCAACGTGGATGTAGGATAGCACCACCTATCCGAACCACGGGAAAAACATTGTGTCTCCAATTGCGTTTGAATTCTCCAAACCCTTCCCTTTACATTCTTGCAAGTTGCATGCTTTACTTTCTGCTGCCAATATACTCTTTGCATGCTTGCTTGAATTGTGTGATGATTGCTTGACTTGTCCTACAATAGCTAAAATCTGCCAAGAACTAAAATTGGGAAAAGGTTAAGTTTTTATTTGGTCAACTAGTCTAATCACCCCCCTCTAGACATACTTTCGATCCTACAAGCCGCACCGAAACCATCAGCACCACTCGTCTGCATTCCCCCAATGTTAGCGCCACGCGAGGGAATTTGGAGTCTATGTAGGGATTTGGGGGAAATGGGGAAACTATGGAGATAAGCTAACGGTCGGGAACTACTAATGGAAATATATATATGTTGTATACCGCACACTGTTTGCACATGTCGTTTGTGTTAGGTATTACAATGTCACACACGATTTCCGCACCAAACCATGTGAGAAGACAACATAGGTTAGACACGGTTGCCGTTACATAACCATACGTGATGTACTACCCTGTCCATATAATTGAGTTACGGTGAGATACCGTGTAAACAGCCACTCCGCGGATATCCGTAAAAAATAGCCGCTCTGCATATAGAGATGGCGGCGGCGGCCTAGGCAGTGGCTACCGGAGAAGAGGTCAATCCTCGGCCGGTGGGCGGTGGCGGCGTCATAGGCGGTCAATCCTCGTTCTCCGGCGGGAGATAGGAGGAGCTCAACCATCGAGGTCGGCGGCGGCGTGATTCGAGCACATCCATCGTGGTCGATGGCGCGCGTGATAGTGGAGGTCGAACTTTAGGAGGCCGCCGCACTAAGATTTGCTCCTCGACCCTGCTATCTCAGCGTGCCGGCGCATTGCGCTTGTCTGTCTACTGGGTGGAGGTCGCCGCGCGGCTAATTAATTAAGGTATTCTTTTCGTGAGTGGCTAAATTTAGGTATTCAATTCCTAAGTGTAGTGTTGTACTAGTACTCCGCATGTAAATTGACTGGCCATTAATTTTTGTCATAACACGTCTGGATAACAACATGGAGCGCCCTCAGTAATTATTAAAATAAAACCTTGTGATTTATGCATGCATCTTTGGACAACAGTTAATCCGTGTATTGATATTGTTGTTTTGTCTTTAATTACCATTTGTGTGCTGCATATGGAATGATCTCGCTGGATGTAGAATCGAAAAACCGCAGCTTTTATCAGTGGCATGACAGAGTTTGTGAATTTGGCTGAAAGTACAAAGAGGAGAATTGGTGATGCGGATTACAACCTGTGTCCATGTACTGATTGTGCCAATACAGAGTCACATGAAGTTGCATATGTCCAGATGTAGTTAGTCTCTAGGGGATTCATGGATGGATATACACGTTGGACCAGACACAGTGAAGAGGAGATCATAGATGAAGATACCCTGGGAAGCGAGATGCCAAACCGCGATCAGTGTCACATGGATGTTGAATCTAACATCGGGGCAGAGGCGTCAAGCTACCAATGGAACACCGGAAAGCCAAAACGCCCACTGGAAAATGAAGACGACGACGCAGATGACGAAGATCTTGATATGCCAGATTTTGCTGCTATTATTACAGATTTCGATGGCCCGGATATGCATATGATTGGGTACAAGGATCTGCCAACCATTGATGCGGACTCCAAGAAAGAATTGTATCTAGGTTGCAAAAAGAAATATTCCAGGTTGAGTGCCACCCTGGTGCTTCTCAGATTTAAAGCAGCAAATGGTCTATCAAACAAGGGCTTCACCAAGATGTTAGGTCTTTTGAAAGAAATTCTTCCAGAAGATAATGTGCTCCCCAGAAGCATGAATGAAGCAAAGAAAATTGTTTGCCCATTGGAACTTGAAGTACAGAAGATACACGCTTGTGTGAATGATTGTATATTGTACCGTGTTGAGTACAAAGATTTTCGTGCATGTCCCACATGCAAGCATGCATGATACAAGCGCAGGAGAGCAAAGGACAAGTACAAATTGGACGAAGAGATCAAGACAGGAGTCCCATTCAAGGTTGTTTGGTACTTGCCTTTAATTCCCAGGTTGAGGTGTTTGTTTGCAAACCCTAGAGAGGCAAAGAGGTTGCGGTGGCATCATGATGAGCAAATTGCGGATAGGTATATGAGGCACCCGAAAGATGGGGCTCAGTGGGAATTAATTGACAAAAAGTTTGAATTTTTTTCCAAGGATCCTAGAAGTATAAGGCTCGGGGAGTGTACTGACGGGATGAATCCTTTTGGCGATATGAGCACCAATCACAGCACATGGCCGGTGCTTCTAGGCATATATAACCTAGCTCCTTGGTTGTGTATGAAGAAAAAATGCATTATGATGTCAATTATTATCCAAGGCCAGAAGCAACCTGGAAATGACATCGACATTTATTTTTAGCTACTGGTAGAAGAACTGCTGATAGTGTGGATAGATGCGCTCGCTGTAAAATGTTATGATGCTTACAGAAAGGATATTTTTGATCTACATGCCATGTTGGTGCACACCATTCAAGATATGCCGGCATTAGGCAACACATCGGGGCAGAAAACAAGGGGAGAAGTAGGGTGTATCACATGCATGGATAGGACAGCTAGCAGAAGACTTCCCAACTCGCACAAAACAGTGTATTTGCATCATCGTAGGTTCTTACAGAAAAATCACCCATACCGAAAGATGAAAGATGAATTTGATGGTACGGCAGAGGCAGCTGCAGCCCCAAGGCCCTATGAAGGGGTGGTGGTCCACAACATGGCTAAAAAAATAATGTTGTGCTTGGCAAGAACCACCCTTTGACGGTGAAACTAACACCCAAGGATCACGTGTTTAAGAAGAAATCAGTGTTCTATAAATTACCTTATTGGGAGATTCTACGTGTACGTCACTGCATCGATGTCATGCACGTTGAGAAGAACATATATGAAAGCATCCTTGGTACTCTGCTCAAGATTAAAGGTAAAAGAAAGGATGGTGACGGTTCACGGCTCGATATGCTTGCTGATCAATCACAACGCAAGAGTGAAGCAGAAGATGATGACAAATTCATCAAAGCGTGCCAGAGTTACAATTTCAGTACAAAAGAAGCAACATAGTTCTTCACCTATTTGTTGCCAATTAAGACACCCTCTTCCTACTCCGCAAACATCAGAAGTATCGTGGATGTGAGCTCAGGTAAAATGAAGTTGGGACACATGAAGTCACATGATTGCCAGGTAATGTCGACACAAATCCTCCCGGTGGCCATCAGGAGTCTGATGGACAAAGATATAAGAAACACACTCATTAACCTCTATGATTTCTTCAACCAACTATGGCAGAAAGTTGTAGATCCTGAAGAGTTGGATCATATGCAAGATGATATTGCAAGAATATTGTCCAACCTGGTGATGTTTTTCCCACCGTCATTATTTGATATCATGGTCCATCTCACTATGCACCTTGTCGAAGAGATAAAGTATTGTGGTCCTGTGTTTCTTCGCAACATGTATCCCTTCGAGCGGTTCATGGGAACCCTGAAGAACTTCTGTCGGAACCGAAACCATCCAGAGGCAAGCATCCTACAAGGTTATACCGCGGAGGAGGTGGTTGAGTTTTAAACCGAATACATGAAACAAAGACCTATAGGTTTGCCCCTCTCTCACCACGAGGGAAGGCTGAAAGTTAAGCTAGTCCTTGAGGGCATGCAAATGGTTGCACCTGGAGAATTGGCAAAGAAAGCCCATTTGACGGTACTGCTTAACGACCCAGTTCTCATCGCTTATGCCGAAGAATATTTGGCAGAGATACGCCAAAGATTCTTACCAATGGTGCCTTCATCAGAGGTGGAGATGAAGGAGCACACTAAGAATGACGCCGAATGGCTGAAGAATCGTTTGGCACAAGGATCCATCAATGACATTGCTACATGGTTGGCATAAAAGCCATCACCTACGGTGCTTACATACCAAGCATATGACATAAATGGATACACGTTCTACACTGAGGAACGTGATAAGAAGACCTCGTATGAGAACACCTCTGTTCGAATAGAATGAATGGCTGTAAATGAAGCTGATAAAAGGGTATTCTATGGAACCATCAAAGAGATTTGTGAGCTTGACTATGTGAAAGTTAAGGTGGCATTATTCAGGTGCGCATGGATTCCTCTTGGTCAGGTAAGGATTGATGAGTACAGGAAGACCTGTGTTAACAGGACAATGATGGCATATCACGCGGACCCATTCATTCTTGCTAGCGATGCTACCCAGTTTTTCTTTGTGGAAGACCCCTTGCATAAGAAGGGCCATTTAGTCATGCATGGGAAGATAAGTGTACTGGGTGTCGACGATGTTGCCGATCAGGATGAGTACGATGAATTTGATGAGTTGCCAACCAAGGGATCACGCACCAGTGCAACAAAGAAGTTTAAAATCATCAAAAAACCCAAGTTCATTCTGGTTCAACTTAATGATCCTAGTTCCCCCATGTACATGGGAATTAAGCTCTAAGACTAGTCATACCTACCCTGCAACTTAATTTGTTCAATTTAGAACTGTCGCGTGTACTGAATTTGTGAGTTATGCCTAGTTTTCTGTTGATGTAAGAACCGTTTATATGTTGGCCTTGATATGCTGTCAGCTCAAGCAATGAATATGAACTATATTATTATTATTATTATTATCATTATCATTATTATTATTATTATTATATCATAGAGCTAACACACTCAATCAATCTCACTACAATATGTGTGAACCAAAATATGCAATCTGGTTTGCGAATAGCACACGGTTCGTTGATGAAAGCCGTGTGCCGACCAAACCCCGCCACCACCCAACCCACGATCTGAGTCGTGCTTTCTGATTGACCAGAACCCAAACCCCATGGATCATACGTCTGCACCGTTGGATGCTCCCAGATCGAGCAACGATCCTCATCCCTTTCGACAATACATGCAGTTCCGGTTGTAATTTTATTTTTATGCACAAAATGCACGTTAATATCAAAAAATATCTTAAATATAGCTAATGATACCTGAAATGCGCCAAAAAATCAAACCCGTGGTATAATGGTGATTCTGTACCGTGGAAATTTTTATGAGGACAAACGATGAATTCACCGGCCACAGGAGTTTGAATTGACACGTCTCCTTTAGGAAAACCATGATCCTTCATGTGAGATGCTCTAGTTTGGAAGGAGCAGTCATCAAAACTTGTGCCAAACTTTACCAATTTTTTCCACGGGGTCGTGAGAGCACGCCACAAGCACACATCGATTTTGATGATGTCCGAACTCCATCTACATTTTCTGTAATTAAAATACCAACTAGGCCTAAGCTAGTGCCCGCACCTCGCGGCCGAAATGTTTGAAACTTCTCCCCGCTTCTTGAACAAATGGATGAAAACTCACAAAGTGAAGCACAAATGATCTGTACACCTTTGCTAGGATGATAGTAAGGGGGTATCATAGCTAGTATCATGCATGCCAACTAGGCAATTTTGATGAGCTGTCATAGAATTAATTAAATGTAGAAAGAGAGGGTTAAGTATCATATCATGAAACCGTATCATAATAAATGTTATGCTACTAGGTGTCATGCATGATAATATAAATAAAGTACTACATATGATACTAGCTCCTCTATGATACTATGCATTATTAGAGCAAGTAAGTACACAATAGAGTGACATAAGACTAGCCACAATGGGTAGTAACATAGAATGTTACTAGTCTATGTTACTACCTGTATAGTGGGGAGTAACATATGTGTAGTAACATGGAACACTTCATTTATTAGGCTATAGACTCATCTTGGCTTGAGATGTGTGATGTTACTCAGACTAGCCACAATGGGTAGTAACATAGACTAGTAACATTCCCATGTGTTACACTAGTCTATGTTACTACCTCTATAGTGGGGAGTAACATATATGTGTGGTAACATGCAACACTTTATTTATTAGGCTATAGACACATCTTGCCTTGATATGTACATGTGATGTTACTCATACTACTAGTAACTCGCTATGTTACTACTTTCCTCTTTCTTCATTTATTCCTTGCCACATCATCTACTTTATCTAGATACATGTGATGTTACTACCTATGTTACTCCCATTGTGGGTAGTCTCATACTATAGTATAAGACTATACCCATAGTGGGAGTAACATAGGTAGTAACATCACACACATCCACTTTCCTCCATTTCTTCATTTATTGCTTGCCACATATCTATTTTATCTAGATATGTGTGATGTTACTACCTATGTTACTCCCACTTTGGGTAGTCTGGCTATAAGGAATAGAATAATATATATGTGCTTATTAGTTAGAGGAAAGAGAAGAGAAGCGGGCTCTTGGTTAGTAGAGCCAGCTTCAACCGGAGACCCAAGACACTTTGTGAGGATGTAAGGTGGGCCAACTATTGATAAACTAGTACATATATAAAACTTATTATTGTACATACCCGCTAAGAGGTTGGCTGTATATGACATGTCAGCTTCTTATAGCCGACCATTGGCTATATTATTAACCATGCTCTTAGTGAGGTAGCTAGTATGTCATAGACGACTAGCTAGTATGAGACTAGCCACAGTGGGAGTAACTTCAGCAGTAACACCGACTCCAACTCAGCAAACTTGCTTATGTGGCAATAAGTTAATGAGGAGAGAGATAGTTTCGGTAACTTAGATAGTTATTATGGCATGTCCCAATGCAATATGAGTCTGTAACCCAAGAAATGAAGCTTTGCATCACACTACACTTATGTTACTACCCACTATGAAGGTAGTAACATATATAGTCTAGGGATATGTGTATGTTACAAGTGTAATACTCTCCATTGTGACTAGCTAGTCTAATACTCCCTCCTTTACGGTTTAGATAGGCTAGTTGTAATGGTATTATCATAAGCGGTATCATGCATGCCAACTAGACTTTCTGGATGATGTGGCACACAAGAGAGGATGTGGTATCTGTTGGGTTTCGGGTTCCGGCAGACCCGTGAGGTTCGAACACTGGGGTGCGCGCGGAGATCTCTCCCCTACCGATCTACGTCCGATCCTCTCGTGCGAACTAAGATGAAAATTATGAAAACACAAGAGACACGAGGTTTATACTAGTTCGGGCCACTGTTGTGGTGTAATACCCTACTCCAGTGTGTGGTGTGGTGGATTGCCTCTGGGCTGATGATGGACAGTACAAGGGAAGAAGAGCCTCGCGAGAGGTGTTCTTGGGCTGGTGCGATGAACTGCTAGGGTGATTTCAGTTGCCTCTTCCTCTCTCTCTCTGCTATGGTTCTACCAGATTTCCAGTCATCCCCTCCTTCTGTGGTGGCTAGCTCTATTTATAGAGGCCCTGGGCCTCTCCCCAAATAATGAGCGGGAAGGGCGCCAACAATTGGCCATTTTGAAGGGGAACATCTAGTACAAGTTATCCTGACCAAAGGTGGTCTTCGGCTGCCAAAAGCACTGGTGATGACGCCGTCTTGGGCTCCATGGTGACCTCCGTCCTACCGTCCGGCTGGTCCTGGTCTCGTTGCACCGGAATGGTAACCCTTGCCTGATGCCTTGGCCTGTGCTTGCCCCCTTTGCACCAAAGCGGAAACAAGGACACTGTGCAGGCCGGCACCCGCCTGGCGCCCGCCTGGTCTCGATCGTCATGGCTTGCGTCACGGGTTCCTCGCGAGGTATCCTGCCTTGATCTCTCCGCCTCCTCGTGAGCCTGCCTGATGAGGCCGCCTATGAGGAAGCTTCCTGTCGTCCGCCCCACGAGGCTTGGCCCCTCGCGAGGGTCTTGAGCTTGAGCTGATGAAGATGGGTCGTGCTGGGCCCCCGCTTGAGCCACGCTGCAGGCCGCAGGCAGGCAAGTCTGGGGACCCCTGTTCCTAGAACACCGACAGTAGCCCCCGGGCCCAAGGAGCGCACGCGGGCTTGGCTTAGCAGAGAAGCGAAGGGGCAAGCGCGAAGCGTTGCGGGCCCTAACAACCTGCGGCCTTGGGCGCCGCGTGGCGGTTGATTGGGCATGGGCGTCTGCACTTCCGACGATGCCTTGCTACGCGCCCGGCTAAGCGGACCCATAGTTGCACACAGTTGTTCCTCCTTTGGCTGCCCGCTCGCCTCCTACCTTTCCTCTTCTCCGAGCTCCAACCTCCACCGCCACTCCGTCTTGAGCTCTTCCCCTTCCCCAACGCCATGGCGCCGACAAAGAAGGGAAGGGGGAAGAAGCCCGCGCCTTCGTCCTGCGCACTTCCAGCGGTGGCTCCCGCCGTCGATCGGTTAATCATACTCAACCCGGAAGCCTTGGACAGGGTCCACTCTGCCCTCGCTTCCATCTTCAACGAGTGTGGCCGGACCACAGTTTCACCCGCATCCTGTGCCTTTCTTGCTAGGACCATCACGGAGGTCCGATTCTTCACCGATGCCCTATGGGCGGGTCTGGTTCCCCCCTTTTCTGCTTTCTTCAATGTTGTGCTCTCCCATTATCAGATCCACATGATGCACCTCGGGCCGGAGTCCATTACCCTCTTGGCCGTCTTTGCTTTCGTGTGCGAGGCGATGATAGGCATCCCTCCTTCTGTTGCCCTGCTGCACCACTTCTTCTCTTTGCGCCTGAGCAATCCCACTCAGTGCTCGGGGTGTGTAAGCTTCTTCGTCGTGCCCGAGACGGCTGCTTCAGGGATTGACTTCGGCCTTCCGCCTTCTCAGGCCAGATTCAGAGAGCGGTGGCTATACGTGGATGTCGGGGTGCCCAGCCCCTTGCTCTCACACCCGACCGTGCCTACTGTTCCCAACCCAGGTTGGGGTCATGAAACGCTCGCGAGCCCCCGGCTCGCTTTCGTCTGGTGCCGCTTCGAAATTTTGAGGGTGCACAATGTGATAGCGCCTAAGGTGGTGAGGGAGTTCCTTCTGTGTCACATTGCTCCTCTCCAATGCCACTCTCGCTGGATGTGGGACTTTGCGGGGCGCAGAGACCACATGCGGCTTCAGGAGGAGGATTTGGCGCCCGAAGTGGTGCGGACGGTGCTTCGGGTCTTGACTGGTGATCCTTCCCCAGGCAGCCTACGGAGTGGTGGCGTCCTTCTGTACCTTTGTTCCGGCAGGGCTGATTTCTTGAAGCAGATGCCCAGCTTTGACGAGTGGGGGCTGCGCCCGGCTGGCCTCACGGGGCCACGCGAGAACCCAGTTGTCGTGGTTGCTCGCCCCGCCGCCCACAGCGGTCCCTCCCTAGGCGACAGAGCGGGAAGAGAGTCGGCGGGAGATGAGGTGGCTGATGTCGAGGTGGTGGCGCCGCGTGAAGCCTCGAAGGCGGCGTCTCCTAAGGCCCGCCCTGGGCGTTGGTTGATGCAGGGTTTTGGCCTTCGACTCCTGAGGCCGGGGCTCCCGAGCCCCCAACCGTTCTTCGCGAGGCGACGCCCGACGGTGCCCCCAAAGCTGACTCCTCCAGCGCTGACAATCCTGAGGCTTCTTCTGCACCCCAGGCCGCCCCCCGCCCCAGGCGCTTGGGTCGGTTTCGTGTAGACTTCAAGGCCCTTCGCAAGAGGAAGGAGGCCTCAGGCGGCAGCGACCACCCTTGCCGCTTGTTGAAGCGCAGGAAGTACTTTGCCATGGACGAGTAAGCCTTCTTCTTTCCCTACTCACTTGCTCTGTTATCCTTGTGGCTGATCGTGGCCCGTCAGGTCCCGCCTTGCTGAGTCCGTCGAGTCGACCCAGGAGCCAGCCCCCGCAGCTTCGCCACCTTTGCTGGCTCCGGGTCCGCCAAGCTCAGGTGGCGCCCTCGCCGCTGGACCGGTTGCTAGAGTGATCTGCTCCATAGGGCGCCTCGAGCTTGCTCGCCCGATGCCCTCTCTTCGAGAGTCTTCTTGGGGCGTGTCAGGCTTGCCCCGTGCCCCTTCTCTGGTCATAGAAGGCGAATGGCTGAGGTCTGTCCTTGGATCCTCCTCCGTGGGTGGATCGACGCTGGGCCGGACTCTTAGGGCGGTCCATTTGGCGACGGCTGGGGCGGCAGCCCCCTGCCCCACGCCTGGAGGGGGCTTACAGCCCCGGGGCCCTCTGCATGCTCCAGCGAAAGAGGGTGATGTGGAAGAGGTGCTCAGGTGTGCTCAGGAGCGTCGTGCCCTTCGTGAAGAGTTCCTCCAGGGGGCGGCGGATGCGGTGAGCCGGATCGGGGCAGAGCTTGCTGACGAGGATGCGCGCCTCGAGGCCGAAGGTTTGCGCCTTGTTGAGGAGAAGTGCAAACTAAAGGTTGCCGTAGCCCTAGTGCGTCATCAACATGATCTTGACAACACGAAGGCTGAGGCGTTGCTGGCAGCTTCGCGGGAGGCGTCCTCCCTGGCCGTTGAGGAGGCTCGGGAGGCAGACCGGCGGCACAAGGGTGCGGAGGAGCACGCACGGGAGCTCCAAGCCTGGAGCAACTCCCTGGAGCAGCAAATGGAATTGCGCCAGGCAGCTCTTGAGTCGATGGGGGCGGCCTCTGTCGACCGGGTGGAGCTTCTGAAGCACGAGGAGGTGCTGACGCTGGAGGCCGTCGAGTGCAACCTTGACCTTGAGCGGTTGGAGACGAGGGAGCGCCTGGTGGCCCAGGCGGAGGATGACGTTGCCGCGCGTGAAGCCCGAGCCCAGGAAGAAGTCGATCGCCGCGTGGCGGAAGCTCGCTCGGTATTCGAGCGCGAACACGGGACGAGGTTGGGGCTAATCAAGGCCGAGGCCGAGGGCAGGACCGCAGCCCTCAGGGCCAAACTGACCGAAGCAACGCGGCGTGCGGACTCCTCCACAGCCGCCCTCGGCGCGGCGCAGGCGGAGCTGTCCTCTTCCCGGGCCGAGCAGCTTCTTCTTCAACAGAGGGTCGATGACGCCAAGGCCATCACGCAGCGAACTGAGGACGAGCTCTGTCGGCGGTGGGTTCTGGAGCATGTGCATGCCCCCATGCTTCAAACGCTCCGAGAGAGGGCCAACATAGCTTTGGGCTATGTCTGCGAGGCTGCTGCTAGGGAGCCGCACGAGGTCAACTACGCCGGCAACCTCGAATTTTTCACTGATATGGTGACGCTTCTGGAGAACCGGTCCGGGAGGTCCCGCTGGCTTGTCGAAGAGAGGAGCCAAGCCTTGCTCGGGCGTGCCTTCTCCCGTGTCTTTAGCTATCTGCAGGACAGGGACCCCCACTTCGACTTCGACACTGCCATCGCACCCGTGCCCATTGCCATCCGAGGTGACCTGGCACGGTGGGTGGAGGACAACGTGGACGCCCTCGTTAGGGCCTTTGCGTCTGATGACGACGGCATGGTCGTGGGCGCCAATGAAGGCGACGTTGTGGATGATCCTGGCGATGATGGGGATGCTGGCGGCGGTGGTGACAATGTCGACGACGCCAGTGACGCTTCCGAGGGCGCCCCAGAAGACGTGGTGAGTGATATGTCCGACTGACCACATGTCTCTGCAGTTTATCCTGCATGAAGAAGACTCGGGCTTGGCCCTGAAGAATATGAGAGCATTTTGGGAGGGGAGGACCCTCATGTAAAGATTTTTAATCCGTACTCTGGTGAGCACAACGTTATGCGTGAGTTTAGTCGCTAGCCCGTTGATGGTTCGGTTGATTCGTTTACCTTCCGGCCCTGGCGTGCCCTGAGCGGCCTGTGGGGGGACGCTACGCCTCCGGCGTTCCTCGATTAATCTGCTGATCCTGTGATGAGGACCTCCGGAGAGGGTGCGGAGACGGTGGTCCTGGCTGTAGGCGTGCCTGGCCCGACCCGGCTCATGAGGGGCTTGTGAGGGGGGGCAGCTGACGCTAGCTTGGGGTGTAAATCCGAAACCAGAACGCGAGAGATTGCTCGAACGAGACTAAACACCCCCTCCCCGAATGCACGCATGCTTCGAACTCAAATCCAACTTAAATCCAAACCAAAGAAACTGCCGACAAGGAAGAAGTAAAAAAGCAAAAAGGCAGAAGAAAAGCAAAAAAGCCGCGTCCGGCACCTAGTCTAGTCTTCGACGTCTTCTCACCAGCGTGGAGCTAAGTGCTGCCACTGGGCGTGGGCGGGAGCCCCAGGGCCTGAGGCCGGCACTCCTGAGACTCCTGGGCATGTACAGCCCCACTCATTATTACGTGAGTGTGTCACGGGCCGGCGAGCTTCACAGGCACTGGGTCTTCTTCACAGGTACTGGCCTTGCTTCATATCGCCAGACGAGGGCCCCGCCTTGTGCCTCACTCTGCCGCCATTGACGGCGACCGGAAACCAAGGACGACACCAATGGGGTAGAGCGGTCGCCAGCGGTTCCCCCGACGACCACGGGTCCTCCGCCGGGGGTAGGCCATGGGGCACCTCCCCGGCAGAGGGCCTACCTCCTGAGAACATCTTGACCCAACCGCCGCGAGGGTGAGCCCGGATCTCGGCCCCTTTCCTGCAGCCCCCTGCACCCTCCTCCGAGGGATAAGAGGCTGCAGCGTTGGGGCAGCCATCCGCTGCGGCGACCTGTACCTCCTGCAACCCATGGTTAGCGTAAGCTTGCTCCCGAGGGAAGAGTGGTACCCGATAGATGCTGCTGTCGGCGCAATTGTCGATGCTCTCTTGGGGTTCCTGAAAGAGCTCGGCTTCCGGCGCCTCCTCGTCCTAGCCGGGCTCGGGGAACGAGCCGTGACCTTCTTCCAGCTCGTGCCCTTGATCCACCATGCGGGGTACATAGGCCTCCGGGGCGACCACCTCATGGACCTCGCTGTAGCACCCCGCAGGCCACGCAGTCTGGCTTGGGGCGTCGCCTTGTATGTGATGACGCGGTGGTCCGCCGAGCCCAAAGGCCGCGGCGCGCATACCTTCATTGGCCTAGGGAAGGGCCAGTGCGATCTGCCACCCGGTGCCGGTGGAGGTGTTGGCGCCGGACCAGCCCTGGGGCCCGCCTGAAATCGCGTGGGCGCGCATAATGCCATCATGCGACCTGTCCTGGATCTGGGGCAGCAGCTGGATGCAGAAAGGGGGCGCTCCTAAGGCGGCGGTGTCCAGGAGCTCGGCCACTCGCTCCAACAACACGTCGCGGCCGCCTTCCAGCAAGCGGCACCGTAGTAGCTCTCGGGCCACCGTGAGTGCGGCCTTGGAGTTCGCCTGCTCCCGTCGGGTGTATGGCGCCGTGGCAGCGGCGTGGTTCGAGGCCGTTGCTGCGGCCCGCACCTGCCAAGGCGTGAGGGCAGGCGGCGTCTGGCCGCGTCGCCCGCGCCCCGCAGCGCCCTACGGAGAGCGAGCTGCCTGAGGCGCAAGGTTGAGGTCGCCCTGAGACAACGACACGGCGTGGGCGGGCCACGCCGCCCAGCTGTTGGCGTTGGCAGCCGGGTTGCTTGACATCTGGGTGGAGAAGTGGCGGAACGCGACGCGGAGGAAGGAGGACTCCGGCGCACCCCTACCTAGCGCGCCAAATGTCGGGTTTCGGGTTCCGGTAGACCCTTGAGGTTCGAACACTGGGGTGCGCACGGAGATCTCTTCCCTACCGATCTACGTCCGATCCTCTCGTGCGAACTAAGATGAAAATGATGAACAACACAAGAGACACGAGGTTTATACTGGTTTGGGCCACCGTTGTGGTGTAATACCCTACTCCAGTGTGTGGTGTGGTGGATTGCCTCTGGGGCTGGTGATGGACAGTAGAAGGGAAGAACAGCCTCGCGAGAGGTGTTCTTGGGCTGGTGCGATGAACTGCTAGGGTGAGTTCAGTCGCCTCTTCATCTCTCTCTGCTATGGTTCTACCAGATTTCCAATCGTCCCCTCCTTCTGTGGTGGCTAGGTCTATTTATAGAGGCCATGGGCCTCTCCCCAAATAATGAGCGGGAAGGGCACCAACAATTGGCCATTTTGAAGGGGAACATCTAGTACAAGTTATCCTGATCAAAGGTGGTCTTCGGCTGCCAAAAGCACTGGTGATGACGCCGTCTTGGGCTCCATGGTGACCTCCGTCCTGCCGTCCGGCTGGTCCTGGTCTCGTTGCACCGGAATGGTAACCCTTGCCTGATGCCTTGGCCTGTGCTTGCCCCCTTTGCACCAAAGGGGAAACAAGGACACTGCGCAGGCCGGCGCCCTCCTGGCGCCTGCCTGGTCTCGATCGTCATGGCTTGCGTCACGGGTTCCTCGCGAGGTACCCCTGCCTTGATCTCTCTGCCTCCTCGTGAGCCTGCCTGATGAGGCCGCCTCTGAGGAAGCTTCATGTCATCCGCCCCGCGAGGCTTGGCCCCTCACGAGGGTCTTGAGCTTGAGCTGATGAAGATGGGTCGCGCTGGGTCCCCGCTTGAGCCACGCCGCAGGCCGCAGGCAGGCAAGTCTGGGGCCCCCATTCCCAGAACGCCGACAGTATCATATCATGACACCGTGTCATATTAAATGTTGTACTACTACTTTGTGTGATTAGTAAGGCAACCTAAGATGTTCACTTATGATACTATGCATTACGGAAGTAGCTAGTATCCCAGCTACACTATCATATATATGCATGATACTATTAATATATATATGATACTCCCCACTACAACCAGCCTTATAGGGCTCAATTCAAAAATCTCACCAACCAAGGTAGATGGTGAGTGGTAGAATACCTTTTGTAGTTTTCAAGAACACCCAATTAATGCTTTTGTTTTCCTCAAAAAATTATGTTTTCCAATGTATTAATTGCAATACATGCATGCATATATAAAGTACATGCATTGGTCAACTTTCTCTTAATACTTGGATGCAATGATTTAATCCACCTTGGAATCTGGACATGTGATGGGGAACAACCAAATTGAGCCTTATAAAATGGAAAAACTAAAATTTTGAGATAAGCCTATAAACCGGAAAGGAGGGAGTATATATGCATGATACTAGTATATGATCGGCAATACCTCCGTAATGCGAGCATGCATAGTATCATGAGTTAGTATCTTAGGTTCCTTATTAATTACCAGGCATGACACAAAGTAGTACAACATTTAATATGATACGGTATCATGATATGATACCACACACCCTCTCTTTCATCATTTAACTATGTGCCACATCATCCAAAAAGTCTAGTTGGCATGCATCATACCGCTTGATACTCCCATATTACGACCAACCTTATTAGGGTGGCCATAGTGGGGGTATCATAGCAGGTATCATGCACCCAGGAATAGTAAATATGATGATGTGGCAAAGAAGCAATAACATAGGTAGATACCGTAACATATATATATATAATAAATGCTATACTACTTTGTGTCATGCATGGCCATAAATACGGTCATCTATGATATATATACTCCCTCCGTAAACTAATATAAGAGCGTCTAGGTCACTATTTAGTAATCTAAATGCTCTTATATTAGTTTATAGAGGGAGCTAGTACTACTCTATGATACTATATATGCACTATGAAGGTACGTACATAGTATCATACACTAGTATCATATGCATGATACTATATATATAGTACTATATGGTACTCCCTATATAAGGCTGGCCATAGTGGTGGTATCATAGCCGACGATGTCATGCACTCGAAAATAGAAAGTATATGTAACGCCCTCGATGCGACTATATCTCCCACATGTTGAAGCACGACTTAGAGGCATGACCGCATTGAAAGCAATGTCGCAAGTGAGGTAATCTTCACACAACCCATGTAATACATAAGGGAAAAAGATACATAGTTGGCTTACAATCTCCACTTCACACAATACATGAATAAAGCATTACATCATCCAGATACAATCAAGGTCCGACTATGGAACCAAAATAAAAGAAGACTACCCCAAATGCTACACAGATCCCCGATCGTCCCAACTGGGCTCCACTACTGATCAATTGGAAACGGAACAACATAAAGAACGCGAATCTCATCGAGCTCCTCCTTGAGCTTAGTTGCGTCACCTGCACGGTATCATCGGCACCTGCAAACTAGTTTTGGAAGTAATCTGTGAGTCACGGGGACTCAGCAATCTCACACCCTCGCGATCAAGACTATTTAAGCTTATAGGTAGGGTAAAATGTATGAGATGGAGCTGCAGCAAGCACTAGCATATATGGTGGCTAACATATGCAAATGAGAGCGAGAAGAGGAGGCAAAGCATGGTCGAGAAACTATGATCAATAAGTGATCCTAGAACAACCTATGTCAAGCATAACTCCAACATGGTGTTCACTTCTCGGACTCCGCCGGAAAGAGACCATCACGGCTACACACGCTGTTGAGGCATTTTAATTAAGTTAAACTTCGGGTTTTCTACAACCGGACATTAACAAATTCCCATCTGCCCATAACCGCGGGCACGGCTTTCGAAAGTTCAAATCCCTGCAGGGGTGTCCCAACTTGGCCCATCACAACCTCTCACGGTCAATGAAGGATATTCCTTCTCCCAAGACAATCCGATCAGACTCGGCATCCCGGTTACAAAACATCCTCGACAATGGTAAAACAAGTCCAGCAAGACCGCCCGATGCGCCGACATCCTGATAGGAGCTGCACATATCTCGTTCTCAGGGAAACACCGGATGAGCGCTCCGTACAACTAAAACCAGCCCTCAAGTTTCCCCGAGGTGGCGCTGCAAAGGACTCTAGTTCGGACCAACACTTAGACAAGCACTGGCCCTGGGGGGGGGTTAAAATAAAGATGACCCTTGGGCTGGCCTAATCCAAGGGAAAAAGAGGCTAGGTGGCGAATGGTAAAACCAAGGTTGGGCCTTACTGGAGGAGTTTTATTCAAAGCGAACTGTCAAGGGGTTCCCATTATAACCCAACCGTGTAAGGAACGCAAAATCCGGGAATATAACACCGATATGACGGAAACTAGGGCGGCAAGAGTGGAACAAAACACCAGGCATAAGGACGAGCCTTCCACCCTTTACCAAGTGTATATATGCATTAATTAAACAAGATATATTGTGATATCCCAACAAAATATCGATGTTCCAACAAGGAACAAACTCCAATCTTCACCTGCAACTAACAACGCTATAAGAGGGGTTGAGCAAAGCGGTACCATAGCCAAACAACGGCTTGCTAGGACAAGGTGGGTTAGAGGCTTGGCTTAGCAATGTGGGAGGCATGGTAAAGAAAGTGGTAGATATCGTAGCATAGGCATAGCAAAAGAGCGATCATCTAGCAAGCAAAGATAGAAGTGATTTCGAGGGTTTGGTCATCTTGCCTGAGATCCCGCAAGGAAGAAGAACAAGTCCATGAAGAAGACAAATGGACGTAGACGAATGGATCCTCACAAACACGATGTCATCGTAACTAACCTGAAGAAGCATCACCGGAAAGAAGCAAACAACATAGTAAACAAACCACACATGAACATGGCATGATATGCGGGATGCGATATGTGATGCATATGCATGATTTGGAAAGGAATGATTGAACCTGGCCTCCACATGGAAATCCAAGAGTGCCACTGGAAATAGGAGATGATTTCGGTTGAAATCGATATAAAGATCACCGGTTTCGGATGCACGGTTTGCAAATGGCAGGCAAAACAAATATGGCACCGATCTGCGATTAACAGCACGAAGCCATCTAAATGCATCAAGATAAATAAGATACTGCACTCAAACATGGCAACAAAATATATGGCAGGGATCCACTCAAGATGCTTGACAAAATATGAACACTGAGCTAAGGCTAATTCACTCAATAGCAGGTTCAAACAAGCATGGCAAAAGTGCAAAAGATAACAGGTTTCAGACTTTGTGAAATTAACAGCAAGTTAGGAATTTATCATCAGGAAGCAATGTTTAGGGCATGATAACTACATGCTACAGGAATATATCATGGAAAGCAAGGCATGGCATGAAGCTACTCAAAGCATATAACAAACGTCCCTTAGTGACCATGAGCCAAAAGGGATCAGAAAATACAATTGCAAGCATGTGAACATAGCAATTAACGAAAACAGATTCAGACTTGGTGAAAACTGGAGCATGCAAAACAGACATCAAGTAGGCATGTTTACGAGCTCGATGCACTCACTACAAAGCATGGCATGACAAACTAAGGATACATCCAGCAAATAGACATGGCATAGAAGCTAGACATGGCAAGAACAACAACATAGCATGCACGGATCAACAACAACAAGCTTGGCAAAATTGCAAAACTTGTTAACAATATGCCAGGAACATTTTATAGCAAAAGTAGAGCTCGATTGATTCAAGCTAAGGTGCTCCATAATTACAAAAAAGAAATGGATGGAAAGAGCACAACATTATCAACAAAACATCCTTACCGAGCATGCTCAAAAGAGGCACAGATCACTAGGAAACAACATGAACATATGGCATAAAAATAAGGAGAGGGCAAGGACTTAGTGAAATTCTAAGTCCCTAAAATCAGCAACATTGAGTAGGCTACTTTGCATGCTTGTGCTAGTCACCACATAGATCACAAAAATACATGGCATACACCCCTGTCAAGATAAAATGGCATATTTCAAAACTCATGTAGAGCTCAGGATCATAGCATGCACACATTAATCATGGCAAAAATGACAAAAGTGCATTTGCTGAAATAGATCTGAAACTATCATCACATAGCCCTCTTCCAAAAGCATTTAGGGCATCAAGATGAGCTCAAATGAAAATGATGCAATGAGATTAAATGAAGTACCCGTCGAGACGAACATTTTGATATGCTACACGGACGAATCGGGGCAACGGTGGTAAAATTATGATGCGATGAAGATAACAAAATAATTAGGGTTTCAGGAAGAAAGTCAACCCTAGATCTAGATCCAGATCGGGATCTCGCCGGAAACACTGTTCATCAGAGAAGGACAAGGCGGCCGGAGATGGCAGAGCTCGCCGCAGCTCCGGGACGGCGCCGGCGTGCGGTGGCCGGAGCAAGGAGGGGCCGTCGAGGTCGGACGACGAGGCGGCGTAGAGCCGCGGTGGCCGGAGCTCGGGGCCATGGCGCGTGCGGCGGAGCAGCGGCGAGACGACGGCGGGGCTACTGCGCCGGCGAGGGGAGGCGGACCAGCGCCGGTGAGCGCGGACATCGGCGGAGGGCGCCGGTGGAGAGGAGGCGCGACGCGGGCACCTCGGGTGGCCGCGCGGGAGGAGCGGCGCTGGGCGCGGGCAGCTCGGGCCGGGGGGGCCTCGGGCCCGCAGGGCCGCGACGGTGTGGGGAGAGAGAGGACAGTGAGGTGGAGGCGCGCGATAGGCTAGCGGCGGCGGCGGGGTGACATGGCGCGACGCCATTGGCCGAAGCGAGGTGGAGGGCCGACATGTCCGGCGGCGGGGATTTTTGTCCGGTGGCGCGAGGTAGAGGAAGGCTAGGGTTAGACCGCAAATTTCGGAGGGGATCACATATTTATAGGTAGAGGGAGCGAGGAGAGTCCAAATGAGGTGCGGTTTGCGGCCACGCGATCGTGATCGAACGACCTAGATGATGGAGGAGGTTTATGTGGGTTTTCGGCCACTTTGGAGAGGTGTTGGGCTGCAACACACACGAGGCCTTTTCGGTCCCTCGGTTAACCGTTGGAGTATCAAACGAAGTCCAAATGGCACGAAACTTGACATGCGGTCTAGCGGTAGTAAATCAAGGCCGCATGACAAGTCTCGGTACAATCCGAAAACGTTTAACACCCACACACGAAAAGAGGTAGAAAGGGACACCGGATGACATAGGAGCGCCGGATTGCAAAACGGACAACGGGGAAAATGCTCGGATGCATGAGACGAACACGTATGCAAATGAAATGCACATGATGACATGATATGAGAAGCATGACACACAAGAAAATACAAGGCAACAACAGCGAATAACTGGAGGACACATGGCACATCGGTCTCGGGGCGTTACAGTATATATGCTGATTTGGCAAAGAATTAAATATATAAAGAGGGTTAGAGTATCATATAGTAGGTAGATACCGTATCATGTTAAATGCGATGATAATTTGTGTCATGCATGGCAATAAATATGATCTATATATATGATATACTATACTCTATGTATTATACTATACGCTATAATTAATTAAAGGTAGTATCATATGTACTCCCTCCGGTCCTTTTTACTTCGTGTTTTAGATTTGGGTCAAGTCAAAGTTTGCAAAGTTTGACCAAATATATACTAAAACATGTCAACATTTACCAAACCGAATATATATTTCATGAAACTACATTTCATAATGAATCTAATAATATTGATTTGGCATTGTAAATGTTGATACGTTTTTCTATAAATTTGGTCAAAGTAGAAATGCTTTGACTTCAGAAAAAACTTATATGTGGACTAAAAAGGACCGGAGGGAGTACTGTATATTCATGATACTAGTATATACCACTCTCCACTATACTAATGATCTTTTACCGTGAAAAAAAATTAGAGGCGAAACGATGAACTCATGTTTTCATTCGAACAAAAATATGATGTTAGGTAATGTAAATGTTTGCAAAGAGCACACGGTTCACTCACGAAAGCCGTCTGTCCACTAAACCGTGGCCGATGCACCCGCCCACCCCTCTGCCACGCGCGTGATCTGAGTCGTACATTCTGATTGGCCAGAACCCAAACCCCACGGATCGTACGTCTGCACCGTTGGATCTCCTTGATCGAACGACAATGCTCATCCCTTTCGACAACACATGTACATGTTTTCAAATAGCCCCTCTCAAAAAATGTTTTCAAATAGCGCACGGTTCACACAGGAAAGCCGTGTGCCTACCAAACCATGGCCGATGCCCCCCTTGCTGCGCGTGCGACCTGAGTCGTGCGTTCTGATTGGACAGAACCCAAAACCCACGGATCATACGTCAACTCTGTTGGATGCTCCTAGATCGAACGGCAATCCTCATCCCTTTCGACAGGAAATGCAGTCCGGCTAGGAATTGATCTATATGCAAACATGCATGGTAAATGCCAAAAAATGTCTTACATATAGCACATGAGACCTGAAATGCGCCAGCAAATCAAACCCATGGTAAAATTGTGATTGGTGTACGTGCGAAAAATTTAGATGAGAAACGATGAACTCACGTCTTCATTTCAAAATTAGTATGTCTTCATTTCAAAAAAAATTATTCTGTTTGTGCACACGAGCGCTTGGAGGCAACTATTTGCATAGACCCAGTTGTGGCCTCCGACGCTGAATGGGGTTTGCATAGGCCTTTCACCCTTTTCACCTAGGCCGCCAAGACCCCCCACCGTCTGCCCGCGTTTCACTCAACTAGTCCACCCAATGTCCTTCGCCAGCTCCCCCTCCCACAGATCCACAGCAGAACCCTCTCTGGCGCCGTCGTGCTCACCCTGGCTGTGTGCCCGCTCTTCGGCGTCAAGCCTACCTCCACTGGCGTTCCCAACATGCGGTGGCCCGCACCTCACCGTCTTTGTTTGCTCGCCAGCCACCCTCGAGCATATCAATGCAGGAACCCTCGCCTCTCCTGTGGTCCGACCGGTTTTGGATTAAGAAGCCTGTTAGTTACTGCTCTCCTTGCAATCCCTCTTCCAATTTCGTTCGTATGTTCCCAAATTGGCTATAAAATTACGGAGAGCGTATATATGTTCATTATCTACCTTCCTTACAACATATACGCTGTATTTGTTCCAATAAGTTACTGCCTATTTACATATCACGGGCGTCTGAGTCACACAAACTTAACAAATTAGCCGTATAGTTCTAAATTATTGCATGGCATGTTTAGAAAGCTTGATACCAAGTTGTTAGTTTTATGATTATCCTCCTTTCCTGAGTTTCGCATGTGGTCTCTGTAGATGCCGAGTAGCAGCGACATAACTCATTCAGGCCATGTATCTTCATCTGATTCGGACAACCCTAGGTCTTCAGCGGATTGTGAGGGATCAAGTAGTCTCGAACGGGATAGAGCTGCAGCAATTACCCTTCCGATTAGGACATGGAGGAACACTCCAAGGAAGCCTACACACCAGCATAAAGGTGTATATGAAGTAACCGAGATTGATTTAAAGTCCTGGGCTCCAACTAAACCAGATAAAGTATGCATGAGGTTTAGGAGTGTGTGTGGATTTGTTGGCATGGCAAGGCTCAACATTAATCTACCGGGGTTTCGGAAAGCTGACACAGAAACACGACGAAGGATAGTCCGAGAGATCATGGATCACTTCAACGTTCCAGAGCAGTAGAGAATGCAGGTGGAACACGCTACACTAAAGAAGGCTAGGGATGCTTGGAGAAACTGGAAGCACATGCTGTACAAGAAGTAATTGAGTGAAGTCAAGGACACAATCCCCGCATACCCCCAAATTACAAAGGCAGACTGGACAGAATTCAAAAGGGTTAGGGCAACTCCAGAGTTTGCTGAGAAGAGTTTCAAGCAATCAGAACTTCAGAAGAAGAACATACACCCCCACCGTATGGGTGTGCTAGGATAGTATAGCATGAAACCGATATGGGAACAGGATGACAAAGAAGCAGTAGCGGCGGGTGGGAGTCTGGCCTTTAGTGAAATCAAGGGTGAAGGTGCCAGAGACTACTTGCGGGCACGTGCAAAGAGGCGTGATGAAGGAACTTATTACTTTGAAAACGCATCTGACGCCAAACTGTATGAAGTGATGGTAGAGGCTTCCAAGATCCCTGGAAGGTTCTACAGGTACTCAGGGCTATGTGACATTCTGTCCATTGCTCTGGACACAAAAGAGCCCCCTGTCCGTGCAAGGGGTATATGTGTTAATGTCCCATGCAAGAGGGCTTTCACACTCAGCAAAGAAGAGAGGCTCGGCATGAAAAAAGCGAGGAGTGAAATGAAGCAGAATGCATTGTTTGAAAAGTTGAAGAAGGAGATTTATCCGGCTGTTCGAAAGGATGTTGAGGAGTCAATGATGGTGATGCAGAAGACTCTAACACTGACAGATAGCCAACATATGGGAGGGATGCGGGCATGGATGATGCATCTTATTGTGCGACAACATTGCACAAGAGTAGTTGTGCATCAGCTGACCCCAGCGACACTGAGACTGCAGCTACTCGTGATGATGCTATATCTGATCTATCTGGAATGAAAGACAGACTGAAGGCGTGCTTACACATTATGAAGGTACATTAAAATGTGCAACAGCCTGTGTTTGCCCACCTTTCTAGAAAGATGACCTCTTCTTGGACAATGTGCCATTGAAGCCGGGTTGTGTGAAGTGCTACGTGACTAAAGTAAAGCCTGGATTTAATGAATTTGCCCTGAAGTATGTCCTAGGAGACTTCGATGAGAACAGGACCTTGGAAGAAACACTGTTACATCACATCCAGTGGCCACGAAAGGAAATAGAGTTCGTCGATGAGATTCCTGAAGGCCCGCCAAGAGCAACCACTATCGCCCCTCAACCGGTGATGCTCTCCTTGCCAGAGCAGCTCTCACGGGCTGATGCATCAACCTATGATCAGCCGTACCGACTTTGTGGCGTACATGCCATATCATCCTCCGCCCCCAAAGAAGAAACTGGCAAGGCCTACAATTGCTGATGGCGCACTCCCGTTCAGATGCCGGCCGCTGATGCAGCGGCGGGAGACCTAGCTGCAGCACATGCTCAGCAGACCAACCTGGTGGAACAGACTACTAAGCAGTTTGATGCTTCGGAACCGCCTGCTAAGCAGTCTGTAGGTCCAAAACCGACTGCTCATCAGTCCATTGGTCCACAAGCATGTGATCAGCATACCAATCAGTCAGCACATCCTGCTCAGCAAACCAACGCGTTGGCACGGCCTCCTCAACACACCGACAAGTCGGCACGACCTGCGCAGAAACCCGACATAGCTTCACCGCATGGTCAACAGTCCGATGCCTCTGCTCCTACAGCCCAACAGTCCGTCACTACAGCACCGCTAGCTCAGCGGTCCAACATAGATAAACAGTCTGCTAAGAAGTCTGTCCAAGCTTCACCGTCTGCTCGGCAGTCTACCGTGCAGGTGATACATCCATTTTGCATCATGCGTTTATATCGATATTTATTGCATTATGGGCTGTTATTACACATTATGTCACAATAATTATGCCTATTCTCTCTTATTTTACAAGGATTACATGAAGAGGGGGAATGCCGGCAACTGGAATTCTGGGCTGGAAAAGGAGCAAATATTAGAGACCTATTCTGCACATCTGCAAAAGTCCTGAAACTCCACGGGAATTAATTCAGAATATATAAAAAATATTGGGCGAAAGAAGTACCAGAGTGGGGCCACCCACCATTCACGAGGGTGGGGGCGCACCCTACCCCCCTGGGCGCGCCCCCCCTGCCTCGTGGGCCCCCTGGTGGCCCTCTGATGCCCATATTTGGCTATATGTAGTCTTTCCTCGAGGAAAAAAAATCATAAGCTAGCTCACGGGACGAAACTCCGCCGCCACGAGGCGGAACCTTGGCGCAACCAATCTAGGGCTCTGGCGGAGCTGTTCTGCCGGGGAATCTTCCCTCCGGGAGGGAGCAATCATCACCATCATCATCACCAACGATTCTCCCATCGGGAGGGGGTCAATCCCCATCAACATATTCACCAGCACCATCTCATCTCAAACCCTAGTTCATCTCTTGTATCCAATCTTTGTATCCAAACCTCAAATTGGTACCTGCGGGTTGCTAGTAGTGTTGGTTACTGCTTGTAGTTGATGCTAGTTGGTTTAGTTGGTGGAAGATCATATGTTTAGATCCTTTATGCATATTAATACCCCTCTGATTATGAAAATGAATATGATTTGTGAGTAGTTACGTTTGTTCCTGAGGAGATGGGAGAAGTCTTGCTATAAGTAGTCATGTGAATTTGGTATTCGTTTGATATTTTGATGAGATGTATGTTGTCATCCCTCTAGTGGTGTCATGTGAACGTTGACTACATGACACTTCACCATTGTTTGGGCCTAGAGGGAGGCATTGGGAAGTAATAATTAGATGATGGGTTCCTAGAGTGACAGAAGCTTAAACCCTAGTTTACGTTTCTTCGTAAGGGGTATGTTTCATGCTATGGTTAGGTTTACCTTAATACTTCTATTGTAATTGTTGATGCTTGCAATAGGGGTTAATCATAAGTGGGATGCTTGTCCAAGTAAGGGCAGTACCCAAGCACCGGTCCACCCACATATCAAATTATCAAAGTACCGAACGCGAATCATATGAGCGTGATGAAAACTAGCTTGACAATAATTCCCATGTGTCCTCGGGAGTGATTTACTTTATATAAGAGTTTGTCCAGGCTTGTCCTTTGCTACAAAAAGGATTGGGCCATCTTTCTTCACCTTATTTACTTTCATTACTTGTTACTCGTTACAAATTACCTTATCACAAAACTATTTGTTACAGATAATTTCAGTACTTGCAGAGAATACCTTACTGAAAACTGCTTATCATTTCCTTCTGCTCCTCGTTAGGTTCGACACTCTTATTTATTGAAAAGGCTACGATAGATCCCCTACACCTATGGGTCATCAAGACTCTTTTTTGGCGCCGTTGCCGGGGAGTGAAGCACCTTTGGTAGGTGTAATTTGGTAAGGAAAAATTTATATAGTGTGCTGAAATTTACTGTCACTTGTTACTATGGAACATAATCTTTTGAGGGGCTTGTTCGGGGTATCTTCGTCCCAACAAGTAGAGCAAAGAGTTGCTCCTCAACCTACTGAACCTACTTAAAATGTTTACTTTTAAATTCCTTCGGGTATTATAGAGAAACTGCTAGCTAATTATTTCACAGGTGATGGAACATTACATCCTGATTTGCACCTAATGTATGTGGATGAAGTTTGAGGATTATTTAAGCTTGCAGGTATGCCCGAGGATGTTATCAAGAAGAAGGTCCTCCCTTTATATTTGAAGGGAGATGCATTGACATGGTTTAGGCTATGTGATGATACTGGATCATGGAACTACCAATGATTGAAATTGGAATTTCATCAGAAGTTTTATCCTATGCATCTGGTTCATCGTGATCGTAATTATATATATATATATAATTTTTGGCCTCGCGAGGGAGAGAGCATCACTCAAGCTAGGGGAGTCTTAATTCAATGTTATATTCATGCTCCAATCATGAGCTCTCAAAGAAATGGTTATTCAAAAAATTTATGCTCGGATTTCTCTCAGTAATCGCTCCATGCTCGATACTTCTTGTACTGGATCTTTTATGATGAAGGCTATTGAATTCAAATGGGATTTATTGGAAAGAATTAAATGCAACTCTGAAGATTGGGACCTCAACGAAGGTAAGGAGTCAGGTATAACACCTAAGTTTGATTGTGTTAAATCTTTTATGGATACCGATGCTTTCCGTGAATTTAGCACTAAATATGGACTTGACTCTCAGATAGTAGCTTCTTTATGTGAATCCTTTGCTACTCATGTTGATCTCCCTAAGGAGAAGTGGTTTAAATATAATCCTCCCATTGAAGTAAAAGTAGTTGCACCTATTAAAGTTGAAGAAAAGACTATCACTTATAATGATCCTGTTGTTCCTACTGCTTATATAGAGAAACCACCTTTCCCTGTTAGAATAAAGGATCGTGCTAAAGCTTCAACTGTGGTTAACAAAAGTAATATTAAGACACCTAACCCCCCGAGCAAATTAAAGTTGAACCTAGTGTTGCTATGGTTAAATATATCTTGGCCGATAATATTGATGGGATGTTATTTACTTCTGCAATGAATCTGCTAGAATTGCTAGACCTGATACTAGAAATAAACATAGACTTGTTGTAGGCATGCCTGTTATTTCTGTTAAAATAGGAGATCATTGCTATCATGGCTTATGTGATATGGGTGCTAGTGCAAGTGCAATACCTCATTCCTCATACAAAGAAATTATGCATGATATTGCACCTGCTGAGATAGAAGAGATAGATGTTACAATTAAGCTTGCCAATAGAGATACTATTTCACCAGTTGGGATTGTTAGAGATGTTGAAGTCTTGTGTGGGAAAGTTAAATATCCTGTCGATTTTCTTGTTCTTGGTTCCCCACAAGATGACTTTTGTCCCATTACATTTGGTAGACCCTTCTTGAATACTGTTAATGCTAAGATAGACTGCAATAAGGATATTGTTTCTGTTGGTTTAGGGGATATGTCTCATGAGTTTAATTTTGCTAAATTTCATAGACAACCCCATGATAAAGAATTGCCTAGTAAAGATGAAATTATTGGTTTTGCTTCTATTGTTGTGCCTCCTAGTGATCCTTTAGAACAATATTTGCTAGACCATGAAAATGATATGTTTATGAATGAAAGAAGGGAAATAGATGAAGTATTCTTTAAACAGGGACCTATTTTGAAACACAACTTGCTTGTTGAAATCCTAGGGGATCCTCCTCCACCCAAGGGTGATCCCGTGTTTGAGCTTAAACCATTACCTAATACTCTCAAATATGCTAATCTTGATGTGAAAGAGATATGCTATTATTATTAGTGCTAACCTTTCATAGCATGAAGAAAATAAATTATTGAAAACTCTGAAGAAGCACCGTGCTGCTATTGGATATACTCTTGATGACCTTAAGGACATTAGTCCCACTCTATGCCAGCACAAAATAAAGCTGGAGAAAGGCGCTAAACCAGTTGTTGATCACCAACGATGGTTAAATCCTAAGATGAAAGAAGTGGTAAGAAAAGAAACACTAAAGCTTCTGGATGCAGTTATAATTTATCCCGTTGCTGATAGTCAGTGGGTAAGTCATGTTCATTGTGTCCCTAAGAAGGGAGATATTACTGTTGTTCCCAATGATAAATATGAATTGATCCCACAAAGAATTGTTACAGGTTATAGAATGGTAATTGATTTTCACAAATTAAATAAAGCTACTAAAAAGAATCATTACCCTTTACCTTTTATTGATCAAATGCTAGAAAGATTATCCAAAGATACACATTTTTGCTTCCTAGATGGTTATTCTGGTTTCTCTCAAATACCTGTGTCAGAAGAGGATCAAGAAAAGACATCTTTTACTTGCCCTTTCGGTACCTTTGCTTATAGACATATGCCTTTTGGTTTATACAATGCACCTGCTACTTTTCAAAGATGTATTACTGTTATATTCTCTAACTTTTGTGAAAAGATTGTTGAGGTATTCATGGATGATTTCTCCGTTTATGGTACTTATTTTGATGATTGCTTAAGCAACCTTGATCGAGTTTCGTAGAGATGTGAAGAAACTAATCTTGTCTTGAATTGGGAGAAATGCCACTTTATGGTCAATGAAGGTATCGTCTTGGGGCATAAAACTTCTGAAAGAGGTATTGAAGTTGATAAAGCTAAAGGTGATGCTATCGAAAAGATGCCATGTCCTAAGGATATTAAAGGTATAAGAAGTTTCCTCGGTCATGTCGGTTTTCATAGGAGGTTCATTAAGGACTTCTCTAAAATTTCTCGGCCTCTGACTAATCTCTTACAAAAAGATGTTCATTTTGTCTTCGATGGTGATTGTGTAGAAGCATTTGAAATACTTAAGAAAGCTTTGATTTCTGCGCCTATTTATCAGCCTCCTGATTGCAATTTACCATTTGAAATTATGTGTGATGTTAGTGAATATGCTGTAGGGGATGTTCTAGGAGAAAGAGTTGATAAGAAATTAAATATTATCCAATATGCTAGTAAAACTCTCGACAGTGCTCAAAGAAATTATGCTACGACTGGAAAAAAATTAGCAGTTGTGTTTGCTCGTGATAAATTTAGACCTTATATCATTGATTCTAAATTAACTATTCACACTGATCATGCTGCTATTAAATATCTTATGGAAAAGAAAGATGCTAAACCTAGACTTATTAGATGGGTTCTCTTGCTACAAGAATTTGATTTGCATTTCATTGATAGAAAGGGAACCGAGGACCCCGTTGCAGACAACTTGTCTAGGTTAGAGAATGTTCTTGAAGACCCACTACCTATTGATGATAGCTTTCTTGATGAACAATTAGCTATCATAAATGCTTCTCGTACTACTCCATGGTATGCTGATTATGCTAATTATATTGTTGCTAAGTTTATACCACCTAGTTTCACATACCAGCAAAAGAAAAAGGTTTTCTATGATTTAAGAAATTACTTTTCGAATGACCCACATCTTTATAAAGGAGTAGATGGTGTTATTAGACGTTGTGTACGTAAGCGTGAACAGAAGATCCTATGCAAGTACAACTCCGAGTCTTATGGAGGACACCATGCTAGAGACAGAACTGCACATAAGGTATTGCAATCCGGTTTTTATTGGCCTACCCTCTTCAAGGATGCCCGTAAGTTTGTTTTGTCTTGTGATGAATGTCAAAGAATTGGTAATATTAGTAGACGTCAAGAAATGCCTATGAATTATTCACTTGTCATTGAACCATTTGATGTTTGGGGCTTTGATTATATGGGACTGTTTCCTTCCTCTAATGGGTATACACATATTTTAGTTGTTGTTGATTATGTTACTAAGTTGGTAGAAGCTATTCCAACTAGTAGCGCTGATCATAACACCTCTATTAAGATGCTTAAAGAAGTTATTTTTCCGAGGTTTGGAGTCCCTAGATACTTAATGACTGATGGTGGTTCACATTTTATTCATGGTGCCTTTCATAAAATGCTTGCTAAGTATGATGTTAATCATAGAATTGCATCTCCATATCATCCACAGTCTAGTGGTCAAGTAGAACTTAGCAATAGAGAGATTAAATTAATTTTGCAAAAGACTATCAATAGATCTAGAAAAAATTGGTCCAAGAAACTTGATGATGCATTATGGGCTTATAGAACTGCATATAAAAATCCTATGGGTACGTCTCCATATAAAATGGTTTATGGTAAAGTATGTCACTTACCTCTTGAATTAGACCATAAGGCATATTGGGCAATTAAAGAGCTCAACTATGACTTCAAACTTGCTGGTGAGAAGAGGATTTTTGACATTAGCTCACTTGGTGAATGGAGAACCCAGGCCTACGAGAATGCCAAACTGTTTAAAGAAAAATTTAAAAGATGGCATGACAAAAGGATACAAAAAAGTGAGTTTAATATAGGTGATTATGTGCTGTTATACAACTCCCATTTAAGATTTTTTGCAGGCAAACTCGTCTCTAAATCGGAAGGTTCTTACGTCACCGAGGAGGTCTATCGTTCCGGTGCCACAAAAATCAACAACTTCGAAGGCACAAATCCGAGGGTGGTGAACGGTCAAAGAATCAAACATTATATCTCAGGTAATCCCATTAATGTTGAAAGTAATGTTATTGAAACCGTAACCCCGGAGGAATACATAAGGGACACTTTCCAGAACATTTCAGACTCCGAAAAGGAATAGGTACGTGGTACGGTAAGTAAACGACTCAAAAACAGTTATAATGGCAATTTTTCTCCGTTTTGGAATATTTAAGAAACTAGGAAAATAAGAAGCAGTCTGGGAAGGACACGAGGCGTCTGCGAGGGTGGAGGGCGCGCCCTACCTCCTGGGCATGCCCCCTGCCTCGTGGCCACCTCGTGCGCTCTCCGGACTCCGTTTTCTTGCACGATACTTCTTTTGGTCTGTAAAAATTCATTATATAATCTCCCGAAGGTTTTGATCACCGTACCATGAAAATATCCTCTATCTTTGTTTCTAGATGTTTCTGCTGCAGATTAGAGCAATATGTCATCCGAAGATTCGGAGGGAGAAAGCTATGTGGTTGACTACCTTGCAGATCATAAGGGCTACGGTGACTTGGAGCATTGTGGTTGGACCATGGAGGAAGAAGAAGACTATGAGCCTAAGGGAAGGAGGAGACGAGCTCAGACGAAGACGAAGTCCCATTACCTCAACCTGGGGACATGCATGTGGAGTTCAAAAAGTCAAGCCTCCCCAATAGAGCAAAGAAACGTAAGATCGAGTTTATCCCTTTTCGTCTTTTGCAAGAGAACAAACAAGAATTATGAAAAAAGTTATTAAACCTTGAGCGGGAGTTCGAGGACCTAAGGGAGCACAATTCTATCCTCAAGTGCAAATTAAGGAAGAAGCACACGTCATCAACAACTCCAACATCACCACCCCCGAAGAAGGAGACATAAACACATGGGTATGGGCTCTCCCCTTGGCAACTGCCAAGCTTGGGGGAGTGCCCCGGTATCGTATCACCATCACTTTTATCTTTACCGGTTTTCTTAGTTCGATCCTTTTGGTAATTCCTTGATCTAGTAGAATAAAGTTCTAGTATGATCTAGTTGTGAGTTTTGCTTTATGATCCTTCTATGTAATCAAGTCCGCGAGCTATATATAATAAAGATTAGTGTTGAGTCGAGGGCTTGATTATTTTGCTATGATCTTGAGGGAATAGAATAAAAAAAGAAATAAAAAGAAATAAAGAGATCATATGGATCTTATGGAGAGTAATGACTTCACATATAAAGAGTATGATGAATAAAAATTGTTGAGAGTTGACAAACATAGTTTTGGTCATCGTTGCAATTAATAGGAAGTAATAAAGAAAGAGAGGTTTTCACATATAAATATACTATGTTGGACATATTTTATGATTGTGAGCACTTATTAAAGTATGATATGCTAAAGAGTTGACGTTGGACAAGGAAGACAACGTAATGGGTTATGTTTTCTTACATCTAAGATAAATTATATTGTCATGGATGATCCAACATGTTGGGCTTGCCTTTCCCTCTCATGCTAGCTAAATTCTTTGCACCAAGTAGAGATACTACTTGTGCTTCCAAATATCCTTAACCTAGTTTTGCCATGAGAGTCCACCATATCTACCTATGGATTGAGTAAGATCCTTCACGTAAGTTGTCATCGTTGCAAGCGATAAAAATTATTCTCTAAATATGTATGATGTATTAGTGTGGAGAAAATAAGCTTTATACGATCTTATGATGTGGAAGAAATAAAAGCGACGAACTGCATAACAAAGGTCCATATCACAAGTGGAAATATAAAGGGACGATCTTTCGCGTTAAGATTTTGTGCATCCAACCATAAAAGCACATGACAACCTCTGCTTCCCTCTGCGAAGGGCCTATCTTTTCTTCTTGTCTTATACTTCATATAAGAGTCACAGTGATCTTAACCTTTACTTTGTACATTTTATCCTTTGGCAAGCACAATGCGTTGGAAAGATCCTGATATATATATATATAGCTAATTGGATGTGAGTTTTGATGAACTATTATTGTTCACATTACCCTTGAGGTAAAAGGTTGGGATGCAAAACTGTAAGCTCCTATCTTTCTCTGTGTCCGATTAAAATTTGATAACCATAAATATTGCGTGAGTGTTAGCAATTGTGAAAGACTAAATGATGGTTGAGTATGTGGACTTGCTAAAAAGCTCTTATTGACTCTTTCTGATGTTATGATAAATTGCAACTGCCTCAATGACTGGGATTAGAGTTTGTTGGTTCTCAATGAAGTTTATGCTTCATACTTGAAATTGTGATTGAATTGTTACTTTAGCATAAGAGATCATACGACAAGCAAGGTCTAAGCTTGGGGGAGTTGATACGTTCATTTTGCATCATGCTTTTATATTGATATTTATTGCATTATGGGCTGTTATTACACATTATGTCACAATACTTATGCCTATTCTCTCTTGGTTTACAGGGTTTACATGAAGAGGGGGAATGCCGGCAGCTGGAATTCTGGGCTGGAAAGGGAGCAAATATCAGAGACCTATTATGCCCGTCTCCAAAAGTCCTGAAACTCCACGGGAATTATTTTTAGAATATATAAAAAATATTGGGAGAAAGCAGTACCAGAGGGGGGCCACCCGCCATCCACGAGGGTGGGGGGTGCGCCCTACCCCCTAGGCGGCCCCCTGCCTCGTGGGCCCCTGGTGGCCCTCTGATGCCCATCTTTGGCTATATGGAGTCTTTCATCGAGGAAAAAAATCATAACCTAGCTCACAGGACGAAATTCCACCGCCACGAGGTGGAACCTTGGCGGAACCAATCTAGGGCTCTGGCGGAGCTGTTCTGCTGGGTAAACTTCCCTCTGGGAGGGGGAAATCATCACCATCGTCATCACCAACGATCCTCTCATCGGGAGGGGGTCAATCTCCATCAACATCTTCACCAGCACCATCTAATCTCAAACCCTAGTTCATCTCTTGTATCCAATCTTTGTATCCAAACCTCAGATTGGTACATGTGGGTTGCTAGTAGTGTTGATTACTCCTTGTAGTTGATGCTAGTTGTTTTACTTGGTGGAAGATCATATGTTTAGATCCATTATGCACATTAATACCCCTCTGATTATGAACATGAATATGCTTTGTGAGTAGTTACATTTGTTCCTAAGGACATGGGAGAAGTCTTGCCATAAGTAGTCATGTGAATTTGGTATTCGTTCGATATTTTGATGAGATGTATGTTGTCAACCCTCTAGTGGTGTCATGTGAACGTCGACTACATGACACTTCACCATTGTTTGGGCCTAGAGGGAGGCATTGGGAAGTAATAAGTAGATGATGGTTTGCTAGAGTGACAGAAGCTTAAACCCTAGTTTATGAATTGCTTCGTAAGGGGCTGATTTGGATCCATATGTTTCATGCTATGGTTAGGTTTACCTTAATACTTCTGCTGTAGTTGTGGATGCTTGCAATAGGTGTTAATCATAAGTGGGATGCTTGTCCAAGTAAGGGCAGTACCCAAGCACAGGTCCACCCACAAATCAAATTATCAAACTACCGAACGCGAATCATATGAGCGTGATGAAAACTAGCTTGACAATAATTCCCATGTGTCCTCGGGAGCTCTTTACATTATATAAGAGTTTGTCCAGGCTTGTCCTTTGCTACAAAAAGGATTGGGCCATCATGCTGCACCTTATTTACTTTCATTACTTGTTACTCATTACAAATTACCTTATCACAAAACTATCTGTTACCGATAATTTCAGTGCTTGCAGAGAATACCTTACTGAACACTGCTTATCATTTCCTTCTGGTCCTCATTGGGTTCGACACTCTTATTTATTGAAAAGGCTACAATAGATCCCCTACACTTGTGGGTCATCAGCAGGCAACTAGACGTTCTGCCAGAAATGCTTCAAGTACCAAGAACGAAGTGGCCAAAAAGGATACACCCATGACCACAAGGAAGCGCAACAGGAAAGTGAAGAGGAAAGAGAACGATGGCCTCTTACTTAAAGCAGTCATCACCCAGAACCAATTTAACACCAGCTTGTTCGAATCGGGGAGTAATATTATTTCTGATGCCATGGATGATTAAGAAGTAGAATTGTTGCCTGCTAAAAGAAAAGCAGACGTACTTGAAGCACACAATTACGTCCATGGCCAGCCATTTCTTGTTGGCGAATACTTTGATGAGTGTAGCTCCAGTTGCCGCGAGTTACATGAATAATGCATGGATCAAATGTCAGAAGGTCATCACCATTTGCTAGTCAACTACAATAGAGATCATTTCCGACACGATGCTGGTTCCATCATTGTGAGTATCGACGACTTACATCTCTTCTTCAAATTCAACGTGCCCGATGCCACTCTTGCTAGATGCGTGATTTTATAAGTACTTAACAAACTCTGATCAACTTCTACATACAAGGCTGTAAATGATAAACAGCTAAATGCATTTTATTCCTCTCAAGGGATTGAACGCGCAGAGAAGACAAAGTGAGAGTGTGTATTTCATAGATCCTGCATTAGCAAATGGCACATCATTACATGAAAAGGACCGATGGGACTGGGCCGTCAACAAAGTCGTCCGTATCTTCGAAAACACGTCCCATGCAGAATCATTTCTCTGGCCATATCATGAAGGGTATGTCAAGTAAACAACCACGCATACAGTGATTGTCTTTCAGATTTCGACATCATTCGTAAGTTCATGGCTTTCTTAATACATAAAAATCACTGGATATTGGTATTCATTGTTCCAAAGAAGAACACAGTTTACTACATTGATTCTCTCAGAGAGTCAACAAATGCTCAGGATCTGACGCATCTTCAACAATTCTTGGATACGTATTGAAGTCTATGATGTTGAAATTAATTTGCATTCATATCTAGTTAAATAATTGATGTTGTCAAAATTCATCATCATTTGCAGTGTGCTCGCATTGTGGGAAACTAAAACATGGAACCTGTTCAAGAGGAAACTACCTCTGCAGCACGAGATCATTTCTCCGGTAACACACTGAAATCCATTATTTTCGGAAAATTTATCCAACAGTCTGCAAATACCTTTCCTTACGCTAGTCAAATGTTCAAGCTTTTAAATAAACCTCTGTCTATTTTGTCCAAAGAAAAAAATAATACATCTAACACCGGTTAGGTTGTTCCTAATAGGACAAATACATGACTATTTCTGTACAAAAAATTTCAGTGTCCTCAGCAAGAAGCAGGGACCAACCTTTGTGGATACTATGTTTGCAGACACATGATCTCCATCTGCAAATCTACTGATAGTTGTGATGATCCTCGTGAATTAGTACCAGTAAGTCTATCTTAATTAATATCTTCTACTCCACTCATATGGCACATTCTGATCTTAAAAATATTGCAGCTCATCTTAAAACCGATGACCCCTGAACCACTCCCGGCTGGTGAATTGTTGATGGTTCGGAGATTTATCAGTGACTTCTTCCTAGATCACTACACCAATTCCACTGGTGATAATGAAGATTTCAGCATGCCTTCTCCTGAAACATTGAGTAAGAGTTTGCCGCTAAACATATAACGCATGGATCCATTGTTTTCCATCTGATGAGGTTTTCGTATTTCATACACTATGATTAATTATGTAATGCATATATGTGTGGACAAATCATAGGAATTTATCTACCATATGTTCAATTGCAATTGTTGCGAAATCTGATGAATGTTATTCCTGTGGACACTATTTGTTCAATTGAATATTGTGGCGAATTTGCTTTTTGCGAGCCAATTCAAAATGGGATATTTATGTTTATTTGTTCAATTGAATATTGTGGCAAATTTGCTTTTTGCGTGCCGATTCAAAATGTGATAATTTTGTTTTAACCTGGCAATTGCTCCGCACACGGTTCAACTAAATGAGTGTGTGCGATCCACATAGGAAAGCATACGTCAATCGTATTGGAACCGTCAGTGATACATAGCAGATCGCAAACGATTCGCAGCGCTACTACGTGTGCGTAGGTTCTCTGGAACCGTTTGTGATATCGTGTTATCGCACACGAAAACTGGGAGTATACCGTGCCCAATGCAAAATACAATCCCAGTCGTATTTTTTCAAGAAAGGTGTGGGATCCCAAATGAAAATCACACGTCACTCTTGCGGCAACCGTCGGTGATACCTAACAAATCACAAACGGTCTGCAGCACTAGTATATGTGCGAAGGGGCTCCTGAAACGTTTGTGATAGAACATTATCGCAGACGGTAATTGTTGGAAAATGTGTGCAATGGAGTCTAGCATGGCAGATGGGTTAAGTAGAAAACTCGTGTGTGATAGGGGACAAATCGCAAACATTTCATATGTTGGCCCGTGTGCCTTACATACTATTTCCCAAACGGTTCATTACGACAGACCGTATGGTTTCACTGCGTCATTAGAAACGCCTAATTACCGATACCACATGTGCGAAAGAATTTAGTGTGTGCTGCATCACACACGATTACATTTTGGAAGGCCTCTGGATCACTATTCCATATCCCTGACGGTTTCTGGGTCGTGTGGGAAGGACCCCCTATCGCACACACTCACTTGGAGACGGCTCCGAAGGCCGTCGAGGAAAGGGGTAAAAAACCGTTTGTTTAGGACCAACGCGCACCAATGTAAGGGCCTCTTTGATTCACAGGATACTAAAAACACAAGAATGGGTAAAGTTTGATGGCGATGAACCAAGAGGAGGAGGAAGAGCAGGAGTATTGTACATGCTAGAGACTGGACTGTAGCACATTGTTTTTTATGGCCATATAACCACATTGTTTTCTACGGTCTATCGCCTGCTAGTTCACTGGGCTACCTTGGATCGCACTCCTCCGACGTGAGTAGTAGTACTAGTATATACACTATATATACCACATGATTCTTTGCTCCTTCTTACGTACTTCACCGACATGTGGGAGAGCCAGCATCCGGGTCGACATTTCATGCACCAGATTAGAGTGGGGAACGAACTGGGGGCATCACCCTGGTCGTAGCGCCAGTAATTAATGAGTACAGTTTGTAGTCAAATCACTAGACCCCGTCTTTCTAGCAGTAACATGCCATCAAATCGCACAGACCTACCTTTCCAGCAGGAAGTTGAATCCGCTACTCCCTCACCCTCCTCGCCTCTCTATCAAACCGACTACGCGAAAACTGCCACGAGTATTGCCCATGAAAAGCCCAACCCTCAACTTTTAACTATTCATAGTATAATTTTGTATCCATGAATTGCGCCATGGAGTAGAAAACCAAAATAAAAATGTGGTACATTTAAACAAATACTGTTCAAGCTCCAGCTAGCGATTTGGAATGTAAACCGTGCAAGTGTTTATACGTATAGGTTACTGCAAAGTAGCGAGTCCATTGATGCAATGTGGTCAAACTACACCATCGATATCTCAAAGCCAAAATAGTTCGAGCTTGTTCGTTATATATAAATACTAGTACTATATGTTTATTCACCCGTGGAGTTGTTCAATGAATGGAGGGCCGGCGAGCAAAAGTGAACAATATACTACTACTAAGTAGGAGTCGTATAGTTAGTCACGTTAAATAGAGAGTTCCTTTTCTTTAATGCCACGCACACAAATTGAAATGCTTATTGTGGAGAAAAAAAGATAATCACTCCAGTATATGTAGGCAGGGGCCTGAGCGCTTGCTTTACTAGGGTTGCTCTCTTCATTCTCTCATCCTCTCCAGATCTAAACAAGACAGCGGTAGCGACATTTTCTCCCTGCTCACCGCCGGTCAGAGATCCAGCTGGATCCCTTCGGCCGGTGTGTGAAGAGGACTAGGTGCATCGTTCACGCGGTCATCGGCGGCGAGGGAGGAAACCCATAGCTGCCGGGGGACACCGATCCTCTTCCCTTGTCATTCTCTCCAACATAGGATCGGCTTGGGAGGTCCTCCGACCCTTCTTCCTCCCTATTATATTGTGCGTTGACCTGACCTGCCGCCGCCGACATCTCGACGACTGTCAGGTATAAGTTCCTTCGAAAGCGGCCTTGCTCTACTACCCCAGCTCCCCACGTGTCCACATGTAGATCTTTTTCTACTTCTACCAGCTCTTCCAAAGCCACCTAAATTTTTAGTATTATTGGAGGTAAAGCTACTTCATGGAGTCAAATCTAGGACTTCATTTAAACAACGAATAAAGGGGGGAAAGTCGTAACATGAATCTAGGACTTGATTCAAAGAGGAAATAATAGGGGGAAAGTAGTAGAGACTTGATACCCAACTAGTCTCTTGGTTGAAAAGGGAAATAAAGGGAAAAGACAATACAAACCGGATAAGGAACAAATCTATTATTGGTTGAAAAAGGATAGAAAGTGGTGGCTGGTGGACAAGTGAACAGAGTATGTCCAGGATTAGATTTGTTGCCCTCACATAGTAAAAGGTCTCCAGGATTAGATTTTCTGCCCTCACAAAGTATGAGCAAACTCGGCATAACCACTTTATGCCTCCTTCTAGGTACATTGTGCAGATGTGTCCACTGTCGCATGTCCTTATACCAACTTTTTGCTGTTGTTAATGTAAGGGCGCATGTAAAATCAAGCGATCACACTATTACCATAAGGACATGTCTAACCAGTGTTATTGTTAATCTAATGCCTATAGTAATATGATGCAATTAAACTGTGTTACAAATGGTATTTCTGATGTTTTCCCCAGTATGATATGTAAGTTGCTTCTTTACGCTGATGAGTGTCCTGGTGTCCCCACTACCCCATGCACTTAAACCAACTCTTTAGTTGTTGTTGATCTACTCTATCTGAATCTTGCAAGCTGGGAATGTCATTGTTGATCCCATACTTAAACCAACAAGAAATGCCACCATTAAAGTAATCCCATATTTGATGAATGTCATTGTTGATCGTAATGCTTCCAGTAACACGAAGCAATGATGTAGTTTTAAAATTTCTATTGTCGGTTTGTGATTTCCATGAACATTATCAAGATGCTTCTTTTCATTTCGTGTATGTTTCGTATCTTGTTATTGACCAACAACAGTTTTCTTTCTATCTTTTTGTGCAGATAGGGATATCCATTTCACCTCGTTGTTATTGTGACCTTTTGGTGAACTGCACAAAACACTTTTTTTGGAATGAGTGTCATGTGCAGCTCAACTAAAATGTCACGTGGGCAACATCTCTGAAGTTTGATGGAACTGCACAAAAATGGTGATTGGAGTTTCCAAAATCTCTGTCAAACTCTGCTAGTAATCTCGTGCAACATTTTATTAGCCTTTGCAAGATGACCTATCACTGTCACCATAATGGCACTTCATTTTAGTGGAACTGCACAAAAGGATAAGAAAATTATAGTTGCACCTTACATGAGCAGGATAGCCAACCTTACTGTTGCTCAATTTTAGTGCAACTACTAAAGAAAAACCTGCCAGCTCATGAGAGCAAATACTTCTTGCTAGCTGAATGATGCAATATTTGCTTCATTTCAGGTGAACTGCAGAAAAAGTCGAATGAATTGAATCATGGATCTGCAGGTTAACCTCATTGAGTCATGGTGGCATAGGGGCCCCTCTCTCAGTTATGGTTCCCATGACCGGGTATGTTCCTTTTTGGTTGATTTTGACTCTGCATCCAGCTAGTGATCTTGTGTTACTGTTTTGGCACTGCTAATGTGAAGTAATAAGACATTTAAAATAGAGCTGCTGTCTTAGCTAACATTTCATTTCCAATGTAGATAATTTGCAAAAAAAAGTGATTGAAATGAGTAGACTCTCCTCCTATCTAACTGGCGGGCGCCATAATTTTAGTTGAACTGCATAAAAATGTGATTGAAATGAGTCGACGCTCCTTCTTCTACTGCCACACTTAGCTGTTAATGAATGTCAATGAATCACTTTCATGGCAAGATATGGGGACATGAAGAATAAGTTGATCTCCCAAAGTCATCTCACCCGGTCAGTCGTGTCCTTTATCAACACGATTGTGCTTTGTCATACCATGCTAACATTGTATTTTTTAAATAAAGCTATTCTATCGCAATCTTTTCTTGTTTTGTAAATAAAGTTTGCTTCAACTAGTGCCACTATTATAGTAATCATGCTCTTTCTTATCTATGCAAATAGGAATACTCAACTGCAGATGTTGTGATGGTCAAGAGCATTCACCAAGTTCTTGGGTTGTATGACACAGCTAGACAAGATGGATTTAATCTCGATATTCACTTTATCAAAAGGCTCTAATGGTTGGTTCTCAATCTTGCAAGCTGGGAATCAATGAGACGTGTAGGCATCTTTGTTGTACTTATTATTTGAATCTAATTTGTTGGTTCTGAATCTTGCAAGCAGGGAATCAATGTGATGTGTAGGCACCTTTGTTGTACTTATTGTTTGAATCTTATTTGTTGGTTCTGAATCTTGAAAGCTGGGAAACACGGCATGATGATGCAGAGGACAACAGCCATAACAAATTGTTCTAACTTGGTAGTATTGCCTGTGTGAAAGCGCGGCGAATGTGCTGATCGTGTGCGTCCTGAGAATAATAATTCTAATTGTTGTGCATGTTGAACATGTGGCACAGACAGAACGAGCCATTGCATTGCTTGTTTTAAGAATAAATTTTAATTAAAGCTAATTAAATATAAGTAAAGTGAGCACTAACACTTGTTATTACAGTACCAATATAGACCCCCTCATGAACCGACGTGTGGCTGGGATAGGTTTCTTAATTAAGGCGCTTGAATGCGCACTACAAGAAATATGTCATCTTGTGACCCTCAGTATTGGTCCCTAAAAGGTAATTGATTTTCATTTGCGACCTTTTTTGACCAAAAACAGATGGTCAAAAGCAGGCGGTCGTAAACTGAAATTAACGACCTTCTCTATGAGAAGGTCCTAGACGTTTACGACCAAAACAGAAGGTCGTTGAACCCATGACCTTTTGTTTTGGTCACTGGCTGTTTGCCCAGGCCATGTCGGATTTGACATGGCAATCTGACGTGGCAAAATTGCGACCAATTGAAAAGGTCAAAAATTAGAATCGGCCCGGTCCAATTGGGTGTTTATATAGGCCAGGCCCATTAATTCAGCCAATTTAGTGTATTTTTTCTGTCAATTTTTGTTAGCTTTGTGGGCCAAGCCCAACATCGCAGCCTTTTTATTTTTGGGCCATGGCCATTTTGGTTGAGCAGTTGAAGTATTTTTTTTAAATATGGGTCCACTATTCAGATGGGTCCGAATTGTCAGGTTCTTCTAGTAAGTGGGTCCCAATTGTCAAGGTCCTTTTCTTTAAATTTCAATTTGCTAGTAAATAAATCACCAACATTCAAATGGGAACAGACAGAGAACACACATAGTACTTCACATAACAGCCAGAATCAGTTTGATACATCATACAACAAAGATACAATAGAAGAATCATTGTGTTACATCATCATATAACACATATACAATGGCAGTCACAGTCTAGATACTCCAGGTCTCTTCAACTTCGCATTCCCCAGATTTCCAGCTTCCAAATCTGCAGCACAAAATCAACGCCATGTTAATAGACCAAACTCGGTGTTACAATAGATGAATGATAACACAAATTGAGCTTGCTAGTACCATGCTTTTTGTTCTCCAACGAGTTAAAATGAGATACAAGAAAATAGATACCAAGTGGAAGAGATACTGAAAGAGATGCACAAGTTGAGATGTAGCAGGCAGATTCATCAAGTATATATCATGATGTGTATTCATCATATAGTTGTACCATTGCAAACCAAGAGATACCGAAACAGTGGAAGAGCCACAATTAATAGATTAGGCAGTAGGCTAATTTAATTGAGTGCAACAACTTGGTTGTTGTTGTTGTTTTAGCAGCAGTGGCACACTCAAAATCTAACAAGTATAGTACGCTCATGATGTGCTAGTGCTAGTATTAAGAAGGGATGAATTTGGCTAGTGCAAGGAAATGAAAAACAAGGACAGAAATTCTTTCCTGCAAATTAACCACCACAGGCATAGCATAGCTAGCTATGACCCAAAGGAAAAAACTGATGAAGCAGCAAGGCCATGACCACCACCAGCTGCATAACTACTCTACCTAATGGTCCATTAGCAGAAAGCAAGCCGTTTAACTAGCTAACAAACATCAACCATGGAATCTTGTTTTTCTCTCTGTCTCTCTACTGATGACCATCATCACAATTCTGTAGAGTTGTAAACTAATTTTTGATAGAATAGACAGTCAATTTGTGTGCTGATTGGACCTAGTTTTAAAGAAACAAAAAGGATCGGCAGCATAGGGAGAGGGAGATGGATGTGCTACCTGCTGTTGCAGTGGTGCGTCGTGGTGGCCTGCTTGAGCTCCTCCTCCTAATGCTACTCACTAACCTGCATGACAAACAAGGCCATAGGTGAGCTGCAGCAAAGGCATTTCCTGATGATTTACTGAGTTCATGGCTGAAGGAAATATGCCCTAGAGGCAATAATAGAGTTATAATTTATTTCCTTATATCATGATAAATGTTTATTATTCATGCTAGAATTGTATTAACTGGAAACATAATACATGTGTGAATACATAGACAAACAGAGTGTCACTAGTACGCCTCTACTTGACTAGCTCGTTGATCGAAGATGGTTATGTTTCCTAGCCATAGACATGAGTTGTCATTTGATTAACGGGATCACATCATTAGGAGAATGATGTGATTGACTTGACCCATTCCATAAGCTTGGCACTTGATCGTTTAGTTTGTTGCTATTGCTTTCTTCATAACTTATACATGTTCCTATGACTATGAGATTATGCAACTCCCGTTTACCGGAAGAACACTTTGTGTGCTACCAAACGTCACAACGTAACTGCTGATTATAAAGGTGCTCTACAGGTGTCTGCAAAGGTACTTGTTGGGTTGGCGTATTTCGATATTAGGATTTGTCACTCCGACTGTCGGAGAGGTATCTCTGGGACCTCTCGGTAATGCACATCACTTATGCCTTGCAAGCATTGCAACTAATGAGTTAGTTGCGGGATGATGTATTACGGAACGAGTAAAGAGACTTGCCGGTAACGAGATTGAACTAGGTATTGAGATATCGATGATCGAATCTCGGGCAAGTAACATACCGATGACAAAGGGAACAACATATGTTGTTATGCGGTCTGACAGATAAAGATCTTCGTAGAAAATGTAGGAGCCAATATGAGCATCCAGGTTCCGCTATTGGTTATTGACCAGAGACATGTCTCGGTCATGTCTACATTGTTCTGGAACCCGTAGGGTCCGCACGCTTAACGTTACGATGACAGTTTCTTTATGAGTTTATATATTTTGATGTACCGAAGGTTGTTCGGAGTCCCGGATATGATCACGGACATGACGAGGAGTCTCGAAATGGTCGAGACATAAAGATTGATATATTGGAAGCCTATGTTTGGACATCGGAAGTGTTCCGGGTGAAATCGGCATTTTACTGGAGTACCGGGAGGTTACCGGAACCCCCCGGTAACCTAATGGGCCTAGTGGAGGAAGTGGAGAGGAGCCCAAGGGGAAGCCACACGCCCCTTCCCCCCCAGTCCGAATTGGACAAGGAGGGGGGTCGGCGCCCACCCTTTCCTTTTCCCTCTCTCTCCTTCCCCCCCAAGTCCTAGTCCAACATGGAAAGGGGGGAGTCCTACTTCGAGGAGGAGTAGGACTCCTCCTGGCGCGCCCCTTGCCTGGCCGCACCTCCTTCCCTTGCTCCTTTATATACAGGGGTAGGGGCACCACAACAGTTGATCGTTGATCTCTTAACCTTGTGCGGTTCCCCCCTCCACCATAGTCCTCGATAATATTGTAGTGGTGCCTAGGTGAAGCCTTGCGATAGTAGAACATCAAGATCATCACCACGCCGTCGTGTTGACGGAACTCTTCCCCGACATTCTGCTGGATCGGAGTTCGGGGATCGTTATCGAGCTGAACGTGTGCTAAAACTCGGAGGTGCCGTACTTTCGGTGGTTGATCGGTCGGGCCGTGAAAACGTACGACTACATCAACCCCGTTGTGCTAACGCTTCCGCTTTCGGTCTACGAGGGTACATGGACAACACTCTCCCCTCTCGTTGCTATGCATCACCATGATCTTGCGTGTGCGTAGGAAAATTTTGAAATTACTATGTTCCCCAAAAGTGGCATCCGAGCCTAGGTTCTATGCGTTGATGTTGTGCACGAGTAGAACACAAGTGGGTTGTGGGCGATATAAGTCATACTGCTTACCAGCATGTCATACTTTGGTTCGGCGGTATTGTTGGATGAAGCGGCCCGGACCTACATTACGCGTACGCTTACGCGAGACCGCTTCTACCGACGTGCTTTTCACACAGGTGGCTGGCGGGTATTAGTTTCTCCAACTTTAGTTGAACCGAGTGTGGCTACGCCCGGTCCTTGCGAAGGTTAAAACATCACCAACTTGACAAACTATCGTTGTGGTTTTGATGCGTAGGTAAGAACAGTTCTTTCTTAAGCCCGTAGTAGCCACGTAAAACTTGCAACAACAAAGTAGAGGACGTCTAACTTGTTTTTGCAGGGCATGATGTGATGTGATATGGTCAAGACATGATGCTATATTTTATTGTATGAGATGATCATGTTTTTTAACCGAGTTATCGGCAACTGGCAGGAGCCATATTATTGTCGCTTTATTGTATGCAATGCAATTGCGCTGTAATGCTTTACTGTATCACTAAGCGGTAGCAATAGTCGTGGAAGCATAAGATTGGCGAGACAACAACGATGCTATGATGGTGATCAAGGTGTCGCGCCGGTGACGATGGTGATCATGACGGTGCTTCGGAGATGGAGATCACAAGCAAAAGATGATGATGGCCATATCATATCACTTATATTGATTGCGTGTGATGTTTATCTTTTATGCATCTTATCTTGCTTTGATTGACGGTAGCATTATAAGATGATCTCTCAATAAATTTTAAGATAAAAGTGTTCTCCCGGAGTATGCACCGTTGCCAAAGTTCGTCGTGCCCAGACACCACGTGATGATCGGGTGTGATAAGCTCTATGTCCATCTACAATGGGTGCAAGCCAGTTTTGCACACGCAGAATACTCAGGTTAAACTTGACGAGCCTAGCATATGCAGATATGGCCTCGGAACACTGAGACCGAAAGGTCGAGCGTGAATCATATAGTAGATATGATCAACATATTGATGTTCACCATTGAAAGCTACTCCATTTCACGTGATGATCGGTTATGGTTTAGTTGATTTGGATCACGTGATTACTTAGAAGATTAGAGGGATGTCTTTCTAAGTGGGAGTCCTTAAGTAATATGATTTAAATTTATCATGAACTTAGTACCTGATAGTATCTTGCTTGTCTATGTTTGATTGTAGATAGATGGCCCGTGCTGTTGTTCAGTTGAATTTTAATGCGTTCCTTGAGAAAGCAAAGTTGAAAGATGATGGTAGCAATTACACGGACTGGGTCCGTAACTTGAGGATTATCCTCATTGCTGCATAGAAGAATTACGTCCTGGAAGCACCGCTAGGTGCCAGGCCTGCTGCTGGAGCAACACCAGATGTTATGAACGTCTGGCAGACCAAAGCTGATGACTACTCGATAGTTCAGTGTGCCATGCTTTACGGCTTAGAATCGGGACTTCAACGACGTTTTGAACGTCATGGAGCATATGAGATGTTCCAGGAGTCGAATTTAATATTTCAAGCAAATGCCCGAACTGAGAGATATGAAGTCTCCAATAAATTCTATAGCTGCAAGATGGAGGAGAATAGTTCTGTCAGTGAACATATACTCAAAATGTCTGGGTATCATAATCACTTGACTCAATTGGGAGTTAATCTTCCTGTTGATAGTGTCATTGACAGAGTTCTTCAATCACTTCCACCAAGCTACAAGAGCTTCGTGATGAACTATAACATGCAAGGGATGGATAAGACAATTCCCGAGCTCTTCGCAATGCTAAAGGCTGCGGAGGTAGAAATCAAGAAGGAGCATCAAGTGTTGATGGTCAACAAGACCGCCAGTTTCAAGAAAAAGGGCAAAGGGAAGAAGAAGGGGAACTTCAAGAAGAAACAGTAAGCAAGTTACTGCTCAGGAGAAGAAACCCAAATCTGGACCTAAGCCTGAAACTGAGTGCTTCTACTGCAAGCAGACTGGACACTGGAAGCGGAACTGCCCCAAGTATTTGGCGGATAAGAAGGATGGCAAGGTGAACAAAGGTATATGTGATATACATGTTATTGATGTGTACCTTACTAGAGCTTGTAGTAGCACCTGGGTATTTGATACTGGTTCTATTGCTATCATTGGCAATTCGAAACAGGGACTACGGATTAAGCGAACACTGGCAAAGGACGAGGTGACGATGCGCATGGGAAATGGTTCCAAAGTCGATGTGATCACGGTCGGCACGCTACCTCTACATCTACCTTCGGGATTAGTTTTAGACCTAAATAATTGTTATTTAGTGCCAGCGTTAAGCATGAACATTATATCTGGATCTTGTTTGATGCGAGACGGTTATTCATTTAAATCAGAGAATAATGGTTGTTCTATTTATATGTGTAATATCTTTTATGGACATGCACCCTTGAAGAGTGGTCTATTTTTGATGAATCTTAATAGTAGTGATACATATATTCATAATGTTGAAGCCAAAAGATGCAGAGCTGATGATGATAGTGCAACTTATTTGTGGCATTGCCGTTTAGATCATATCGGTGTAAAGCGCATGAAGAAACTCCATACTGATGGACTTTTGGAATCACTTGATTATGAATCACTTGGTACTTGCGAACCATGCCTCATGGGAAAGATGACCAGAACGACGTTCTCTGATACTATGGAGAGAGCAATGGATTTGTTGGAAATCATACATACAGATGTATGTGGTCCGATGAATATTGAGGCTCGTGGCGGATATCGTTATTTTCTCACCTTCACAGATGATTTAAGCAGATATGGGTATATCTATTTAATGAAACATAAGTCTGAAACATTTGAAAAGTTCAAAGAATTTCAGAGTGAAGTTGAAAATCATCGTAACAAGAAAATAAAGTTTCTACGATCTGATCGTGGAGGAGAATATTTGAGTTACAAGTTTGGTCTACATTTGAAACAATGCGGAATAGTTTTGCAACTCATGCCACCCGGAACACCACAGCGTAATGGTGTGTCCGAACGTCGTAATCGTACTTTACTAGATATGGTGCGATCTATGATGTCTCTTACAGATTTACCTCTATCATTTTGGGGTTACGCTTTAGAGACGACTGCATTCACGTTAAATAGGGCACCATCGAAATCCATTGAGACGACGCCTTACGAACTATGGTTTGTCAAGAAACCAAAGTTGTCATTTCTGAAAGTTTGGGGCTGCAATGCTTATGTGAAAAAGCTTCAACCTGATAAGCTTGAACCCAAATCGGAGAAATGTGTCTTCATCGGATACCTAAAGGAAACTGTTGGGTACACCTTCTATCACAGATCCGAAGGCAAGACTTCCGTTGCTAAGAATGGATCCTTTCTAGAGAAGGAGTTACTCTCGAAACAAGTGAGTGGGAGGAAAGTAGAACTTGATGAGGTAACTGTAACTGCTCCCTTGTTGGAAAGTTGTACATCACAGAAACCGGTTTCTGTGACACCTACAACAATTAGTGAGGAAGCTAATGATAATGATCATGAACCTTTAGATCAAGTTACTACCAAACCTTGTAGATAAACCAGAATAAGATCCGCACCAGAGTGGTATGGTAATCCTGTTCTAGAAGTCATGCTACTAGATCATGATGAACCTACGAACTATGAAGAAGCGATGGTGAGCCCATATTCCGCAAAATGGCTAGAAGCCATGAAATCTGAGATGGGATCCATGTATGAGAACAAAGTATGGACTTTGGTTGACTTTCCCATTGATCGGCAAGCAATTGAGAATAAATGGATCTTCAAGAAGAAGACTGAAGCTGACGGTAATGTTACTGTCTACAAAGCTCGACTTGTTGCAAAAGGTTTTTGACAAGTTCAAGGGATTGACTACGATGAGACCTTCTCACCCGTAGTGATGCTTAAGTCTGTCCGAATCATGTTAGCAATTGCCGCATTTTATGACTATGAAATTTGGCAAATGGATGTTAAAACTGCATTCCTGAATGGATTTCTGAAAGAAGAGTTGTATATGATATAGCCAGAAGGTTTTGTCGATCCAAAGGGAGCTAACAAAGTGTGCAAGCTCTAGCGATCCATTTATGCACTGGTGCAAGCCTCTCGGAGTTGGAATAAACGCTTTGATAGTGTGATCAAAGCATTTGGTTTTGTACAGACTTTTGGAGAAGCCTGTATTTACGAGAAAGTGAGTGGGAGCTCTGTAGCATTTCTGATATTATATGTGGATGACATATTATTGATTGGAAATGATATAGAATTTCTGGATAGCATAAAGGGATATTTGAATAAGAGTTTTTCAATGAAATACCTTGGTGAAGTTGCTTACATATTAGGCATTAAGATCTATAGAGATAGATCAAGACTCTTAATTGGACTTTCACAAAGCACATACCTTGACAAAGTTTTGAAGAAGCTCAAAATGGATCAGGCAAAGAAAGGGTTCTTGCCTCTGTTACAAGGTGTGAAGTTGAGTAAGACTCAATGTCCGACCACCGCAGAAGATAGAGAGAAAATTAAAGATGTTCCCTATGCTTCAGCCATAGGCTCTATCATGTATGCAATGCTGTGTACCAGACCTGTTGTGTGCCTTGCTATAAGTCTAGCAGGGAGGTACCAAAGTAATCCTGGAGTGGATCACTGGACAGCGGTCAAGAACATCCTAAAGTACCTGAAAAGGACTAAGGATATGTTTCTCGTATATGGAGGTGACAAAGAGCTCATTGTAAATGCTTACGTTGATGCAAGCTTTGACACTGATCCGGACGATTCTAAATCGCAAATCGGATACGTGTTTATATTGAACGGTGGAGCTGTCAGTTGGTGCAGTTCTAAACAAAGCATCGTGGCGGGATATACATGTGAAGCGGAGTACATAGGTGCTTCGGAAGCAGCAAATGAAGGAGTCTGGATGAAGGAGTTCATATCTGATCTAGGTTTCATACCTAGTGCATTGGGTCCAATGAAAATCTTTTGTGACAAAACTGGTGCAATTGCCTTGGCGAAGGAATCCAGATTTCACAAGAGAACCAAGCACATCAAGAGACGCTTCAATTCAATTCGGGATTTAGTCCAAGTGGGAGACATAGAAATTTGCAAGATACATACGGATCTGAATGTTGCAGACCCGCTGACTAAGCCTCTTCCATGAGCAAAACATGATCAGCACCAAGACTCCATGGGTGTTAGAATCATTACTGTGTAATCTAGATTATTGACTCTAGTGCAAGTGGGAGACTAAAGGAAATATGCCCTAGAGGCAATAATAAAATTATTATTTATTTCCTTATATCATGATAAATGTTTATTATTCATGCTAGAATTGTATTAACCAGAAACATAATACATGTGTGAATACATAGACAAACAGAGTGTCACTAGTATGCCTCTACTTGACTAGCTCGTTGATCGAAGATGGTTATGTTTCCTAGCCATAGACATGAGTTTTCATTTGATTAACGGGATCACATCATTAGGAGAATGATGTGATTGACTTGACCCATTCCATAAGCTTAGCACTTGATCGTTTAGTTTGTTGCTATTGCTTTCTTCATAACTTATACCTTTTCCTATGACTATGAGATTATGCAACTCCTGTTTACAGGAAGAACACTTTGTGTGCTACCAAATGTCACAACTTAACTAGGTGATTATAAAGGTGCTCTACGGGTGTCTCCAAAGGTACTTGTTGGGTTGGCGTATTTCGAGATTAGGATTTGTCACTCCGACTGCCGGAGAGGTATCTCTGGGCCCTCTCGGTAATGCACATCACTTAAGCCTTGCAAGCATTGCAACTAATGAGTTAGTTGCAGGATGATGTATTACGAAACGAGTAAAGAGACTTGCCGGTAACGAGATTGAACTAGGTATTGAGATACCGATGATCGCATCTCGGGCAAGTAACATACCGATGACAAAGGGAACAACGTATGTTGTTATGCGGTCTGACCGATAAAGATCTTCGTAGAAATGGTAGCAGCCAATATGAGCATCCAGGTTCTGCTATTAGTTATTGACCAGAGACATGTCTCGGTCATGTCTACATTGTTCTCGAACCCGTAGGGTCCGCAGGCTTAACGTTACGATAACAGTTTCATTATGAGTTTATATATTTTGATGTACTGAAGGTTGTTCGGAGTCCCGTACATGATGACGGACATGACGAGGAGTCTCGAAATGGTCGAGTCATAAAGATTGATATATTGGAAGCCTATGTTTGGACATGGGAAGTGTTCCGGGTGAAATCGGCATTTTACCGGTGTACTGGGAGGTTACCGGAACCCCTCGGTAACCTAATGGGCCTTAATGGGCCTAGTGGAGGAAGTGGAGAGGAGGCCAAGGGGCATCTGCGTGCCCCTTCCCCCCAGTCCGAATTGGACAAGGATGGGGTCGGCGCCCCCCTTTCCTTTTCCCTCTCTCTCCTCCCCCCCAAGTCCTAGTCCAACATGGAAAGGGGGGAGTCCTACTCCCAGGAGGAGTAGGACTCCTCCTGGTGCGCCCCTTGCCTGGCCGCACCTCCTCCCCCTTGCTCCTTTATAGACATGGGCAGGGGGCACCCCAGACACAACAGTTGATCATTGATCTCTTAACCGTGTGTGGTGCCCCCCTCCACCATAGTCCTCGATAATATTGTAGTGGTGCTTAGGCGAAGCCCTGCGACATTAGAACATCAAGATCGTCACCACGCCGTCGTGCTGACGGAACTCTTCCCCGACATTCTGCTGGATCGGAGTCCGGGGATTGTCATCGAGCTAAACGTGTGCTAAAACTTGGAGGTGTCGTAGTTTCAGTGCTTGATCGGTCGGGCCGTGAAAACGTACGACTACATCAAACGCGTTGTGCTAACGCTTCCGCTTTCGGTCTACGAGGGTATGTGGACAACACTCTCCCCTCTCGTTGCTATGCATCACCATGATCTTGCATGTGCGTAGGAAAATTTTGAAATTACTACATTCCCCAATAGTGGCCACCTACAGAAATATTAGAGGGGCATGATAAGGAGTTGTAAAATACGAAGAGCCGCCTAGACCTATACCGAATAGTAATGCATATATTCAGGAATGTGAAGTTCACCAATTGTTCCAAAAAAGAAGGAAAAATACTTCTTGTTGTTTCAAGTGCAGTAGAATATATGCAAGTCCCAAGCATCCAGATGACTACTGTAGTCTATTGATAGCAGTAAATGTATACAAAAACAAACACTACTTGACAATTGAGGTAATTAAACATTAAAGAACTCATGACAGATGCTTTTCTTCATCCAGCGTGATAACATGTTACTGACATGCTATTGTGATTAAAAGATTAAGATTTCATCAACCCTATGTCTTATGGTACAGTAATAAAATACAAAATAGGTGTTCTGTATTATACTGCATAACAGGAACATATTATAAAATATAGAATAGTAGTTCAGTGCCTTCAAGTGTTGAATGACTCATGGTACAGTAATAATCACAATAAACTATTAGTACATGTGTGGCTAGTTGCAAGGTGTCTATCATCAAACACATCATCATCACACATCATCATCACAGTAGGAGTAATCTAGTGTAGACAAATACCATGAGAGGATTGTTGACTGAATGGTAAATTGATGGATTCAATGCTAAGTCAAACGAAACCAAACCACGCAATTGCGAGCACCAGCCAAGAAATTCAACGAAGCAACAAGCAAGGTACTCTGGAACACGGGTAGCAGCGGTGGACGACAAAACCAATGGCGCATGCATGGCTCTCCCGGGCGCAGAGCCAGCAGCCACGTCCCTTCTGGGGTCCATGACACTCTGTCAATTGTTGTTGCGGTTCATATCATTGAAGCTTCATTTTTGTGTGCAAGCAGTGCGTCGGCCGGCAGGAGGGGAAACGTGAGCCTGACCTGGAGTAAACAGGCATAAGAATGTATGTCAGATGCAGCCAAAAAACAAACAAGATGATTAATCATTGGCAACGAATAGTTGAAACTACACAAGCCTTCCATTTCCTTGTATGGCATGTTTGTTTAGGTTCCATAAGGACATAGAAAGCATATATCAATCAAACTATACAAGTAGTAAAAATCAGAGGGTGTGCAAGCAAGCAACCTAGAGATAATGTTCCACTGAAAAAATAGAGTATTGTCAAGGAATAGAGTATACAAGCTACACAAGTCTGTATACACTAGATTAGGAAATTAATGAAGAGGGGACACCTGAAACTATACAAGTTTGTCTGTAATTTATACACGTGAAACCATACAAGACTATATTAGGTGGTGTTCCACTGTTTGTTTCCATTTGCTTGGTAAGAATAGATAGATACATACATAGATAGAAAAAGAGCAGCACAGGTATCAAGTGAAAAAAAATCAGTGGGTGGATTGATGTGTTCCACATGTGTTCAACCATGGTAAAACTCCCTATGCCAATCGATTGCGTACAGGTTCTGTGAGGCAATTGGAATAACATTTTCAGATGCACCTAGCTCCTTGATTGAGTGGGGAACCCCGATTAGTTTTTTCCCCATTATACTTCTTTCCTGAGGAATCCCAACTGTTATCCAAATTGAGTGGTCACAGAGTTGTATACAATACTACTAGGAAAATAGTAGTACATGCCAGTAGTGTGTTTAATCCAAGGACAACGCATAAAAACAAGAAGGATCTGCTTCGCCGGCACGTGCGAGTACTACAGTCAGTCAGTCATCCCTTGGCGACGAGAGGAAGATGGGAGGCAGACCTGGGAGAGCGGGTTGGTGGAGAACTCCGGGATGGAGAGGAACTTGTCCTCGGAGACGAATCCCTTGGCGCTGCGGTGGGCGACTTCACCTGGAGGGGAGTTCTTGATTAGTTAAGAAAAGCTCAAATTTCAGGAAACTTAATCCATATTTCCATGCTAGTCATGCGTAGGTGTTCCACATCAGAAACCTACAGAAGTGCAGACTTGAGACTGACAATATATATCCACACTTGAAATTTTAGGCGTGCAAAGGCCCAGTGGATTCTAATGAACATGCACATCAGAAATCTATAGGAACAGTCAACACATATATATCCAGTCAATATGCATGAGTTCTACAGATGTATCAACTACAGGAACAGTCACCATCGATCACTAGTCATGCACAGAGCACAGTTCTAAAGATGTGGACATGCTCTCACATAAGAATTCGGAAACACTTCCTGTTATGCATTAGGGTTGGTTGAACTTGTGCATCATGTTTAAATTTCTTTTAAACTTGAAATGGGGGCTAATCAACCCCAACACCCCCCCTGAAAATGCTAAATTCCAACAATTGGAATTTCAATGAACCCAAAATGCCCTTCATAAAAGCCCACCATTTTTGGTTCTGGTTTAAACCTCTGCCAAAAATGGTTCTACAATTTATGGGGCCATTCTGGATTTTTGAACCAAGTCATAAGTATTTGAATTTGGGCATTTTAAATCTTATAAATATTTTAAAGTGCTCAAATAATCTTGGAAGCATTTTTAGGCAGTTGAGAATATTCTCAAATGTGCCTCTGAATATTTCCAGAGTTTTTGGAAATGAAATAGTATTTATTCTATTTCAAAACACAGTACAGAAAATAAATAAAAGAGAAACAGAAAACAGTGCAGAGCACTTACCTGAGCCCACCTGGCCGGCCCACCTAGCAGCCCAGCCCACCTGCTATGCCAGCGAGCTGCTTGCTCTCGCCAGCACAGGCAGGCAGGTGCTCGACGGCGAGCACAGCATGCTTGCCATGTAGCTGCCTGCCGCCCAGCCGCTCCCCTTGTCGACCTGTCGCCCTGGGACGAACCCTATCTCTCTCCCTGAGCTCCCAGACACACTCACTCTCTCTCTGGTTCCCTCTCTCACCCTCCCCGACATTGCTCGAGACGTCACTATCGCTGCCGCTCGCCGCAGCCACGTCCAACGCCGTCCCCGCATCCTCTCACCGTGTCCGGACGGTTCGCCGTCGTCGACTATGTCGACCAGCCGAGCTGCACGACGGCGGAGCCCCTGCATCGTCCCCGCCACCGTCGTCTTCAACCTTCGGCCGCCGTCGATCGTCATCGTCGATCCGCCGCACCTGAGCTTCCCCAAGCACACTGACCATCCCTGCGGCTTCCCTATGAGCTGCTAAACCTCCTCGTGCTTTTCGTTTCGCCCCTAGAACACCGTAGACGCCGCGCCTCTTGTGCCCGAACGCGCTGCAGCCTGACCACGTCGCCGATGATGCTCCGGTGACCATTTGGTCACGGGCTTGTGCCTGTCACACTCCTCGCGTGGCGTAGATGCTATAGGTGCTTTTGCTGCATCGCCTAGGCCACCGCAGCCACGAGCACGAGCACACCCGAGCCTCGGCCTCCGCCGAGCTCATCGCCGGCGATGCTCCGGCCACTCCCCGGCCAAACGACCACCGTGGTTGGATGCGGGCAAGTCCCAGCTCCACGTAGGTGCTCTCCGTGCGCCAAATGGTGCCCTGTGGGAAAATCCCGTAGCGCGCCGCCACGTCTGGCCTCGCCGGAGGCTAAACGCCAGCAGGCTTTGACCGCTGACCGGCGAGGTTGACCCCGCTGACACGGGTTGACCTCCCCCTCTCTCTCAATGACATGTGGGCCCCGCCCGACTAATTAGTCTGGTTAGTGCTAATTAACTAGGTTAGTTTAGTTAGTAGTGACTAACTAGTGGGCCCTGCCCAATTAATTAGGACTAACTAGCTTAGTTAGTACACAGAGACACTGACAGATGGGGCCCACCAGTCAGGTTTGACCTGGGCTGGCGCCTTTGACTCGCTGACGTCACAGTGACGCAGTGCTGACGCAGTTATTTAATTTCTGGATTTATTTTTATATAGGAAATTCCAGAAAATAGCCAAAACTTCTAAAAATCATAGAAAATCAACCATAGCTCCAAATCAAACAAATTATATATGAAAAATGATCAGAAAAATTCAATCTATCCATCTGTAATGGTTTCATGCATGACAAAACACTTTAACCTTGCTGTTTAGGTGAAACAAGCTAATACACTTATTATGCATAAGAACTTAAGCTTCCATTTGAATCTTTGATTCAAATGGACCCATTTCAACTTGTTTCACATTGCATTAGGCAGGACACCTCATTTTGCCATGTCATAGCATGCATCATATTGTTGCATATTGCCATGTGTTGATTATCTATTGTGGTGTCTCTCGTGGTAGGTTCTGCCTCCGAGGATATCTCCGAGTATCCAACTGAAGGGCAGTACCCTACTACCACTCCATCAGGCAAGCAGCCCCATTGATCATATCGATACAATCCCATGTTCTCGCCTCTGCTCTCATTTACTGCATTAAGACAACAACGTTTCAAACTGCTGTGTGTGCGGTAGTTGAACCCTTATCCTCTGCATGACCTGTCATTGCCACAGTAACTAGATGAAACCCACTAGCATGTGTAGGAGTTGATTGAGCCATGTATGTGTTTCCTACCTTGCTATGCCTGCTATGCTTAGAGTTGTGTCAGGTCTGGTTCATCTGGGTGATGGGCTAGAGTGAAATGATTATGTCGGTAATGTGAGGAATGTGTTGAACATGATTTGGTAAAGGTATCGATGAGAGGCCATGTAGGAGTACATGGTGGGTTGTTTCATTGAGGCTCCCCTAAGAACTGAGATCTGTATGTGTGATTTAAGAATCAGCTACTACCATACATTGGGCCCGAAACCAATGGACCCTCTCGGCTTCTTAATCACCCTAGTACTCTGTCCAGGAGTTGCAATTAGTTTCTGGTGTTTGTAGGTTATGTGTTGGCGGCCGTGCGTAGCGCTGACCCTAGGGGTGGGCTATGTTGCGGTAGATACACCATGGCCGGTATGTCGGCGCCCGTTTGGCTCTCGGACCCTGTTCACATCGTTCGGGGCCGTATGTGGAAACCTCGGCCGGACTCCCTGCGGATGGAACCTGGATAGGCGATAAACCTGACTTGAGTGGTCTCGGGCTGTTCACCGTTCGGGGCCGTATGTGGGGCCGGACTCCCTGCGGATGGAACCTGGATAGGCGATAAACCTGGACTAGAGACTTGAGTGTTTAGGTAGGCCGTGGCCGACACCCTCGTTGGCTTCCGCTTGAAGGTTGCCGAGTACATGTCGTGTAAACGACGGTAAGTGGTGAGAGCGTGTATGAAGAAGTACACCCCTGCAGGGTTAACATCATCTATTCGAATAGCCGCGTCCGCGGTAAAGGACTACTTGGTTGCCTATACAGTTCATAGACAAGTTAATGGATACTACTAAAAGACTCAAGATAAGTGTGAGTACCGAGGATGGCCCTCTCGTAGGATGACGAGGGAGGATCCCCGGTGGAGTATTGTGTTGGTGATTAGTGGACTCGTGTGCGAAAACTATTTTACTAGTGGTGTCTCGTAGGATAGCTTAGCCAAGAGTCAAAGCTGGCTTGCTGCAATAACTCCACCACCTTCTTGAGAATGAGCATGTATAGTAGGTTCTGTTGTAAGACTTGCTGAGTACCTTTGTACTCATGTTTGCTTTAATTACTGTTTTCAGACGACAACACCGCCCCCTCCGATGGGTTTTATGTAGATCTCGACGTCGATGAGTGACTTGCCACCCAGGTGGTGATCCTGGCCATGGAGGGCCCTATGTAGATAGACAGGCTTCGAGAAGCCTTCTTTCTTCTAGTGTCTGTACTCAGACTATTTGCTTCCGCATGTGCTTGTATGCTTGTATGACTTGAGTGTCGGGTCATGTGACCCCTACCTGTATGAACATGTTATGTATGGCTCTCTGGAGCCTTTAAATAAAGTACTTGAGTTGTAGAGTTTTGTTGTGATGCCATGTTGTATTTGCACATATCGAGCATATTGTGTGTATGATTGAAATGCTTGGTATGTGTGGGATCCGACAATCTAGTTGTTTATCCTTGGCAGCCTCTCTTATGGGGAAATGTAGTCTAGTGCTCCTTGAGCCATAGTAGTCCGCTACAGCCCGGTTCACCGGAGTCCTGCTAGCCCAGCACTACTGCTCAGGACACTTGACTGGCCGGCATGTGTTTCACTTCGTTCCTATGTCTGTCCCTTCGGGGAAATGTCACGCGGTGACTTCCGGAGTCCTGCCTAGCCTGCTACAGCCCGGGTTCCCCGGAGTCCTGTTAGCCCAGTGCTACAGCCCGGATTCACACGCTGATGACCGACATGCTCGATGTGATTCATGTATGCCTGTCTCCATAGGTCTGTGCCGCTTTGGGTTCACGACTAGCCATGTCGGCCCGGGTTCTCTGTCATATGGATGCTAGCGACACTATCATATACGTGAGCCAAAAGGCGCAAACGGTCCCGGGCCATGGTAAGGCGACACCCGTGGGGATACCGTGCGTGAGGCCGCAATGTGATATGAGGTGTTACCGGCTAGATCGATGTGACTTGGAATCGGGGTCCTGACAGCGTTGGCATCAGAGCCGGACTGCCTGTAGGTTCGTTGAGCCAAACTGGTCGATGTCGAGTCTAGAAATGCTTTAGTTATATGTAGGGGAATTGATTGTGGGAGGGAACGTAAGGCTCTTTTACTCCTTTACCTTATGCCCTCTGATCTGAGTCATTCTCTTCTCTTTCAACGTGGGTTAAGGACTAGGCTCTCTTCTTCTATCAGGTTCACGTGTTACTAATCCGTAGTAGCTTATAGGATTGTTGTTACCAGCCACAGTACAGTTTCTACTACTTTTAGTATGTTGCCAGTTGAATCAGAACCTTGATATGATGTTGTTGAGTGGTATTGCAAACTGTTGTGGATGTCTCAAATCTTTTTCTGAGCATTTACAGCCGTTATGCTGTCCGATTTCCCCTAGAAAATTCTAATGCCTTTGCATTATTCTGTGCTTTCAGATGGCCACCCGTTCGCAGAACCAAGTGGTTCGTCTGACCCGGTGCCTTGATGTGCCCGGCCACACGGCCATGTTGGTTCGAGTGATGGTTGAGTCAGTAGGCTATCGGTGGTATCCGGAATATACCGTCGAGGAGCAGTTCAGAGACTTCAACCAGAGCCAGTACCTTGTACCGTCAGGATATATCCCTCTTATCCTGGAGCCACTGAGCCCCTTCACTGTTCCTATGGACTTGGGGTCACTATTGAGATGTCTGTGCAGGATGCAGCCTATTCAATGATGACTATCATTCGAGCCAGGACTGCCTTGCTTCAGAAACACCGACTTCCGTTACATGCCAGCCTCACTTCCTGGAGCACAGGGGTACTATCAGGCTTTGTACTATGACTCTACACATGAGGAGTCACTACTCGCACCACTGCCGAGATGCTCGAGGATAAGGACCGCGAAAATCGGGCCTTGCGTATGGAGCTTTTCCTGTATGGAGTGGTGCAATGTAGGAGGCATCACCCCTCCTCGTGGTCCCCGTCTGCCACCCACCTGTGGGGCCGAGGCCACATCCGAGTCCCTATGGTCCACAGGCTCCGCAGGACCGTCTGTTCCCACACGATCATGTTCCACTTCCAGGCTTTGGTGGCGACTTCTATGAGGATTACTACGGAGCCGTCTGAGCTAGTAGTAGTATCACTAGTACTGTAATACTTGTATTCTCCACAGTCCTGCGTGACCGTGGGATACGACTTGGTGTGTATCACGCTCCGGAGGTGTAGAAAAATAATTTATAGGAGCTTGGAATGCCTCCGGTGAGATGTAATGTCTTTCACTGTAGTTGTACTCTAGCATGGGCTTGTACTAAACTATGTACGGTGTGTATGACCAATGGTATATATATGGCAATCTCTATATTACCATGTCGTGCAATGAACATCTTAGCATTCCATGTTATCCATTACCTTCTGAACTTCCTTGCTAAGTTTGTGCCATTCTTATCTAAACCATTTTCTTGTTTTCTCCTAGGATGGTCAACACCCGCAGCAACCCTACTGCCCCGGAGCAGGGGGGAGCCAGTGCAGCTAGGGGTGAAAATCTGCCTCACCCGCCTTCTCTGGCCGAAGTTATGCTGGAGGCGGAAAGAAACAAGCGTGAGACTAACCGCTTGTTGGAGCAGATTGCGCAGAACACTGCACGCCATCAGCAAAATGACTTGGTGTCAATCAATGACTTTATCAAGTTGTACCCACCAAAGTTTAATCATTCCATCGAGCCCCTCGACGCAGATGACTGGCTCCGCAGCATCACACACAAGCTACGTTCTGCTAACATAGCCGAAGCTGATAAGGTTACCTATGCTGCCTATCACCTTGAAGGCCCTGCTAGCCTTTGGTGGGAAAACTTTGAAGCTATGCGCCCGGTCGGCCAAATCACTACTTGGGCTGAATTCAGTGAGGCTTTCCGTGAGCATCACATCCCGGAAGGTCTCATAGATCGCAAGAGGGAAGAGTTCTGCAATTTCACCCAAGGAAGGCTGACTGTGGATGCATATAGTCGTGAATTTGGGAATCTGGCACGATATGCTCCTGAAGAGGTACCACCGACGCTAAGAAGCAGGCAAGGTTCCGCAACGGAGTTAGCCCTGAGCTTCGCCACGATCTTCGTCTGCACGAGTGCACCTCCTTTCAGAAGTTGGTCAATGAAGCCATCAGTGCTGAGACAGGACAGTCTGACTATGACGCTTCACGCAAGCACTCTCGTGATTTTAGCTCTTCATCCGGCTCTGGATCTCAGAAGCGCCGGGTGTGGATCCCAAGCACGGCACTGCCATCCCAGGTTCATTCCGAGGCCATCCTTTGAGGCGCCTCGCCCCAACCAGCAGTTTGCACCGTCTAAGCCCTATGGTGGCCCTGCTACTAATGCTGCTCCACGCCCCAATGTTGTGACATGTTTCAAGTGTGGAGAGCCGGGTCACTACAGTCGAGAGTGTCCCCAGAACAACAACCCCAATCAGTCTGGAAAGTTCGTTGGCCGTGGTAAGCCAGCAGGAAAAACATTCTATGCCAAGCCAGCCACCACTGCACGTGGCCATGTCAACTATGTCTCAGCTGAGGAGGCTCATGAGGATCCTAACGTCGTCCTTGGTACGCTCCTTGTTAATTTCCATCCGGCATTTGTTCTTTTCGATACTGGAGCATCTCATTCATTCATATTTGAGAGCTATGCTCGATTGCATAACACAACATTCTATGACATGCCCACTACCATGGAAATTCAAACCCCTGGCTCTAGATGGCAAACTTCTAGAGTAAGCCATGGGAATGAAATTCTTGTCGATAGACTTGTCTTTCTTGCATCCTTAATAGCTCTCAAGTCCTCAGACATAAACATCATCTTGGGTATGGACTGGATGTCAGCTCATTATGCTAAGATTGATTATGCTACTAGAACCGTTCAACTTACTCACCCATCGGGCCAGACAGTCAATGTCTTAACTCGAGTGGTCAAGCGCCAGCTTTACTCTCTAAATGCCAACCCCCTTCCAGACCTAGAAGATATTTTGGTAGTCCGAGACTTTTTGGATGTCTTTCCAGAAGAACTGCCAGGTGTTCCACTTGACAGGGATGTCGAGTTTGTGATGGACCTTGTTCCAGGAACCGTCCCAATTTCTAGGAGACCCTATAAGATGGCACCCTTAGAACTAGCCGAGCTTAAGAACCAACTCAATGAGTCCTTGAAAAAGGGTTTCATCCATCCTAGTTCCTCTCCTTGGGCTTGCCCCGTCCTCTTCGTCAAGAAGAAGGATGGAACGGATCGGATGGTTGTAGATTACCGACCAATCAACTTGGTCACTATCAAGAACAAGTATCCGCTTCCCAGGATCAACGATCTGTATGATCAGCTCGCTGGATCCTCAGTCTTTTCCAAGACGGATTTGAGGTTGGGCTACCATCAAATCAAAATCAGAAATGGGGACATTCCCAAAACAGCCTTCGTTACTCGTTATGGCCAATACGAGTACACTGTCATGTCCTTCGGTTTAACCAATGCCCCAGCCACTTTCTCTCAGATAATGAACTCAGCCTTCATGGAGTATTTGGATAAGTTCGTCGTGGTATACCTCAATGATATACTCATATACTCCAAGAATGAAGAGGAACATGCCTAACATCTAAGGCTGGTATTGACGAAACTTTGAGAGCATCGCATTTATGCCAAATCCTCCAAGTGTGAATTTTGGTTGCCAGAAGTGACCTATCTAGGCCATGTAATCTCCGGTAAGGGTATTGCTGTCAATCCCGAGCAAGTTCAAGCCGTCCTTGATTAGACTCCACCTGAGACGGTCAAGCAAGTTCGGAGCTTCCTTGGCTTAGCGAGCTATTGCCGCCGCTTCATCGAGAATTTCTCCAAGGTTGCTAAACCTCTAACTGAACTCCTCAAGAAAGATAAAAAGTTTGAGTGGACCCCACAGTGTGAGTTCAGCTTTCAGGAACTGAAAAGATGCCTGACATCTGCTTCCGTACTGGTACCACCAGATTTCTCCAAGGACTTTATTATCTATTGCGACGCCTCGCGACAAGGACTAGGTTGTATACTCATGCAAGATCGTCAGGTAATTGCCTATGCTTCACGGCAATTACACCCACATGAGGAAAATTATCCCACACATGATCTAGAGCTTGCAGCTGTAGTCCATGCACTTAAAACTTGGCGACATTACCTTCTCGGTAATCGTTGCGAGATCTTCACCGATCACCAAAGTTTGAAATATATCTTCACCCAACCGGATTTGAATCTCAGGCAAAGACGTTCGGCCGAGTTGATCTCAGATTATGACCTAGGAATAACTTACACCCCGGGCAAAGCCAATGTCATGGCTGATGCGCTAAGTCGTAAATCTTATTGTACCAACCTGATGTTACAACAGAGTCAACCACTTCTCAACGAGGAATTTCGTAAGCTTAATCTTCACATTGTTCCTCGAGGATTCCTATCCACCCTGGTGGCGAAACCTACCCTTACGGATCAGATCATCAAGGCACAGAAGGTAGATCCGGGAATCTCCCGTATTAAGAGAAACATTAAGAAAGGAGTCGCGAATTGTTTCTCCGTTGATGATCAAGGTGTCGTATACTTTGGAAACCGCTTAGTGGTTCCCAAGGCACGAAACCTGAGGCGGCTGATCCTTAAGGAAGCTCATGAATCCCCTCTCACCACTAATCCCGGTAGTACTAAGATGTATCAAGACCTACGCCAGAGGTTTTGGTGGACTAGGATGAAGAGAGAAATTGCTCAATATATTGCTAGTTGCGACATCTGTCGTCGTGTTAAAGCAGAGCATCAACGGCCTGCTGGCACCCTTCAACCTTTGGCTATTCCTGAGTGGAAATTGGATAAAAATCAGTATGGATTTCATTACTGGGTTTCCCAAGACCAAGAGTGGGAATAATGCTATCTTCGTCGTGATCGATCGTCTTTCCAAAGTAGCCCATTTCCTACCTATTCGTGAGAGTATCACCGCTGGCCAGCTAGCTGACCTATACATCTCCCGAATAGTGTCTCTTCATGGTGTCCCATTGGAAATTAACTCAGACCGAGGGAGTCTCTTCACCTCTCGATTTTGGGAAAGTTTCCAAAATGCTATGGGAACTTGTCTCTCTTTTAGAACCGCCTTCCTCCCTCAATCCAGTGGTCAAGTAGAGCGAGTAAATCAAATTCTGGAAGATATGCTTCGAGCTTCTGTCATCTCCTTCAGAATGGATTGGGAGAAATGCCTTCCATTCGCGGAGTTTGCTTATAACAATAGTTATCAAGCTAGCTTGGGCAAAGCTCCTTTCGAAGTTCTCTATGGATGAAAATGTCGAACGCCTCTTAACTGGTCAGAAACCGGGGACAGACAACTCTTTGGCCCGGATATGATTCAGGAAGTAGAAGAGCAGGTTCGCGTTATTCGTGAGAAATTGAAAACAGCCCAATCTCGTCAAAAGAGCCAATATGATCGTAAACATAAGCTCATGACTTATGAAGTCGGCGAGAAGGCTTACCTTCGGGTTACTCTGTTAAAAGGAACCCATCGTTTCGGTATGAAAGGCAAATTGGCTCCTCGTTAGATTGGACCCTTTCGCATTCTTGCCAAACGAGGAGAAGTTGCCTACCAATTGGAACTACCTCCGCATCTTTCCAGAGTTCACGATGTCTTCCATGTTTCTCAACTTAGGCATTGCTTCGCGGATCCTATCCGTGGAGTGGACCACGAAACGCTTAATCTACAAGATAACCTCTCATATCGGGAATATCCCGTTCGTATCCTTGATCAAGCCGAGCGTACCACTCGACACCATAACATCAAGTTTCTCAAGGTTCAATGGTCACACCATTCCGAGAAAGAAGCTACCTGGGAAAGGGAGGATCGTCTTCGACTTGAGTACCCCTCCTTCTTCCCGACGAGTCCTGAATCTCGGGACGCGATTCTTTTGAGTGGGGGTGAGTTGTCACATCCCTGCTTTCCTGTTATGCATTAGGGTTAGTTGAACTTGTGCATCATGTTTAAATTTCTTTTAAACTTGAAATGGAGGCTAATCAACCCCAACACCCCCCTGAAAATGCTAAATTCCAACAATTGGAATTTCAATGAACCCAAAATGCCCTTCATAAAAGCCCACCATTTTTGGTTCTGGTTTAAACCTCTGCCAAAAATGGTTCTACAATTTATGGGGCCATTCTGGATTTTTGAACCAAGTCATAAGTATTTAAATTTGGGCATTTTAAATCTTATAAATATTTTAAAGTGCTCAAATAATCTTGGAAGCATTTTTAGGCAGTTGAGAATATTCTCAAATGTGCCTCTGAATATTTCCAGAGTTTTTGGAAATGAAATAGTATTTATTCTATTTCAAAACACAGTACAGAAAAGAAATAAAAGAGAAACAGAAAACAGTGCAGAGCACTTACCTGAACCCACCTGGCCGGCCCACCTAGCAGCCCAGCCCACCTGCTGTGCCAGCGAGCTGCTAGCTCTCGCCAGCACAGGCAGGCAGGTGCTCGACGGCGAGCACAGCACGCTTGCCACGCAGCTGCCCGCCGCCCAGCCGTTCCCCTCGTCGACCTGTCGCCCTGGGACGAACCCTATCTCTCTCCCCGAGCTCCCAGACACACTCGCTCTCTCTCTGGTTCCCTCTCTCGCCCTCCCCGACGTCGCCCGAGACGTCACCGTCGCTGCCGCTCGCCGCAGCCGCGTCCAACGCCCTCCCCGCGCCCTCTCACTGTGTCCGGACGGTTCGCCGTCGTCGACTACCTCAACCAGCCGAGTTGCATGATGCCGGAGCCCCTGCATCGTCCCCGCCACCGTCGTCTTCAACCTTCGGCCGCCGTCGATCGTCGTCGTCGATCCGCCGCACCCGAGCTTCCCCGAGCACACTGACCCTCCCTGCGGCTTCCCTGTGAGCTGCTGAACCTCCCCGTGCTTTTCGATTCGCCCCTAGAACACCATAGACGCCGCACCTCTTGTGCCCGAACGCGCCGCCGCCTAACCACGTCGCCGGCGATGCTCCGGTGAGCATTTTGTCACGGGCTTGTGCCTGTCACACTCCCCGCGCGGCATAGATGATGTAGGTGCTTTCACCGCATCGCCTAGGCCAGCGCAGCCACGAGCACAAGCACACCCGAGCCTCGGCCTCCGCCGAGCTCGTCGCCGGCGATGCTCTGGCCACTCCCCAGCCAAACCACCATGGTGGTTGGATGCGGGCGAGTCCCAGCTCCACGTAGGTGCTCTCCGCACGCCAAATGGTGCCCTGTGGGCAAATCCCGCAGCGCGCCGCCGCATCTGGCCTCGCCGGCGGCTAAACGCCGGCAGGCTTTGACCGATGACACGGGTTGACCTTCCCCTCTCTCTCACTGACATGCGGGCCCCGCCCGACTAATTAGTCTGGTTAGTGCTAATTAACTAGGTTAGTTTAGTTAGTAGTCATTGACTAGTGGGCCCTGCCCAATTAATTAGGACTAACTAGCTTAGTTAGTACACAGAGACACTGACAGATGGGGCCCACCAGTCAGGTTTGACCTGGGGTGGCGCCTTTGACTCGCTGACGTCACAGTGACGCAGTGCTGGCGCAGTTATTTAGTTTCTGGATTTATTTTTATATAGGAAATTCCAGAAAATGGCCAAAACTTCTAAAAATCATAGAAAATCAACCATAGCTCCAAATCCAACAAATTATATATGAAAAATGATCAGAAAAATTCAATCTATCCATCTGTAATGGTTTCATGCATGACAAAACACTTTAACCTTGCTCTTTAGGTGAAACAAGCTAATACACTTAATATGCATAAGAACTTAAGCTTCCATTTGAATCTTTGATTCAAATGGACCCATTTCAACTTGTTTCACATTGCATTAGGCAGGACACATCATTTTGCCATGTCATAGCATGCATCATATTGTTGCATATTGCCATGTGTTGATTATCTTCTGTGGTGTCTCTCGTGGTAGGTTCTGCCTCCGAGGATATCTCCGAGTATCCAACTGAAGGGCAGTACCCTACTACTACTCCATCAAGCAAGCAGCCCCATTGATCATATCGTTACAATCCCATGTTCTCACCTTTGCTCTCATTTACTGCATTAAGACAACAACGTTTCAAACTGCTATGTGCTGCGGTAGTTGAACCCTTATCCTCTGCATGACCTGTCATTGCCACAGTAACTAGATGAAACCCACTAGCATGTGTAGGAGTTGATTGAGCCATGTATGTGTTTCCTACCTTGCTATGCCTGCTATGCTTAGAGTTGTGTCAGGGCTGGTTCATCTGGGGGATGAGCTAGAGTGAAATGATTTTGTCGGTAATGTCAGGAATGTGTTGAACATGATTTGGTAAAGGTATCGATGAGAGGCCATGTTGGAGTACATGGTGGGTTGTTTCATTGAGGCCGTCCCTAAGAACTGAGATCTGTATGTGTGATTTAAGAATCAGGTACTACCATACATTTGGCCTGAAACCAATGGACCCTCTCGGCTTCTTAATCACCCTAGTACTTTGTCCAGGAGTTGCAATTAGTTTCTGGTGTTTGTAGGTTATGTGTTGGTGGCCGTGCGTAGCACTGACCCTAGGGGTGGGCTATGTCGCGGTAGATACACCGTGGCCGGGTATGTCGGGCGCCCGTTTGGCGTCTCGGGACCCTGTTCAATCATTCGGGGCCGTATGTGGAAACCTCGGCCGGACTCCCTGCGGATGGAACCTGGATAGGCGATAAACCTGGACTTGAGACTTGAGTGTTTAGGTAGGCCGTGGCCGACACCCTCGTTGGTCTTCCGCTTGAAGGTTGCCGAGTACATGTCGTGTAAACGACGGTAAGGGGTGAGAGCGTGTATGAAGAAGTACACCCCTGCAGGGTTAACATCATCTATTCGAATAGCCGCGTCCGCGGTAAAGGACTACTTGGTTGCCTATACAGTTCATAGACAAGTTAATGGATACTACCAAAAGACTCAAGATAAGTGTGAGTACCGAGGATGGCCCTCTCGTAGGATGACGAGGGAGAATCCCTGGTGGAGTATTGAGTTGGTGATTAGTGGACTCGTGTGCGAAAACTATTTTACTAGTGGTTTCTCATAGGATAGCTTAGCGAAGAGTCAAAGCTGGCTTGCTGCAATAACTCCACCACCTTCTTGAGAATGAGCATGTATAGTAGGTTCTGTTGTAAGACTTGCTGAGTACCTTTGTACTCATGTTTTCTTTAATTACTGTTTTCAGACGACAACACCGCCCCCTCCGATGGGTTTTATGTAGACCTCGACGTCGATGAGTGAATTGCCACCCAGGTGGTGATCCTGGCCATGGAGGGCCCTATGTAGATAGACAGGCTTCGAGAAGCCTTCTTTATTTCTAGTGTCTGTACTCAGACTATTTGCTTCCGCATGTGCTTGTATGCTTGTATGACTTGAGTGTCGGGTCATGTGACCCCTACATGTATGAACATGTTATGTATGGCTCTCTGGAGACTTTAAATAAAGTACTTGAGTTGTAGAGTTTTGTTGTGATGCCATGTTGTATTTGCACATATCGAGCATATTGTGTGTATGATTGAAATGCTTGGTATGTGTGGGATCCGACAATCTAGTTGTTTATTCTTGGCAGCCTCTCTTATGGGGAAATGTAGTCTAGTGCTCCTTGAGCCATAGTAGTCCGCTACAGCCTGGTTCAGCGGAGTCCTGCTAGCCCAACACTACTGCTCAGGACACTTGACTGCCCGACATGTGTTTCACTTCATTCCTATGTCTGTCCCTTCGTGGAAATGTCATGCGGTGACTTCCAGAGTCCTGCCTAGCCTGCTACAGCCCGGGTTCTCTGGATTCCTGTTATCCCAGTGCTATATAGACAAGTTAATGGATACTACCAAAAGACTCAAGATAAGTGTGAGTACCGAGGATGGCCCTCTCGTAGGATGACGAGGGAGAATCCCTGGTGGAGTATTGAGTTGGTGATTAGTGGACTCGTGTGCGAAAACTATTTTACTAGTGGTTTCTCATAGGATAGCTTAGCGAAGAGTCAAAGCTGGCTTGCTGCAATAACTCCACCACCTTCTTGAGAATGAGCATGTATAGTAGGTTCTGTTGTAAGACTTGCTGAGTACCTTTGTACTCATGTTTTCTTTAATTACTGTTTTCAGACGACAACACCGCCCCCTCCGATGGGTTTTATGTAGACCTCGACGTCGATGAGTGAATTGCCACCCAGGTGGTGATCCTGGCCATGGAGGGCCCTATGTAGATAGACAGGCTTCGAGAAGCCTTCTTTATTTCTAGTGTCTGTACTCAGACTATTTGCTTCCGCATGTGCTTGTATGCTTGTATGACTTGAGTGTCGGGTCATGTGACCCCTACCTGTATGAACATGTTATGTATGGCTCTCTGGAGACTTTAAATAAAGTACTTGAGTTGTAGAGTTTTGTTGTGATGCCATGTTGTATTTGCACATATCGAGCATATTGTGTGTATGATTGAAATGCTTGGTATGTGTGGGATCCGACAATCTAGTTGTTTATTCTTGGCAGCCTCTCTTATGGGGAAATGTAGTCTAGTGCTCCTTGAGCCATAGTAGTCCGCTACAGCCCGGTTCACCGGAGTCCTGCTAGCCCAACACTACTGCTCAGGACACTTGACTGCCCGACATGTGTTTCACTTCATTCCTATGTCTGTCCCTTCGTGGAAATGTCATGCGGTGACTTCCAGAGTCCTGCCTAGCCTGCTACAGCCCGGGTTCCCCGGAGTCCTGTTAGCCCAATGCTACAGCCCGGATTCACACGCTGATGACCGACATGCTCGATGTGATTCATGTATGCCTGTCTCCATAGGTCTGTGCCGCTTTGGGTTCACGACTAGCCATGTTGGCCCGGGTTCTCTGTCATATGGATGTTAGCGACACTATCATATACGTGAGCCAAAAGGCACAAACGGTCCCAGGCCTTGGTAAGGCGACACCCGTGGGGATACCATGCGTGAGGCCGCAATGTGATATGAGGTGTTACCGGCTAGATCGATGTGACTTGGAATCGGGGTCCTGCAGTTCTGCACAACCACCGCACCGAATCAACACAACTAGGCCACATAAACAACCCAGAGCCACCCAAATGAACAAGGAACAAAATAACACAGAAGCGCTGCGGGAATCCTCACCTTAATCGACTCCACCAGGTTTTCCTGAGCTCTCAGCGCTGAGCTCAGGAGTCCATGCGCTGAGCTCTGCATCGAAACCACCACTAGCGAAACCAATAAGACCTCACGCCCCATCAACGGCAACAACAGCAAGGGGGGAGCAGGAGCGGCGAACGAACCTGCGGCGTTGGGGATGGCGACGCCGAGGGCGGAGAGGTCGAGGGTGTCCTTGCCGTCGCTCATGGCCACTGGAGACTCGGGCTCCTTCCTCCTGCGCAGGCGACGGTGAGGGAAGGCTGGGTGAGAAACCCTAGCGGCGGGGCCATGGCCATGGCCGCGGGGTAGGGGTTAGGCCTGAGCTGGTAGATGCTGGGTTGGATCTGGAGGCCGGCGGCGGGGCTGGTTGAGAGGAGGTCGCCGCCGGCAGGTGGGATCGGGAGAGAGGATTGGATCGAATCATGGGAGCCGGCCCCCGCAGCGACAACCCGCAGGAATAGCACGCGGCGACAAGCCAGCCCCTGCACAGCGGCGAGGTTCGTCGAGGACGAGGGAGACGAGGGGAGAGTGAGGGCGGCGGAGGAGGTGGGTGGCGGCGAGGTTCAGAGGTGTGGGTGGCAGCGACAAGGGGGACGAGGGTGATCTGCATCGAGGGAGAGGGGTGAGGATCTGAGGGGGGAGGGAGAGAAAGAAAGAAAGAATGGAGGCGGGGGTGGGTGGAAAATGGCCATGAGGACAGACCTAGGGTTTCGGCTCGGGTGGGTTTGGGCCATTGGATCTGGAAGCATCCAACGGTGCGTGGTCCGCATGATATGCTCATGGTCCAATTAGAACGCAACAAACCATTTGATGACCTTATGACCATATAAATTGGTCGTGATCGATTCAAGATAAAAAATTTCATTCCATTTTTCAGTGCTCAAAATGAGTATTTTTGTGAAAGTCCTATCAAATATTTGTTCAAATGATATCATATTTTTCACAAGTTTACATCATGGATTTGCAAACAATATTGACAAAGGGAGTTTTTATTTCCATTGCACGAAAAATCAATTTTCCATTTTTTGAGTGCCCAAAATAAGTTTTTTTGTGAAGGACCTATAATATATTTGTTGTAAAATTGGACCAACTCATTTTTCTAAAATACTAGGCCATATTTAATTCACAATTGACCAAATGGTTGGGTCTAAAAAGTTTTAATCCACCTCTCGTGAAAAAGACAAATTTCCGTCGATTCAATTAGAAGCGGGTCAAATTTGAACTGTAGCTGCCTTGTAGTTTGCTCTTTATTTTTTCCAAAAATCATTTCTAGGTACATAAGTATCTATTTAATCAGAGAAACATAAAAAAATTCGAAGATTCAACCACTAGCTAGGAACTGTCATTCCCGCCGTTTTGACTGGATTTTGAAATGGGGATAAAAAATTCAAAAACAAATTCAAAAAATTGGGAAACCTTCGCATTGTGTCATTATATGTGGCCAAGTTCCCAGGAAAAATAATAAACTTGTAATAAGGCAATTATTTTAAAAAAGTGTTCTCAGAAACGAGCTATCACGTGTGCAGATGAATGGCTTTCAAGCCAAATGATCAATCTTATGGCCACATTCATGGCATAGTTTGTTCAAATGATCTCATATTGTGCACAAGGGTGCATATTGGAATGGCAAACAATATTTCCTAAGGAAGTTTTCATTTTCTTTTGACGAAAAAACCATTTTCCATTTTTTGAGTGCCCAAAAGGAGGTTTTTTTGTGAAGGACCTCCCAAATAATTGTTGCAAAATTGGACCAAATCATTTTTCTAAAATACTAGGCCATATTTAATGCACAATTGACCAAATGGTTGGCTGTAAAAAGTTTTGATCCACCTCTCATGAAAAAGACAAATTTCCGCCGATTCAGATGGAAGTGGGTCAAATTTGAACTATAGCTGCCTTGTAGTTTGCTCTTTATTTTTTCCAAAAATCATTTCTAGGTACATAAGTGTCTATTTAATCATAGAAACACCAAAAAAATTCCAAGATTCAACCACTAGCTAGGAACGGTCATTCCCGCCGTTTTGACTGCATTTTGAAACGGGCATAAAAAATTCAAAAAAATGAAAAAATTGGGAAACCTTCGCATTGTGTCATTATATGTGGCCAAGTTCCGAGGAAAAATAAAAAACTTGTAATACGGCAATTATTTTAAAAAATTGTTCTCAAAAACAAGCTATCACGTGTGGAGATCAATGGCTTTCAAGCCAAATGATCAATCTGATGGCCACATTCATGGCATAGTTTGTTCAAATGATCTCATATTGCGCAGAAGGGTGCATATTGGAATGGCAAACAATTTTTCCTAAGGAAGTTTTCATTTTCTTTGGACGAAAAAGCCATTTTCCATTTTTCGACTACCCAAAAGGAGGTTTTTTTGTGAAGGACCTCCCAAATAATTGTTGCAAAATATGACCAAATCAATTTTCTAAAATACTAGGACATATTTAATGCACAATTGACAAAATGGATGGGTGTAAAATTTTTTGATCCACCTCTCGTGAAAAAGACAAATTTCCGCCGATTTAGTTGGAAGCGGGTCAAATTTGAACTGCAGCTGCCTCATAGTTTGCTATTTATTTTTTCCAAAAATCATTTCTAGTTACATAAGTACCTATTTAATCATAAATACATGGTTTGGTGGTGATACGTCGAGGTTTGGGCGGTGGCCGAGGGCCCCAACTCTAGAGCGCGTAAACTCGCATGCCCGCCGCGTGGTCACCGCGTGACCGTGGTGTTGCCATGTGTTCTGGGCGGCCTAGGCATGTCTAGTGGGTTGGGTACTCCCCAGGTAGGTGCTAGGAAGAAAATTACAACATAAGATCCTCACGAGGAGACCGATCGATGCTCAAACATGAATTAGCAGCCAAGTGTTTGATTAGCGGTACGGGATTCTACATGGCTAATGGGCGTGAGTTTTGGCTGATGATGATAAGTTACTAAGAAGACCGTCTTCACAAATTTTCAGCTCAAAAGGAGGAGCCTAGGTGGTACTTGCTTTGCAAAGTACCACACTAGACATAAATACGAATGTTGAAGCTGGGCTCAAAATAATGAATGGATTGAGCTGGCATTTGGTGGAGGATGGTTATTTGGGCATAGGAAAGCACCGTAGAAAATGGATACTATTTGGACATGCCAAAGTGGTACTTCCTTCACAAAGTGTTGTTTTGAACAGAATCGGAAAATGAATATTGTTGAATTATTTTTTAACTAGGCAAGGAAGGTTTTTTACATATTTGAGGAAGATATGACCCAAAGAATTTATGAGATTTTTTTGGGAATTTTGGGAATGACAGAAATATAGGTTGCTTCACAACCTGGGGCAAAAATTGCCACATGGACATGACACATAGGCAAAACTGATGAGGTGGCGCCTAGTCATAGGAACCCACCACAATTTACAAGGTTATGACCATCTATATTGGTCGTGATCAGCTAGAAATAAGGCAGGGGACCAGTGCTATCTGCTTTATGACCATTTCGTGTAAGGAAATTACAACCTTTCTGACCAAAATGGTCGTTATAGTTTAGGGTTTGGAGCCCCCCGAAGAGCTTTTGACCAATTGGTCTGAAATGGTCATAGGTCTATGACCAATTCTTCCAGGGTCACTGACAGAAGGTCACTAGTTGACATATTTCTTGTAGTGGCGCCAAGGTTGCATGTTCTGCTGGGCGTGCAGCGGGCGAGGGAGGGGTAGTAACTGTTGTCTGATGTACACACAAAGTTTACTACTGAATCCAGTTCCCCAAGAGCTGAAAAACAAACTGCTCCCACCTCCTACCCACTCGTTCACTTGAAGAGACTCCAATGGCAATTTGAGGGGCGAGCTTGCTGGATATGGATTTCAACAAGGAGTTCACCTTTGAGTTCGCTGTTCAGATCCATGGCAGCATGAAGTTGAATGTGATGTACACCAACAATCCAGACTCAGTGAAGCTCTGCCTTGCCAAGCTCAAGAAGTATGTACAGGAGGAGAAAGCACAAGGTTGCAGGACTAGACCTTGTGCCCATCCATTCATCTCCTTATAGGGACCAGCGGATCACCGTCACCCAGGTATGCGTGCGGGACGAGGTTCTCGTCTACCACTGCTGTAGGGCCATCAGAGGTTCTGGAGCATTCACCCATTTCATCGGTAGCGCTGACTGCACCTTCACTACGATAGAGAGAAGGAAGAATGCAATGATTCAGCCATTTGGTGCAACAAGCTTGTCAACATCCAGAAGCAATACAAGATCATCGGCAATGGGTAGGAGAAATACTCCGTGGTTGACCTCGCCGAGACCATCATCGACCCCTGCTACGCCAACATGAAAGAAGACGATGATACTAAGGACCTGAACATGTGGGAGGCACCTCTGAATCTAGCCTACATAACCTACGCGTCCAAGGACAAATATACGCATGCTACGACATGTATAGGCTGATCTTGGACATGAGGGCGTGTCCACTTTCCATATCTGACGAGTACATGGACAGCCGCAATGTCATGATCAAGCGTGCGAGGAAGGTCTAGATGATGTACTTTATTTGTTTAAGCACCTTTATCATCCGAGTGTTTCATGCATTAGCCTATGTGTTCTAATTATCTGTTTTGTCCGAAATATTTCATCTAATAACCCATTAACATGTTTGCTTTTTTAGTGGCTATTTGCTTATGTATGTAACTAGTTCGGTGGGCTACAGTGATTTGAGTCTCCTTCCTCACAAGATATTCCCCTTCTCAGGTGGACCCAGCAGGTCTCGTACATAGACATCTGGGTCCAACCACCTATCCATTTGTATTTCTTTATTTTGTTCAATCTTTCATCCTCTTCCTACCGCGGCTGGCGGTGCTGTCACGCACGCCTCAGTGACCCATCATAGCATATGGCGTTGGCCAGGCCATCCCTCTACTCCCACACATTCTCCGGTGGCTCCAGCTCCACTGGCCCACCCTGCACCCGAACAAGTCAACCCTCGTACTCCCCTCCGCCTGCGTCTTCCCCCGCTCCAGTTCGTTTGGTCCGATGTCTCAACGTCATCCTCTGCCTTGGTGCTCTCGCCGTGGTGCCACCGTCCATCGCTCCCAACATGGTCGGCAAAACATGAGGAATCAGGAGACGTCTGTTCGTCGAGAGGCTTATAGTCCCGGGTCCACTAGGTCCATGGCTTAGATTTTGTTGTTTAACATGCACATCCCACGAAATGTTTCAACTTTTTTTGGGTCCAGCAGGTATCAAGCGGCCTATGGGCCTCCCTGCCTAGCTTGTCGATAGCAACAGCAACCCAAGTTATGTTTGTTTTTTCAAGATGATGCACAACTCAGTTCTATTTTTTATAAGAATGGAAAAATGAACCTATGTTTTCCCTTCTATAATAGTACATATATATTTATATCTTATTTTATTACGTATATATATATATAATAGAAACAACATAAGGTTCCGCTAAACCTGTCATTTTTCCAACCATTGTATAGACCTTCCCACTTCCTTTATTTTTTGTTTTCATTAATCCTATATCTGAATTTTCTCCCACTTTCTTTTTCGATGTAATCTGAGTTTTCTCCTAGTACTTTCCCTAGAACCAACTCAATGGTCCCACGTCTAGCCTAAAAAATAATAATACCCCACGTACCATGTTCATGTAGTTAAGATCGCATGTGGCATCATTTTCATCTGCACTAAACTGCAGGCTCCTGCCGTGGACATGGTCCCGCAGTGGAGAAGAGAAGACAAGCCTACATTGCAATCCCCGGCAAGACAAAAACATAATTTCTCTCACTTATCCATAGGTGTTCTGTAAGTAGAGACTTGTGCATGAGAAAACCTCGCCACTTTTGAAACTTAGGTGCTCCCATCCCTAAACTCGAACGTTGCTTCAGTCAAGATGGTTGTAGTGGCCTTTCGCGGGGGGTTGGTCCCTCTTTATGATTTGTGCCCGGCAGGCCTTGCTCCGTGGAAACAAACTGAGGGTACCGATAGGATAGCCTACTAGGGAAGACTTGTTTACTTGAATGTATAGAGGCATTTCACCTATGCATGGACATGTTACATGAACAAGTGCCTGACAAGGTTTATCTTATTCATTAAATATGTTGATCAACAAGTACATATCTGACAGAACACAAACATGGATAAAAGAGATTACATGATTTAAACTAAATTTTGGCAAAAGCCTACACATTTTAGATTGGAAAAAAATAAATGCCCCGTGATGCCTTTGCTCTGTCCTTCTGCTGTTTGAAGCTACAAGAGGAGACAAAGTAGGTGGACGGAAGGCCCGGCTGGGATTCATTGCCTCCCTAGGATCATGGTGGCACCGTTCTCGGGCTGGGAGGAAGAAATCGGAAGGCAGGTGCAGATGGTGACACTGCCGGAGGTCCAGCCGGTGATGATGGTGCTGCAGGCAATCATGCCTCATCGGAGCGGTCGTCCTCGCTCTTGACGAGTCATGGGTTGCTGCCGCCTTCCTCGCCGCAGTCGCTTAAGCCCCCACCATGGCAGCCAGGGCGGGCACCAGGCACCCCTGATGGCTCCATATAGAGCATGGCCGTCCCCTAAAGAAGCATGCACTAGCACAAGGAACTCGCCCGTCCGCAAGACAGGCAGTACCCTGAAGGAAAGGATCTGCCATCGTTGATGGTGAACCGCTCCCGCGGTCTCCCTTAAATGTCACAGGAAAAGCGGGGATAGGCCACGGTTGACTACCACCCTTTGTGCTCATTGTGGGCTCCGGCGTGGTGTCGCTCATGTAGCCCCTCACTAAAACTGAAGCCCCGGGCGGCCTAGCGATGAGCGCACCGGAGTCGCTACCTCCGGTACTACCGCTATGCCGCCCGTGCGCCCCCTGGGGCCTGTGCGAAGACGGGATAGGGATCCTATCCTAGCAAAGGCATGACCACGCCCTTCTTCTCCTCGAGCATCAACAGGAACATTCAACATCATCAACCCCAAGCTGGAGCCCGGGTCTCTCCCCTTCGGCATAACCAGGAGAAGGCGAGGAACGGAGGAGGAGAGGTGTGTGGATGAACACTCCCACTCCTTCCCCACCCCCTCTTTTATAGACAGACTGGGGCTGGGAGCTGATCCCTCGACGGGTAACCACCGCCCTCCTCCGCCAATCCATGAAGATGCCCCCCCGCCCTGATGCCCTCCCACATCACACGCCTTCGTTACCTACCCCACTCAATGCATGCAGCATACACGGCCAAGGATAAGAGCGTGGTGGGAGGAGTGAATTGGCAGTTAGTCACCCGTGCGTTAAAGTCATTCACTGGCCATCACAAGGGCGGCCCCAATACAATTGGCGTTATGCAACGTGCGGATAACCGGAAACTGACCTGGGCTCAAGTTAATGAAGAAGTAAAGAAGATTTGAAAGGACAGGCAACAGACCCAAGGTTGCAACATCCAAGACTAGACCAAGCAGAAGAGATCAGCTCTTTGAAGAATCGGAGTGCGGATCAAGACCAAGTCAAGCCAAAGGAGCAAGATACCACTAATTAAGGGAAAACCTCCCTTGTCGGGCAGGTGAGCCTGGCGAGGTCAAGGTTACCCTGAAAAAAAAATCAGGACCGTCCCGAGAGGCCTGCCGGGACCTACCATGGCAAACTACCCCGCCAAGGCTTCACCGCTCCACCTCATAGTGACGCATGTCATCGTCAGTGCGGTGTCAAGCCCCCAAGTGAATAAGTGGTTGTTTCTTGCAACATGGCAGCCACTTCCTATGGGAATCACCTCCAAATGACATTTGTCTAGAGACGTGTCACGCATGCAGGAGAGAAGGTGGCTGAACAACCCGGCAAGGCTTGCTGGGCAGGCCATGATGTGACACTAAACTACGCATTTTATGTGCTCTGCCTTGTCTGCAGAGTTAGGTATGATAGCATTGTTTGCTATCTAATAAGTGCACAATGACTGATTTTCCACTGTGGTGACCCCTTGATCTATAAAAGGAGGCTCGCAACAACCATAGACAGGATTCAGACCCTTGTACACTCATATGCGCGTAGCTACCCTCGCCCCGAGTCAACACTATTGGGCTAGAGCATTGTGTTTCCACCACAATCCACCATCGAGAGTAGGGTTTTACGCTTCATGGCGACCAGAACCTGGGTAAAATTGCTCGTGCGATCTTTGTCGTACTGTGCTACATTCTCCACTCTTTGTGCAATGTGCTCATCCCCCCTGCCGAACTACAAAGGGGCTAATGGCCCCATAGGTGGCCATGGTTTCCCACGACAAATCCTAAGCACTTCCGCAAAAAAGTACAAAGGTCAAAGCCTAGGCAAGGCATTGGATTTACATCCAATGGCCGACATTCTTCTTCAATCTCTCGTCTTCTTCCCCAGCGCTGTCGGGACCGCCTGCTCCAGCCTTCGGCGTCCAGCGGTGCTATTTTGTGCGCCTCACAGCAAAACACTACCCCACCGAAGCCCAGGCCATCCCTCCACTCCTTCGCACCTCCTGTTATTCTCTGCCGAGTGTAGGCCCACCCTGCACCCGAACCAATCAAGTTTCCCACTCCTCGTCTTCTGCGACTCCACTCCCGCGTCTTCCCCATCTCTCGGGCATTCCACCTAGGGACTCGCCATCGTCCATCGACCTTGGTGCGCTCTGCATGGTGTGGTCAACGTAGTCAACAAACGAGAGTCATCGGAAGATGACTGTACGTGGAGAGGCTGATAGTGGGGACACACCATGCCCATGGACGCATGCATGCAACTGCATCCTTTTTACCCCGAAAATATTGTTTTCTTCCCATGAGAGCTAGGACCCACCAGCTACATCTTCGCATGCAAGGAAGTGCATCCTTATTATGGGCAAAAAAATGATTCTTCCCCCTGACAGCTGGGACCCACCATCTATATCTTCGCACACAAGGAAGTGCATCCTTATCCTCCCTAACAGCTGGGACCTACCCGGTGGAAGCGTACATACCGTTGTCTATGTGCATACCGATCGATCAGTCTATCTGCCATGATGAACCATGGAGGAGTAAGGAGTGGTAGCAGTTCAGGCAATCCAATCAAAATCGTGCACATGTACATACAACTAGATGCCAAAAATATGGCAATGTGCGTACATACGAGCGGGGTCTCGAACACGTACTCAGGCATAGATATGACCAGGGCTCGTGTACACGGAGAGGCAACAGACAACAACAACGGCGTCCTATTCATCGGAAGCCTACCGGCTAGGTCGGAACGGAGAAACCGCGTCTTGTTCATTGGGAGGCAACGAAATGTGTCATGTTCATCAGGAGGCAACGGAGTACGTCGTGTTCATCGGGAGTCAACCGGGTTGGACGGAATAGCCGAAACAAGGTCTGGCATACCGCAGAACGGAGGAAACGGGCCCTCTGTTTGACAGCGTACGGTCAAAATGGGGTCCTGTTCACCGGGAAGGGTCTAGCGTACCGCAAAACAGAGGAAACATACTTGTGTTGGAGTTCCTACGGTCGAAACGGCGTCCTGTTGGTCGAGAGGGGTGTGGCGTACTGCAAAACAAAGGAATAGACTTGTGTTGGAGCGCCTACGGTCGAAACGGGGTCCTGTTCATCCACCATCTACTGCCTCGCTCCAGCCTCCATAGGCTACTGTTCATCCACCTCGACCTCCACCAGCCTCCATGGGCTAATGTTCATCCATGGTTATTGTTCATTCAGCCTCCACCGGCTGCTATTCATAGAGCCTCCACAGGGTCCTATTCATCTACCCCCAACCGGCTGGTATGTGGCGGCCTCCTCGGGGTCCTGTTCATCCAGCGGCAACAGCCTACTACCATAGGGTCCTATTCATCCAATCCCCAACAGGAACTGTTCATCCACAGCCAACCAACCGTCTCGACTCACCATGTCTCGACTCGTTCTACATACCGCGCGCACGGTAGCAACGATCATTGTTCATCGGGAGGCAACCAACACTGGCTTGCTAGCTACGTCTCGCATGGGGCCTCGAGCGGCTTCAGTGTAAGCAGCAGCAATGATCGATCGCTCGATTCAGTTAGCAGCAGCGAAGGAATCGCTTGGGTTCAGTCAGCAGTGAATGCATCGCTCGGGTTCAGTTAACAACCAAGGCTCGATTGCTCGGGTTCGGCAACGTGTGATCGCTCGGGTTCAGTTAGCCAATGGCTCGCACACACGCGCGTACACGAGAGAAACGCGCAAATGTTTGTGCATCGCTTGGCCCCGACCACCCATCGTAACCGGGAAATCCCCGATATTTTCCTCGCCCTTGCTTCTACCATGATTTTTTCCATCCTGGACGACCCAAAGAATTTTATGCAGCTGTATCTCCGGCCCGCCTAGGACCAAAAGCCCATTTTCTGTCATGATTTTTTGTCATAGAAGTAGGAGCCCACCACATCTATGATGGTCCATGTTTTTGTCACAATTATCATCATAGAAGTGTCATAAGCATGTCAGGAAAAAAATTCGTTCCACCCAAAATGTCACGGATGTGTCTTTTTTTGTTGTGATGGGTAACGGCTGCTAAGATTTCAGGTTAGACCGAATCACGGATGCAAATGCACACCCAAAATCGGCGATCTTATTTTGATCGGGGGATGACTGGTCCTTACAAAACAATAAATTACCATTAGGGATGCAAATGATGCATGGTTTATGCATTCCATTTGTAATCTCCCGTACCGTAGGACAGCAATTAGATGAAACAACTCCCCTGGCTTGTCACTGCGAAGATGCAGCCCACATGGCACACATCGTCTTCGAACATGTAGTGGTACAAATCTACCACGACCAACATGTGCCAGCCTCTGCCGTTCGTGCCTTTTGTATTGATGGCAATCCTTATGTCGAACACTGCAATGAGATAGTAACCTTCGTAGTCACGTCACTTTGTCGGCGGGTCCGCAATTGCTATCTTCTTCAATCTCATGTAGGCATCATCATACATATTCAAGGCGAGCTAGTCTGGAAGCTTGATCCCAACGGTGGAGAAGGGGTCTACGGGAATGGCTGCACAGCTGTGGATGTTGTGCAAAATGATGGTGGTATCCGGCCGGAGGTATGCAAGCCAATCTTCGTTGGCACCAACCCAGACCTATATATAAGACGGTGGGTAGCGGAGAAATTATGGGATGGAATAACTAAGTACTATATTTAGAAAATACACTACATGATCAAACTCCATGGCTGAACTGCTCATCGAACAAAATCCGACTACCTCTCAACGTCGGCAATTCTAGCAGATTCAACGTGCAACCATGGCCAGGGAGCGGTGGACTGTTCGATGGATTTTCCCATAGAATAACCTTCTCCTCGAGGACACATGGAAGACCAACATGCATGGCCTTTTCCCAAGCCAGTTTAAGCACCATCTTGAAATAGAGCGGCGTGCAATTTCTCCTAGAGGATCGTCATCCAAGGTCTCCTAGCCCTGATGAGGAGGATAATTGCCTGGCAAATCCATGGGAGCAGCGACGAACTGCCTTGGTCTCTTCAGGGAGAGGGGAACTGGTGAGGAGGAGATAAGAGCGTAACCACAGGGCCTCGTCCCTTTGCTAAAGAAGTTATGCAGGAACCCATAGTGGTAGTGCCTCATGCCCAAAGATGCTGAGGCTATTATTTACTACATAGTATTGTAGCAGTAGTAGTACTACTTTCTCAACTAGTAGTGCTATGTACTGTACTTCTATAGTGCACCAGTTTCGAACTCTTGAATCTCAAGGCCAAGGAGCTACAATTGCAAGTGGAGGGTACTACTGTTCTCTACAATCGTCGTTGTACTATCAATGTAGGGAAAGTACACATGTGTAGTGCGTACTCGCCATGCTCTATTCATGTGTGTAGCTGGCCTACTTAGCCGCTCCTATCACGCACACACTAGCAGCCTGTTTATCAGCGACAGTTACTATGGGGGCATAACATTTGAGTTCTTTGAAACAGCGAGACTAGGCTTTTCGCATCCATTTGTGGAGGTGTAATGGAACTCGTCAAACTTTGTTAGTTCCTTCTTTATGAATGACATGAGGCAAAGCTTTTGCCTCCGTTTAAAAAAATCACGTCAAGAGGAATTTTGTTTATACAGCTGATAATGAAGTGGAGTCCATGCATGCAACGCCTCAAGCTACAGAGTAGTAGAGTAGCACTTTACGTACAAAGCCATATTGCATAGTTCCCAATGTTGCGCCAGGCTTTTTCGACTCCTCGGCCTTATTTGGGAGGCACTAGTTTAAATATTGTAGCTGATAAGGATGTTTCAAGTGGGGTGCCGCTAGGGCGAGCATGCAGGCGAAAAACTTTGCATGGTGTGAATTGATATATAGGAGTACTACCCTAGAACGTGAGCCATGAGATGATGGGAAGGAAAACCCGTTCACGAGTGTCGGGGTACACAAACCAGGGCGTATGTTTTCCCCTAACTTGTGCACGAACAACAAGCCACGGACCCGACAAGATTACTACATCCAAGACCATACCAAGCACAAGGGATCATCTCTTTCAAGAATCAGAGTGCAGATCAAGAAGACCAAGTTAAGCTTAAAGTACAAGATACCACTAAGGGAAGACTTATCTTGCTGGGTAGTTGAGCCTAGCAAGATCAAGGTTGCCTCGGAAGCAAACGTCAAGAACGTCCCGGCAGGCCTGTCGGGACCTACAAAGGTGAGCTACCCCACAAAGGCTCCACTGCACCACCTCACAGCGACGCAAGTCACCAATCGGTGCGGTGCCAAGCCCCCAAGTGACTAAGTGGCTGTTTCTTTCCACATGGCAGCCACTTCCTATGTAAATCACCTCCAAATGACACCTTTCTAGCGACGTGTCATGCAGATAGGAGAGAATGTGGCCGAGCAGCCCGACAAGGCTTGTCGGTGAGGCCATGATGGGACACTAAGTGGCGCAGTAAATGCGCTCTGCCCTGTCTGCAGAGTTAGGTATAATAGCACTGTTTGCTATCTATCAGTACACAATGACTGATTAGCCACTGTGTTACCCCTTGATCTATAAAAGGAGGTCCATGGAAACCATAGAAAGGATTCGGACCTTTGTACACTCGTACACGTGTAGTTGCTCTCGCCATGAGGCAACCCTACCAGGCTAGAGCGCTGTAGTTACACCACAATGCACCATCAATCCACCAAAGCAGGAGCGGAGTTTTATGCTTTGCGGCGGCCTGAACCTAGGTAAAAATTTCCTGTGTGATCTCTGTCGTGCCGCACAACGCTCTCCGCGCTTTGTGCAATATGCTTATGCCCCTGCCGAATCACAAGGGGCTCACGGCCCCATCGGTAGCCGTGGTTTCCCACGACAACTTTGGCGCACCAGGTAGGGGGCAGGGCTTACATGAACCCGAGAAGCATACATAGCGCATCATCTTCATCATCATTTTCTTCATCAATGGATCCATCATTCGTGACGCCCGAGAAAAGGCGAGAGGCGATGGGAATGGAGAGGGGAAGCGATGTCGCTTCCCCCACACCCCGTTCAATCTCCGTCGCTTCCCGCCTCCACACCTCCTGTGGTCGTAAGGATAAATAACGGCAGCGGAAAACCAACCCCTGGAGTTCGAGCGGCATTATCACCATGCAAACCAGTCTAGGGGAAAGGGGCGAAGCGCATTGGTACAAGGTTTCCCTCTTTCCACCAGTCTCACTTATCGACAATCGAGCCACTCTGAATTTTAGCATCATCAGCGTTGATGAGTATTGCGCGAAACTCGGTTCAGTAATTACCCTACTTAGGGAAATCCTGGGTGGAGCATTGTTGCGAATCTGTTTATCGATGCCCCGACAAGCGTGCTCCGGCAAGGCCGTCCACATTAGCATGACTTCTATGCCAGCCGCCACCAGATTGCTTGAAAAGTATGGATTGGAGGAGGGAGAAACTGGTCATACCTTGCACCGCATCCCGCCACCGCAAGATACACATGATTTTTCTTATCGTCCCCTGCCGGGAGCCTGATAACTATGCACGCGACATCCATGCTTCCCGAAGCATGCAAACGTAGCAAAGCTCTTGCAACTGAAGGAGATGGGAGGAAGCAAGGACGAAAGTTGAGTCCATGTTGTCATTGCTCTCTTATCGGTTTAATATTTTGCATTTTTTTATCCCTAGAGCATTGGAGTGTTCGTATGAGGAAATCCTTCGTCTGATGGCACCTTCCTAGTTCCTCTGTCTGCACCCTAATTCTATTTCTAGCCTGCTCGCAGAATGAGCGGCTGGATCGAGAACTACCAAGGAAAACCTTTCGGGACGCATCCACGCCAAGATGAGTGTTAAGGGCCTACCCCTTACGACAATCACGGCAAATATGATATCAGTAGGCAACCAAAACATACATAGGGACTAATCATACGAACATTGACGTGCGCGCTCTAGAGGGATAAACACGCAATTAAGATTAAGCGAAAACATCAGTTTCATGTGAGCATAAATAAAATGATGCCTAAACACATGACATGCATCATGTTTTGTTACAGGATAGCACGATGGAAAGAATAGTGCAACGCCGGGCCTGGCGACCACATGGAGCCATTGGGACAGAAAGGACCTTGGCAGCGAGGGGGGGAAGCCTTCTCCTCGGCGGTGGGAACATCTGCGCCTTCTGGCGGCTTCTTGAAGCCATCGGCGAGATCAATGTCTGGATGACGGCAAGCGATGTTGCTCAAGACCATGAAGAGGGCGTCCTGGGCAAGCTTCCGGGACTCAGTCGTGAAGCGACCAGCCCTTCCCTCTTCATGCGCCTTCAGCTTGTCGATCAGCTCGTTGAAGATGACCCCTAGCTTGATGCTGGGGACCTCCTGTCTACTCGCCTAAAAGACTGGCCCTTGCATGTCCATCGCTGTAGTCTAAGCAGAGAGACGCCCGACAATATCGATCAAGCTCTTGATCCAGAGGTCAACCTGCCCAGAATGATTCTCCAACTTGTCCTTTGCATCATTCTGAAGGTGCCTTGCGTTGTCCAGGTCCTTCATCAGTTGCTGCTCACGGGCCCTGCTGGATTCTACCAAGCTCTCCAAGGTGTCGATCCAGGCTTTCAGGTCTTCTATGGTGCCATTAGGATTCTCGAGGCCTTGGCTCTTGGAGGGGAGCTGTGATTGTATATCCTTCAGAAGGATATCTACTTTCTGCACCTCCTCCTTGAGGGCCGAGACCTCCTTGGTGCTACCGGCAAGCTCTTCCTTCAGCTTGGCCATCTGTTGGTCGAGGTTAACCTTGGCAGAAGATGTGCAGCGGCAAGGTCATCAGCAAGCTTCTTCAGCTGGGTGGCAGAATCAGCAGCGAGGGCATACAGGGCGGCCTTGTGTTTGTCCTCTAGCTCCTTGGTGCGCTGCTGCATGAGGGATTCCTGGTCATCGTCCATGGTGCGGAGGGTGGCTTATGTTTCTACTCCCGGGAAGAGATATCCTGCTCCTTGGCGTCTGCCCCGCGGCCTCCCGGGCCATGACATCCTCCCTCGCCATGGAGATGGTCTCCTATTGCTTCATCAGGACCTGGAACTGCTTGCCTTGCTAGTAATGCAACTGGTTACCTTTGTCTCTCAACTGCCGGTCCACCTTGTTGGCGGACTTGCACTCCTCCTTGAGCACCTGCCACTTCTGGTTATGCCGACCCTGCATCTCCTTAATGCCTGCCGCCATGGACTCCATGAAATTCAAGTCCATCACGACAATAACAGAATCATCGACCTCATCGGATCCTTGGTACAGCGACGCCAGAATGCAATGAAGCTCCTTGTCCAGCTCCGCGCTCATCGCCACTGACGAGCCGGGGGCTCCAAGCCCAGGCTATGGAGCACCAGCGCCAGATGGCTCAAGGGTGGCTGCAAGGCTCCCACCACGGTACAAATTAGGGGAGGAGATCCATGGTTTGGAGGGGAACTTTCCCCTCGACCCGGGCCCCCGCCCCTAGCACGTTGCCCTGGATTTTCTCCGTCTCTGTCGAGGGCTCATGGACACCCCCGACAGCATGTCCCTGCTCCTTCGCGGCAGCGATCTTGGCGGCTTTGTTTGCGTCATCTCTCCCTATGCTGGCCACTTCTTCCAGCAGTTCTAGTTCTTTGGCCTGAGGGGCTGCAAGCAAAGAACAGCAAATAGAAAGTTAAGAAGCAGAGATATCAGGAAAGCCTGAAGCATGAAGCAAGTTGGTAATAAAAGGGAGTGGGAGGGGGAAGAATTACCCGGAGGGGTCTGCCGGGTGGAGGTCTCTGTTTCCCCAGCAACGTCAGTTCCCGGGCCATGGTTTCCGTCCCATCCTGCATCACCCACGACGTCGTCCTGGGAAAGCTCTCCTATCAAAGTTGTCGTTGGGGGCTCCTTAACTCAGTCAGCAGGCGGAGTTGGTCCTTTCTGGAGGGGCTCAACCTGGATCTCCTCTCCTCCTCTTCCAACTGAGGAGGTTGGGAGAACTCCTGCATCACTCCCCATGAGAGGGGCCAATCCCGTACTTCCTCGCAGGGGGCTGAGATGGGGGCTTGGTGGCTGGTCGTTTGTGCTGCTCCCCACCAGGCCCATGCCCCCCATAGTCTTCGGCGTCTCCACCTGCTTGAGACGTATGGACCAATGGATGAGAGTCTCCATCTCCTCCTCCTCCCTGTCAAGAACGGCAAGCAAGATCAGTCAACAAGAGTAAGCAGGCGTACTGAAACAACTGCAAGAGAAAGGGATCATTTTCTCTTTATCCTCGTCGATGAGAACGGAGTTCAACTCAAACTCAATGGGCGGTGGGGGCGCCCGACCTCTCTTCTAGGGTGGTAGAACGGGACTTCCCAGCAGCTTTGAACTCTGCCCAGCTGCAGGGGATTCTGACGAAGACGAGTTCCGTGAGGAGCTCGAGCCGGACTGGGAGCTGGAGAAAACTGCGGCATCCGCAAATTTCTTGGTGGGAGAGGACTTGTCCTCGGCAAGGAGGAAGGACTACTGACGCACCACATCCTGCTTGTTACTCTGGGAGGAAGTCTTCTTCACCTTCTTCGCAGTAGGCGTAGGATCGGGAACCACCGCTCCATAGTTGGGAGCCTGCCTGCGAGGGCGCTGTTCTAAATCTGGTTTGGGGGCTTGAGGGCCTGCCGTGAGCCAATCCTCATTGGGCTGCTCCACCCACTCATCCTCCTGGGCCTCAGCCACTGTAGTGTACAAAGATTCAATTCCAGAAGGCTCATCCCCGGCGTGCTTTGCCCCGGCAGGATCCTCCCTGGCAACCTCTTTCATGGCTTGCGTGTCTCTTCCACCGTGGGAGGTACCTTCATTCGCAGCCTTCTCTTTTCCCTTTGCTGCCTTCCCGATCTTCACTGTCATGGCAGCACGAAGCACCCTGTGCTCCTCCAGCCGCTTCCTGATGTACGCCTCCTCCACCTTGGAGGTGCGCTTGTACATTCTGCTCCACCCTGGTAGCCCTTTCCACCAGTGTGGAAGACCATGCGAGCTCTTCATCGAGCGTGGGTAACTTCCAATCACTTGCAACACCATGAGCGTTGCAATCAAGCATCCATTTCAAGATCTGGTCCCTGGCAGAGTTGATGTTCATTGGGATGACGTTTGCCGGTAGCTTGAACAACCTGTAACGGCCAAACAGTTGATCACACAACCAAGCATGGCCATTGACTGACAGGTTGTTGGGCATGCCAGGGAGCAGTATCATCCTATCTGTTGTATCCCCATACTCCCAGGAGAACCTGTCCCTCTTACGTAGTGGTGAGATGTGATGGAGGAGGAAGTCTTCTCCCACATGCTTCATAGTTAGCTCAGCTGCCCTTAGGCGGTTGATCCTATTTATTGCCGGGAGGAGCCTGTCGTCGGAGAGGCCGAATTCCCTCCAATAATTACCGTGCTCAATGCACTTTGTCCGCGCTTGGCAAAAATCTGGGCCTTCTCATGTAGGATCTAGCACCAATTTGCTCTCCATTCCGCCCACCTGCCATACTATAGACCTGGGTGGTAATCCCAGCTTCCCCACGCCACCCGTGGCATCCAACATATGTCCCCGGAGCGATGGTTTTTGTTCTCCACCCGCGGGACAAAATAATGCCTACACAAATCAACATTGGGGGCAACTCCAAAGAAGTTAGAAGATTGAATCCATAGATCATCATCATTGCCTCGAAGAAATACGAGAAGGGAGGGTAGAGGGCACAGATGAAATACGCGTAGAAGAATCAGTATGAATCTTAAAGGTCCTCTTTCCCCTCCGCAGAACCTTGGGTGCGCCATGCCCATTCGGGACTTTCCTCCCCCATAGGTATCTGTACCTTGCTTGCAGCACTTCTCCATCCAGGTTCAACGGGAAGAAGACGAGATCTCTCCTCCGCCTCCTATCCAGCTCCGTTGCCCTCTTGCTCCCCTCGGAGACCGCCTCTTTCGCGGCGGTCATCCACTTTCCCTTAGAGGTGGCTTTCTTCCCCATTCCCTCAAGACTGTGAACAGGATGGGGAAAAGGCGTTGGGTGGGAGGCCGACAGCGAGTATGGGCGAGGAGGAAGAGTGGTTGTTTGTCTTGCGGAAGAAGATGGTGGAGGAGCGGAGCGGGCAATGAATGAGCAGTGCCCTTCCACATTTTCCTTTCTTAAGGGAAGAACGTGGGGAGGGCGCGGCGCTTCAGAAGTTACCGTTTCCCATTAACAGCTACAGTCCCATTACCCCACGACTCACGGTAAATATGCGAAGTGGATATTGGATTGACTGATTATCATGACAAATAGCTGCACACGCAGCAGTTTCTCATCACGTGTCTGTGCACTGTTTGGGGCCTAACCAACGTGCCCAGCGGCATGTATGGCTCAGGCCTGGGGGCTTCTGTCGACGTACACAAACAGGGGCGTATGTTTTCCCCTGACTTGTGTATGGACAAGAAGCCACCAGCCCGGCAAGATTAGTACATCCAAGACCAGACCAAGCACAAGGGATCATCTCTTTGAAGAATCAGAGTGTAGATCAAGAAGACCAAGTTAAGTTAAAAGTACAAGACACCACTAAGGAAAGACCTCTCTTGCCGGGAAGGCGAGGCTGGCAAGATCAAGGTTGCCCCGGAAGCAAATGTCAAGACGGCCCCGGCAGGCCTGCCGGGACCTACGAAGGCGAGCTACCCCGCCAAGGCTCCACCGCACCGCCGCCCAACGATGCAAGTTACCAATCTGTGTGGTGTCAAGCCCCCAAGTGAGTAAGTGGCTATTTCTTGCCACATGGCAGCCACTTCCTACGGAAATCACCTCCAAATGACACCCGTCCAGTGACGTGTAGCAGCCCGGCAAGGCTTGTTGGGAAGTCCATGATGTGACACTAAGCAACGCATTCAATGCGCTTTGCCCTATCAGCAGAGTTAGGTATGATAGCACTGTTTGTTATCTAATCAGTACACAATGACTGATTTTCCACTGTGGTGACCCCTTGATCTATAAAAGGAGGCCCATGGCAACCACAGAAAGGATTCAGACCCTTGTACACTCGTACGCGTGTAGCTGCTCTCGCCCCGAGGCAACCCTGTCGGGCTAGAGCATTGCGTTTTCACCACAATCCATTATCAATCTAGCAAACCAGGAGTAGGGTTTTACGCCTCATGGTGGCCTGAACCTGGGTAAAAACTCCCCATGTGATCTCGGCCGTGTTGCGTGACGTTCTCCGCTCTTTGTGCAATGTGCTCATCCCCCTGCCGAACCACAAGGGGCTCATGGCCCCATAGGTGGCCGTGGTTTCCCACGACAACATGGCTGGGCTATCCAATGCACCCAAATTGTGGTGCGACACGTCCGTTCGACTTCAAAAGTCAACCTACCAGTGTACAACATTGGCTCGCAATGAGGTTACCATTTAAAACAAGGCCACCGTGTGTTTGGCCGGGATCGAACCAACACAATGAGCTATACACTCCCGCGACCACTAGTAGTACTCGTTGGAGTACAACGCAACCTAGAACCGCCTTTTGTCGCTAGTACATTGTTCCTTACAAGAAACCTCTAATACTAAGAAACTACCACTTACCAACCAGCCCTACCAAGAAACAACTACTCTACAAAGTGCTGTTATAGGCACGTTCCAACCCATGTCGCCCCTTAAGTCAATGCCTTCTATTTGATCGGCAAGTTAGGCGTTATGACTTGTGGGACCTACATGTCAGTCTGGACAAAAATCCCCGAGTGACCTCCTACCTCCGGCCCGTCCACCTAGTCATCCTCGTCCATGGGACGCAGCTACCGTCGCCGGCAGAAGGCGAGGTCAAAAGCGCCGGCGACCCGGAGCCCATCTTACGGCAGCCCGGATGCCAGCTTTGTCCGGCGCTCGCGGCTGCTTCACTAGTACAGTGAGGTGCTATACAAATGATTTTTAACCCCTTTCCGTGACAACATTTGGAACCGTCGCCAAGTGAGTGTGGGCGATAGGGGGGTCCTTCCCACACGACCCAGAAATCGTCAGGGATAGGCCCTCCAGGCACAAACGCACGGCAAAATGAGATCGTCTTCGATCAGGCGAGGCATCAAAACCCAATCGTTTCTGTTCGTATGTACATCCCACGTAGTCAGTCCCAAACAAACGTTTCCATTTGTTATGTACATACCACACCGTCAATACAAGGAATACGTTTCCGTTCTTATGTACATCCCACACAGTCAATCCGGGGAAAACGTTTCCATTCGTATGTACATCCCACACAGTCAATCCAGGGAAATGTTTCTGTTCGTATGTACATCCCACACCGTTTTATGTATAGGCTCATGTGTGATAGGTGTAACTATCACACACACTCTGCCTTGGTTAACCATTTGCTTTTATTCAACTACATCACACACGATTTGATGAATAAAACTATGTGGCATTGGGCTATCCATCACAAGAGCTTTTACTGCTATAACGTTTTGCAAAGTTCCATGACCCATTTGCAGGTTTACTAGTTACAGTTAATAATTACAGTATTACACAAATTCACATTTCATATCGAACAACTATTTGCCAATTTCATATCAGGCACATAAGTACATTTTAACATCACAGTATGATAGCTACCTGAAAACAACACAGTAGATCATATAGCTAGTTCAGCTTCGTAAGAACAATAATAGAACAATATATACATTTCCCTAATCGAGATCATCCAGGTTTGTCTTATCCACCGCTGCTTTCAGTTCAGTAAGAACCTGTTTTGCACTGGCCAACTTTAAAGTGCCCTTCTTCGCCAAGACCATCTTACCAAAGTCAGATGAAAAAATCTGAGCTCATTCTCCACCTTCCTCTTTTTATCCCACAACTTCAAATATTCTTCAGCATTGAGAACACTTTCTCTAAGCCTACCTCTGGTCTCTTCTCATATATCCTCCAGAGCTTTGCTAGGCACATCTCCAAAGACTGTGGCTACTCTTGATCAACCCACTCCACTTAAGAACACTTCCGTTCATCCTATAATGTTTAAAACTAGATCAGTAACAATTGTAGGGGAAGTGGGTTTATATCAACATAGAAAATCACCAATACTTATTTTGTAAAACTGAAAAAACAAGTTAATTATGACATATCTTCTCAAAAAGATCAATGTGCAAATGAATTAATTGCTACTGAGACAACAACAATTTCTGAAACATCAGAAGCTATAATTAACTACAACAATGCTACAAGTTCTTAATCATGTACTATAAATAAGAAATTGGACATTTTATGAGGAAGTCAAATATAACTGCAACAACATAGAGATAATGTTTGGATGATAGCAAATTGATACTAACATGTGTGTACAGGCACAAATTTATTAACATAGAACTAATAGCACTCAGACCATCCACTATGTATGCCAAGACCGGTGTAAAGACAACTGTTGCTACATCTCACACCGGTGCCCTACACTGGTGAGCCGATGCAGCGAAAAAAAATCAGGGACCCGGACTCCGGATCACCTAGTTGCTCCGATGCCCAGTTCCTTCATGCCATAAAGATTTAGTATTTTACTGCTTGACTGCTCGGATGTGTGGATCAAAGTTGGCTGCACAAATTACTGAAGTGGTGTGAAATAATTTTCTAATGTCACCGCTGATGAGATGGCAACATTTTTAGATACTAGGTACAAACTGTGACACTTTCTTAGGATGCGTTTGGTTAAAGGTGTGGTATGATTGGGTTGGGACCGTGACAGTGTCTGAATCACGTCTAACAAATGATTTGGTACAATGAAAGAGGGTCTAACCTTGTCTGCACATGCTAGAAACTTCCTCCCACTATCCATAGATTCAAAGGCAGCTAGCTTCACGCATGGAGATTGATGGTGACAACGAGAAGACAGACCTTCAGCCACCCTCTCCATTTGTTGTAACTGATAGTCCTAGGGAGCAACAAGAGGAAGAAATGACTCAAATCGACCGCTAGGTTAAAATCCTTCATTCCAAGTCATAGCCCGAGAGAGAGAAGAGATGCATACCCGGGTGGTGAAGGAGTCGTCATCGAAGGAGGAACCACTGGAGAGGTCATTGAAGAAGACCATGACGACCCCGACGGTAGGATGCGAGACGGTGAGAGTGAGGAAGCAAGCGAGGAAGCAACTATAGCTTAGGAAGGAAGGAACGAAGGAGGAAATATGGGAAATGTGACTTGTGGTCAGGGAGAAAAGGGGGTGGGGAAGGGGGGCGGGGGTAGATATTTCGCCGGTAGGCCAAAAAATTTGAAATGTGGAGGGAAACTTTGCACGCGGTGCCGCCGGACACCATTCACTTTGAACGATTGTGTGCATCGCAAATGATTCGTCTGCTTTACACGCATGGAATGAGTTTGATAATTCAAATTTTGGTGGAAATTTACCAGGTACGTCACTGCATAATTTAACATCGCTTGCTAATTTGGTCACACAAGAGTGTTAGCACACAGAGCACACTTACTGGATCGAGCAATTTTGGTAATTAAAGTGAGCTAGTTGACCTAAACATTGCTCTAACAAAAGACCAGCATTAAAAACAAATCCTAAGTATGCATAATAACAAATCCGCCGCCGCGCCGGCCTATGCATCGCCGGTGTGAGATGACATGTCGATGACTTGTCCTGGCGATATGACGTTGTTGGTGGACTCCTTCTCCCCCCTGCTGAAGTCGACCGCGTCCTCGTCCTCGTCCTCGGTGTTGCCCTTAAGGTTGTAGTACTCATCTTAGTGGTTGTGCTAGAGGTCGCGTTGATACTCCACCACTGATTCCTCGATGGATAGACTCTCCTCTACCAAGATCTCGGCTATGCGCAACTCCTCCTCCCGGCGCTCCTCGGTCACCGCCGCCTCCTGGATCTCCAGCTCCCGCTTGGCGATCTCATGGGGAAGCAGGTGCTCCATGGCCGCCGCCGCCTTTTCAGACGTGGCTTCCATGTTGGATTCCGAGGTGGCCAAGAATATCTTGGCGTGTGCGTCCTCGATATTGGCATGGATGGCCTCGACCCAGGCCAGGGCGACATCGGCGGCACGGACGACAGCTCGAGCGCTCTCGGTGTTTGTAGCCACCGTCGTAGCAACAGCTGCAGTCGTCTCGGCTGCTGTAGCTGCCTTGTCAACTACCGTAGACGCCCTCCCAGCCGATGTGACCATGCTAAATGTGAAAGCGGCATCACTCTTGGTGTAGGCGTCCGCGCTCTGGGTGCAAGCGGCGGCGCTCGGGGAGGACGCGGCCATCGTATGGGCCTTCACGAAGCATTTCCACAGCGTCATCTTTGCAAGAAGGGGTTGCGGCAATGGGGATTGGGATTCGTGGATTCGGGGGTTGCTGGCACTAGAGTAGACGAGCCGGTGAAGCTTAAGGAGGAAGACTTAAATAGACCCAGGAATTTTCATCGCAAACGGTTCCTACAAAAACTTGTGTGTGATGTTGTTGATATTGTTTTATTAGCTCTGAAAGACAAATTTGGAGTAAAGTGGCAACGGATGGTGCTTTAAATGTATGGGAAGATTTGTAGTACTAATACAACTGTCATGTCAAATTTTGGAAAATTTCGAGGGCCATTTGACCTTTTTAAGACATTTAAGTGATTTTCTGGCCATTTAATGACCCTAATTCAAATTTGAACTACATGTACATGCAACAGCTTATCCTAATGGTTCGAAAAGTCATATTTCGTGTACTTGTGTGCGATTTAATTCCATGTGCAGTAAATTGGAAGGAATTTTCAAACATATTGGTCTACCAGCTATGACACAATTAAGCATGGAGTGCCATGGCATTTAAATTCCAAAAAATTAAAAAAGATCAGAAACACATGAAACCTTTCTTGATGTAATGTCATGCCACCAAGATGATGTGGTAAAAAATGGCTTGTTTGACGAAAATTCGGACACATACCCCTCACAAATCGGAGCAAACTCACTAGAAGGCTTATGGTACCGAGATGGAACAATGCATGTTTGATGACAAACGGGAGATAGCTTCCGCTTACGGCCTGCAAATGTTTTCTACGTTTAACGTGCACTAATACAACTATCATGTGAAAATTTGGAAAATTTCAGGGGTCATTTGACATTTTAAAGAAAATTAAGTGATTTTCTAGCCATTTAATGACCATAATTCAAATTTGAACTACATCTACATGCAACAGCTAACCATAACGGTTTGAAAAGTCATATTTGTGTACTTGTGTGCGAGTTAATTCCATGTGCAGTATATTAGAAGGAATTTTCAAACATATTGGTCTCACGACATGGACACATGCATGGAGTATCATGGCATTTTAATTCCAAAAAATTAAAAAATGATCAGAAAACATGAAACCTTGCTTGATGTAATGTCATGCCACCGAGATGATGTGATAAAAAAATTGGCCTGTTTGACGAAAGTTTGGACACACACCCCTCGCAAACCGGAGGAACTCAATAGAAATCTCGTGGTTCTGAGAGGGAACAATGCATGTTGGATCACAAACGGGAGATAGCTTCCTCTTATGGCCTTCAAATTTTTTCTATGTTTAACGGGCACTAATACAACTGTCATGTGAAAAATTGGAAAATTCTAGGGCTCATTTGACCTTTTAAAGACATTTAAGTGATTTTGTAGCCATTTAATGATAATAATTGAATTTTGAACTACATCTGCAAGGGCTAACCATAACGGTTGGAAAAATCATATTTGTGTACTTGTGTGCGAGTTAATTCCATCTACAGTAAATTAGAAGGTATTTTAAAACATATTAGTGTGATGACATGGACACATGTATGGAGTGCCATGGAATTTTAATTCCAAAAAATTTAAAAATGAACAGAAAAACATGGAACCTTGCTTGATGTAATGTCATGCCACCAAGATAATGTGGTAAAAAAATTGGCCTGTTTGACAAAAGTTTGGACACACACCCCTCACAAACTAGAGCAACACACTAGAAGGCTCGTGCTTCCAAGAGGGAGCGATGTATGTTTGAGGACGAACCTGAGATAGCTTCCTCTTATGGCCTCCAAATTATTTCTACATTCAATGTGCACTAATACATCTGTCATGTGAAAATTTGGAAAATTCTAGGGGCATTTGACCTTTTAAAGACATTTTAGTGTTTTTCTTGCCATTTAATGACCGTAATTCAAATTTGAACTACATCTAGATGCAACGACTAACCATAATGGTTTGAAAATCAATTTGTGTGTATTTGTGTGCGAGTTAAAAAATCATCATACGATGTAAATATCTGGTGTTCCAAAAAGGAAATGTAAAGATCTGGTAAGACAACCGGCCCCACACGCCTGGCACTCTACCGGTCGGTTCGTGGAAGGACGTGTTGCCGGCACACGCGCGGATTCAATGAAGGCAGGGGGGCAGTCTGAAGCCGGTTGCATGCAGCCAGGAGGCGTGTTCAGCCGGGCCTGCAGCGAGTGGGGCCCTCTTGGCCGGCGCGCCTGTTCAATGCTTGCGCTATGAGAGGTCGCGTCCGTGTCAGAGCAATCACTCCCTCCAGTCCTTTTTTTTTGCGTATAACAAAATATCGTTTTCCATTCACATTTTACAAGTAAAAATCATGCACAAACTTTGACCCAAAATACGATGGGGACTAGTAAACCAGAACGGAGGTAGTAGTTTTTTTTAATCAAAGAAGGGTTTCCCCCTTCCGATTTTCATTACTGAAAACCAACATCTAAATCTAAACCATAGTATTTTCCCTAGAACTACCAGGTTCAACATCTCGCAACATAAACCCATACAACCATACGCCAAGGAGGTACGTAGTACTATGAATTCCATTTTCGCTCCATACCAATCGTTCTAAAAACTAATTAGTACTTATAACGCGCCAGTGAAAATCGGAACTCTTAACCCCGCTAAAAATGATATTTTAAACATGGCTACTCGATCTGTGGCAACTGGCGAGCCACCGCCTCCAAGTCGTTCACCTGTGGTCCCGACCATCAACTCCTATGGATCAAATTATCACGTGAGATGACTATTCCTACAAAGGTGCGCTCCACCACGTACCCGGTACCTGCGAATGCAGCAATTGTGCACCTAGGGTTTTAGGGTTTATTTATTAACATTGCCTTTACGTAACACTCATGTGTGCGAGACAGCGAGAGACCAACTGTGTTCGTGCGCCTCTTCTCTTCGTATTTGTACTCCACTATTTGTCTGGTGTCCAAAAAATTATAATAACTACTAGCAATGTGCCAATGTGTTGCCACACGATCAGAGTAGATTAATACATATTCACCGATTTGATAGAAAAAGGTCTATTTTTGAAATACGTATATCACTAAAAAGAATGTTATGTTTCACTCAAAATATAATCCTCTGGCGGTTTTGATGAGATAAGGGTGGAATGTTGTTGGTTTCAAGGTTCGAGAAGTGGTATATGTCTAATTTCTACTCTGAATAGCAAGATGCTCGTGCGTTGCACGGAACATCAAGATCTTGTGGGAGAAAAGGATGAATGAGGGAAGGCCTTATCTGCAAATGTGGAGAGGAGTGCGGGTAAATTGCTATAGTTTCGTTCCTATCCGTCAGATATAAATCGGACGGCCTATATTGTAAGATGGCAGGCCCACCATCATCACCTACTCTGTATTTTATCCCTACTCTTATAAAAAGCATAGTCGGTGATGATCGTGTGCCTGCCATCCTTCAATATAGGCTGTCTAATCTATATCTGACGGATAAGAAGGAAACTATGTCAATTTTGCAAAAAGATACCCACACCCCTCTCCACACTTGCAAATAAGGCCTTCCCTTGTTTATCCTTTTCTCCCACAAGATAAACTACTCATACAAATGCATCTTCATGTTCCGTGCAATGCATGGGCATCTTGCTAGTTGTTGCAAAAAGCCCATGTGTGTGAGAGAGAGGGAGAGAGGAGGAGGACAGAGTACATGTGTGACAAAGACACAAAGAGTGTGTGTGTGAGAGGTATCAGCTTAAAATGAGGCAATAGTGTGTGTGTGCACGATCGAGAGGACGTGTGTCAAGAAGGGAAGAAAAATCTACATAGATACAAGGAGCGGGAGAGAGACATGTATGCGATAGTGGAAGCACGAGTGTGCAGGTGTATAAACCTATCTAGAGGCTAGTCAATAAATGTTTTGAGAGAAATACGAGATGGGGGTGCGAAAGCGAGAGTTTTGTGTGTGTGTGAGAGAGAGACGGTAGTCAGGAAGGGGAGTGGAAGCAGGAGTTGTGTGTGTGTGAGAAAGAGAGAGGGGAGTTTGTCTGATCGGTAAACAAATGAATAATGTCAGTCTAGGATGGAGACAAAAAGGAGACCGCAACAAATGTTGTGTCTACATGACAGAGAAAGAGAGAGAAGAGAGAGAGAGACTAATTTTAGTGGTATGATTCATATCTAGAGACATATATGGTGTGTGAGAGAATCCCATAGAGAGAAAGACAAAGTGAAAGACGAGTGGAGACTGTGTGTGGCGGTGAAAAAGAAAGCTTAGGTACCTAGTAATATGAGAGAACGGTAGAGATGTGAGAGAAAAATGAAACCATGTAATGTATAATGATAGGGAGAGTGTGACACTTCTCAAGGGAGACATCGAGAGACCATGTTTGCGAGGATAGGAGAATCATGAAGTGAGCGTGCGGGTGAGCTGGAGAAAAGAGAGTGATAGCTACATGAAGGAGCATGCATGCGAGAGAGATGGGCGCGAAAGGAGTGAACATAAAAGGGATTCAAATATTTCAATTCGAGATGATGATACATGTAATCCATACTCGAACCAAAATTGATCTATTAAACATGCATACTCATATTAATTCACGCGCATCTATGTTATTTAATATGTAGATATTACTGATCCATACATTTTAGTAGAACATAATTTGGTTTAATTTTTTGAATTCATCCTTATGATTTTTAGATCATTGTATTTGTAAATCATATTATACATATAAAGGAGCATAATTCTTTGTTGTGCTTCTGAAAGTATATATAAAAAATGATGTATATAGAATTTTATTCCAATCGAAAATGGATCCCGCCCAAAAAAAATAGAATACAAACGGGATTCGAATTGAGTTGGCACGGTAAACATGCACTCTACAAAATTTGAACAAAGCTGGGAAAGTCACAGTAACCACCCGAAACCAAAATATGCGAGATGGAAATTACTACTGCCTATCCCTGCCACCCAAAGCCTACCTTCTTGATTTCTATAGGTTTCGATAGGGGTAGGTTTGCAATTTCACTCAAACGTGACATAACCGCCTCTCACCCAGATTCATACAAGTTGGGCGCCAAAACACAGTGGGTCCTCGGCCGAAATCGACTCCCTCCCCGATTCATACACGGTGGGCGCCAAAAACAAACTCTCGTCGGCAAATATTCAGTGTGTGCGAGATTACCGTCCTATCCCCAACCGACTAATATTGCTGTGATGTAGGAAATTTGAAACGGGGGCTAAGTTTGTAAATTTTCTCGCATTTGAGACAAGCGCACCCTGAAGACATGGTTCCCCCTTCCTCTCCACTTCCACTTCCCCATTCATACTACGTGGGCGCCAAAACACCCTCTCCAACCCAGCCTCCTCCGTCCGCCACCCCATCCACCGCCGTTTCCCCCACCATGCCGGAGTTGATACCCTGATGTCGCCGTCCATTACAAGAGATCGACCTCTCTCATCCATGGCTTCGGACCGGGATCCTTGCATCCCGTCCTCTCGTTTCATCCCCGCCGTTGTGCACCTTGACGGCGCTGCTCCTACGATCGTCTCATCCACCGCGCCACGCCGCCACCATCTACCCTCCTAGATCTGCTTCCACGCCGCCGACAGCCATCGCTATCGTAGCACTGTAAAATTCTCAGCAGATGCGTACATGGCGCCGCACTAGAGGCGGTACTCTTTCGTATCTGCTCAACTTATTTATCGCGGCAAGAAAATAGATCGCCACTGCTTTACTCTGATTTCTTGTCCATCACTTACTTGCTAGTTGAAAGCAAACATTGGTTGCAAAGTTGCCTTTGTCCGGTTTGCACCTTTAGATCCGCCATGGCACGTTCAACACTATACTCCCAACGCTTATGGTTTTCCCCTTTTATATTACACACTAGTTAAATCACAGTAGACTAAATTTCAAAATTGGGTCAGTCGATTTTACAGAGCTCGCCGGAGTTCGCCGGTGCGAATGAAGGGGTGGGGACTTTGGTTGTGGGGGGCGGTGGTGGGGCCTCGCCGAACAAAGAAAACTCGAAGCAGGTGGGGCGGGGTGGGGGTTGGGGGTGGCGGAGGAACACAGGTGGTGGGGGCCGGTGGTCCGGCCGGCGGCCCGTGCAGTGTTCTATATGGGAAGAATCAGAGACGAGGATGAAGAAGGGTTAGGGGACGTAGGATCTTCATCCAACCGCCTGAAATGGTCGACTGGCCCAAATGACAAGGTCACGCGACTTGCATGCAGACATGCCTTTATATTCAGTACCATCATCGTACCTGCTTAGAACTGCTCCAAAATCCATCAAGCTAAACAATGTGCCACTCATAATTCCAAACTAGTTGCTCAAGTACGAATCTGATATGATGCTGATATTACTAAAACAGATAACATGTAATTGGTCAGCTAATGTTACTACTTTACTTTCAAAAAAGCACGTGCACCACATATAGAGAGACATCAGGGAGTTGATTTCTTAATGCGCTCTGGTTCATCATGTGTGGGCACTGCGCAACAAACAATTTATTATCCAAAATCTGCTTGCCCTTCTTTAGCATGTTCCTCTTCCGTTCTTCTTTAATAAGTACTCTCTTCGTTCCTAAATACAAGTCTTTGTATAGATTCCACCATGGACTACATATGGAGCAAAATGAGTGAATCTACACTCTAAAATGTATCTGGATACATCTGTTTGTGATCCATAGTGGAAATCTCTACCGAGACTTATATTTTGGAATGGAGGGAGTATGATAGTAGTACAGTATGTTCCTTGTAGTGAAGATGAGCATGGACATTTGCAGTGTAGAGGTCTATACGGTCGGTTGGTATGGACACTTTGAACTCTTCAGGCCTCTTTGATTCGTAGGATTTTGTAAACATGTGAATAGGATTTGTAGTGGCCTACCCACTTGAATCCTATAAGAATAGCAAGGAAATGCGAGGATCTGTGTCACCTTTGAGAGTTACGCTGATATTAACAATACCGCACATTCAGTTGAAGAGAGCTGGTATCCGAAGCCTCTCTAGCCATACCGGCAATGCTAGCACATATATTCCAGCAAGTTTCACTTTGCTGATTTTTACTCTGATGCTTAAGGTGTTCCCGTTATGTCAACACTATGATATGTGTAGCTGCTTTGTGTCGCACTAGCAGTAGTCTACTCTTTAAGCTAAACACCGCAATGACTTGCAAAATTGGCAGCAAGGCATTGAGTGCCATTCTGCATGCAATGAAACTCATACGCTCCCCACCTGTTGATTCTTGTTCAGAATATGATCCTAATGAGTATTCTAACCTCAAGGAGTCAAAGGCAGATGGCATGTCCTGTTCACCCATCAAGGGGCATGTTCTAATTTGGCAAGGTTTTATTGATTTCGTGTGTCTTGCATATGTTGTCTTGCATTTCTTCTACTTTGTTGCACCGCCATCTGCTTAGTTTACTCATCATATATGTCGAGATGCCATGCCCATCCATTATCAATACATTTTCCATCTGTTATCATAACATGTTTTTCCACTCAAATGTTGTTCTTGTGCATCAGACATCAAAGAGGAAGAGGGTGATTGCCGAACCTGAAGGATCACCAGCAAAGTTCTTGAAAAATGTGGTTGTGCTGGAGAAATCAAGCAGCACCCCACTTATATTGGTTGTACAACCAGTGACACAAAACATAGGACCGACTCCAGCAGACTGTACCCATACTTCACTAGCCACACCACTAGCCACACCACATAGGACCGGCACTCCAGCAAAAGGTATGCCTATTTCATTTGCCATAGCACCAGTCATACCACAAAAAAATCCCACTCCAGCAAAAAGTACAGCAAGTCCACCGGCCGAAGACCTATCCCAACTACAAAGACGGCCAATTCCTGCAGATTGGAACCTCAGTCCAGTTATTCCCATTTTAAAAGACAATGATTTCAATGTTGTTAGGGACTACATGCATATATCCCATCATGGGAAGATTATAGCGAAGACAAACACCATTTTCACATCTTCCTATCCCACTTACGTGTAAGTGCTATTATTCATGGTGATTATTTTCCTATTTTCTACTGATTGAACACATCAATGATTTACATTACATTGTTGTAAGTAGGTGAGGGTCAATCTAGAGAGTCATGACGAGCAAAGCTTGCTTGCGCTTTTCAAGAAAGCATTGCAGCAGTATTGGTGTTACCTGAGGAAATCACACTTTGATGGAAAGTCTATAAACGAATTTCTGGTGAAGTCTCCTATGCTAAATTTAGAAGACATTGAATGGAAAAACCTTGTTATGCACTGGTCTCGTTCTGAGGATGAGGTACTATCTATGATATCGCATGACAATTTGAACTTCTACATTTCCACATGTTCCTTACGAATCTTTTTTGCAGGAAATCTGCTCGAAAAAGAATTATGGTTTGAAAAGAATGACAGGATATCGCAAATATGCTGCCCGCTGCTTCGCTATTGTTAGTACCTGTTGTCATGTATCATTGTACTTGCATACATACCTGGTTCATTATGTGACAGCAGTATGCATGATAGCTTGCTTATCAATTGTTCGCTCTAAATTATCTGATTTGTATGAATGGTTACATTAGTGTAGAATATATCCAATGCCAATGAATTTTTTTAGCTCTGCATTGTTTTTATAAGTACCTGCTGTTCTTTATCAGGGCACTTATATTGACAGGTATTTGTTCATGTACCATCACTCTGCAACTATTTTCCTTTGCCCTCCATTTTCTATACATAAGATCTATATTTACTCTTACCATAAGGTTGGATAACACCGATGGTACTGAAGAAGTTTAGCTCTGCATTGCTCTTGGTTGTACCTTTTGCCTATATCGTTGTACTTACATTTATAGCTACGTGGTTATGTAGCATCACTCTTCATCTTATCTTAAATATTCTCCATTTTTTCTTATATTGTCACATCTATATTTACTCTTAACAAAATGTAGAATAAAGCCAATGCTTATGAAGAAGATTCTGTGGTAAACTTCTTGAATTTCCCCCCCCCCCATCAGCATGGACAAGGGCTTTATACAGCCTGCCTTCACCAATAATGTAAGTTTGTACTTCTCAAGCCTTCAAACTTTGTTGTGCATATTTTGTTAGGCATGACTACAACAGTTGTTTATTTTTTGTGTTTGCATTAAATTGCATGTTTAAAGTTTATTATGTAGTTCATAAACAAAAGATTGTCCTTCTCAATTTAAGTTTTCAGTTGTACAACCAAGTTCCTTCTTCATACCATGTAAATTAAACTATATAGAGCAAGTGATCTTCTTTTGCACTGCATGTATGCTTCTGTTCTTGATCTGTAATCCAGTGGTGTGGTGAACCTACCCACTACATCATAATGTCATATTCTGCTTGTTTATCTTTCAGAGTGAGGATGATATAAGTGTTAAACAAGCGCAGTCTCATCAGCTTGCTCAACTGCTTGCCCTGCAGCTCCCCAGCAGGGCTAACCTTTCTTGAACTCCATTGAAATGCTGTCAGTTTTGTATATTATTTTATCGGCGTGTTTAGTTGCACTGGTGGCGATCTTTGATGCCCCGTGTATGTAATATGCTGTCTGCTTGTGCTTTATTATCATAGTGGCGAACTTTGATGCCCAGTGGATGTAATATGCCGTAATTTCTTTAATTTATAGTCTAGGTTTTTTATTATTCACGATGCTGTAGTTATTTTACTATATATATATCATGTCTTCGCAGTAAACCGGCCAAACCGTAAAATTACAGTACATAATCGGGCCGTCATGCAATCACGACGTATGATCCGCATCATGGGCCCCGTCATCTTGGGACGTTAGAAGGCCTAAATGTAAACGGGCACACTAGTAGATCCGGGTCGTTAATAGGCCGAGTAAGTAGGTTGGGCCTTTAACAGGCCTTCTTTTCGCAAGAAAACTCAATGGGCTTTTAGGAGGCTGAGAAGTAGGTTGGGCCTGAAACGTGTCGAACAGCTCACGGGCCGGCAGCAGCCTGAAATGGACCCCAGCCCATGATTGTGCCAATCAAATCATGGGCTCTTAACATGCCAAAATTGTCTCGGTCCTTGTTTGGCCCAATCAGATTATCGGCTGTGAGCAGGCCGGATGCAAACCGGGCCGTAGTTAGGCCCAACTATATGACGACCTTTTAACATGCCGAAATTAATATAGGGCCGAAATGTTAAACGGGCCTTTAATAGGCCGAAACTAATATCAGGCTGAATTACTAAATGGGAATTTAGCAAGTGGGCTCAAAAGCATAGCGTCTAGTTGATGGGCCAATCTGATATGGGCCATAATTCAGCCCAAAGCCTCTTAAAGAGCCAGACCTGATCTAGGCTGTAATTTGGCCCAGAACGTGGTAGGCTTTTAACGGGACGGATCTCATATGGGCCATTGTTAGGCCCGGAACATGGCAGGCCATTAATGGACCGGATCAAATATGGGCCGACATTTGGCCCAAAACATGGCAGCCAGTTAATGGGCCGGCCTACTAGGGTCCTCAAAATCTTGTGGGCCTACAGCTGGGCCAGCCCATTAATGTCGGCAAAATCTCGTGGGCCTTTAGCTGGGCCGGCCCATTATGGTCCACAAAAATCTTGTGAGCCTTTACCTGGGCCGGCCCATTATGGCCCGCAAAAATCTTGTGGGCCTTTACCTGGGCCGGCCCATTATGGCCAGCAAAATCTTGTGGGCCTTTAGCAGGGCCAGCCCATTATGGTCCACAAAATCTCGTGGGCCTTTAGTTGTGCCAGCCCATTATGGTCCGCAAAATCTTGTGGGCCTTTAGTTGGGCCGGCCCATTTAAACTTTATGGGCCACTTTTGTGCCGACCCACGTGTCAACGTATCTTAGGTGCATCTCGCCCATTGGATGAGTGACACATGTGCCAACGCGGAGCTGACATGTGTTTCCGTCAGCCAATTAGAATTTTACACGTGGAAAATCCCCATTTGTCTGGGATGTTAACGGGTTATCGTATCCAAAACTGGACCCATAGCTTAACAACGTTCCGTTACGGTGGATGCCACGTCTCGGTGACCCTTGATGAAAGCACTTCTGTGACGCGCCATTTTTCATCATGGAAGTGGACACTTCCGTGATGATAATTTTGGTAATGTCATGGAACACTTCTAGGAAAACACAGGTATGACTATCTTGATCTGTCATAAAATTGTCATGGATCTACATGCATGACAGAAAACGTGACCTACTGTGACAAACACTTATCATCACGAAAGTGTATTTTTTTGTAGTGACAGCATATGGCGGCATGACCCATCTGCTTGTCGCCGTGGAAAAATTCACCAAGTGGATAGAAGCAAAGCCAATCAAGAAGTTGAATGGTCCGACTGCCATGACATTCATTGCAGATATCACCACTCGGTATGGAGTACCACACAACATCATCACAGACAATGGCACAAATTTTGCCAAAGGAGCCTTGGCCCATTTCTGTGCGACACAGGGCATCCGACTGCACCTAGCCTCCGTTGCCCATCCGAAGTCAAACGGCCAAGTTGAGCAAGCAAACGGCCTCATCCTTTCGAGCATCAAGCCCCAACTAGTCGAGCCGATGGAGCGGTTGGCCGGCTGCTAGATTGATGAGCTGCTGGCCGTCCTCTAGAGACTGCGCACAACTCCAAACAAGTCAACCGGCTTCACGCCTTTCTTCCTCGTCTACGGTGCCAAAGCCGTCATCTCTACGGACATTGAGTTCGACTCACCTCACGTCACCATGTACACCGAGGCGGAAGCAAAAGAAGCGCGCAAAGACGGCGTCGATCTGCTGGAGGAGGGCCCACTATTAGCACTCAGCCGGTCCGCCATCTACTAGCAGAGTCTACGCCGCTACTACAACTGGAAGGTCATGCCAAGATCTTTCCAGGAGGGAGACCTTGTGCTCTGGCTGATCCAGCGAACAGCCGGCCAGCACAGGCTCTCGGCGCCTTGGGAAGGCCCATTCGTCAGTAGCAAAGTTTTGGGCAATGACTCCTCCTACCTGATCGATGCTCAGAAGCCCAGAGCTCGCAAGAGAGACGACTCCGGCAAAGAGACAGAGCGACCATGGAATGCAAACCTCCTTCAAAGATTTTACAGTTGATGCAGTATGTACCACACTATCTTTTGTATTAAGTACGAAGACTCCGGGTCCCCTGAGAAGAGCTCGGGGGCTACCCTCTTTCTATATATAATAAGTATTATGCCTATGAATATGTTATTTCATTATTCCACCTGGCACGGGGTTCGACTAGTCGGCCCGAGGGCTCGCCGCCTTGTACTATGTGAAGCTTCCTGCAGTCGGACAAGTAGTGTGTTGGCACCTAAGCCTTCTCCTGCTAGAAGCCGCAGCTTGCAGAGCGACTGTCCAGTGGGTAGGAGTTACACGCAGGAAAGGGTGTCCACATGAAAAATCGCTAAGGACCCCAAGCATGCACATAGTTCAGGCCGGCTCCCTGCCTCATGGACCGGCTGCTGAAAACAGCCGGCCGACCGGCCTCTACATTAACTTGCTAATGCTCTAGTCAGCTAAGTACCTGCCCTCCCGAAAGCAGCTAAGTACTTGACCAAGCCACAGTCCGCAGAGCGGCTGTTTGGCTGGCAAGACGGCAGCCAAGGGAGGGCCGCAAAGGAAAAAGGCCAAGGACCAGAAAGAAAGAAAAGTCAGAACCCGGCAAAAGCACAACTTCTGAGAAAGCATATTTACATGTGAAAAGGCCCTTGGCCAGCATTGAACAGAGCTTGAAGTACACCCCATGGGTGGAATTGTGCAAATTTAACAAAGTTTGTCGGGACTGATAAAACAGGGGAAAAAAAGATAAGTCGGCGGCCTAGGGAGTTGCAGAGGGGTCCGGATGGGTGGAGGAGTCGGTGGCGCCGGTTAGTGGAGTGGACGGCTGGTCAGTCTCCGCTTGGTCGCCTCTAGTAGCAGTCGGCGCACTCGAGCGCGGCTTGTTGTTCGAGGCACGATCAAGCTGGGGCTGGCCATCCGCTCCGACCTCCAGCGCTTCTTCTTCGCCTTCCTCGTCCTCCACGTCTTCTCCCTCGTCGCTGGAGTCGATCATCTCGACCGAGTCTTATTCATCCTCCGGGTTCAGCCCAAACCACTCTGGTGGCGCCTCGGCACCATCTTCAGCCAGCTCAGGAATGAAGATGCTGGTGTCGGTGTAGCCAGCAATCGCCGTTGCCCGTCTGACAAGGTCGCCCTCCACCGCCACCAGCTCCTCTTGGGCCTCCTACCGAAACATGGTCAACTGGGCTAGATTTATCCCAGGATACCACGCCTTGACGAACTCCAAGGCCCGGCGTGCTCCAGCTCGGGCCGAGGAACCCTTCCAAGCCCCGAGGCTGCCGACCGCCACCTCTAGCCAGTCGGCAGTCTGACTGGGAGTACGCGGGGCCGGCAAGTCTGGCCAAAGGGCGGAGATCGCCTGGGCCCCAACACGCTGAAGATTGTGCAGCATCCGATGAGCCGGCCGGAGGCGGGCTTGGATGCTGAGAAGTTGTCCGCTTAGAGTCCAGGGGGCGTCAGCAGCAATCTGCACGCCATTCGCCCTCCGTTCCTCACGATAATCCTCGATAGCCTCGTTGGTGGCGTCAGAATGGCCGGGAAAGAAGTCTGCTCAGGCAGAAAGCAAAAACATCTGAAGCCAGAAGCTGGAAGCCAGCTCGATCGGCAGATGGCAACCCAATGAAAGAAAAAGAAGAAAGCTTACCATCGACCATGTCTTCAATCCTGTCGAAGTCGGACTTCAGCAGCGCCTCCTTGTCGATCGAACTGCAGAGTTCAGTCTCGAACTCAGCGAGGAGATTGGACTCCTTCACCTCCGCCTGCTTCTGAGCCGCCTGGAGAAGCTCCGCCTGCTCTGCTAGTTGCGTGACCAGTCGATCACGCTCCTTGGCCAGCTCCTTGCACTCTACCTCCTTGGCACGCAACGCGGTGTTGGCTTCACCCAGCTGCCGCTACAAGGCGGCATTGGCCTATACAGGAGTGGAAAAAGAAAAAAGATGTCAATGACCAACAAAGAAGAAGTATAGTTGCCGGGGAGATCCGGCCCGACTTTGCAGCAGTCCTCCCGAATCTCGGGGACTACAGCCCACAGGTGCTCTATCGCGCCCCCGCAGAGAAAGAAAACAGTGACTTACTCGAGCTTTCCGCCAACTCGGCGGTCCGCCTGTCCAGATCTCAGACATTGGAGTTGAAGGTGAACGCGCGAAGATTATGATAGTCCTGCAATGAAGATAGAAGAAAAGGTTAGCACTCCGAGCTCACCAAGTAAAGTTCTGGGCCGCCTGGTCAGTAGCCGGCCCGAAACTCAGGGGATACACCAAGTGGATGCGCTGGCGCGCCCCCACAAAGAAGTACAACAATCAAAGACGAAGAAATAAGAAACGTACCCGAATGGCCGCTCGCGAATCCAGGAACGCCTCATTGCACTGCTGAAGAGCGGTGGCCTTAGCTCGGAGTTTGGCCTGGACGTCTAGGATCGCTTGATTTAAAGCGCCAATCCTGCCTCCACGCACTCATTCAGCGGGAGCGGCGCTGGTTGCTTCGGCATCCGGGGCTGACGAGCTCGCAGCACTGGCTTCTAGCGGTCATGGCGCCGAAGTCGCCTTCATGCCTCGGCGGCGCGATGGTGTGCGGAGCTCAGGAGTCGGGCCCGTCACCACCTCATTTCCGGTTGGTGGTGCTGGCGGGGCGACCGGCTACTTGTCCCGTGCTCCGTCAGACGGCGGCGGCGAAGGCATGGCTTCCTCTGGCATGGCGGCGTCGCCAGCTCCCCTCTCCATGACCGGCTGTTCGTCGCCGGCTCCCCCAGACGGCGCCGTGAACTCTGATGGCGGCGGCGCGAAGTTCAGGGGGATGACAAACAACGGCGCCTGGCGGTACGCGGCTTCTTCGGCCAGCTTCTTCGCCGCGGCATCGGCCTCAGCCTCTGCCAGCTTTTTAACGCGGCGGCCTACGCCTTGTCCGTCTCCGCCTGCTCCCTGCGGGCGGCTTCCCGCTCCTCGCGCACCTCCCATGCATTTTGTTCCTGCGCCTCCCGGAGGTCGGCCGCATGGTCGATTCGTCAGGTGGTGGCAGAAGTCTCCCCCGACCCGATGACGGAGGCGGCGGACAACTTCTCAAGAGAGAGTAGAGCCCTAAGTCAAGGAAATAAAGCAGAACAGCTTAGATAAAATCAACATGAAAGGAAGGCACAAGGAAAAGATACTTACGCCGACACCATAGGGGGCACTTTAGGAAGCTTCTGAAATTCGGCCGCCTTCGCAGCGGCCTCCTTCTGCCTGGTCACGGTGGTCGAGTTCTTTTTCTTCTTCGGCGCGCTGCCCAACAAGGCAGCGCCTTGTTTGCGCTTGCGCGTGCCGCCTTGAGTAGCCGTATCGGCAGAAGGGCCCACGTCCGCCTTGCCGGTGCCTCGCGCAGGTCGCGGCTCGTCCTCGTCTTCGTCGTCATTGGGCCAGGTCTCGATGCCACCCATGTCTTCAGAGGCACCCGCTCCATCCTCGCCGCCTATGGCGTCGTCCTCCAGGGCGGCCGCCCCCAAGTCGGGGTCGTCCACATCGCTCACTGCCCGGTCCGACATGTAGTCTTCACCTGGCCCTACGATGACGGTCGTCGCCGGAGACATGAAGATCTGTGTTCACAAGACCGACTATTCAAGACGGAAAGACCAAAACCAAAAAAATACCAAAAAGGAAAGAGTTGAAGGACTTATAGGAGGCGGCAGACTGGACCGAGAGTATGGCCGCATGCCGAACGGCCAAGGCCCTTCCGACAGCTTGAGGTCAGAGATCTCGTTCACCATGCGGGCGACCTTGGCAGTCGGCATGTCCCTCGTGCATGTCCGTCTCGGGTCCCCGTGCCCGCTCATCCGACAGATCAGATGAGGCCGGCCTTGGAGCGGGAGAACCTGGCGCTCGACGAAGGCGACCAGCAGGTCGGACGCCTTGAGGCATGCCACGTCCGTCAGCACCCGGAGCCAGTTGATGGTGGCGATGGCGTCGACTGACAAGGGCTTCGGCTTGTATCCCCAGTTGGCCCGAGGCGCGGTCGGAGGGCCAGCCTCATAGGGCGGCAAGTTGATGAAGTCGAGGGCGGGGTCAACGTTCTCCACATAGAAATATGATTTCTGCCACAGTTTGACCAACAGTGACAGCTTGATGGCGGGGAAGGCGTTCTTCACGGACAGGCGGCGCACCGCGACGAAGGCACCGCACTGGGCTGCCTTCTCCCTGGAGGAGGTGCCCGGTTTGGTGTAGAAGAATGCTCCCCACAGATCGATGGTGGGTAGGATGTTGAGGTAGCCCTCGCACATCATGACGAAGGCGGATACCAACGTCACGGTGTTGGGCGTCAGGTGATGCGGCTGAAGGTGGTAGAAGTTGAGAAAGGAGTGGAAGAATCCCTCGCCGGTAGGCCGAAGCCGCGGAGGAAGTGTGAGCGGAAGATAACCCACTCGCCTCCCTACGGCACCGGCGAGATCTCTTCCTCTGGCGGCATGCACAATTTGATGTAGCCCAAGCCAGGTAGCCGTCGTGTGGTGTGAAGAAAGGTGAGGTGGTCATCGATGACAATCGAGCCATCCCAGTCCCCTCCCTTCTCGCGCGTCATGGTGCCTGAGCTCGCCGGCGAAGTAGCGCGGCGGCGGAGGCAAGGACCCCGGCGGAGCAAGAGGCTCGACGTGGATGAGGCTGACAGCGACGAGCTGTGGCAGCGCTTCAACAGGGCGCATAAGTGCGGCGGCAGCAAGACGAAGAGGAGGTCAAAAATGGCAAAGGGGAGGAGGGCGCGCGTGCTCCGCCGCTCCCCCTTCCCCCCTACTTATAGCCCCTGGGCTGCGAAGCCATGGGGGTAGGGCGTGGGATCATGGGATCACGGAATCAAAACGGTCTGCCTCAGCCGCAGCGGATCCGCCCGTGCACCGAGGCCCGGTCTTGACGGGCCCAGCCTACAGACGGTGTGGCTACAGTGATCTCCCACCAGACGGCGGGACTGTAGCCATGCCCTCTCCCGACCAAGCATGCATCATTAGCGTTACGGCTACAGTAACAAGTAGCCGCCAGGCCCGCAAGTAGCGAAGGCGGCATGTCGGCTCCGTAGCAGACCAGCTGGCAGGGCCCACTAGGTGGCGGGCCCCAGCGGCCGGCGGAGGAGCCGTCGACAGGAGACACTGACAGCCGGGTCCTACACCCCGCCAGATTACCATTGTACCCCTAGTGGTAGGCCTATATAAACCCCTAGGGCACCCATGCAAGGGGTTCCCAACATGTTAGACCTAGACACCCACATAGAGAGAGGAGAGAGCTAGCCTTGCTTTCTTGTACCTCTAGCATACAGCTCGAGGAGCACCATTGTACTCGCTAGTGCCTTAGTGATCATGCAGAGACCCCGCAGAGCAGGACTAGGGGTGTTATCTCCGAGGAGAGCCCCGAACCTGGGTAAGATTCACCGGTGTGCATGTCTCCGCCTCATCCCGTTTCCTGGCACCGACGATGTCCTACTAGCCCCCATCATGATTAGCCATCCTTTGGCATATGTTGCACCAAACCCCAGACAGGTAGTAACATAGACTAGTAATATGTGCATGTTACTACTCTAAGTTACTCCACACTGTGACTAGTATAAGTCGAGGCGCGGATACCAAGGAGGGCCTGGTTGTGTCTATACTTGGACAACTCACCCGACTGCAGGCGCACCAGGGAGACGAAGCTCGTGTCGTGTTGGTGCAGTGTGCGGCCCGCACATTAAGAAAAACCTTGCGCCTCCATCTTAGCCTCTGCGTTTTAAACTTCTCAATCTCAAGGCCAAGGAGCAACGTGAAACCTATGATAGAGCCAAATGGATGGTTGAGAACACTACAATTCGTAGCTACAGATGCATGTGTGAGAGAGGACGAGTGCGTGCGTGCACCTCTTCTCTTCCTGTATAACGTACTAAACTCAGAGTGCAAGTGTATGTGGGCGGCACCGACCTAGGGAGCTAGAGATGGCGCATGTGAGAAGTCCCAAGAGATAGGTGTGTGCATGTGAAAGAGGGAGAGAGATGATATGTGTCGATGTATTGCGTGTGAAAAAAAAGACTAGTCTGTACCTCGCCACGAGGCTATTGCTGTCAAACAACCCAATAACCGTAAGATATGTATCCAATGGTGCCAGTTATTGCACGTACACGATAGTAGAAAAAGAAGTAGTACCATGGCATATGCTACACCACGGCCGAGAACACATGCCCACGTTACGCCATCCGGGAATAGTGTCGCACTTCGAAACTAGAACCGTCAATAAATTTTGAGCTTGCGTCTCATCACATTCCAAATTACTACCACACTATATTTAATTGCAAACCTGTTCACACTGATCACAACCTAAACGGTTTCCCACTTAGGAGCGTATAAGTTGTACGCGGTTATAAATACTAGTATGACAAGATGACTCCACATTCCTCCTCAACTCCTCATCCACAAAAAAAAATAAAGTCATTCAGCATCATTCCTTTGTGTCTGTCATGGCCATCGTGAGTTCTGGGTCGACAGATTTCCACCAAGGGAGGCGAGCATGGAAGAGTAAGCACGAGAGAAGTCCTGCCTCGCCGCGGAAGCAGCCGACATGTACAGCCACGCAGTAGTAGCAGCACAGAGGTCCCGCCGCGCCGTCGATGTAGCAGACTGGTCTGGCTGCACCGCGGAAGTAGCAGAGATTACCCGCCGTGCTGCTGAAGCAGCACGGAGGTCTCGCCGTGCCGCGGCGGCCTGGGAAAATTTCTCATGGGCAGGCGAGGACTCTTACAGGCGCATGCATGCGATTGTCCATAGCCAGATGGATCAGATCTCCTGCTGGGCGAGGTTGCAGGATGAGGCTACCGGCGTCATTCCGCAACTGGGGAGGGCAATGCGAAGCTCCAGCCTAAGCAAGACCTGCTGAGGGCGAAGAACGCCGGAAGGGCAAAGCAGGTGGAGGAGACCGCTGCCTTCTTGTAGAGGACGGGCGTCATCGTCAAGAAACTTATGGACGAGAATGCCATTCTCCGCATCGAGCGTGAAAGGCTAGTGGAGGAAGCACAGGATGCTGCCACGCGGCGTATTAAGGACATGAAAGTGGTGAAAGAGATGATCGCTGCTCGCCGCGAGAACTAGTCTTCGTGACCTGCAACGCATAAAGAAAGTAGAGACCAGTGAGCCAGATCGTTGTATGCGTCTTCCTTCTTATTTTGTCGTTGTGTATTTCGGGCATAGCCACATGTTGTTTTTTTAATTATCTTCCTAATTATGTAAGACAATTATTATCCACTCTCTTTGTCCTTATATATATATTCATCAGTCTTGCTATAAGTTGTAGTAGATGCTATATAGGTCCGTCGGATCTTACATCAAGATCCGTGCAAAATTTTATTTTCAGATTTTCTTTTTTCTCTCTTAAATCTCAATCGAGTGAGACATAGCAACGCCATTAAACAAAGGCTCGGTCGCCATTAATGGAGACCTTGGCAGAGAGATGGATAGCAGATGGAGGTCAATGGGCTCTCCTCCCGATAAGCATGCGCTGGGGTCTGATCGCACGCCTCCCGTACTCAAATAGCTACCCTGCACGACGCCTCCTAGCTAATAAAAAAGGGGACGCGTGGCGGCACGTAAATGGTAAATAGAATGCCCAAGGTTTCAATCGTACTTGTGTTTCCGATTGTAACGTGATAGCACTTGTTCCAAAATGACTTTGTTGATTGTTAATGTGTGCGCCTTCGCAAATCGGACAACAAAATTACTACAACATGTTGGTGCCATGTCATGACACCAAGCCAAGTTTCATGATTTTCATGTGTGTTTCGGATTTATAGGAATAAAAAACCAAGTTTCTCAATGTTTCCAGCCAAGCCACGATGCTCAGATGTTTGAATTTTATTCCCATTTCTTGCATGGGACCTAGAAATTTACCCGAGGACACACATGTGATTGTTCAACCAGCTTTGGTGCACTGGAGCATGTGCTTGTATTTCAAATTTGAATTATGCACACAAATGTGACATGTTCCCTCTCAGAACAACGAGCCTTCTTGAGAGAAGCTCCGGTTTGCAAGAAACTTATACCAAAACTTGTTCCTATTCTGCCAATTTTTTTACCACAACATGGTAGTACCATGACATGACACCATGCCATGTTTCATGATTTTCAGGCATATTTTGGATTTACAAGAATTTTAAAACCAAGTTTCTCAATGTTCTTGGCCGAGCCACGATGCCCAGATGTTGGAATTTCATTCCCATTTCTTGCATGGGACCTAAAAATTCACCGAGGACACACATGTGATATTTTAAACAACTTTGGTGCACGGGAGCATGTGCTTGTAGTTCAAATTTGAAATATGCACATTGAATGACCAGAAACACAATTAATGTATAAAAAAGGCCAAACGAACCCAGAATAATTCCAAAATTTAACAGAGCACTCATGTAGTTTTATGTTGTCTCTATAAAGAAACTCAAGGAGGGTAACGTATATTGTTTTGCACTCAAAGGTGACACGTTCCATGTCAGAACCACGAGCCTTCTTGAGAGAAGCTCCGGTTTGCAAGAAGCTTATACCAAAACTTGTTCCTATTCAGCCAATTTTTTACCACAGCATGGTAGTACCATGACATGACACCGTGCCAAGTTTCATGATTTTCAGGCGTGTTTTGGATTTACAAGAATTTTAAAACAAAGTTTCTCAATGTTCTCGGCCGAGCCAAGATGCTCAGATGTTTGAATTTCATTCCCATTTCTTGCATGGGACCTAGAAATTCACCCGAGGACACACATGTGATTTTTCAACTAACTTTGGTGCATGGGAGCATGTGCTTGTAGTTCAAATTTGGATTATGCACATTAAATGACCAGAAACTCAACTAATGTATAAAAAAAGGCCAAACAAACCCAAAATAATTCCGAAATTTAACAGGGCACTCATGTAGTTCTATGTTGCCTCTGTAAAGAAACTCAAGGGGGTAGCGTATATTGTTTCGCACTCAAAGGTGACACGTTCCCTCACAGATCCACGAGCCTTCTTGAGAGAAGCTCCGGTTTGCAAGAAGCTTATACCAACATTTGTTCCAATTCGGCCAATTTTTTTACCACGACATGGTAGTACCATGACATGACACCATGCCAAGTTTCATGATTTTCAGGCATGTTTTGGATTTACATGAATTTTAAAACCAAGTTTATCAATGTTCTCGGCCGAGATGTTTGAATTTCATTCCCAATTCTTGTATGGGACCTAGAAATTCACCCAAGGACGCACATGTGATTTTTCAACCAACTTTGGTGCGCCGGAGCATGTGCTTGCAGTTCAAATTTGGATTATGCACATTAAATGTCCAAAAACTCAATTAATGTATAAAAAGGCCAAATGAACCCAGAATAATTCTAAAATTTAACAGGGACTCATATAGTTCTATGTTGCCTGTGTAAAGAAAATCAGGGGGAGGCATCGTATATCGTTTCGCACACGAAGGTAACACGTTCCTCTCGGAACCACGAGGCTTGTTGAGAGAATTTCCGGTTTTGCAAGAAGCTTATACCAAAACTTGTCCCAATTCAGCCAAAAAATATACATATGAAAAAAGGGTTTAGATTATCCCGAACATCTCGCTACCTAGACCAATGTACTCTGATTTGAATTCAACATAAAATGGATACAAATATTCGAATTGGAGATCGTACGGTGCATCTAGTTCATAGTGAAATATGATTACTGCTATATACATGTTTTTTGTTATCAAGATAATATTTAAATTATTGTATAACTTCACAACAATCCTATTCAAGCAAGGAAAATTTATTCAAATTTAGTCCATATGGTAGACGATAATATATTTGTTCATAGGGTGGAGTAAAATGTTCATATATGATGGAAGATCAAAATGTAGGAGTACATCCATTATAAACCGCAAGGTCACCTAACGATATATTCGAATTCAACATAACATGGATTATAAAATTGAAATCTGAGATCTTGGCATTTGTAATCATATAAAAAGCGACATGACTCTTTCTTTTGGTGGGAATTAATTTGTTTTTTGTTGTTGTTGAGGGAAGTGCGAATCGATTTGGTACTATACATGGTAATCTTGTTCTCCCAATTTTTTTTACATTTTTTTTGTAGTTTTTTCAATGACATCTATAGCAATATAGTAAAAGGGGACATGATTCTCTTGTGTCTTGTATGAATTGTTTTTTGTACACGTTAAGTTTGTCCTGCCGAACAAGGAATCCGCGCCTTGTTATCCCGAAATTTTCAAGCTCGAATATCTTTTGTCTCATCTTCTTTGAAACTCCCGCCTCTTCAACCCGCGTCGCGCCTTGTTATCCTGAAATTTTGACCCACCCGAAAATTCCCTCCTCATCTGAAATCGCTCCCGCAGCCCAGACACGTGAAATCCCCCATCTACCCCTTAGCTGGAAATGCTAGCTCGATGTCGTGGTGTCAAAACCGATGGGGGTACGCTGGTAACTTACCCTACATTTCGGACAAGCGCGTCCCTAAGCCATGGCTCCCCCTACCTTCCCCTTCATCCCCCTATTCGTACACTGAGGCCGCCAAAAGCCGTGAAACCCCACGCTCCTCCGTCGGCCTCCCGACCGCTGCCCAACCGGAGACTCTTCCCCGACGACGTCGTCCACCGCAGCATCTCGCCGTCTCTCATCGACCGCACCGGGTGAGGATCCATCGTCGATCTCATCCTCCTGCCGAATCAGCCGCCCCGTCCTCCACCTCCAAGGAGCTGCCCCGACGTTTTCCTCGTCTATCGCGCCACCTCCATCCCCACAGCGTCGTCTTGACCTGCCCCACCAGAACCATAGCACCCTCACCAATTCCTCCGATGAAGCCGAGGCCCACCCGATGCCACCAAGGAGGTTCTGCACTCACCGCTGCATTTTACCTTTTATTTGATGTCATAGGGCTGCCAGTGCTCGATACCAAGAAGCCATGGTGGGTCTCCATCGACGGCGCCGTCGCCGGCCACTTCATCCATGGCGTCTCTCCCCCATGTCATTGCTTCCTCGGCGGCGAATTCCACACCGACACAAACTACAGCTGCTCCGACTCTCGCTCGCGATGCTGCTAATGCTCCGGCTCTCGCTCGCGCTGCGGCTCTTTTCTTACTATCGATCGCGCTGTTGCACTGCTCTTGCTTTCGTTCGTGCTGCTGCTCTTCTTTGCTATTGCTGTCGGTTGCGCTGCTGCTCCGATCTTACTCTCGTTCGTGTTGCTGCTCTGCTCTTGCTCTTGCTCGCGCTGCTGCTGCTGCTACATAACCTTCAGCAGCTACAGGAGTTGCTGCTTTAGCACTCGCTCGCGGTGCTGCTGCACGACTTTCTCTCTGCTAGTGCGTTCCCTACTAGAGCATCTGCTAATTTAGATCACTCCTTCTCTGCTACTAGTGCTCGAACGCCCTAAACATCTATTGCAATGTTCTGCTACTACTTCAATCAGTTTCGATAGTAAAATTCAGTTTCGACTATAAAGTTCAGTTTCTTCAGTTAAGTTCAGAGTGAACAGAATTTACAGCATCTGTCGCAGTGGCTGTGATGCGGCTGATGCGTTTCACATCTAGCACTTTTTGGTGTTGTATTTGACATCATCTATTGCAGATGATATTAGGGTCCCACTTCAGATTAACGTTGTTTGTCTTGTCCTAGTTCAGGATCACAGCCGTACACCTCATCGGAGCAGCCCCAATGATGGAACCGTCCATCACAGCGGATCAGTACCCGCGGTGCCGTTTCCAGAGGCCTCAGATATTCTTCCCCGCCTCCGACAGTCACACGAGCATCACCATCCTCCACGTCCAACCCAATGATGCTGAGGTCGACAAGGCTATGCCAAAGAAGATGTACACTTTTTGCATCAGTTCGTTACTCTGCATTCATGTCGACCCCTCAGGGATCCTTTGCTATGGAAATACTATGGTACTACTATTCATGCATTTGGTTAGAAGGAGAGGGGCAAAGCAAAACTGGAGGATTTTTTTTCCTTTGGTGTCTCTTTCAAAGAAAAAACATAGGAATTATAATATCCACTTGGACATCCTTTTCAAATTAATATGCATGAAGAACAAGACTAATTGCATTACTGGCATAATAAGATTCTTATTTTTTCATTTTCACATGGTTTGACTTTAATTTGACCATGTTTCTCCATTCCTGTGTTCTTCCAATTCATGTGAACCAAACACTCAGGTTGACAGAAATCATATGTTTCCAAATGCTCTGTTTTGCACGTGCATTCCTATCCTATTCATGTGTTTTTCCTGTTCCTACATTGATATAATCCTCCAATTCTAAGGAGCACTAACAGATTTACTTCATTTTCAGATAGGCGCCAAAGAAAACTCTGTGTGTTATGTCCTGCTCCTACCGTGTCGTCATCCACCCCACCTGAGGTGCACCATCGACAAAAGCGTTCATTGCAGTAGAGATTCCCCTGCAGAATTTCTTTCGCCGCCTCAGATCATCTTCCCCATTGCCGGCAGCCACGCCAACTGCATTACCATCATCGACTGAGCAGATGAACCTGAGGACTACACAGTTCCGGAAGAGAGGTCACAGTCTTTTGTGTTAGCTTACGTTATACATCGGTTATTATTACCTGATACTTTATCGTTCAAACTTGAGTTTTAAAATGCCTGTGGGTCTCATATCGAGGCAGCAACAAATAGTATCTATCTACTATCTAGTTCATCTGGGGTCTTCTACGTGGTTCATGTTGGGTGGGCAACAAACAGTAGATGATCCATTCTTTATCTTTTTAAAACTGAAGCTATAATCTACCTACTATCATTAGTTTTGGATCTATCCACTCGTTTTCTACCATCAGTCTTAATTTCTGCATGCACCCCTTAGGCCTTATAAAATCTAACTATTTGTTTATTAAGCATGTCAGTTATTGTACACAATCGTACTAAACATGTACAGAACAAGAGAAGACCATTGCATGGGAATATAATGTCATGCATACGCCACTCCATGGTGGGCGAAGTGCCCCCCCTCCCGCCATTCCACATTGTATTCCAGAGGAAGTCTCTTCAGATGGGGATTCAGAGGGAACTGACCACTCCTATTTACCACCTGAGGTGTTTTCTCTAACCTGGCATGCTGATGCTGGTCATATCATGCATATGGCGCCTCGTATTGCTTACATTATACATCTTATATGTCATCAACTTAGTTTAGATTTGCTTTGTGTGAATGCCACCTGTTTGGTTTCTATATCATACTCTCACCGTTCCTAAATATTTGTCTTTTTATAGATTTCAACAAGTGACTACATACAGAGCAAAATGAGTGAATCTACACTCTAAAATATGTCTATATACATATGTATGTGGTAGTCCATTTGAAATCTCTAAAAATACAAATATTTAGTAACGGAGGGAGTATATGGGAATTATGCAATGCCATGTTTTTCAGCCAGTTATCATATATGTGAATTATGCACCGCCATGTAGCCAAGCATCATATATGTGAATTATCTCATGCCATCTTTTTTTCATTACGTATTCCATTTGTCGACAATCTGTGTATATTGAGCTAGTCTTCATGTGTATCAGCCATTTGAGCCGGTTATGGAAAAATCAGGAGTGAAAACAAGGTCTTCAGAGCAGGCAATGGTACCTGTTGAAGCATATATCTCGATGGTTACAAGGAGCTCCTCATAGGAGGATTCAGAGAGAGATGACCAGTCCTATATCCCACCTGAGGTGTATGCTCTAAGTTGTAATGTTTATATTTCTCATATCATGCATATGGTGTCTTGCATTGCCATGCTATCTGCTTAGATTAGACATGCTTTGTGTGAATGCCTCTTGTTTGCTTTCTATACACTACTGCAGGATGCTGCTAACGCGACACTACGATCAGAGACCCTTTGACAAAAATGTGTGTGATGCCATAATCGCAAGCGGTGGTGTAAAACAACCGTCAAAAAAGGTGCAAAATGTTTGCGATGGAGGATGCATCAAACACGGTTCAGATTTTAGTTGCGTGTGTGATTGAGGGCATACGGTTCAGTTCAATTAACCGTTTGCAATGAGGAGGAACAAAAGAAACTGGCAGCCAGATGAAGGTGTGTGCGATGTACAGCATATAGTTCACTCGGATGAATTGTTTGTGATTAGGCAACACAAAAGAATCAGTCAGCCAGATGAAAGGTGTGTGCGATATATGACATGCGGTTCACTCGGATAAACCTTTTGCATTGAGACATGAGAACAGAAACAGTTCAAATGAACAAGATGTGTGTGATATGAGGCAAACAGGTCTGTAATCGAAAACGTGTGCGAAGACCGATAACAACACAGACATGTACATCTACAGTCTTCGATTGTCAATGATCCGCCTGTACATGTCGTAGCTCGTGTACGCCTCCTTGGCCGCGTACACGGCGTGAGCTTTGTCAAGTTTCTCCATCCAGGCCAAGTGCCAGGCATGCTTGTCCTTGTTGCATGAATCTTTCATGTCTCTGTAGTAGGGCTCGATGATGGCCTCGGCGAGGTGAACCAATGAGTCCTTCTCATGCTCCTTGTTGCCATAGATCTTGTATTGGCCCTGGATGTCGACAAGATTCTGGCAGGCGATGCCAGAATTCTCAAGCGCCTTTACATCGTTGGTGATGTCCACCGTAGCGAACATGTAGTGGGGGTTGTTGACAAACCTGGCAAAATGCTCGCAAGGCCTTGTGGCCAGGAAGTAGTGGTAGACGAGGACGTGGTTGCGCACGCACATCTGGGCGACAGCGACCTTGGGACGAGACCCGACACAAGCACGGGTGTACTCGAGGTCGAACCTGACTACCTTGTACTTCTCCGCAGAAAGCAACAGCTCCATGATGTGGATGGAGTGCTCCACCCAGACCGGGTCGTTGGTGTACACCAACGAGAGGTCCATGAACCTTCTGTGGGTGTGCACCACGGCACACATGGTGAACTTCTGCTCGTCGTCGGCAGCCGCTCGGAGCGCCATTGGTGTCGCGCAGGATACCCTCTAAGAATTTCTCGTGGTGGGTGTGCTTCTTGCAATGGTGGGGAGCGATCGAAAGGTTGAACAGACAAAAGGGTAGGTTAAATGGCTGATGTAATAAATGGGGTCCGGCCGGCCTGTAAGCGTCACGTCTTGTCACAGCGTTCATAGCGGAGGATTCCAATGCACACTTGACAACACCACACCGCACGCGTGGGCTCGAAGAGGCGCCAAATGTATGATCGGTGAGCCTGTTCCCGGGCTACCGCGCTGTTTACTGTGCAAGCTTTCCGCCCAGCTAGTTTGACCACGCGTCAGCTAGAAGAAGGACAAATCGTGGGTGTTTATTGGCAAAAAGCTTTGTAAAAATGAAGTGTGTGGAATGACTTCGGTCATAAGTTTACCCTTGGGCGATAAGGTCAAAGCTACATAGAAGGGTGATGATGGACACTCGAGTGCGATGATTAATTCTGCGCTCTACAGTGAACACGGTGGAAGAAACCAGCTGTGTGCAATAATGTCGAAGATCGCAGTTGAGTTAGCTATACAGATCGTGTGCTGTCAGATCGACAAGGTAATCTGATTCGAGAATGGTTAAAAAAATCTAAGACCATTGCATATTAAGGTCAAAATAGTGCTAGCAATATACGAGTCTCATACGATGCCATTTCAATGATTGTACCGCAAAATCTCAAAATGTTACATGGTTCAAATTCTAGAGTTATATTGCTCAAATTCAAATATTACAAGGTTCAAACTGATATTAGAAATGAAATTCACCTCATCAGCTACAAACACTCGCGCTGGTCTGCTGAACATGGATATCAGAGAGGTTCAAACTAATATCACCGCTTCTAAGTCTAGCTTCGAAAGCTCACAATTTTTGCAAAGGGGTCAGTCACTGAGAAGTCATGTATGGGGTTGACTCGATGACTTACGATTACTCTGTCATCTGAAATTCCAAAATGAAATTCAGCATTTTTGGAGCCTACTCCATTCTGCCGCAGGTGCCGGTGCTGATCAATAAACCATTCTTTTTTGTGAAAATAAATGTAGGGCAAACCTCATTTCCTTCAGCACCCTTGCTCTGAGAACAAAGAACCTGGCGAATATAATCTCTGGTAAGGTCCCTCGGTAGGAGTTCAAAGTAATTTCTTAGAGATGCAGATCTAGGCATTCGACGTGCTTGTTATATTGTATCACATTATCCAGTACTAGACCTAATCTTATCTGCAAAAGAAGAAAACGTGTTAGTGCCTACATGTAGTTTTGAACATTACTACATGCCTAGCTATTTGGTTTGCAGGATTTGTAAAATGCACTAACATGCCATCTTCGATCTGACATGATTAACATGAGCATTTGAGTACATTCTACATAAATGTAGCCTTCTTCGCAAGAGGTTTGAGTGGATGAAAAATTCCTTAAGAAAACTAGTACAGATGAATCCAAAGGAGAAATGCATATTGATTGTAACCATATGGATCAAGCAACCAATATGGGGGGGGGGGGACATGTATGTACTGAAATCGTCCAAAAGAAACTTCAGAAATCGGAGTACATTCTCATTGTAAACTTGGAAAAAGGTGTCACAAATTGAACTCCCTTGTGGTTAACATTTAATAGGAAAGGAACATCACCTCGATATATAGCTTCTCCATGCATGGAAAGTGTCTAGGAATTGTCACGGCAGATGTACTAGTGTGAGGACTTAGTCGTGAGGCCACGCATCTATGTGATAACTTGAGAGGGGTTGATCGGGACGAGAGACACAACACACAAGACAAGGATTTAGACAGCTTCGGGCCCCGGGAAACATCGTCTGGTAATAGCCCTACATGTTGTTTGTGGCTAGGTCTCATTATGCTCATGAGGGAGACGCCGCATAACCGGCTCTCATTAGTTATGTCTATCCTTAGAGATTATTTTTTCTTCCTTCTCCCTCTTTGGAGAGCCCTGCCCCTCCTTATATATGTAGAAGGGGCGGTTTACATGACTTAGTCCTAGTTGGATTAGGATTACTCTATTACAAGTGGAGTCCTAGTCTTGCTTCCTTTGTAGGAGAATATTCCTTGTGATTTTCTCATAAACCAGCCCACCATAACATGAAACGGCCTTCTGGGCCTTGGGCCTAGTCCTTTATCTGACCCGTCGTCGGGGTCATTCGTGAGTCGCCAGGCTCGTGAGTCGCCAGGCTCGTGAATCGCCATACCAGTGAACCGCCAGACCCATGAATTGCCAGTCCTCTGGCGGGTTATGATGAAGCGCCAAGTCCGGTCGGGTCATACTTCCGGCTGGGTTACACCATGCTGTATATCCCCGACATTAGCCCCCAGTTTAATTTGGATTTATCCATGTTAAACTATTTCTGCAAAATAAACACAAGAACAAATTTGACAGGTTCTGCCCCGGTTTGAGAATTCTTGTAAATCAACACCTAAACTTCCTTAAATTCTTGTCATTTCCTTCTTCTATAAAATCCGGGTCAATAAGCCAGCTTCAAAGAAAATTTTGCTAACATTGGTCTCCTGAATTTCAGCCGGCTTGAAGATGTAAAACTTGCCGGTTTATCATTACCAAAATTGCCGGGTTATAAAACAGACGATGTCGAGTCATAATTGTTGTTGACACCGGGTCATGTAATTGATCTTCCTGATTTGCTCAAAACTGATAATTTGAAGACGTTCCTCCTTTATATGCATAATACCTGTAGCCCCCAAGTCTTAAGAGGAGAACATAGTGATAACTTAAGACTTGCTCCAATAAGTGTTGCAACCTTGAATAAATCCGGTTTGTTCATCTCAATCATATAAACTGAATATTCCACACATGTAGCCCCCAAGTCCCGGGTTGTCATGCTTGCAGCAACCTGGGACTTGTAATTGCCTGATGCTCAAAAAAATTCAACCAATGTAGCCCCCAAGGGCCGGGTTATTATGCAATAATGAGCAAGGACTTTGTAGATATGATCATGTAAACTTGAGCAGCAATGTGTAGCCCCCAAGGGCCGGCTCAGCAAGATAATACTGAGTTGGGACTTTATATATAAACTTCATTGAAAATAACATCATATGATGTAACTCCCATCATGGGGCTTGAACCCACGTCCATAAGGTTAAGAGCTTTGTGCTTTAGCAACTTAGGAATGGACCCTTCAATATAATGGATTAAGACTTGTGTACCTTCAATTTGTTGAGAGGAGCTATTGGTAGCCCCCAAAGGTAGGCTCATTACAATGTGATGAGTCGGGTCTTCAGTAGGTGATGAAAAAATGACTTTGCATTAGCCCCCAAGTGCCATGGTGCATGCTGGCAGTGACGTGGGACTTGTATATTTGATGTAATCTTAATTTGAATAATGTAGCCCCCAAGTGCTGGGTTGTAAGCCTGCAGCAACTCGGGACTATTCCTTCAATTGTAGAATAAATCATATCCATTGATAATATGATAGCCATTGCGCTAAAGCGACTTTGAAAACCTTAATCATAATACTGGTTATTGATAACCATAATAAAATACAGCCATGTTGGCTATTTGAAGATTTAAATAATATAACCTGGTTTGAAAACCGATTCCTGCCATATAAACCGGTATATCCTTGCCCATATGGTACATGCTATGATGATGTAATGATGATGCAATATGTGATGCATTATATGATGATGTATGTGTATGATCAAGAGGGTTTAAGTTATGGTTCGGATACGACCAGAGTCCCCCAAGTAGTCATAATTGTGGCATTGCACCGATCAAGAGGTGCAGCTATGGTACGAATACGACCAAGCCCCTAAGTGATTTCCCTGGTGCCCTTATGCCTATCAAGAGGTGTAGCTATGGTTCGAACACATAGCCCCCAAGTGATTTCCCTGGTGGCCTTACTCCAATCAAGAGGGTATAAGCTGTGGTTCGGATACGACCAGAGCCCCCAAGTGATTATCTTGGTGGCCTTACGCCGATCAAAAGGATATAAGCTATGGTTCGGATACGACCAGAGCCCCCAAGTGATTTCCCTGGTGGCCTTAAGCCTATCAAGAGGTGTGACTATGGTTCGAACATAGACCCCAAGTGATATTGTGAGCTGTGCTCAAGGGATACCCATGTTTGAGCTATGCTGTGCAGCAGACTCTCTTTGGCCCCTTATGATAATATTGGCTTGATAGCCGTATTACCAAAGTAACCAGAGCTGTGCTCTTATGATAATATTGGCTTAATAGCCGTATTAATAGGGTAGTCATAGTTGGGATCAACAAGCAGGAAGCCCCCAAGTGATCAATAATATGATAAACCAATAAGGCATGATGCCCATGTTTGAACCGCGCATCATGGCAGTGAGATCTCTTTGGCAATCTTTATTTTTTTGCAAGAGATAACTTTTTCTTGAACCGGATGATAAACCGGATATTGAGAGCTTTAAAGCTTTGTGGGAAACAACTTTCCCTTAAACCGTATTTTAAACCGGAATCTTCATTTTCAGCCAGAAATTTTCTGGCGGCCTTTAAACTCGAACTTGCAAGAAATTAATTCTTTTTGAACCGGAAATTCTTAAACCGGATTTGAGAGCTTCAGAGCTTTGTGAGGGACAGCTTCCTCTTAAACCGGATTGTAGACCGGATATTTGAGAGCTTCAGTAAGACTGACGTCCCTTGAGCCGGATTTTAAACCGGATATTTGAGAGCTTCAACGCTTTATGGGAGAGAGATGTCTCTTGAACCGGATTTTGAACCGGTATCCTTTCTGATGACCCGGAACTTCTTCATTGAGCCAGGATTTTGTAATTGTCATATACTTTTTAAGACGGAATATTTCTGACAGCCTTTAAATTTTCATCAATATAGTAGTAGCCTCCGAGACCGGGTTATCTTTCCCTCCATCATCCCGGGGTTCTTAAATTTGTTGAAACAGGCAAGATTTGCTATGTCATGTCAGAATAATCTCTTTAGACGACTCGAGGAGTTGTCTTGAGACTTTCCATGCTTGACCATGATATAAACCGGCGTATAGATGAAGAACGGGCTGCTGTCATATGTTGAAGCTGGAAGCAAGGTGGCGAATTAATGATCTTCGCAACACTCATTGTATATCCTTGGCGTTGATAACGCAATATGAATCCATGGAAACTTGAGGTCAATCGTGGAGGGTTATAAATGACTCCGTATGATTTGTGTCAGTAATCCGGCCAGCGGTTGATCCTAGCTAGTTGTTTAACCAAAATGTAGTGGAAGCGACTTATGTGCCCTATCAATTGAATCATCCGATGCAGGTGGTTAAGTCGGTTGTGGCATTATAATCCGGTGCAGACGGGCGGGTTGGCCGCGGCGTTTGTAAGCCGGCGCGAAAGAGAGAGTCGACAGCGGCGTTGTAAGCCGCACGAACTGTCGGGTCAATCGCGTCGTTGTGTTGATGTAAACAGGGCCACAGAGGCCGTGGCTTGCACATATATTGATAGATCATTATTGCGGGTCAGATGCATGATATCCTTTATATGACCATCGCTCTTGCAATGATCATTTGCCTTGTACCCAAAAATATCGCAAGCCAGAGTAATTGCTCTTTTAAAGAGATTATTATGCAATATGAAAGTATGCTGGATGGATTTCACCTGATATGTTTAAACCAGAATTTATCCACCACGGAGTTGATGATTACGACGGTGAAGCAGGGTAAATTGCAGGCGTGGTAAGCCACGCGGACGGGTGACTCGGCCGCAGGCGCGGACGGATGTAAACCGAACATCGGGGGTGGCGACTTGCACGTGTATCCGTCGAGCAACATGACACGAACGAACACCAGTGCAGAGTTATGCTGGTGCGCTCTCCATATCCGTCGTACAACATCTTTATCATGAATAACTATCCTGCGTAAAAATATTACGGAACAAATAATTGTTCCAACAAATTAATATGTGCTATTAAAACAGACTGAACGGATATCACCTGATGTTTCTTACGTGAGAGATGATCTCGTCATGTCTCCGTAAACAGTGAGACATTGTCATGTTTTTCTTGGACAAAAGATGACTTGTGCCTACGTCTACACGTAGGTGACTCACGTCACAGCAGAAGGGCGTCGAAGAGTCCGGCGACTTGGCGCACTGGCTGAGTCTAATGCCATCTAGAAATTGTGTGTACATGCACCATCTTCCATTTGACTGATGCTTCACGTGGGGTTATGGCAACAAGCACTAGTACTCCACGGTCGAATTGTTTAATAATGGATCAATATTACTAATCCGGCTCATAGTGGCGCACTGTTCTTGGGCCACAACTTCTTTCCTTTGCTCCTCACGAGGTGTTTGAATCCGGTCTGAATGTGGTCTCGGGAGGAGTACTGGACTACAGGCGCATAGCGTTTTGGCACGGAGGATGGCGACCGGTCGGCGGCAATGAAGTGAGGCGTCCGGCGTCGCTCGGGGGAAAGTTAGGACAGAGGTAGAACGAGGCCATGGCCATTCAGGCATAATCCGGTGGCGAAGAAGAGGAACTGCAAATGCTTCAGCGCATGCATGCGCAGCCTGTTCGTGAAGCGCGGCGCCCGAGGCTGTGGTCTTGAAATTTGGAGTGTTAGGTCCTATGTTGGCCGTATGCTCTTTTCTCCCTGTTGATGATCCAGTAGTAGTACTTGAGCACTTCCCCAATTGTCTCGGATGCCCGCTCTCGGTCGTAAACAGAATAAAAAAATCTGAATTGTACTAGAATCAGACCAGCTCACTTTTTACCTTTAGCTCAAGGGTCTGATCAATTAATCACTATTCCTCCTGAGGTATCTCATGCGGGGAAGTAGAACCCCCTTTTTGTTTTTATTTTTGAGGTAGGAGGCCAACTTGCTTTCATGTCCACTTATACGCTGCGTCGGGGAGCGCCTCGGAAATGGCTAACGTGTCCGCACTTCCGAAGTCCGAACCTGCCGCGTGTGATGGAATTCTTGTCGGTCTTGTCGACGTACAGGTGCAATGGCGTCGTACAGCAGCTTGCCGGCTCTGTCCAAGGTTGTCCCACGCTAGGTTTACTCTGCACGATATTTCCATGCCAGCTCATCTTTGATCGGGAAATCATGGTGGCGGCAGCTTAACTTGCAACCCTAAATACCTTTTCAATCTTAATCTTCGTAATGCTGTTCCGACCGCTTGTCAATGATGTAGATTCTTCCTAACTGGTTCTTTTTCAACTAGCACATCACGAGCTTCTCAATCCCCGAAGAGATTCCTCCAAGAACTCATCACCACCATGCACGAGCCCCACGGTGGGCGCCAACTGTCGTGGAATTGTCACGACAGATGTCCTAGTGTGAGGACTTAGTCATGAGGCCACGCATCTATGTGGTAGCTTGAGAGGGCTTGATTGGGACGAGAGATACAACACACAAGACAAGGAATTAGACAGCTTTCGGCGCCGGGAAAAATCATCCGGTAATAGCCCTACATGCTCTTTGTGGCTAGGTCTCATTATGCTCATGAGGGATACACCGCATAACCGGCTCTCATTAGTTGTGTTTATCCTTAGAGATTATTTTTTATTGCTTCTCCCTCTTTGTAGAGCCCTGCCCCTCCTATATGTTGAAGGGGCGGTTTACATGACTTAGTCCTAGTTGGATTAGGATTACTTTATTACAAGTGGAGTCCTAGTCTTGCTTCCTTTGTAGGAGAATATTCCTTGTGCTTTTCTCATAAAGTGGCCCACCATAACATGAACCGGCCTTCTGGGCCTTGGGCCTAGTCCTTTATCTGACCCGTCGTCGGGGTCATTCGTGAGTCGCCAGGCTCGTGAATCGTCAGACCAGTGAACCGCCAAACCCATGAATCGCCAGTCCTCTGGCGGGTTATGATGAAGCTCCAAGTTCGGCAGGGTCATACTTCCGGTCGGGTTACACCATGGGGTATATCCCCAACAGAAAGCATCTCAAGAAACTGACAACTTGCTCCAGGTCTGGCCAAATAGATTCTAGTGCCAAGACCTTCACTGTGTGCAGTTTCGGGTCAAGCTTGTCGGAATCATTTTCTAAATGACAGACGAACAAACATCTTCAAAATTAGAAATAATGTTAATTTGTAGAAGTACAATTAGAAGGCGGGTGTTGTACCTGAATGGGTGTGGATCCAATAACAAGTTCGGAGCATTTGTCAGACGAGTAGCCTACCACTGTCAATTTCGGCACAGAAATGACATTGATTCTTGTTGGACCTTCTTGATCAACTATAAGTAATCTCTCAAGTGCGGGTGTGTCTTGGATGACCATACTAGGGTACACATCTTGTGTTGTCTTCCTGCCGCACCAGCAGCACACGTAAATAGTCCGGAGAGTCATGGAGGTGATGTGGAAGGTACTCAACCCATTGATCGCCTGAAGATGAAGGTACTCGAGTGCAGTACAGCCATGGAGCAGGCGCTCCATGTCAGCCTTTGAAAGGCAGATGGCGAGGAGCTCGAGGTGCTTCAGTCGTGGTAGAATAAGAGCGGGCGCATCATTAAGGGGCAGGAAATGGCAGTTCCTGAACTTGGCGACGGGTAGCATGGGTGCGAGGCGGAGTGCGGACGTTGGCAGCGACCGCATATGCCCATCATCGAAAGTGAGCTCCTCGAGCTGATCTAGGATGGGGGATCGGAACCAGTCGTCAAGCTTGGCTGGGTCCTTGCTTTTGGAACGGAACTTGCCCATTCTAAGGCCTTTGGTTGGGACAACGTGACTGTCGAGGATCTTGGAGAACATATCCAAGCTTTTGCGATAGCCATGGCAGAGCTCATGGGTGTTGATGAGGTCGAGAGGGCTGGAGTTCCATAGGGGGCGCCACCTCTAAGAAAGGAGGGTTGAACGCGCCCCATATTTGATAGGGAGGAGGGAGATGATGACTCTCAACATATCATCGAGGAGGCTGCTGATTAAGTCTAGGCATGCTGGAGTCGCTTGCGGTTCTAGCTCGCACCGCCTATGCTTGTTGGCAGCCGCGTTCTGCATCGCCGGAGTCTCCTTGTCAGTGGCGCTTTCTGATAGAAATGGGAGTACAGGGAATATTTGTTAAAACAGGGCAATAGAAAAGTGTATTGGTAACTAGAAGTTATTAGGTAGGAATATAGTAAGAAAAGGGAATAACAATTGGTTGCTTAAATAATACACAATTCATTTGACATTGCGGCGTAAGTCAACATATGCAGATAGTTGGAAAGAAAACTTACTTCGAACAAAGTCTGGACGGATGATTTTGTTGGGAAAGTTAGCATATATCTCATGATCAGGCCCTTTTATGTGTAGTGCAATTTTAGTGCCAGGTTTCAGTACATAAAACTTTGCAATTTCATTCCAAAAGCCAGTGCCAAAATAGGAGTCACCATGTTCATCAAGTCTTACAGTAGCAACGATTGTAAATCCATGTTTTGTGTACAGTATGACATCCATGGAGCCTTGATGTATGTAAAGGGAAAATTTGTGCACTACATAATCTATTGCATGGCGAGGGATGTTTTGCAGAAAATGGTAGGCTTATTAAAGAAAATATGGTAACATGCAAATATGGGCCCAGATTGAAATAACTGTACATCAGTTGAAATCGAAGGACAAAAGTCTATAATTAAACAGATAGGGTAAACATGATGTCATGGAAAATGAGAGTAATCGAAAGAACAATAAATCATTAATTTTCCTAATACAGAAAGAAGAGGGGGAAATCCCCTTTGACGTATATGGTGCATGTGGCACCTTTTATCCAAATGTAGCAATATTTAGAATATGTTCAGGAAAGTAGGCCATGCTAACCGATTTAGGGTGAGATTGAACATACCGCGCGCATGCTCATGCTATCTGGTATGGAGAGATGGAATCTTTGGCGGCGGTCGCAAAGTCCTGAAGTGTCGGCGCACTGTACATTCAACGAATGAAAGAAAACCCTCAGATCATCTCAAATAAAAATGAATTCACGGTGATTTCCGCCGGGTGATTAAAGGAGGCAGATGAACTGGGATAAGAGATGAGATAATATCTTGTTAAACTAGTTACCTTGTTGTCCATGAGAAAGAACCCTCAGTACGGTAGATTCCCGAACCGAGCGGAGCTAGGTCGATCGCGAGAAGCGTCCAGAAAGTCGATGGCGATAGGCGGCGGCAAGCGGAAGTGGCGAAATGCGGTGGGCTTTGCCGGCAGCCTGGCGGTGGCATGCGTCGAGCTAAGTGTTTACCGACGCGATAGGCGGTGCCATGGCATAGACGCGGAGGATCATGTGCGGGTGTGAATGGGGAATGTATTGGAGGGGCCGAGGGGGTGGCGGGCGGGGTGAGGGTTTTTGTGATGTGGGGATGGTGAGGGTTTTATTTTTTCTTTTTTGAATTGGGCGGTGAGGGTTTTCTGTCCCCCAAAGAATTTTGGGGGCGACGGTTTGCTAGAGCGAACATGTGTGATTGACGCAACAGGCAAAATGAAAGTCTTTGCACATGGTTCCAATTTTGGGAACCGTGTGTGATTGACGTACTACCTCCATCCTGGATTATTGGTCCCCCGTTGTAACTTTTACCAAAATTTGGTGAAATATTTAACATACTCAGACATAGATAATAAGCGTACATGTAGATAAGCATAGTTCAACCATAAGTAGTACATAGTTCAATAGTATTAAGCATACTCAAGCGTACATATATAGTTCCATCCATCCCACATCTTATCTCATAGGCCGGCACGATCCTGAAGCTTCTCCTAGTACTTGGCGTACGCGCTATGCGCCACCCTGCGAGAATACTTTTGCTTGAAGGAGCCAACGGCCCATCCTCTTGCATGCGCCAGAACACTTAGATACACGTCATGAAGCTTCTGGTTGCAAAATGGGCATCCATAGCTGCCGTTCCAGGTCCTAATACGTCTGTTATGCATTCCCGCATAAAGCTCCCTCAGGATTTGCCTGTTGTGCCTCCTCTGGACATCTTCATCCTTGTTATCCACATCGTCAGACAACACCTATACAAATAGTTAAACAAATTTGGCATCAAATCAATGATTACATGTCGTGATGTAGGATTAGTAATTTATGGCTATTTATTTATACATATCCAGAGATTATGGTTCAATTTTTAAGCGTAGTCGTCTATGTACAGACCAATCTTGAAGAAAATAATGGCACAAACATATGCAAGTCATTGAAAATCAATTGTCAAGCCATGGCTAGGAATTATTAGCACGAACACTAACACTAGTTGGATTACTAGCCGAAATCATTTGCACAGATGAAACAACTAATCACTTATCACCTTTACCATTCAAACAATCAATACACTACACGGATCTAAGGAAACTTACTCAGATTTCATGGATTGGGAGAACATAACCATAGAATTTCTATTCCAAAAAGGGGGAGGCAGGAGTAACCATAGAAACCCTATGATCACATAAATGGGTATAGATGACTAACCAGCTGTACGTCGTCGTCGGAGTCGTCACCGGAGTGGTTGTCAAAATCATCACCGGACTGGTCGTCGGAGTCGGTGTGGAACTCCGCCTCCGGCTATGGAAGCTAGACGCTGTCGATGATGTCAGTGTGTAGTGATAACTCGCGGGCAGTGATGGCAACCTCTATCTCCATCTCCACGCCATGCTCTGGTGCTTTAGCAGCCCCGGCGTCACCACTCCCTCCGGTGAGTTGCTTCGGCGACATCCTCATACACTGACGGCTTTCAGGACTGAGAGTGGCATCGAGGATGCAAGCGGAGAGAGAGAGTATTGTGTGTGCACAGCGAGGATGGGGGGTGCGGCCGCTTGGGCACACCATTAATATGGAGTAGTGGGAGTCGTGGGAGAGAGGCGGGCGGCGGTCAAACCGATGGCTTGCCTCCCGGTGAGCCTGCGCACCGGACTGCTGGCATGCCTACCAAAGTTTCACACAACTACTCACACGCCTCCCAATGACACTGCGCAGTGAGCACGCCTCCGTCAATTCACACAGTTGCACGCACGCCTCCCCGTCTGCCTGCGCGGCGGACGCGTCCCATCAATTCATGCATGCTCGCACGCCAGACGGGTCGCGCGGCAGCATGTATATTGTTTTTCTATTTGGATGATTAATGCTGTCGCTTTATTGCTTAACCGAAGCATGGCACGTATCCATTGTTGGTCTAACGCTCATAGTTTGAATAAATAATCCGTTTGGGGTATTGGTTCCCAATTATTAATAATCTCCCGTATGTAATTTGATAAAGATTACATCAAAACTGGTCTCAAATTTGACAAAATAAAGTACAATGCCACTTTGTATTGGTGTCCATATGACAACACGATAAGTTTCATGAACTTCAAATAAGTTTGGGATGTACTAGAATTTAAAAATCAAGATTTTCAATGTTTGAAATTTGTTGAACGGGGAGTAAACATGCACCCAGTGAGACACATGTGTTTTTGCAATCTATTTAGGTGCACTGTCACGTGTGCATGTAGCTCAAATTTCATTTTTGCACATTATACCCATAGAAAATCAATCAATCAATGTACTAAAACGTCTTAACGATCTCTGTGATTTTTTTGAAATTAAAATGTCCCTCATTTGGTAACATGTATGTTCACCGTGGGATAATTAATTTAACATGCATCGTAGTTGCAGTAGATTCGTGGTGTGTGTGTGGGTGTGTGCGTCTGGGGGTGGCGGGTGGCTCGTAGTACACTACGAGTTGTGAGCCACCATGTGGGTTGGTCGTTTTGTTAGGCAGGCCGGTGCCACATCAGAGTCGTGAACTTGTTACTTGAAACATTACACAAGCATGTCATACATAAATGTTTTGGCCACATGCAGTCAATGGTTGTCCTACACGACACTCGATACTCGCGTGTGACGCTTTCTGTGGGCCCCTGAGGTCGTTGTCCATCACTTTGATGAACAGCCGGCGGTGAGGTTAATTTGACCATCAAGGAAGAATCTTTTTTGTTTTTGTAATGGTGGTATATAGTACGCGTCGAAGAGATGGGAGGGGACTAGCATATGTATTATACACATGCGTCCGTGAACAAGTACACCTCACTCAGTGTCACTTTTTGGTTTCCGAGGCACGTGCCACATCAAAATTGTGAAATTGGTTATTCAAACATCGCACAACACCTTTTTGGGCCACAAGCATATCCTAGCTTGGAAACTCACGTGTGATGCATCCATCTGTGGGCCCACGAGGCCATCGTCGATGCATGCATGCATCACTTTGACCTACATCGGGAGAGGTTAATTAATTTCACCATCGATGAGGATTCTTTTGGGTTACATATATTACGGCAGGAGCATATAGTATGCGGTGAAGAGGTGCAAGGGGACCATCATATGTAGTACGCTTGATATGAACCTCGCTCTGTGTGGGTGCATGGTTTACAGTTTTTGAGGCATGTGGCACATCAAAGTTGTGCATTTTGGCTATTCAACATATATATGTTTGGCCCACACGCAAAGCGGTGGTGGTTGTCCTCTCGCACCCACTTAAGCGGTTATCAACGATATCGATGCTTTCCATTTGTGGGCCCGCTTGGTCCATCACTACTTTTTTCTTGACAATAAGAGAGGTTCATTGGACTTAGGAGGGGATTATTTTTTTTGCTCTGGGATGAAATGCATGATACCGCTTGAGCGCACACACATGCATGTGTACGCATGAATCCCTCCCATCGAGTGGAAGAGGCTAGTACAATGACACATCATGAACCGATGTCGCTCTGTGTGGGGAGCTAGTGTATGATTTTTGACACATGTGACACATCAATGTTGTGTATTCAAACATGCATGCACTCATCACCTCCATACATGTAGTGGTTGCCTTCGAACGGTACACTCCCTCGCGTGGTTATCGGCGACATGCCTATATATTCGGGGGCCGGCTTGGGCATCCATGATCACCTGACTAACAACAAGATAGGTTACCATGGCGGATTCTTCATTTGGTTCGTGTTATCGTAGTATAGGTCATGGTGAGATTCAGACCTAATTAAGTTTGAGCACATATACTATGCACGCATGCATGCATGAATCCCCGTCGTTGGCTTGAAGTGTGGTGTAACATACATATGCATCGTCAACCTAACCCTCACTCAGTCTGGGGATTTCTCGTTCGAAATCATGGTGCCACATCAAAGTTATTCCTTTGTTACTCAAAAACACACCTATTCAAACATATGTTTGGGCCACACGCATGCAGTGGTTGTCTTTGAGGACTAGCTACTTGGGTGATTATTGGCGAGCTAGCCCATCTCCGGGGTCGCATGGACGGCCATCACTTTGACCAACAACAAGAGAGAGGTTGTACGACCAAGGTGGATTTTTCTTGGTCCATTTTATGATCCATCTTGGAAAGATAGATGCCTCTTTGGCCCGCTGACTGGAAGTGTGTGTGTGTGGGGGGGGGGGTTGCTACTTCGCACTTTGCTAGGTGAACCATGGTTGGGGGGCATGCATTCATAGCATTGGATTCCCTTCATGGCGACATGAGGGGGGTGGGGGGCTGCTAGCTACTGCGCACTTTGCTAGGTGAACCTTGACTGGGGGGGAAGGGGCATGCATTCATAGCTTAGGATTCCCTTCGTGCCGACACGAGAGGGAGGCTGCTAGCTGGTTTGCACTTTGATAGGTGAACCACGGTCGGGGGGCATGCATTCATAGCTTAGGATTCCCTTCGTGCCGACACGAGGGAGGGGTGGCTGCTAGCTACTTCGCACTTGGCTAGGGTGAACCTCGGTTGGGGGGCATGCATTCATAGCTTAGGATTCCCTTCATGCCGACACGAGGGAGGGGGCTGCTAGATACTTCACACTTTGCTAGGTGAATCTCAATTGGGGGGCATGCATTCATAGCTTAGGAATCCCTTCGTGCCGACATGAGGGGGGCTGCTAGCTACTTCGCACTTTGCTAGGTGAACCTCGGTTGGGGGGCATGCATCCATAGCTTAGGATTCCCTTCATGCCGACACGAGGGAGGGAGACTGCTAGCTACTTCGCACTTTGCTAGCATGAACCTCGGTTGGGGGCCATGCATTCATAGCTTCAGATTCCCTTCATGACGACACGAGGGAGGGGGCTGCTAGCTACTTCACACTTTGCTAGGTGAATGAACCTCGGTTGGGGGGTGCATTCATAGCTTTGGATTCCCTTCGTGCCGACACAAGGGAGGAGGGGGGCTTCTAGCTACTTCGCACTTTGCTAGGGTGAACCTCGATTGGGGGGGAGGGGGCATGCATTCGTAGCTTAGGATTCCCTTCGTGCCGACACGAGGGGGGTGGGGGCAAGCAATATAGTGCGCTTTGCGAGGGAGGTGCCACATCGAAGTTGCATGTGGTATCTAAAAATCAGACCACCCTTTTGATACATAAATTTGGTCCACATGCAAGTGTGTTCGTTCTCTGGCCCTCTCCCGCGTCATTTTTTGCCAAATTTATGAACATTAGGTAAGCCGGATGTCGCAACAAACACGGTTCACTCAAACTAAATGTGTGCCATGCCGGTGCACCTGTCACGCACACATCCGCACAGTACATTGGGATCCACGAGGCTCCCCCTCTCAATAGTATATGCCCACCTTGAGGGTTTTTCTGTTTCATAACACACGGTTGTTATCTTTGGACCGTGTGCGATGTTTCTTGTTCCCAATCCCTCCTGCATCCCGAGAAAATATATGCCCGCCTCAAGGGTTTTTCTGTTTCATAACACATGGTTGTTATCTCCGAAACGTGTGCGATGCACTATCATCAAAATTTTCAATAGCCCGGCATTTCAATCCCGCGTTTGACTCCCGCGTAGTGAAATTTTCAGTACCCGCGTCATTTCCTCAAACACCCCGTGCCCCCCCCTTTACACACACACACACACACCAAAACCTCCTCGTCCGTGCGCACATACACACACACCCCCTCCCACGCTCGAAATCCTAGCAAGGTCCCCGCCGCCGCCGCAAGGCCTCCATTGTCAACATCTGCCGGTTTGCCCATGCTGCTTACCCACCGATGTACATACCTAGGCCGCCCTGAGTTTCTTAGATGATGCCTACCAAACACCCCCTTTCCCACAGATCCCCATCCCCATCCCCCACTCCAGAGCGTCGCAGCCTAAGCCCGGCTACGCTTCCCATGGAGCTCGAGGAGCGATTGGACCAAAAGAGGTGTATAGCGGTCTCTTCGCCCGACGTTGCTGAGGAAGCTGGCGACCATTACTAGCGGCACACACTCAAGCAATGGCCTAGAATGTGCGGGCATGTCTTGTCCGCCGGCTACGACATTGAGGTTACCTATAGTGATGGCCTGAGGCGGACTATGTCACAGGTTAAGTGGCCCAAACCCAACCCCTCGGGTTCAACCTCCGTCAATCTCATCCATGGCCTTGCCGCAGATCTCCTCTCGCTCCCTGTCAACAATTTGCCATTCTACATCGCCATTGAGCCCCTTTTGTCATTTCTGAAGGACACATTCTGCCACGCTGGCCTGGGATCCACAGCTGCCAAGTCAGACCTCATCGACGACGACCATGAGGAGGGCACCCTCTCCCGCTGTTCCAAGGGGAAAGAGCCCATCTGCTCTTCCAAGGGGAAAGCGCCCGTCCTCAACATTAGGGAGGGCACCCTGCAGCTGTGCTCTTCCAAGGGGAAGGAGCCCTTCTGTGACAACATGGAGCACATCCAGGGTCTGTGCTCTTCCCACAGGAACGAGCCCATCTGTGACAAGTGAGGAAACCCATGATTTGTTTTGCCGTGCCTCTTCATAGGGGGAGACCCATGATTTGTTTTGTCGAGTCCCTTTTGTAGTGTACTCAGATTATGTCCAGTTTTAATTGCTATATCTGTTTGTTTGCAGTATGCCTTGTTTATTTCAGTTGTTCACAATGTGATGCTCTATATGTGCAATTATTTATTGTGCAGTACATTTCATCAATCCAGTTTTAAACATACCGATAGGAATGCATATATTTACTTGCTGTTAAGCCTGTTATAGCTCGCATATGCCTCTTTTAAAGTTTTTTGATTATTCGGTTGTTTGTAGTTAGAATATGTCCAGTTTCAAATGCTCTCTTTGGTTGTTCATAGTATGCCTTGTTTATTCCAGTTATTCACAACGTGATGTTCTATATGTGCCAGTATGAACTGTTGTGCTTAACATGCTTCTCGATGTACCTACACAGGACAATTTTGGGAACGACTGTTGTTTTCCATCGAGGTTAGTTTCATCCCATGGCTTATATCTTCTCACTGTTCAGGATATCGGTAGCTGGTACCATATTGGTCGGTGATTGATAAGGGACTAATCGGTGAATCGGACTTTTAATTGAATATATCTGCAACCTATTTATCGTTAGGTTAACTAGGGCCATATGTAATATATGTGAGGCTACATAGCAACATGCACTGTACTTAATGTCGAAATATGGAATCCTAGGCTACATAGAAACAAGGAAGAGTGTCGCATTAATGTTCTACTGATTCTAGATATACGTAGAAGAGCAGCAGCAGCAACAGCAACAACAACAACAACAATAACAACAACACAACCCTGTTTGGATACTCAACTTAGCTAGAGGTTAGAGTTAGTTTCTAGCACATTACTCACCCTGAACTAACTCCATCCAAAGAGTTTTTCGGATGGCAGGGTTATATTGACAATAAATGCACTAGGAGAACTAGCTCCAATTAGCACCTCTTGGGTTTGATAGTTTTTCGGGTGGGTTATAGATGCAACTAGCTCAAACTAGCCCTCAGTTTAGATATACTTTAGGGCTCTTTGAGCCTGAACTAGTTCAAACTAACTGTAACCCCTGGATACAACAGTAGTTAATCAGCCGATAATTTGTAAGAATGCACTAAACTCCTTCTGGCCCATAATATAAGATGTTAATTCATCTAATATGTGAGTATATTGGATGTTATAAGATACTCCCTCCCTTCCTAAATATTTGTCTTTTTAGAGATTTCAAATGGACTACCACATACAGATGTATATAGACATATTATAAAAGAGTGTTGTGCTACATCATTGTGCAATTGTTGTTTAGCTTCTAATATTAACTGGTGCTTTTAGGTACATATGTCATTGGTAAAGATCCACTCTTCGACCCTTTCTGCGTATGGGGCAATGAGATATCGATGAACCAGCATCAAGTGAGGAAGCTGATAAAGATTGTTAGTAAAATGGGTCCAAAGATGGCAATTAAACTATTTGTTTACACTTTATCCAAGACAACAGAGAACTGCGGGATGGTAAGTAAGAACTTTGCAGCCTTCTTTTTACTGCCCATAATGAGTTGTGTTAGATGGCAATATCTGAATTTTTTTCCTTTGAAGTGGTTGCCAAAGTAGTTTACTCAAGATTACCTCTCAAACTACATGATTGGTGGGCATGCAAATGTTAAAGTATTTCTACCAGAACACGATGATTATCTAGATGTTTTCATGAAGACCGTGAAGGATGGGCGGTCGGCCATCACAAGGGGTTGGACTAGAGTCGTGCGTGCCTTCTGCATGGAGGAGGGCACAATATGGGCATTCCGCTTCACCTTGTTCAGCAACCAGAATATATTTCGCCTCTTTCTTTACTGTCTTTGATAGTACAAGTATACAACTGTGGTTCATCATTTTTTATTTGGTTCTTATGTAATTCTTGAACATATGTACCTATGAATCGAATAATGCATTGGTTGTTTGAACCTGATGGATATGAATAATGTTGTAGCATACATTCAAATTCAAATCCAAATCCGGTACAATTTGGAAAAGCAGCAATTAAATTAGGGTGAAATTACGCTCTCTGGGTTGTTACGGCACACATGGTTGGTAAAACACAAACGTTTGCGATATGCACCATAATCCGAGACGTTTCACAGAGAGGAAACGTGTGCAAGCATGCACATAGTTGCCATTTGCAAACCGTGTGCGATGTCAAACAATATCACAAATGGTGCGGGCAAACTAAACGTTTGTGATAGTTGCCTTATCGTACATGATTCGTAACCACGAACGGTTTCTGATGAAGTATGCATCATAAATGTTGCACCACAGGATAGCGTGTGTGATAGTTGTCGTGTACGATGATGTTACGACAGTCCGACGTTTCATAATCCTGGCCGACACTCGTACGACGATTAGCTAATCTTCTTAACGGTGAACCATTTGTGATGGGCCACGCATCATACACGTTCTACAATAGTGAACCATTTGTGATGGGTCGCGCATCGTAACCGTAGCAGCACAGAATACCGTTTGCAATGGCACTGCGATCAGAAATGAGTAGGAGTACTGTAGGGGCCCTATCCCCGACTGTTTCTGGGTCGTGTGGGAAGGACCCCTCTATCGCCCACACTCACTTGGCGACGGTTCCAAATGCCTTCGCGGAAAAGGGTTAAAAACGTTTGTTTAGGACTGACGTGCACCAGTGATATCAGATATGTGAATTATGCAATGCCATGTTTTTCAGCCAGTTATCATATATGTGAATTATGCACCGCCATGTAGCCAAGCATCATATATGTGAATTATCTCATGCCATCTTTTTTTCATTACGTATTCCATTTGTCGACAATCTGTGTATATTGAGCTAGTCTTCATGTGTATCAGCCATTTGAGCCGGTTATGGAAAAATCAGGAGTGAAAACAAGGTCTTCAGAGCAGGCAATGGTACCTGTTGAAGCATATATCTCGATGGTTACAAGGAGCTCCTCATAGGAGGATTCAGAGAGAGATGACCAGTCCTATATCCCACCTGAGGTGTATGCTCTAAGTTGTAATGTTTATATTTCTCATATCATGCATATGGTGTCTTGCATTGCTTAGTTTAGACATCATATGCACAATATTGAATTCCATCTGCTTAGTTTAGAGATCATACATGCGAGTGCCAGCTGCTTAGTATATGAATCAATTATATCAATTGTATCATGCCATCATGTATAGTTAGACAACATATATGTGAATTATTTCATCCCAACCTATTTTAGAAAGACATCATATAGTTTTGTCATGTCATCCTGTTTAGATACTCATCATAAGTTATCCATCATATATCTGAAATTGTGTCATGCTATCCTGTTTGGTTAGGCATCATATATGTGAAATTGTGTCATGTTGTCCTGTTTGGTTAGACAACATATATGTGAATTACCACATTTTTCTATCATACAATGTATGTACGTTCAATTTCTTTTCTTGTTTATCAGCCATTTGAATTGGAGGGGGTGATGGCAGTATCTAAGGGAGCAAAAACCCGTTCTTCACAAATGGCAGTGCTACCCGTCGATGCAGATAGAACCATGGTTGCACTGGCCCACAAACTAGCCCCACCACACATAATCGAGACTCCTCCAGATTGTAGACTTACACCGTCAGGAAGAGAACCAGCTACAACCTTTCTAACCCCAACCCCAGTGGCTAGTAAACCACTTCTAGTTGACAAAGCACCATGTCCACCATAGAGTACCCCCACACGAGCTGTTTGTAAAGCAATTGGAGTGCCCAAAGCACAAAGACCACCACAGTGAACCCAAACTCCCCGTTTAAAGCAAAAGAGCAACTGTTCTCAGGTCAGATTCCGTAGATATGGTCCATACTCCTTTGTTGTTGCATCACTGTATTTACTCATACCAACTACTTTCGAATTTGAAGGATCCAATTGAAACTCCAATGGCACAACATGTATGTTTTAAACCTATTTCTTTAACAGGATTGATGTTCTAACTTCTTGCTCTATGTTGATTTCAGTTTCAGTTGTATAAATAGTTATGTTCTCATGTGATGCACATTACAAGTGTTGCCAATGTTGTGTAGTTACTCACACTTATATTCTGACTATGCTGCTGTGTCTTAAAAATATATGAGTTGAACTGTGTCTCTATCTTGATTTGGCAACATAAACTAGAATGATATGGACAATACAGTGACCATAGTACATAGATATATGTTTGTTTCATGCTGTTATCCTGTCCACTATACTATTGAACCGGTTTACCAAAATGAGTTTCGTATACTACATGCTAAACCTGTGATGTGTCTGCTTGTTTCTCTTGTAGTATGCGAACAGAATATTGGAGAAGAGCACCCCACTATGCAATGGTAGAGAAAGTAATGTAGATAAGGTTCAAGATAGTGAGACAACCCTGTTGGTCTCCAAGAAAGGTCATAAAAATGATCTTGTAGACAGTGAGAAAACCCCACAGTCATGCGTTGATGTAGTGTTCGAGTTACTGGCCAGTACCGCTGGCACAAGCTCTTCGAACTCGCTGTCTGAATCACTTCAGCTTCTTTAGTCTCAGCTACAAGCTGAAAGGCATCAGTCAGCTATGCTGCGGCAAGAAGCCGAAGGACTGAGGAAGTCCCTGCAGAATTTAGATGCGTAGTTTCTTGTGCAACAGCAAGTGCTGGAGGATTTAAGCACCAAACAAGAGAAAGTTAATAAGCTTGCTAAGCATCTTGCCAGCATTACGGGTACCCAGGATATTGTTTCTTGAGCTCTTCTGAAGTGGTTTCAGTTCTGGACTTGTTTCTCTGTGGCGTTTATTTGCACTAGTTGCGAAGTTTGACAACCAGTGTATATGATATGTGGCTTTGTTCCCTATATTTGCATTGGTGGTGAACTTTGATGCCAAGTGGATGTAATATGTGTAATATCCGTGATAGCCTAGCATAAGTTGCTTGCTTATTTATTTCCTTGTTGTCTTGTTTATTTGTTTGCTTGTAGTCAGTGCAGTTTTTTTTCCTGCGGTTTGCTAGTGGCCGCTGTCATGGTTCTAAGAATGACAGTAGAATGGGGGTACGTATGAGGAGGCAAGATCTCAGCTATGGTGAAGTTGTACACACAAGATTTACGAGTTCAGGCCCTTCACGGTGGAAGTAATAGCCCTAGGCTGGTGCCCGGAGGCGGTCGAATGGATTATATGTGTGTGGTGTTACAGGGGGTGCGAACCCTTGTCCCTGAGGAGGGGGTGGCTTATATAGATTTCGCCAGACCCCTCCCGCCCTCAGTTACAAAGGGTTTAAGGTGCATAAAGATGGGGCATTTCTGGTAACGCTAGTAATAAAGTGACATAAATGACCACTAAGTCTATAGAGTAAACACCTGGCCATTGCTTTTCAGAGTGGCTTTCGATCTTCTGTCTGTTGAGTGATCATTGCCATGGCCGAGTGACATAGAGTCTTGCGAGTGAAACGTTTCTGGTCGAGTGGATGATGGTATCCCTTGAATACTTCTGACTTTAGGGTGATGTCCTAGGGGAGGGTGTCTAGGTCAGCCTATGAGCTTACCCTAGGTACATAGCTTCATCATTAGCCCCTGAATGGTTCAGGGTTTGAGTGGAGGAGGAGTTGAAAAATACTTCTGACTCAATTTTTACACTTCATAAGCGTCTTGTTAGGATCAATGAACAACATGATGGCTTCAACTTCTTTTTCAGTCGCCTTGATCCATTCTTAGTTTTGTTGAATGAACTTTTGTTGATAAGTTCCGAGTGTTGATATGAAAGAAATCTTTAGTCTGACAGGTTGCTCTGCAGTTCCCGGATCTTACGGGATTCAAATTTTGGGAAGCGCGCGGGACGAAGGAGGCCACAGTAATCGGGATGGATTAGGCAGGGGTGCCTCGATCACTGCGTTGCCTTTTTTGCCACGTACTAAGCGGGCGACAGTTGCAGGATTTGACACGATTGCCCGGGCCCAATCGTCAGTCACTCGGAAATGACTCCATATAAGACGTCGGGCTGGGGGATTTGCATAGTGCGCCTCTTTTTCTGCTTCTTTCTCCTCTGTTTCTCCATTGCTCCCGTCCCCACTCTCGGCGCCGCCTCCCACCTCGAGCCCATTCCGCCGTAATGGGGAAGGACAAGACCGCCACTCTGGAGCGTGCGAAGAAAGCAACGGCGAAAGCGAAAGGGAAGAAGATGAGTTGGGGTGGGTCATCGTTAAGATCTGGCCTGCCGCGTGGCTGGGTCCAGTGTGACTGGATTCGATCCATGCTCGTGCTGGATGATCTGCAAGACCTGCCCGAGAGTGGGTGAGGGAGTCCTGGATTAGGGGGTGTCCGGATGGCCAGACTATACCTTCAGCCGGACTCCTGGATTATGAAGATACAAGATTGAAGACTTCGTCCCATGTCCGGAAGGGACTTTCCTTGGCGTGGAAGGCAAGCTTGGCGATACGGATATTCAGATCTCCTACCATTGTAACCGACTCTATGTAACCCTAACCCTCTCCGGTGTCTATATAAACTGGAGGATTTCAGTCCGTAGGACAACATACACATCAACAATCATACCATAGGCTAGCTTCTAGGGTTTAGCCTCTCTAATCTCGTGGTAGATCTACTCTTGTACTACCCATATCATCAATATTAATCAAGCAGGACGTAGGGTTTTACCTCCATCGAGAGGGCCCGAACTTGGGTAAAACTTCATGTCCCTTGTCTCTTGTTACCATCCGGCCTAGACGCACAGTTCGGGACCCCCTACCCGAGATCCACCGGTTTTGACACCGACATTGGTGCTTTCATTGAAAGTTCCTCTGTGTCGTCGCCATCAGGCCCGATGGCTCCTACGATCATCAATAGCGATGCAGTCCAGGGTGAGACCTTCCTCCCCGGACAGATCTTCGTCTTTGGCGGCTTCGCACTGCGGGCCAATTCACTTGGCCATCTGGAGCAGGTCGAAAGCTACGCCCCTGGCCGTCAGGTCAGATTCAGAAGTTCAAACTACACGGCTGACATCCCGGGGACTTGATCTTCGACGGATTCGAGCCACTGCCGAGTGCGCTGCACTGTCCCGACGAGCATGATCTAGCTCTGCCGCCGAACAGTTTCCTGGAGGCCTTACCCGCATCGGCTCTGACCCTTAGTTCGGAGCCAATTGCGCCGATCGAGGATGGGCGGTTGGACACCACCTCGGGGGCTGTGACCCCAACGGCGATTGAGCCAAACACCAGCATCGTACTCTACGAGACTCATGACTCCAAGGACCCGGACTCCTCTCTGGACTCCGAACCCTCCGCGCCCCTGCTGATCGAATCCGATTGGGCGCCGATCATGGAGTTCACAGCCACGAACATCTTTTAGCACTCGCCTTTTGGCGATATCCTGAAGTCACTGAAGTCACTGTCGACGACTGTACCCACTTTGTAGCCACTGTCGACGACTTAACCGACATGCTTGACTTCGACTCCGAAGACATCGATGGTATGGACGCCGATGAAGGAGATGATGAAGAACCAGTGCCTACTAGGACCTGGAAAGCCACCTCGTCATATGACATATACATGGTGGACACCCCAAAAGAGGGAGATGGCGATGGAACAGCGGAGGATGACCCCTCCAAGAAACAGCCTAAGCGCCGGCGTCAGCGGCGCCGCTCAAAATCCCGCCAAAACAAAAACGGTGATTCCAGCACGGGAGACAATAACACTCCGGAATGTGCCGAAGAAAACCCCCTCCAGCAAGACGTAGCACAGGAGGATGGAGAAACCAGCCCTCATGAGAGAGCGCAGACAGAGAGGTCGAGGACGATAATTATATGCCTCCCTCCAAAGACGAGGCAAGCCCTGACGACGACGAATTCATCGTGCCAGAGGATCCCGTCGAGCAAGAGCGTTTTCAATGCAGGCTTATGGCCACGGCAAGAAGCCTCAAGAAAAAATAGCAACAGCTTAGAGCTGATCAAGATTTGCTGGTTGACAGATGGACTGAAGTCCTTGCGGCCGAAGAGCATAAACTCGAACGCCCCTCCAAGAGCTACCCAAAGCGCAGGTTGCTACCCCGATTAGAGGAGGAAGTACTTGATGCGGCCGACCGGCCACCGCGTGGCCGCGACAGAGAGGCCTCTCGGCCCTCCACTCAAGCCACACCCCGTACCAAGGCACGGGAATATGCGCCGGACTTACGAGACATGTTGGAGGACAAGGTAAGGCAAACACGATCGATCTACGGATCGCGTGGGCACCCCACGGCTCGAGACGGTAACCGTCATGCCGGCCACAAATTCAGCAGGGCCGAACACAGTAGACAAAGCTCATTGGAGCTACGTCATGATATCGCCCAGTATAGAGGCGCCGCACACCCACTATGCTTACAGACGAAATAATGGATCATCAAATCCCAAGGGTTTCAAACCCGTAAACATCGAATCATATGATGGCACAACAGAACCTGCGGTATGGATCGAGGATTATCTCCTTCATATCCACATGGCCCGCGGCGACGATTTCCACGCCATCAAATACCTCCCACTCAAGCTTAAAGGACCAGCTCGGCATTGGCTTAACAGCTTGCCAACAGGTTCAATCAGTTGTTGGGAGGACCTGGAAGCCGCATTCCTCGACAATTTCCAGGGCACTTATGTGCGACCCCCAGACGCCGATGACCTAAGTCACGTAATTCAGTAGCCAGAGGAAGCGGCCAGGCAATTCTGGACACGGTTCCTTACAAAGAAAAATCAAATTTGTCGACTCTCCGAACGCTGAGGCCCTAGCAGCCTTCAAGCACAATATCCGTGACGAGTGGCTGGCCCGGCACCTTGGACAGGAAAAGCCGAAATCTATGGCAGCACTCACGACACTAATGACCCGCTTCTGCGCGGGAGAAGACAGCTGGCTTGCTCGTAGCAACAATATGACCAAGAACCCTGGTAGTTCGGACACCAGGGGCATTAGTGGCAGGTCGGGTCACAACAAGCACAAGCGTCGCATTAACGGTGACAATGCTGAGGATACGACAGTTAATGCCAGATTCAGAGGCTCTGAATCCGGTCAGCGGAAAAATCCATTCAAAAGGAATCCTAGGGGCCCGTCCAGTTTGGACCGAATACTCGACCGCTTGTGCCAGATACATGGCACCCCCGAAAAGCCGGCCAATCACACCAACAGGGATTGTTGGGTGTTCAAGTAGGCAGGCAAGCTAAATGTCAAAAATGAAGACAAGGGGCTGCATAGCGATGACGACGAGGAGCCCCGGCCGCCGAACAATAGTGGACAGAAGGGTTTTCCCCAACAAGTGCGGACGGTGAACATGATATACGCAACCCACGTCCCCAAAAAGGAGCAGAAGCGCGCGTTAAGGGACGTATATGCGGTAGAGCCAGTCGCCCCAAACTTCAACCCATGGTCCTCCTGCCCGATCACCTTTGATCGAAGAAACCACCCCACTAGCATCCATCATGGCGGAATTGCCGCATTGGTTCTAGACCCAATTATTGACGGATTTCATCTCACTAGAGTCCTTATGGACGGCGGCAGCAGCCTGAACCTGCTTTACCAGGATACAGTGCGGAAAATGGGCATAGATCCCTCGAGGATTAAGCCCACCAAAACGACCTTTAAAGGCGTAATACCAGGTGTAGAGGCCAACTGTATAGGCTCAGCCACACTTGAAGTGGTCTTCGGATCCCCGGATAATTTCCGAAGCGAGGAGTTGATCTTCGACATAGTCCCATTCCGCAGTGGCTATCACGCACTGCTGGGAGGAACCGCATTCGCCAAGTTCAATGCGGTACCGCACTACGCATACCTTAAGCTCAAGATGCCAGGCCCTCGTGGAGTAATTACGGTCAATGGAAACACCGAACGCTCCCTCCGAACGGAGGAGCACACGGCGGCCCTTGCAGCGGAAGTACAAAGCAGCCTCTCCAGGCAGTTCTCCGGTCCGGCCATTAAATGTCCGGACACCGTCAAGCGCGCCCGCAGTAACCCACAACAAGACCGCCTGGCACGTTCCGGGCAGGCATAGCAATGCGGCCCCAACCCCAACCCTCGCAAAAAGGCGACGCCAGTACTTCACATACATAACTACGCTCTAGAAATACCATGGGCATAGGGGGAGGGGCACCATCACGGAACGCCCAAAACACGTCTTAAACCGCACCAGGGGCTGCCGATTTTTTAATTTTCTCTTACTTTCAGGACTCTACTCTTCGGAAGGCCTGTTCGGCAGTTCAATTGCTGCACAAACGATGCAAGAACCAGGGAAACAGACAAGCCATGCCGCATTACGGAACTCCCAGGTAGTCTCTATCACAAGCAGTATACCTGTTTCGCATACTATTCCGCAGCTTGCCCCTGGAGCAGACATGTTAAATAGTCCAACTTTTTGTTTATCGCATTACTTGTATCGTTCTGCTTTGATCGCAACTATCTTTAATAAACAATGCATAGCTTTTGTCTATTTTTGCAATACCTTTTTATAAATAAATGTTCCTTAACAACATGTTGCACCCGTACAATTTGGTACGGCCAAAATACGGCAGGGGCTTTTAGCACCCCTCAATATGGTGTGAGAAGTCCGAACACTTTGAGTGCGGCACCCCGAACTTATAGCATTATATGCATTGGCTCCGAATCATGTCTTGGGTCAATAGTTGGGTTTGCCCGGCTCCTATGTTTTGGTGCGTTACGTTCCGCTATATCGGCTAAGGTAGCACTAGGAGAACCACTGCGATTGTGCCCCAGTTGAGCTCGGCCGACCACCTTAGTGGAGAAAGCTAAAACTAACTGTCATGATGAAGCGAGAGCTGGTCGATGTTCGAGAGGTTTTTTCGAGTCCCTAAAGACTTATGCCGCTTAGGGCGAAGAACCGGCTCTGTCCGGCCAAGGCGTGGATAGCGCCCCGAACTCGGTCTTCCGAATACTAGGGGCTTCGCCGAAGTTTAAAATTATAGAATTCTATGGCTAAGTGAGAGTGTTCACGCATTATAGTCCGATTGCCTTGTTCATTGGGCTTAGCGCCTCCCTTGAAAGATCCAAATATGGGAAAAAGAGCGCCCAGGTTTATCCCCGAACACCCCAGCACTAGCGGCACGGGGGCAGAAGCCGATGACTCGCCATCTCTCAGAATTGATAAACAGCCGCACAGAAGGTAATATTTTAAATTCAAACAGCATTGCTCAGCGCATATGAACAAGTTTTCAGCGCACAGGATAACACGAGCGAGTTTTACTCAAAAAATACATCCTTGCTACATTCATCCGCCACACGGCAGGCACCCTTCAGAGCATCCTTATAATAATTCTCGGGCTTGCGATGCTCTTTCCCCGGCAGTGGCCCGTCCTTCACAAGCTTCTCAGCATCCAGCTTGCCCCAGTGCACCTTAGCACGGGCAAGGGCCCTACAGGCACCTTCAATGCAGACGGAGTGCTTGATGTCTTCGAGCCTCGGACAGGTCCCCACTAGCCGCCGCACCAGCCCACAATAGCTCCCAAGCAGAGCCTCTCCAGGCCACAGCCGGAACTACGAGGCCCTTCATGACATGTTCGGCCGCCTTGTGGAGCTCGACCAGTTGCTTCAGCTGGTCGCTCAGGGGCACGGGGTGTCTGGCCTCAGCATACTGAGACCAGAACACCTTCTCTGTCGAGCAGCCCTCCTTGGCCTGATAGAATGCAGCGGCATCGGACACACTCCGGGGAAGATCTGCGAACGCTCCTGGAGAGCTCCGGATTCGGGTAAGTAACAAGTAACTCACGTTTATCAGTTTGCTTTGCATAAAGAATGCCTTACCCGCCGCTATCTTCTTCACCTCATCCAACTCCTGGAGGGTCTTCTGGGATTCGGCCTTGGCAGACTTGGCATTTTCAATAGCCACCGCGAGCTCGGACGCTCGCGTCTTTGAGTCAAGCTCCAAACTCTCATGTTTCATAGAGCCTGGAGCTCTTGCCGCACCTTCCAACCTCGGCCTCATACCTCTCCCGCTCGGTGCGCTCCGCGGCCGCACTCTTCTCGGCCTCGAGCAGCGCTTGCTTAAGGGTCGCCACCTCAGATGGCCCCTACAATAGCCATGTTAATCCTGTCATTTCTTGCAATTGCACCTTTTTTTATATATATTCAACCAAGGTATTTCTTACCTTCCTTCTCCTTGAGCTGCTTCTTGGCACGCCCGAGCTCTTGCTCGGACTTCTCGAGGCTCTGCTTCAGCGTGTCCACTTCCGCAGTCAGTGCGGCGGACGCTAGCAGAGAAGCCTGCATACGCATATTGACTCTTTTGTTAGACTCCTGCGAATTTTTTGATCCTCTATTCGGCTTTTCTTCCCGAACGCCCAACAGAGCATCAGGGGCTACTGTCTATGCGTAATATTATTTACACATTATTTACTTACCTCAAAGCCTGTCAAAAGGCTAGTACAAGCTTCAGTCAGTCCGCTCTTGGCGGACTGAACCTTCTGGACCACCGCACTCATAATAGTGCGGTGCTCCTCGTCGATGGAGGCGCCTTGAGCACCTCCAACAGATTGTCCGGCGCCCCGGTTGGACGGGGGTCACCGGCACGGTGGACTTGCTCCTCTTGGAAGGAGGTCCCCCGCCGGACTCCGGAACCCTTGAAGGTTCCGGAGCGGTGTCCGGCCTAAAGCCGGACTTGGAGCCCTGGGGGGTTTCATCCCCTTTACTCCTGGAGGCCGGGAGGTCGCCTTGCGGCGCCTCCGGGACCACCTCCTCCCTGCTTGGAACCTGTTGGGACAACACCTCGGTGTCGTCCAGAGGGCGGGGGGAGGAAGCCATGGGAAGCGAGTTCACCTCTGACGAGTCCAGTGAGCCGCTCGACGACGCGTGAGCCGGTCTTTGGTTGGGCTGCATAAGCATATTCGACATAAGGGAAGTTGTGCAATAAATGAATACTATGAATTACTCCGGTATCCGGATACTTACGATTTTGCCAGGGGCTTGGCCCTGGGCTGCCACTCCTCTTCGCCGTTGTCGGCGTCGTTGGAGTAGTCTGGAGGAAGGGTTTTCCCCTTATTGGACCCTCCGGCCTCCTCAGAGAGGGCGGCTTTCCTTTTCCTCTCTCCTCCCGCTGGAGGGGGAGAGGTCTCTTCTTCTTCCTCCTCGTCTTCATGAGAGGAAGGCGCTTCGGGACCGTCGGATGACGAATCCGACACCTCCTGGTGCCGGGCACTCTTTTGAGTCCCCGTGGCCCTTTTCATGGCCTTCTTCTCCGGTACCACATAGGGTGCCGAACCAGCAGCTTTGCAAGCGATGTGTCCGCTGGGCCTTCGGCAAAGGAGCCGGAGAGGTGATCTGTCCGGACGTCAGCCTCCCAATCCCGTCAAAGATAAGGGGCTTTTTTTTGAAACAAAAAAAAAAAGAAAGACAGTTGATCTGTCCGGACGTCACCTGCCAATCCTGTCAAAGGTAAGGGAGCTTAGATCCCGCATGGAGTCAAACTATGAAAAACTGATACCCTGTAAAAGGAAAAAACAGCTTACCGCGAGAGCGTGACGCTGCGCACTGAATCCGCGATCCTCGGTAGCGGATGCGGGAGCCTCGGCGCCCTTGAAAAGCACCTTCCAGGCATCTTCGTACATCGTGTCGAAGAGCCTGCTCAGAGTTCGGTGCCGCGCCGGGTCGAACTCCCACAGGTTGAAAGCCCGTTGTTGACACGGGAGGATCAGGCGGATGAGCATAACCTGGACTACGTTGACAAGTTTGAGCTTCTTATCCGCCAGGGTTTGGATGCATGTTTGGAGTCCGGTCAGCTCTCCTTTTTTACCCCAAGACAGGCCCGTCTCCTTCCAGGAGGTGAGCCGCGTAGGGGGTCCGGATCGAAACTCGGGGGGTGCGGCTCATTCGGCGTCGCGCGGCTCGGTGATGTAAAACCACCCCGATTGCCACCCCTTCAGGGTCTCCACAAAGGAGCCCTCGAGCCATAGGACATTGGCCATCTTGCCCACCATGGCGCCTCCGCACTCCGCCTGGTTGCCACGCACCACCTCGCCTTGACGTTGAAAGTCTGAGGCCATAGCCGAAATGGGGGGCGGATGCGGAGAAGGCCTCGGCACACGACGATAAACGCCGAGATGTGAGGACGAAGTTCGGGGCCAGATCGTGGAAATCCAGGCCGTAGTAGAACATGAGCCCCCGGACAAATGGATGCAGAGGGAAGCCCAGTCCGCGGAGGAAATGGGGGAGGAATACCACCCTCTCATGGGGCCTAGGGGTGGGGATGAGCTGCCCCTTTTGGGAAGCCGGTGCGCGATGTCGTTAGACAAGTATCCGGCCTTCCTCACTTTTTGATGTGTCCCTCCGTGACGGAGGAGACCATCCACTTGCCTCCCACTCCGGACATGGCTTGGAGAAGGTTGAGATGGTAGTGCGGACTTGGGCGCTGGAGCTCGAGTGCGCAAGAATGGATAGGCGAAGGAGGAAGAAGGCGTAGGTGAAAAGGTGGATCCTTATCCCCTTATATGGGTGGACGCAACTACATGTCCCCACCAGCCTAGTGAAACTCGCTTATCTCTAAGCGCCGTAATCAAAGGCGCGGTTGGGTTACCCACACCCGTATTGATGAGAATCCCGGAATAAGGGGACACGATCTTTGCTTTGACAAGACGTTCCAAGGAAACCGCCTCGCGTAACGCGCTGAGGTGGGATAATGAAACGACTCGGATAAAGGCTTGGCCGCGGTGTGTCACGCTACGGAATACGTCAGCAGATTAGATTTGTGTAAATATTATTCTCTCTAGGCAATATGTGGAAACTTATTTTGCAGAGCCGGACACTATCTTTGTGTTCAAAATCTTCTATGAAGTACTTGGAGGAGGAACCCGCCTTGCAATGCCGAAGACAATCTGCGCGCCGGACTCATCGTCATTGAAGCCTGGTTCAGGGGCTACTGAGGGAGTCCTGGATTAGGGGGTGTTCGGATAGCCGGACTATACCTTCAGCCGGACTCCTGGACTATGAAGATACAAGATTGAAGACTTCGTCCCGTGTCCGGGAGGGACTTTCCTTGGCGTGGAAGGCAAGCTTGGCGATATGGATATGTAGATCTCCTACCATTGAAACCGACTCTATGTAACCCTAACCCTATCCGGTGTCTATATAAACCGGAGGGTTTTAGTCCGTAGGATGACGTACACATCAACAATCATACCATAGGCTAGCTTCTAGGGTTTAGCCTCTTCGATCTCGTGGTAGATCTACTCTTGTACTACCCATATCATCAATATTAATCAAGCAGGACGTAGGGTTTTACCTCCATCGAGAGGGCCCGAACCTGGGTAAAACTTCGTGTCCCTTGCCTCCTGTTACCATCCGGCCTAGACGCACAGTTCGGGACCCCCTACCCCGAGATCCACCAGTTTTGACACCGACGGTGGGCTAATCGAGCACGATTCCTGGAGGCTTCCGAGGGATGAATCTGAGCCACAGCCTCAGGAGGGTTAGTGCGTCTTGCTCGCCACTGATGTCGATCGCAGTTTTTCTTTGCCTACACAACCCTTTTTACGAGCATTCTTGAACTTCTTCGGAGCTCAACTTCACCATTTCACCCCCAACACGATCACATACCTTGCGGCTTATGTCCGTTTGAGAATTTCTTGGGTTCGACCGCACTGGGGCCTATTTAAGCACATCTTCACGTACCGCTCGCAAACTGTGAAAAAGGCCAATCTGAGTTAGAAAACCCAGGTGATCCAGATGTGTGGGGGCTTAGGTATCCAGATGAGGGGGAAGAGTGCTTTTCCTGCGATGACTTTCCTGACTCGGTTAGAGGGTGGCAGTCGACTTGGTTTTATTGCAAAGACAAGCCGACCCCAGGTCATTCGACAGGTCTCCCCCCTTTTCCTTGGCACGAGTCCAGAAACCCACTTCTTTGAGAGTGACTCCAGCAGAGAAGGTGGAGGTGTCCATGTTGATGGAGCGAGTAGTTCAGCTGATTCCAGGGAGTGACTGGCATAGATCTGCTAGAGGTATTCCTCAGTCGACATTTTCAACCCCTCCAACCTCGTAATCCCTCCATGTGGGTGTACTCGGGGATTGAAGATTCCACTCAGATCCATCCGGAGGACGTTGATGAGAAGACGGTGGCACTGTGGGTGCAAAGCATGACAGGGAACAAAGACAACCCCAGGGGGTCCCGAAAAGTTTTACCATTCAACACCAACAACCAACTAGACAAGGTTTGTCTCTTATCTCCGAGTGCTTTCATTCTGACTTGCAGTTGCTTACTGAGTCGACTATCCTCTGGTCAGCTCTTCTGTTTTGCAGGTTTATACTGAGACATACTCAATGCCGAACGGGGAGCAAGAGCAGCACCAGGATGGAGAGGAAAGCGGAGGCGAAAGCATGGATTGGCAATCTGATGGAGGATAAGAGGAGGAGGAAAGCGAGGACTCGAGCAGTGGTGAAGAAGTCAAGTCACCGGCTCGCACCGAAAAGCGTTCCAAACATAAGCACGACCTAGTGTGTGTCCGTGGAGAGGTAGCTAGGCCGACCTGGCAGACTTCCAAGTGCACTCGGACCTCTTCCCCTGTGCCGACTGAAAAGGCATCAAAGCAACAAAAAGTTGCAGAACCAGAGCCTCAGAAGACCCTGCCCAATATCAAGATCGACGTCCCCATCGCTTCTGCATAAGTGTCTTGTCCCCACTTTTCGATCGAGGATTTGTGCTGTCGACTCTCTTTCTCATTTGTCCAAGTGAATCTTGAAACTTGCAGAGCTGCTACTTCTGGGACTTCTGCTTACAGGGATGATGGTGAGGACGTAGAAGACATGGTCACTTCTAACCCGTGTATGACCTTTGAAAACTTGCCTTTGCTTTTTCAGACATTTTGTTGACCGACTGAATTCTGACGACTAATACTTTTTGCAGCGACTGAACCGCCAACCCCATTCTTCACTACTCATCACGTTCCAAAAGACCAGGCAGGCACCGCCGCAGCAGCCATTCACCAAGCTGGCATAATGATGGAGCGAGTGAAGGTGGTGCATTTAAAAAGTCAGGTTGCTTATGACGCCAGTGCGGCCCTTTGAGCCAATGTCCAGGTAAGTTGGCTTCCGACTGAACTCTTATCTTGTTGCTTGTTCTATTAGGATATGCTACCTGAAAAAATTTCTTTGTGGATCGTCCTGTTATTATGCACTTCACATCCGCACACCCACTAGGTGTTTGAATTTATGTTGAGTAACTTTCCCAGTTGAGACGACTAGGTTGTGTCGGTTGTAGTTCTGAGTTAGTGGAGGCACGCATAGTGCACCCACTGGGTGTAGTCCCCGAGGCCACCGTCGAATGTGTGATCCGGCGGAGGTCTTGATAAAAAATGTCTTTATTGCTTCACTCTTCCACTCGGTCCGGGCGGACCATGTAGAGTGGAATCCGAACCAGTGGGGGCACGCTAAGTGCACCCACTGGGTGTAGTCCCCGAGACCGCAGTCGACTCCTGGCAGTTAGTTGGAGTCTGAGTATGTCTCTTTTTTACTCGGTCTAGACAGGCCATGTTGAGTGGAACCCGAACTAGTGGGGGCACGATAAGTGCACCCGCTGGGTGTAGTCCCCGAGACTATTGTAGAATGTTTGATTCTGCGGTAGTCTTAGAATTCTATTCACTCAAAAGCAAATGATCTTTGATCTTGTCCACTGATGTATCTTTTGTTGACTATAGAAATCATGTGAGCTTATCTCCAAGTTCGCCAAATTCGAGGAAAATCAGAGGCAACTCGACCTTGATTTGGAGCTGGCGAATCAAAACTTGAAAATGGCTCAAGATGAAGTAGCTGGTACAGAAGGTAACGACCTGTCGACTGTTTATTTTGACCATCGCTCAAGTTATCTGTTCATTCCTCTCCTTGACCCGAATGCACATTCTTTAGAGAAAATGAAGCAAGCCTTGGCACAAAAGGATCTTGACCTTGCAGCTGCGCAAAAGGAGGCTAAGGAGAAGACCGCACTTGCCGACAAGAAGCTGGCTTCAGTCGGAGCACTGGAGGAAGACAACGCCAAACTAAAGGCATCGCTCACCGAGGCCAACAAAGAAGCGACCCATCTGAAGAAGGACAAAGTTGCTTTTAACGAGAAGATCGAAGGCATTTCTCGTAAGAGAAATGACCTGGAGGCTTTTCTGGGGGCACTCGCCAAAAAGCCGTTCCTTATGCTCGACGGTATTTCCCTTTGCTCGACTGTTTAGCTGTTGTCGATTCATCAGGCATTTGTCGACTCATTATTTCTTTGTGATTGTAGAATTCTGCCAAAACTTTGAAGAAGAGACTGGGCGGGTCGAGACAGGTCTAGACCCCGTCCTTTCTCCCATCAGTGATGATGCTGTCATGAACGTGCTACGACTGGAATTCCGTGTTGCCAGTGTTACGAGCTATCTTGCTCGCCTGAAGGTGGCGGTGTCCCGCATCGATATAGCACTTTGGCCAAGGGCAACGGTTCAAATGACCTCGAGTCCCTGATGATTAGACTCAATGAGGTCCCTGGTCGATTGCAAGAATGGAATAAGTCTTCTGCCCGATGCGGTGCTGATGTGGCTCTGTCGCTGTTCATGTCCACTTCAAGGAAGCTCGAGAGGAAAATATGGCTAGGATCAAGGTTACCAATACCAAAAGGCATGACTTCTGATCCTTCATAGAAACCTTCATTTCTGCTGCCACTCGGATTGATGACGGAATTGATCTGGACGAGTTCGTCGAGCCTGCAAGTCCTCCTCCTGCGGAATGAACAAACCTTATGCCTCGCCTTAAATTTGCCTCGAAATGCCAAGTGATTTTGTAACCATTAAACTCCTTCGGGCCTGATGCCCGAGTACTTTAATCCGTGTTCTGGAACCTTGGGATTTTATCTGAACTTTGGTTGCTTTTGAATCTTTTGACTCTTTGCTTAGAACTTCTTTCTTGAAGTTTGAGCTGCTATGCGGTTCAGTCGAGTGAATCGTGGGCAGATCGTGGTCGACCTGCACCCCTCCACCCTTATGAATAAGGATGGAGTGGACGTTGTATTTGTGTCGAAGCTCTGAGGATAGACCGTGGTCGACCTGCACCTCGCCGCCCTTACGGGTAAGGATGGAGCGGACGTTGTATTTGTGCCGAAGCTCCGAGGACAGATCGTGGTCGACCTGCACATCGCCGCCCTTACGGGTAAGGATGGAGCGGACCTTGTATTTGTGTCGAAGCTCCGAGGACAGATCATAGTATTTTTCAAACTTCGGTGAGTACTGGACTGCAGCTAAGCCCCCGAGTGGGAGGGTTGCTCACCACTCGATAGGATTTTTCAAACTTAGGCGAGTACTGGACTGCAGCTAAGCCTCCGAGTGGGAGGGTTGCTCTCCACTCGTTAGGATTTCTTAAACTTAGGCGAGTACTGGACTGCAGCTAAGCCTCCGAGTGGGAGGGTTGCTCTCCACTCGATAGGATTTCTTCAACTTAGGCGAGTACTGGACTGCAGCTAAGCCTCCGAGTGGGAGGGTTGCTCTCCACTCTGTAGGATTTCTTAAACTTAGGCGAGTACTGGACTGCACCTATGCCCCTGAGTGAGAGACTTGCTCACCACTCGGTAGGATTTCTTAAACTTAGGCGAAACGGAATCGCAGCTAAGCCTCCGAGTGAGAGACTTGCTCATCACTCGGTAGGATTTGATTTTTTGAAACTTAGGCGAAGCAGATTTGCAGCTAAGACACCCACTGGGGGACTTAGAACACTTAAAAAAGGAACAACAATCATATGTGAAACTGTGTCTTTGATACTCAAACTAGAATGTATTTCTTATTACATCACGATAATCTGAATGCTTAAGTATAAAAGGGGCGATGCAGCTCTGCATTCCAAGCGCGTGTCTCATCTTTATTGTGCTCCACATTGTAGATGCGATAAGCCCCGTTGTGATGTACTTTGGTGATGATGAAGGGGCCTTCCCAAGAAGGAGCAAGCTTGTGTGCTTTCTGCTGAAACACTCGAAGAACCATGTCTCCCTCTTGAAATGTTCGACCTCTCACGTTTCTGGCGTGGAATCGACGCAGGTCTTGCTGATAGATGGCCGACCGGATCAGCGCCAACTCTCTTTCTTCTTCCAGAAGGTCGACAACATCTTGATGGGCTTGTTCTACTTCGGCTTCTGAGAAGAGTTCCACTCGCGGGGCGTTATGAAGTAAGCCACTCGGAAGCACATCTTCCGCCCCATAGACTAAGAGGAATGGAGTCCGGATAGTCGACCGATTAGGACTTGTCCTCAATCCCCAAAGTACTGATGGAAGTTCATCGACCCAGGTACCCGCTGCATGCTTGAGGTCATGCATCAATTGGGGTTTTAGTCCTTTGAGAATCAACCCGTTTGCTCTTTCAGCTTGCCCATTCGACTAGGGATGGGAGACTGAAGAATAGTCGACCCGAGTGCCTTGGGAAGCGCAAAAGGCTCTAAACTTATCAGAATCAAAGTTCGACCCATTATCTATGATGATGTTGTGCGGGAAACCATATTTGAATGTCAACTCTCTGATGAAGCTGACAGCAATACTTGCTTCGAGGTTTTTTATAGGCTTGGCTTCAATACATTTGGTGAACTTGTCGACTGCTAAGAGTACGTGGGTGAAGCCACTTCTGCCAGTCCTCAGAGGCCCAACCATATCTAATCCCCAAACAGCAAAGGGCCAGACGAGTGGAATGGTCTTCAGGGCTGATGCAGGCTTGTGAGACATGTTGGAGTACTGGCAACCTTCACATCTGTCGACTATGTCTTTTGCCATTTCATTCGCTCGTGGCCAATAAAATCCCGCTCGGTATACTTTGGCCACAATGGTCCGAGAGGATGCATGGTGACCACAGGTCCCCGAGTGGATGTCGTTGGGGATCACTCGACCTTCTTCTGGTGTTATGCACTTCTGAGCAACTCCGGTAACACTTTCTCTGTAAAGCCGTCAACCCACTACTGTGAAAGCTTTAGATCGACGGACAATCTGACGAGCCTCTTCTTCATCCTCTAGAAGCTATTTCCTGAGAATATACGCTATGTACGGCACTGTCCAATCGGGTATGACGACCAAAACTTCCATGACCAAGTCGACCATGGCTGGGACTTCAACTTCAGTCAGATCAGTAGGACTCTTAGGTTGTGGGGGCTCCTCCGTGAAGGGATCCTCTTGGACGGATGGCGTGTGAAGATTCTCCAAGAACACATTACTGGGAATAGGCTCACCTTGGAGCCTATATTTGCCAAATCATCAGCTGCTTCATTTTTCAGTCGGGGTATATGATGGGGCTCTAACCCCTCAGACTTCTTCTCTAACTTTCTCACTACATTACAATAACCAGTCATAGCCGAGCTTCTGACGTCCCACTCCTTCATTACTTGATTAACCGCCAAATCTAAGTCGCCGTAGACAATTAGGCGATGGACGCCGAGTGAAATGGCCATACGCAACCCGTACAGAAGTGCTTCATATTCAGCTTCGTTGTTGGAGGAATCAAAATAGATCTGAAGAACATAGCAGAGTCTGTCTCCTCGAGGGGATACTAATACCACCCCAGCACTAGAACCGTTTAGCATCTTTGATCCATCAAAGAACATGGTCCAATGCTCCGAGTGAATCTGAGTCGGTTGTTGCTGCTCGACCCACTCGGCGAGGAAATCTGCTATTGTCTGGGACTTGATAGCTTTCTTTGCCTCAAACTTGATATCCAAGGGAAGGAGTTCAATCGCCCACTTTGCCACTCGACCAGTTGCATCTCTGTTGTTCAGAATTTCTGACAAAGTTGCATCGCTGACGACTGTAACGGAGTGATCAGAGAAATAATGTGCAACCTTCTTTGTGGTCATGTAAATCCCATAGACAAGCTTCTGATAGTGAGGATATCTTTGCTTGGATGGAGTTAAGACTTCAGAAATATAATACACTGGGCACTGAACTTTATAGGTTTTTCCTTCTTCTTCCCGCTCGACCATAAGTACTGTACTGACAACTTGTCCAGTGGCTGCAATATAAAGCAGTAAAGGCTCTTTGCTGATTGGAGCAGCAAGCACCAGTTGGGTGGAAAGCAGGGTTTTGAGTTCCGCAAACGCTGCATCAGCTTCAGGAGTCCACTCGAACTTATCAGATTTCTTCATCAATCGGTAAAGAGGCAATGCCTTTTCACCGAGGCGAAAGATGAATCGACTCAAGGCGGCCAAACAACCGGTAAGCTTCTGGATGTCATGCACACTCATAGGGCGTTTCATCCGGAGTATGGCTCCAACTTTCTCTGGGTTGGCATCGATCCCTCGTTCAGAAATGAGGAAACCGAGTAACTTCCTCCTGGAACTCCGAATGTGCATTTCGACAGATTAAGCTTGATATCATACCTTCTGAGGTTGGCAAAGGTTTTGACGAGGTCAGCCAGCAGGTCGGAACCTTTACGCGACTTGACCACAATGTCATCCATATATGCTTCCACATTTCGACTGATTTGAGTGAGCAGGCACTTCTGAATCATCCTCATAAATGTGGCACCAGCGTTCTTGAGACCAAATGGCATGGTGACATAACAAAAACACCAGAATGGAGTGATGAAAGCTGTTTTTATCTCATTGGGTCCATACAGTCGGATCTGATGATACCCAGAATAGGCATCTAGAAAAGACAAACGCTCACACCCCGCAGTCGAGTCGACGATTTGGTTGATACGGGGGAGAGGAAAATGATCTTTCGGGCAGGCCCGATTGATATGCTTGAAGTCAATGCACATATGAAGTGAATCGTCCTTCTTGGGGACCATGACAACATTGGCGAGCCACTCGGAGTGGTAAATCTCTCAGATGAACTCAGCTGCTAGGAGCCGAGCCACTTCCTCGCCAATTGCTTTTCTCTTCTGTATGGCAGACCGGCTAAGATGTTCCTTGACTGGCTTCACTTCCGGGTCGACTCGCAAACGATGCTCAGCTAGTCCCGAGGGTACACCTGGCATGTCAGAAGGTTCCATGCAAAGATGTCCCAGTTCTCATGGAGGAACTAGATGAGCGGTTCTTCCTATTTGCTGTCGAGTGATGTTGAGATATGAGTAGGGGCATCATTAGGATCGGGCGGGCGAATATGAATCGGTTTTGTTTCTCCGGACGACTGAAATGCAGAATCTGTGGCAGGCTTCTTGGCTCGCAGCAAATCACTCGGATCTGCATTTTTCTGATATTCTTGCATTTCAACTGCTGCCATTTGTGCATCGGAAATTTTAGAGCCCTTCTAGAAGCATTCCTCTGCCTTCTGCCGATTGCTAGTGACCGTGATCACTCCTCTGTGACCAGGAATTTTCAGCTTGAGATATACGTAATATGGTCGAGCCATAAAACGCGCGTATGCAGGCCTCACCAGAATAACATGATGAGCACTCTGGAAATCCACTACCTCAAATGTCAACATTTCCTTACGGTAATTCTTTGAATCACCGAAAACCACGTCCAAGGTTATCTGGCCGTGTGATTCAGCCTTCTTGCCAGGGATGATGCCGTGAAAGCTAATTTTGCTCTCACTAAGTTTGGACATCGGAATTCCCATCCCTTTCAAGGTTTGAGCGTAAAGAATATTCAGACCACTACCAACAGCCATCAACACTTTTGTCAATCGAGCACCTCCAACAACTGGGTTGACCACCAACGCTTGCCTCCCTGGAGTGGCTATGCGAGCAGGGTGGTCAGACTGGTCGAATGTGATAGCTGTTTGTGTCGGTGTTCTGGGAACGGGGGTCCCCAGACTTGCCTGCCTGCGGCCTGTGGCGTGGCTGAGCCAGCAGGCGGTACGACCCATCTTCACCAGCAATGCATCCAAGAACCTCGTGAGAGCACAAGCCTCGCGAGGCGGACGACGCAAGACCTCCTCTGGAGTGGCTTAGCTAGGCAGGCTCACGAGGAGTGGAGATATCAAGGCGAGGCGAACCTCACGAGGCACTCATGACATGAGCCATGACGATCGACACCCGGCGGGCGCCAGGCAGGTGCCAGCGCGCGTAGCGTCCTTGTTTCCTCATTGGTGCAAAGGAGGCAAGCGCAGCCGTGGAGTACCGAGGCAACAGGCAAAGGTTGCTATTCCGGTGCAACAAGACCAAGACCATGGACTGCAAGACCGAGGTCATCGTGGAGCTCAAGATGGCGTCACCACCAGCGCTTTGTGCAGGCGAAGACTACTTTTGTCAGGATAACTTGTACCAGCTGTCCCCTTTCAAATTAGCCCGCCATTGTTGGCTCCCTTCCCGCTCTATATTTGGGAAGAGGACCAGGGCCTCTATAAATAGGACTAGCCACCACCAGAGAGGGGGGGACGAGACTAGAGAGAGAGAGAGAAAAAAAGAAAGGGATAGAGAGAGAGGAGAGGGATGGATCATGTTATCTTAGCTAGAGGAGATCATCAGAGATTGAGAGACATACCACAAGCTCACACGCGCAAGAACACCTCAACCTCATGAGGTTGTTCTCCCCTTTTATTGTTCATCATTAGCCCAAGAGGCAATCCACCACCACAACACTGGAGTAGGGTATTACACCACAATGGTGGCCCGAACCAGTATAAACCCCGTGTCTTTCTGTGTTGAGAGTTCGTCGAGTTCGTCTGCGAGATCTAGTGAAGTAGGGCGTTGATCGGCAGGAGGGAAACACTTCACGCGCACCCCAGTGTTCAAACCTTTAGGGTTTGCCGGAACCCCACATCCAACATTTGGCGCGCCAGGTAGGGGTGCGCCAGAGCTTCTTCTCCACCAATCAGCTCTCCGACGTTCACCGACTACGATGTATGGCGACCCAAGTGCCGGATTCGACCGCTGGGTAGCCTGCCAGCCCGGACGGTGTCGCCTGCCCATGAAGATCTCGAACCCGCACCCCAAGTGGAGCGGGCGCCTCCAAGCTCCACCGGGCGTGGACAGCACGGCCAGGCATCATCCACCCTCACCCCGCGGCAAGCACGAGCCGCAGCGAGAGCAGCGAGTCATGCCACAGCAATGGCGCTGCACTCACGGCGGGAGCAAGCGAACATGCGGGCGGCACTCACAGTGGCAAGGGAGCTGCTGCGATGCAGGCTGATGGAGAGCGGCCGGGACACGCTGCTTGAGCGTGTTGCTGAGCTGCTGGACGCAGCAGCGTCGGGAGCGCCACCCTTCAGCTATCGACTCCCCCCAGGCCAATGCATGGTCGCATGGTGAGCCAACATCTGGACGGCTGGCGGCGTAGGGGGCTCCAATCCCCCCATGCCACCCTCGACAAGAATGAGCGGAAGCGTCACCCCCCATGGTCCCGGCTGGATGCCATATTATCATCCCCAAGTCGCCATCATGGGTGGAGCAACATGGAGTGTGGGGCACCACGGCGAGGTGTTCGGGGTGACGGCCCCGGAAGCCTACGTGCCCCGCATGATGGACCAAGGGTACGCACCAGAGGACGACATCCGCTCATTCGTTGGAGAAGATTGGGGAGAAGGGGCGCAAGGAGTCCAAGCCTTCCAAGAGCCAGCGGAGAACCACAGCGATCGCGTAGGCAACGACAACTACAGGGTACCGCTAACCTCTCAGGAACAGGCTTATGCTAACCATGGGCTACAGATGAATCAGGTTGCAGCACCGATTGACGACTCCGGCATGGCGGCACCCGTCTCAACAAGGGAGACACGTTGGGGGCCGCCGAGAGGGGGCCAAGAGCAAGACCCCTCCCCAAGGCACGCGAAACCAGGGGACACCCGGAGGTAGGCCCTCTGCCGGGGTGGCTACAACGACCCTTCCCCTGGAAGAGGACCCGTGGTCGCCGAGGGAACCGCTGGCGTCCTCTTTCCCTCCTTTGTGTCGTCCTGGTCTCCGTTCGGCTCAAAGGAGGTCAAGAGTGGCACAAGGCGGGGCCCTCGTCTGGCGATATGAAGCAAGGCCGGTATCTGTGAAGAAGGCCCGGCGCCTGTGAAGCTCGCCGCCCGTGACACTCTCATGTATTAATGAGTTGGGGCTGTACACGCCCCGGAGTCTTAGGAGCGTCGGCCTCAGGCCCTTGGGCTCCCTCCCAGGCCTAGTGGACAGCACTTAGCTCCGCGCTGGTGAGAAGACTTGAAGACCCAAAGACTAGACTAGGTGCCGTATACGGCCTTTTGCTTTGGATCTCTCTTTCTGTGGCTTTGCTTTCTGATTGTGGACTGAAGTTGAAGCTGAATTTTTATCGTTGCGCGTGGGGGGTGCCTTTTCTTGTTTGGGGCGTTTTTCGCCTTCTGGATCTTGTTTGGTTTGGGACTCATGTCCATCACATTTCCCTTGCAAAGCTCCTCGCGAGCCGGACCGCGCAGGGCACGCGCTAGCACTACGCCTGGTGGTCACCCCTTGCGGGGCCCTCTCAAATGGGGCGATAAGCTCCGCAGGATTCTCAGGAACTCATCGCCTCACGACCCAGCCCTAAGTTGGCGCTGACTAAGGTAAACCACGACGGGAAATTCACCCCCAGCTTCATGAGCTCACGAGGACATATACCCACATCGCATAGGAAAGTGAAAATTTCAAGTTCCTTACAAGAGGGGCTCCCCCTCTCAAAATGCTCTTACAAGTGTTCCAAGGGCCACACCCAAGTTTTGCGTGCAGAATAAAAGGACAGGAGAATATGGGATCAGCCGAAGACATCGCTCGCTGCATTGTCCACGGACGCGTCACTCGCATCATCATCATCTCCGTCAGAATCATCACCACCGTCGGCGACGCCCCCATCACCGTCATTGACCACGTCACCTTCATCTGCGACGACCACCACCCCATCGTTCTCCAGGTGAAAGTCCTGACCAACGCGTTGACATCATCCTCTACCCAATGCGCCAAATCGCCCTGGACGGCAATGGGCACAGGAGCAATGGCGTCATCAAAGTTGAAGCTGGGGAAGGTGTTCAGAAGGTGGTTGAAGACACGGGAGAAGGCGCGCTGAAGCAGGCCACGACCCCTCTCCTCCACAAGTTGCCGAGCTCTGGCAGATTGAGCCTCCAGGTGCGTCACCACCTCGGTGTAGAAGGTCAGGTGGCTGACGTAGTCACTTGAGTGAGGAGTCGGGGCGTTCTTGTCGCAGGTATAACCCAGGGCGGTGTTGGCCTTGTTCCGAAGGTCTTGAAGCATAGGAGCATGCTCGCGCTCCAGCGTTCGGCGTTGAAGCACTTCTTCTCTGTTCTGTTGAGCGACGGCCTCGGCGTCGTCAATTCGCCTCCGGAGGGAAAGCAGCTCGGCGCGGGCAGAGGCCAAGTCCACCTGCGCCACAACCAGGGTGGCGGCGGTAGCCTCCGCACGTCTTTCGGCCTCGTCCAACCTGGGCCTGAGGGCGGCAGCCCTGCCCGCACCCTCCTGTCCGGCGAGCTCCAGCCTCAGGCCGTACCTGCCCTCCAGATCAGCACGAACCACGGCCACCCGGCGACCAATCTCCTCCTCGACTCTAGCCTCGTGGGCCTCGACGGCATCTTCAGCTTGAGCGACTTGATGCTCCCTCGTCTCCAGTCGCTCGAGCTCGAGGCTGCACTCCACGGCCTCCAGGGCCAGTGTCTCCTCGCGCCGCCGGACCTCCTCTTCCTCTGCAGGTGTCCCCCTCATCGACGCAAGGGTGGCCCCACGCGCCTCGACTTGCTGCTCAAGGGGCGCGCTCCAGGCCTAGAGCTCCCACGCGCGCTCCTCCGTAGCCTCGTGGCGGTGATCGGCCTCGTGAGCTTCCTCCAAGGCTCGCGAGCGGGCCTCATAGGCAATCTTGAGGGATGCCTCAGCCTTCGCGTTCTCAAGGTCGCGATGATAATGGCCAAGGTTGATGGCTACTCGCATCTTGCGCCGCTCCTCCACCAACTGAAGACCTTCAGCCTCAAGACGCGAGGCGACACGAGCAAGCTCTTCACCAAGATGGTTCATCGCGCCCATCACCTCCTAGAAGAGCTCGTGGCGGACCATGCTGCGCCCGTGCTCGACCTCGAACACTCGGCCCATCTCGTCCTCCGCCTCGGGGGCTACGGGTCGAGCATCAAGTGGCACGCCATCTCCAGGGAGGGGGCTGGGGGCTAGCGCGGCCCAAGGCACCAGCTGACCCTAGCGAGGGGCCCGAACCGAACAAGGCCCGCTGCTTGAAGGAAGCTCCAGCATCGAGGCTAGCCACCCACCAACCGTGAGCAAGGGAGGAGCCATTGGCATGCTTGCTGCGCTCTGAGCAAGGCCACGAAGAAAGGACGGCGAAGGCGCAAGCTCGGGGCGCCTTGATGAAGGACCAACTCCCGAGGTTGACACCACGCCATGAGCAGCGTCCGAGCCTGAAGCACTGGAGCTTGGCGAGTGTGATGGGACGAAAGGGAGCTGCTTCTCTGGAGATTTCGCAGCCTTAGCAGAAGGGGACCTGAGGGGACAATTGTCACGAAAGTGAAGACGGCAAGAAGGGTGACAGATTGAGGGTCGAGATGGAGCATGTGGATCTGATAGTGCTCGAGCACCGCGTTGAAGAAGGCGGAGAAGGGAGGAACCAGGCTAGCCCAGAGGGCGTCGATGAAGATCGGAACCTCGGTGACTGCCCGGGCCATGCTGGGGCGAGACGCAGGCTTGGCCGGCGTCTTTCCCCACTCGTTGAAGTTGGAGGCGAGCATGGGGCACACCTTGCCCATGGGCTCTCCGTTGAGCACCCTAGGTCAGCCGAGTGCCGGCTCGAAGGATGGGGGCGCAGTTGGCGAGGGTAGAGGTTTCTTTCCCTTGTCGCCTTGCTTCGGCGCCATGGCGGTGAAGCGGGCGGAGTACTGGTCGGATTGAGGAGGCGGAGGAGGGCGTCGAGGAAGCAGGGAGATTGGAAGATTGGAAGAACCAGTCGTGGAGAGGGAACAATAACTGTGCAAGAAGGGGGGCTGCATAGCCAGGCGGATTCAAAGGCAACACGGGGAAGTGGAGACGCCCATGTCCAATCAACCGCCACGCGTCAACCGAGGCTGCAGGCTTTTGGGGCCTGCGGCGCTTCGAGCTTGACCCTTGGCTTCGTTGCGAAGCCAAGCCGGAGCGCACCTTGGGCCCGGGGGCTACTGTCGGCGTTCTGGGAACGGGGGTCCCAAGACTTGCCTGCCTGCGGCCTGCGGCGTGGCTGAGCCAGCAGGCCGTACGACCGATCTTCAGCAACAAAGCATCCAAGACCCTCGTGAGGGGCCAAGCCTCACGAGGCGAACGACGCAAGACCTCCTCTAGAGTGGCCTAGCTAGGCAGCCTCACGAGGAGCGAAGATATCAAGGCGAGGCGAACCTCACAATGTTCTCATGACGTGAGCCATGACGATCGACACCAGGCGGGCGCCAGCACGCGCAGCGTCCTTGTTTCCTCTTTGGAGCAAAGGAGGCAAGCGCAGCCACGGAGTACTGAGGCATCAGGCAAAGGTTGCTATTCCGGTGCAACAAGACCAAGACCATGGACTGCAAGACGGAGGTCATCATGGAGCCCAAGACGGCGTCACCACCAGAGCTTTGTGCAGGCGAAGACTACTTCTGTCATGATAACTTGTACTAGCTGTCCCCTTTCAAATTAGCCCGCCATTGTTGGCTCCCTTCCCACTCGATATTTGGGAAGAGGACCAGGGCCTCTATAAATAGGACTAGCCACCACCAGAGAGAGGGGGAACGAGACTAGAGAGAGAGAGAAAGAAAGGGATAGAGAGAGAGGAGAGGGCTGGATCACCTCATCTTAGCTAGAGGAGATCATCAGAGATTGAGAGACATACCACAAGCTCACACACGCAAGAACACCTCAACCTCAGGAGGTTGTTCTCCCCTTGTATTGTTCATCATTAGCCCAAGAGGCAATCCACAAAAACAACACTTGAGTAGAGTATTACACCACAACGGTGGCCCAAACCAGTATAAACCCCGTGTCTTTCTGTGTTGAGAGTTCGTCGAGTTCGTCTGCGAGATCTAGTGAGCTAGAGCGTCGATCGGCAGGAGGGAAAGACTTCACGCGCACCCCATTGTTCGAACCTTAAGGGTTTTCCGGAACCCCACATCCGATAGTTTGTGACCACTTCGGGTATGTTGTCATTGCCGGAGCAACCATATTCACTTCTCTGTTGATCACTTTCAGTCGACTTTTGCTCTCAAAATCAGCAAAAATCATTAGGGTGGAATTGACATTGGGAAAACCATCATCATTCTCTTTTGTCTTCATCCTTGTCAGATTATTTTTCCTTCTCATTAGGCTTTTTCTCTTAGAATAGCTTGTTCAAAACCCGACACTGTCGAGTGGTATGCTTAGGATAAATCAGATTGCCTTCTTCATCTTTCTTGTTGTGAATGTGACATGGCAAATCCATCACATCATTACCAGCTGCATCTTTTACTTTCTTAGTGGTCCGGGGCCCCTTAGGTTTCCCTTCAAACTTTACTTGAATCATTGCCGCAGTTTCACCAGGTCCTGCAGGTTCAGCTTTACGCTTTTGTTTCCGGTTGGAATTGCCTCCACCGATGTCTTGACCGACTGATTTGCTCTTCCCACTGCGGAGTCAATCCTCCTCTTCTCCGTTAGCATACCGAGTGGCTATTTCCATCATCCGAGTCAGCGACATATCCCCTATCCGACTGAATTTCAGGACCAACTCCCGATTTTTAATGCCTTCCTTGAAGGCGCAAACTGCTTGATGGTGGGATACATTTTCCACTATGTGATGTAAAGTGGTCCACCTCTGAATGTAATCTCTCAGAGTCTCACTCGGTTTTTGCATGCAATGCTGTAATCCCGTTAACCCTGTTGGTCGCTTGCAAGTACCCTCAAAAGTTTTAACAAACACTCGGGCAGGTTCTTCCCAACTGAATATACTCCCTGGTGCTAACTGAGTCAACCACGCTCTGGCTGAACCTTCTAACATCAGAGGAAGATGCTTCATGGCCACTTCATCATTGCCTCCACCTATCTGTACAACCACTCAATAATCTTCAAGCCAAGTGTCGGGCTTAGACTCACCAGTGAACTTGCTGACTCCAGTCGCCAACCTAAAGTTGGGAGGAATCACTGCGGCTCTGATGGCTCTGTTGAAACACTCTAGGCCTGAAACATGAACTCTGCTGCCAGTCGGGTGATCTCTGTCATGGCCCACCCTGTGTGCTCTGTTCTTGTCAACTAGACCTTGAATGAGAATAGCTCTCGCATCAAAGCCTGGCTCCCTTGGGTCGGCTGGTATTCTTCTCTCACCACTGCGAGGGTGTCTGTCATCATATTGCCGAGGCACATATGATCCACTCCTCGGAGGAGGTGTGGGCACTCGACGACGGTCATCACGACCGAGTCAGTGATCATACTGCTTGTGGTTTCTGTACTGATCCTGCCAGTATCCACGTCTCTCACGCCGCGGGGGCGATCTTTGGCTGTGGGCCGACTGAACTGTATCTGCCTTCACAGATCTGCTACGAATCCTATTCTGAGACTGAGACACTATTGTGTCCTGCTCTCCTGCTACTCGGAGTAAGGCTCGGATATGCATCAAACCTATGCCAGCCTCCGACTGGGAAGGCTGGATTGACTCGGCTATACGGGTTGTAGCTGTGAGATTTTGAATCGGAGTGAGGCGGAAAAAGCTTTCATCGACTGGACTCAGGGATCCGTTGCCGTGCATGCTGAAGGTTCTCAAGTAGAGTGCGCTCAACCAAGTTGGCTAGGCGCGCCTCCTCCAAGGCCCGGGCCTCGGAGGTATCCCCAACGATGGGCGTGTGAAGTGCATCCATGTTGCGGCGGTGAAGCTCTTCCCTTTGCTGCGAAGAAAGAGGCTCGGGGCGGTATTCCTCGTGAGCGCGTCAAGGATCGCCATCACCATCGCCGCCGTCGTCGCGGCAGAAGACGGGAGGACTATGTAGTCCTTCAACCATCAAGACTTCAGCCGCAGGATCGCTGCTGTCGCATTCGGATGTGGTCGCGACGAAGCCAGTCAAACAGGCCGTAAAGAGTTTCGTCGGGCTCGATTGTCGTGACTTGTGGGGTGGCCGACTGGCGGGCCACCGTGTGTTTCACCCACCGCTGAAGCCGCGACCGACCAGATCGCTTGCGGCGGTGAATAGCGGGGAGCGAAGACACCATGGGAGCCGACCGATACTGGGTCAACGGCTGCCGGAGAAGGACGCCGCGAGCGCACGCACGAAAGTGCGTCGCCCCGCGGACGGGGAGCGCCTCGACGTCAAGGGGAGCTTCCTGAAGCTAGGCGGAGTCGTCGGCAACGAAGACGAGCACGCCGAGAGGGATCTCGCGGCCCTTAGCCAATCCACCGCCGGAAACCATGATGATGTGAATCGGAAAAATCGCAACTTCACAAAAAAGTCGCTAAGACACCTGGCCCACGGTGGGCGCCAACTGTCGTGGTTCTAAGACTGACAGTAGAACGGGGGTTAGGTATGAGGAGGAAAGATCTCAGCTATGGTGAAGTTGTACACATGAGATTTACATGTTTAGGCCCTTCATGGTGGAAGTAATAGCCCTACGTCTCTGTGCCCGGAGGCGGTCGACTGGATTATATGTGTGTGGTGTTACAGGGGGTGCGAACCCTTGTCCCTGAGGAGGGGGTGGCTTATATAGAGTTTGCCAGACCCGTCCCGCCCTTAGTTACAAAGGGTTTAAGGTACATAAAGATGGGGCGTTTCTGGTAATGCTAGTAATAAAGTGACATAAATGACCACTAAGTCTATAGAGTAAATGCCTGACCGTTGCTTTTCAGTGTGGCTTTCGATCTTCTGTCTGTGAGTGATCATTGCCATGGCCGGGTGACATAGAGTCTTCCGAGTGGAACATTTCTGGTCGAGCGGATGATGGTATCCCCTGAATACTTCTGACTTTAGGGTGATGTCCTAGGGGAGGGTGTCTAGGTCAGGCCTATGACCTTACCCTAGGTACATAGCTTCATCAGCCGCAATAACCTATTTTTTAAAACTAGGTCCACAATAACCATGGGCTACATATTTACTGTAGTTACCGTGGGCCTCCTATGGGCCGTAGAAACAATGGACCTTCTAAGGGCCGTAGAAACCATGGGCCTTCTATGGGCCGTAGCATCAAAGGGCCTTCTACGAACCATTTGATCGATCGGCGAAACATGGGCCAATAACAGATGGCATTATGGGTCGTAAACGGGCTAGATTTGCAATCGTCTGTTCATGGGCCGACTATAACGTGCCGTCGTTAATCTGCCGTATTTGATGACGCTATGAAAACAGCCCAACTGATTAAGGGCCGCAAACGAGCCGATTGTAACCATGGGCTGAATTTGGCCCATAAGCAGAAAAGGCCAGTAACGGGCCGTAAGTAACCGAATGCTGGAAATAATCCCAAGAATAAATGGGCCCTTAGAAGGCCGAAAGATAACGCGGGTTCGAAATGGCCCAATGGAATAATGGGCCATTAATGTGTATAAAGCGGTACACTGTCATTACGGGCCAGATTCACCATGGGCCGTTAATGGGCCAAGAGTTACAAATGGCCTCGTATGGGCCGAAAGACATCATGGGCCATATATGGGCCGGAAGTTACAATGGGTTGCAATCATATTGGATGGCCCAGATGAAGCTACTGGGCTTAATTACGGTAGGTCGTAACGGGTTGTGAGTTAGCGGGTCGTAAATGGGCTATATACGAACAGGCCGTTAACAGGCTTTCCGTGGGCCCGCCCGTTACCGTTTGACCAAGTCAAACGGGCCGGCCTTTTCACCGGAATGGGCCACTGTTGGGCCGTGCCACGTGTCGACATATCATAGGCGCCTCCTGTCCAATGAATATATGATATCTGTCCCAATGGTGAGCCAACACGTGTTTCCTCCGGCCAATGACAATTTTACACGTGTAAAATCCACTTTGGTCCGGGCTATTAGCGGGTTATCGGGTCCAAAACGTACCCAATAGCTTAACGGCGACCCGTTACGGTAGATGCCACGTGTCGGTCACCCTTGACGAAAGCACTTCCATGACACGCGATTTATCGTCATGGAAGTGGACACTTCCGTGATGATAATTTTGGTAATGTCATTGAACACTTCTACGACAGCACAGCAAGACTATCTTGATTCTGCCATAAAATTATCATGGATGTACATGCATGACAAAAAACATGACCTACTATGACAAACACGTATCATCACGAAAGTGTCTTTTTTTGTAGTGATGGCTTGAGGCCATGAAATATGAGATGAGATGCATGTATGAGAACAAAGTATGGACTTTGATTGACTTGCCCGATGATCGGCGAGCCATCGAGAATAAATGGATCTGCAAGAGGAAGATGGACGCTGATAGTAGTGTTACTATCTACAAAGATCGAATTGTCGCAAAAGGTTTTCGACAAGTTCAAGGTGTTGACTATGATGAGATTTTCTCACTTGTATCGATCCTTAAAAGTCTGTCCGAATCATGTTAGCAGTTGCTGCATTTATGAAATCTAACAAAATGGATGTCAAAATTGTATTCCGTAATGGATTTATTAAAGAAGAGTTGTATATGATGCAACCAGAAGGTTTCGTCAATCCTAAAGGTGCTAACAAAGTGTGCAAGCTCCAGTGATCCATTTATGGACTGGTGCAAGCATCTCAGAGTTGGAATTTACGCTTTGATGAGTTGATCAAAGCATATAGTTTTATACAGACTTGCGGTGAAGCCTGTGTTTACAAGAAAGTGAGTGGGAGCACTACAGCCTTTCTGACAGGTATATGTGAATGACATATTGTTGATCGGAAATGATGTAGAATTTTTTGGAAAGCATAAAGGAGTGTTTGAATGGAATTTGTCAAAGAAAGAGCTCGGTGAAGCTACTTACATATTAGGCATCAAGATCTATAAAGATAGATCAAGATGCTTGATAAGAATTTCGATGAGTACATACCTTGATAAGATTTTGAAGGAGTTCAAAATGGATCAATCAAAGAAGGAGTTCTTGCCTGAGTTGTAAGGTATGAAGTTGAGTAAGACTCGACAGAAGATAGAGCGAGAATGAAAGTCATTCCCTATGCCTCAGCCATAGGTTCTATAAAGTATGCCATGTTGTATGCCAAACCTATTGTGTACCTTGCCATGGGTTTGGCAAAGGGTACAATAGTGATCCAGGAGTAGATCACTGGACAGCGGTCAAAATTATCCTTAGAGGACGAAGGGAATATTTCTTGGTTATGGAGGTGATAAAGAGTTCATCATAAAGAGTTACATCTATGCAAGCTTTAACACTAATCTGGAGGACTCTGAGTCTCAATCTGGATGCATATTAAAAATGGGAGCAATTAGCTGGAGTAGCTCCATGTAGAGCATTGTAGACATAGAAATTTGCAAAATACATACGGATTTGAATGTGGCTGACCCGTTGACTAAATTTCTCTCACAAGAAAAACATGATCACACCTTAGTACACTTTGGGTGTTGATCACATGGCGATGTGAACTAGATTATTGACTCTAGTAAACCCTTTGAGTGTTGGTCACATGGTGATGTGAACTATTGATGTTAAATCACATGACAATGTGAACTAGATTATTAACTCTAGTGCAAGTGGGAGACTGAAGGAAATATGCCCTAGAGGCAATAATAAAGTTGTTTTTTATATTTCCTTATATCATGATAAATGTTTATTATTCATGCTAGAATTGTATTAACCGGAAACTTGATACATGTGTGGATACATAGAGAAAACAAAGTGTCCCTAGTAAGCCTCTACTAGACTAGCTCGTTAATCAAGATGGTTAAGTTTCCTAACAATAGACATGTGTTGTCATTTGATGAACGGGATCACATCATTAGGAGAATGATGTAATGGACAATACCCATCTGTTAGCTTTGCATAATGATTGTTAAGTTTTATTGCTATTGCTTTCTTCATGACTTATACATATTCCTTTGACTATGAGATTATGCAACTCCCGAATACCGGAGGAACACCTTGTGTGCTATCAAACGTCATAACATAACTGGGTGATTATAAAGATGCTCTACAGGTGTCTCTGACGGTGTTTGTGGAGTTGGCATAGATCGAGAATGGGATTTCTCACTCCATGTATCGGAGAGGTATCTCTGGGCCCTCTCGGTAATGCACATCACTATAAGCCTTGCAAGCAATGTGACTAATGAGTTTGTTACGGGATGATGCATTAGGGAACGAGTAAAGAGACTTGTCGGTAACGAGATTGAACTAGGTATGATGATACTGACGATCAAATGTCAGGCAAGTAACATACCAATGACTAAGGGAATAACTATGTTGTTATGCAATTTGACTGATAAAGATCTTTGTAGAATATGTAGGTGCCAATATGAGCATCCAGGTTCCGCTATTGGTTATTGACCAGAGATGTGTCTCGGTCATGTCTACATAGTTCTCGAACCCATAGGGTCCGCACCCTTAACGTTCGATGAAGATTTGTATTATGAGTTATGTGTTTTTGGTGACCGAAGTTTTTTCGGAGTCCCGGATGAGATCTTGGACACGACGAGGTGTCTCGAAATGGTCGAGAGGTAACGATTGATATGTTGGACGAAGGTATTCGGACACCAGAAAGATTTCAGGACATTTCGGATATTTATCAGGGAACCGAGGGGTTACCGGAACCCCTCGGGGAAGTTATGGGCCCTAATGGGCCATAATGGAGTAGGAGAGGGAAGTCCGCAAGGTGGCGCCCCCCAAGGTAGTCCGAATTGGACTAGGGGGAGGGGGCGCGGCCCCCACTTTCCTTTCCCTCTCCCTCTCCTTCCCTCCTTCCCCCTCTTGGAATAGGAAAGGGAATTCAACTAGGATTGGGAATCCTAGTTGGACTCCCCCCTTGGCGCGCCCTCCTTGGCCGCCGGCCTCCTCCTCCCCCTCCTTTATATATAGGGGCAGGGGTGTAACGCCCACAATGCGGCTATATCTCCCACGTGTCGGGGCACAACTTAGAGGCATAGCCACATGGTAGGCTTGTCGCAAGAGGGTAATCTTCACACATCCCATGTACTGAATAAGAAAGGCATAAAGAGTTGGCTTTCAATCGCCACTTCTCACAATAAATAAATAAACTATACATCAACCAAGGTACAAACAAAGGTCCGACTACGGAACCAAAATAAAGGAAGACAGCCCCAAATGCTAGATCCCCGATCATCCCAACTGGGCTCCTCTACTGATCATCCGGAAAAGAAACATAGTAACGTCCCGAATCCTCGTCGAACTCCCACTTGAGTTCGGTATCGTCACCTGCACTGGTATCCTTGGCACCTGAAACTGTTTGGAAGTATCTGTGAGTCACGAGGACTCAGCAATCTCACACCTGCGCGATCAAGACTATTTAAGCTTAAGGGTAGGAAAGGTTAGTGAGGTGGAGCTGCAGCAAGCACTAGCATATATGGTGGCTAACATACGCAAATAAGAGCGAGAAGAGAAGCAGCACAACGGTCAAGAAGCTAGAAATGATCAAGTAGTGATTGTCGGTGTCAAAACCGGCGGATCTCGGGTAGTGTGTCCCGAACTGTGCGTCTAGGCCGGATGGTAACAGGAGGCAGGGAACACGATGTTTTACCCAGGTTCGGGCCCTCTTGATGGAGGTAAAACCCTACGTCCTGCTTGATTAATATTGATGATATGGGTAGTACAAGAGTAGATCTACCACGAGATCAAGGAGGCTAAACCCTAGAAGCTAGCCTATGGTATGATTGTTGTGTATGGAGTTGATTGCCTACGGACTACAACCCTCCGGTTTATATAGACACCGGATAGGGTTAGGGTTACATAGAGTCGGTTACAATGGTAGGAGATCTTGAATATCCGCATCACCAAGCTTGCCTTCCACGCCAAGGAAAGTCCCATCCGGACACGGGACGAAGTCTTCAATCTTGTATCTTCATAGTCCAGGAGTCCGGCTACCCGAAAACCCCCTAATCCAGGACTTCCTCAGTAGCCCCTGAACCAGGCTTTCAATGATGACGAGTCTGGCGCGCAAATTGTCTTCGGCATTGCAAAGCGGGTTCCTCCTCCAAGTCCTTCATAGAAGATTGTAAACACCAAGAGTAGTGTCCGGCTCTGCAAAATAAGCTTCCACATATTGCCATAGAGAGAATAATATTAACACAAATCAAATCTACTGACGTATTCCGCAGTGCGTCATCACACTACAGCCAAGTCCTTCACTCGAATCATTTTCACTTTTCCACCCCAGCGTGTTTTGCGAGGCGGTTTCCTTGGCACGTCTTGTCAAAGCAGAGATCGTGTACCCCCCTTTTACGGGATTCTCATCAATATGGACGTCGGTAATCCAACTGCGCCACTTATCACGGCGCTTGGGAGGCAAGCGAGTTTTACTAGGCAGGTGGGGATGCACAACCGCATCCGCCCATATAAGGAGGCAAGGATCCACCTTTTTACCTACGCCTTCTTCCTCCTTTGCCTATCCATCTCCTGCGCACTCGAGCTCCAGCGCCCAAGCCCGCACTTCCCACCTCAACCTTCTCCAGCAATGTCCGGAGCGGGAGGCAAGTGGATGGTCTCCTCCCTTACGGAGGGCCAAGTCAAGAAGCTAAGGAAGGCTGGATACCTATCTAAGGACATCGCGCACCGGCTTCCTGAAAAGGGGCAGCTTCTCCCCACCCCAAGGCCCCATGAGAGGGTAGTATTTCTTCCCCACTTCCTCCGCGGACTGGGTTTTCCACTCCACCCATTTGTCCGGGGGCTCATGTTCTACTACGGCCTAGATTTCCATGATCTGGCCCCAAACTTCATCCTCAACATCTCGGCGTTTATCGTCATGTGCGAGGCTTTCCTCCACGTCCGCCCTCATTTCGGCCTCTGGCTCAAGACCTTCAACGTCAAGCCCAAGGTGGTGCGCAGCAGCCAAGCGGAGTGCGGAGGCGCCATGGCCGGCAAGATGGCCAATGTCCTATGGTTCGAGGGCTCTTTTGTGGAGACCCTAAAGGGGTGGCAATCCGGGTGGTTTTACATCACCGAGCCACGCGATCCAAACTGGATCGCAGCCCCCGAGTTCCGATCCAGACCCCCCACGCGGCTTATGTCCTGGAAATAGACGGGCCTGTCGTGGGGTGACGAAAAAGAGGTGACCGGATTGCAAACATGCATCCAGTCCCTGGTGAACAAGCCAATCCGGCTTGTTAATGTAATCCAGGTTATGCTCGTCCGCTGGATCCTCCCGTGCCAACAACGGGATTTTAATATGTGGGAGTTCGACCCGGCGCAGCACCAAACCCTTGGCAGGCTCTTCGACACGACGTATGAAGATGCCTGGAAGGTGCTATTCAAGGGCGTCGAGGCTCCCGGATCCGCTTCCAAGGACCGCGGATACAGCTCGCAGCGTCACGCTAGCGAGGTAAGCTATCTTCACCTTTTACAGGATGTTAAGCTTTTTTCATAGTTTGACTCTATGCGGGATCTAAAATCCCTTACCTTTGACAGGCTTGGCGAGCGATATCCGGACCGATTAACTGTCCGGCTCCACTGCCCGAAGACCCAGCCCCAGCTCTACTAGTGAAGCTGCTGGTTCCGGCGCCTTATGTTGTGCCGGAGAAGAAGGCCAAGAAGAAGAAGACCACGGGGACTCGAAAGAGTGCCCGTAACGTGGTGGTGTCGGACTCGTCATCCGACGAATCCGAGACGCCCTCTTCCCGTGAAAACGAGGAGGAGGAAGAAGAAAACTCTCCCCCCCCCCCTAGCGGAGGGAGGAGAGAAGAGGAAGGCCGACCCAACGGGGGAGGCCGAGGGGTCTAGGAAAAGGAAGACCCCTCCGCCGGACTACGCCCCCAACACCGAAGGCGGCAAAGAGGAGTGGCCAAACAGGGCCAAGCGTACGGCGAAATCATAAGTTCGGATATCAGAATAACTCATGATGTTCCTTTGTTGCACAGCTTTCAGTAATGTCGAATGTAATTATGCAGTCCGCCCCGGGCCGAATTCGACGAATTGTCGGGCGGCTCCCTGGACTCATCGGACGTGAACTCAGTTCCGCCCGCTATCTCCCCCCGCACTGCAGACGACGCCGAAGTGGTGTCGCGACAAGCTCTGGGGCAGGAGGAGGTGGTCCCAGAGGAGCCGCAAGGCAACCTCCCGGACTCCAGGAGTGAAGGGGATAAGGCCCCCCCAGGGCTCCAAGTCCGGCTTTGTGCCGGACACCGCGCCGGAAACTTCCATAGTTCCGGACCGCGGTAGGCGAACTCCTTTCAAGAGGAGCAAGCCTTCCGAGCCGGCGGCCTACATCCAACCGAAGGTGCCGGACAATCTACTGGAGGTGCTTGACGGCGCCTCCATCGACGAGGGGCACCGTACTATTATGAGTACGGTGATCCAGAAGGTTCAGTCCGCCAAGAGCGGACTGACTGAAGCTTGTGCTAGCCTTCTAACAGGCTTCGAGGTAAGTAAAAATATGTAAAAATATTACCGTATAGACAGTAGCCCCTGATGCTCTGTTTGGCGTTCGGAAAGAAAAGCCGAATAGAGGATCTAGTAAATATCGCAGGAGTCTAACTAAAAAGGAGTCAATATACGTATGCAGGCTTCGCTGCTGGCCACCGCCGCACTGACTGCAGAGGTGGGTGCCCTGAAGCAGGGCCTCGAGCGGACCGAGCAAGAGCTCGGCCTTGCCAAATGGCAGCTCGAGGAGAAAGAAGGTAAGAGATACCTTATAGAAAAATGCCTAAGGGAAGGCGCAATTGCAAAAAATGATAGGAGTATACTGCTTATTGTAGGGGCCACAACTGAGGTGGCGACTCTCAAGCAGGCGCTGTCCGAGGCCGAGAAGAAAGCGGCCACGGAGCGCGCCAAGCGGGAGAAATTTGAGGCACGGGTCGGCGAGGTGCGGCAAGAGCTTCAGGTTCTCATGCAAAAACATGAGAGTTTGGAGCTCGACTCGAAGACACGAGCGTCCGAGCTTGCTGCGGCCCTTAAAACTGCCAAATCTGCCAAGGCCGAAGCCCAGAAGGCCCTCCAGGAATTGGATGCGGTGAAAAAGATAGCGGCGGGTAAGGCATTCTATATGCAAAGCAGACATATAAAAGTAAACTACTTGTTACTTACCCGAATCTGGAGCTCTCCAGGGGCATTCGCAGATCTTCCCCGCACCGTATCCGATGCCGCCGCATTCTACCGAGCTGAGGAAGGCAGCTCGATGGAGAAGGTGTTCTGGTCTCAGTACGCTGAGGCCAGACACCCTGTGCCCTTGAGCGACCAGCTGAAGCAGCTGGTCGACCTCCACAAGGCGGCCGAACAGGCCCTGAAGGGCTTCATAGTTCGGCTGTGGCCTAGAGAGGCCATGCCTGGGAGCTACTTCGGACTGGTGCGGCGGCTGGTGGAGGCTTGTCCAAGGCTCGAGGTCATCAAGCGCTCCGTCTTCATCGAAGGTGCCCGTAGGGCCCTTGCCCGTGCAAAGGTGCATTGGGGTAAGCTGGATGGTGAGAAGCTTGTGAAGGACGGGCCGCCGCCGGGGAAGGAGCATCGCAAGCCCGAGAACTATTACAAGGATGTTCTTGCTGGTGCCCGCCTTGTGGCGGATGAATGTACCAAGGATGTAATTTTTGAATGAACTCGCTCGTGTTATCCTGTGCGCTGAAAACTTGTTCATATGCGCTAAGCAATGCTTGAATTTAAAATATTACTTTCTGTGCGGCCGTTTATCAAAAGTTGAGAGATGGCCAGTCGTCGGCTTCTGCCCCCGTGCCACTAGTGCTGGGGTGTTCGGGATAAACCTGAGCACTCTTTTTCCCATAGTTGGGTCCTTCGAGGGAGGCGCTCAGCACAACGAACCAGGCAATCGGACTATAATGCTTGAATACTCTCACTTAGCCATAGAACTCTATAATTTTAAATTTTGGCGAAGCCCCTAGTTCGGAAGACCGAGTTCGGGGCGCTATCCACGCCTTGGCCGGACAAAGCCAACTCCTCGCTCGAAGCGGCATAAGCCTTTAGGGACTCAAAAAACCTCTCGAGCGACCGGTCTCTCGCCACATCATGACAGTCAGTTTTAGCTTTCTCCACTAAGGTGCTTAACCCAGCTGAACCGGAGGACAATCACTGTGGTTCTCCTAGTGCTACCTTAGCCGATGTAGCGGAACGTAAGGCACCAAAACATAGGAGCCAGGCAAACCCAACTATTGACCCAAATCATGATTCGGAGCCGATGCATATAGTGCTATAAGTTCGGGGTGCCGCACTTGTGAAAGTGTACGGACTTCTCACACCATAATGAGGGGTACTGAAGCCCCTGGCGTGTTTGCCGTACCATGGTGTACAGGTGCAATCATGTCATTTAATAAACATAAATGTGAAAAGAAGATAATGCAAAAAATAGACAAGAAGCTAAGCATTGTTTATAGAGAGGCTATTTATCAAAGCCGAACGACACAAATAGTGCGGTAAGCAAAAGATATTGGACTATTCAGTATGTCCTGACCAGGGGCAGGCCGCGGAATTGTATTTAAAACAGGTATACCGCTCGTAACAGAGACCACCTGGGAGTTCCATAATGCGGCATGACTTGTCTGCCTCCCTGGATCTTGCATCGTTTGTGCGGCAGTCGAATTGCCGAACAGGTCGTCTAAAGTATGGAGTCCTAAAAGTAAGAAAAAATTAAAAAAAGAATCCGGCAGCCCCTAGTATGTTTTAAGCCGTATTTTGGGCATGCCGTTATTGTGCCCCTTCCCCTGTGCCCATGGTATTTCAAGGGCGTAGTTATGTACGCGAGGTACTGGTTTCACTATGTCGCGAAAGCTGGGGTTGGGGCCGCATTGCTACGCTTGCTCAGAGTGTGCCAGGAGGTCCTGTTGTGGGTTACTCCGGGCGCGCTTGGCAGTGTCTGGCTTTTTAATGGCCGGACTAGAGAATTGCCTGAGAAGGCTACTTTGTACCTCCGCTGCGAGAGCCGCCGTATGCTCCTCTGTACAGAGGGAGCGTTCGGTGTTTCCGTTGACCGTAATTACTCTTCGAGGGCCTGGCATCTTGAGCTTGAGATATGCGTAGTGCGGCACCGCATTGAACTTTGCGAATGCGGTTCGTCCGAGCAGGGCATGATAGCCACTGCGAAACGGGACTATATCGAAGATTAAATCTTCGCTTCGGAAATTGTCCGGGGATCCAAAGACCACGTCAAGTGTTACTGAGCCTGTACAGTTGGCTTCTACACCTGGTATAACGCCTTTAAAGGTCGTTCTTGTGGGCTTAATCCTTGAGGGATCTATGCCCATTTTCCGCACTGTATCCTGATAAAGCAGGTTCAGGCTACTGCCGCCATCCATGAGGACTCTTGTGAGATGAAATCCATCGATGATTGGGTCGAGAACCAATGCGGCGAAGCCGCCATGACGGATGCTAGTGGGATGGTCCTTTCGATCAAAAGTGATCGAGCAGGAGGACCATGGGTTGAACTTTGGGGCGACTGGCTCTAACGTGTATACGTCCCGTAGCGCACGCTTCCGTTCCCGCTTGGGAATGTGGGTTGCGTATATCATGTTCACCGTCCGCACTTGTGGGGGAAAGCCCTTCTGTCCATTGTTGTTCGGTGGCTTCGGCTCCTCGTCGTCGCTGTGCCGCCCCTTGTCTCTATTTTCGGCCCTTAACTTGTCTGCCTACTTGAACACCCAACAATCCCTGTTAGTGTGATTGGCTGGCCTTTCGGGGGTGCCATGTATCTGGCACAAGCGATCAAGTATTCGGTCCAAACTGGACGGGCCCTGAGTATTCTTTTTGAATGGCTTTTTCCGCTGACCAGATTTATAGCCTTTGAATCCGGCATTGACTGCCGTGTCTTCATTGCTGTCGCTGTTAACACGGCGTTTTTGCTTATTCTGACGTGTCCTGCCACTTTTGTCCTTGGTATCCGAATTACCAGGGTTCTTTGATAAGTTATTACTGCGAGTTAGCCAGCTGTCTTCTCCTGCGCAAAAGCGGGTCATGAGTGTCGTGAGGGATGCCATGGATTTTGGCTTTTCTTGTCCCAGGTGCCGGGCAAGCCACTCGTCGCGGATGTTATGCTTGAAGGCTGCTAGGGCCTCTGCGTCCGGACAGTCGACTATCTAGTTTTTCTTTGTTAGGAACCATGTCCAGAATTGTCTGGCCGATTCCTCTAGCTGCTGAATTATGTGGCTTAAGTCGTCGGCATCCGGCGATCGCACGTAAGTGGCCTGGAAGTTGTCGAGGAATGCGGCTTCCAGGTCCTCCCAAGAACCGATTGAGTCCGCTGGCAAGCTGTTAAGCCAATGCCAGGCCGGTCCTTTAAGTTTGAGCGGGAGGTATTTGATGGCGTGTAGATCATCGTCGCGTGCCATGTGGATGTGAAGGAGATAATCCTCGATCCATACCGCCGGATCTGTTGTGCCATCATATGATTCGATGTTTACTGGTTTGAAACCTTCTGGGATTTTATGATCCATTACTTCATTTGTGAAGCATAGCGGGTGTGCGGCGCCTCTGTACTGGGCTATATCACGACGCAGCTCGGAAGAGCTATGTCTGTTGTGTTCGGCCCTGCCGGATTTGTTGTATCTGGCATGAAGATCATTGTCACATGCCGTAGGGCGCCTGCGCGATCCGTAGATCGATCTTGTTTGTCTTGCCTTATCCTCCAGTATGTCTCGCAGGTCGGGCGCATTTTCCCGTGCCTTAGTTGAGCGGCGTTGGGGCATAGCTTGGGTGGAGGGCTAAGAGGCCTCTCTGTCGTGGCCGCGAGGTGGCCGGTCTGCCATGTCATGCATTGGTGATGTAGGTGCTTCCTCCTCTGATCAGGGTAGCGGCCTGCGCTTCGGGTAACTCTTGGAGGGGCGTTCGAGTTCATACTCTTCGGCCGCAAGGACTTCAGTCCATCTGTCAGCTAGCAAATCTTGGGCAGCTCTAAGCTGTTGCTGCTTTTTCTTGAGGCTGCTTGTCGTGGCTAAAAGTCTGCGTTTAAAATGCTCTTGTTCGGCGGGGTCTGATGGTATGACAAATTCGTCGTCATCGAGGCTTGCCTCGTCTTCGGAGGGAGGCGTATAGTTATCATCCTCGACCTCTCAGTCTGCCGCTCTCTCATGAGGGCTGGCTTCTCCATCTTCCTGTGCCGAATCTTGCTGAGGTGGGTGTTCTTCAGCGCTATCCGGGGTAGTATTATCTCCCGTGCCAGAATCACCGTTTTTGCTTTGGCGTGATTTAGAGCGGCGCCGCTGACGCCAGCGCTTTGGCTGTTTCTTGGGGGCGTCATCCCCCACTGTTCCATCGCCATCTCCATCTTTTGGAGTATCCACCATATATATGTCATATGACGAGGTGGCCTTCCAGCGCCCTACAGGTGCTGGTTCCTGTTCGTCTCCTACATCGTCGTCCATGCCGTCGATGTCTTCGGAGCTGAAGTCAAGCATGTCGGTTAGATCGTCAACAGTGGCTACAAAGTGGGTGGTGGGTGGGCTTTGAATTTCCTCATCGTCGGTATCCCACCCTCGCTGACCGTAGTTCGGCCAGGGCTCTCTTGATAAAGAGAGAGACTTAAGAGAATTCAGGATGTCGCCGAAAGGCGAATGCTGAAAGATGTCTGCGGCGGTGAACTCCATTATCAGCGCCCAATCGGATTCGATTGGTAGGGGCGCGGGGGGTTCGGAGTCCGGGGAGGAGTCCGGATCCTCGGAGTCACAGGTCGTGCAGAGTGCGGGGCTAGCGTTCGGCTCGATCGCTTTCGGGATCGCAGCCCCCGAGGTGACGTCCAACCACTCATCCTCGATTGGCGCAATGGGCTTCGAGTTAGGGGTCGGAACCGATGCGTGTGCGGCCTCTAGGACACTGTCCGGGGGCAGAGCTAGATCATGCCCCTCGAGATAGTGCGGCGCGCTTGGCCGTGACTCGAGCCCGTCGAAGATCAAGTCTACGCGGATGTCAGCCATGTAGTTTAAGCTTCCAAACCTGACTTGATGGCCAGGGGCGCAGCTTTCGATCTGCTCCAGGTGGCCGAGCAAATTGGCCCGCAGAGCGAAGCCGCCGAAGACGAAGATCTGTCCGGGGAGCAAAGTCTCACCCTGGACCGCATCATTGTTGATGATCAAAGGAGCCATCGGGCCTAAAGGCGATGACAGAGAGGAACTCTCAATGAAAGCACCAATGTCAGTGTCAAAACCGGCGGATCTCGGGTAGTGGGTCCCGAACTGTGCGTCTAGGCCGGATGGTAACAGGAGGCAGGGAACACGATGTTTTACCCAGGTTCGGGCCCTCTTGATGGAGGTAAAACCCTATGTCCTGCTTGATTAATATTGATGATATGGGTAGTACAAGAGTAGATCTACCACGAGACCAAGGAGGCTAAACCCTAGAAGCTAGCCTATGGTATGATTGTTGTGTATGGAGTTGATTGCCTACGGACTACAACCCTCCGGTTTATATAGACGCCGGATAGGGTTAGGGTTACATAGAGTCAGTTACAATGGTAGGAGATCTTGAATACCCGCATCACCAAGCTTGCCTTCCACGCCAAGGAAAGTACCATTCGAACACGGGACAAAGTCTTCAATCTTGTATCTTCATAGTCCAGGAGTCCGGCTGAAGGTATAGTCCGGCTACCCGAACAACCCCTAATCCAGGACTCCCTCAGTGATCCTGAAACTACCTACGTTCAAGCATAACACAAGACCGTGTTTACTTCCGAGACTCTGCCGGCAAGAGACCATCACGGCTACGCACGCGGTTGATTCATTTTAATTAAGTTAAGTGTCAAGTTCTCTACAACCGGATATTAACAAATTCCCATCTGCCACATAACCGCGGGCACCGCTCTAGAAAGTTTATACCCTACAGGGGTGTCCCAAATTAGCCCATCACAAGCTCTCACGGTCAACGAAGGATATTCCTTCTCTCGGAAAGACCCGACCAGTCTCGGAATCCTGGTTACAGGACATTTCGACAATGGTAAAACAAGACTAGCAAAGCTGCCCGGATGTGCCACCAAATCCCGATAGGAGCTGCACATATCTCTTTCTTAGGGCACACCGGATGAACACTACGTACAACTAAAACCAACTCTCAAGTTTCCCCGAGGAGGCGCTGCAAGTGGCTCTGTTTTGGACCAACACTCATAGGAGCACTGGCCCGGGGGTTTAAAATAAAGATGACCCTTGAGACCGCAGAACCCAAGAGAAAAGGCTTAGGTGGAAAATGGTCAAACCAAGGTTGGGCCTTGCTGGAGGAGTTTTATTCAAAGTGAACTATCAAGGGGTTCCCATAACACCCAACTGCGTAAGGAACACAAAATCAAGAAACATAACACCGGTATGACGAAAACTAGGGTGGAAAGAGTGGAACAAAACACCAGGCATAAGGCCGAGCCTTCCACCCTTTACCAATTATATAGATGCATCAAAGTAAGTAAGATATAATAATGATATCCCAACAAATCCATATTCCAACATGGAACAAAACTTCATCTTCACCTGCAAAGAGCAATGCTATAAGTGGGCTGAGCAAAAGCGATAACATAGCCAAACAACGGTTTGCTAGGAAAGGTGGGTTAGAGGCTTGACATGGCAATATGGGAGGCATGATAAGCAAGTGGTAGGTACCGCGACATAGCAATAGAGCGAACAACTAGCAACCAAAGATAGAAGTAATTTCGAGGGTATGGTCATCTTGCCTGCAAAGATCTCAAAGTTGTCGAAAGCTTGATCCTCGTTAGCGTACTCAATAGGTTCCTCGGTCACATACTCATCTCCCAGCTCTACCCAAATCAAGAACACAAGCAAAGGACCAACAATCAATCACTTTGCAATGCACAAGCAACATGATGCGATACATGGCATGATATGCAAGACATGATATGCAATGCATATGCGTGCTTCAGAAGGGAAAGAATGATCAAGGCATCAACTTAGCAAACCAAGTGTGCCATTGGAAAAATGAGATGATTTTGGGTGAAATCGAAATAAAGATCACCGGAAACGGATGCACGGTTTGCAAATAGCAAGCAAAACAAGGAAGGTGCTATTCTGCGATTAACAGCATGATGTCACTTAGAATACAACAAGAAACTAAGCTACTGCACCCCCAACATAACAACAAAGCATATGGCAGTGATGTACAAAAGATTCTTGACAAAACATGAAGACTGAGCTATGGCTAAACCACACAAGAGCAGGTTCAAACAAGCATGGCAAAAGTGCAAAAGATATCAGCATCATAGACTTAGTGAAAATACTAACATGTCAAAAACAACATCAGGAAGCAATGTTTAGAGAAAGCAAACAACATGCTAAAGGAACATATCATAGCAAACCCAGGCACAGAATGATTCTAATAGATGCATAGAATAAAAGTCCCTTACTGATCATGAGCCAAAAAGGCAAAGAAGATATGATGGCACCCATGTAAACATAGCAAGTTTTATTAACAGGTCCAGACTTAACAGAAAAACAGAGCATGGCATAAACAGAATTATGATAGCAACTTTGCGAGCTCAAACCACTAACCACAAAGCATTGCATGACAATATAAGCATACCAATAGCAAGATGACATGTTCATAATTCTAACCATGGCAAGAGCAAGTTCATAGGATGCATGGATAACTAGAAACAACCATGGCAATATTGATTAACATGTTAACATTCTTCCAGGAATATTTTATAGCAAAAGTAGAGCAAGAACAAGACATGCTAGGGCACTCCATAATTGCAAACAGGGGCATGGATTGATAGAGAATAACCACGTGTTCAAAACATACTTACTGGAATATCTCAAAATAAGCATGGATATCAGTGTAGCATCAAATTTAAATGGCATCAAAATAACAGCAGGAAATGACAGCAAAATCCTAAGTCCCTGAAAACAGAAACATCACGGAGCCTAGTTTGCATGCTTGTGCTAGTCACCACATAGATCACAAAAATATAAGGATTTCACCTCTGTCAATATTGCATGTTGTAGTTCAAAACACATGTAGACCTCAAGCTCATATAATGCACACATCAAATGCAACAAAAATGACAATACCTCATAAACTGATAAGTACCAGCAGTTAACATTTTATAGCACTCTTGCATAAATTAAAAAGGCATCATAATGGGAAGTAACATGCATGGAAATGATTCTAACATGGAGAGCTCAACAAGACGAACAATTCGACATATCATATGCATCATGTGGAGCTACGGTCACCGAAATATGACATGATGAACATGGCATGAAAATATTGCAGAAAAAGACTTGGACGAAATTCAGGGTCAACCTTCCGAATCTGGATCTAGGGTTCCGGTGGCGCAGACTTCGAAATTCCGGTGGCGGCGGTAGGCATGGGCGAGTTGGAGGTCGCGGGGCGGCGGCGACCGGACGTGGGCGGCGGAGGCGACGCGGGCCTCAGGGGCCCACCCCGGGCCTGATGGGCCGCGCGAGGCGAAGGCGGGGGGCGGCGGTCGAGCGCTGATGTGGTGGGGCGCGGTTGGCTGGGCGCGGCGGCGCGGACATGTCCGGCGTGATCCGGACGCGTCCGGCGGTGAGGAGGAGCGGGCTAGGGTTTTGGACTGTAGAAAATTTCGGGGGTGCACATATTTATAGGTAGGGGGAGTTTGGAGTGCCCAAATGAGGTATAGTTTTCGCCCACACGATCGTGATCCGAGGACGGAGGACATGGAGATGGTTTAAATGGGTTATTGGGCCATTTTGGAGGGTTGTTGGGCTGCAACACACAAGGGGCTTTTGCGGTTACCCGGTTAACCGTTGGAGCATCAAACGGCCTCCAAATGGAACGAAATTTGACAGGCGGTCTACCAGTGGTGTACCAAGGCCACTTGACAAATCTCGGTCCATTCCGAGAACGTTTAACACCCGCTCACAAAAATAGACAAGAGGGGTGCGCCGGTGCATGTGGGAGTATCGGATTGCGAAATGGACAACGGGGAAAATGCTCGGATGCATGAGACTAACATGAATGCAAATGTGATGCACATGATGACATGATATGAAATGCATGACATGAACAAAAAGCAAAACAACGTCAACACCCAACCACGAAAGGAAATATCACAACTTAAAGCCGAAAATGGCAAGACTCGGAGTTACAAATATGGCAAGTTACATCCGGGGTGTTACAAGGGGGGCACCCCAAAGGCACATCAACTGTTCCTCAGCCGCGTGCGGTGCTCCCTCCACAGTTTACCACCTCGGTCATATTGTCGTAGTGCTTAGGCCGCGCCCTGCGCATATCACATCACCAAAACCTCGCCACGCCATCGTGCTGACAGAACTCTCCCTCGACCCTCTACTGGATCAAAAGCTCGAGGGACGTCATCGTGTTGAACATGTGCTGAACATGGAGGTGCCCTACGTTCGGTACTTGGATCGGTTGGATCGTGAAGACATTCGACTACATCAACCGCGTTACTAAGCGCTTCCGCTTTTGTTCTACGTGGGTACATGGACACACTCTCCCATCTGGTTTCTATGCATCTCCTAGATAGATCTTGCATGATCGTAGGAATTTATTTTGAATTACTACGTTTCCCAACAAAAGGTTGTTCTCCGTTTTCGCGTGAGTCGCTTGTGTGTGAAGAGGGGGTCCCTAAGCATCACACCTCAGGAACCCTCACTAGCTTCTGGAGCCCCTCACCTCCTAGCCTTGTACCAGTCATCGCGACCAAACATACCAGCAATGGCTGACACTACAAAAAAAAGACACATCCGTGACATTTTGGGCCGAACAATTTTTTTTCCTTTCTTGCTTATGACACTTCTATGACGATAATTGTGACAAAACCCGGTATGATCATAGATGTGGTGGGCTCCTACTTCTATGAAAAAAAATCATGACAGAAAATGGGCTTCCCGTCCTGGGTGGGCCGGAGACGCAGTTGCATGACATTCTTTGGGCCATCCATGATGGAAAAAACCAGGGTAGAAGCGAGGGCGAGGAAAATATTAGGGAGTTCCCGGTTACGGTCGGTGTTCGGGGCCGAGCGATGCACGGAGGTTTGCGCATTTCTCTCGTACATGTACGTGCGTGTGTGCGAGGCGTTGCACTCTAACAGAACCCAAGCGAGGCGTACGCCTACTGAACCCGAGCGATTGCACTATAGGCTACGCATTACTGAACCCGAGCAAGCGATCCCTGACTGTTAACTGAACCCGGACGAGCGATTCCTTCTCTACTATTGCTAACTGAAACCGATCGAACATGATGCATCTTGATGAACAATGAGCGTTGTTGGTGGGAGGGGTGGATGAATAGTTTCCGGTGGGGGTTGGATGAACAGTTTCCGGTGGGAGATTGGATGAACAGGACCCCATGGTAGTAGAGGCCGTTGCCGCTGGATGAACAGGACCCGATCGATCGAGCCGGTTGGGGGTGGATTAACGGGACCCCGTGGAGGGCTGGATGAATAGGACGACCCCGTGGAGGGCTAGTTGAATAGTAGCCGGTGGAGGGCTGGATGAATAGTAGCTCGTGGAGGGGTGCTTGAACTGGACCCCAAGAGGGCTGGTTGAACAGTAGCCGGTGAAGGAGCGGTGGAGGCTGGATGAACAGGAGCCCGTGGATGAATAGTCGCATGTGGAGGCTGAAGGATGTCAATGGTGCATGAACAGTAGCCCGTGGAGTCCGTTTGCGGTACGCCACACCCTCCCGATGAACAGGACCCCCGTTTTCACCGTAGCACTCCAACACAAGTCTGTTTCCTCCAATTTGCAGTATGCCACACCCCTCCCGATCAACAGGACCCCTTTTCATCCATAGGCACTCGAACACAAGTCTGTTTCCTCCGTTTAGTGGTACGCCAGACCCCTCCCGATGAATAGGATCCCGTTTCGACCGTGGCCGGTCCAACAAAAGGCCGTTTCCTCCGTTCCGTGGTACACCAGGACTCGTTTCGATCGGCTGTTCCGTCCAAGCCAGTTGGCTCCCGATGAACACAACACAGTTTCTCCGTTCCGACCCAGCCGGTTGGCTGCCGATGAACAGGATGCCGTCACTGCCTCTCCATGTACACGAGCCCCTGACAGTACATATGCGTGAGTAGGCGTTCGAGACCCCGCCCGTATGTACGTACGTGGCCGTATTTACTTTCCTACACACTGGTTGTACGTACGTGTACATGCTACATGCGCACCTCTACTACGACATGTGCCCTTCCTTACTCGGCCACGGTTCATCGTTGCAGCCTGTAGACAGACCGATCAACCAATATGTACGTACAGATTCGCGACCAGAATGACAACACTACATACACTTCGACTAGGTGCGTCCCGACTGGCAGACACTTCCTTGCGTGCGAAGATGTACATGGTGGGTCCCAGCAGTTAGGGGGGAAATGTTTTTTCGCAAAATATGGTGGCCCGTCTGGTCGGTCCCTGCTGTCAGGTGGAGGAATCATTATTTCTCGCGTAATAAGGAGGCACTTCCTTGCAGCGGCAGTGGACCCAGTTGTCAGCCTCTCCACATATAGTACTCTTCTGATGGAAATCATTCCTTGACCACATTGACCATGCCGCACCGAGAGCACCAAGGCGGTGGACGACAGTGAGGCTTAGGAAGGGGACGACATGGAGCCGGGAAAGACGCGGCAGTGGATGCCCACGCGGAGAGGAGTACGAGGGTTCACTGGTTCGGCTGCGGTGTGAGGCTACCGTCGCCGCAGATAATAGGGGGTATGGGTGAGTAGAGGGATGGCCTGGCCAGCGGTGGGAGTAGTAGGGGCGGTGAGGCCTCCGCGGCAGCACAGCCGGCCATGGTAGGCAGGAGCAAGAAGACGAGAGGTTGAACAAACACTACGGCCATTGGATGGACATCGTACGATCACTGGAGCTAGAATCATTCAAATTAACTAAGTTGACAAATCCCTCCATCCCCGTCAACTTAGTAGGCCCACAAGTCAGCCTCCTACTATGGTGGGTCCCAGCTAGCAGGGGGAGTATTCATTATTTTGTGCGTAATATGGCGGCTAGTAGTAGGATCGAGTAGGTCGGATAGTGTATATGTAGGATCGCATTAGCTGATGAACGTTCGCTAGGAGATAAGGCATTTGCGAACATTTTTTCTGGTAGTTTCTTCAGATTCGCATGGCATTTTCTTCAGAACAACTTGTCAGTTTCTTCAGAGATAGGCATTTTTATTCAGAAAACTGCTGCCTTTGAATATTGCATCACAACTAAAACTGACAGGAGCGTATTAGTAGGCCAGCTAGTGATTGATAAGTAACTTGTAAACACTGAGAACACAGAAATTAGGATCATGCTGTGCACATTAGTAAAAGTCGATCTGTCTGAAATGTTCACATGAGACTCACAGGCCCGGCATTGTAATATGTTCACATTAGTAGCCCAAATTCACAACCAACTAGTAACATGTTAATGCATCTCAATGATTCATAGATCATATACAAATATGTAGCTCCAAAAGAAAAGATCTAGAAAAAAACATTTGTTCTTCCTACTAACATGGATGCTTCTCTGGGACAACATTCAGTACAGAGTGGAAGACAAATTTGTTTGTGAAGACTGCAATTCCTCTTGCAAACACAAGTGATTTCACCAACAGCTAGAACCATGAGAATGAACCACACATGACGGAGGAACATCCACTGCAATACTATTTGGTCTTCTCTCGATCACATCGCGAGACTATTTTCGGAATACAAACTTTAACTTAGGCAAAATGATGCCCATTGTGTAATCAGACCAAAGCAATGAAGCACCTAGTGTTGGCCAATAAATAGTACAATACTACTTTTGTGCAGTCCATGAAGTGACTATCCAGTCTTTATGTGTCTATTTTCAAATGGCACTGCATGTAGTGACTATACTATTCTTTTGGGCAGTTCCACCAAAATTGTGGTCACTTTTTTTGTTCGAGCAGACATCTATCTACACAAATATCAACCAGCGAGTAAACATATACCCCACCTTGTATTTTCGGTCTAAACATGCCTCTTCTGCTTAGCATCTGTCATGTTTTGCACTAGACAATTTGATACTGTCATGTTTGGCCCTGGGCACTTTTGTACTAAATTGATATGCTGGTTCAGAGAAGAAATATAGGGCATATTCTTCATCAAACGAAGGATATCCATGTTCGCAGTGATGAAAGAAGTGAAATCAATACAAACGAAATTGAGCATTCAATCATTGAATCATGTCCTGCACCTCCAATGTAGGTCCACCCTGCCAATAAATTCACATGCAAACCACTAATATTACTATCTAATGGCAGTACAAAAAAGTAGCAAGATAGTAGAAAACCATGTACCTTCATAATAAACAGCTCATAGTGCCACCAATTGGATATAAAGGTTTGGAAGAAAACATGCTCCTAATGTTGAACCATTTGGAATTTTTGTGCAATTCCACTAAACTTGAGCATCCCTATTTGCATAGATATTGAAAGTGTGATTACTATAAAAGTGGCACTAGTTGAAGCATAGACTCACAAATATAAGCATTCCAATTTCTTAATGGGAAAAGGTAGCAAGACTGTTTCTAACCACATGTTTGAAGGAATAAACAAAACAACAACGGCTGATGTCAGGAAGGGATATATAGTTTTTTCTGAAAAAGTGAACCATTCCTGACCTTTCCTCTTCTTTTGAGCATATTTTGTGCAGTTCAACTACAATAAAATGCCATCACCGCATTGACAATTCAATGACACTGTACAAAAAGAAATAACTTAACATTACATCATGAAGTCAGGTATGTAATCGACAGGTATGTAATCTATAAGCATAAACAGTGCAAAAATTTGAAGGTAGTAATAAGCACTACTACAAGATGCTGCTAACGCGACACTGCGATCAAAGACCCTTCGACGAAACTGTGTGCGATGCAATAATCGCAAACGGTGGTGTAAAAAAACCATCAATAAGGTGCAAAACGTTTGCGATGACGGATGCATCAAAGATGGTTCGGATTTTACACTACTAGGAAAAGGGCTAAAGATAGGATTGACACTAATGGCGCACCAGAGTAGTGGTGCACCACTACCATATACTAATGGCGCACCTGGTGGAGATACGCCATTAGTGTGGAAGACACTAATGGCGCACCAGGCAAACGGTGCGCCACTAGTAAAACAATTTTTTTTCATTTTTTCAAACATACTAATGGCGCATCCTGGCAAAGTGCGCCATTAGTAGTTAGAACTACTAATGGCGCACCAGCGACAGAGTGCGCCAGTAAATTATTAATTTTTTTACTTCTTGGAAAAAAACATTCTAATGGCGCATCGCTGCTGGGTGCACCATTAGTAAGCTTTCCCCCCACTCCACCTATTCCCCTCCCTCCCTTCCTCCCCACTCGACCTAACCGTACGCCCCCTCTGCCCCAACCGTACGCCGCCGCCGCGCCTGCACACCCCCTCCGCCCCATCCGTCCCCTGCCGCCTCCTCTCCTTCCCTGCCTTCTTCTCCACCCCGCCGCCCCGACCCCCGCCGCCCTCGCGCCCCCACTACTGCAGCTCCCCCGTGCCGCCGCCCCCGCGCCCCCACTACTGCAACTCCCCCGCGCCCCCGCGCCCCGAGCCAGAGGAGGAGGACGAGTAGGAGGAGGAGATGGAGGCGGCCGACGCGGAGCAGGAGGCCGCGAAGGACGCGCTGCTGGACCACGCGCAGGCCCTCATCTCCCGCGTCGTCGAGCAGGAGGCCAACCCCAACCTGCGTCTCATCCAGACCCTCGCCACCATCCACGTCGTCGAGCAGGAGGCCAGGTAGTCCGCCCATCCCCTCCCTCTCCCCCTTCCGCATGCTGGTAGATAGGAGTAGGAATAGCTTACTGCCGAATCGACCAGCGTAATTAGGCACACAAACTTGTGCTTGCTTGTGCTCATCTAGTTCCGCAACTACTCGCAAGCAACGCCGGGATTTCACCTGTGTAAGCCTGAAAGAAGTCATTCATCTATGTAGGTGTGCTCTGCTTCCTGTATATCTGTTCACCCAGCAGTTAGCAGTCGCATCTTGCTTCTCGTCCAAACAAGCAAATTAACGGAGCAAACTCGTGTGCGGCCAGCGATCGAGTTTCAGGCCATCCTGTTCCTATAGACACTCTGCACAAGTTCTTGGATCCTGTTCTTATAGACAGTCTTCACAAGTTCTTGGCTTTTGGGTCAATACATTGCTGCTCTAGTGCATTTTATTGTAGTGCATTTCACTGCATTTTATATCTATAAGCAAGGTCTCAGTTCTGTAGTTATATTGCAACTGGAGTACTAATATTTACAAAGGGAGTAACTGATAAAAAGCTCATGTTTCTGTACTCTGCTTCTAGTGTCACAGTGAACTAGCGGTAAATTGTAGAAAGTTGTAGCAGGCATTGGCTATTGCCCAGCTGGGGTGTTGGCTAAATTCTTCATTGCATCCTGGCCCATCGTAGAGTAATTTTAGGAGTAACTTGAAATGGAGTATAACTTTCCATTCTATAACTTGCTGTGAATTACTCTAGGTCAGTGCCATCCTCTTGTACTCAAGAGTATTTTTGTCACAGTGCCATATAACATCAAACCTACTCCTGGCATTTTTCTACTCAGGAGTATAAACTGCATTTTGACAATGCGCCATAGATAGTAGGAGTAATAAAAATCTAAGGTGCCATATAAATATTTGCCTTTTTCTTGGTAGGTGTTTGTGTAATGCTTGCAAGGGGCAAATGTTTAAACAAATATAAATATGTTGAATGGCCAGAGATGGGATGTGCAGGCCATCAAGGGGGCACGACACAGCCTGGGATGAGCTGTGCCACTTTGCTTATTATTCTTTCCTGAGATAAATAGTAATAAAAATGTGCTTGCTAGCTGCTGCCACTTGTAGCCACGAGACAAGTTCGGTGTGCTATCATTATCATTAATCATGCCCAGGTTAAAAGACAACAGCAATATGCCCAGGTTAAAAGACAATATCTCTGGTTTTTTGGTAGTAATAATAGCCTTGTCACTACCTACAGTAGAACATCATACTTTGTTACCTTTTTCTTGTCACTATCTAATGTGCACTATTAGACAAGAGCAAGATGCCTAGGTTAACCTAGCTAGCCTTATACTGCAAGCACAAGTTAATTTTACTCCTCCCTAATTAACAGTACTCCTGAATGACAGATATAACTACTCCTGAATGACCAATACTACTGGAGGAGTAAATTAAAAGGTTTAAGTTAATTAAAGGAAAAGTTTTGAATTTATTTTAATTAATACAAAAATGTTTCAGTCAAAGTTACAGTTAAAGCAGATAAGAGAATGCTCCTACTGTACTGAAAAGAAGAGAGGGAGAGAGGACACTACTGCACTTGCTACAGAGTCTGTAGGGGGGACTACTCAAGCAGTGAAAGCAAGCAAAATTGCAAGCTACTGCTGCTGCAAGCAAATTCTGTTAAAGCTTCCTTGGTTAACATTCTGGTTGTAGTCCTGCTTCTTATTCTTGCTACTGTTGCTGTTGTTATTCTGCTGCTGTTGTGTTGATATCTGCTGCTGCTGGTTTCTTCTTGCTGCTGCTGCTGCTGTATTTGTGATGATGTTGTACTTGTGATCATGCTACTTGTGATCTTCTGAAATGACCCATTGGCGACATCATTACGCGGGGATAATGATTTTGTAGGTACCCCGAGAGGCCCTTGAGTTTGTCGGAATGTCGATTAACTTCCGTTCCGGCAAATTCGGGTACTCCATATGTTTTATGATCTGTTGTAAGGGTACTAATTGGTCTCTTCTGCTGCTTATCAGAGATGGCGGGAAGCAGCCACCTCCGCTCTGCGACACTACAGTACGAGTTGGATGCTTCCGAGTTCTTCACTATCATACTTGGGACTTCAGTATCATCCATGACGCAGGTATATAAAACAAGAGATCTCCCCTTCACCCATCTCATTATGATATCTGTTGTTTGCCTACATGACTCATTGTCCCAAACTGCAGAGGCTACCTGACAGTTTTATGAACATGTTGATGGGTGAAGATTCGCCAAGTAATGTGAAGCTGCGACAGGCCGGCAGCAGGTTTCGCAGGCTGTGGGATGTGGAGTTGGTGATCAAGGAGGGCCACATGTACTTGTCTCATGGGTGGGAGAAGTTCTACCGTGCCTACGACCTGCGGCTGGGGTACTTCCTTCTCTTCATGTACGATGACGACGCCACCATGCTCATCATGAAGGTGTTCAACGCGACTATGTGTCGCATGCACTACGCTGAAGATTATGATGCCGGTATGTTCTGCCTCTTCTTATTCCTCTACATTTGGATTTGTCTCACATCGATTGTTAACGGTCATTGTTGCATTTGGACAGGTAATGGGAGCAGCAGCAGCGACAATGGCTATAGCCAAAGCAGTAGCGACCATGGCTGTAGAGAAAGCAGCAGCGATTCTGGCAGCAGCATAGACAACAAGAAGGATGATCCGGACTGGAGTGCAGGAGAAGAGGAGCAGAGTGGGGATGAGGAGCTGCAGGATGACAATGGGCATCAGGCTGAGGATGACCTAGCGCTGGTGGTGGCTGACCAAGGGCAAGAGATGGTGGTGGCTGACTAAGGGCAAGAGATGGTGGTGGCTGACCATGGGCAAGAGATGGAGGTGGCTAAGGATGACCTAGCGATGGTCGTGCCTGAAGGTGGCCTCGCGATGGTGGTAGTGCCTGACAATTACCACGCACCAGTGGTGGCGCCGACGATCCCACAACTGGGCGACATGACCACGCCAATTGAGGTAGAAGACTACATCCCACTGCCTCTACCGCCTCGCCGCTCTTGGCGCATCAGGCTGAGGAAGGAGAAGGAGAAGAACAATGCATGAGAACTGAACTTTGTCAGGTATGTCAGATCTCCAAAATGATATATATATATATACTTAGTTACCTATGTTATCTCTAATATGCTTAGTTTCCTGTAGGTTAGCTTCATTTTACCTAAGTTGGCTCTAATATGCTAACTTAGAGCTTATATGCTTAGTTTCCTATAGGTTAGCTCCAAAATAACTTATGTTAGCACAAAATGATCAAGTTTACATAATAAGCTTATAGTCTTTTTCTTATTCTTCTTCTTTTCCAAAATGACATAGGTTAGCTTCATTTTACCTAAGTTGGCTCTAATATACTAACTTAGAGCTTATATGCTTAGTTTCCTATAGGTTAGCTCCAAAATAACTTATGTTAGCACAAAATGATCAAGTTTACATAATAAGCTTATAGTCTTCTTCTTATTCTTCTTCTTTTCCAAAATTCTTCTTATTCTTCTTCTAGTGTTCTTCTTCTTCTAGTATTCTTCCAGTCTTCTTCTTTTTCTTCTTCTAACTTCTTGTTTATCATTTTGCAGATTTGATTTAATTCACGGAAGCTTGCATGGATGGAGTGCTTCTTTTCCATTTGTGTTTTTATTTTGTATCAATGTGAATCTTTTGTGAATTGATGGATAACGGTGTTGGATGAACAATTTGAAACTTTTGTAATATGTAACGATGGAACTATGTGTTGGCTATGTATGTATATATGATGGAACTTGTGTGTTGGCTATGTATGTATATATGATGGAACTTGTGTGTTGGCTATGATTGTTATATGGATGCTTGTTGTACATATATGTGTTGGATATATCATAGGTGAAATAGTGACCTGAGATTAAGAAAAAAAAATTAAAAAAATTGTTACTAATGGCGCACTACCGTGTGGTGCGCCATTAGTATAGCAGACACTAGTGGCGCACCGTGGGCAAAACTAATGAGTGGTGCGCCATTAGTAAAAAATTCTAGTGGCGTGATACTAATGGTGCACCAGTGATGCACCATTAGTAGGCAAAACTGGTGCGCCATTAGTAGCCCTTTTCCTAGTAGTGTTAGTTGCACGTGCGATGTAGGGCATATGGTTCAGTTCAATTAACTATTTGCGACGAGGAGGAACAAAAGAAACGGGCTGCCAGATGAAGGTGTGTGCGATACACAGCATACGGTTCACTCAGATGAACTATCTGTGATTGGGCAACAGAAAAGAAACAGGCGGCCAGATGAAGGTGTGTGCGATGTAGAGCATACGGTTCACTCGGATGAACTATTTGTGATTAGGAAACACAAAAGAAACTGGCAGCCAGATGAGGTGTGTGCGATGTACATCATATGGTTCACTCGGATGAATTGTTTGTGATTAGGCAACACAAAAGAAACGGTCAGCCAGATGAGGTGTGTGTGATGTACAGCATACGGTTCACTCGGATGAATTGTTTGTGATTAGGCAACACAAAAGAAACGGTCAGCCAGATGAAGGTGTGCGCGATGTACAGCATACGGTTCACTCGGATGAACTGTTTGTGATTAGGAAACACAAAAGAAAGGTCAGCCAGAAAAAGGTGTGTGCGATGTACAACATACGGTTCACTCGGATGAACTGTTTGTGATTAGGCAACACAAAAGAAACGGTCGGCCAGATCAAGGTGTGTGCGATATACGGCATGCGGTTCACTCGGCCTTATCGTCAGTGTGTGACCTCTGTGGCAACCGTTCGCTCCCCATTAGCGTCTTCTTATACCGTGGCAACCGTCCACTGCCTTTTTGCCTTTCCCTTTCGATTTGGAACTGCTATCGCACACTCTTCCCCCTCCATTTGCCTTCACCCTTCCTTCTACCATTGTTCGATCATCTTCTCCATGGAGGGAACCGGCCGCAAACGACCCCGTTATTCTTGCACTGATCTGAAAGATGACGTGGTGGAGGAACTCAATGGTCGGTGTGACGTCATCACGTCGGCTAGCATGGCAAGTTCCTTCAAGACCATTCTCGACTCAAATAATAACATCATTACAAGGAACCCAAGGGTCCAGGAACAGTTTGGTCTCCCCTATCTTCTTCGCCGTGACCCTGCTGACTGGCGTGGGGACGAGGGAAGCCTCGCCTTGTGATATTTGATGCTGCTTCATAATGATACATGTGATGTTAAGATACCATCGCTTGAGGGAAACACTTGGGAAGGCGCAAATGGAGATTGGGTTGTTTATATTGGCTACAACTGCAAGTGGGAACTTGTGAATGTGTACACCTGTCACCGGGTTCCACTTCCAAAAATCTCAGACTACACAGAGGTTGAGTACACCGGTATTCTACCTGAGTTCAAATACAGTCATGGTGACTGTCGTCTATGGAAGATAGCAATTTGTCGAGTTCCCAACCGCTCTTGGGATTACACGAACTATGAAGTTGTTCCTATCTTTGACAAGCTTGTTGCCATCCTTACCTCCACGCCTTGATGGATATTGCTCAAAAATCAATTTCTGTACACGGATGAGTACTGTGATGCAATTCAATACGAGGGTCTTGTGTTTGCTGCCACCACTCGTGGCACTATTTTTGCATGGAATCCTGATGCTTTCGGTATGTTTGTCTTCCACCGTAATTATAATTGTTTCACCCACATGCATGCGGGTTAGCTAGTTTCCCTTTACTAATTAACCTTCTTGTGTTTCCAAGGTCCTATGAACATTCCACCACCTATAATTGAAAACTTTTATAACCAAGGGGGGTATGACGATGATGATGATCACGAGCATGAGGACGAGGAGGACCCATATACTCAGTGGCGCCTGGAAACTTATTCCAATGGATCACCTCTTCTTGTCTGTATACAAGGCACTACTGATGTTACTATGGAAGTAGGTGTTGTCTCGCATGGTCGCACTCTTCAGACCTATTCCAACATCCATTGCAGGGTATTCGGGATGAATACTAGTGTACTAGCGCCAACACCTTCTCCCTGGTTCAGTATTGAAAGTCTTGGAGGAAACTCGCTCTTCCTTGGACAAAACTATCCAATGATGGTGGAAGGTGATCTAGCTATTGTTGACACCACGTCACTACCATTAATGAGAAGCAACTGTATCTATACCTCGGACATTGCTATCCTTCCCTACCGTCCTAATATGGGTCCTGACATAGGCCGCTTCAGCCCCGATGATCAGTCATGCATTGGTCTCGAGATTGATAGTAGCTGGCCATTCGTATAGAATCACTTCTTGTTCAAAGAAAGCATTTCCAACGCCGACAAGTGGTTGAGCTGAAGTTCATTTCGTCGCTTTGTTATTTTCTGTGTGAGAAAAACTTTACTTTACTAGATTGTTTTGGTGGAATTGATCTATAATCCAACATGTATCCTCGTTGTCGTTGTGGATTGATGACTTGTTGTATGTAATCAATGGTACATTTGCATATGCGTCCATCAACTCACGCCTACTAGTGGTGTCCATATGAACTATGCTAGTGATTTTATTTGCAAAAATTAGATAGTGGTAGTGAAATTTAGCTGCATATTTTGACAAATTGCAGTGTTACAAGGTTGACAAATGGCAATGTTACTAGATAAACAAATGTCAATCTTTCTAGTTTGACAAATGGCAACATACCCAAAATGACAGATGCGAATCTTACCCAATTGTTTCTACGTGGTTGTACACGGGTCATGCAAAAGAACCGTTTGCGTTGAAGGGACGCACAAATCATGCACTGCGAGGGAATAGCATAGCTCTCACTTTGCATGCGGGTGTTCTATCTAAAACGTTTGCGATCAAGAGCTACAGAAATCCTGCTCGGCACATTTCCCTTGGCTTCCTGGGCAAGCTGTTGGTTTGCATATGTGTGTTGTAACTAAAACGTTTGCGATGAGTGTTTTATATTTAAATACCATTGACATTTTTTTTAAAAGAAAATCATTTGATAAGTCTGTACATTAAGAAAGAAAAATGCAAGTTCATTCAAACCATATCTTCAATACAGTCACACTGCGAATTTATATTCATATGATCGAGAATTCAAGATACAGTATTAAACCCCAAAAAACTATTTCCGGTGGCGGCGGAGGCGGCGTTCCGCGCCATCATTGTCGTTGTCGTCCTCCAGGACGGCATTGTTGAAGTCTTCAAGGTAGCACAAAATATTCTTCACTTGTAGGTCAAACATCATGTTGTCGCATGATCGACGGGTGTGGCACAGGAGGACGGCAATTGGCGCCGCTGAGAGGTAGCGGTCAACGGCAGCGTCCCATGCCGCTAAGGGGGGCGTGCACACGGGCACAGGCACGGCGGGTGCAGCCAAATGCACGGGGACCGGTGCTGCGGTGGGTGGAGGGGCACAGGCGTGGTAGGTGCAGCCAAACGCACGGGGGCCGGCGTCAGGGTGAGTGGAGGGGCACACACGACCACGGGCACGGGCCCTGGCGCTGTCATGTACATGAGCTCGTGCGGGTCCGTGGAGACCTGTTGATGCCCACAGCTTCCAGCTCCACGATAGTGATCGGTGACTAGCCCGTCAAAGCTACGGGGATGGGCGCGGGCGCGGGGATGGGAGCTGGGACGGGAGCGGGGGCTTCAACCGCTGCGTCCAGCTCGTTCAAGGTCATGTCCATGAGGCCCATTCCTCCTTATTTTCTATCTCCTCCGGCTCGGAGTTGACTTCACCAAACTTCAAGACTAGTGGAAGATGATCATTCTACGCCATGGAGTTCGTGGAGGTGTGCGGGAGGGAGGGGAATGGGAGGCGAACAGTAAGGCCGCCCGTATTAAACAGCGGCTCGGGCGCCATTAATGGAGTGGAAGGCAGGCAAACATGGAAGTCAATGGGCTCTTTTCCCAGTGAGCCTGCGCAGTGTACCGCTTGCACGCTTCCCGGTGAGCCTGCACATTGGAGGACAGCTTGCACGCCTCTCGGTCAGCCTGCGCACCGGACACCGCTCGCATGCCACCCATTCAGTCAAGGTCAAGCCGTTGTCCGCACGGAACCTCCTATAGCCATTAAAATGAGTACACGAGGCCTCACGTGAATGGTTAACAAAAAGCACACGATTTGAACTATACAACCGTTTGAGATATTAAAGTGGCAGTTATTTTTTCAAAATGCCTTTGTTGGTTGTTATTCGAGTGCGTCTTCTCTCAAAATAGACATGAAAAATACCATAGCATGTCGGGTGCGATTCCATGAAAGCATGCCAAGTTTCATGAATTTCAGACGAGTTTTGGATATACTATAATTTAAAAACAAAGTATCTCAACGTTTTGCCGGCAATCCACGGTGCCCCGGTGTTTTGAAATTCATTCCCATTTCTTGTGTGGGACCTAAGCATGCACCCGAGGACACAGATTAGATTTTTCAACCAATTTATATGCATTAGAGCATGTGCATGTAGTTCAAATTTGAATTATGCACATAAATGCATTGAAAACTCAACTAATGCATAAAAATGTCCAAACAAACCCTGGAAAATCCCAAAAATTGACACAACACTCTTGTTGTTCTATGTTGACACGAGAACAATTTTGAAAGCAATAAGAGGCAATGGATATCGTTTTGTCCCCAAAGGTGGGCCGTTCCTTACCAAAACCATCGCGCTTGTTGTGAGAAGCTCTGGTTTTTGTGAGAAGCATATCCCCAAACCTACCCCAAATGGGACAAAAAATTTACCATGGCATGTTGATGCTGCTCCGTGATAGCATGCCAAGTTTTAAAAATTTTGGACGAGCTTTGGATTTACTAGAATTTTAAAACCAGGTATCTCAATGTTTGCGGGTGAGTGACCGTGGCAGGGTGTTTGACATTCATTCCCATTTCTTGCATGGGACCTAAGCACGCACCCAAGGACACATATTTGATTTTTCAACAAATTCATATGCATTAGAGCATGTGCATGTAGTTCAAATTTGAATTATGCGCATAAATGCATTGAAAACTCAATTAATGCATAAAAATGTCGAAACAAACCTCGAAAAATCCCAAAAATTGAAACAACACTCTTGTTGTTCTATGTTGACACAAGAAAATTTTTGAAAGCAATAAAAGGGAATGGATATCGTTTCATCCCCAAAGGTGGCACGTTCCCTACCGAAACCTTCAGGCTTGTTGTGAGGAGTTCTGGTTTGTGAGAAGCATATCCCCAAACCTGCCCCAAATGGGACAAAAAAATTTACCACGGCATGTTGATGTTGCTCCATGATAGCATGCCAAGTTTCATGAATTTCAAATGAGCTTTGGATTTCCTAGAATTTAAAAACTAGGTAACTCAATGTTTGCGGCCGAGTGACCGTGGAAGGGTGTTTGACATTCATTCCCATTTCTTGCATGGGACCTAAGCATGCAACCAAGGACACATATTTGAATTTTCAACCAATTTATATGCATTAGAGCATGTGCATGTACTTCAAATTTGAATTATGCACATAAATGCACTGAAAACTCAGTTAATGCGTAAAAATGTCCAAACGAACCCCGAAAAATCCCAAAAATTGACACAACACTCCTGCTGTTCTATGTTGACACGAAAAAAAATTGACAACAATAAGAGGCAATGGATATCGTTTCTTCCCCAAAGGTGGGACGTTCCCTACTGAAACCATCAGGCTTGTTGTGAGAAGCTCTGGTTTGTGAGAAGCATATCCCCAAACCTGCCACAAATGGGACAAAATTTTTACCACGACATGTTGATGTCGCTCCCTTATAGCATGCCATGTTTCATGAATTTCAGACGAGCTTTGTATTTACTAGAATTTAAAAACGAGGTATCTCAATGTTTGTGGTCGAGTGACCGTGGCAGAGTGTTTGACATTCATTTCCCATTTCTTGCATGGGACCTAAGCATGCCACCAAGGGCACAAATTTGAATTTTCGACCAATTTATATGCATTAGATCATGTGCATGTAGTTCAAATTTGAATTATGCACATAAATGCATTGAAAACTCAATTAATGCATAAAAATGTCCAAATGAAGCACACAATCATTCAAAGTGAATGGTCCGGTGGCACCGCGCGCAAAGTTTCCCTCCACATTTCCAAAATGTTGGCCTACCACCAAAATATCTACCCCCGCCCCCCCCCTTCCCCCCCCCCTTTTCTCCCTGACCACAAGTCACATTTCCCCTGCTTCCTCGCTCTCGTCGTCTCGCAACCTATCGCCGGGGTCGCCATGGTCTTCTTCAAATACCTCTCCGGCGGTTCCTCCTCCGGCGACGACTCCTTCACCACCCGAGTATGCCTCTCTTCTCTCTCTTGGGCTAGACTTGGAATGAAGGATTTTTACCCAGCGGTCGGTTTGAGTTATTTCTTCCTCTTGTAGCTCCCAGGACCATTAGTGGCAACGAATGAAGTGGGGTGGCTGAAGATCTATCTGCTCGTTGTCACCATCAATCTCCATGCGTGAAGCTAGTTGTGTTTGAATCTGTGGACTGTGGGAGGAAGTTTCTGGCATGTGCAGAGAAGGTTAGACCCTCTTTCGTTGTTACAAATCATCTGTTAGATGTGATTCAGACACTGCCACGGTCCCAACCCATTCATACCATACCTTCAACCAAACGCATCCTAAGACAGTTCCACAGTTTGTACCTAGTATCTTAAATTGTTGCCATCTCATCAGCGGTGCCATTAGAAAATTATTTGGCACTGCTTCAGCGGTTTATGCAGCCAACTTTGATCCACACATCCAAGCAGCCAAGCAGTAAAATACTAAATCTTTATGGCACGAAGGAACTGGGCATCGGAGCAACTACATGCTCTAGAGTCTAGGTCCCTGAATTTTTTCCGCTGCATCGGCTCGCCACTGCAGGGCACCGGTGCGAGATGTAGCAACAATTGTCTTTACCCCAATTTTAGCATACATAATGGACGACCTTAGTGCTATTTGTTCTATGTTACTAAATTTGTGCATGTACACACCTGTTAGTATCAATTTGTTGTCATCTAAACACTGTTGCTATGCTGTTGCAGTTATATTTACCTTCCTCATAAAATGTTCAATTTGTTATTTATTGTACATGAGTAAGAACTTGTAGCATTTTGTAGTTAATTACAGCTTCTGATGTTCCAGAATTTGGTTGTTGTCTCAGTAGCAATTAATTCATTTGCACATTGATCTTTTTGAGAAGATATGTCATAATTAACATGTTTCTTCAGTTTTTTAAAATAAGCATTGGTGATTTTCTATGTTGCTATAAACCCATTTCCCCTACAATTGTTACTGATCTAGTTTTAAATATTATAGGATGAACGAAAGTGTTCATACCTGGAGTGGGTTGATCAAGAGTGGCTACAGTGTTTGAAGATGTGCCTCGAGAAGCTCTGGAGCATGTATGAGGAGGAGAACAGACGTAGGCTTAGAGAAACTATTGTCAACGCTGAAGAATATTTGAAGATGCGGGATAAAAAGAGGAAGGTGGAGAATGGACTTAGATTTTTTAAATCAGACTTTGCTAAGATGGTGTCGGCGAAGGAGGAGGCACTTTCCCAGTTGGCCAGTGCAAAACAGGTTCTTACTGAACTGAAAGTAGAGGTGGATAAGACGAGCCTGGATTATCTCAATTAGGGAAATGAATATATTGTTCTTACGAAGTTGAACTAGCTATATGTTATACTGTGTTGTTTTCATGTAGCTATCGTACTATGATGTTATAATATATTTATGTGCCTTATATGAAATTGGCAAATAGTTGTTCGATATGAAATGTGAATGTGCATAATGCTGGAATTATTAATTGTAAACTAATAAACCTGCTAAATGTGTCATGGACCTTTGCAAACGGTTCTAGCAGTAAAAGCGCTTGCGATGGATAGTCCAATGCCACACAGTTTTCTTCATTAAATCATGTGTGATGTAGTTGATAAAAGCAAACAGTTAACCAAGGCAGACCGTGTTTGATAGTTACACCTTTCACACACGAGCCTACACATAAAACTGTGTGGGATGTACATACGAACGGAAACGTTTACCCTGGATTGACTGTGTGGGATGTACATAAGAATGGAAACGTATTCCTTGGATTGACTTTGTGATATACACACCTATGGAAATGTTTTTCTGGGATTCACCGTGTGGGATGTACATACCTATGGAAGTGTTTTTCTGGGATTCCCCGTCTCGGATGTACATACCTGCGGAAATGTTTTTCTGGGATTCACCGTGTGGGATGTACATACCTACAGGAATGATTGGGTTTCGATGCCTCGCCCGATCACACACGGCCCCAGCCTATATCCCAAGAGGGCCTATCCCCGATGATTTCTGGGTCGTGTGGGAAGGACCTCCCTATCGCCCACACTCACTTGGTGACGGTTCCAAATGTCGTCACGGAAAGGGGTTAAAAACCGTTTGTATAGCACCCACGCGTACTAGTGAAGTTTCATCGTTGTTATACTAGCTGTGCAACAGCATTAGAATGCCTTAGCTGAAAAATCTTTAATACATCCACAATCAATAGCTAACCCTGAAATAATCCAGTGAAATTAAATGGCATTGCTTAAATTTATCGGTGGCATTAGGCTGAGTGCGGCATTACTTAAATGTGGCATCACTTTAGCACTAGCATTGCTTGACTTCACGGCTAGCATTATACTAATAACAAAAAATTGGCAATAAGAGCATGGAATGCCCATTCGGACAGTGGGCGCACCAGTACGATGTACCTCCATGGACGCATATAGTGGTGCCCAAAGGAACAAATATCCAGGCAACATATGTGGATTACGTCCCATTTTTGTTCTTTTTAGCCACATTTTTCCTATGTGAGGACAACAAACCGATCGACCTGGTCATTCTCTATTGTGTTGTCATGCCTTTCTACCCTTTTCACCCTTTTTCAACAAAGATACATGAGACTCGTTCCTTAGCTACTGATTTTCCCCTTTTCAACCTAGATGCGGGTTCGATTCCTAGTCTCTTGGACAATACTTTATCCCTTCCTTTCCTTATTCAACCTAGACATGGATTATTCTGCATGAAGTAGGGTTTCCTTTAATAGTGCGAATTAAGGTTTTCTTCTGTGTGACCAGCACAATAGAGGATAGCAAATTGGGAATATGGTGGAGTGGAAAAAGATCCACATGCAGCGACGTGGCAGATGGGGCAATAGAACAATGGTATGGTTCGAAAAGAGGTAGCATACCTGAGGGTCGGTGGGAAGTGGCTTCGCTCGTGGTCGTCCTCCTCCGCACACACTACGGCAACAAGCTTGGGGACGGAGGCCATCCCGCATGAGCGCTAGGTCTAAGAGGACGGCCTTGTCGTCAGTGTGTTACCTCGCTCGCCGATGATGAGTGCGTCAACGCTGTAAGTCCTTTTCTTCCCAGGCGGATCCGAGACCACCGGTGAGGAGCGAGAGAGAGGTCGTATTTTTTAGATCTGGAGAGAGGGTGATAGTATGAGAAGCAAGTGGGCAGACCTTAGCAAGGAAGCGTTGAAGCTCCAGCCTATATATCTTTTTTGATACTAGTAATAGAGGTGGAGTAGTAGAGTAGTTTATATTTTCTCTGCATACAGTACTAGTTAGTCGTGCCTCAAAACTGAACTGCACGCCATTAAAAAATAAAGGTCGATAACAAATGCGCCACCTCGGGCCAACGCGGCCAGATCGCATTTTGCACGAGAAATTACACACCATGTTTCATTGACAGTTGGTCCCGTTCCAACATATCAGCGACACGACGACAAGTCCTTTTGTACAATTTCTGAATGGACGTCTACGTAGACCGGGGCGCCTCTTCGTGTATCGTGGCAACCATCCATCGCCTCTTCGCCTTTCCCTCTTGATTTGGAACTACTATCGCACTCTCTTCCCCCCGCCTCCATTTTCCTTCAACCTTCCTTCTGCCATTGTTCGATCATCTTCTCCATGGAGGGAACAGGCTGGAAAGGACCCCGTTATTCTTCCCCTGATCTGAAAGATGACGTGGTGGAGGAACTCATTGATCGGTGCGACGTCATCACCTCGGCTAGCATGGCAGGTTTCTTCAAGACCATTCTCTACTCAACTAATAACATCATTACAAAGAACACAAGGGTCTAGGAGCGGTTTGATCTCCCCTATTTTCTTCGCTGTGACCCAGATCACTGGCGCGGGGACGACGGAAGCCTTGCCTTGTGCAAGTTCATGCCACTTGATAATGATACGTGTGATGTTAAGATGCCATTGCTTGAGGGTAAGGCTTGGGCAGGCGCAAATGGATATTGGGTTGTTTATATTGGGTACAACTACGAGTGGGAACTTGTGAATGTGTACACTCGTCATTGGGTTCCACTTCCAAAAATCTTAGACTGCCCAGATGTTGAGCACATCGGTATTCTATGTACGTTCAACTACGATCATGGTGACTGTCATCTACAGAAGATAGTAATTTGTCGAGTTCCCGACCGCTCTTCGGGTTATAGGAACTTTTGTGTTGTCGTTATCTTTGACAAGCTTGTTGCCGTCCTTCAAACTTCGACTCGATGGATATTGCTCAAAAATCAGTTTCTATACACGGCTGTGTACTGTGATGCAATTCAATACGAGGGTCTTGTATTTGCTGCCACCACTCGTGGCATTGTTTTTGCACGTAATCCTGGTGATTTCCGTACGTTTTTCTTCCACCGTAATTATAATTGTTTCATCCACATGCATGTGGGTTAGCTTGTTTCCCTTTACTAATTAACCTTCTTGTGTTTCCAAGGTCCTGTGAACATTCCACCACCTATACATGAAAATAATTATAACCAAGGGGGAGATGACGATGGTGATGATCACGAGCATGAAGACGAGCATGACCCATATACTCAATGGCGCCTAGAAACTTATTCCGATGGATTACCTCTTCTTGTCTGTATACAGGGCACTACTGATGTTACTAAGGAAGCAAGTGTTGTCTCACATGGTCGCACTCTTCGGACCTATTCCAACATCCGTTGCAGGGTATTCGAGATGGATACTAGTGTGCTAGCGCCAACACCTTCTCCCTTGTTCAGTATTGATAGTCTTCGAGGAAACTCGCTCTTCCTTGGACAAAACTATCCAATGATAGTGAAAGGCGATCCAGTTGTTGTTGACACAATGTTGCTACCATTTACGTGAAGTAATTGTATCTATACCACGAACATTTCTATTGTTCCCTACTGTGGCTATCACAATATGGGTCATGATATAGGCCGCTTCAGCCTGGATGATCAGTCATGCATTGTTCTCGAGATTGACAATAGCTGGCCCTTCCGAGAGAATCTCTTCTGGTTCGAAGCAAGCGTTTCCAGCACCAAGGATTGGCTGAGCTGAAGTTCATTTCATTGCTTGTTATTTGTTGTGTGATGAAAACCATAGTATTCATAATGTATCCTTGTTGTCATTGTGGGTTGATGACCTGTTGTGTGTAATGCTAAATGATATGCCTGTGATAAACTTACTAAATTTATGAATGGCTTTCGAGTCGCTTCTCGGAGTGGGTGCTGCGAAGAGGTGATACGTCTCCAACATATCTATAAATTTTTATTGCTCCATGCTATTATATTATCTATTTTGGATGTTAATGGGCTTTATTTTACACTTTTATATCATTTTTGGGACTAACCTACTAATCGGAGGCCCAACCCAAATTGCTGTTTTTTGCCTATTTTAGGGTTTCGAAGAAACGGAATATCAAACGGAGTCCAAACGGAATGAAACCTTCAGGAACGTGATTTTCTCAACAAGCGTGATCCAAGAGACTTGGAGTGGCCGTCAAGAAACAAGGGAGGTAGGTCCGAGGCAGGGGGTGCGCCTACCCCCCTGGGCACGCCCTCCACCCTCGTGGGCCCTCCGTTGCTCCACCTACGTACTTCTTCCTCCTATATATATCCACGTACCCCCCAAACATCCAGGAGCACCACGAAAACCTAATTCCACCACTGCAACCTTCTGTACTCAAGAGATCCCATCTCGGGGCCTCTTTTGGAGCTCCGCCAGAGGGGGCATTGATCACAGAGGGCCTCTACATCAACTCCATGGCCTCTCCGGTGATGTGTGAGTAGTTTACTTCAGACCTACGGGTCCATAGTTATTAGCTAGATGGCTTCTTCTCTCTCTTTGGATCTCAATACAAAGTTCTCCTCGATTTTCTTGGAGATCTATTCAATGTAATCTTCTTTTGCGGTGTGTTTGTCGAGATCCGATGAATTGTGGGTTTCTGATCCAGATTATCTATGAACAATATTTGATTCTCCTATGAATTCTTTTATGTATGATTGGTTTATCTTTGCAAGTCTCTTCGAATTATCAGTTTGGTTTGGCCTACTAGATTGATCTTTCTTGCAATGGGAGAAGTGCTTAGCTTAGGGTTCAATCTTGCGGTGTTCGATCCCAGTGACAGAAAGGGAGCCGATATGTATTGTATTGTTGCGAACAAGGATAAAAAGATGGGGTTTATATCATATTGCATGAGTTTATCCCTCTACATCATGTCATCTTCCTTAAAGCATTACTCTGTTCTTATGAACTTAATACTCTAGATGCATGTTGGATAGCGGTCGATGTGTGGAGTAATAGTAGTAGATGCAGAATCATTTCGGTCTACTTGTCTCGGACGTGATGACTATATACACGATCATACCAAGATATTCTCATAACTATGCTCAATTCTATCAATTGCTCGACAGTAATTCGTTTACCCACCGTAATACTTATGCTCTTGAGAGAAGCCACTAGTGAAACCTATGGACCCCGGGTCTATCTTTCATCATATTAATCTTCCAATACTTAGTTATTTCCTTTGCCATTTATTTTACTTTGCATGTTTATCATAAAAATACCAAAAATATTATCCTATCATATCTATTAGATCTCACTCTCGTAAGTGACCGAGAAGGGCTTGACAACCCCTTTATCGCGTTGGTTGCGAGGTTCTTATTTGTTTGTGTAGGTGCGTGGGACTTGAGCATGATCTCCTACTAGATTGATACCTTGGTTCTCAAAAACTGAGGGAAATACTTACGCTACTTTGCTGCATCACCCTTTCCTCTTCAAGGGAAAACCAACGTAGTGCTCAAGAGGTAGCAAGAAGGAATTCTGGCACCGTTGCCGGGGAGATTCACGCCAAGTCAAGTCAAGATTTGACTACCGACAACGACCATTTCTGGCGCCATTGCCAGGGAGATCTAAGCCAAGTCAAGACATACCAAGTACCCATCACAAACTCTTATCCCTCGTTTTCCTCTCCCCCACTTCACCCTTGGCATTTTATTTGCCCTTCTTCTGTTCGTCTTTCCATTTACTTTAATGTCTTACTTGGCTCGTTTGGCTGGAATAGTTGTTTACTTATTGCTAAACAGAGAACCTAAGATCTATGGATCATCATCCTCTTGCTAATCTTTTTAAGAGATCCAATTATGATGAACCAATTTCTAGTGAGTTTTGTGCACTAGATTATCTTTATGAAGTTTTGCTTGAAATTCATGATTTTGAAAATTGTGATGAAGTACTTTATGGAGTGATTCATGATGGATCTTTGAATAGAAAGCATGATTGCAATGATGATAGTATAAATTCTATTAATGTCAAATGTGCTTAGAATATGCAAAACCCTAAGCTTGGGGATGCTAGTTTTGCTATGTCTACTACTTGTTGCAATGATCATGATTGGGGTGATTCTTCTTATGATCTTGAAATTTATTTAATCCCCATGATGAATATGAGATTGATTATAATGTTTGCAATAATATTGAAAGTGGGTTTGGAAGAGTGTCATCTTTAGATCCCACATATTTGGAGAATGTTCAATCTTATGAAGTTTTTGATAAAAGTGGGTTTGGTGAGGTCATGACATTAGTTAATGTTAATCCCACTATTTTGGAAGAGTGTCATCTTTGCATACATGTGGATCATGTTAAGAATATGTTTTGTGATAGCTATATTGTTGAATTTGATTATGATCCTAAATGTAATTATTATGAGAGAGGAAAATATGGTGGTAGAAATTTTCATGTTACTAAATTAGCTCTTGTTATGTTGAGATTGCTATTATTTCTTTCCACTTCCTTGCACATGCTAGTTTTTTCTTGCCTTGATAATTTGTTTTCCTATAAGATGCATATGCATAGGAAGTATGTTAGACTTAGATGTGTTTGTCACGTGTTTTATAATGCTCTCTTTGTGCTTCAATTCTTGTCATTCATGTGAGCATCGTTGAAATCTTATGCCTAGCTATAAGGCTTTAAAGAAAAGCGCTTGTTGGGGGACAACCCGATATTTTTCCTTGCTGTTATTCAATAAATAATTTATCTAGCCTCTTTTTTGGTTGTGTTTTTTGTGTTTAATTAGTGTTTGTGCCAAGTAGAACCGTTGGGAAGACTTGGGGAAAGTCTTTTTGATCTTGCTGTAGAAAACAGAAACTTTAGCGCTCACGAGAATTGCTGCCATTTTTATTTGGAAGGTGATATTTATTTAATTACTTTCGAGGATGATTAATAGATAAATTTCTCACTTCAAACAGTTTATCTTAGAATTTTTGGGGTTCCAGAACTTGCGTTAGCCACAGATTACTACACAATGTTCTGTTTTTGACAGATTCTGTTTTTCTTGTGTTGTTTGCTTATTTTGATGAATCAATGGCTAGTAAAACAGTTTATAAACCCTAGAGAAGTTGGAATACAGTAGGTTTAACACCAATATAAATAAAGAATGAGTTCATTACAGTACCTTGAAGTGGTGTTTTGTTTTCTTTCGCTAACGGAGCTCACGAGATTTTCTGTTTTGAGTTTTGTGTTGTGAAGTTTTCAAGTTTTGGGTAAAGAATTCATGGATTATGGAACAAGGAGTGGAAAGAGCCTAAGATTGGTGATGATCATGGCACCCCAAGGTAAAATCCAAGGAAACCAAAAAGCCTAAGCTTGGGGATGCCCCAGAAGGCATCCCCTCTTTCATCTTCGTTTATTGGTAACTTTACTTGGAGCTATATTTTTATTCACCACATGATATGTGTTTTGCTTGGAGAATCTTGTATGATTTGAGTCTTTGCCTTTTAGTTTACCACAGTCATCCTTGCTGTACACACCTTTTGAGAGAGACTCACATGAATTGAAATTTATTAGAATACTCTATGTGCTTCACTTATATCTTTTGAGCTATATAGTTTTTGCTCTAGTGCTTCACTTATATCATTTAGAGCATGTTGGTGGTTTTGTTTTATAGAAACTATTATTCTCTCATGCTTCACTTATATTATTTTTAGAGTCCTTTAGAACAACATGGCAATAATAAAAACTTTCATATAAGTGCATTGAATATTATGAGAAGTTTGATACTTGATAATTGTTTTGAGATATGGAGATGGTGATATTAGAGTCATGCTAGTTGAGTAATTGTGAATTTAAGAAATGCTTGTGTTGAAGCTTGTGATTCCTGTAGCATGCACGTATGGTGAACCGCTATGTGATGAAGTCGGAGCATGATTTATTTATTGATTGTCTTCCTTATGAGTGGTGATCTGGGACGAGCGATGGTCTTTTCCTACCAATCATCCGCCTAGGAGCATACGCGTAATACTTTGTTTCGATAACTAATAGATTTTTGCAATAAGTATGTGAGTTCTTTATGACAAATGTTGAGTCCATGGATTATACGCACTCTCACCCTTCCACCATTGCTAGCCTCTCTAGTATCGCGCAACTTTCACCGGTACCATAAACCCACGTTATACCTTCCTCAAAACAGTCACCATACCTACCTATTATGGCATTTCCATAGCCATTCTGAGATATATTGCCATGCAACTTGCCACCGTTCCATTATTATGACATGCTTCATCATTGTCATATTGCTTTCATGATCACGTAGTTGACATCGTATTTGTGGCAAAGCCATTGTTCATAATTCTTTCATACATGTCACTCATGCATCATTGCACATCCCGGTACACCGCTGGAGGCATTCACATAGAGTCATATTTTGTTCTAAGTATTGAGATGTAATTCTTGAGTTGTAAGTAAATAAAGTGTGATGATCATCATTATTAGAGCATTTTCCCAAGTGAAGAAAGGATGATGGAGACTATGATTCCCCCACAAGTCGGGATGAGACTTCGAACGAAAAGAAAAAAAAGAGAAAGGCCATAAAAAGGAAGGCCCAAAAAAAGAGAGAAGAAGAGACAAAGGACAATGCTACTATCCTTTTTCCACACTTGTGCTTCAAAGTAGCACCATGTTCTTCATATAGGTAGTCTCCTATGATATCACTTTCTTATACTAGTGGGAATTTTTCATTATAGAACTTGTCTTGTATATTCCAATGATGGGTTTCCTCAAAATGCCCTAGGTCTTCATGAGCAAGCAAGTTGGATGCACACCCACTTAGTTTCTTTTGTTGAGCTTTCATATATTTATAGCTCTAGTGCATCCATTGCATGGCAATCCCTACTCACTCACATTGATATCTATTAATGGGCATCTCCATAGCCCGTTGATATGCCTAGTTGATGTGAGACTATTTTCTCCCTTTTTGTCTTCTCCACAACCACCATTCTATTCCACCATAGTGCTATATCCATGGCTCACGCTCATATATTGTGTGAAGATTGAAAAGGTTTGAGAAAATCAAAAGTATGAAACAATTGCTTGGCTTGTCATCGGGGTTGTGCATGATTCAAATATTTTGTGTGGTGAAGATAGAGCATAGCCAGACTATATGATTTTGTAGGGATAACTTTCTTTGGCCATGTTATTTTGAGAAGACATAATTGCTTAGTTAGTATGCTTGAAGTATTATTATTTTTATGTCAATATTAAAATTTTATCTTGAATCTTTCAGATCTGAACATTCATGCCACAATAAAGAAAAATTACATTGAGAAATATGTTAGAAAGCATTCCACATCAAAAATTCTTCTTTTATCATTTACCTACTCGAGGACGAGCAGGAATTAAGCTTGGGGATGCTTGATACGTCTCCAACGTATCTATAATTTTTGATTGCTCCATGCTATTATATTATCTATTTTGGATGTTAATGGGCTTTATTTTACACTTTTAGATCATTTTTGGGACTAACTTACTAATCGGAGGCCCAGCCCAAATTGCTGTTTTTTTGCCAATTTTAGGGTTTCGAAGAAAAGGAATATCAAACGGAGTCCAAACGGAATGAAACCTTCGGGAACGTGATTTTCTCAACAAACGTGATCCAGGAGACTTGGAGTGGCCGTCAAGAAACAAGGGAGGAAGGCATGTGGCAGGGGGGTGCCTACCCCCTGGGCGCGCCCTCCACCCTCGTGGGCCCTCCGTTGCTCCACCGACGTACTTCTTCCCCCTATATATATCCACGTACCCCCCCAACATACAGGAGCACCACAAGAACCTAATTCCACCGCCGCAACCTTCTGTACTCGAGATAGCCCATCTCGGGGCATTTTCTGGAGCTCCGCGGAGGGGGCATTGATCACGGAGGGCCTCTACATCAACTCCATGGACTCTCCGATGATGTGTGAGTAGTTTACTTCATACCTACGGGTCCATAGTTTTTATCTAGATGGCTTCTTCTCTCTCTTTGGATCTCAATACAAAGTTCTCCTCGATTTTCTTGGATATCTATTTGATGTAATCTTCTTTTGCGGCGTGTTTGTCGAGATCCAATGAATTATGGGTTTATGATCCAGATTATCTATGAACAATATTTGATCTCCTCTGAATTCTTTTATGTATGATTGGTTTATCTTTGCAATTCTCTTCGAATTATCGGTTTGGTTTGGCCTACTAGATTGATCTTTCTTGCAATGGGAGAAGTGCTTAGCTTTGGGTTCAATCTTGCGGTGTTCGATCCCAGTGATAGAAAGGGAAGCGATACGTATTGTATTGTTGCCATCAAAAATAAAAAGATGGGATTTATATCATATTGCATGAGTTTATCCCTCTACATCATGTCATCTTCCTTAAAGCATTACTCAACTCTTATGAACTTAATACTCTAGATTCATGCTAGATAGCGGTCGATGTGTGGAGTAATAGTTGTAGATGCAGAACCGTTTCGGTCTACTTGTCTTGGACATGATGCCTATATACATGATCATACCTAGATATTCTCATAACTATGCTCAATTCTATCAACTGCTCAACAGTAATTCGTTTACGCACCGTAATACTTATGCTCTTGAGAGAAGCCACTATGGAAACCTATGGCCCCCAGGTCTATCTTTCATCATATTAATCTTCCAACACTTAGTTATTTACTCTGCCATTTATTTTAGTTTGCATCTTTATCATAAAAATACTAAAAATATTATCTTATCATATCTATTAGATCTCACTCTCGTAAGTGACCGAGAAGGGCTTGACAACCCCTTTATCGCGTTGGTTGCGAGGTTCTTATTTGTTTGTGTAGGTGCGTGGGACTTGAGTGTGATCTCCTACTAGATTGATACCTTGGTTTTCAAAAATTGAGGGAAATACTTACGCTACTTTGCTGCATCACCCTTTCCTCTTCAAGGGAAAACCAACACAGTGCTCAAGAGGTAGCAAGAGGCAAAAAAATATTTTCTGAATACATAATTGTACGTTCAGATGAGTCCAATCAACAATAGTACTACTATTTGTACTAGCTTCACATGCTTCGCATGTTGGGCGGGTGTTTTTACTGTAGCTGCGAATCCCATCATCCTAGGTCCTCCGATGAGTCCAGTAGAAATTGCATTCTGATGTTTGGGTTTAAACTTCCAAAACTGCTGCACTAACTCTACGTCTACATATACGTAATACAACAAGTTTTAAATTTGAGTCCATCCATCCACCCTCACAAAGAACACTTCTTAACCTAGCACAGACTCAAGGAAATTTGGCCACAGTGTGAGGTGGGCCATATGTTAATGTGTTCGTTGTACGTAACCAGCACCTCGAATCCTCAATATATAAAATTAGGTTGGCATGGGCTAGAACAAGCATTCACGTCCAGGAGTATGGCACACGCCACCAGCACGACTTCCATATGACACCATATTTCTTGTACAACTATCTCTTCAAGCTCCTCGTTTCTCTTACTCGGCCATCGCATGGTGGGCGAGGTGGGGGTTTGCCATTAGTCAGTTTCCTTAACTGCGGTCCCACTTGTCAGGCCAACTCCAACGCACGGCCCCAAATGGACATCCGTTTTTCCCGGACTCTGTCTATTTGGTAGGGCAATGGTGTTGTGTCCGGGCCATTTCTCGGATGCGGTGGCCGTGCGCCCAATGCGTGGACGCATCCCGACCGCGTACATTTCTATTTGCAAACACATATCTTTTTTAACATTGATTTTTGGTACATGGAAATACATCACCAAATTTTGACTAGAAAAGCAAGAACAAAGAAAACAAGAACCACAAGAATACGTTTTAGAAGATATCCAACTTCCATAATTGTTCTTGTAAGTTGGATAGGGCCTTCTCGATGCATTCATTGTTGACCTGCGGAGGCTCGATCTTGCGTGCTTCTTTTTTCTTCGAGTGTAAAGAAGTATATTTTGCTTCCTCGCATCTAATCTCATGTCTAGCCTCTATTCTATCAACAAGTGCACTAGTCTCATGTCTAGCCTCTATTCTATCAACAAGTGCACTAGTCTCATCTCTAGCATCTATGCTAGCTAAAAGTGCTAGAACATCTACTAAATTGCTCTCTATTAATATATTGACGTACCCTTCTTCCCAATACCAAAACTTGCATCCATTCTACACAATAAAATTTTAAGTTAGCACAACTAGTCAAATCTGAGAGCACAACCAAAGCCAAAGTAGAACATACCCCATCGGTTGAGCACTTGATGAACACCCATCCGGGATGTCCCGGTGTTGTAGACACATGGTGCAATACCTTCTTTGGGCAGTCGTCGCACGTAATGAGTGGCAACGGTGCGCCGACGATCTTTTGGGCCAGCACCGAGCCTGGTCAACCGCCATTCATGTATCTACCAGCGCACCACCGACGGGGTAGATCTGAGCGGCTAGAGGAGAATTCAGTACCTGCATGCGGCCTTGCGGCCTTGCCGGGGCCTTCTGGCATGGTGCCCAGCCAGTCCATGGCGTGGCTCGGCCTCCCACAGCTGGGCGAGCTCAAGCCCGACCGGATCCGCTCCAAATCTGGTCGCTGGGTGCGCAAAACACATAGTCGTGGTGGGTTAGCTCGGGGGCCTCGAGGGAAATGGGGCTGGGCGAGCGCGCGTCCGAGCTGCACCCACTAGAGTTGGCCAAAGTGACGATGCAAGACATCACACATTTCCCTAGAGGCGTGGCTTACCAACAGTGTGGGGGTGTGATGTGGCTTCGCTCGTGTGGGGGACGTAAGCCATCCCGCGCGGGCGCTAGGTCTGACAGGATGGCTATGTTGTCATTGTGTGACAACCATCCGCTCCCCACTAGCCTCTTTGTTTACATGTGGTCCCGTTCCAACATGTTAGTGAGACGACAGTGAGTCCTTTTGTACAATTTTTAAATGGACGTCTATGTATGCCGGGGCGCCTCTTCATGTACTGTGGCAACCGTCCACCGCCTCTTCGCCTTTCCCTCTCGATTTGGAACTACTGTCGCACACTCTTCCTCCCTCCTTCATTTGCCTTCACCCTTCCTTATGCCATTGTTCGATCGTCTTCTCCATGGAGGGAACATGTCAGAAATGACCCTGTTATTCTTTCCCCGATCTGAAAGATGACGTGGTGGAGGAACTCATTGATCGGTGCGGCGTCGTCACCTCGGCTAGCATGGAAGGTTCATTCAAGAACATTCTCGACTCAACTAATAACATCATTACAAAGAACCCAAGGGTCCAGGAGCAGTTTGAACACCCCTATCTTCTTCGCCATGACCCTGCTCGCTGGCGCCCGAACGACGGAAGCGTCGCCTTGTGCAAGTTGATGCCACTTGATAATGATACGTGTGCTGTTAAGATGCCATCACTTAAGGATAAGGCCTGGGCAGGCGCAAATGGATATTGGTTTGTTTATATTAAGCACAACTGCAAGTGGGAACTTGTGAGTGTGTACACTCGTTACCGTGATCCACTTCCAAAAATCTTAGACTACCTAGAGGTTGAGCACACCGGTATTCTACGTAGGTTCAAATACGATCATGGTGACTGTCGTCTACGAAAGATAGCAATTTGTCGAGTTCCCAACCGCTCTTGGGATTACACGAACTATGAAGTTGTTGCTATCTTCGACAAGCTTGTTGTTGTCCTTACTTCCACTCCTCGATCGATATTGCTCAAAAATCAATTTTTGTACATAGATGAGTACTGTGATGCAATTCAATACGAGGGTCTTGTGTTTGCTGCCACCACTCATGGCACTGTTTTCGCATGGAATCCTGATGCTTTCTGTATGTTTGTCTTCCACAGTAAATATAATTGTTTCATCCACATGCATGTGGGTTAGCTAGTTTCCCTTTACTAATTAACCTTCTTGTGTTTCCAAGGTCCTGTGAACATTCCACCACCTATACTTGAAAATAATTATAACCAAGCGGGAGATGGTGGTGATGATGATCACGAGCTTGAGGACCCATATACTCAGTGGTGCCTGGAAACTTATTCTGATGGATCACCTCTTCTTGTCTGTATACAGGGCACTGCTGATGTTACTAAGGAAGCAGGTATTGTCTCCCATGGTCGCACTCTCCGGACCTATTCCAACATTCGTTGCAGGGTATTCGCGATGGATACTAGTGTGCTGGTTTAGTATTTATACTCTTGGAGGAAACTCGCTCTTCCTTGGCCAAAACTATCCAATGATGGTGAAAGGTGATCCAGCTGCTGTTGACACAATGTTACTACCATTTATGAGAAGAAATTGTATCTATACCTTGGACATTGTTATGGTTCCCTACCATGGCTATCACAATATGAGTCCTGGTATAGGCCGCTTCAGCCTGGATGATCAATCCTGTGTCGGTCTCAAGATTAACAATAGTTGGCCCTTCCCAGAGGCTTACCTATGGTTCAAAGCAAGCGTTTCCAGTGTGGAGGATTGGTTGGGCTAAATTTCATATCATTGCTTGTTAGTTGTTGTGTGATGAAAACTTTAGTATTTACTAGAATGTTTTGTTGGAACTAATCTATAATCCAACATGTATCCTCATTGTTGTTGTGTGTTGATGACTTTTTGTATGTAATGAATGATACATTTTGCATATGCATGTCATAAACTCAATTTATGAATGGTTTTCAACTCACTTCTTGGAGTGTTAGTACGGTAGTAGTATAGCCAGCATCCGGTTATATATAGTTGCCACATCACATAGAGCTAACCAATATTGGAGCATGCTAGCACAATAGTTAGTTCTACATAAATCAACTAGAGCTAGTTGTCGCACGGAGGCCGAGAAATATAGTGATAGCGTGACTGCCTGAGGTGGGCTTGTACATAGTATGATGTAGGCACAGGGCTTGTCGTGTTTCCTACTCCGGTCTAAATGTGGAGAAGATTTGGTCGAGTTCTTCCTCCTTTTGCCGAGACCTGGGACATCCAGCATCCTGGTCGTGTCATGCAAGAAAATGGAGTTCTAGTTGAAGCCACATGATGTGCATCTTGGGTTAAACTATAAATAGAATCTTACTCTTGAGTAACTCCAAAAGCGGCCACCAAAGATCTTTATTGGATTTGTTTTTCATCACCAACACGTTGAGCTGAAAGATGTGCAGGTTCAGTGGGTCCTCTTGCGTTTTCGCTGACATGTCGGACCGTGTGTGAGCAAACAGAGAATGGGCTCCGTGCGTTTGCTGGCTGGCTAAGAAGAGAGATAGTGGAGGGCTGAGCACGGACTCCAGGAAATTTGTTCTACGTAACCAGCACCTCGATATAGGCTCGATATAGTGGGGTGGCATGGGCCATAACTAGCATTCACGTCTAGCAGTACGGCACACGCCACCCACACGAGCCCCATCTGACACCAATTTTCTTGAAGTCTGTGCTACAGCCATCTCTTCTCCCTCCTGTTTTCTCAGCCATCGCACGGTGGGCGGGGTGGGGGTTTGGCGATAGTCGGTTTGCTCAACTACGATCCCACTTGGAAGTGAAAATGCAACACAACACGCATTCCCCCTTGAGCGGTGTGCCGGACCAACCGTGTGGGGGTGCGACGCAAACACGACAGGCTTTTCCTTTGAACTTGTAACTTGTAAAATTTGGTTCTGCTCCATGGCGCGGCCGATAGATGGAAATAACAATTTTCCCTAGAGTAATGAGAAGTTTGATTCTGGCGCGGTTCATGCATGGAGTACGTATGAAAATTATGAAGTTCATGCAAAAGGTAAGATAATTACTAGTATTACCATATACTACTACATGGATTTGATGGAAAGATGAATTTACATACGGATCCATGAACGACATCCTAACGCCCTAGTGTGCCGGGTCACCAACCGACGTGTGAGGAGCAGCGGCGTTGGCGAAAAGCTCAATGTGCTTTTGAACAATGCCGTCCAAGGTTGCCCTGTGGTCCAACAAGGCCAGTAACTTATCGTCCTCCTCTGGCACGTAGTAGTCCTTGTGGATGATTTGCATGTAGACGTCGGTGATTATGTCGATGGTGTATTGCTTCGCCAGGCGTTGCGCGGTGAGCGCGACCTCGAGGTGGACATTCTCCGGTGCAACGGCGAGCAGTCGCGGAGGCCGTTGAGGGTGGCGGGCATCACAGAGCCTGGGCGCGTGGGCTGGAGGCGTACGTCAAGGTCGTCCACGAGCTTCTTGACGATGGCAAACTTGTCGAGGAAGCCGACGAGGACCAAGTCGAGCAAGGTGACAAAGCTGTCGTCCAAGCGGCCTCTCGCCCTGGTGGCCTCAAGCATGACCTGGAGACGTTCCTCGGTGTCGGGCCACAGTTCGGCGTCATGGACCATCTGGCATAGCCGACTGATGCTCGCACTCATCGTCTCGATGGGTCTAGCTTCTAGTCATCTGATCTTGCGATTGGAGTGATCACTCTTGCCCTTGGTTATGGTGCGTAGGATTTCGTAGATTGGACTAGTGGGGAGCCTTCATATGAGAAGTACAGACTACGTTGCATTCACGTGTGTGTTGGTGATCTACTCCTTGGCCCTCCCTTTGTGGAATTGAGCTTCGGTGCCTTAACTGCACCTGCCTTTGGTTGTATGACAGGTGGGCCAGCCACCTGTCGGGCCCACCTATCATACACCCAAAGGTAGGTGTAGTAAGACAATGAAGTTGCGTCCCCCTCCGTGCCGGTGCAGTATAGTCATCTCATCGGACCTCTAGTTGGGGCAAAATGAGAGGACTTTGATGTTTACTGGTTTATTGGTCCCCTTTGCATTTTGCGCCAAGTTTTGACCTTTGATTTAACCAAACATGTTGTGCTAAGTAGTCTCAAGTCATTGAATGCATACTCACCACACATATCCTACTGGGTGATTTCTTTTATCATGGCAAAAAATAGGGAACAAGGTGGGTAGTTAATGTACCGCACCTAAAAGTTTGGGATTATTTGGTTTTTGTAACGTGACTAATGCACCAGTGCGGAGGGGGTGCAATAGTAGTCTTACCAATTTTTTGTTGGTAGCTTACCAAGATGAGCGCTCGGTGAGTACAATTGTAGTCTGATTGATGAGACTTCAGATTTGAGCCATCTACCGGAAGGGAGAGTGTATAATACCATCGGGAACTACGTTCAAAAACGAATAAAACAATACACCATGTATTAATTTACAGAGGGAGTAGTAGTATATTTTTTGTGACATGCATTACTAGATATTGTTAGTCAAATACTAAATCCAGACAGACGTGGTAGTACTACTAAATCCAGACGGTGGTGCTAGTACTAGTAGTAGTACTACCAATGTAGTAGTACATAGTACTGTACTACCTGTTGGTCAAATTATTATGTGCTACTCCTCACAGTGAAGTGAAAAGATCCTGTGCCGGAGATGACACCTGAGTGTAGGCGCCGTGTTTGGCATACCAAAGTCAGCCTCACTACCTGTAGTCACTATCATCATGGCTGTAGACCTAGCCTTCTTACAACTAGCCATGTTCGACATGATTTCTCGTGCGTTCCCATGAGTATCAATACTCTTTTATTACATGGAGTACGAGTAAGATGCATGTGCATTGGACGGAACACCAAGATTGGGCGTGGACGGCGCCGGCAACGGCCATTGTGCCAGATTTTTCCATGGCCTTCTAGATGTGGTGGGGAGGAGATAAGGCTGATTGTGAGAGACAAGGAGCTATTTGTAAATAGGGAACAAGTGTGGGAATCTTTTTGCAAAACTGTAGAAGCTTGCTTTGTATGTGTCAGATCAAGATCCGACAGCTATTGGTGAAAGATGGCAGGCACACCATCATCACCAACTCAGGACCTATTTGATTCGCAGGTTTTTGAAAATGCAGGAATAGGACACGACAATATTACAAGTTTCAAACTGATATTACAAATGTTTGGAGTAATGCTGCACCTACGAGGAGGGAATTACTAGGAAGTTTACGTAAGAACTTTTGTTACTTTAGGTGGATGCAACATCATCGTACAAACTAAAATCCACTGCCTTGACAAGTCACTAATGGGCAAATAAATTGTTGAGTCTCTCGCCACTTGATGTTTCAAAAACAAATTCAGCTTCTGCGGAGACTTTGTCATTTAGGCTTAGACGATTGTGGTGATCAACACGCCATTCATTGTTGCGCTAGAGAACGCCAAACCTCATTACCTTGAGCACACTTGCCTCCAGAACAAAGAACATGGCCATTTTAATCTCACATGTGCTGCCTCGGTAGTCGATCAAATCAATTTCTGTAAGATGGAGATCAAGGCATTCGATGAGATTGTTATAGTGCAACACATTTTTCACTTTCGGGCCTTTTATCTACAAAAGAAGAGAACATATTAGAGCAGTTGGCTGTATAAGATTGTTGTGTCATCAAGAGGTACCAATATCATTCTCTCATATGATAGGATTAGCTGGCTAGTGATATTTTTTCACTCTCTCTCTCTCTATTTCCTCTCATTTACCTAGGAGCACGTGAAGAGCTTGGGCATTTTTTGCCTTCCACTATGTGGCCGATGCCATATTTCTCAAAAGTATGCCACATAATACGCATCGATGTCAAATCAAAAGATTTTGGCACCGCTCTTGCGATGTGAGAGAGTTGGCACTGCTATGCACACAGACCCACATGTATAAACAAATCAATCAAACCAACTACACCAGCCTCTCACTCTCCCAAACAAGTGTTTTTTTATTGCCTCAGTCCTCTCCCTCGCAAGTGATTTTTCATTGCGTTAGTTAATTTGGCACCGGAGCAAAGTACTAGGTGATCCAGATTGGAGCATGAGGTGAGCAATGGAGGGGCATCGATGGCAAATGCATAACAAGTGAATTTGGCACGTGTTTTGGCCTACATAGTGGAGGGCCGTTATAGCCCACTTTTGTACTACCTCGTATTTAGTGTAAAATCTTGACCACAGATTTACCTAAGAAAATGCCAATGCATGTCAGCAAAAATTATACCATTTGAAATTATGTTCAAATATGAATCCAACGATATAATTTTTAGTGACATGCATTAACATTTTTCAGTTAAATCTATGGTCAAATTTTGATACTAAAAAATAGGAAGAGTAAACCAGGACGGAGGTAGTACTTGCTCTTAGGGTAACCATAGAGTTACTAGTCTAAGTTACTTGCCACTATGACTAGCCTAGGCTACTAGTAGTACAACAAAAAATGATGCAGGTCATCACGTGAGAAAAAATACTAAAAACATTACTTTTGGTGCAGTGCGTAGATGCAGTTTTGAACACTACACTTGTCATCGTAATTTGGGAAAATTACGAAAAAATTGAGCTATGTTGTGATTACCGTTTACTAATAGGAAAGAAGTTTCACCTCAATGAGTAGCTTCTCCCTGCACGAAAAGCATCTAAGGAATCCAACAACTTGATCCAGATTGGAGCCGATAGATTTTATTGCCAAGATCTTCACTGTGCGCATAGACTGGGTCAAGCTTGTGGGAATCATTTTCTGGATGACAGTCGTAAATACATCAAGAAGAAATTTAAAAATTTGAATTTCAAGAAGACGGAGAAGAAAATGAGTGTTGAACCTAAACGATTACGGATCCAATAAAGAGTTCGGAGAATTTGGCGGACGAGTACACCAACATTGTCAATTTCGGCATGTCAATGACCCTGATTTTTGTTGAACCTTCTAGATCAAATACAAGCCATCTCTCAAGGAAAGGCACAATCTCAATGACCATAACATGGAACAGCTGGAGTGATTTCTTCCCAATTGATGTCTTGTTGCGGGGCCAACGAGACACATACATCCATCGGAGATTCGTCGAGGCGGTGTGGAGGCTAATGAACCCGTGGATCTGCTGAAGACAAAGGTACTCAAGCGCAGTATAGATGTGGAGTAGGTGCTCCATAGCCTTCTTCAAGATGCCAATGTCGAAGAGGTCGAGCTACTTGAGTTGAGGGAGAAAAAGGGCAGGCGCGGCATTAATTTGGGGGAGATAGAAGGAGCTTAAGCTGGTGCGGCGTAACATTGGCATGAGGCGGAGCGCGGATGGTGGTAGAGAGCGACATCGTCCAGCTTCAAAGTTGAGCTCCTCGAGTTGGTCTAGGGCGGGGGATAAGAACCACTCATCGAACTTGGCTTGGACCTTGCAGTTCGTAGTGAACATGTGGATGTCAAGGCAATTGGCTGGCCTAGGGTGCAATGAAAGGATCTTGGAGATTGTGGCCATGCGTTTGCAATCGTCGTCGCAGAGACAGTTGTCAATGGTGAGGTTGTGGGGGACGCGGAGCTAGAGGGGGCACCACCACCAGTAGAGTAGGGTGGCCCGCACGGCAGATTTGGTGGGGAGGAGGCCGATGATGATGAGCAACATGTCGTCGAGGAGGCTGCTGATGAAGTCCAGGCTCGCCGAATGCGGTTTTGGCTCGAGCTGCCTCCGCTTGTTGGCTGCCTCGCCGTCCATCTCAGCCGGCAGCGATGCCGGTGTACATGTGTGCTGGTGTGTGTTGTGTGCTGGGTGTGCACGGGTGCGTCCTTCTGTGCATGCCGTCGCACAGTGGTGAAGTGTGCGCGAGTGCATCCTTCACGCGGAAGAAGTGTGCCCTCAATTTACTAGCATGTGGGGTTCTACCCCGAGTGGTTTCAACTTTGTTTACTTCACCGCGTGTCAGATGGGCCTCTAGTTTACTTATTTTGACCCACTGCCACATGGGACAACACACGAAGATAGAGAACACGAGTTGACAAGGCAGCATGTGGACTGGTTGACTGGTCAACAACAATATACGGAGCTATACGCTGACATAGTGACCATATAATCCCTCAGTATAGAGAGTTCGAGTGAGAGAGGAGGCCCGTGGGAGATAGCAGAGAGAGAGAGAGAGAGAAAGAGCTACTCCCTCCGTTCGATAATGTAGTGCCTACATTTTTTTAAAGTCAAATTTTTGAAACTTTGACCAAGTTTATAAAGAAATTACTTATATCTACAATACCAAAGATAAATGATAGTATGAAGTAAGTACATGTTGTGATGAATCTAATGATCATTCCAGATGTAAATGTTTTTCTCCACATATACCTAGTCAAACTTTTCTGAGGTTTGACTTTTCAAAAGTAGAGAGAGAGAGAGAGTGTGAAACAGAAAGAGTGACTGAAAAAAGTGTGTGTGCATGTGTGAAAGAAACATGGACAACACACGATTAAAGTAGATAAAAAGCATGTGTGTCTTATGCAAACATATCACACATGCATCTTCGACAACGGAAACAAGGTGAGGAGATAGTGTGTGTTTGTTTGCAACTAAGAGAGAAAGACCCCTAGCACATGGCTAAGAGGGGTCTGACAAACAAGGGAGAGAGTTTGAGAGAGACATACGGAGAAAATGCAGACATGGGGAGGAGAGAGTGTGTGTTTGTCATAGAGAGATCCCTTGGAGATCATGATGGGATTAAATGGGTGGGAGATCGAGTGATAAGGTGTGTGCATGATAGAAGATACCCCGAGAGATATCGAGATAGACGTATGGATGGAAGGAGACAATACGTGTGTTCCTGATGGCTAGTGAGAGATAGTCATACTTAGGGGGAGTGCGTGCGCCTATGATGGAGTGAGGGATTATGGTACATAGGGGGTGCGTGTCACATAGAGAGAGAACAAGGGCGGAGAGTGTTAGATGGGTCTATGTAGCGTGAGCGAGACATGTGTATGTGTGAACCTGGGAGATATAGAGTTTGAGAGAGATAGAGGAGCCTCGATAAGGTTGAGTGGTGCGTCAGATAGCTGAGAGGGGGAAAGAGATATTCCATCTGCTCGATAATGCAGTGCATATAAATTTTTTAGAAGTCGAACTTTGGAAACTTTGACCAGGTTTACGCAAATATTATTTATATCTACAATACAAAAGATACATCATACGAAACAACATCTCCTAATGAATCTAATGGTATAAGTTTTCCGTTCTAGATGTAAATGTTTTTGTCCACATACATGGTCAAACTTTGTGATGTTTGACTTTTCAATAAATCTATATGCTATGGACCGAGGAGCCTCAGTTGAGAGAGATCAAGTGTGTGTGAAGGACAATGAGTGAGTGTGCAAAAAGAGTATGTGTGTGAAAGAGAAAGGGACAACAAACGATAAATTAGAGAGAGAGAGAGTGTGTGTGTGTGTGTGTGTGTTCGTTTCTTATGTAAACATATCACACATGCATCTCCGAGGTAGAAAAGCGAGGTGAGGAGATACATGAAGATAGCTAGTGCGTGATTGTTTGCAACGGGGAGAGTCACCCCTATAGCACATCTCCAATAGAGGTCTGGCTAACAAGTAACAAAGGTCGAGAGCCATGCATGGAGAAGATGGACACATGGCGAGGGAGAGAGGGTGTGTTTGTCATAGAGAGATCCCCTCGAGATCATTAGGGGACTATATGGGTGGGAGATCGAGGGACGAGGTGCGTGTGCAATAGAAAGATGCCCGGAGAGAAATCGAGATAGATCATGCACATGTTTGTGATGGATACTAAGAATTAGCTAGTCATATACATATAGAGGGGACTGTGGGTGTGCCTACAATTGAGTGAGAGACCATCATACTTGGCTAGGCATAATATTGTGCATGTGTCTGTGAGAGATGGAGAGAGAACGAGGGAGAGATAGAGTTTTAGATGGGTCTAGCAAGTGCGAGTGAGATATGCATGTGTATGTCTAACCTAGGAAGACGGAGAGTTTGTGTGAGAGAAAGAGGGAAGAGCTCCGAGAAGGCAGAGTGGTGCGTGATAGAGTTACATGCAACGAGTCAGGGAATTTGTGTGCGTACGATGAGTGCACCCAAGATATTTAGCTTGGACTAGATAATCATACATAGTGTGGGAGAGAGACTTATACATGTAGTATATATGTATGCAAACTAGAAAGACCCCCCCCCACACACACACAAAGAGAGAGAGATAGAGAGAGAGGGAGAGGGACCAACAAGGTTTGTGTGTTGGATGTGTGCGATAGAATTGGAGATTGTCGGTGAGAGAGAGAGCAGGAGTCCGGGAGAGGGGGGGTCACGTTTTATGCATCAAAGACTGATATAAACCATGTTTCGATATAAACTTGCATTCAAATATTTAAATTGGAGAGCATGTTGTCTGCAATCCACACATGAACGGAGATATGCGTATCAAACAAGTTCATTAATTTGACTTTCAACATGTTCATGGAGTACTATAATGTTTTACAACATGCTACTCGATTGAGGTGTTCAATTTTGGATTTAGTTCACTATTTTGACCTCGTGAATGAGCTATTTCATTGAATCTAGATATTTCATTTTGGGTTTGATTCCCGTTTTTGAGTGGGTCAACTATTTTTCATATAGTAAATCGTTAGCTACGAGAAACACATTAGTCCCGAGCATCATCTCTCCATCTAAAAAAGAAGTGGCAAGCTAATATTTCAAAATTTGATTCGAATCGACTCTGTAAGGTAGACGTGGATGCTCGTTCTCCCAAAATTTGAACGAACTATTTAACACCCTCTGCTCGGTGGAATTCGCCCGAGCAAATAAATGGGAGACGCGAAATTACCGGCCTATGTGGGACACGCATCAACTGGCCTGTTGTACATCAAGGTTAGGTTCATAACTTCATCCAAGCACGCCTTCTCCTCGGACGAAATGACATGTGCCAAATAATTCATAAACCATGGGCAGCAAAACACCCTCTCCTCGCCCGAAATCGCTCGCGTCGACTATTTAAAAATACGCCCTCCTCGCCCGAAATAGCTCGCGCCCACTATTTCAAAACACGCCCTCCTCGCCCGAAATCGCTCGCGCCCACTATTTCAAAACACGCCCTCCTCTCCTGAAATCGCTCGTGCCCACTATTTCAAAACACACCCTCCTCGCCCGAAATCGCTCACGCCCACTATTTGGAGAAGCAAAGATACTCTACTATCCCCGACCCTCAGTACACAGACCCAAGCCAAGAATCCTAAAGGCAAGGGTAGAACTGTAACTCTCCTCCCCAACATTTTAGACAATGCGTCAGTAAGACATGGTTCCCCCTCCCAATTCCCCATTCATACCTTGTGGGCACCAAATCACCTTCTCCTCAGACGCTCCCTTCTCCCCAGCCGTGAAACCTCAGCCCCTCCTCCATGGCGCCCCCCACTGCACCAAATTCACAACCGCCCTCCTCCCCAATGCCGGAGACGCTGTCCGTTTGCCGTCGTGCACTGGGTCGTGTGACTCTTACTCCGTGCTGCCGGAGTTGCCTCGACGACAGCCGTGTGAACCGGAGCCGATTCACCCCCGCCATTGTGCACGGAGCCAAAGCGGCCCCAACTTCGGATCCGTCCAGGGCCCCGGCGCTGCTTCCCCATAGCCGTCGACCGTCGCGACATCTCTGCTTCCCTGCCACCGATAGCCACCGCAACTGCATCGGCCTCACTGACTTGGCAGCTGGAGCTGCCTACTTCACCAGGCTGCAAGATAGGTCATACCCTCATCTCAAATCACTTTATTTTGGCGTCACTTGTCTGAATTTTTTTCTGGGCCAATCGATGCCCATTGGGAAGCAGCACCCCTCGAGGCGGTGGAGCTCCTAGGCTGCCGGTTGGCTGGTGCTTAACATAAGGGTGTGGGGCTGCAAGTTCACCATGGAAACAGCGCTTAGATGCCTATCTTAGAGTTGCGTGGGTTGAAGGTACTTCCGCCGCCGGATCTGGATGATGGCAAGTCTTTGTGGATTGGCTAGGGGCCACGCAACCACGGCAGTGCGGTGGGGCGGGGAGCGAGGTTTTGGTCGGAGATCTCGCGGCCATGGATGGCGGAGGCATGCTGCTCTGCCGGTGGTCGCTGGATCTTCGGGAAAGATTCCGAACTGTGTCAGCCAGGAGGCACAAGACGGCCATCAAGCCATCCGGCGTAATCAGATAGTACCAAAATAAAAGAAAATAGTGTGACCCCAATGTAGTCTTCAGTCAACAGACGTGTGACCACTCTCGTACCTTGTTGTTGATCTCTTAGGGTATTTCTTCAGATTAGAGATATGTGTCGTTCTTAACATTATGCGTTTTCTGCATCTTCAGCCACACCGTCTTTCGACTCACAGCAGCTGCTCCAACACGAGAAGAATACACGAGAAGGGAGCTATAGTCCCCACTCAACAGTTCCCTGCATCGAATGCGCGTGCCTGAGATGAACAACCACAACAACTGCAGGGCCATCGACAAGTCAGCACATGATGCTCACTCCTATGGATGGCGGCCAGATTAGTTGTACCCTCATCTTACTTGTGTGCAACATTTATGGCTTTCTTATTCATCTAAGCATGGAAATAGATTATCACATTTCACTGTATATTAATGTCGATCTCTTACGGGTCTTGTTCAGGAGTTAACGTTGTTCCATAGTTCAGCTAAGAGACTTGTTCTTTAGGTAACGTTGTTCCATAGTTATCATCCACTAGCCAATGCTATCCCATAGGCTGGTGATTATAGTATTATACCACTTCTAGTATTACCTATGTTGTTCTTTCATACTTTTGTGTGCCATCTAGTTAATCTCGAGTACAAATGATACATATTCTGTAGCTTTCATCTGTATTCTGCCTTTAGTTTTTGAGACCTGTTGCTGCTAGTTAACCCTAGTCCTACTATTTATGTCATCTCCTGCAGGCACTCATTACATAAATCGAACTACTAGTTGCCTTCCATTCATGTCAGATATAATTGCACACACTGATTTATCCACAAGAACCTCACGGAGCAATGTAACAGCCAACAAACTTGACGTGAATGATACCCAATATGATGGAACATGTAAAGGCAGTTTTTTAGAAGACTTGCACAGAGGTGATGAATCCTATTCATCCCACAAGGTTCTTGCTCTGACTTGGCCCGTGATATGGGTACGTCATGCATATAATGTCCTGAAGTGCATCTACTCTATTGCATTGCCTTGTGCTTAGCCTGCTGATCATGCATGTAAATATGTCATGCCTTCCTGTTTTTCAGTACCTATTCCACTCATGATAACATGTTTCAAATTCAAGTACTATCATTCTACTCTATCGCAATGACATCTGCTTAGTTTGGACATCATGCTTCTGAATATCTTATGCATTGTTATTCATCAGTATGTACTTCATCTGTCTACCATAGCATGTTCTTTTTTTAAATTGAAGTGTTGTTCTAGTGGTCTTTTGCAATGCCATCTTAGTTTCCCAATCATACACGCATATGTTGCCTTAGTGTTTTTGTGTATGTATTCCATCTCTGCTGTAGCATGTTTTATAATTGAAGCACCATTCTTCTATATAAGGCATGCAAGGGGAAGATGGCTATGTTAGAATCTGAAGGGTTACAAACCAGGTCTTTGCAAAAGATCGAAACACAAGGTAAACTAACTCCAGTTTTCATAGATACTGATCTAGCATAGAGAAACCCAACTCCTACTGATAATAAGCAGATTCCAGTTGCCAAAGAACTAGTCCACTCCAGTCCAGCAAAAATATATCAACTCCATTCTATGAAGCGTGTTCGTATCCTCGCATCATGGAATTTTATAGCGTTTTGATCAAATTTTCTACATGTTTCTTACCCATCTCCCTTTTAGAAAATAAGGTTAAACGGTAGAAGACATTATGCACTGGGATCGTATTCGAGGAAAGTATCTTGCGGGAATTCGCTGTGCTCCAATGCTGATGTAAGTACCTGTTGTATATCACTATATTTTTACATTAGCATGTATTTTGTTAATCGGCGTGAATCCAAACTTTATCTGATCTAAATTTAGTTGTAGAAAAATGTAGATTTTTGTAAGGAAAACTGCCTGGTAGTTTTGCATACTGAGCTGCATGAGTGTACTATCTCATATCATGCACATTACTGAATTGTAGTGCTACTCTGGTTGCCCATTCATTCATTGTGTCAATGTTGCTTTTGTATTACCTTGCCTGGCAGATGATAGCTGTGCCATATTGTGTTAATTGGGTGTAGCCTGATGTGGTCTGGGGTCCCAAACGTTCGTTGTGTCAATGTTGCTTTCCTATTATCTGACTTGGCCAATGATAGCAATGCTAGTGTGTTAATTTGGTGCAGGCTGCTGAAGATAAGAAGACAAACTCTAAAAATAGCAAGGCAACCCCATTGTTTCTTGGGCCAGGTAATATGGCAATAACACTTGATTAATCTATTTGGTTACCCTCCTAATTTATGTTATGATGCAGTGGTCGAGACACTCTCCACTATCAATAATACAAGCCTGCCAAAATCGCCATCTGAATCTGTTAAGGTTCCTATGTCTCGAATGCAACGGAAAAAATGTATATTTGTGAACCAATTAATGGCTGAAGCAATCATAGAAATGGTGGAGGAATCAGAGGTGCACATTTGTGTGCAACAACAACTGGTCATTGTTTTCATAGTGTAGCAAAGCAGCAAGAACTTGCCCACATGCTTATGGGAGTCATCCGTGCTGAGGTTCCAGATTGTGATGTTCCAGATCGTTAGGTTCTGTTCATTTATTTGCACTGGCATCAATCTTTGATTGCCCAGTGGATGTAATTTCCTGTAATATATGCTGGAAGTGCAACATTTTTCTTGTATGATGTACCTTTGCTTAGTGCGCCTCGCATTCTAGCTAAATGGTCGCTAGGAAGCTAAAAACCTGTGAAATTATTAGTTAGCAGGAATAGTCGTGGGCCCTATATGAAGGAAGCAACCCACTGGCCTTAATGAGATACACTAATGGGCTCGCAGGGGCCAAAATTCTCATAGGCCTTTGATTGATCGGTTTTGGTCCTATGCATATTGCTCATCGTAATGGGCTCAAATTAACTAATTGGGCCTACAGACATGTTCGAACTTCGATGGGCCCATTAAGTTAATGGTCCGTTACGAGGCCGAAAGTTAATGGTCGGCCATGTTACCTCCCGGGTCATTAACAGGCCGACATCGAAGCGGGCAACAGGTGGGCCCATTTGATTTCATGGGCCGTTAACATGCGGATACTATGGTCGGGCTACATATGGCCCAACTATACTATGGGCCTTTAGCAGGCCGAAAGATATAGCGGGCTCGTAGGCGACCGTGAAGAGCATGGGCCACTAAGAGGCCGAAAATCAGGTTGTATTGTATATGGCCCAACTGTGTTGTGGGCCTTTAGCAGGCCGAAAGAGAAAACTGGGCTGGTATTGGACCATGAAGAGCATGGGCCGTTAAAAGGCCAAAACTCAGGTCCGACTACAAATGGCCCAACTCATTTATGGGTCGTCAACAGGCTGAAAGAGACACCGGGAGGAAAATTGGCCCCAACACTTAAATGGGTCGCTAAAAGGTCGAAAGATGTACATCCTAAAAATTGGCCCATCCCTTGAATGGGTCGTTAATAGGCCGAAACCATATTGGGCCGGTATTGAGCCCAAATATATAGCGGGCAGTTAACGGGCTCAAACTGACGGTGGGCTGCAATGGTGTCAAATTGTTAACGGGTCATTGACGGCCTGAATTGGCATATCTCGTATGGGCCATGGGCTTAAATGGACCTAACACAAGTAGGCCTTATATGGGCCGCCCTGCTAATTTTTACTAGGCCGGTCTTTTTCTCCGAAATGGGCCACTGTTGGGCCGTGACACGTGTCGACCTATCATAGGCGCCTCTTGTCCAATGAGTGGATGACATATGTCCTAGCATTGATCCAACACATGTTTCCTCCGGCCAATGAGAATTTTACATGTGGAAAATCCCCATTGGTCCGGGCTGTTAACGGGTTATCGGATCCAAAACCGGACCCGATAGCTTAACAGCGACCCGTTACGGTGGATGCCACATGTCGGTTACCCTTGATGAAAGCACTTCTGTGACGCGCCATTTATCTTCATGGAAGTGGACACTTCCATGATGATCATTTTGGTAATGTCATGGAACACTTCTACAACAGCACAGGTATGACTATCTTGATTCTGTCATAAAATCGTCATGGATGTACATGCATGACAGAAAATGTGACCTACCGTGACAAACACATATCATCACGGAAGTGTATTTTTTTGTAGTGTGAGGCTCACTCCGGGGCTGGGTCCCGGTGATGTAGAGCACCTTGGCAAGCAAAAGAAAAAGGGGTGAACCCCACGAGAAGAACTCAGGGGGGAACAGACGTTTTAAACCACAAAGGCATTTGTTGAGACGCAAAGGGCATCAATTTTTCATGCACCCCTGACGGGGCTTATGTTGATCCATCATAGAATAGAAGACAGGATAAAGAAGAAAACTGCAGGGAGACACGTCGTGACGCCGCGTGAATTTATCGCAAGCCGCGGCCGCCTCTTGTCGTGCCCCAAAAAGCTAAGTTAACCACCCCATGTGGCTTAGTGGGCTTTGGTAGCGTTCCTTCATTTCATGGCCTTGTCCAGGGTGGAAGCCTCTTCTCTCACGTAAGCCGCTTGCGCGTCAAGGGGGACCTCATGAGCACCGTGCCTTAGGATTTCTTACTGGACCTCGGGCCCTTCACGTCCTAGCCTAATCCCAGGCATCGCGGCCTGACATACTAGTGATGGCTGAGGCCCGCTCGATGTTGGGTCCTAGCGACGCAAAGGCGATATGAAGAAGGGGGCAAGCCTAATGACGAGCACTAAGAACGTTTTGATTTTGAACCACAACAACATTAAAGTTAAAGCGTTAGCGTCGTAGTTCCTTACACGCCCATGTCGTTTCGATGCAGGGAAAAGAAGAAAACGAAAGAAAAGCTCCGGACGGAGGACGCCACCCCTAGGGCACCGGCTCAGGTATCGACCGCACCCTAGTCAGAGTCCTCGTCCTCGCTCTTGACGCTAGGGGATCCACCCCTGCTTCCACTTCAGTCGGAGGGGGACGCATCGTCGTCATCGTTGCTGGAGGTGTTGCTGTCGTCGCTCTCCATGCAGCACTTCAGGTGGCAGCCGGTGACCCCGAAGATCTTCATGAAGAGTGTGGCTGCCCCATCGTACTGGAAGTAGAGAACATGCCCCTTCTTCAAGCCACGAGTGAGGGCAAGCGACTACCACCTCTGCTTCAAGAACATGAAGCCGGTGGGAGTGAACTCCGTCGCCACCGAGGAGGGGCTGTTGCGATCTTCCATCTCCTCTACAAAAGAATTCGGGAGGCGGAGCCAGGTGCAGGGCTGGCGGTGCATCCCCACGATGAACTCGCGGGCCGCATCGGCGGTGTGGCCCCATGACTGAGGCGGCAGGGAGGCTACGCCTTTCCGCCCACCTCGGTCGTGGCTGCCTTGTGTAACACCCACGATGCGGCTATATCTCCCACATGTCGGAGCACGACTTAGAGGCATAACCGCATTCTAGGCATGTCGCAAGAGGGGTAATCTTTACACATCCCATGTACTGAATAAGAAAGAGGTACAGAGTTGGCTTACAATCGCCACTTCACACAATACATAAATATAGCATTACATCATCCATATACAATCAAGGTCCGACTAAGGAACCAAAATAAAGACAACCCCAAATGCATAAGATCCCCGATCGCCCCAACTGGGATCCACTACTGATCGTTTGGAAAGGAAACGTAGTAACGTCCTGAGTCCTCATTGAACTCCCACTTGAGTTCAGTCGCATCCCCTGGAATGGTATCATCGGCACCTGCATCTGGTTTGGAAGTAAACTGTGAGTCACAGGGACTCAGCAATCTCACACCCTCTCGATCAAGACTATTTAAGCTCATGGGTAGGAAAAGGTATGAGGTGGAGCAGCAGCAAGCACTAGCATATATGGTGGCTAACTTATGCAAAAGAGAGCGAGAAGAGAAGGCAAAGCACGTTCGAGAATCTATGATCAAGAAGTGATCCTAGAACTACTTACGTTCAAGCATAACACGAGACCGTGTTCTCTTCCCGGACTCCGACGAAAAGAGACCATCACGGATACACACGCTGTTGATTCATTTTAATTAAGTTAAGTTTCAGGTTTTCTACAACCGGATATTAACAAATTCCCATCTTCCCATAACCGCGGGCACAGCTTTCGAAAGTTCAAAACCCTATAGGGGTGTCCCAACTTAGCCCATCACAAGCTCTCACGGTCAACGAAGGATATTCCTTCTCCCAGGATGGCCCGATCAGACTCGGAATTCTAGTTAGAAGACATCTCCACAATGGTAAAACAAGACCACCAAAGCCGCCCGATGTGCCGACAAATCCCGATAGGTGTTGCGCATATCTCGTTCTCAGGGCACACCGGATGAGCACTCTGTACAACTAAAACCAAACCTCGAGTTTCCCCGTGGGGGCGCTACAAAGGACTCTACTTTGGACGAACACTCAGAGGAGCACTGGCCCGGGGGTTTAAAATAAAGATGACCCTTGACTCCGCGGAACCCAAGAGAAAAAGCTTAGGTGACAAATGGTAAAACCAAGGTTGGGCCTTGTTGGAGGAGTTTTATTCAAGGCGAACTGTCAAGGGGTTCCCATTATAACCCAACCGCGTAAGGAACGCAAAATCAAGGAACATAACCCCAGTATGACGGAAACTAGGGCGGCAAGAGTGGAACAAAACACCAGGCATAAAGGCCGAGCCTTCCACCCTTTACCAAGTATATATGTGCATTAAGGTAAACAAGATATAATAATGATATCCCAACAATAATCATGTTCCAACAAGGAACAAACTCCAATCTTCACCTGCAACTAGCAACGCTATAAGAGGGGCTGAGCAAAGTGGTAACATAGCCAAACAACGGTTTGCTAGGACAAGCTGGGTTAGAGGTTTGACATGGCAATATGGGAGGCATGATAAAGCATGTGGTAGGTATCTCAGCATAGGCATAGCAATAGAGCGAGCAACTAGCAAGCAAACATAGAAGTGATTTCGAGGGTATGGTCATCTTGCCTGCAAAGTTCTCCGAGTTGACGTAAGCTTGATCCTCGTAAGCGTACGCAAAGCAAGAACACAAGCAAGGAAAACACAATCAACCATGGTGCAATGCGCAAGCAACGTGATGCAAAACAAGGCATGATATGCAGGATGTAATATGCAATGCATATGCGTGCTCCGGATGGAAAAGATTGAACCAGGCCTCAATTTGGCAAACCAAGAGTGCCTCTGGAAAGATGAGTTGATTTCGGTCGAAATCGATATAATGATCACCGGAATCGGATGCACGGTTTGCAAATGGCAAGCAAAACAATAATGGCACAAATCTGCGATTAACAGCACGATGCCATCTAAAATGCAATAAGAATCTAAGCTACTGCACTCTAACATAGCAACAAAGCACATGGCAGTGATCCACTCAAGATGCTTGACAAAAGATGAAGACTGAGCTACGGAAAAATCACACAATAGCAAGCTCAAACAAGCATGACAAAAGTGCAAAAGATAACAGCATCACAGACTTGGTGAAAATAACAACATGACAGGATTTTACATCAGGAAGCAATGTTTAGAGCAAGATAACAACATGCTACAGGAACATATCATGGAAAAGCAAGGCATGGCATGAAACTACTCAAAGTATATAACAAAAGTACCTTACTGACCATAAGCCAAAAGGGATCAGAAGATATGATGGCACCCACGTAAACATAGCAAGTTTCGTTAACAGATTCAGACTTAGCAGAAAACTGGACATGGCAAAAACAGAGTTACGCAGGCATGTTTTCGAGCTCGATACACTCATCACAAGGAATTGCATGACAAACTAAACATACACCCGGCAAGAAGACATGATCAAGTAGCTAACCATGGAAAGAACAAACTCATAGCATGCATGGATCAACTACAACAACCTTGGCAAAATTGATTAACACGTAAACAATCTGCCAGGAACATTTTATAGCAAAAGTAGAGCAAGATTGAGTCATCCTAGGCTACTCCATAATTGCAAACGAACACATGGATGTATAGAACATAACAATATCTCAACATCATCATTACTGAACATGCTCAAAAGAGGCATGGATCACTCTGTAGCAACATGAATACATGGCATAAAAATAACATCAGGGAAATGACTTAGAAGAATTCTAAGTCCCTGAAATCAGCAACATCACGAGAGCCACTTTGCATGCTTGTGCTAGTCACCACATTGATCACAAAAATACATGGCATACACCCCTGTAAAGATGGCATGGCATAGCCCAAAACACATGTAGGGCTCAAGTTCATAGGAGGCACACATAAATCATGGCAAAAATAACAAATGCTCATAATCTGTTAAGAAACAGAAACTAACATTATGAAGCACTGTTGCAACAGCATTTTAGGCATCAAGATGGACTCAAACAAGCATGGTGCAATGGAATGAAATGAAGATGACATCCAGATGAACAATTTGACATCTCACACGCGCAAAACGGAGCTACTGATGATGAGATATGATGCCATGAACATGTCTAGAAAATATGAACAGGGAGAAAAATTATGACGAAAATAGACCTGCAAATCTAGGGTTTGCTTGCACGGATCCTGAGGATCATTAGAAAAACTCTGGCCGGAGTTGGAGGGGGTGACCGGAACGAGCTCAGGGAGGCGCCGGCGGGGTCGGGCCGGACCTGGCCAGAGTTGGAGCGGGCGGCGGCAGATGTCGACGGCGGCGGCGCTGGAGGCGGATGAGGCGGCGGCGGACGGCACTGGAGCGGCTCGGCGGGACGGCGGCGAGCTGCGCGGCGGAGGCCGGCGAGCGGCGCGGGGCTCGGGCGCCTCGCGGGCGGCGAGCGGCGGCCCGAACGTGTGGGCCGGGAGGGCCCCGCCTGGGCCCGGCGGGCCGTCGCACGGGTGGCGGCGCGGGGATGTGGGCGCGGGGCGGCGGCGAATCTGGAGGCGACACGTGGCTGCAGGCGGCGGAGGGATTTGTCCGGCGGCACCCGGACACGTCCGACGGCGTGGAGGGGAGAGGGAGCTAGGGTTTGGACCCGAATTTTTGGAGGGGGCATATATTTATAGGTAGAGGGAGCTAGGAGAGTCCAAATGAGGTGCGGTTTTCGGCCACACGATCGCGATCGAATGGCCGAGAGAATGGAGGGGGCTTGGATGGGTTTTGGGCCACTTTGGAGAGGTGTTGGGCTGCAACACACACGAGGACTTTATGGTTCCTCGGTTAACCGTTGGAGTATCAAACGGACTCCAAATGGCACGAAACTTGACAGGCAGTCTACCAGTGGTATACCCAGGCCGCTTGGCAAATCTCGGTCCAATCCGAGAATGTTTAACACCTGCACACGAAAAGAGGCAAAAGGGGACGCCGGAGGACGTAGGAGTGCCGGAATGCTAAACGGACAACAGGGAAATTGCTCGGATGCATGAGACGAACACGTATGCAAATGCGATGCACATGATGACATGATATGAGATGCATGACATGGACAAAATGCAAAACAAAGACAAAACCCCAACCATCAGGGAAATCATAACTTAGTGTCGAAAATGGCAAGAGTTGGAATACAGATATGGTAAATTACATCTGTGGCGTTACAACACCCCACCACTAAGAAAGGATCTCATCCCGAGATCTAGGACTGGAAATACTCCAAATATTCGGAATGGAGGTGGTCCTCGCGTTCCCAGGTGGCTTCACGGTTGGAATGATGTGACCACTTCACTTTCAGGAATTTGATAGACTTATTGGGAGTCTTGCGCTCAGTTTCTTCAAGGATAGCAATGGGATGCTCATGATAAGACATGTCTTCTTGGAGATCAATCTCTTCGAAGTTGATGGTGCGGTCAAGAGTCTTGAAACACTTGCGGAGCTGAGACACGTGAAACACGTCGTGCACATTTGCAATGTTGGATGGAAGCTCAAGTTGATAGGCGAGATTGCCTCTTTTGTCAATGATCTTGAAAGGACCCACGTATCTAGGGGCAAGCTTCCCTTTGATACCGAAGCGACGAGTACCTTTCATTGGAGAGACATGGAGGTAGACATGGTCTCTGATCTCGAAAGCCAAGTCACGATGCTTGCTATCATAGTAACTCTTCTGGCATGATTGTGCGGCTTTGAGATTTTCACGAATGACTTTGCACATTTCTTCAGCTTATGTGATCAAGTCATTTCCAAGAAGTTGGCGTTCACCAGTCTCTGACCAATTAAGAGGAGTACGGCACTTTCTGCCATAGAGAATCTCGAATGGGGCCTTGCCCGAACTCGCTTGGAAGCTGTTGTTGTAGGAGAACTCGGCATATGGAAGACAATCTTCCCACTTCATACCGAAAGAAATGACACATGCCCTGAGCATATCTTCAAGGATTAGATTGACTCGCTCGACTTGGCCACTAGTTTGAGGATGAAAAGCTGTGCTGAACTGAATGTTGGTGCCTATGGCCTTCTAGAAGGAATCCCAAAACTTAGAGGTAAAGATGCTTCCACGATCTGAAGATATCAACTGCGGAATGCCGTGCAAGCAGACAATCCTGGAGGTATATAGCTCTGCCAACTGAGCTTATGTGATAGATTCTTTGATAGGAAGAAAATGAGCCACTTTAGTGAGCTTGTCGATGACGACGAAGATAGCATCATTGCCACGCTTGGACTTGGGAAATCCAGTCACGAAGTCCATCTCAATATGGTCAAACTTCCATTCTGGAATGGCAAGAGGTTGGAGGAGACCAGCTGGTCGTTGGTGTTCTGCTTTCACTCTTCTGTAGACATCACATTCATTCATGAACTGAGCAATCTCGCGCTTCATTCGAGTCCACCAATACGACTACTTGAGGTCATGGAACACCTTTGTACTTCCAGGATGAATAGATAGGAGTGAATTGTGAGCCTCGTTCATGATGACTTTACGAAGGTCACCTTTAGGAACAACAATTCGATCCTCGAAGAAAAGAGTATCTTTGCCATCAAGGCGATAGCACATGTACTTGGGTTGGCTCTTGGCAATCCCAATCTTCACCTTCTTCACCATAGCATCGAGAAGTTGAGCCTCACGAATCTGATCTTCCAAAGTAGGAGAAACTTGAAGGTTGGCAAGGAATCCTTGAGGAACAACTTGGAGATTAAGTTTGCGGAAAGCTTCACAAAGATCCGGTTGGAAGGGCTTGAGAATCAAACTATTGTAGTAAGCCTTCCTGCTCAAAGCGTCAGCAATGACATTGGCCTTGCCTGGAGTATATTCAATACTCGGATTATACTCTTGAATCATTTCGACCCAACGAGTCTGCCTGAGGTTGAGGTTGGGCTGAGTGAAGATGTACTTGAGACTCTTATAATCAGTGAAGATGTCCACTTTTCTTCCCAACAAGAGATGTCTCCATGTTAAAAGAGCATGGACAACTGCCGCCAACTCGAGGTCATGAGTGGGGTAGTTCTTTTCATTGGGCTTCAACTGGCGAGAGGTATAGGCCACAACTTTCTTCTCTTGCATTAACACAGCACCGAGACCTTGAAGGGAAGCATCACAAAAAACCTCAAATGGTTTGGATTCATCAGGAGGAGTCAGAACTGGAGCTCTGACTAACTTCTCTTTGAGGGTGTTGAAAGCGATGTCACATTCAGGCGTCCAGACATACTTCACATGTTTCTGGAGGAGGTTGGAAAGAGTCTTCGTGATCTTAGAGAAATTCTCAACGAACCTTCGACAATAGCTTGCGAGCCCAAGAAAGCTGTGGAGCTGTTTCACATTCTGAGGCGGTTCCCAATTCACAATTGCAGACACCTTCTCAGGATTAACAGCTATGCCCTTGGCGGAGATGATATGCCCAAGGTAGAGAACCTCATCGAGCCAAAACTCGCACTTTGAAAACTTCGCATAGAACTGATGTTCTCTGAGTTTTCCAGCACCAATCTCAAGTGCTTGGCATGATCCTCCTTGTTCTTGGAAAAGACCAAAATGTCATCGATATAGACCAAGACGAACTCATTTGTGTAAGGGTTGAAGATGAAGTTCATCATGCGAGAGAATGTTGGAGGAGCGTTGACAAGGCCGAAAGACATGATAGTGTATTCATAGGAACCATAGCTTGTTCTGAATGCTGTCTTGGGGATGTCTTGTTCACGAATGCGAATCTGATGATAGCCCATACGGAGGTCAAGCTTGGAGAATACTTGAGCACCTTTGAGTTTTTCAAAAAGCTCGTTGATGTTGGGAAGTGGGTACTTGTTCTTTATGGTCTTCTTGTTCAATGGATGGTAGACGACACAAAGTCGGTCCGGGCCATCCTTCTTCTTGAGAAAAAGAACACCACAACCCTAAGGAGAAGAACTTGGTCGGATGAGACCCATACGCTCTTGTATATCGAGTTGTTTCTTCAGCTCCTTCAACTCTTCTGGTCCAAGCTTGTAAGGACGTTTACAAACAGGTTCCGTGCCAGGCTCAAGATCAATGACGAATTCAACTAGCCGGTGAGAAGGCATTCCTAGAAGCTCTTCTGGAAAGACGTCTTGATATTCACAAACGACTGGAATCTGAGAGATGGCATCCAACTCGCCCTTCTCATTGAGAGAAAACAGTCGAATGGTATCATCACGAGCGGCAAAGACGATCACATCCTCAGATGAGTGTGTCAATTGAATCTGCCTGGCAGCACAATCAAGTTGAGCCTTGTGCTTAGAAAGCCAGTCCATTCCGAGAATAAGATCAATATCCGAGTCACCAAGGACAATTGGAGAGGACAGAAACTTATAGTCGCCCATCTTGATAGAAACATCCGGGACACAATTGTTAGATGTCATTTGCTTTCCCGGGGACACAATCTTCAACGAGAAAGGAATATTTTTGGTCAAAAACTCATGCTTGGCAACAAAAGGTCTTGAAATGAAAGAAAGCGATGTACCAATATCAAAAAGAACTTTTGCAGGAATATCATTAACAGGAAGGTTACCCATGATCACTTATGAAGAGTCCTCTGCCTGAGTTGCGTTCATCATGTTGACCTTTGCAAACTTCGGATTATGCTTGACCACTGCATCGCTAGCAGATCTCATAGGAGGAGGAGGCGGAAGACGCCTCTGGTTGAAGAATTTATTTGCATAGTGACCCTTCTGCTGACACTTGTTGCATGTAGCCTCTGAGAGCGGCCGGTGATACGGAGCACTTGACCATGGAGCATGAGATGAAGCTTTGTTCTGAAAGCTTGGGTTGGGGGGGGGGGAAGACCCATTGCCACCTTTGCTCTTCTGTTGATAAGGCTGATGGAACGGAGGAGGAGGAGGCAACCAGTACTTTTGCTGCTTAGCTGCCACTTGAGTTGAAGAAGAAGAAGGAGTTGCATCCCTGACTCTCTTCTTGGAAGCATCGCACTTGAGCTGAGCAGCCTCTTGCTTTAGTGCCATATTGTAGAACTCATCGTACTTTTTCGGCTCAAAAAGCACAAGAGCTAGTTGCAGATCCTCTCTGAGGCCACCTTTGAACTGATAAATCATGCTCTTCTCATCAGGGACGTCTTGCTTGGTGAAGCGAGCGAGCTTCTAGAACATGATGTTGTATTGGTAAACAGACAAGCTGCCTTGCTTCAAATTGTGGAACTCCTCACGCTTACTCTCAACAACACTCTGAGTAATGTGGTGAGCTTTGAAGTCTTGGCGGAAATCATCCCAGGTAATCACATGACCTCCTCTGGAATCTTTGTATTGTTGATACCACTTAGCAGCTTGGTCTTTGAGTTGGAACGAAGCAAACTTGACAAAGTCCTCAGGCCTGACATTGCTACACTCAAAATGTTTGCAGATATCCACGAGCCAATCATCAGTGTCTGTGGCCTTGACACAGTTACTGATAGTCTTCGGCTGGTTTGCGAGGAACTGGTTGAGGGTAGCAAACTGAGTTTGATTGTTGCCATGGCCTTGATTTCCTTGGTTGCGCTCTTGCAAGAGTTGCATAATCAACTGCGTGTTGGTGTTGGTGGCGGCCATCATAGCTTGCCATGCCTTCGGAGGTGGAGGTGGTGGCGGAGGTTCCGGATTCTGACGCGTTGGAGGAGCCATCCTGAAGAGGGTAACATCCGTTAGCATCTTGAAAGACATACATTCAAGCTGAATCAAATGGATCGAAATTGCAACATATAGCCTTAACATTCGAACAAGAATGAACGAATGAAATCCAAATTAAGTGATCACACTTCCATAAATTGAGAGCCACTTAGATAGAGGTAGATGAACAAAACAACAAGGTACGGATATGAACAAATACTTGGTAAGGATTACCCAATCACGAACCAAATATCTGCGGAAGAAATACTAGAGCTACAGGAATTCCCACCTATGAAACTCCCGAAATTTTCCGGTTATGCAATCAGGTGTTGGGGATACAGGGGAAGCATAATATCTCACTCAAAACTAGCAAATCCTACATCCAGTTGTATCCATCCTTCAACACATAACCAAGAAACCTTCGGAAATCGTTTACCTCAACCTTCGAAAAGCATCCGTTATATGAGTTATGGCAATACTCCCGAACTCCCGCCCCAGTACAGGGTGGCGTCGAGGTTATCTCACCAACAGCTACATAAAAGAGATTTTTGATTTCGGCGAACTCAGGTATTCCAGAACTGCAACGATAAAATTGTGACGACAACACCTCAGAGCTCAACTCCCCGGGACACCGCCACAACCCCTAAATGTCAGGAGGCACCAAGAACAATGTTCTCATCACAAAACCATCGGAACGATTCCAAGATACCCGTGTGATCCTTAAAAAATTAGTGAAATTTGAGAAGAGAAGAGTCAAAACTCTACGTCAGGATGCCTCACCAGAGTGACAAAGGGACTGAGGAGTAAAAAGAATCCTACTCTCCCATATATATAATCCTAAAAGACTCAAAACATTTTTCTAGACTCAACAACACCAGCGATTCGATCAAGCAGGGGGCTCCTAAGTCGGGGAAGGCTCTGATTACCAACTTGTAACACCCACGATGCGTCTATATCTCCAATGTGTCGGAGCATGACTTAGAGGCATAACCGCATTGTAGGCATAACCGCATTGCAGGCATGTCGCAAGAGGGGTAATCTTTACACATCCCATGTACTCAATAAGAAAGAGGTATAGAGTTGTCTTACAATCGCCACTTCACACAATACATAAATATAGCATTACATCATTCAGATACAATCAAGGTCCGACTACGGAACCAAAATAAAGACAACCCCAAGTGCATAAGATCGCCGATCGCCCCAACTGGGCTCCACTACTGATCGTTTGGAAAGGAAACGAAGTAACGTCCTGGGTCCTCATCGAACTCCCATTAGAGTTCAGTCGCATCCCTTGGAATGGTATCATCGGCACCTGCATCTGGTTTTGGAAGTAAACTGTGAGTCACGGGGACTCAGCAATCTCACACCCTCGCGATCAAGACTATTTAAGCTCATGGGTAGGAAAAGGTATGAGGTGGAGCCGCAGCAAGCACTAGCATATATGGTGGCTAACTTACGCAAAAGAGAGCGAGAAGAGAAGGCAAAGCACGTTCGAGAATCTATGATCAAGAAGTGATCCTAGAACTACTTACGTTCAAGCATAACACGAGACCGTGTTCTCTTCCCGGACTCCTCCGAAAAGAGACCATCAGGGCTACACACGATGTTGATTCATTTTAATTAAGTTAAGTTTTAGGTTTTCTACAACCGGATATTAACAAATTCCCATCTGCCCATAACCGCGGGCACGGATTTCGAAAGTTCAAAACCCTGTAGGGGTGTCCCAACTTAGCCCATCACAAGCTCTCACGGTCAACGAAGGATATTCCTTCTCCCAGGACGGTCGGATCAGACTCGGAATTCCCGGTTACAAGACATCTCGACAATGGTAAAACAAGACCAGCAAAGCCGCCCGATGTGCCGACAAATCCCGATAGGAGCTGCACATATCTCGTTCTTAGGGCACACCGGATGAGCGCTCCGTACAACTAAAACAAAACCTCGAGTTTCCTCGAGGGGGCGCTGCAAAGGACTCTAGTTTGGACCAACACTCAGAGGAGCACTGGCCCGGGGGTTTAAAATAAAGATGACCCTTGAGTCCACGGAACCCAAGAGAAAAAGGCTTAGGTGACAAATGGTAAAACCAAGGTTGGGCCTTGCTGGAGGAGTTTTATTCAAGGTGAACTATCAAGGGGTTCCCATTATAACCCAATCGCGTAAGGAACGCAAAATCAAGGAACATAACCCCGGTATGACGGAAACTAGGGCGACAAGAGTGGAACAAAACACCATGCATAAGGCCGAGCCTTCCACCCTTTACAAAGTATATAGGTGCATTAAGCTAAACAAGATATAATAATGATATCCCAACAATAATCATGTTTCAATAAGGAACAAACTCCAATCTTCACCTGCAACTAGCAACGCTATAAGAGGGGCTGAGCAAAGCGTTAACATAGCCAAACAACGGTTTGCTAGGACAAGGTGGGTTAGAGGTTTGACATGGCAATATGGGAGGCATGATAAAGCATGTGGTAGGTATCGCGGCATATGCATAGCAATAGGGTGAGCAACTAGCAAGGAAAGATAGAAGTGATTTCGAGGGTATGGTCATCTTGCCTGCAAAGATCTCCGAGTTGACGTAAGCTTGATCCACGTAAGCGTACTGTAACGCCCCGTATATAACTTGCCATATTTGTATTCCAACTCTTGCCATTTTCGGCTCTAAGTTACGATATTCCCTTGTGCTTGGGTTTAGTCTTCGTTTTTTGCTTTTGGTTCATGTCATGCATCTCATATCATGTCATCATGTGCATCGCATTTGCATACGTGATCGTCTCATGCATCTGAGCATTTTCCCCGTTGTCCGTTTTGCATTCCGGCATTCCTACGTCCTCCGATGTGTGGGTGTTAAACGTTCTCGGATTGGACCGAGATTTGCCAAGCGGCGTTGGTATACCATCGGTAGACCGCCTGTCATGTTTCGTGCCATTTGGACTTCATTTGATACTCCAATGGTTAACCGAGGAACCGTAAAGGCCTCGTGTGTGTTGCAGCCAAAAACCCCTCCAAAGTGGCCCAAAACCCACCTAAACCCACTCCATCCTCTCGGTCGTTCGATCACGATCGCGTGGCCGAAAACCGCACTCCATTTGGAGTCTCCTAGCTCGTTCTATGTATAAATAGGCCTCCCCCTCCGAAATCCCGGGTCGAAACCCAAGTTTTCTTCCCCTCTCCGCGCCGGACGCGTCCACCGCCACTGGACAAAGCCGCGCCGCCACCTGCAGCCAATCGAAGGGTGCCACGTGGCCCTCCGCCGTCTGCCGCCGCGGCCTGCAGGGCTCGAGTCAAGCCCGCACGAGCCCGCGCGCCGCCCGCCGCCTGACCCAGCGCCGCATGCCGCCCGGCTCCGCCACCGTTCCGCGTCCCCGCCGCCCGTCGCTCCTCACTGGCAAGCTCCACCTCGTCGCCGTTCACCTCCGCGCGGTGCGCCGATGCCCGCAGCTCCTCATCGGCCGCCACCAATCGAGGCTCCGCCGCTGCGCCCCCTCGCTGAATCCGACTCCCTCTGACTCCGGCGAACCTTCCTCTCACTCCGGCTGCCGTCCCCATCGTCTCCGGCGAGACCCCGGCGGTCCTCAATTTGCGTGCTTCCAGATCTGGCTACAGTAAAACCCTAGGTTAATTTCAGAATTATCCGCAAATCATTTTTCTGGTTATTTTTATGGCATGTTCATCGCATCATCACTTTGCATTCGTAGCTCTGTTTTGGATGTGCTCTTCATTTCATTCCATTGCACCATGCTTGTTTGAGTCCATCTTGATGCCCTAAATGTTGTTGCAAGAGTGCTATAAAATGTTAGTTTCTGTTTGTTAACAGATTATGGATATTTGTCATTTTGCCATGATTATTGTGTGCCTCCTATGAACTTGAGCCCTACATGTGTTTTGGGCTATGCCATGCCATCTTTACAGGGGTGTATTCCATGTACTTTTGTGATCAATGTGGTGACCAGCACAAGCATGCAAAGTAGCTCTCTTGATGTTGCTGATTTCGGGGACTTAAAATTCTTCTAAGTCATTTCCCTGATGTTATTTGTATGCCATGTATTCATGTTGCTACAGAGTGATCCATCCCTCTTTTGAGCATGTTCAGTAAGGATGATTTTTAGATATTGTTATGTTCTATCCATTCGTGTCTTTGTTTGCAATTATGGAGTCCCCTAGCATGACTCAATCTTTCTCTACTTTTGCTATAAAATGTTCCTGGCAGATTGTTTACATGTTAATCAATTTTGCCGAGGTTGTTGTAGTTGTTCCATGCATGCTATGAGATTATTCTTGCCATGGTTAGCTACTTTAACATGTCTTATTGCTGGGTGTATGCTTAGTTTGTCATGAAATGCCTTGTGGTGAGGGCATCGAGCTCGCAAACATGCCTACGTAACTCTGTTTTTGCCATGTCCAGTTTTCTGCTAAGTCTGAATCTGTTAACGAAACTTTCTATGTTTACATGGGTGCCATCATGTTTTCTGTGCCCTTTTGACTTATGGTCAGTAAGGGACTTTTGTTATATGCTTTGAGTATTTTCATGCCATGACTTGATTTTCCATGATATGTTCCTGTAGCAGGTTGTTATCTTGCTCTAAACATTGCTTCCTGATGTTAAATCCTGACATGTTATTTTTCACTAAGTCTGTGAACCTGATATCTTTTGCACTTTTGTCATGCTTGTTTGAACCTGATATTGTGTGATTTAGCCGTAGCCCAATGTTCATCTTTTGTTAAGCCTCTTGAGTGGATCACTGCCATGTGCTTTGTTTCTATGTTAGAGTGTAGTAGCTAATTTTCTTGATGCATTTTAGATGGCATCGTGATGTTAATCGCAGAATAGTGCCATTATTGTTTTGCTTGCCATTTGCAAACCGTGCATCCGATTTCGGTGATCTTTATATCAATTTCGACCGAAATCAACTCTTCTTTCCAGCGGTGCACTTGGTTTGCCAAGTTGAGGCCCGGATCATCCTTTTCCTTCCGGAGCACGCATATGCATTTCATATCACATCCCGCATATCATGCCATGTTTTGCATCATGTTGCTTGCGCATTGCACCGTGGTTGATCGTGGTTCCCTTTTCTTGTGTTCTTGCTTTGGCTAGAGCTGGGAGACAGGTACGTGATCGAGGAACCCATTGAGTATTCTTACGAGGGTCAAGCTCATGTCAACTCAGAGAACTTTGCAGGCAAGATGACCATACCCTCGAAATCACTTCTATCCTTGCTTGCTAGTTGCTCGATCTATTGCTATGCCTATGTTGTGATACCTACCACTTGCTTTATCATGCCTCCCATATTGCCATGTCAAACCTCTAACCCACCTTGTCCTAGCAAACCGGTGTTTGGCTATGTTATCGCTTTGCTCAGCCCCTCTTATAGCGTTGCTAGTTGCAGGTGAAGATTAGAGTTTGTTCCTTGTTGGAACATGATTATTGTTTGGATATCACTATTATATCTTGTCTACTTTAATGCATCCATATACTGGGTAAAGAGTGGAAGGCTCGGCCTTATGCCTGGTGTTCTGTTCCACTCTTGCCGCCCTAGTTTCCGTCATACCGGTGTTATGTTCCTTGATTTTGTGTTCCTTATGCGGTTGGGTTATAATGGGAACCCCTTGACAGTTCGCCTTGAATAAAACTCCTCCAGCAAGGCCCAACCTTGGTTTTACCATTTTCCACCTAGCCTTTTTCCCTTGGGTTCCACGGACTCAAGGGTCATCTTTATTTTAAACCCCTGAGCCAGTGCTCCTCTGAGGGTTGGTCCAAAACAGAGCCACTTGCAGCGCCACCTTGAGGAAACTTGAGGGTTGGTTTTAGTTGTACGTAGTGTTCATCCGATGTGCCCTGAGAACGAGATACGTGCAACTCCTATCGGGATTTGTCGGCACATTGGGCGGCTTCGCTGGTCTTGTTTTACCATTGTCGAGCTGTCTTGTAACCGGGAATTCCGAGTCTGATCGGGCCGTCCTGGGAGAAGGAATATCCTTCGTTGACCGTGAGAGCTTGTGACGGGCTAAGTTGGGACACCCTTGCTGGGTTTTGAACTTTCAAAAGCCGTGCCCGTGGTTATGGGCAGATGGGAATTTGTTAATGTCCGGTTGTAGAGAACCTGAAACTTCACTTAATTAAAATGGATCAACAACGTGTGTAGCCGTGATGGTCTCTTCTCGGCGGAGTCCGGGAAGTGAACACGGCCTCGTGTTATGCTTGAACGTAAGTAGTTCTAGGATCACTTCTTGATCATAGATTCTCGACTATGCTTTGCCTTTCTCTTCTCGCTCTCATTTGCCTATGTTAGCCACCATATATGCTAGTGCTTGCTGCAGCTCCACCTCACATACCTTTTCCCTACCCATAATCTTAAATAGTCTTGATCGCGAGGGTGTGAGATTGCTGAGTCCCTGTGACTCACAGTTTACTTCCAAAACCAGATGCAGGTACCGATGATACCATTCCAGGGGATGCGACTGAACTCAAGTGGGAGTTTGATGAGGACTCAGGACGTTACTACGTTTCCTTTCCCGACGACCAGTAGAGGAGCCCTGTTGGGGCGATCGGGGATCTTATGCATTTGGGGTTGTCTTTATTTTCGTTCCGTAGTCGGACCTTGATTGTATCTGGATGATGTAATGCTATATTTATGTATTGTGTGAAGTGGCGATTGTAAACCAACTCTGTACCTCTTTCTTATTCAGTACATGGGATGTGGAAAGATTACCCCTCTTGTGACATGCCTACAATGTGGTTATGCCTCTAAGTCGTGCTCCGACACGTGGGAGATATAGCCGCATCGTGAGTGTTACACGTAATCAATGGGTTCCTCGATCACATACTCCTCTCCCGGCTCTACCCAAAGAAAGAACACAAGCAAGGAAAACACAATCAACCATGGTGCAATGCGCAAGCAACATGATGCAAAACATGGCATGATATGCGGGATGTAATATGCAATGCATATGCGTGCTCTGGAAGGAAAAGATTGAACCAGGCCTTAACTTGGCAAACCAAGAGTTCCGCTGGAAAGATGAGTTGATTTTGGTCGAAATTGATATAAAGATCACCGGAATCGGATGCACGGTTTGCAAATGGAAAGCAAAACAATAATGGCACAAATCTGCGATTAACAGCACGATGCCATCTAAAATGCAATAAGAATCTAAGCTACTGCACTCTAACATAGCAACAAAGCACATGGCAGTGATCCACTCAAGATGCTTGAAAAAAATGAATAATGAGCTATGGCTAAATCACACAATAGCAGGCTCAAACAAGCATGGAAAAAGTGCAAAAGATAACAGCATCACAGACTTGGTGAAAGTAACAACATGACAGGATTTAACATCAGGAAGCAATGTTTAGAGCAAGATAACGCCATGCTACAGGAATATATCATGGCAAATCAAGTCATGGCATGAAACTACTCAAAGCATATAACAAAAGTCCCTTACTGACCATAAGCCAAAAGGGATCAAAAGATATGATGGCACCCACGTAAACATAGCAAGTTTCGTTAACAGATTCAGACTTAGCAGAAAACTGGACATGGCAAAAATAGAGTTACGTAGGCATGTTTGCGAGCTCAATGCACTCATCACAAATCATTGCATGACAAATTAAGCATACAATCGGCAAGAAGACATGATCAAGTAGCTAACCATGGAAAGAACAAACTCATAGCATGCATGGATCAGCTACAATCACCTTGGCAAAATTGATTAACACGTAAACAATCTGCTAGGAACATTTTATAGCAAAAGTAGAGCAAGATTGAGTCATGCTAGGTTACTCCATAATTGCAAACAAAGACATGGATGGATAGAACATAACAATATCTCAACATCATCATTACTGAACATGCTCAAAAGAGGCATGGATCACTCTGTAGCAACATGAATACATGGCATATAAATAACATTAGGGAAATGACATAGAAGAATTCTAAGTCCCTGAAATCAGCAACATCACGAGAGCTACTTTGCATGCTTGTGCTAGTGACCAGATTGATCACAAAAATACATGGCATACACCCCTGTATATATGGCATGGCATAGCCCAAAACACATGTAGGGCTCAAGATCATAGGAGGCACACATAAATCATGGCAAAAATGACAAATGCTTATAATCTGTTAAGAAACAGAAAATAACATTATGAAGCACTCTTGCAACAGCATTTTAGGCATCAAGATGGACTCAAACAAGCATGGTGCAATGGAATGAAATGAAGAGGACATCCACACGAACAATTTGACATCTCACATGCGCAGAACGGAGCTACGGATGATGAGATATGATGCCATGAACATGTCTAGAAAATATGAACAGGGGAGAAAAACTTAGACGAAAATAGACCTCCAGATCTAGGGTTTGCTTGCGCGGATCTCGAGGATCGTCGGAAAAAATTTGGCGGGAGTTGGACGGGGTGACCGGAACGAGCTCGGGGAGGCGCCAGCGGGGTCGGGCCGGACCGGATCTGGCCGGACCCGACCGGAGCTGGAGCGGGCGGCGGCGAATGTCGACGGCGTCGGCGCTGGAGGCGGATGAGGCGGTGGCGGACGGCGCTGGAGCGGCTCGGCGAGATGGCGGCGAGCCGCGCGGCGGAGGCCGGCGAGCGGCGCGGGGCTCGGGCGCCTCGCGGGCGGCGAGTGGCGGCCCGGGCGCGTGGGCCGGGAGGGCCCCACCTGGGACCGGCGGGCCGGCGCGCGGGTGGCGGCGCACGGATGTGGGTGCGGGGTGGCGGCGAATCCGGAGGCAACACGTGGCTGCAGGCGGTGGCGGGATTTGTCCGGCGGCGCCCGGACACGTCCGGCGGCGTGGAGGGGAGAGGGAGCTAGGGTTTGGACCCGAATTTTCGTAGGGGGCATATATTTGTAGGTAGAGGGAGCTAGGAGAGTCCAAATGACGCGCGATTTTCAGCCACGCGATCATGATCGAATGGCCGAGAATATGCAGGGGGTTTGGATGGGTTTTCGGCCACTTTGGAGAGATGTTGGGCTGCAACACACACGAGGCCTTTACGGTTCCTCGGTTAACCGTTGGAGTATCAAACGGACTCCAAATGGCACGAAACTTGACAGGTAGTCTACCGGTGGTATACCCAGGCCACTTGGCAAATCTCAGTCCAATACGAGAACGTTTAACACCCGCACATGAAAAGAGGCAAAAGAGGACGCCGGAGGACGTAGGAGTGCCGAAATGCAAAACGGACAATAGGGAAATTGCCCGGATGCATGAGACGAACACGTATGCAAATGCGATGCACATGATGACATGATATGAGATGCATGACATGGACAAAATGCAAACAAAGACAAAACCCAACCATGAGGGAAATCATAACTTAGTGCAGAAAATGGCAAGAGTTGGAATACAGATATGGTAAATTACATCCGGAGCGTTACACCTTGCCCCTGTGTCTACGCCCGCAAGCATAGTTTCTTCTCCGGATGCCTGGGTTGGCGTAGGCCGCCGACAGAGTGCGCCCGCGTCCCCGGGGAGGCGCTTCGAGCGTGGCAGTCGATGTGCAAGGGCGACCCGCCCCCTCGTCGGCTTCGATGGCTCCGGCTCCTCCAACACTGCCTTCCCCTTCTCAGCGGCGGAGAACCTTTTCACGGGTGCCATCGCTATGGCAATGGCGGGTGGAAATGGAGAAGCGAGGAGGTGGAAGATGAGCCAAAGAGCCCTCCCCCTTGCCCCTATATAGCGCTCGACGGAGGGCCGGTCTGCGCCCCCTCGCCTTCGAAAGATGGATGCGAGACAGAGGAAGAGCAATGATGGCCCCACGCCACGCCCGACATGCTTTATGTCAACCCGGGCAGTTGCCGAGGCATCGTGGGGGAAGTAGGGGCACCTTGCACCCCATTGTGTGCCACGCATCGAGCCTGGCCTGCAGGCGTATGGGGCCCGCGCCACTTCACCCCCCCCCCCTTGCCGGTGGAATCGTGCTCTCTACGGGCCCGGGGGCTACCATCGGGCCAGTGGGACTGGGGGTACCCGGCCCGTTTGCCTACGGCCCAAGGTGCGGCACATTCCCATGGGCCAGCACCTGGCCACTACTGAACTTCACAGGCAAGATCCTTGCGAGGCAAACATCAGTAGGCGTTATCAATGGCCTTGCTAGCCCCCCCCCCCCCCGCGGGCGATCTCCTGAGGCCCCTTGAGGGGTGAGCAAGTCAGGCATAGCATGGCGGGTCGCGTGGCACCGCGTCCCGATGTGGGTGACAACCACGACGACGGGTGGTGCCAGAGGTCGTGCTAGTAGGCGTGGATGAGGAGGCTTTCCCCTTTCGTGCTAAGGGAGCAAGGACGGTGCACAGGTTCCCAAAGCAATCCTCAAAGGTTACCCATTCAGTGCAAGAGGACTGAGACGATGGGCTCACCAGGACATAGGACATCACTGATCCCACTGACGCGTCATGGCAGTAGGCTTTTGAAGGCAAAGACAGCCTTTAGACAGGATAAGCTACAGCCTTGCCCCCCTTCGAATTGGCCATTGTGGCAACCCTTACCACCATGCGTTTTCAGGAGAAGAGGTCCAAGGCCAGTATAAGAGAGGGCAGGGTGTCACCGTAGGGGGGCTCATTTTGAGCAACTAGAGCTACGACTCGTTCTCCGTGTGCCCAAGAAATTCCAGCCAAGAAGGAGTAGGGCTTTACACCGCAAGGTGGCCTGAACCTGCGTCAACTGTCATTCCCATTGTTCTTATTCCTTAGCTCGAGCATATCGGAGCATCACCATGGGGTAGTGGGTCTCGAGGTAGAGCGTAGTGATAGTAGCGAGCGTCCCCTAGTGTTCGAACCTCTTGGGTCCCCGGAGCCCCGATTCCGATAGCTGCTGCCTCCGTCCATGAGGACACACGTCAGATGAAAGCCATCAATGATTGGGTCCAGGATGAGCGCGGCCGATCCACCATGCACGATGCTGGTCAGATGGTCGTGTTTATCAAATGTGATCGGATAAGATGACCACGGATTGAACTTTGGGGTGATTGGCTCCAATGCGTATACGTCTCGAAGTGCACGTTTTATCTCCCGCTTGGGGATGTGGGTGACGTAGATCATATTTACATCTTTCACCTCGTGAGGAAACTGCTTCTGTCCACCGTTATTTGGCTGCCGAGGTTCATCCTCTTCTTCGCCGCGGGGATGGGCTTTACCGTTCCCCTCTGCTACCACCTTACGAGCTTGTTTGAAGATCCAGCAATTCCTGTTAGTGTGGTTTCCTGGTTTGTCTAGGGAGTTGTGGATTTGGCACGGCCTGTCGAGGATCTTGTCGAGCTGGCTAGGTCCAACTTTGTTCCCTTTAAAGGGCTTCCTCTTCTGTCCGAACCTAGGTCTGATGAAGCCGGCCTTGACTGCGCATCTTTTGTGTCGCTTCCGCCTTTCTAATGCCTATGTTTATTTTTGTTACGCTTTGGATTACCATTGGTGTCACAGGTCTTTGAGGTTCCCGCCTCATCGTTGTGAGTAATGTAGGCCAGCTGTCAGGACCCCGATCCTAACTCACACTGATCTACCATGTAACACATCATATCACTTTGCGGCCTCACGCATGGTATTCCCTCGGGTGCCACCTTACCTAGCCCAGGACCGTTTGTGGCTTTTGGCTCACGTATATGATAGTGTCGCTAGCATCCATATGACAGAGAACCCAGTCTGACATGACTAGTCGTAAACCCAAGGTGGCACTTACTGACAGGGCAGGCATACATGACCCAGCAACGAACGTGTCGATCATCAACGTATGAACCCAAGTCATAGCAAGCTACAGGGACTTAAAGGAAGAACGCATGACATTTCCCCGAAGGGACAGACACAAGAACAAAGAAGGACACATGTCGGCCAGCGTAAGTGTTCCGGAGCAGTAGAAAGCTACCATGGCTCAGTGGAAGCACTAGGAGACATTTCCCCATAAGAGAGGCTACCAAGAATAAACAACTAGATAGTCAGATCCCACACATACCAAGCATTTCACAATCATACACACAATATGCTCGATATGTGCAAATACAACATGGCATCACAACAAAATTCTACGACTCAAAGTATTTATTCATAATGCTCCGAAGAGTCATACACAGTAAGAATTACAATCATGGGTCACATGACCCAACATATAGATCATACAGGCAATGGAAACATAAACATGTCTGAGTAAAGATAACTACAAATGAAAAAGGCTGAGAAGCCTGACTATCTACACGACCCTCCCAAGGGTACAAGATCGTAGCTGAGGTAACAAACTAAACGTCGAAGTCCACGCGGAACTACTAGTGAGACTGAAGTCTCCTCTACAAAACCTAAATTAAGCAAACGTGAGTACAAATGTACCCAACAAGACTTACATCGGAACTAGCTACATATGCATCAGTATCAACAAAGAGGTGGTGGAGTTTAACTGCAGCAAGCCAGCTTTGACTCAGTGGCTGTCATGTGCTACGACTGCTGGTAACTCTTTTGAGGTGGCTCACACGAGTCCACATATTCACCATATCAATACACCACTATGGATCCGCTCCTGTCTCCCTACGAGAAGGCCATCCATAGCACTCATTCTTATCTTGCGCATTTTAGAGTATTCACTTTCACTTGTCTATGAACTATATAAGCAACCAAGTAGTCCTTTACCGCGGACGCGGCTATTCGAATAATTTTGTTACCCTGCAGGGGTGTACTTCTTCACACACACTCTCGCCACTTAGCGCCAGGTACACGTCATGTATCTCGGCAACCTTCAAGACTAAGCCTGGCGAGGAGTCGGCCACGACCTGACTAACCACACAAGTCCCTAGTGCATGTTTATCGCCTATTCGGGTTCCATCCGCAAGGATATCCAGCCGGGGTGTCCTCAACGGGCCCAAACGATGTGTACAGGGTTCCCGAGGCACCAAACGGGCATCTCGGTACACCGGGCCACGTACCTACCATATCACAGCCCAAACCTAGGGTAAGTGCTACGCACGGCCTCCTATATACTACAAACACCAGAAACTACTTGCAACTACTGGACAGAGGACAAGGGCCCATTGGTTTCGGGCCCAAAGCATGGTAGAAGCTGATCTTAAATCACATATACAGATCTCAGTTCCTAAGGACGGTTCCAATGAAACAACCCACCATTTACTCCTACATGGCCTCTCATCAATATCTTTACCAAATCATGTTCACACACTTACCTCTCAACAGTAGGACATGATGACCACATTCCAATTCATCCCTGATGAATTAGACCTGACACAACTCTAAGTAATAGCAGGCATAACAAGCAAGCATAAATGAGTAGGCACATCATGGCTCAAACAACTCCTACTCATGCTAGTGGGTTTCAACTATTTACTGTGGCAAAGACAGGTCATGCAGAGGAAAGGGGTTCAACTACCGCAGCATGTAACAGTTGAATCGTTGTTGTCCTAATGCAGTAACAGAGAGCAGGAGCGAGAGAGTGGTATTGCATCGTAATGAACAAGGGGATTTTGCTTGCATGGTACTTCTGAAGATAGTAATAGCTCTTTGTCAGTGCCAACGACCACAACGTCAGAACAACGTCCACTGAGAGGGAACAAACACCGGCAAACAAGAGGGAACTTAATCAATGCAATGCAACAATATGATGCATGAATGTAACATGGCAATATGATGTTCATTGAGCTAATGCAACTAGCAACACAATTAAATGTAGTTGGTTTGAACCCAGGGTTCAAATTCAAATTCCACATGTGGTTATTTAAATGTCATTCATTTGATTTGTCCTAAACAGTAGCCAAAATTTTTTCTAACATGCATGAAAATGGTACAGATGGATAGATTGGATTTTTCTGATCATTTTTCATATATAAATTATTTCATTTGGAGTTACGGTTGATTTTCTATGAATTTTTGAAGTTTTGGTTATTTTCTGGAATTTCCTGAATTAAATGAAACCCCGAAAACTGTCAACTGCGTCGGCATGACGATAGCATGACATCAGCAGGTCAACAACGCCAGTCCTAGTCAAACCTGACAGCCAGGACCCACACGTCAATGTCATAGGGCTGGTTTGTGTGGAAGACAAGTGGGCCCGGTCAACACTGACTAGGCCAAAGTCAGAGCTGGCACATGGGGTCCATGGCATTAGCACTAATCTAATAGAAAAAATAGACTAACCTACTTAGGCTCAGGGGCCCACATGTAAGTGGCTCTAGAGGGGCGATTAGCGCGCTCATTAGCAATTCATGATGTCGCCACGTCGGCCTCGCAGAAATCTGGCCGGCGGCAACCATTTCGCATGGCGGAGGCGTCGGGTTTTGGCATCTGATGACCATTGGGCTCGCGGTTTGGCCCTACGGGCTGCTGGACGTGCACCGCATCCAATGGAGCAGGCGGCTAGGCGAGGGGAGGTTGGAAACTATGGCGGGAACCACTCGGGCGGCGGCCAGAGCTCGGGCAATGGCGGTGATGGCGCTATAGGGCACGGGAGGGCGAACCCGTGGGTGCTTCAGGTTCACAGGGGTGCGGCGAGCACGCTGGTGATGCTCGGGTGAGAAGCCAAACTCAGGAGCATGGAGCTCGTTGGCCATGGCGGCGGTGAGCTTCGGCGCAGGTGGGGAACGGAGCTAGCGCATGCCCGCGAGTAGGAGAGCAGGGGGAGTAGGTCCGCGAGCTCACAGCGGTTGCAGAACGCGCCTTAGTGGGCTCGGGGGAGGTCGGACAACGTCGGGGCGTTGCCAGCGATCTCGGAGTCGGGGGTTTAAGACGACGGTGGTGACAGCATTGTAGGCCACCTGCGGTCGCGTGCTTTGTCGTGAGGCTCCACGAAGTCGGGGAGGAGCTAGGGGACCGGACAACGAGGCGAGGCGTGCCCGGTGGCTGTGGTGGTGCTCGGAGGCGCGCTGCGCTGTGCTTGGGTGCGAGGTTGAGAGGGACCATAGGAGGGGCGAAGCACGGGGGAAGAGTGAGAGGGCCGGCGGAGGTGCGTGTCGACGTCCAGAGAGGACAGGGCGTCGAGGGGGAGGGGTAGGCAGGTAGGTGGTGTGGCACCCTCGCGCGCGCCTTACCCTCCCTCGCCTCTACCTTCTGGCAGAGTTTGGGGATGACTGGCACGGGCCAGCAGTGCTGGGCCGCCAGTTGGGCCGCCAGGTTAGTTGGCCCAGGTAAGTTTCCTTTCTCTCTCTCTCTCTCTTCTAATTCTTTCTGTTTTCTATTTTTATTCCTCTGTTTTGATTTAGTAAAACACTAAACCATTTTTAGAACTTCTGAAATTATTGTTTGGCACATTTAGAATTATTTCCAACATCCCTCATTTAGTTTCAGAATTATTTGAGCATTTAAAAATAGTTATAGCATTTAATTTCCCAAATTCAATTACTTTATGATTTAATTCAAAAATCTAGGAATTACCTAGAAATATGTTCATCTTTTTTGGCAGAGGTTTTCACCTTTATCAGAAATCATGAACATGTTCAAAGAGCATTTTGGGTTCATTGAAAATGATTTTATTTTAACCTATTTGAATTAATTTGGTGTTGGGGTTTGAACATCCCCAATTTAAATTTATTTGAATTTTAAACATGATGACATGAATGCAATGCCACTATTTACAAACATTATTCCAGGGCTGTGACAACTCACCCCCACTAAACAAGAATCTTGTCCCGAGATTCAAGATGTGAGGTAAGAAGATAGAGGGGACACAAAGCTAAAACAACCTTCTCGATCCGATTGCGCTTCTCAAATACGTTGATTCATTGATTCAAATTGATCTTGACGTCTTTCTTTCGAGATCTTCATCCAACACGATGACCAAAAAGAATGGGAAACCATACAAGAATTGATCTTCTCAAAGATTGAGCAACTCACGATGAACTCACGAAATGAGACATTAGAACACCTCTTGAGTTGAGACTCAAAACACACATCTGAAACGAGGAAAGGAAGCATATGACGAAGGTTCAATTTGGTAGGCAACAACTCCATGCTTAATAAGATGGTGGATGTGTTTCAAAGTAGCGACGAGTTAACTTGCCCCTAACACTAAAGCGGGGCACCTTAGGGAAGGTCACTCATAGAGATATTCCCTTAAGTGGCAAAAATAATTATTGTTGATATAAAGATCATTGAAACTCTCTATACCAGCCTAGGGCAAATCATAATCAATTGTTTGAAGGAGTTCGGAAGAATGGCATATCCGACTGAAATGGATGATGTGGACTACCTTGTTGAAGACAACGCAATGGATGATTTTAGCTTATCATCGGAAAGGATGGGACCCATGGTAAGCCCACTTGGAAGGTAATCCTGAGTAGTTATTACCGAGAAGGCGGACCATAGTAAAATGGCACAATGGCGGGTGCAAGCTGGGAAAAAAGGCAAACATTGGAAATCTTCCAACCATCATATTTTCCCGAGATTCAAATCTGGTTGGTAACGGGATATTTCAGACGACATGTCTGGAAAAGAAGGTTTGCAACACAAATTGACAAGACAATGTTGCGAGATTCACGGGAAATGAACTACAATAGCAAGCTCCAAAACATGAGTTGGTTCTGCTACACACATGTGAACACGTTGTCCAAGACAAGCATGACCACATGGTAGTCTTATAATAAAACACTACCAAGTTCAGATTGGGAACCATCATTGAAATAACGAAGTCTTGTACATGTCCGTCTGGGCCCATCGGGAATAGCATTTGAACTTCTTATCCTTGAACAAATCAATCAGTGGCTTTGTGTGCTAGGGATACATATAGAATGAACTACAATAGCAAGCTCCAAAACATGAGTTGGTTCTGCTACACACATGTGAACACGTTGTCCAAGACAAGCATGACCACATGGTAGTCTTATAATAAAACACTACCAAGTTCAGATTGGGAACCATCATTGAAATAACGAAGTCTTGTACATGTCCGTCTGGGCCCATCGGGAATAGCATTTGAACTTCTTATCCTTGAACAAATCAATCAGTGGCTTTGTGTGCTAGGGATACATATAGAATGAACTACAATAGCAAGCTCCAAAACATGAGTTGGTTCTGCTACACACATGTGAACACGTTGTCCAAGACAAGCATGACCACATGGTAGTCTTATAATAAAACACTACCAAGTTCAGATTGGGAACCATCATTGAAATAACGAAGTCTTGTACATGTCCGTCTGGGCCCATCGGGAATAGCATTTGAACTTCTTATCCTTGAACAAATCAATCAGTGGCTTTGTGTGCTAGGGATACATATAGAATGAAGGTTGCAAGTCTCCAAACCACAGAATACTTTGCACATATGCATGACTGACTTGGGATGATTCCAGAGGAAGCAAAACTAAATTCACGGTGGCTACTTTCACCAAATGCACGTGAATCATAGGTAGTCACTTCTTTCATCCAAACATATGCTTCATGAACGAAACACGAAGAAATGCTTACACAAGTTTCCAACACTACCTTGATGTCTGACAACAACTTATCAAGATTTTCATAAAATTGAATTCCACGACTATGTGAACAAGGTGATAGCACTGGTCAGACCAAAAGATGTAATGGTGTATGCTCGAGGGATCAACCACGAGTAAGACAACATTACGAATATCGTTGGTTATGAGTTGATTTGACAATAACCCACACTCAAACCAAAGTTTGGACAAGACAATAGATCCAGCATTTGGTCACGGAGATCAATCACTGAAGATACCATATTTCTTCCAACACACGTATACAAAGAGTTATCCCTTTGGAATGAACTAAGTCGGATAAAGCTTTTATTTTCCAACTCTCCAAGTTGTTGTTTAGCTTAACCAACTAGCTCAGGGGTATCCAACACAGATTCTTAGAGAAGGGGTGGTTTACAAGAAACCAACTTTATCACGAGCTCAACATAACAGTCAGGGGACAACCTGGTGATACTTCCGAGAAGATAATCGGAAAATCACGAACCACCGATATGTTATGAAGCTCGAGAACAATCTTGCTCTTCAGGGAAAACGATATGATCAAAAAGCGAGAGATCGATACAATCTAAACTCATTTATCAAAGGATGCACCAAGAAAATATGGACTAGGTAGCACGATCAATCTTAGAATGACAATTCAATAATCAACACGCTAAGAATGAGATTATTGTCCATTAACTACCAAGCAACAAGGTTGCTAACAGTATCGATTTCACACATCATGATTCACTTGTCGGTATTCCGGTTGCAACAACACGGGACCGAGGAATGAATAATGATGGCAAGAAGTATCACTAAATCAAGAATTCATAATAGGTGGTGCAATTCTCATGACATTCCTGACATAAGAGGGAAACACTCCCAGGTAGAACAGAACAAAAGCTGGATTGGCATTTTGATCTGGGGATACAACTGCTTTGACCCAATCCCAGAGATGGACGAGGTACTGGAGTTTGTTTCTCCTAGTCATTCTGGAATAGAATGGCTTGACGGACCACGCGAATAATAGGCATCGATGAACGAATGCACGCATACTCTTGACTATCAATTGATAGATGATGTCTACTACAAAACCCTCTTCTTGTAGATGTTGTTGGGCCTCCAAGTGCAGAGGTTTGTAGGACAGTAACAAATTTCCCTCAAGTGGATGACCTAAGGTTTATCAATCGTGGGAGGCGTAGGATGAAGATGGTCTCTCTCAAGCAACCCTGCAACCAAATAACAAAGAGTCTCTTGTGTACCCAACACACCCAATACAATGGTCAATTGTATAGGTGCGCTAGTTCGGCGAAGAGATGGTGATACAAGTGCAATATGGATGGTAGATATAGGTTTTTGTAATCTGAAAATATAAAAACAGCAAGGTAACTAATGATAAAAATGAGCACAAATGGTATTGCAATGCTAGGAAACAAGGCCTAAGGTTCATACTTTCACTAGTGCAAGTCCTCTCAACAATAATAACATAATTGGATCATATAACTATCCCTCAAAATGCAACAAAGAGTCACTCCAAAGTCACTAATAGCGGAGAACAAACGAAGAGATTTATGTAGGGTACGAAACCACCTCAAAGTTATTCTTTCTGATTGATCTATTCAATAGTTCATACTAGAATAACACCTTAAGACACAAATCAACCAAAACCCTAATGTCACCTAGATACTCCAATGTCGCCTCAAGTATCTATGGGTATGATTATACGATATGCATCACACAATCTCAGATTCATCTATTCAACCAACGCAAAGAACTTCAAAGAGTGCCCCATAGTTTCTACCGGAGAGTCAAGACAAAAACATGTGCCAACCCCTATGACTAAGTTCACGAGGTCACGGAACTCGCAAGTTGATCACCAAAACATACATCAAGTGGATCACATGATATCCCATTGTCACCACAGATAAGCACATGCAAGACATACATCAAGTGTTCTCAAAGCCTTAAAGACTCAATCCGATAAGACAACTTCAAAGGGAAACTCAATTCATCACAAGAGAGTGGAGGGGGAGAAACATCATAAGATCCAACTATAGTAGCAAAGCTCGCGATACATCAAGATCATGCCAACTCAAGAACACGAGAGAGAGAGAGAGAGAGAGAGAGATCAAACACATAGCTACTGCCTACTGGTACAAACCCTCAGCCCCGATGGTGGACTACTCCCTTCTCGTCATGGAGAGCGCCGGGATGATGAAGATGTCCACCGGAGAGGGATTCCCTCCTCTGACAGGGTGCCAGAACGGGTCTAGATTGGTTTCCGGTGGCAACGGAGTCTTCTGGCGGCGGAACTCCCGATCTAGGTAATTTTCTGGAGGTTTCTATATTTATAGCAATTTTTGGTGTTGGCCTCACGTGAAGAAGGTGCCCGAGTCGTCCATGAGGCAGGCCCACGCGGCTGGGGGGTGGGTGCGCCCCCACCCTCATGGACGGCCTGGGACTCTTCTGGCCCAACTCTTTCACTCCGGGGTCTTCTTTTGGTCCATAAAAAATCGTCAAAAATTGGCACGTCAGTTGGACTCCGTTTGGTATACCTTTTCTGTAAAACTCAAAAACAAGGAAAAAACAAAAACTGGCACTGTGCTCTAGGTTAATAGGTTAGTCCCAAAAATCATATAAAATAGCGTATAAATGCATATAAAACATCCAAGGTTGATAATATAATAGCATGGAACAATCAAAAATTATAGATACGTTGGAGACATATCAAGCATCCCCAAGCTTAATTCCTACTTGTCCTCGAGTAGGTAAATGATAAATATAGAATTTTTGATGTGGAATGCTTTCTAGCATGTTCTTCAATGTATTCTTCTCTATTGTGGCATGAATGTTCAGATCCGAAAGATTCAAGATAAAAGTTTATTGTTGACATAAAAATAGTAATACTCCAAGTATGCTAATCAAGCAATTATGTCTTATCAAAATAACATAGCCAAAGAAAACTTATCCCTACAAAATCATATAGTTTGGCCATGCTTCATTTTTGTCACACAAAATGCTCCCATCATGCACAACCCCGATGACAAGCCAAGCAATTGTTTCATACTTAGCCTTTTCAAACTCTTTCAACTTTTACGCAATATATGAGCGCGAGCCATGGACATAGCACTATGGGTGGAATAGAATATGATGATTGAGGTTGTGTGAGAAGACAAAAAGGGAGAAAGTCTCACATTGACGCGGCTAATCAATGGGCTATGGAGATGCCCACCGATTGATGCCAATGCAAGGAGTAGGGATTGCCATGCAACGGATGCACTAGAGCTATAAATATATGAAAGCTCATCAAAGAAACTAAGTGGGTGTGCATCAAACGTGCTTGCTCACGAAGACCTAGGGCATTTGAGGAAGCCCATCACTAGAATATACAAGCCAAGTTCTATAATGAAAAATTCCCACTAGTATATGAAAGTGACAAAATAAGAGACTTTCTATCATGAAGATCATGGTGCTACTTTGAAGCACGAGTGTGGAAAAAGGATAGTAACATTGTCCCTTCTCTCTTTTTCTCTCTTCTTTTTTTGTTTGGGCCTTCTTTTTTATGGCCTCTTTTTTTCGTCTGGAGTCTCATCCCGACTTGTGGGGGAATCATAGTCTCCATCATCCTTTCCTCACATGGGACAATGCTCTAATGATGATCATCACACTTCTATTTACTTACAACTCAAGAATTACAACTCGATACTTAGAACAAAATATGACTCTATGTGAATGCCTCCGGCGGTGTACCGGGATTGCGATGAATCAAGAGTGACATGTATGAAAAATTAAGCACGGTGGCTTTTCCACAAATACGATGTCAACTACATGATCATGCAAAGCAATATGACAATGCTGATGCATGTCATAATAAATGGAACGGTGGAAAGTTGCATGGCAATATATCTCGGAATGGCTATGGAAATGCCATAGTAGGTAGGTATGGTGGCTGTTTTGAAGAAGATATAAGGAGGCTTATGTGTGCTAGAGCGTATCATATCACGGGGTTTGGATGCACCGGCGAAGTTTGCACCAACTCTCAAGGTGAGAAAGGGCAATGCACGGTACCGAAGTGGCTAGCAATGATGGAAGGGTGAGAGTGTGTATAATCCATGGACTCAACATTAGTCATAAAGAACTCACATACTTATTGCAAAAATCTACAAGTCATCAAAACCAAGCACTACGCGCATGCTCCTAGGGGGATAGATTGGTAGGAAAAGACCATCGCTCGTCCCCGACCGCCACTCATAAGGAAAGCAATCAAAGAACACCCCATGCTTCAAATTTGTCACACACCGTTTACCATACGTGCATGCTATGGGACTTGCCAACTTCAACACAAGTATTCATCAATTTCACAATTACTCAACTAGCACACCTCTAATATTACCACCTTTATATCTCAAAAGAACTATCAAGCATCCAACTTCTCTTAGCATTTAAAATTTATAACCAAAGTAAATTACCATGCTGTTCTAAAGGACTCTCAAAATGATATAAGTGAAGCATCAGAGATCAATTATTTCTATAAAATAGAACCACCGCCGTGCTCTAAAAGAAATAAGCGAAGCACTAGAGCAAATGATAGACTACTCCGAAAGATATAAGTGAAGATCAGTGAGTAGTCGAATAAGTATGCAACTATGTGAAGACTCTCTAATATTTAAGAATTTCAGATCTTGGGATTTTATTCAAACATCAAGCAAAACAAAATAAAATAAAATGACGCTCCAAGCAAAGCACATATCATGTGGTGAATAAAGATATAGCTCCAAGTAAAGTTACCGATGAACGAAGACGAAAGAGGGGATGCCTTCCGGAGCATCCCCAAGCTTAGGCTCTTGGTTGTCATTGAATATTACCTTGGGATAACTTGGGCATCCCCAAGCTTAGGCTCTTGCCACTCCTTATTCTATAGTCCATCGAATCTTTACCCAAAACTTGAAAACTTCACAACACAAAACATAACAAAAAACTCGTAAGCTCCGTTAGTATAAGAAAACAAACCACCACTTAAAGGTACCGTAATGAACTCATTATTTATTTATATTGGTGTTAAACCTACTGTATTCCAACTTTTATATTGTTCATAAACTCTATTACTAGCCATAGACTCATCAAAATAAGCAAACAACACACGAAAAACAGAATCTGTCAAAAACAGAACAGTCTGTAGTAATCTGTAGGTTTCGAATACTTCTGGAACCCCAAAATTTCTAAAATGAATTGCTGGACGTGAGTAATTTATTTATTAATCATCTGCAAAAATAATTAACTAAATAGCACTCTCCAGTAAAAAAATGTCAGCAAATCTCATGAGCGCTAAAGTTTTTGTTTTTTTACAGCAAGATCGCAAAGACTTTCCCCAAGTCTTCCCAACAAGATAAAGAGAGGGATTGTAACATAAAGAGAGCATCATGAAGAATATGACTAGCACATTTAAGTATAACCCACTTCCTATTCACAGGGATTTTGTGAGCAAACAACTTGTGGGAACCATAATCAACTAGCATAGGAGGGCAAAACAAGCATAACTTCAAAACTTTAAGCACATAGAGAGGAAACTTGATATTATTGTAATTCCTACAAGCATATGTTCCTCCCTAATAGTAATTTTAAGTAGCATCATGAATGAATTCAACAATATAACCGTCACCTAAAGCATTCTTTTCATGATCTACAAGCATAGAAATTTTATTACTCTCCACATAAGCAAAATTCTTCTCATTCGGAATAGTGGGAGTATCATAAGAGACTGGAATACTATAAATTGTTTCCACATTAAAAGAGCAATGTTCAGAAAAAGGGTAATAATAATCATGACAAGTTTTATAAATATAATCATCACTACTTTTTAGCATAAGTGTCATCACAATAATCATCATAGGTAGCAACTTCGTTCTCATCATAACCAATTGAAACCTCTTCCAAGATAGTGGAATCATTACTAAATAAAGTCATTACCTCTCCAAATCCACTTTCATAATTATCACAATAAGATTCAACATCCTCGAAAAGAGTGGTATCATTACTTCCTAAAGTTGATACTCTTCCAAACCCACTTTCATCAATATAATCATCATAAGTTGGAGGCATGCTATCATCACAATAAATTTGCATATCAAAACTTGGGAGATTAAAAATATCATCTTCATAAAACATATCATCCCGAAGCTTGGGACTAACATTAATTTCAGCAAATAAATTGTCAAACATGTCATTTTCATCAAACATAGCATCCCCAAACTTGGGCTTTTTCATATCATAAGCATAATCATTCTCATCATTAATAGTATGGATAGCAGCAGACTAAGGCATAGCCTAGTGGTGGGAAGGGGATGATGCCTTCCCATCCACCCAGGTTCAAGGCATGGTACTTGCAATTTGGGTTTGTTGCACCAATTATACTGTAAGGGGTTCCCTTACAGTCTTCCTGTCAAAAAAAAGTATGGATAGCACCAATAGTATAACAATTATCATCATCACAATGAGTAATAGGAGCAACATCATTTGGGAGGGATACCCTTTTTACCTTTGCTTATCCGTCTTTTGTTTTTCTTCTTCACATCATGTGTGGGTTTAATCCTCTTTTCGGAGCTCCTTATTAATGAGATTGGTTGAATAGGAGGCTCCTCCTCGTTACCTGATTCATCATAAGAAATAATAGGAGAATATTGGGAAGTCTCTTCCTTTTCATTAGTATTCTCTTCATCTTCTATTTGTTTTCTTGTCTTTATGTAATTGTCAATATAAGGATTTTCAATGCAATTCACTGCACAATACATAAAAATTTCTTCTAGATCAAAATCAAGAAATCTATCAAGATTAAATTTTGGAATGCCCTCAGTTATACGTTTCATTTCTTCATACCCCAAAAGAAGACTAAGCTCTTTATGATGCTCAAGGGTAATCAAGTTATCACAATTTTTGGACATGATTTGATCATGAAACAAATAGCATTGGTGCTTTAAATCACCATGTTCATTGCAAAGTTCACAAGGATGGCGATAAACATTGAATCTTTCACCACAATCATCTGGCCTTTCTCGCAACCATTTGGTTTCCAAATACTTATGCCTCTTGCAAAATCTATCTTCCCTATTTGGTGTGTGCTTGCAAGCTCTATGTATTCCACAAAAGTTGACATGCTTATAAGAGACATTTTCATCATGACTAGTGCAATCATCATTAGTACTATGGATATTCAAAGAGTTCATACTAATAACATTGCAATCATGCTCATCATTCAAAGATTTAGTGCCAAACATTCTAATGCATTCTTCTTCTAACACTTTGGCAGAATTATCGGAATCCTTATTTTCATGAAATATATTAAAAAGATGAAGCATGTGAGGTACCCTCAATTCCATTTTTTGTTGTATTCTTTTATAAACTAAAATAGTGATAAAACAAGAAAAAAGAGATTCGATTGCAAGATCTAAAGATATACCTTCAAGCGCTAACCTCCCCGGCAACGGCGCCAGAAAAGAGCTTGATGTCTACTACACAAGCTTCTTCTTGTAGACGTTGTAGGGCCTCCAAGTGCAGAGGTTTGTAGGACAGTAGTAAATTTCCCTCAAGTGGATGACCTAAGGTTTATCAATCTGTGGGAGGCGTAGGATGAAGATGGTCTCTCTCAAGCAATCCTGCAACCAAATAACAAAGAGTCTCTTGTGTCCCCAAAACACCCAATACAATCGTAAATTGTATAGGTGCACTAGTTCGGCGAAGAGATGGTGATACAAGTGCAATATGGACGGTAGATATAGGTTTTTGTAATCTGAAAAATATAAAAACAGCAAGGTAAATAATAATAAAAATGAGCACAAACGGTATTGCAATGCTAGGAAACATGGCCTAAGGTTCATACTTTCACTAGTGCAAGTCCTCTCAATAATAATAACATAATTGGATCATATAACTATCCCTCAACATGCAACAAAGAGTCACTCCAAAGTCACTAATAGCGGAGAACAAACAAAGAGATTATTGTAGGGTACGAAACCACCTCAAATTTATTCTTTCTGATCGATCTATTCAAGAGTTCGTACTAGAATAACACCTTAAGACAAAAATCAACCAAAACCCTAATGTCACCTAGATAATGTCACCTCAAGTATCCGTGGGTATGATTATATGATATGCATCACACAATCTCAGATTCATCTTTTCAACCAACACAAAGAACTTCAAAGAGTGCCCCAAAGTTTCTACCATAGAGTCAAGACAAAAACGTGTATGAACCCCTATGCATAAGTTCACGAGGTCACGGAACTCGCAAGTTGATCACCAAAACATACATCAAGTGGATCACATGATATCCCATTGTCACCACAAATAAGCAGGTGCAAGACATACATCAAGTGTTCTCAAAGCCTTAAAGACTCAATCCGATAAGATAACTTCAAAGGGAAAACTCAATTCATCACAGGAGAGTAGAGGGGAAGAAACATCATAAGATCCAACTATAATAGCAAAGCTCGCGATACATCAAGATCGTGCCAACTCAAGAACACGAGAGAGAGAGAGAGAGAGAGATCAAACACATAGCTACTGGTACATGCCCTCTGCCCCGAGGGTGGACTACTCCCTCCTCGTCATGGAGAGCGCCGGGATGATGAAGATGGCCACCGGAGAGGGATTCCCCCTCCGACAGGGTGCCAGAATGGGTCTAGATTGGTTTTCGGTGGCTATGGAGGCTTCTGGCAGAGGAACTCCCGATCTAGGTTATTTTATGGAGGTTTCTATATTTATAGCAATTTTTGGCGTCGGTCTCACGTCAAGAAGGTGCCCGAGTCGTCCACGAGGTAGGCCCACACGCCTAGGGGGTTGGGCGCGCCCCCACCCTCGTGGATGGCCCGAGACTCTTCTGGCCCAACTCTTTCACTCCGGGGTCTTCTTTTGGTCCATAAAAATCGTCAAAAATAGGCACGTCAATTGGACTCCGTTTGGTATTCCTTTTCTGTAGAACTCAAAAACAAGGAAAAAACAGAAACTGGCACTGGGCTCTTGGTTAATAGGTTAGTCCCAAATATCATATAAAATAGCATATAAGTGCATATAAAACATCCAAGGTTGATAATATAATAGCATGGAACAATAAAAAATTATAGATAAGTTGGAGACGTATCAATAAAAAAAAGGTCAGAAAACAACTTAAGAGGGACAACTCAAAGGAACATACGATTTTCTGAGTTGTGGGTGCATAGATTAGCATGTCGAACGAGTTCAACATATTTCTTCCGGATAACCCATGTAGAAAGGTAGAACTGGCAGAGTCACAAGTATAATGGAGAACTCATCAAGAGCACTCTAGTTGTGATCTTTTGGTTCAAACGAATTTTTGCCAAGGATGGTTCATGGTATTTGGAAGAATGATATACCACGGACCTCAAAGACTATCACAAGGCTACTAATATCCTAAAGGAACGAGCAACACTATCAACAGGAAGTAAGTAGAGCGAATCTTGGGTTCAAGAACCCAGGAAAAGAATACCTACTAAATAATAACATCACGAGATGCTTTCGAGAATGATGGCCAGAATCATCACACTTGGAACACAAAACATGGATAGATTACTAGGTGGTTCTCTAAGACACCCTAGTGTCATAATAATACCTTCAACATATATGTCGAGGCAATGAAGTACCTCAACACACCGATTAGTGTGCTTAGTCTGGCCAAAAAGGACATCGGAACATGGAGGAAAGATTTGCAAGTGCATCAGACTATTTAGAAACCTGGGATGACTCGGACAGCATAACGGCTGTAAATGCTCAAAAGATTTGAGACATCCTGTAAATTGGTGGCATAACCACTTAACATCACAATATCAAGGTTCCGAGATTAACTGCCAACACACGGAAGTAGTAGGAACAGAAATGAGGCTTGTAACCATCAATCTTATAAGTCTATGAATTAGTAACATGTGATTCTAATAGAAGAATGAGAAGCCTAGTTCTAATCCCTGTAGGAAATATAGGATGACTCGGATCAGAAGGGCATAAGGTAAAGGAGTAAAAAGATCCTTACGTTCCCTTCCACAATCAATTCCATTATATAACTAAAGCATTTATAGACTCAACTTCGACCAGTTTGGCTTGGTAATCCTACAGGCAGTTAGGCTCTGATACCAAAGCAATCAGGACCCCGATCCTAAGTCACACCGATCTAGCATGTAACACATCATATCACTTTGCGGCCTCGCGGACGGTATTCCCACGGGAGCCACCTTACCTGGCCCGGGACCATTTGCGCCTTTTGGCTCATGTATATGATAGTGTTGCTAGCATCCATATGACAGAGAACCTGGGCTGACATGACTAGTCATAAATCCAAGGTGGCACTAACTAACAGGGACATGCATACATGGCCCGGCAACGAACGTGTCGATCATCAACGTATGAACCCAAGTCGTAGCAAGCCATAGGGACTTAAAGGAACAACGCATGACATTTCCCCGAAGGGATAGACACGGGAATGAAGAGGGACACATGCCGGCCAGCCTAAGTGTTCCGAAGCGGTAGCAAGCTACCATGGCTCAGTGGAAGTACTAGGAGACATTTCCCCATAAGAGAGGCTACCAAGAATAAACAACTAGATAGTCAAATCCCACACATACCAAGCATTTCAAAATCATACACACAATATGCTCGATATGTGCAAATACAACATGGCATCACAACAAACTCTACGACTCAAAGTATTTATTCATCAGGCTCCGAAGAGTCATACACAGTAAGAATTACAATCATGGGTCACATGACCCAACATACAGAGCATACAGGCAACGGAAGCATAAACATGTCTGAGTATAGACAACTACAAATGAGAAAGGCTGAGAAGCCTGACTATCTACACGAACCTCCCAAAGGTACAAGATCGTAGCTGAGGTAACAAACTAAACATCGAAGTCCACGCGGAACTACTAGTGAGACTGAAGTCTCCTCTGCAAAACATAAATTAAGCGAACGTGAGTACAAATGTACCAACCAAGACTTACATCAGAACTAGCTACATACGCATTAGTATCAACAAAGGGGTGGTTGAGTTTTACTGCAGCAAGCCGGTTTTGACTCAATGGCTATCATGTACTACAACTGCTGGTAACTCTTTTGAGGTGGCGCACACGAGTCCACATATTCACCATATCAATACACCACTATGGATCCGCTCCCGTCTCCCTATGAGCAGGCCATCCATAGCACTCACGCTTATCTTGCGCATTTTAGAGTATCCACTTTCACTTGTCTATGAACTATATAAGCAACCAAGTAGTCCTTTACCGCGGACGCGGCTATTCGAATAGCTTTCTTACCCTGCAGGGGTGTACTTCTTCACACACGCTCTCGCCACTTACCGCCAGGTACACGTCATGTGCAACCTTCAAGCTGAAGCCTGGCGAGGGTGTTGGCCATGACCTAACTAACCACACAAGTCCCTAGTCCAGGTTTGTCACCTATTCGGGTTCCCTCCGCAAGGAGATCCAGCCGGGGTGTCCTCAACATCCCCAAACGATGTGTATAGGGTTCCTGAGGCACCAAATGGGCATCTCGGTACACCGGGCCATGTACCTACCGCATCACAGCCCACCCCTAGGGTCTGCGTTGTGCATGGCCTCCAATATACTACAAACACCAGAAACTACTTGCAACTCCTGGACAAAGGACAAGGGCGGTTAATAAGTCGAGAGGGTCCATTGGTTTCGGGGCCAACACGTGGTAGCAGCTAATCTTAAATCACACATAAATATCTCAGTTCCTAAGGCCAGTTCCAATGAAACAACCCACCATGTACTCCTACATGGCCTCTCATCGATACCTTACCAAATCGAGTTCACACACTTAGCTCTCAACAGTAGGACATGATGACCACATTCCAATTCACCCACAATGAATCAGACCTGGCACAACTCTAAGAAATAGCAGGCATAACAAGCAAGCATAAATGAGTAGGCACATCATGGCCCAAGCAACTCCTACTCATGCTAGTGGGTTTCAACTATTTATTGTGGCAAAGACAGGTCATGCAGAGGAAAGGGGTTCAACTACCGCGGCATGTAACAGTTGAATCGTTGTTGTCCTAATGCAGTAACAGAGAACAGGAGCGAGAGAGTGGGATTGTATCGGAATGAACAAGGGGATTTTGCTTGCCTGGCACTTCTGAAGTTAATAATAGCTCTTCATCGGTGTCAACGACCACAACGTCGGAACAACTTCCAATGAGAGGGAACAAACATCGGCAAACAAGAGGGAACACAATCAATGCAATGCAACAATATGATGCACGAATGTGACATGGCAATATGATGTTCATTGAGCTAATGCAACTAGCAACACAATTAAATGTAGTTGGTTTGAACCCAAGGTTCAAATTCAAACTCCACATGTGGTTATTTAAATGCCATTCATTTGATTTGTCCTAAAAAGTAGCCAAAAGTTGTTCTAACATGCATGAAAATTGTACAGATCGATATATTGGATTTTTCTGATCACTTTTCATATATAAATTATTTCATTTGGAGTTACGGTTGATTTTCTATGATTTTTAGAAGTTTTGGCTATTTTATGGAATTTCCTGAATTAAATTAGTCCCATAAAATTGTCAACTGGGTCGGCATGACGACAGCATGACGTTAGCAGGTCAAAAACGCTAGTCCAGGTCAAACCTTACGGCAAGGACCCACACATCAGTGTCACTGGCCTGGTTTGTGTGGATGGCAGGTGGGCCCGGTCAACGCTGACTAGGCCAAAGTTAGAGCTGACACATGGGGTCCATGTCATTAGCACTAATCTAACAAAAAACTTAGACTAACCAAATTAGGCTCAGGGGCCCATACGTCAGTGGCTCTAGAGGGGTGATTAGTGGGCTCATTAGCAACTAACGATGTCGCCACGTCGGCCTTGCCAGAATCTGGACGGTGGCAACCATTCCACACGGCGAAGGCCTCAGGTTTTGCCATCCGACGACCATTAGGCTCGCGGTTTGGCCCTACGGGCTGCTGGACGTGCACCGCATCCAAGGGAGCAGGCGGCTGGGCGAGGGGAGGTCGGGAACTATGGCGTTGACCACTTGGGCGGCGGTCGGAGCTCGGGCAATGGCGGTGATGGCGCTATAGGGCACAGCAGGGCGAACCCGTGGGTGCTTCAGGTCAGGAGCGTGGCGAGCACGCTGGTGATGCTCGGGCGAGCGGCCTAGCTCAGGAGCACGGAGCTTGTTGGCCATGCCGGCGGCGAGCTTAGGCGAAGGTGGGGAACGGAGCTAGAGCATGAACGCGAGTAGGAGAGAAGGGGAGTAGGTCCGCGAGCTCACAGCGGTTGCAGAACGTGCCTCAGCGGGCTCGGGGGAGGTCGGACGATGTCGGGGCATTGTCGGCAATCTCGAAGGTCGGCGGTTGAAGACGACGGTGGTGACGACGTTGCCGGCCTCCTGCGGTCGCGTGCGTTGTCGTGCGGCTCCATGGCGTCGGGGCGGAGCTAGGGGATCGGACGGGGGGCGAGGCGTGAGCGGTGGCTGCGGTGGTGCTCGGCTGCGCGCTGCACTGCACTCGGGTCCGAGGTGGAGAGGGACCAGAGGAGGGGGGAAGCACGGGAGAAGACTGAGAGGGCCGGGGGAGGTGTGTGTCGACGTCCAGAGAGGCTAGGGCGTCGATGGGGAGGGGCAGGCTGGGAGGCGGCGTGCGCCCTCGCGCGCGCGCGCCGTGCCCTCCCTCGCCTCTGCCTTCCGGCAGAGGTGGGGGATGACTGGCACGGATCAGTAGTGCTGGGCCACCAGTTGGGCCACCAGGTTAGTTGGACCACGTAAGTTTCCTTTTTCTCTCTCTTTTCTAATTCTTTCTGTTTTCTATTTTTATTCCTTTGTTTTGATTTAGTAAAACACTAAACCATTTTTAAAACTTCTGAAATTATTGTTGGGCACATTTAGAATTATTTCTAAGAGCCCTCATTTAATTTCAGAATTATTTGAGCATTTAAAACTAGTTATAGCATTTAAATGCCCAAATTCAAATACGCTATGATTTAATTCAAAAATCTAGGAATGACCTAGAAATATGTTCATCATTTTTGGTAGAGGTTTTCACCTTTATCAAAAATCATGAACGTTTTCAAAGGGAATTTTGGGTTCATTGAAAATGATTTTATTTGAACCTATGTGAATTCATTTGGTGCTGGGGTTTGAACATCCCCAATTCAAATTTATTTGAATTTTAAACATGATGACATGAATGCAATGCCATTATTTACAAACATTATTCCAGGGTTGTGACACCAGACAACTATCCTTTCCCTCGAAAAAGCGGGTCATAAGTGAGGTGAGGGCTGCCATGCTCCTCGGCTTGTCCTACCCGAGCTATAAGGCGAGCCATTCATCTCGAATATTATTTTTGAACCCCGTGATGCCCTCAGCCTCGGTGCAGTCTATGATCTGATTCTTTGTGCTGATGAACCAGTTCCAGAACTTCTGATCTGATTCGCCAGATTGCTGGATGACGCGGCTAAGGTCGTCGGCATCCGGAGGTCGGAAATAGGTTCCTTGGAAATTTGCCCTGAAGGCATCCTCGAGGGCTTCCCAGCTTCCGATGGAGTGGGCCGGCACGACGTTAACCAATGGCTTGCCAAACCCTTTAGCTTGAGTAGCAGGTATTTGATGGCATGGAGGTCATCTCCGTCAGAATCCTCAATCCATACGGCCTGATCGGTTGTGCCATAGTATGATTCTATATTGATGGGTTTAAACCCGTCGGAGAACTGATGTTCGATGAACCTATCTGTAAAATAGATGGTGTGAGCGGGACCTGGATCTGAGTAGTGTCGCATCGGTTATCGAGAGAGATCTATTTCTATGCCTGGTCCTAAGCTCGGCCGTTCCCGTACATCCAAGCATCGTATCCGTCGTGTCCCGCCAGGTCGCACCTTCTAGAGCCGTAAATGGATCGAGGTGGCGCCCTGTTTGCCTCTATCCAACATCGAATGTCATGAGGGTCTAAGTAATCTACCAGGTCCTTGGTGTGACGGTTTGGTGCCGGTTGAGTGTTGAAATTTCCACGCACTGGCCTGTCACGCCCTCTAGGGGATCGGTCGATACATCTCCAACGTATCTATAATACCTTGGTTCCACGCAAGCAGGCGTTGTCTCCTACTGGATTGATACCTTGGTTCTCAAAACTGAGGAAAATACTTACGCTACTTTGCTGCATCACCCTTTCATCTACAAGGGAAAACCAACGCATGCTCAAGAGGTAGCAAGAAGGATTTCTAGCGCCGTTGCCAGGGAGATCTACGCCAAGTCAACACATACCAAGTACCCATCATAAAATCTTCTCCATCGCATTACATTAGTTGCCATTCGCCTCTCGTTTTCCTCTCCCCCACTTCTAAAATGATTTTTGAAAAACTTTCCCTTTCTATTGCCATGGCCTAAACAAAAGGGGCTAAGGGTTTTCTCCCGAGTTCTAATACTTTACATAGTCCCTCTGTCCTTTCTAAGCTCATAAATAATGATGCTAAGGAAAGACCTACCGGGATTATCGATGAGTGTTTCAATAATTTGGATGAAGATGATCCCGGAATTTTTTGTTATTTGCTTGATGAATATTTGAAAAATGCTTGGGATAGGCTATTAAGGATCTGAGCCAGCTATGTGCCCCAATATCAAATTGAGATTTACTTAAAAAGTTTTTATGTTGGCTTGCCTTCTTCTTTCAAGCAAGTTTTGGATTCTATTTTTGAAGAAGGTTTTCTTGAGGGGGATGCCATCGATACCTATGAAAAGATGAAAGCTATATTTGGGCACCCCATGAGTGAAAAGGTTGAATCCACCTCTCTTTTGTGTTTTTATCAGAATGAAATTATCAAAGAGATGAAGGCTAGCTTATATGAAAATTCTCGTAGTGTGCTTAATCTTTCTTCTACCATTAATGGCCACGTACTCATTTAGTTAGCAAAGTTTGTTACCATTAATGGCCACGTACTCCTTTACCATTAATGCCCTTTAATTACATTGGCATGCCACTACGACTTTTCAAACCAACAATGGAACAATGTTTCCTTTAGTGAGCAGAGTTGCTAAAAAACTAGTGGGTCTATCTTCATTTGTGACTCTTGCTGGCAGGTTGCTTTTGGTCAAATCAGTTCTCAACTCACTTGTTATTTATTTCATGGGTTGCCTGGATGTGCCTGTAACTATCAAAACACAGGTTATCAAATACCTCAGGCATTGTCTCTGGAGAGGACCAGATTTAGAGGATCACATGCCTGCTATGGTAGCTTGGTCCACTGTCTGCGGACCAAAAAGTCAGGGTGGCCTTGGAGTAATGAACATTTTTGTGCAAAACCAAGCATTGCTTCTCAAGAACATCCACAAATTTTACAATAGGGAAAACATCCCATGGGTTAACCTCATTTGGGAAGCTTTCTATGATAGTGGCATTCTCCCAGGGCAAAAATGGGAAGGATCTTTCTGGTGGAAGTGCAATCTAAAACTCATTAACAACTATAAATCCATGGCAAGATGCTCAATTGGAGATGGTAAAACTGCTCTATTTTGGCCTGATCTTCGGCATTCTGCTTGTCTGATCCAATCCATCCCTCACCTTTACTCCTTTGCAAAAGATCGGCACCTTTCAGTGCAGAGGGTACTACAATTTGATTATTTGGAAGACTTCTTCCACCTGCCACTTACTGAGGAAGCTTTCATGGAATTTGAACTGATGGAAGAGATTTGTGACAGCTTAAGAAGATCTGAATTCAGAGATCACTTGGATTCATGGAGTTACATGTGGGGTAATAATACCTTCTCTATGGCCAAGTCTTACAAAATTGTGATAGGAGTTAAATTGTGCCAGCACAATTCAATTGGATTTGGAAGAGTTCTTGCCAGCCAAAGCACAAAGTATTTTTTTGGAGACTGCTTGATGATAGACTGAATACCAGGAATCTTCTCAGGGGGAAAACATTTCATTTGGATAACTACAATTGTGCTACTCTTAATTGCCAGCAGGAAGAAACACTCCAACACCTCTTCTGGACTTGTCCTTTTGCTTCGGAATGTTGGGACATCATCTTCCCAAACAGACAAAGAAATTAAACCATCATGGAAGCACTGCCAGACCTAAGGGGTAATTTACAGCAACCATTCTACATCGAGATCATTATCATCGCTTCATGGGCCATTTGGTTAATAAGGAATGATAAGATATTCAAAAACATCCCCCTAGCATTGCTAGATGGAAATTCTTCTTCCATTCATAGCTCCATCCGCTTAAGTTCAGAAACAAGGATAAATATGCTACTGCTTTCAATACTTGGGTGGACAATCTTATCTTGTATTTTTCTCTCTCTCTTTCTTAGTTTTGTAGATAGTGTATTTTTTTGGCTTATCTCAAGCCTTGTAATATGTGTACTCTTTGCTTTTCTTAATATTATCAAAATTGCAGTGGGGTTTTGCCCTACTGTGTATAGTCAAAAAAATGGCCACATACTCTCACAAAATAGAAAGATAAGTGCTTTAGATAAGAAATTCTCTCTTTATCACCAAAAGGGAGAAGATGGAAATACGTAGATCTATTCTTGTTTTTATGCCTAGCTGGGGGCGTTAAACGATAGCGCTTGTTGGGAGGCAACCCAATATTATTTTTTTTTCTTTACTTTTTGCTCCTGTTTAGTAATAAATAATTCATCTAGCTTCTGTTATGATTTGAGTCTTTGCTTTTTAGTTTACCACAATCATCCTTGTTGTACACACCTTTTACACATGAATCGGAATTTATTAGAATACTCTATGTGCTTCACTTATATCTTTTGAGCTAGATAATTTTGCTCCATGTGCTTCACTTATATCTTTTGAGATAGATAATTTTGCTCTATGTGCTTCACTTATATCTTTTGAGCTAGATAATTTTGCTCTAGTGCTTCACTTATATCTTTTTAGAGCACGGTGGTGGTTTTATTTTATAGAAATTATTGATCTCTCATGCTTCACTTATATTATTTTGAGAGTCTTTTAGAACAACATGGTAATTTGCTTTGGCTATAAAACTAGTCCTAATATGATGGGCATCCAAGATGGGTATAATAAAAACTCCCATATAAAGTGTGTTGAATACTATGAGAAGTTTGATGCTTGATGATTGTTTTGAGACATGAGGATGGTGATATTAGAGTCATGCTAGTTGAGTAGTTGTGAATTTTAGAAATACTTGTGTTGAGGTTTGCAAGTCCCGTAGCATGCACGTATGGTAACCGTTGTGTAACACATTTGAAGCATGAGGTGTTTCTTTGATTTTCTTCCTTATGAGTGGCAGTCGGGGACGAGCGATGGTCTTTTCCTACCAATCTATCCCCCTAGGAGCATGCTCGTAGTGCTTGGTTTTGATGACTTGTAGATTTTTGCAATAAGTATGTGAGTTCTTTATGACTAATGTTGAGTCCATGGATTATACGCACATGACCGTTGCTATCCTCTCTAGTACCAAGCAACTTTCGCCGGTACCATAAACCCACCATTTACCTTCCTCAAAACAGCCACCATACCTACCTATTATGGCATTTCCATAGCCATTCCGAGATATAGTGCCATGCAACTTTCCACCGTTTCTTTTATTATGACACGCTCCATCATTGTCATATTGTTTTGCATGATCATGTAGTTGACATCATATTTGTGGCAAAGCCGCCATTCATAATATTTTCATACATGTCACTCTTGATTCATATCACATACCGGTACACCACTGGAGGCATTCATATAGAGTCATATTTTGTTCTAAGTATCGAGTTGTAATTCTTGAGTTGTAAGTAAATAAAAGTGTGATGATCTTCATTATTAGAGCATTGTCCCATGTGAGGAAATAAAAAAACAAGGCCAAATAAAAAAAGAGAAGGCCCAAAAAAGAGAGAAAAGGAGAGAAGGGACAATGCTACTATCCTTTTTCCACATTTGTGCTTGAAATTACCACCATGATCTTCATGATAGAGAGTCTCTTATTTTGTCACTTTCATATACTAGTGGGAATTTTCATTATAGAACTTGGCTTGTATATTCTAACAATGGGCTTCCTCAAAATTCCCTAGGTCTTGTGAGCAAGCAAGTTGGATGCACACCCACTTAGTTTCTTTTGTTGAGCTTTCATATATTTATAGCTCTAATGCATCTGTTGCATGGCAATCCTTACTCACTCACATTGATATCTATTGATGGGCGTCTCCATAGCCCACTAAAACGCCTAGTTGGTGTGAGACCATCTTCCTCCTTTTTGTCTTCTCCACAACCACCATTCTATTCCACCTATAGTGCTATGTCCATGGCCCACGCTCATGTATTGCATGAAAGTTAAAAAAGTTTGAGAATACTAAAGTATGAAACAATTGCTTGGCTTGTCATCGGGGTTGTGCATGATTTTAATATTTTGTGTGACGAAGATGGAGCATAGCCAAACTATATGATTTTGTAGGGACGAACTTTCTTTGGCCATGTTATTTTGAGAAGACATGATTACTTTGTTAGTATGCTTGAAATATTATTTTTTTATGCCAATATTAAACTTTTGTCTTGAATCTTTTGGATCTGAACATTCATGCCACAATAAAGAAAATTACATTGATAATTATGTTAGGTAGCATTCCACATCAAAAATTCTGTTTTTATCATTTACCTACTCGAGGACGAGCAGGAATTAAGCTTGGGGATGCTTGCTATGTCTCCAACATATCTATAATTTTTGATTGTTCCATGCTATTATATTATTTGTTTTGGATGTTTAATGGGCTTTAATATCCTCTTTTATATTATTTTTGGCACTAACCTATTAACCGGAGGCCCAATGTCGGGTTTCTATTTTTTTGCCTATTTTAGAGTTTCGCAGAAAAGGAATACCAAACGGAATCCAGACGGAATGAAATATTCACGATGATCTTTCTTGGACCGAAAGCAATCCAGACGACTTGGAGTTGAAGTCTGGAACTCCGCTTCGCGGCCACGAGGCAGGATGGCATGCCCAAGGGGTAGGCGCGCCCCCACCCTCGTGGGCCCCTCGTAGCTCCACCACATACTTCTTTCGCCTATCATTGAAGGGCATTTATGTCTTATCATGGTGGGCTGCTCCCTAGGCTATAAATAGCCTCCCCCTACAACCACTAGCTGGTTGGCTGCTTTGAGAGAAACTGACACTTGTCATTTGAGAGCATCCCATCCTCCAAGGACTTTGAGCGAAAATCAGCAAGTGAGGAAAACCCAAACCCAAACATCTACAAACCCAAAGTGATTGAGCATCACTGAAGAGATTGATCCTGCGTGGATCCAAAGCTTGTTACCTTTGAAGGCTGTGCATCTTCCAGACGGTTAGGCGTCATGGTCTAGAAAATCCGAGAGGAAATTGTGAATCACCGAGTGACCGAGTTTGTGAAGGTTAGGAAGTCACCTGAAGACTTACCAAGGGGAATATGGTGAGGACTAAGTGTCCTGGACAGCGTGTTCAGGACTGGGTCTCCGGGAATGTGTGTCCTCAGGTTTGAATACCTACCCACCCTAACCATACGTACAACTGTCACAGCAGTTGGAACTGGTCTACCAAATCATTGTCTTCACCGATCTAACTGGTTCTACTTCCTCAACACTTCCATTTCCTCATTTCTGTGTTGTTGCTTGTTCATATCTGTTCGAAGACTTTGATTGAAGACTTTCTTAATTTCCTCAGTTCAATTTCTTCATTTTGTTTGCCTTCATCCTGTTTTATCCCGTGTTTACGCTTTCTGTACTCTGTGCTTGTTTTCATTTCATCATGATGACCATGCTTGTGTTCTGTTATGTTTGCATCTGAGTACTTATTCTTCTGCAAGTAGTTCTTCTCTTAGGAATTTCCTCACCCTGAAATTCCTCAGTAAAGAATTCATAAAAATTGCCTATTCACCCCCCCTCTAGTCGACTTAACGCACTTTCATCTTTCACTCAAATTTTTTTAGGATCATGTGGGTATTGTTGGATCGTTGTGATATCATTGTGACGGGAATTCTGTCTTGGTGCCTCCTGACATTAGGGGTTGTGGCAGTGTCCCAGGGAGTTGAGCTCCAAGGTTTTTTCGTCATAGTGCTTATCATTTCAGTTCCGGGATACCAGAGTTCGCCGACATCGAAAACGCTTCTACACTCTTTGTGGTGAGAGTAGTTTGGCGACACCCAGTACTGGGGAGAGAGATCAGATGTATTGCCACATCTGGTATATCAGATGTTTTCGAAGGTCTAAGGTACATGATTTCCGAGTTTTTCTTGGTTATGTGTTGACGGATGGATACAGTTGGAGTGTAGGATTTGTTAGTTGTGTCGGATATTTGTGCCTCCCTGTATCCCCAACACCAGATTGCATAACCAGAATGTTTCGGGAATTAATAGGCGGGAATTCAAGTAGTTACCTTGGATATCTTTCCAACAGATGCATCATATGAGATTGGGGTTCGACGTCTAGTGGTCCGCCTGTCCACGGTTGGTTTTACAGTGGTTTTGCTGACTTGGGGAGGCTTCGTATGTCATGTGCACAGCCTTGTACATGATGGGTGTTGTACGATCGAGCCCGTGCGGGCCCCACCATGAAAATTTTGGATGAAATCTCTATCTTATGTTTGTTTCAGCTTGTTCCACAAGCCCATTCTTTGTTTTGTTTTGAGTTGTGGTATTTGAGTTGCTTCGAAGTCAAGTGTTGATTCCATACCTTTTCCTATGCGGTGTTCTCATATTTCTATGGGAGTGCTAATCCTTCTTGTTTATCGAGATTGTCATGTTAATCCCTTTTCGACCGGTGCACTTCTTTTCAAGTTATTCCATACGGGCGCCGTTGAGGAGCCTGAGGATTCGTTCGTTTCATCCGTCCCAAGTTGCATTTGTTTTTCCCCCCCCCCCCCCCCTTTTTTTTTTAAGGACTCAGATTTCTTAATCGAGTATCCTTCTTATGGATGTGAAGTTGCTTCATTCTTTCCTTCAATGTACACAGTGGTTCTCATGAAGATGCTCTACAAGTTTATCATTCTTCGTTCTTTCTTCTCCGATGGGCTAAATTCAAGCTTTCGGTGTTGATCATATCCCTTTCCTCGTTCCAAATGCTTTCCCATGCCGATGCACCAGATAATCATTCCCCGCTTGCTATTCAATTGTTCTGGGGTGCTGAAGATATCTTTGAAGATCCGTGTCTCCACTCTGCATCCATTCAAGCTATTTCGAGGTTGTTACCTCATTCAAGCCATTTAATTCAACCAGTGCAATCTCTCTTTAAAAATCATTCAATGGTGTTTTTTTTGTGGGCCCTAACCCACAGGTATTTTCCCAGGAGCTTACCTAACTATCCTAATTTTCTGGAGTTATTCTCAAATTATTTCAAAGTTTGACGTAAGAATGAATTATCATCAGTCATATGTCTTTCTCCAAGATCTTTCAAATTCTTTTCATTGTCGGTTCAACCTTTCTATTCTTCATTGTTTCGGAGTGTCTCAACAATTTTGGTGGTGTTTCTCGTCGTCATTCTCAGCATTGAAGACCGAAGGAGATCTTTTCTCTAAATCTTGGTCCTTTCAGATTCATGGTTCTAACTTCATGTGATCCCCATAGTTGTTTTCGATTGTGAGAATTCTTTTCATACCCATCCGGAGCATTTCAGGATTTGCTTTTCTTTCTTGATCATCCGAAAGCCATCATTTATGAATATTATTCATTCTAAGCTTTCTTCTCTCGTTCTCCAAATCTTACCGGTGCATCGTTCAAGTATTCTCTAGTCCTCTCGTGATCTCTTTGTTCTCTTGTATCTAAATTCCCTCAAGTATCTTCATTCATTTTCTAATTCTTCCCGGTGATTCATCTCTTTTCTTCAATCATTTTCAATTCTTACGATGGTTCATTCAAGATTCCTCTTGCCTTGTGATCATATTAATTCATTCGTTCTTTCCAAGGTCCTACCAGTAGTTCATTGAAGACCTTCCTCAAGTTTGCGCTATATCTCTCTTCAATCCTTGCAAAAGAATTTAAGTTGATGAAGGATAAACATACAATAAATCTTATTCTTGTTTTCCTCAAGGTGATTTAATTCCTTCTCCGTGAGTTTGTTCATGATGAATAAATTCTAAATACCAAGTGATTCATACTTTTTTCCCGAAGTTCCAAGCTCTCTCAATTATCTCGCCATGAAGCTCCATCTAAGTCATCGCAAGAGTTCAATCTTGTTCTTTCAACTTCTCTTTCTTTCTATCATCCTTTTATTACCGGATTCCTTCTAGAGATTTCTTCACGGTGGATCATCAAGATTTATTTTATTCTCAAAGCGTTCTTCAAGATTATTGTGAGAGCTCAAGTATTCTTCATCTTGCATTTGGAGTGCAATTCTTTCTACCTTATCAGTTGAGGTGGTGTTATGTCATTCTTGATAATTTTCGTTCATGTTTCATGATTCACAAGTTGTCAGGAATGGGATATTTTGAACCCGTCATTTTCAATTCGTTCGGGAGATATTTTCAACCCAACAATTTCTTCGTTGGTGTTATCTTGGTATAGATTTCACTTAAAGCCTTCCCTAAGGAATGTTGCAAATTGTGGTGTCTATCAACGATCCAAGTTTTCTCATATCCTCTCGGCGAAAGAAGTTTTTCATCTACTCGTGATCTCAACCAATCAATTGTTTTCCTTTAGTGGCCAGTTGTCACCTCATAATTTTGAGATATTTTCCATAAGCTCACACAAGCTTATTCTTTTGTTGATTGATTTTTTCCAACAACTCTGTTCAATCCTTCTTTGCAAGGATGCTTTCCAAATTCAATTGTGGCAGAAGTTGTCATTTCATTCTCCATTCTCTTATTCCGATGATCTAGCTTCCATTCGTTCGTTCCAAAGGCTTTGTGATGTTGCTCTCTGTCGGTGTCAAAACCGGCGGATCTCGGGTAGGGGGTCCCGAACTGTGCGTCTAAGGCGGATGGTAACAAGAGGCAGGGAACACGATGTTTTACCCAGGTTCGGGCCCTCTTGATGGAGGTAAAACCCTACGCCCTGCTTGATTTATTCTTGATGATATGAGTATTACAAGAGTTGATCTACCACGAGATCGGAGAGGCTAAAACCTAGAAGCTAGCCTATGGTATGATTGTCTGTTGTCCTACATACTAAACCCTCCGGTTTATATAGACACCGGAGGGGGCTAGGGTTACACAAGGTCGGTTACAAAGGAGGAGATATACATATCCGTATTGCCTAGCTTGCCTTCCACTCCAAGTAGAGTCCCATCCGGACATGAGACGAAGTCTTCAATCTTGTATCTTCATAGTCTAACAGTCCGGCCAAAGGATATAGTCCGGCTGTCTGGAGACCCCCTAATCCAGGACTCCCTCAGTAGCCCTGAACCAGGCTTCAATGACGATGAGTCCGGCGCGCAGTATTGCCTTCGGCATTGCAAGGCAGGTTCCTCCTCCGAATACACCACGGAAGAATTTGAATACAAGGATAGTGTGCGACCCTGCAAAATAAGTTCCACATACCACCGTAGAGAGAATAATATTTCGACAAATCTAATCTGCTGACACGTTTTGGCAACATGACATTATGCCATGGCCCGGTGATTATTCGAACCGTTTTTCTTTAACTAGCCCCGCACATAACGCGAGGCAGTTTCTTGACACGTCTTGTCAAAGAAGAGATTGTGTCCCCCTTATTGCGGGATTCTCATCAATACAGGCGTGGGTAACCCAACCGCGCCTAGGACTCCTAGATTTTAGGCAAGTCCCAAATGGCCACTAGGAGGATGCTTGATATTCACCCTCTTTATAAAGGGTCAAGGTTTTTAGTTTTTTCCTCCCGTGCTCAATCGAATCCTTCCCCCGCCTCGAGTTCTAACACCCAAAGCCCAGGTCAGGCGCTTCGGACCTTCAATCATGTCCGGATCCAGCCTCCAGGGCCGGTGGATGCCCTCCTCCGTCACGGAAGAGGATATCAAGAAGTTGAGGGAGGCAAGATACTTGACCGCCAAAGTCTCGCATCGGCTGCCCACCCGAGGGCATGTTGTCCCTACTCCTGAACCCAACGAAGACGTCGTGTTCGTCTCCCACTTCCTCCGAGGACTAGGCCTCACTCTGGATCCCTTCATTAGGGGTTTGATGTTCTATTACGGGCTTGATTTCCACGATCTAGCCCTGGATTCCATTCTCCACATCTCGGCATTTATTGTCGTATGTGAGGCCTTCCTTCGCATTACCCCTCACTTCAGCCTGTGGCTCAAGACCTTTGATGTGAAGCCGAAGACGGTCGAGGGGCAGTATGCAGCATGCGGGGGTGCATTAATAAGCAAGATTGCTGGAGCTCCGTGGCCAAAAGGTTCCTTTCCAGAGGTGTCCGGATTATGGCAACGGGAGTGGTTCTACATCACCGCTCCCAGAAGTGCCAAGTGGGTAGCTTCTCCCGCCTTTCACTCGGGCCCTCCACCATAACTGATGTCATGGGTCAGTAGGGGGCTGAGCTGGGGTCCAGCCAAGGATGTGCCCATATTGCAAAGCCACATCTGGGATCTCTTCGAGGGAGATTTTAGTTTAGTTATGGTAGTGCAAGTCATGCTGGTTCGTCAAGTCTAGCCTTGCAAACGCTGGCCCCTCCGTTTGTGGGAATTCAACCCAAAAGGACTGCGCGCTATTCAGAATTTCCTCGGCCTAACGCACGAGGAGATGTATAAGTCATTCTTCGGACCTCAAATAGAGTGTCCAGACACTATCGAGGACGTGGGCCTGAGTAGCAACCGCACCGCCGACCAAGTAAGTAATCCTCTAGCCGAACACACCGTCTTTCATTTATCATGATGTCATTCTGGGAAATCACTCTTTGACCAGGACTGGATAACAAAGGCGAAGATGATTCGGTGTTCGGCCCCCCTTCCCGATGGCTTGGACAATCCGGTGCTGGAAAAGATGCTCGAGCCAGCACCTTGCCCGGTGCCCTCAAAGGAAGATGAAGGGGGGAATAGAGAGGGCCAAAGCGGGCCTCCACCGCTACCTGTTCCAACCGAGGGAACGAGCGCCTCCGTGAGGGAGGATAACCAAGGGAAGGAATCTGACATTCCCTCGCCCCGGGGGAGGAAAAGGACTACCTCAGATGACCCAGAAACCAAGGTTTCCAAACGGGAGAAGAAAACTCCCCCAGAGGGTCCCATCTCGGAGGGTGGTCTTGCCGCATAAAGTCCGTGCGGGGATCAGCCCTCTAACGAGCTGTAAGTAATCAAAAAGTACTTAATAGTGAAGGTATTCTACCTTACTTCTGAGGAAGATAACCAAAGCATCTATGTTGCAGTTCGGATCTGAGCCCTTCTCAGCAGAGCTCGTCTTCGGGGGATCTATTTCCGGAGATGGTGGAGAGCGAAATGCCTCCCCCGGACTCCCCGGCTCAAGAGGCGGGCGGCCTTGAAGTGTCATCACGGAGAGTTTATCCGGATCTGTCAAGGCCAGAAGGTAATCCCATGGTCATCTCAAGCCCTCAGTATTCGGCTCTTGAAGAGAGCAACCAAAAGAATCTGGCACCATATGGTGTGCGGTCGAACGCACTGAGGGATCTGCTAGGGCGAGCCACTATCTCAGAAGAGCACCGTACATTGATGGGTACGGTGATTGAAAGGATTTCGTCCGCCGAAAGCGGATTGCACGAAGCCTTTATGAGTCTACTGACGGGCTTTGAGGTACGTGAAATGATATGCATCTGCACATTTTTAGGTGCGCCCTGTGTAGATAGTAGCCCCTGAGACTCTGGTTGTCGTCGAGAACCGTGGCGAACAAAGGTTCGTAGTCCCAAGTAATAACCAGACTGCCATTATGTGCAGGTGTCTGAAGCTCCGGTGGCTAGCCGGACTGATGGGGTTGCCGAACTAGAACGGCGACTGGATGCGGCGGATGCCGACATCGAGCTTGTTAACAAGCGGCTTGACGAGGCACAGGGTAGGTGATATTTATAGTGGATGTGACATAGTAAGAGCAGCGTAATGCCAGTATCTTTAATATGTTGTGACTGCAGATGGAGCTGCCACCGTGGAGGCCCTGCGGGCGGAGCTTGCCCAAGACAAGGAGCAAGCAAGGAGTAATAATGCGGCCTCTTTGAAGGCGGCCAAAGAGTTAAAAGCCGAGAAGGCCGCTCATAGCGAGAACAAAAAGAAAATGGCCAAAATGGCTAAGAAGTTAAAAGACACGACCGACCGTTGTCAGTTTCTTGAAGAAGAAAACCGGGTGAAGGCTACGGACCTTGAAAAGGCCACAATGGCGACCAAAGACACCCGCTCTGCAATGAGAGCGAAGAAGGAGGAACTGCGTGAAGCCGGGGACATTGTGGCTGGGAAGCCCTTTCTGCTGTGGAGGAAGTTCGGCGATCCGCGGTATGCCCCTCTGGATCGGCTGTGGAGTTCGGCCTACGCATATCTGGACTTGGCGGCGAGCGCTGTCGATGCGGCCGAATACTTCCAAGATCAAACAAATTGTGAAGTGGACAAGATGTTCTGGTCGCAATTCAACGTTCCAGAGCATCCGCTTCCATTGACTGGTCAGCTTGACGAATGGGCCGAACTCAAGGGATTGCTCGGACTTGCCATGAGGTCTGTTGTGGATCATCTGTGGCCGGAAAGGCCGAAGCCAAACAGCTATTTTAGCTTGGTGCAGCGGTTCCTTGGTGCGGTGCCACGCATCACTGCGATGAAGAGGTCGGCGTGCATAGAAGGCTCGCGGATGGCCCTTGCCCATGTCAAAACATACTGGGCGGATATGGATGCCACCACTGTTGCGGCGCAGGGTTCGGCCATAGGCCGAGTGGCTGTCGAGCACTATTTTGAAGTTCTTGAGGGGGCTCGTTTGATAGAGGCCCAGTGCTCGAAGAATGTTATGTTTGAGTGACATGTATTCCCATTGTAAAAACGATGTTTTATTGAATTTATCAAGGCTGTATTTATACTTTTGCGCAAAAGTATTGTGATGCCTCCTGTGCGGCCGTTTATGTATATATGTATATAACCTGAAAGATTGCAGTCGTCGGCTTCAGCCCCCACGCATATAATGCGGGGGTGTTCGCAGAAGACGCGTGTTCACACTTAATCCAATGTCTTGGTCCTATTAAGGAGGTGATAGCACAGCAAACCAGGCAACCGGACTATAATGCTTTAACACTTTCACTTAGCCAGAGGAGTTTGACAGTGGGGATACTATATAGCCCCTGGTGGCTCCGCACTCACCCGAATTCGGGGTGCATACATGCCTGGCCGGAAAACTGTCCTTCGTTAAGGCGAAGGAATTCTAAGATTCCGATAGGTCATCAAGTGGTTAACTAGTCTCACGCTATATCATGGCAGTCAGTTTTTGGCTTTCTCTACTGAGGTGCTCGTACGGATGAACCAGGGCACAATCGCAGTAGTTCTCCTGGTGCCGCCTTAGCCGATAGAGCGGAACGTAAGGCAGAAAAACACAGGAGCCGGACAAACCCAACATTTGACCAAAGACATGATTCAGAGTTGATGCATATAAGGCCAAACTCGCGACGCCGAACACTCCCTAAGGTATTTGGTATTTATGGTGTAAACCGGGCCTAAACAGTGCCCTTTGTAAGAAGCCCCTGGTGTCCAGGTATGTGCATTATTCTGACGTGGCCACATGCCAAGACGTCAACATCCTTCTTAGTTGTACTAAGAATTTGAGGGATATGAATCAACAAGAGATAGTAAAAAAGGTTGACGCAGGGTCTTAATCTAAAAAGAATCCTTGGAATGGTCCCTGCTGCATGTCTGCGCCTGTGTCTCCGTTGTGTCGTATCCTGGACGGGTGTAGTACAATGGTCATCTGAAAAGAGAGGAACTTAATTGAAAAGTTTCCATGTGGTGGTTGTCCTACGGACTAAAACCCTTCGGTTTATATAGACACCGGAGAGGGTTAGGGTTACACAAGGTCGGTTACAAAGCAGGAGATATCCATATCCGTATTGCCTAGCTTGCCTTCCATGCCAAGTAGAGTCCCATCCGGACACGAGACGAAGTCTTCAATCTTGTATCTTCATAGTCTAACAGTCCGGCCAATGGAGATAGTCCGGCTATCCGGAGACCCCCTAATCCAGGACTCCCTCAGTAGCCCCTGAACCAGGCTTCAATGACGATGAGTCCGGCGCGCAGTATTGTCTTCGGCATTGCAAGGCGGGTTCCTTCTCCGAATACATCACAGAAGAATTTGAATACGAGGATAGTGTTCGACCCTGCAAAATAAGTTCCACATACAGCCGTAGAGAGAATAATATTTTCGCAAATCCAATTTGCTGACTTGTTTTGGCAGCATGATGTCATGTCATGGCCGGACATAACGCGAGGCGGTTTCTTGACACGTCTTGTCAAAGCAGAGATTGCGTTCCCCCAATTACGGGATTCTCATTAATGCGGTCGTGGGTAACCCAACCGTGTCTAGGACTCCTAGATTATAGACAAGTCCTAAACGGCTACGAAGAGGACGCTTGATATTCACCCTCTTTATAAAGGGACAAGGTTTTCGCTTCTTTCCCTCTCCTGCTCAATCGAACCCTTCCCCCGCCTCGAGTTCTAACACCCAAAGCCCAGGTTAGGTGCCCCGGATCTTCAATCATGTTCGGATCCAGCCTTCAAGGCCGATGGATGCCCTCCTCCATTACGGAAGAGGACATCAAGAAGTTGAGGGAGGCCAGATACCTGACCGCCGAGGTTTCGCATCGGCTGCATGCTCGAGGGCAGGTCGTCTATACTCCCGAACCCAACGAGAACGTCGTGTTCGTCTCCCACTTCCTCTGAGGCCTAGGCCTCACTCTGGATCCCTTCGTCAGGGGTTTGATGTTCTATTACGGGCTAGATTTCCACGATCTAGCGCCGGACTCCTTTCTCCACATCTCGACATTTATTATCGTGTGCAAGGCCTTCCTCAGCATTACCCCTCACTTCGGCCTGTGGCTCAAGACCTTTGAATTGAAGCCGAAGATGATCGAGGGGCAACATGCAGCGTGCGGAGGCGCATCATTAGGCAAGATGGCAGGAGCTCCATGGCCGAAAGGTTCATTTCGAGAGGTGTCCGAATTATGGAAACAGGAGTGGTTTTACGTCTCGGCTCCTAGAAGTGCCAAGTGGGCGGCCGCCCCCGCTTTCCGCTCAGGCCCCCCACCACAACTGATGTCATGGATTAGCAGAGGTCTGAGCTGGGTTCCAGCCAAGGACGTGCCTATATTGCAAAGCCGCATTTGAGATCTCTTCGAGGGAGATTTTAATTTGGTCGTGGTAATACAAGTTATGCTGGTTTGTCAAGTCCAGCCTTGCAAACGCTGGCCCCTTCGTTTGTGGGAGTTCAACCCAGAAGGACCGCGTGCCATTCAAAGTTTCCTCGGCCTGACGCACGAGGAGATGTACAAGTCATTCTTCGGACCTCAAATAGAGTGTCCGGATACTACTGAGGACGTGGGCCTGAGCAGTAACCGCGCCGCCGAACAAGTAAGAAATCCTCTAGCTGAACACACTGTCTTTTATTCATCATGAAGTTATTTCTCAGAGTTTCCTCTTTTCCCAGGACTGGCTAACAAAGGCGAAGATGATTCGGTGTTTGGCCCCCCTCCCTGAGGGTTTGGAAAATCTGGTATTGGAAAAGATGCTCGAGCTCGCACCTTGCCCGGAGCCCTCGAAGGAAGATACAGGGGGGATAATATGGGAGGACGCGGGCCCCCATCGCTGCCAGTTCCAACCGAGGGAATGAGCGCCTCCATGAAGGAGGATAACCGGGGGAGGAAAAGGACTGCTTCCAAGGATCCGGAAGCCGAGGCCTCCAAACGGGAGAAGAAGTCTCCCACAGAGGGTCCTGCCTTGGGGGGTGCTTTTGCCGCACAAAGTCTGCGGGGGGATCAGCCCTCCAACGAGTCGTAAGTGATGCAAAAAATACTTTAATAGTGAAGGTATACTATCTTTCTTCTGAGAAAATAACCGCCGCATATATCTTGCAGTTCGGGGCTTAGCCCTTCTCAGCTGAGCTCGTCTTCGGGGGATCTTCTTCCGGAGATGATGGAGAGCGAAACGCCTCCCCTGGACTCCTCTGCTCAAGAAGCGGGCGACCCCGAAGTGTCATCATGGAGGGCCTCTCTGGATCCGGTGAGGCCAGAAGATAATCCCATAGACCCCCGAAGTCCCCAACGTCCGGCTCTCAAGGAGAGAGAACAAAAGAGTCCGGCACCGTCTGGTATGCGGTTCGACGTTCTGAGGGAGCTGTTGGGGCGAGCGGCCATCTCAAAAGAACACCGTACGCTAATGGGTATGGTGATGGAAAGAATTTGATCCGCCAAAAGCGGATTACATGAAGCCTTTATGAGTCTACTGACAGGCTTTGAGGTACGTGAGATAATATGTGATAGTACCGCACATGTTAGGTGTGCCCTGTGTAGATAGTAGCCCCAGAGGCTCTGGTTGTCGACGAGAACGGCGGCGAACAGAGGATCATAGTCCCAGGCAATAACCAGACTGCCTTTATGTGCAGGCGGTGGAAGCTCCGGTGGCTAGCCGGACTAGTGAGTTTGCCGAGTTAAAACGGCAACTGGATGCGGCGGACGCTGACATCGAGCTTGTTAACAAGAGGCTTGACGAGGCACAGGGTAAGTGTTATTTTCTGGTGAATGCCACGAAGTAAGAGCAGCATGATGCCAGTATCTTTAATATGTTGTGACTGCAGATGGAGCTGCCACCGTGGAAACCTTGCGGGCAGAACTTGCCCAAGCGAAAGAACAAGCGAGGATTAGTAATGCGGCTGCTTTGAAGGCGGGCGAAGAGTTGAAAGCCGAGAAGGCCGCACATTGCGAGAGCAAAGAGAAGATGGCCAAGATGTCCGTAGAATTAAAAGGCATTGTCGACCGTTGACGGCTCCTTGAAAAAGAGAACCGAGCGAAGGCAACGGACATTGAGAAGGCCACGACGGCGGACAAAGACACCCGCTCTGCTATGAGAGCGAAGAAGGAGGAGCCACGGGAAGCCGGGGATATTGCGGCTGGGAAGCCCTTCATGCTATGGAGGAAGTTCGGAGATCCACAGTATGCCCCTCTGGATCGGCTGTGGAGTTCGGTAGATGCGTATATGGACTTGGCGGCGAGCGCTGCCGATGCAGCCAAGTACTTCCAAGCTCAAACAGGTCGTGAAGTGGACAAGCTGTTCTGGTCGCAATTCAACGTTCCAGAGCGTCCGCTTTCATTGGCTGACCAGCTAGCCGAATGGGCCGAACTGAATAGGTTGTCCGGACTCGCCATGAGGTCTGTTGTGGATCAGCTATGGCCGGAAAAGCCAAAGTCGAACAGCTATTTCAGCTTAGTGCAGCACGTCCTTGGTGCGGTGCCGCGCATTAATGCGATGAAGAGGTCGGCATGCATAGAAGGCTCTCGGATGGCCCTTGCCCATGTTAAAGCATACTGGGCAGAGATGGACGCTACCATTGTTGCGGCGCAGGGTTCGGCCATAGGCCGAGTGGCTGCCGAGCACTATTTCGAGGAGGTTCTCGAGGGTGCTCGTTTGATACAGGCCAAGTGCTCGAAGAATATTATGTTTGAGTGACATGTATTCCCATTGTAAACACAATGTTTTTATGAAATTTTGTAAGGCTGTGTTTATACTTTTGCCCGAAAGTAATATGATGCCTCCTGTGCGGCCGTTTATGTATAGATGTGTATAACCTGAAAGATTGCAGTCGTCGGCTTCAGCCCCCACGCATATAATGCGGAGGTGCTCGCAAAAAACGTGTGTTCACACTTAACCCAATGTCTTGGTCCTATTAAAGAGGTGATAGCGCAGCGAACGAGGCAACCGGACTATAATGCTTTAACACTTTCACTTAGCCATAGGAGTTTGATAGTGGGGCTACTAGATAGCCCCTGGTGGCTCCGCACTCCCCCGATCTCGGGGTGCGTACATGCCTAGCCGGAAAACGGCCCTTTGTTAAGGCGGAGGAATTCTAACATTCCGATAGGTCATCGAGTGGTTGACCAGTCTCACGCTATATCATGACAGTCAGTTTTCGGCTTTCTCTACTGAGGTGCTCGCCCGGATGAACCAGGGCACAATCGCAGTAGTTCTCCTAGTGCTGCCTTAGCCGATAAAGCGGAACGTAAGGCACCAAAACACAGGAGCGAGGCAAACCCAACATTTGACCAAAGACAATGATTCGGAGCTGATGCATATAAGGCCAAACTCGCAACGCCGAACACTCCCTAAGATGTTCAGTCTTTATGGTATAAACTGGACCTAAATAGAGCCCTTTGTAAGAAGCCCCATTGTGTCCAGGTACATGCATTATTCTAACGTGGCCACATGCCAAGACATCAGCATCCTTCTCAATTGTGCTGAGAATTCGGTGGATGTGTATCAACAAGAGACAGTAAAAAAGGTTTATGCAGGGTCTTAATCTAAAAAGAATCCTTGGAATGGGTCCCTGCTGCACGTCTGCGCCTGTGTCTCCGTTGTGCCGTATCCTGGACGGGTGTAGCACGATGGTCATCTGTAAAAGAGAGTAATTTAGGTGAAAAAGTTGTCGTGCAGAGAGATAGTTTTTAAAGAAACCATGTATAAATAGAAATGAGTATAAATTGCCACTTGTCTGTGCGCGTTGAGCCTCTTGTATTTGTAATAGGGGTGTGGACATTAATCCGGTACAAATTACATATAGCAGCGCCGGACTCGTCTAACCGCGTCTGTGGTCTTGACGACCTATCAAATGCTTTAGTTGGTGAGGCCGTTTTTAGTGTGTGGCTGCCAAAGCAGTCGCATTCTCTTCAGTGCGCAAAGATCGCTTAATACTTCCGTTCACTGTAATGGTGCCACGTGGGCCGGGCATCTTGAACGTGAGGGAAGCGTAGTGCGGTACTGCATTAAAGCGAGCGAAAGCTTCGCGTCCAAGTAGTGCTTGATCGCCACTTTGGAACGGAGCAATGTGGAAGGTTAAATGTTCGCTACGGAAGTTATCGAGGAAGCCGAATATAACCTTTAGTAGCAGGGAGCCCGTGCAATGAGCCCCTGGGCCTGGCGTTACTCCTTTAAAGGTAGTATTGCTATGGCAAATTTTCGTTGGGTCTATCCCCATTTCGCGGATTGTATCCTGGTATATCAGGTTTAGACTGCTGCCACCGTCCATCAGGACTCGTGTGAAGTGGTATCCGTCAATTATTGGGTCTAATACCAGGGCAGCCCATCCTGCACGCCGGATACTTGCTGAGTAATCACGATGGTCGAAAGTGATCGGTTGAGACGACCAGTGGCAGGACTCCGCGGTGATAGGCCCTTGGCATATTTTTCTGGGAGTGCAGTTTTGTTTCTCCCCTTGATCACGTGTAACACGTTTACTGTTTTGACTTCTGGTGGAAATTTCTTTTGTTCCCAAGTGTCTTGCTTGAGAGGCTCATCCTCGTCTTCGCTTGGTGTATCCTCCCCCTTGTGTACGGCGTTGAGCTTGCCGGACTGCTTGAAGACCCACATTCTCTGTGGGTATGATTAGTGGGTTTACCAGGGCTGCTATGGATCTGACATATTTGGTCTAGAATTTTGTTTAGGCTGGACAGTTCGTCTTTGGCGCCTTCAGAGGGCGGCTTTTGCTGACCTGGCCGAGAGCTTTTGAATCTGGCGTTTATTGTCGTGCTCTTCGTGCTGTCTTCTTTATTCCGGCGTTTGTTATTGCTGTTGCACCGTGATTTCCCGTTTCCATCTCTAACTTCGGATGTACTGGGGTCGCTGGTGCTGCATCTGGCTAGCCAGCTATCCTCACCCACGCAAAAGCGGGTCATGAGGCTTGTTAATGCTGCCATTGTTCTCGGCATTTCTTGGCAGAGGTGTCTGGCAAGCCATTCATCACGGACGCTATGCTTAAAAGCTGCCAAGGCTTCAGCGTCCGGACAGTCGACAATTTGGTTCTTTTTAGTAAGAAACCTGTTCCAAAGATTTTGGGCTGACTCTCTGGGCTGTTGAGTTATATGACTCAAATCATCCGCGTGCGGAGGTCGGACATAAGTCCCTTGAAAACTTGCCCGAAAGGCGTCTTCGAGCTCTTCCCAGCTTCCAATGGAGCTTTCGGCGAGGCTCTTAAGCCAGTGCCGAGCTGGCCCTTTGAGTTTGAGGGGTAAATACTTAATGGCGTGGAGATCATCTCCCTGAGCCATATGGATATGGAGGATATAGTCCTCAATCCAGACCCCAGGGTCTGTTCTTCCGTCATATGCCTCTATGTTTACGGGTTTGAATCCCTCTGGAAATTCATGGTCCAGCACCTCATTGGTGAAACATAGGGGGTGTGCGGCACCCCTATATCTGGGTGTACCGCGTTGTTCGGATGTTTGTTGTGTTGCATCGTATGCTGGAGCACGCTTGCGTGGTCCATAGATGGATCTGGTTTCACCGTCCTTTTGATGCGAGCCCTCGCATAGACCGCGTATTGGTTTATGTGCGGCGTTGCTTGTCGCTTTATTTTGGCCGTGAGGTTGTCTATACGGCCAGATGGCTGTTTTAATTTTTGGTTGTGGGGGGTCTAAGGCCTCCTCATCGAATTCAGGTAGCAACTTCCGCTTTGGGTAGCTCTTGGTGGGGCGATTGCTGCCGTACTTTTCTGCTGTGTTGAGTACTTTGCTCCATCTGATTTGGAGTGTGTCTTGCGCAGCCTTGAGCCTTTGCTTCTGCTCTTTCAGACTCCTCACGGTGGCAACAAGCCTTTGACGGGCATTCTGCTGCTCCGGGTGCCTGTCTGGCGTTATGTCGTCCGGACTATTATCTTTGACAGAATTGGTTTGTTCGGTTTGATTCTCCGTATTGTCATGCTCCAGCAGTGGTTCGCCCTACTCCAACGCTGGGTTTGTACGATCGTTATTTCTTTCGAGGTGGGATTTGGGGCGGCGCTTACGTCGCCGCTTTGACTGCTTCTCGAGGAAATAAGCCTTTGTTGCATCCTTCCATTCCTCGTCGTCGTCTTCTTTTGGTGTGTCCACCATGTATACGTCATATGATGAGGTGGACGTCCAGCGCCCTGTGGGCGGTGGTTCCTCTTCACCCCCGAATCGTCGTCAATACCATCGATGTCTTCGGAGTCGAAGTCGAGCATGTCGGTTGAGTCATCGACAGTGGCTATTAAGTGGGTGGTGGGTGGGTGTCAAATTTCTTCGTCGTCTGCATCCCAATCCTGCCGGACGTAGTTCGACCAGGATTCTCCTGACAAGGAGAGAGACCTTAATGAGTTCAGTATGTTGCCAAGGGGCGAGTGCTGAAAAATATCCGCGGAGGTAAACTCCATGATCGGCGCCCAATCGGATTCGATAGGAACGGGCGCAGGCGGTTCGGAGTCCGTGGCCGGAGAAGGATCCGGCAGTTTAACAACACGGCTCTCGTGCAAGGCAAGGTCGATGTTCGGCTCGATCGCCACTGAGGGTAAGGCCTCCGTGGCGGGGTCCATCCACCCGTCCGCGGAAGGCGCGACTGGCTTTGAATTGAGGGTCGGAGCGGCTGCCGGTGCAATCTCCTTAACACTGTCCGATGGGAGAGCTAAGTCATGCTCATCGTGACCGCGTGGCGCACAAGGCAGAGGCTTGAATCCGTGGAGGATCAAATCTCCACGGATATCGGCCGTGTAGTTTAAGCTTCCAAATCTGACCTGATGGCCAGGGGTGTAGCTTTCAATCTGCTCCAGATGGCCAAGCGAATTAGCCCATAGTGCAAAGCCGCCGAATACGAAGATCTGTCCGGGGAGAAAAGTCTCACCCTGGACCGCATCGCTATCGATGATAGTAGGAGCCACCAAGCCTAATGGCGACGACACAGAGGAACTCTCAATGAAAGCACCAATGTCGGTGTCAAAACCGGCAGATCTCGGGTAGGGGTCCCGAACTGTGCATCTAGGCCGGATGGTAACAGGAGGCAGGGGACACAATGTTTTACCCAGGTTCGGTCCCTCTTGATGGAGGTAAAACCCTACGTCCTGCTTGATTAATATTGATGATATGTGTAGTACAAGAGTAGATCTACCACGAGATCGGAGAGGCTAAACCCTATAAGCTAGCCTATGGTATGATTGTATGTTGTGGTTGTTGTCCTACGGACTAAAACCCTTCGGTTTATATAGACACCGGAGAGGGTTAGGGTTACACAAGGTCGGTTACAAAGGAGGAGATATCCATATCCATATTGCCTAGCTTGCCTTCCATGCCAAGTAGAGTCCCATCCGAACACGAGACGAAGTCTTCAATCTTGTATCTTCATAGTTTAACAGTCCAGCCAATGGAGGTAGTCCGGCTATCCGGAGACCCCCTAATCCAGGACTCCCTCACTCCTCTTCTCAACTGGAGTGATATCCAAGTTCTTTTTCGCCTTGTATATCCTGTTTCAGCCAGAGTGGTTTCCACTCATCCTTGCCCTTGTGTTCTTTTCATGTATTTCAACCTACAAGGTTCTCGTAATGTTCCTTGTTCCTCCTTTCTAACAGAGTGTTTTCAACTTTGTTCATCTTTGTTGTATTCTTTCTTTCAGGTTCTTCCACCTCTCAAGGTTCTTTGGTTTCACTCGTTTGTCAAAGAAGCAACTTAGTTTTGCCTATTCTCTTCCTCTTCCGTTTCTCATCCCTAGATCTCGGGGTGAGATCTCTTGTAAGTGGAGGAGTGTTGTGATGCCCCAAGACCGACGCTCGAGACACCTTCCATGTTTTTCATTATCGTCATGTGTATTTATTTGTTTGCTGCGTTCATCATGTCATCATTTGCATTGCATCAGTAGTCCACTTCCATCGTTTTCATAAAACTTGCATCCGCTCATAGTTGTCGTGTCTTCCTTACCTTTGTTGACCATTCGAAGACCAACCATGTTCTTGATTCCCTCTTGTCAAACCACCTAACCTCTCTTGACAGCCCGCAGCCCCCTCGTGTGCGCGTCCGAAACTTCCCTGAACCCAACCCGCTCAGTCATCACCGTTGGATTCGGATCATCTCCGAACATCCATAAAGTATCTTCGGTTTCTTATTTGGGCTTCCTAACCTATTTTTCTAGGACCGTCCGATTTCGATCGGATGATCCAAACCCCTCTCCTTTCCCTGTATATAGTCCATCTACATACCAAATATGTCTAAACCAAACCCTAGCCTAACTCCTAACCCTATCCCGTAGCTGCCGCCGCTCTCTCCTCGCAATCCGCATGCACCTAGTCCCCTGCCTCCACTTGGCCAGATCCACCTGCCAACCCCCACTCGATCTGGACCGCCAGTTCTTAGATCCGACGGCCCAGAGAGCCTTCCGCCGCCCCGCGGTTCCACCCATCGCCCGCAGTCCCGAGCGCCTCCTCGCCTAGCAGCTCGCCATCGCTGGAGACCGGAGACCTCCCGTGCTGGCCGATCGGTGCCCGACCTCGCCGAAGACCTACCAGAACCACGAGGCCAGCCCCTCCTCTCATTTCCCTTCTTGTTCTCTTCCTCCCGCGCACGCTCTCTCTAACACGCCATGGCCACCGCACCTTGCAGGCAACTCGCCGTCCCGCATGTCTGCCTCAAGATTCATCGACGCTCGGAGTTCAAGCTCACGCCCGCGCTCCCTCTCCTCCACCTCGAAGCCGCTGTCTCCGCCCGTTTCCACGCCGTCTGCCGGCCTCCGATGCCACGGGAACCGCCGCCCCACGCCAAGTCCCTCCACGTGCCACTCCCCATCTTCCTCCTCGTCGTGCCGATCCAGGAGGATCAACCTCGCCGTCGCCAGCTCGCTAGTAGCGGCCGCCGTGCCCGCGACCGCTGCTTCGCATGTTCATGTGTCGCTGCCCCTGCATCGAGCCGCGTTAGACGGACCAGCAAGGACACCCCGCTCCCGCTCGTCTCCGTTGACCCGGTCTAGTCGACCGCCAGATCCACTCTACACATGGGCCAGCCGGCCACGCCAAGCCCAGTCGCTTCTCCACTTCCGGCCTAGTGGCCCGATGTGAGCAGCCACCCCAAAGCCCCTATGCACTGTTGGGCCAGCAGTTTCGGCCCACGTATGTTTTTTCGAATCTGCGAATTTTCTAATTAACCAGGGAATTGTAGTTTTACAGAAAAACCCTCTAACTACATGCATATAATAACTCATTAACCGTGCATTGGATTAAAGCAAACTATACATGTAAAATGCTTAGAATTTCATCTAGTTTCATAATATGCAACTTTCATCCATGTTTGAAATGTTTAAATTGATGTTTGCATTTATTTTGCATAAATGCCATGTTAAAATGCTTTAGTTTCATAACTAATTAACTATAGCTCCGAATTAAATAAACTATATATGTAAATGGGGTAGAAAATGTATAGATTAACATGGTGGTATTACATTGCATGCTTAACAACTATAAAATATGGTTTAGGGCAGAATAGTACCAAATCCAAAATATTCACATGGGGATTTTTCGGAATTCTTGTTTGTTGTTTCCGGCCTCATTTAAATTGCCTAGATAGGTAGTTTTATTATGCTTCACCTCTTGCCATGTTTAACAACATTTAATATTGATGTGTAGCATAAACGAGAGCAAACTAAATATGTGAATGTGGTGTTTCGTCAATATGCAACTCGTTACATATTGAGCTCCATTTAACTTGTAGTATTCTTTGTTGCACTTTGCCATGCCATCACTCATTAAACTGACATGCATCATACTTGATTGTGCATCATGCCATGCTTATGCTTGTTGATTTACCATGTTATTTGCTTCTTTCCGGTTGTACTTCTTCTCAATAGTTCCGGTTACGTTGCGATTGTGAGGACCTGTTCGACTACGTTGGTTTGTCTACTTCATCGACTCGTTCTTCTTCCTAGCGGGATTTCAGGCAAGATGACAGTCACCTTAGATACCATTACTATATTTGCTATGCTAGTTGTCTCGATGCAATTGCTACATCGTGCTACCTATCACTTGTTTATCAAGCCTCCAAAATTTCCATGATAAGCCTCTAACCTTTTTCCACCATCCCAGCAAACCGTTGTTTGGCTATGTTACCACTTTGCTCGGCCCCTCTTATAGCGTTGCTAGTTGCAGGTTGTTCCATGTTGGGAGATAGATATCATGGATATCATGGGATATCACAATATCTCTTATTTAATTAATGCACATATATACTTGGTAATGGGTGGAAGGATCGGCCTTTTGCCTGGTGTTTTGTTCCACTCATGTCGCCCTAGTTTCCGTCAAACCGGTGTTATGTTCCTTGATTTTGCGTCCCTAACACGATGAGGGTTTATGGGCCCCTCTTGACAGCTCGCTTTGAATAAAACTCTTCCAGCAAGGCCCAACATGGGTTTTACCATTTGCCTAATAACAACTAAAACTTGCATAGGGACCGGCTAGCACCCGAGGACTCTTAATCAACCCCCGGGCCAATGCTCCTCATGAGTGTTGGTCCAAACCTATCAACCACCGGTTACCGCCAGGGGTAACTCTGGATTTGCCCTACCGGAAGTTTGGAAAATCCGATCGTGGCCTGAGACGAGATACGCGTGGCTACTATCAGGGTGTCGGCATGTCGGGAGGTCTTGCTAGACTTGTTTTACCATTGTCGAAATGTCTTGTGCACCAGGATTCCGAGTCTGATCGGAGGGACCTAGGATGAAGGATTGTCTCCGCGGATCATGAGCTTGTCATGGGCTAAGTTGGGACACCCCTGTAGGGTTTAAACTTTCGAGAGCCGTGCCCGCGGTTATGTGGTAGATGGGAATTTGTTAATGTCTGGTTGTAGTGGACTTGAATTAAACTTAATTAAAATACACCAACCGCGTGCATAACCGTGACTGTCTCTTTTCGGGTTCATTCAAGAAGAGAACACGGTTTGGGTTATGTTTGAATGTAAGTAGTTCAGGATCACTTTTTGATCATCACTAGTTTGCGATCGTTGTGTAGTTTCTCATCTTATCCTTGTCCTTGTCAGTTATCCACCATACAATGCTTAGTGCTGCTGCAACCTCAGCACTTATCATTTCCATACCCTTTAAGCTTTGCTAGTCTTGATACCCATGGTAACGGGATTGCTGAGTCCTCGTGGCTCACAGATTACTACAAAAACAGTTGTAGGTGCAGGTTATGTGAAGCTTTGACGTGAGAGCGATGCTTTCTTGCTTTTGGAGTTCTTCTTCTTCTTCTTTGATCAAGGGATAGGTTCCGTGTCGGGGAACCTGGGATTAGCAGGGTGGATGTCGTTCTTCTTTTTCGTTTGATTTCATCCATAGTCGGATCCTCCTCTTCTGTATGATGATTGCTATGTATTGATGTATTGTTGTATGAATGTTGTAACTTGTGGCGAGTGTAAGCATTTATATTGTATTCTCATCTATTCAGTACATGGTATGTTGTAATGATATCCACCTTGCTATGCGCTCGAATGTGGTTGCGCTCCAATCATGAGTTCATCACGTGATTGGGATAGAATCTCATCTTGGGCACTACAATATTTTGTTCTTATATATGTAAGTATCTGTTAAATATATGATGACAATAAAAATAATATATAATAACATGTAAAATAATATAAATATATAATATAGTTAGAAGGGAAACATAAGTTGGACCTGGCGTTCCTATTCTTATATAGAAAAATAGAACAGACCTCTGTTTTTTCTTCAAAAAAGTACATAAGTTGGGTTGCGGATGTTTCAGAAAAAATACAAACCGGCATGTCATGGGCTGTGCATGTTAAAAAAGAAAGCCTAGACGAGGCAGCCCACAACCTAGCTGGTACTTGTTGGCCCACTGATAATAAATGATACCTGCCAGCTCCCCGGCTTCGTTGTAAATTTATCTCCTTCACTAACTACATTGAAGCACCTCAAAAATGTAACTATGTTGACAAACCCGTGGGCCCCAACGTCAGTATAGTATTAGGAGGAAGTATTTTTTTCAATGAGGCACTTGCTTGCGTACGGCCATGTACCTGGTGGGTCCCGACTGTCCGCCTCTCCACATACATTCCTCTCCGGATTCCTCTCGTTTGTTCAACATGTTCACAACGGTAGACAGCGACGCCACGGCGAGCGCACAAAGGCGGAGGATGACGTCCAAACCCTGGACGAGAACGAACCGGGGCCAAGGAAGGCATGCTACAGTAATGGTAGATGCTCTGCCTCGTTTCTAGCGAAACTAGTGAACTAGCCCAGTGGCCAAGTGACACTACCGGACCGCTCTTCCGCCCGGGTTCGATTCCACCTGATGCAGTGAAAATATCTCCAAATTCTTTGCCTCTGCCATTATTGACATGTGGGTCCCCATTGTCATCTACGACCACATCCAACACTTGCCAAAACTTCGTCCCTTGTTTTATCTGTTTTTCGCACACTTGACATTGTGTGGGCATTTTGAAAATAGCATATCTTTTTACTGTGCATCATATGAAGATGTGCTATGCATGAATGTTGATCAGCATGATGTTAACTGGCTGGTAGTTCCATTTTCGACCATGAATAGAACTTCCAACATGATGTTATCCCTGTTTGAAAAGGGCGTGTTAATATATATGCTCTGCCTTTGAAACGTGCAGTTTCTTATCTCAAACTGAAACTTGCAGTTTCTTCTCTAAGAATCACATTGTCTGCACTTTAATATGAATCTACATTTTTAAGTGCTAAAAATAGATCTCTAGAATTCATAAAATACTTCATATGCTCAATACTGCAAATCTGAAATTCAAAAGACATTCATATCTGAAAGTACTCTCAAAATACACAACACAAAACACAATTCACAACCTGCAAATACTGACAACGTTAAGCTCCACCTAACAATTCACAACTTGTCCGAATATTGGGTTGGGAGCAGTCCCCTCCAATTCCTCGACGGCAGACAGCCGCCCCGTGAGACGAGGTGAGCGGCGAGGGTGTAACACCCTGGATATGATTTACCTAATATGTAATCCAACTCGAGCCGAACCGCCCGCCCCGGCCTCTCCACCGACCCGAGCCGCCGCCGCTCCGCACCTCCGCCGGCCTCGTCGCACCCGGCCACCGCCGGCGGCACCCCCGACCTCCACTGGAGCTCCGGCCACCTCGCCCCCAGCTCCGGCCCTCTTCTCCGGCGACGACGACTGGCTTTGGTGAACAGTGCTACTACAGTGCCCGGATCCCGATCTGGATCTAGATCCGGTTGACTTTTATTCCCAAAACCCTAATATTTTGCCATTGTTCATCGCATCGTAACTTTGCATCCGTAGCTCCGTTTTGGGCATATAGCATATCAAAATGTTCGTCTCACAGAGCACATCATTTCATCTCCTTGCACCATTTTCATTTGAGTTCATCTTGATGCCCGAAATGCTGTTAGAAGAATGCTAGTTGAGATATTTGTCAGATCTGTTGCTCCAGTTAGATATTTGTCATTTTTACCATGATTATTGTGTGCATGATATGCCCATGAGCTCTTCATGTGTTTTGTTATATGTTTGGCCATCTATCCAGAGGTGCAATCCATGTATTTTTGTGATGTGTGTCATGACTAGCACAAGCTTGCAAAGTGGTGCATTCGTTAATGCTGATTTCAGGGACTTAGCAATTCCACAAAGTCCTTGATCTGTTTATTTCAATATGCCATATGTTCATGTTGTTTCCTAGTGATCCGTGCCTCTTTTAGGGATGATCAATAAGGATGTTTTGTTAATCTTGTAGTACTCTATCCATCAATGTCTTTGTTTGCAATTATGGAGAACCCTAGCTTGAGTCAATCGAGCTCTACTTTTGCTATTTCGTGAATCTGGGCAGATTGTCTACTTGTTAGCGATTTTGCCGATGATGTTGTAGTTGATCCGTGCATGATATGTTATTGTTCTTGCCATGTCTAGCTTGTATAATGTGTATTCTTGATGGGTGTATGCTTAGATTGTCATGACTTGCTCTGTAGTGAGTGCATCGAGCTCGTAAACATGCCTACTTGATATCTGATTTTGCATGCTCCAGTTTTTCACTAAGTCTGTGATCTGATTATGTTTTTGCCATGTTCACATGCTTGCAAATGTATTTTCTGATCCCTTTTGGCTCAAGGTCACTAAGGGACTTTTGTTAAGCTCTTTGAGTAGCTCCATGCCATGCTTTACTTTGCCATGTTCAGCTTCTGTAGTATATAGTTTTCATGCTCCAAAGAGTGCTACCTGATCTGAAATTCCAGACAAGTGTTAATTTCACTAAGTCTGAGATCTGTTTACCAATTGCATTTTTGCCATGCTTGTTTGAACCTGTTAATGGATGAATTTGCCATAGCTCATTGTTCATCTTTTGTTAAGCGTCATGAATGGATCCCTGCCATGTATTTTGTTGTCATGTTTGGGTGTTGTAGCTTGTTCATCTCATTGCATTTAGACGGCTACGTGCTGTAAATCGTAGACCGGTGCCATATTTGAATCGCTTGCCATTTCCAAACCGTGACTCCGATTCCGGTGTTCTTTATATCGTTTTCAAGCAATTTCATCTCACCTTTCCAGTGGCACACTTGGATTTCCAAGTTGAGGCCAGGTTCATTCATCTCTTGTCAAATTTTGCATATGCATCCCGCATCGCATCCCGCATAGCATACCATGTTTGCATCATGTTGTTTGAGTTGTGCACGTGGTTGATTGCGTTCCTTTTGCTTGTTTTTCTTGTTTGGGTAGAGCCGGGAGACGAGTTCGCTAGCGAGGAGCCCATTGAGTTTGCTTTCGAGGATCCAGTCAACTCTGACAACTTTGCAGGCAAGATGATCATACCCTCGAAATCACTTCTATCTTTGCTTTGCTAGATGATCACTCTTTTGCTATGCCTATGCTACGATGCCTACCACTTGCTTATCATGCCTCCCAAATTGCCATGTAAAACCTCTAACCCACCTTGTCCTAGCAAACCGTTGATTGGCTATGTTACCGCTTTGCTCAGCCCCTCTCATAGCGTTGCTAGTTGCAGGTGAAGATTGGAGATCGTTCCTTGTTGGAACATTATTTACTTGTTGGGATATCACTATATTATCTTGTTATCTTAATGCATCTATATACTTCGTAAATGGTGGAAGGCTCGGCCTCTCGCCTAGTGTTTTGTTCCACTCTTGCCGCCCTAGTTTCCGTCATATTGGTGTTATGTTCCCGGATTTTGCGTTCCTTACGCGGTTGGGTTATAATGGGAACCCCTTGATAGTTCGCCTTGGTTAAAGCATTTCCAGCAATGCCCAACCTTGGTTTTACCATTTGCCACCTAGCCTCTTTTTCCCTTTGGTTTCCGGAGCCCGAGGGTCATCTTATTTAACCCCCCCCCCCCGGGCCAGTGCTCCTCTGAGTGTTGGTCCACCTGTCAGCTGCCGGTGGCCACCAGGGGCAACTCTGGGCTGGTCTACCCGTACCTAAGACAATCTGAGTGTGCCCTAAGAATGAGATATGTGCAGCTCCTATCAGGATTTGTCGGCACATTCGGGCAGTGTTGCTGGATTTGTTTTAACTTGTCGAAGTGTCTTGTAGAACCGGGATACCGAGTCTGATCAGAATGTCTCGGGAGAAGGTCTATTCCTTCGTTGACCGTGAGAGCTTGTCATGGGCTAAGTTGGGACTCCCCTGCGGGGATTGAACTTTCGAAAGCCGTGCCCGCGGTTATGGGCAGATGGGAATTTGTTAATGTCCGGGCTAACTTGAACCTTAATTTATTTAAAATGGATCAACTGTGTGAGTTACCGTGATGGTCTCTTCTCGGCGGACTCCGGGAAGTGAACATGGTGTTGGAGTAATGTTTGCCACGAGTTGTTCTCTAGTTATTCGTTCGTGCTTTGCCTCCTCTTCTCGCTCTCTTTTGCGAATAGGTTAGCCACCATACATGCTAGTCGCTTGCCGCAGCTCCACATATTTTACCTTGCCTTACCTATAAGCTTAAATAGTCTTGATCGCGAGGGTGCGAGATTGCTGAGTCCCTGTGGCTCACAGTTTACTTCCAAACCAGATGCAGGGCCAAACGACTCCGTTCCAGATGACGCGTTAGAGCTCAAGTGGGAGTTCGACGAGGACTCACGCTGTTACTATGTATCTTTCCCTGATGATCAGTAGTGGTGCCCAGTCGGGGTGATCGGGACCGTGTCGCATGTTGGGTTGGTCTTTTATTTTGGCACCGTAGTCGGGCCATGAGTGATTGGTTGATGTAATGCTATTTATGTACTTTGTGTGACGTGGCGAGTGTAAGCCAACTATGTTACTTTTCCCCTTATTATGTATTACATTGGATGTTGTGATGATTGCCTAACTTGCGACATTGCTTTCTATGCGGTTATGCCTCTAAGTCGTGCCTCGACACGTAGGAGATATAGCCGCATCGAGGGCGTTACAGAGGGAGAGGATGCCGGGGAAGCATCCTCGGGCCAACGGCTTTTCTCCTCTTGCAGTTGGGTTCGGTCGACGAAGACTCCATAGGCTCGCTCTAGCACAACACCCTCACAAACGGCACCCTGTAGATGCTCGATCCTTCAATCTCTGGTGGATGCTCTATTTTGGATCGATAATCCCACCACCGCTGCCTCACGATCAGATTCGGTGAATTTGTTTGCTCCATAGCCCAGAGGAGCAGCTCTATGTACTCCCGCGCGACTCCCTTCGGGAGTATCACCACCTTTTCGCATTGTTGCAGATATTTGGCCATGGATGTCGCTGTCGCTACTAATTGGTCCTTGTTGTCAAACCAGGACTGTATCTCCAACATCCTAGCTAGCTTCATAGGGTCGCCATCTGCGATCCTCATGTATCGGTTGTATTCCATCGATCTACTTCACAACACCTTCACTCATCGGCAGCGGTTTTTGAATGGAAGAGGAGAGGAGCGGCGCTGATTTCGGATTAGAACGGGAGAGGAGTGGCGCTGGTTTTGGATTGGAATAGGAGAGGAGGGTCGGTGGTTTTGAAATGGAAGAGGAGAGGAGCGGCGCTGGATTTGGATTGGAACATGAGAGGAGCGGCGGTGGTTTAAGAGGAGAGGAGCGGCGCTGATCTTGGAAGTATTTTTTTGTTTTGCGTATTTTGGGTCAAAGTTTGACCATGTGTTGTATTTGACAAGCAAAATGTGAATGCATGTCACCAAAATTGTATCATTTGGTTCGTATCTGAATGTGCTTTCAAATTATATTATTTTTGCAATGTATAACATATATTTTATTTGTGAAAATCATGGTCAAATATGACCCAGAATAAAAGGGGGACTAGTTAATGTGGGGTCGCTTTCTTAATTGAAGGGTAAATTGATTTTGAACTTGATCCAGTCAAAGCGCGTCGGCCCTCTTGTCCAATCCTACGTATGAGGCGTTGCAGGGCCCATCTCGCCCTCGCGGCATGGCATACTATGATACTATTGCAATATTTTCTTCTATTTATTAGTGTATGTTTCTTCAACTAGTGCCACTATAATGTAATCATGGTTTTTCATTATCTGTGCAAACAGGGTTATTCAGCTGCATTTTGGTGGAACTGCACAAATGTACGGATGGAACCGGCATATACACAGATTGCGAGGTGCCAAGTAAAAATTATCGACACCAACCATGCTCCATCTGAGCATTGGCATCCACCACCACCAGTGGGATGTGTGGCACTCTCTGTGGACGGATCTTTCTCGGTAGCAAATCCTCTAATTAAATTCTAGGAGCTTATATTGGTACTTTTCTAGGGAGTACTCTTTTCTGAAAGAAGCACCAATCTATTTTTCTTTATTTGTACATAGTGTCACAACTTTTTTTGGTCTAGAGCTATTTTAGGGTGATTGGCGTAGTACTCGGAGACTGATTGTAAGCATGATTTTCATTAGCCGACACACTGATTGTAAGCATGAGCATATGGAAGATAGCTTAGTGCAAAGCTTACGTTAAACCCTACTTCCACCATTGAAACGAGGCGAACGGTGAGGGAACCGTGGAGAACGGCGGGGAAGCGACGTCGCGACATCCGGCCTCCTCTTGCGGTGGGAGAACGGATACTCGCGTGACTCCAGCTGGCACTACACCATCACGAACGGCACATCGTACTCGATCAATTCATTATCCTCTGGATGCTCGATCTTCCACCTGTACGCCCACCACCTCCTCCTGACTTTCACCTCAGGCGAATCTGTCTACTCCATTGCCCAGAGGAGATACTCGATGAACTCAAAGGACTGCGGCGTGACTGCCATCGAGGAGTACATCGCGGCCCTCATTGCCGCTATCTCGCTCTTTCGCATACATTGCCACATGGACTTCACCATCCTCAAAATCTCCCACTTGTTGTCAAAACAAGTAAGGATATCCTCCAACCTGGCTAACTTCGCTTGGTCGCCGCCGGCGACCTGCCCGATTCGCTGCTGCATCCTCTCCATAAATATCCTTTTGAGAGGTCCGGTGCTAGCTTTGGAAGATGGGAGGAGAGAATGTGGTCTTACAATGGAGAAGAGGGAGAGGCGAGATGGTGGTTTTTCAATGGAGAAGATGGAGAGGAGAGGGGGTGGTTTTGCAATGGAGAAGAAGGAGAGGCGATATGGTGGTCTTGCAATGGAGAAGAGGGAGAGGCGAGGGGGTGGTTTTGCAATGGAGAAGATGGAGAGGAGAGTGGTGGTTTTGCAATGGAGAAGAGGGAGAGGCGAGACGGTGGTTTCGGAATGGAGATGATGGAGAGGAGAGGAAGTGGTTTTGCAATGGAGAAGAGGGATAGGAGCGTGCGGCAGCGATTATGATAGGCCTCATACTGGAAATCAACCCAATTCTCCCTGATACACCTTTTTCCAGTGATGAACATCAGTGTACAGCGGTAGTACAAGGAGGGGCCTTGAGACATTCCAATCTCTATTTTTATGCAAATTAACGAAAATTAAGCACCCCGGTTTGCAGAGACACTTAAACATTAACAATGGGACTAGTTGATGAAACATACACTAACAAAGAGAAGCACTTTATTTATCTACATTGGAAATGAAATGATAGAGAGGACACTCGCTCTATTTTAACTGTATTATTACTTCATTTTATCAGTGGCGCTAGAGTCAAGCAGCTGGCAACCGAGGTGTACCATGTGTCGCAAGGATGGAGGCCGGGGTTTCTTAGACTGGGATGCTAAAGCTGGCTCTTTCAGTCCCTATCTTTCCCCTGATGTTTCTGTGGTAGCATTTGGGTTGTAATCCAAACATGGTCGAGCTGGTGCTGCATCCCCCTACCTGCCTAGCTTATGTGGTGAACTTGTCTCCTGCTAGTACTCAGTCCGTTCTAGTAGTAGTTGCATAACTGCCCATTTACACTTTGATGTTGTCGGATAATGCTTCTCTATGGTTGGGTTTCTTTAATGAAATCGGAGGAAACCCCCTCTTTCGATATATAAAAAAATCAGTGGCACTAGCGGTGCCAAAACATTGCCTCAAATTAATAGTGCCACTAGATTAAGGTGCAAAATAATAACATTACTGCTTTATCATGCTAGTGCCAAAACAGTAGCACAAGTGCAGACTCAACATGCAGGATCTTTGGCAAATGGTCGGACCCAAAAAGGAACATACCTCATGATGGGAACTGTATCTGCAGACAATGCCATTGTAGAAGGGATGACACCAGTCACCAACATGGATGATTCAATTCATGGGACCTTTTTGTGCAGTTCACCTAAAATGAAGCAATGTCCCATGAGCTAGCAGCTTCTTCTTCATTAGTTGCAATAAAATTGAGCAACATCAAGGTTGGTCATGAAGCTCGTGGAATGTTCAACTATAAGTTGGATATCATTTGTGCAGTTCAACTAAGATCAAGCGTGAAATGTATATCTTTGTTTGCACAAAAAGGTGGAAAGGAGGGTGACTAACAAGTGATGAAACATACATCAAATGAAAAGAAGCATGTTCCTTATCTAAATGGCGATCCTACAAGGACAGTAGTAATTTCTAAAGCAGCAGCATTGCTAGATATTAGTGTGGTCATTAGGATTAACTATGACAACCGTTAAATACAACATTACTTTAATGGTGCCATTGCTTCATTTTACCAGCAACATTACATACAGCTGCTAAAGAGTTCGTATTTGGGCACGGGAGAGTAGGCGGACCAGGACAGTTGCATTTCTAACGAAAAGAAGCAACTTAACTTAATGGGAAATTTAGCAGGACATGAAAAACAGTGCCATTGATTCATATTAATAGAGGCATTACATTGAAAACAACATTGGTTTAACGTGTCCTTGCTTTTAACAGTGCGACTACTACATTTTACCAGTGGCATTACATAAGAGGGGCTCGGGGCAACAAACATCAGAACAGGATATCTGGGTTGTTCCCATTTTTGTTCGGTATATAGCCACCTTATACTATGTGAGGCTTGCAAATCTAGTGCTGGACATACTCTTTTGACTTGTCCCCCAGTCCTCACTTTGTCTCCTTTTCAACCAATAGATCAGTTTATATTGAGTTTGTACTGTGTTTTCCTTTATTTCCTTATTAGACCAAGAGACCAGTTGGATAGCCAGTCTCTGCTACTTTTCGCCGCCATTATTTCCTCTTTCGACCAAGTCCTAGATTCAGGTAACAAATCTTCCCCTACCCCCCACCCCCTTTCTTCCCTGTTTGAACCAAGTAGTACTAGATTCGACTGCATGAACTAATTTACCACTTAACAGTAAAAATTTAGGTGGCTTTCGAATAGCCGATCGATCCTATCTACGAGGGGGGCTGAGAAATAGTAAAAGATACAAATGCAGGGACATTAGGAGCTAGGGAAGTAGAGCAAGGCCGGTTTCGAAGGAAGTTATACCTGAGGGTCGCCGGGATGTCGCTAGGTGGACGGTGGGAGGCCAGATCTGCCCACACTATGGCAACGAGAAAGAAGGGGTCGGAGAACCTCCCTAGCCGGTGCTGCATGGGAGAGAACGGCAAGGCATGCTGATGGGGATGCGCCTGCAGTGGGTAAGAGTCATCGCTGAGGATGACCGCGTGAACATTACACCTTCTCACCTTCCCTGGCGGAGGGGATCTGGTTGGATCTATGACCATGGCTGAGCAGAGAGAGTGTGTGGCCACTGATACGTCTCCGTCGTATCTACTTTTCCAAACACTTATGCCCTTGTTTTGGACTCTAACTTGCATGATTTGAATGGAACTAACCCGAACTAACACTGTTTTCAGCAGAATTACCATGCTGTTATTTTTGTGCAGAAATAAAAGTTCTCGGAATGACCTGGAAATCAACGGAGATTATTTTTGGAATATATAAAAAATACTGGAAGAAGAATCCACGTCAGGGGGGCCCACACCCTGTCCATGAGGGTGGGGGCACGCCTACCCCCTTGGGCGCGCCCCCTACCTCATGGGCCCCCTGATGCTCCACCAACGTCCACCTTGACTCCATATATTCACTTTTGGGGAGAAAAAATTAGAGAGAATGATTCATCATGTTTCACGATACAGAGCCACCGCCAAGCCCTAAACTCTCTCGGGAGGGCTGATCTAGAGTCCGTTCGGGGCTCCGGAGAGGAATTCGTCGCCATCGTCATCATCAACCTTCCTCCATCACCAATTTCATGATTCTCACCGACGTGCGTGAGTAATTCCATCGTAGGCTTGCTGGACAGTGATGGGTTGGATGAGATTTATCATGTAATCGAGTTAGTTTGGTTAGGGTTTGATCCCTAGTATCCACTATGTTTTGAGATTGATGTTGCTATGACTTTGCTATGCTTAATGCTTGTCACTAGGGCCCGAGTGCCATGATTTCAGATTTGAACCTATTATGTTTTCATGAATATATGTGAGTTCTTGATCTTATCTTGCAAGTCTACAGTCACCTATTATGTGTTATGATCCATTAACCCCAAAGTGACAATAATCGGGATACTTACCCGTGATGACCGTAGTTTGAGGAGTTCATGTATTCACTATGTGTTAATGCTTTGGTCCGGTACTCTATTAAAAGGAGGCCTTAATATCCCTTAGTTTCCAATAGGACCCTGCTGCCACGGGAGGCTAGGATAAAAGATGTCATGCAAGTTCTTTTCCATAAACACGTATGACTATATTCGGAATACATGCCTACATTACATTGATGAACTGGAGCTAGTTCTGTGTCACCCTATGTTATAAGTGTTGCATGATTGATCGCATTCGACATAATTCTCCATCACCGATCCAATGCCTACGAGCTTTTCATATATTGTTCTTGGCTTATTTACTTTTCCGTTGCTACTGTTACAATCACTATAAAACCAAAAAAATATTACTTTTGCTACCGTTACCACTACTATCATATTACTTTGCTACTAAATACTTTGCTACAGATATTAAGTTTCTAGGAGTGGTTGAATTGACAACTCAGCTGCTAATACTTGAGAATATTCTTTGGCTCCCCTTGTGTCGAATCAATAAATTTGGGTTGAATACTCTACCCTCGAAAACTATTGCAATCACCTATACTTGTGGGTTATCAAGACTATTTTCTGGCGCCGTTGCCGGGGAGCATAGCTCTATTCTTTGAGTCACTTGGGATTTATATCTGCTGGTCACTATGAAGAACTTGAAAGATCAAAGAACTAAGATTTTTCCCTCAACTACGAGGGGAGGTAAGGAACTGCCATCTAGCTCTGCACTTGATTCACCTTCTGTTTTGAGTAAACTTGCGACACCTACTCCTGCTATTCATTCTGATATGTCGCATGTTATTGATGATGCCACTTCTGCTTTGCATGATATTTATGATGAAACTACCTCTATGCTTGATACTATTGTGCCACTAGGTGAATTTCTTGATGAACAACTTGCTAGGGCTAGAGAGAATGAAATTATTGAATCTGATAATATTGATGAAAGTGATGATGAAGATTCTCCCCCTAGATATGAATTGCCTGTTGTTCCTGAGGGTTATGTTATGGATGAAGAAACTGCTAGAGACTTCTTAGCTTGCAATGATAGATCTGATCTTAAGAAACTATTATCTAAGCTTAAAGAAAAGTCTTTGAATGCTAGAATGAAATATGACTCTGTTTTTGCTACTTCACCTATCTTTATTACTAATAAGGATTATGATTTCTCTGTCGATCATGAGTTAATTACTTTGGTTGAATCTGATCCTTTTTATGGCTATGAATCTGAAACTGTTGTGGCACATCTTACTAAATTAAATGATATAGCCACCCTATTTACTCATGATGAGAAAACTCGCTATTACTTCATCCTTAAGTTGTTTCCGTTCTCATTAAAGGGTGATGCTAAAACATGGTTTAATTCTCTTGATCCTGGTTGTGTGCGTAGTCCCCAGGATATGATTTATTACTTCTCTGCTAAATATTTCCCCGCTCATAAGAAACAAGCTGCTTTAAGGGAAATATATAATTTTGCACAAATTTAAGAAGAGAGTCGCCCACAAGCTTGGGGAAGGCTTCTCTGATTACTTAATGCTTTTCCTGATCATCCTCTCAAGAAAAATGAAATACTTGATATCTTTTATAATGGACTAACTAATGCTTCCAGAGACTACCTGGATAGTTGTGTTGGTTGTCTTTTCAGGGAAAGAACTGTTGATAAAGCTGAATTGCTATTGAATAATATGTTGACTAATGAAAATAATTGGACACTTCCTGAACCAACTCCTAAGCCAACTCCAAAGAAAAGGGGTATTCTGTTTCTCAGTCCTAAAGATATGCAAGAGGCAAAGAAATCTATGAAATAAAAAGGTATTAAAGCGGGAGATGTTAAGAATTTACCACCTATTGAAGAAATACATGGTCTTGATAACCCGACACAGGTAGTAAAGGTAAATTCTCTCTATAGATTTGATGAAGGTGATATTCCTCGTTATAAGTCCGCTAGCCAATGCTTAGATGAGTTTGATAATTTTATTATTAAACAAGAAAACTTCAATGCTTATGTTGGTAGACAATTGAAACGCAATGCTGATATGCTTGAACACTTGAGCGATTATATGTCTAGAGTTAAAGGTGAACTTAAACTTATTAGTAAACATGCTTCTATGGTTACCACTCAAGTAGAACAAGTACTTAAGGCTTAGAATGATTTGCTCAATGAATTAAATAATAAGAAAAATGATAATGTTGTTAGAGTTATGACCAGAGGGGGTAAAATGACTCAGTAACCTTTGTATCCTGAAGGCCATCCTAAGAGAATTGAGCAAGATTCTCAGAGAAGTAATGATGATACACCTAGTCCTCCTAAGAGGAAGAAAAAGAAAGATGATAGGACTTTGCATGCTTCTAGTAAACCTGTTGTTGACACACCTGAAAATCCCAATGATATTTCTATTTCTGATGCTGAAACACAATCTGGTAATCAACATGAACCTAGTGATAATGTTAACGATGATGTTCATGTTGATGCTCAACCTAGCAATGCTAATGATGTAGAGATTGAACATGATGTTGATCTTGATAATCCACAATCAAAGAATCAAAGTGATGATAAGAGAGACTTCGTTGCTAGGAAGCATGGTAAAGAAAGAGAACCATGGGTTCAGAAACCCATGCCTTTTCCTCCTAAACCATCCAAGAAAAGGGATGATGAGTATTTTGAGCACTTTGCTGAAATGATTAGACCTATCTTTTTGCGTATGCGTTTGACTGATATGCTTAAAATGAATCCTTATGCTAAGTACATGAAAGATATTGTTATAAATGTACGGAAGATACCGGAGGCTAAAATTTCCACCATGCTTGCTAATTACACTTTTAAGGGTGGAATACCAAAGAAACTTGGAGATCCAAGAGTACCAACTATACCATGCTCCATTAAAAGAAACTATGTTAAAACTGCTTTATGTGATCTTGGAGCCGGTGTTAGTGTTATGCCTCTCTCTTTATATCATAGACTTGATTTGAATAAGTTCACACCTACTCAAATATCACTGCAAATGGCTGATAAATCAACTGCTATACATGTCGGTATTTGTGAGGATGTGCCTGGTGTGGTTGCAAATGTTACTATTTTAACGGACTTTGTTATTCCTGATATTCCCGAGGACGATAGTATGTCTATTATTCTTGGAAGACCCTTTTTGAATACTGCAGGGGCTGTTATTGATTGTAACAAAGGCAATGTCACTTTTCATGTTAATGGTAATGAGCATACGGTACACTTTCCGAGGAAACAACCTCAAGTCCACAGTATCAATTCTATTGGAAAAATTTCAACAATCACTATTGGAGGTTTTGAATTTCCTCTTCCTACTATCAAGAAGAAATATAGCCTCTAGGCACTTGTGGGAGTAGTAGCTATCAATTTTGTTGAGTTTGGTTCACTTTATTTTTTAGTTACTAAAAATTTCAAAAAAAATCAGAGGAAGAAATATGTTTAGGAAAATGTACCAATGTCGTTCCTCAAGGAAGCAAGGACCCAGGCCCACGATACGCGAGCCGGACCATGAACTACCAAGAGAAGCTCAAGTTCGGCCTTGTAAATGGCCGTCAGAAAATTTCATGGTCCAAGCAGGAATTAAGGAGGAATTCGAAGCACATGTGCTTAACGCTGATCTTGAGAGCTTCGAGTCAGGTAAGTGCCATCAGTACCTCTATTTAACTGATTCATTTGTGAGAAGGTTTAAATTTACATCATCATGCAATTCTCAAACTGTCCTGTTTGATCTTTATGATAAATCTTATAACATGGACTTAGAAGATTTTAATACTGCTTGTAAACTCCCTCAGTAGGGTAGTGCTAGTGAGCCTTGCAAATCTTAATATAAAGACTTTCTTGCTAGTATAACTGTGTGGGAATCTAGGGAGATCACGCAAGCTACCATAGGGAGCATTCATTTCCCTACCATACATTATTTTGCTCTCTTTATAGGTAGATGCATTAATGGTAAGGACGAGGCATGTCACATGTGCGTTCCCGATCTTAGTGTTCTCAAGAGTGATGTATTAGGAGATAGAAAATATAACTTGGGGGCCATTGTTGCATGTAGGTTGCATAATAATAGTATCAATGGAGATTTCTTTGGTGGAATTTATGCAACCCGTTTAGCTGATTTTCTTAAGATACTCATACGTGGAGATGATATTGAGCTGCCTCCTGCTTATTTAGATTATAATTCTATGGTTCGTCATCAGTTTGTTGAGAGGAACGATCAGTCCCACTAGTACTGACTAATCTTTGACAGACGACGTACCTATCATGTCACTCTCCCTGCTCCTACTTTCTTTGACTTTCAGGCAAAAGGGAGATATGTTATAACCAGGGAGGAAGCGAAAAATTACGGGAGGAGGACGGAGGCAGCCCGCCTCCAAGATGCAGCCCTTCAGGCAGTAGATGATGCATCTCAGTACGTCCCCAACTTCAACTTCGGATATCCACCAGGCCATTCATGGGCATAGACCAACTTAGGCCAAAAGCCTAAGCTTGTGGGAGTACATATTTCTCATCGACATTACATTCATGTTCACACACTCATGCCATTTGTCGGTGCTCATAATTTTTCATTGTATCATCCATGCTAGTTTAATTTCTTTTTAAGCTTTCTTCTTGTGTGTTTGAAAAACCTTAAGAAAAAACAAAAAAAAATAGTTGTAGCTTTTAGCTAGTTTACTTTCATGCATGTAGTAGTAGTAATTAAAAAGAAAACCCAAAAATATTTATCGTTCTTCTTTTGCTTGTTGGGAGCTTTCCCATATAAATAGTTTTGTTCCTTTCCTTTTCTTTGGGGGTCGAGCGGAGAAGACCACGATGAAATTGTTGAGTGGTTCTTATATGCATTATTGTTGATCTAACAAAGATCCCATATTACCTTATCTTCTCCCTTGAATTGAATGCTTGCAGATTTCAACTTAGTCCAATGCACGTGCATTATTATTATTATCCACACTATTCGGTCGTGCAAGTGAAAGACAATAATGACGATATATGATGAACTGATTGAGATGAGAAAAGCTAGTATGAACTCGACCTCTCTTGTTTTTGTAAATATGATTAGTCCATCATTCCTGATTTAGCCTATTATGAATGAAACATGTTTGCAATAACAATTAGAGATTATAGTTGCTTATGCCATGCTTAATTTGCTAGGAGTTTATAATGGTTTAACTTGCGTGCCAACATGCTATTAAAATGGTCGTGATGTGGTATGATAGGGTGGTATCCTCCTTTGAACGATTTGAGTGGCTTGACTTGGCACATGTTCACGCATGTTGTTGAAACAAAATCAACATAGCCTCTACGATATTTATGTTCATGGTGAATTATATCCTACTCATGCTTGCATTCGGTGTTGATTAATTTTAATGCATGTTCATGGCTATTTTTTTTAACATTGAAGACTGCAGGGCTTACACCCCACAGCATTTTATTAAATAAAAAAGCAGGAACAAAACAATGCTTCCTCAAGATGAGGAAAGAAAAAAGAATAACAGGAACCTAAAGAAGGCTATACAAGAGAGGGGAGTACTCTACCTACTAATTACAATGTTACATAACCAACTCTCCTCAAAGAGGTAGGAAATCAATCCACTTAAGTAAGGCCTCCCTATACTTCCTTTTGATTCTATGAGAGAGCAGTGTGAGGTCATGAATGAAGCCATTTCTCCACGCCCTGAAGGAAGGTTTGATGTTCCTGAAAGCTCTGTCATTCCTGACCTTCCAAATATTCCACCAGGTAGTGAATACCAGCTCCCCAAAGAAAGGTTTGTTGAAATCCTTTCTAGCATGGCATGCAATCTCCACCATGTCATCACTGTCTTTCCATATAATTTGCAGATAAATCCACACCCGAACACTGAAATTGCACTAGAAAAAGAGGTGGTTTCTATCCTCCAGTGGCCCAGTTGGACAAAGTACACATTCAGGCCCATCATTAATCTTCCAGTGTCTCCTCTGGATCATGTCCTTAGTGTTAATCCTGTCCATTATAACAAGCCAAGAAAACATCTTGATTGACATGGTACAACAACTTTTCCAGATCCACCCCAGGATGGGGTTTGCTACCATTGGCTGATAGACATAGTCATAAAACTTTTTGGGAGTATATTCAGACTTCTTGCCATGCCTCCACCCCCAAGAGTCATGGCAGCCACTGTCTATATCGAAAGACCCCATTAAGGATGAGAGTTGATGTAGATCCTGAAAGGCTTGTTCAGAAAGAGGCAAGTAAAATAGGTCTTGGAAACTAATGGTCTGAAAGACTTCCCTCACTTAGAGGTTTTGTGGAGACAAAAGGAATAGAGCCTAGGAAATCGATCTTGAAGAGGGACATCACTGTTTCCAATTTGCCATTGATCAGACCAGAACAGCATAGTATCTCCACTGTGAACATCAACCGAGGTAACTGCTCTGAAATTATCCATCAACTTGCAGACATCTCTCCACCAAAAAGAGCCACAAAGAATAGTATCATGTGGGATCCTTTGGAAATAGTAAGAATCCCAAACTAACTGAACCCAAGGCACATCCATTTTATTATAAAATTTATTCAGATGTTTCATAAGGAGTGCTTCATTTGCAAACCAACGTTTAAGATTCCAAGTCCCCCCATCGATTTAGGTCTGCAAACAAGTGGCCAGGCAGCCAGAGAATGGCCCCTCTCCTTACCATATTTCCTCCATAAAAACTGCCTCTGAATCCTTTCCAACTGCTTCAGAATACCCTGAGGAATTGAAAAGGTGCAAAGGAAGAAGATAGGCAAAGAGGAAATAACAGAGTTTACTAGTTGCAATCTGCTCCCTTGAGGCAAAAACCAAGAACTTGCTGTCAATCTTCTCTCCATACAATCCACTAGGGGAAGTAGATCCACAATCTTAGGCCTGGTTGTCCCCAATGGCAGACCTAGATATGTGAAAGGCATTTTGCCTAACATACATCCAAAAAAGGCAACAAGATCAGTAGCAACATGGTCATTCACATTAATAGGATACATGGAGGATTTATGGAAGTCAATTTGCAGACCAGTTGCCTCTGAGATAGAATATAACATTGATTTTAGTGCCTCCAATTGACCCTTGTCAGCATTTAAGAAAAGCAGTGTGTCACCAGCATATTGAACAACAGGGAAATCTGGGTCATGGGTTGGCAGCGGCCTGCTTATTAAACCCTACTGAAGAAGACTGTTGATCAAAGTCTGCAAGAGGTCAGCAGAAATGACAAAGAGCAAAGGAGAGATTGGGTCTCCTTGCTTAACTCCACATTTGCATATGAAATGGTTACCCGGAACTCCATTAGGCAACACAAAAAAAGTGCCCGATGACAACAACTGCTTAATCCATGTAATCCATCTTTTTTCAAAACCTTTTGCAACAAGAATCCTTATGATAGCCTCATGCTGGATAGAATCAAAAACCTTTTCAAAGTCTAACTTAAGCAAAAGGATGGGCCGTTTAGATTGATTACGCTGATGGATATATTCAAAGGTCCAAGCAAGGCAATCCTGGATTGTTCTTGATTTTATGAAACCATACTGATTTTTATGCACACATTTGATGATCTCCTGCTGAAATCTGTTAGCGGCAAGCTTTGTAAGAAATTTCAGACCAACACTAGTGAGTGAAATAGGCCTGAAGTCTCCCACACTCTCAGGTGTCTGTTTCTTTGGGATCAGAGTGATGTATGCATCATTAAGATTTTCTAGCTGAACTATGCCAGAATGAAACTCATGAACCAGCCAAATAAAATCAGCAGATATGATGTGCCAACACTTTTTTAGACAAGTCCATTGAAGCCATCAGGTCTGGGTGCCTTATCAATGGGCATTTATTTAATAACCTGTTCAATTTCCTTTAGATCAAAGGGTTTTGTGAGCACCTCCAAGCCTTGAACCCTAGGTATTAAAGACAAGATGTTCTCATCTAAAGTTATTGGCTGAACAGCCCCATTCTGTTTTTGAAGGAAGATAAGAACTCTTTGGCCATTTCCTCATGATCTGACGTGACAGAGGCATCAGACAATAACAGGCAAGCAATAGAATTCTTTCTGTATCTCTCAGTTTCCATTGCCTGAAAGAACTTGGAGTTTTCCTTTCCCACTTTGATATACCTGATGGTACATCTCTTCCTCCAGTATAGATATTGCATGTGCAGTAGATGCTCATGGTGTAGTTTAGTAACTTTCCTGAAATTGCTCTCAGGTCTGGAAAGAGACCTCATGTCCTCAAGATTATCCAACCAAATAATTACCCAGTTGCACTTCTTAATTAACCTTTTAATATGTGATAAACCTTTCTGCCATTTTTTCAATGCAAACCGCAAAGCCTTTAATTTATCAACAATGATTGTTGAGATATGTGTCTTATGAGAAGTACGAGTCCAAACCTCCTGCACACAATCCATAAAACCAGCCTGATGGACCCAAAAAAATTTAAACCTAAAAATATGCGCCTTAGGAATTGATGTACTAATGGTAACCAGACAAGGCACATGATCAGACGCAGTCTTAGCCAAAGGAGTCACTTGCGTCATGGGGTATATATTAATCCAACTGGCAGATGTAAAAACCCAGTCTAGTTGTTCCAAAAGTGGCGTGTCCGGCATGTTAGACCAAGTAAACTTTCTTCCTTTTAGAGGAAGTTCCAACAGTCCCAAATGGCCAATAATTTCATTAAAAATAAACATATCATTGATATCGCCACCAGGGAGGTTCCTATTTTCAAATGAACGAATAAAGTTGAAATCCCCCATCAACATCCACTTCTGATCCGGATCAATGTCCAAATTATAGATCCAAGACACAAACTCATCACGCAACTCACCCTGACATGGGCCATAAACATTAACCAGAAACCACTGTTCATTATTATGAACTGAGGTAAACTGCATAACAATAGCGTTGGGTTTAACTTCTAGCAGAGTGCCATGTAACACGTTTGATCGCCACGCAGTTAGCAGACCCCCAGAGGCACCTCTAGAGGGGGACTCAACAAATTGATCAAATCCATAGGGACAGATGCTTTTCATAGTTGTACGCGTGCATCAAGAGTGTTTAGTTTCTTGAAGACAAACCACAGAACACTGACTTTCAGTTACTTTCTCCCTGATAGAACGCTTCCTAGTATCAGAATTCAGACCGCGAACATTCCAATATAAAACTTTCCAGCTACGCGTTGACACACGATTCATTAATCACCGAGGAATAGAAGAACAAATATAGCATGACACACAATGTCATACCATCCAAAAGATAACATAGTTCAGTACCACAACGTGCCACTTCCGGGACCGGATGCAGTTCAACAATAATGAAATCAAACATAACAGGCCCTCTAGGCCTTAACATAGTAGCAAACATAATCATTAAGCTGAAGATGCAGAAGAATCCTCTTGTGGATTAGCCATAAGCTTTTCCACCGACAGAAGGGAAGGGTTAATTTACAGCTCCGCGCCCACAACCTGAAGAACATGGATTGGGGTATGAGGTGGTGCAGCAAGCTGTGCATCTTCAGGGCCATCCGCAGGAGTGGGCTGGGCCTTGTCTTCCATGGGCTTGGCACGGGGCGCTTCTTTGATGGCTGTAGAGGGAGCTGCTCAAAAACCACATTTTTGAAGCCATCCAACTTTGCTATGCTCCAAGTGCAATGTCGTAGTGATGTATCAACAACAGGAGTCTTCTTCTTCTCTCTCCGCTTTCTCCAAGTAGTTTGTTCCACAGAGAAAACCACGATGACTCAGCAGAGACAGAGACAGCAGAATTACCAGGTGCAACTTCTTCAGAAACTGAAACTGAATCAGCCGGCAGCTGCTCAAATAGAGCTCTGGCCACTGGGCGCTTTATCATGACAGGTTGTCTGACAGTAGCAAACATAGGCAACGAGGCAGTCAAACAAGACATCTTTGTGGATTCATCAAAAGCAATGTACCAAGACCTCTTAGAATAAATGATTGTGCCCATAGGTTTGAAGAAGAGAGACCGTGGCACCTCCTTAACTGAAAAATTAAACATGAGGTTCTGGAAAGACCTCTTCCAAATCATCTCTGGAGGGAGAGGAGGTCCAGCCACAATGCGTGCCATGCCAATAAAGATCTCATGTTGCTGAATCACAGGTGGTTGATAAGGCATAATTGCCAGCTGATTATCCTTGAAGACCGGGGGTTGCAAATGCTGAAGTTGTTGATCTGGGGGGCAAATCATGTTGTTGTTGGATCTCAATGCCCTGCTCCTGTTGGTCCACAGAAACTGAGCCCTCCGGCTGGTCAATCACAATAGAAACTTGATCTTGTTCAGGAGCAGCCGGCTGCAGGGCCTATTCATCCTCTGCTTCATTTCCCCACATGGCATTTCCCCAACCAGGTGCTTCATTATTTTCAGGAGGAGGGGGAGGAGCGACAAGTGCATCATTCCATCCCAACATTGGGTATGGTGGCAGCACAAACATCAAGTTATCTTGTATCAGATTACCAGGCAACGGATGGGGATTTCCATCCAAAGGCATTGGGTCTTTGTCATTTGGCATCTGATCTGCAAAATCCACACCAAGAACATAGCATGCAGCAGTCCAAGACACTTGAGGACCTCCCCATTCGGCATAATCACCAAAAACCACATCTCTGGGAACCAAAGGCGTATCCGAAAAGTTAGCCTCAACCAAAGTCCGGACAAGGTAAGGATCCTCACTGTCCCAAGAAATAAACTTTCCGAAAGTGCCTACAGCCTGCGAGATGTATTCTGTAGTATGGTAATCAAGAGGGATCCCAATGAACATTAACCAGCCCTTGCGAAAACCATGTGCTCCCTTGAAATTTTCCCCCTCATCATGCTTCATAAATCTAACAAAACGATCTTTGACCAACGGAAAAGGTGCATGTTGAATCAAAGTGTATCTAATTGACGGATCCCTGACTTGGAACAAACCCACCCCCATGAAACCACGGCTGAGCAGATCGGACTAGAATACCTCTATCTTGCAGAAAATGGACCACCTCTTCCCGCACCGGACCAAGCGGTCCCTCAGGCGCAGGCATCACCTCCGCAACCATGAAGTCCTCATGACGACGGGGCGGACGAGCAGCGGGCGTGAAGAAGGTGCGAGGAAGCCGACGATCGCCGCCATCGATGATGTGGTGGACAGCAGGCACAAAGCACTGAGGATCGAGCTCATAGTTCGCCATGGAAGAACCAGAAGCTTGTCGGGGTTTTTCTTTGGCTTGGGGAGAGGGAAGATGCAATGGGGGCGGCGATGATGGGACTGGACAATCTATCCCAATAACTTCGGCTCTGTTCCCATGAGAAGCAGCAGATTCCGATAAAATCGTTTTTTGTTGCACCGAAATTGGCTTCCAAACCAATCCATTGGAGCGCGTGAAATCATTACAGTCGCGGCTAGAGTGACCTGGGCGAGAGCAAGCCGAGCAGACCACTCGCATTCCACATGCCGCTGACAAGTGGCCCCTCTGCAAACAAAGAGTGCATGTAACCACATGGTCCACCATGTCATCGACCATAGCTTCAAACTGCCTTGCGGCCTCTTGTGAGGAGGCGATATCTTGATCGCGGTCCAGAGGGCTCAGACCCGTAGGCGTGGAAGGCCTAAAAGCTATTGGGCTAAGCAGCATAGGTGGGCTGGATGCCTGGTGAGCTTTCAAAGTAACTGGGCCTGAAGCCTGACAATTGTTTTGAATAGGAGGCAATCCCACCTCCGCGAAACGTGCAGGCGTAATCCCAGCATGCATGGGTGACAGTTCCTCAGAAACCGGATCACTCACCGGCGCAGATGCTGTCGGCCAGCTCAACTCCAGCAAAGGCATGGCGGCTGAATGAAACAATTAATATAAACGGCCTTCTGTGCCCCAAAGGATGAATCGTTTGCCCAGTAGATTTGAAAACCTCATCTAAAAAAACCTACCCTTGGAGAAATCCAAGCCAAGGGTAGATCCACTAGAAGAACCCATAGAAGATGGGTATTGCCTTGATCCAGAGAAGACGCCGGAGTAGATGATCGGAGAGGGTCCACAAATTAGTGGAGGAGGAGGGAGATCGCCGGAGATGGGGACAGCACCGTGGTGGGGGGTGGGAGCGCCATCCTTGATGAGTTAGTCGCTCTCTAGCTGGTCGCTTCCCAGTCCCTTTCTAGCCTTCACTTGTACTAAGAGGGAATATTGCTTGTGCATCCAATTCCATAAACCCCAAAGTTATTCCATATGAGTCCACCATACCTTCCTATATACAGTATCTACCTGCCGTTCCAAGTAAATTTGTATGTGCCAAACTCTAAACCTTCAAATAAACATTCAGTTTTGTATGCTCAAATAGCTCATGTATCAACTAGGGTTGTCTATATCCTCCATGCTAGGCGGGTTATTCTCAAGAGGAGTGGACTCTGCTCCTCACTCACGAGAAAATGGGTGGTCACCGGGATGCCCAGTCCCATGCTCAAATCAAATCAAAATAATTGCAAACAAAACTCCCCCGGGATTGTTGTTAGTTGGAGGCACCCGTTGTTTCGGGCAAGCCATGGATTGATGCTTGTTGGTGGTGGGGGAGTATAAACTTTACCATTCTTCTTGGGAACCGCCTATAATGTGTGTAGCATGGAAGATATCGAGATCTCTCAGTTGTTATGTTGACAATGAAAGTATACCGCTCAAAATATTATTCATCTCTATTTCAAAATCGAGCTCTGGCACCTCTACAAATCCCTGCTTCCCTCTACGAAGGGCCTATCTATTTACTTTTATGTTGAGTCATCGTCCTCTTATTAAAAAGCACCGGTTGGAGAGCACCGCTATCATTTGCATGTATTATTGTTAGTTTACATTGAGTATGACTTGACTGGATCTCTTTTACCATGAATTAGAATGTCTAGTCAGTCCTTGATCTTTAAAGGTGCTCTGCATTTATGTTTTGCAGTCTCAGGAAGGGCTAGCGAGATACCATCTTGTTATATCATATTATGATTGTTTTGAGAAAGTGTTGTCATCTGAGATTTATTATTATGGCTCGCTAGTTTATTATGCAATTGATATGAGTAAACATGAGACCTAAATTTTATTGTGAATATGGTTAGTTCATAATCTTTGCTGAAAACTTGAATGTTGGCTTTACATATTTACATCAACAAGAGCAGACAGAGTTTGTAAAAGTTTTTCTTTATCACTTTCAGTTTATCAACTGAATTGCTTTAGGACAAGCAAAGGTTTAAGCTTAGGGGAGTTGATATGTCTCTGTCGTATCTACTTTTCCAAACACTTTTGCCCTTGTTTTGGACTCTAACTTGCATGATTTGAATGGAACTAACCCGGACTAACATTGTTTTCAGCAAAATTGCCATGGTGTTATTTTTGTGCAGAAATAAAAGTTCTCGGAATGACCTGAAAATCAACGGAGATTATTTTTGGAATATATAAAAAATACTGGAAGAAGAATCCATGTCAGGGGGCCCACACCCTGTCCACAAGGGTGGGGGTGCACCTACCCCCTGGGCGTGCCCCTGCCTCGTGGGCCCCCTGATGCTCCACCGACGTCCACCTTGACTCCATATATTCACTTTCGGGGAGAAAAAAAATTAGAGATAAGGATTCATCGCGTTTTACGATACGGAGACGCCGCCAAACCATAAACTCTCTTGGGAGGGCTGATCTGGAGTCCGTTCGGGGCTCCGGAGAGGGGAATCCGTCGCCATCGTCATCATCAACCTTCCTGCATCACCAATTTCATGATGCTCACCGCCGTGCGTGAGTATTTCCATCGTAGGCTTGCTGGATGGTGATGGGTTGGATGAGATTTATCATGTAATCGAGTTAGTTTTGTTAGGGTTTGATCCCTAGTATCCACTATGTTTTGAGATTCATGTTGTTATAACTTTTCTATGCTTAATGCTTGTCACTAGGGCCCGAGTGCCATGATTTCAGATCTGAACCTATTATGTTTTCATGGATATATGTGAGTTCTTGATCCTATCTTGCAAGTCTATAGTCACCTATTATGTGTTATGATCCGTTAACCCCGAAGAGACAATAATCCGGATACTTACCGGTGATGACCGTAGTTTGAGGAGTTCATGTATTCACTATGTGTTAATGCTTTGGTCCAGTACTATATTAAAAGGAGGCCTTAATATCCCTTAGTTTCCAATAGGACCCCACTGCCACGGGAGGGTAGGACAAAAGATGCCATGCAAGTTCTTTTCCATAAGCACGTATGACTATATTCGGAATACATGCCTACATTACATTGATGAACTGGAGCTAGTTCTGTGTCACCCTATGTTATAGTTGTTGCATGATTGATCACATCCGACATAATTCTCCATCACCGATCCAATGCCTATGAGCTTTTCATATATTGTTCTTGGCTTATTTACTTTTCCGTTTCTACTGTTACAATCATTATAAAACCAAAAATATTACTTTTGCTACCGTTACCACTACTATGATATTACTTTGCTACTAAATAATTTGCTGCAGATATTAAGTTTCCAGGTGTGGTTGAATTGACAACTCAGCTGCAAGTACTTGAGAATATTATTTGGCTCCCCTTGTGTGGAATCAGTAAATTTGGGTTGAATACTCTACCCTCAAAAACTGTTGCGATCCCCTATACTTGTGGGTTATCAGCCACCGCTGTCGTGTTTAGATCTGGAGAGGACGAGAGAGTGTGAAGAGAGCAACACTAGCAAGCAAGCGTGGAGGCTCCTGCCTATATAGTGGAGTAGTTTTCTTTTATCTACCGGAGCCGGCACCTCGTCAATGATTGCCGAGAAGTCTTCGTGCACGTGCCCCGGAGGCGCAGTTGTCATCATTTTGATCTGAAGCACCGGATTAACATATAACACGAAAAAAATCCACATGATAAGAAACCATAACCTCACTATCCCAAGGAGTCAACACGAATCCCGACGGACAAACTAGACGAGGATCAAAGCTCAAATTAAAGACAAACTCGTAGAAAAGGGTTCCATCGATAGATGTCCTAATTAACATAGCCGTCTTGACCTAGATGGCAGCCATGTAGTCTTCGTGCACGTGCCCAATGACCAACGCCTTGGAGGAACTTCGTGCAGTTTGACCCTCGCAGTGATCCGAAGCACATGTGTGACGCCCCGAGACCGATGCGCCAGATGTCTTCCAGTTATTCGCTGACGTTGCCATGTCTTTTGCTTGCGTGTTGCATTTCATCATGTCACCTCTTGCATCACATCATGTCATCATGCCATCATTTCACTAATCTTATAACTTTTATAAATAAATTGTATGGATTTTTGATCCATTTAAATCAAGGGAAATGCACATGGTGATTTTCTATTTATAACATATATCCTCCCAGTATTATTAGGGAGCATAAAATAATATTCCATTAGTTTGGAATTAACCGCAAACACACTTGCAATTTAAACTCTCAAGTCTTTTTTGCTTCGAGTTGCTCCTCAAACCTTGCCATATATTCTTTCATCATTTTCCGGAGCTCCACCAAAAATTCGAGCATTTTTGGACCTTCCTAACCCTCACTTCCTATTCGGACCATTTGAATTTAAATCAAATGAGTTTGAATTTAAACTTTGAAAAATGCCCACTCCATTTTTTTGGATCGTACACATTTTTGCGAGTCCGAGAAAATAATCTGTGTGCCCACATCCTTCCTCTAATCCTTTCTTTTCTCTCCTTTCTTTCTTTGCGGTTTTCTGTTTTCTAAAAAGTTTTTTTAAAAGACTTAAGAGGGGGAAGAGAGAAGCCCAGCCCAGCAGGCCACAAGGCCAGCAGCCCCTACCTAACCCTGGGCCGGCCCAACCACCCCCTAAACCTAACTCTCACCCTCTCCCTCGCTTCCTCCCACACCGCCGCCAACACCTGCACGCACGCAGATCCCAGGAACCACTCGACCCACCTCTCCCTCTCGCCCCCCTGCTCGTTCCTCACGCCGCCAGGGAGAAGCCCCGCGCATGATCTCCCCTCGAACCCCTTCTCTCGATCCACCTCACTCTCCCCTCGTTCGTCTCCTCCCTCCTTGCGTCGTTAGGAGGAGAGGCGGAGAGGAGCGTCGCCCCGCGCTCGTTGTCCTCTATCCCACCGGCGAGTCTCTGCTCTACCTCGCCTCCCGCTTCCCCATGTTGCTTGCTCGCTCGCCGTGGCCGCTCCAAGCTCCTCGACTCCAGCCGCCCTGCCGGCGACCAGCACCGCCGTGGCCCTTCCTTCTCTTCCGTAGATTCTCCTCCGCGCCCTGCTTCTCCTCACACGCCAACGCCCTCCTTCGGCTGCCTGCAGCTCCGCCCGCGAGCTCATGCAGCATGGCCGGCACACGAGCCTCGCGCCCGAACCCCTTGCCGAGGCCATGAACGCTCGCGTCCTCGACCTTGCAGCTAGCCGCCGCCCGTTTGTTTGTCACGCGTTGCTCCCCTTTCGCCTCCTTGCTGCCATGCCATTGAGGCCATTGAGGCCACTGACCCTGCAACCTGGCCAACCCTTCCAGTGTTCTTTTGCACGCCCGCCATGTCCAGGACTGCACCTCAGACGCCCTTGGTCACTCTCCTTCCTTCCATCTCCGCCCTCATCCCCAGCTCTGTTCGTTGGGATCCTCTGCTCTGACCAAGGTCGACCTATTAAGCATCAGGAGCACCCTCACGCGATGACCAGAACCGCGCCAAGTTGTTACCTGGTGCACCTGCGATGTGTTATCGTGGACACACCCAATATGTGTTTCGGAACCAAGCGCCAAGTACCGTGAGTCCGAAGATCTTGGATGCACCAAGTCCCTCAACAACAAGTTCTTCTCCAAACGTGTACGACTACAGCCGGTGTGCATTTTTGTCAAGTCCGACTACGACAAACGACTACACGATGAGACGCCAAGTACCACTACACCCGGAGACCTCAAACCTGTCAAGTCCGACAATGATTGTGTGCAACTACCAACGACGTGCATGTTGCCAAGTACCTTCTCTGAATCGCCATGTTCGACTACCGATGACATATACCACTACCATCACCGAGACCGCGAGAACCTCTACTTCCCCTTCAAACGTGTACCACTACCGCTGCCCGAACGTCTATAGAACATGTACCGTCGACCCTCGAAGACCCATGGACATCAAGTTCCTTGTTTTGATCCCGAACACCTACGGAGTGTGAACATCTACGAAGCGAGAACGACTACTTTCACTACCGCCATCGCGAGAATGCCTACTTCCCTCTACGAACTTGATCCGTTCCGATAATGCACGCTTCAAAAGGTATAACCATCGAGACGACCGTCCGTGGACCGAATGCATGTGTGTTGAATGAGATGAACCCCGCGTTTGCACCGTGTCTGAAATTGTCACTTGCATGGTCCTCCTCGTTGCCATGCCGTCTGGGAACCCGGCAACCGAGATCACCCCATCATCTTGCATGACACGCCCCCATCACACTTCCTTTTGCACTAACATCTCAATTGAGTTACCAGAACCGGAATGTTGCCGTGGCACCATTTCCGTTGTCGTTGCCGTGGCACCCCTTTCGTTTCCGCCACAATGACAAATGCTTCATAATATGCTCATGTCTAAATTTTCTTAAAACTTGCACAAAACTTGCATAAAACTTGAACATGTCATCCGCATCATGATAATAACATTTAAAATGGTTAACATTGTTGTTGCATTAAATTGCTAAAGCACATGAGGATTTACCGGAATTGTTATTTGATGTTTTCTGGCCTCATTTAAAATGCCTAACTGTGTATTTTACTTATGCTTTACCTCTTGCCATGCTTAACAACATTTAATATTGTTGGGTACATAAATGAGAGTGAACTAAATAAGCCATGTGGCGTTCCGTCAATATGCAACTCGTTGCATATTGAGCTCCACTTAATTTGTAGTTTTGTTTCTGCACTTTGCCATGCATATTTAAACCGGACATGCATCATACTTGTTTGCGCATCATGCCATGTTTATGTGATGGTTGTTCACCTTGTTGTTTGCTCCTTTCCGGTGTTGCTTCTTCTTGTTAGTTCCGGTAACGTCGCGTTTGTGAGGATTCGTTCACGTCCGTTTTTCTTCTTCATGGACTCGTTCTTCTTCCTTGCGGGATCTCAGGCAAGATGACCATACCCTCGAAATCACTTCTATCTTTGCTTGCTAGTTGCTCGCTCTATTGCTATGCCGCGATACCTACCACTTGCTATATCATGCCTCCCACACTGCCATGTCAAACCTCTAACCCACCTTTCCTAGCAAACCGTTGTTTGGCTATGTTACCGCTTTGCTCAGCCCCTCTTATAGTGTTGCTAGTTGCAGGTGAAGATGAAGTTTGTTCCATGTTTGGAACATGGAAATTGTTGGGATATCATTATTATATCTTATTTACTTTAATGCACCTATATACTTGGTGAAGGGTGGAAGGCTCGGCCTTATGCCTGGTGTTTTGTTCCACTCTTGCCGCCCTAGTTTCCGTCATACCGGTGTTATGTTCCTTGATTTTGCGTTCCTTACATGGTTGGGTGTTATGGGAACCCCTTGACAGTTCGCTTTGAATAAAACTCCTCCAGCAAGGCCCAACCTTGGTTTTACATTTGCCTTACAACCTATCACCTTCCCTTGGGTTCTGCAGACTCAAAGGTCATCTTTATTTTAACCCACCGGGCCAGTGCTTGTCTAAGTGTTGGTCCGAACCAGAGCCACTTGCAGCGCCACCTTGGGGAAACTTGAGGGCTGGTTTTAGCTGTATGTAGTGTTCATCCGGTGTTGCCCTGAAACGAGATATGTGCAGCTCCTATCAGGATGTCGGTGCATCGGGCGGTCTTGCTGGTCTTGTTTTACCATTATCGAAATGTCTTGTAACTGGGATTCCGAGACTGGTCGGGTCTTCCCGGGAGAAGGAATATCCTTCATTAACCGTGAGAGCTTGTGATGGGCTAAGTTGGGACACCCCTGCAAGGTTTTGAACTTTCAAAAGTCGTGCCCATGGTTATGGGCAGATGGGAATATGTTAATGTCTGGTTGTATATAACTTGACACTTACTTAATTAAAATAAATCAACCGCATGTGTAGCCGTGATGGTCTCTTTTCGGCGGAGTCCAGGAAGAGAACACGGTTTCGTGTTATGCTTGGTCGTAAGTAGTTTCAGGATCACTTCTTGATCACTTCTAGTTCACGACCGTGCTTTGCTTCTCTTCTCGCTCTTATTTGCATATGTTAGCCACCATATATGCTAGTGCTTGCTGCAGCTCCACCTCACTACCCTTTCCTACCCATAAGCTTAAATAGTCTTGATCTCGCGGGTGTAAGATTGCTGAGTCCTCGTGACTCACAGAGTCACAGATACTTCCAAACAGTTGAAGGTGCCGATGATACCATTGCAGGTGTCGCAACCCAGTTCAGATGGGAGCTCGAGGAAAATATTGTTCTTTGTGTTGTTTTGTTTCCAGTTGTTCAGTAGTGGAGCCCAGTTGGCGCGATCTGGGATCTAGCATTTGGGGTTGTCTTATTTTATTTTGGTTCCGTAGTCGGACCTTGATTGTATTCTGGATGATGTATGTTTAACTTGTATTTGTGTGAAGTGGCGATTGTACGCCAACTCTTTATCCCTTTATTATTCAGTACATGGAATTGTGTGAAGATTACCCCTCTTGAGACATGCCTACTATCGGTTATGCCTCTAAGTCGTGCTCCGACACATGGGAGATATAGCCGCATCGTGGGTGTTACAAGTTGGTAATCAGAGCCATCCGCAACTTAGGAGCCCCCTGCTTGATCGAATCGCTGACGTTGTTGAGTCTAGAAAAATGTTTTGAGTCTTATAGGATTATATATATTGGAGAGTAGGATTCTTTTTACTCCTTAGCCCCTTTGTCGCTCTGGTGAGGCCTCCTGATGCAGAGTTTTGATTCTTCTCTCCTCAAATTTCACGAATTGTTTTTTTAGGATCACGCGGGTATCTTGGAATCGTTCATATCATTTTGTGATGAGAACATTGTTCTTCGTGCCTCCTGACATTTAGGGGTTGTGGCAGTGTCCCGGGGAGTTGAGCTCCGAGGTGTTGTTGTCATAATTTTATCGTTGCAGTTCCGGAATACCTGAGTTCGTCGACATCGAAAATCTCTTTTATGCAGTTGTTGGTGAGATAACCTTGACGCCACCCAGTACTGGGGCGAGAGTTCGGGAGTATTGCCATAACTCCTATAACGGATGCTTTTCGAAGGTTGAGGTAAATGGTTTCCGAAGGTTTCTTGGTTATGTGTTGAAGGATGGATACAGCTGGATGTAGGATTTGTTAGTTTTGGGTGAGATATTATGCTTCCCCTGTATCCCCAACACCTGATTGCATAACCAGAAAGTTTCGAGAGTTTATAAGTGGGAATCCAAGTATATCGTAGGATATCTTTCCAATAGACACATGATATGATATGGGGTCTATCATATGTTTGTTTCCGGCTTATTCTGCAAGCCAATCCTTTGTTTTGTTTTGAGTTGAGGTATTCGAGTTCCTTCAATGTCAAGTGTTGATTCCTTACCTTTCCTAAGCGGTGTTCTCATATTCCTATGTGAACACTAATCCTTCTTGATCATCGAGATTGTCATGTCAATCCTTTTCATCCGGTGTGTTTCTCTTCTAGTGGATCTGATCATTTTAAACATCCGCAAGATCCAATCTCAGTTTTCTCAACGTTGTTCATTTCATCTGTCCCAAGTTGCCTTTGTTTTTCCCCCCCCCCCCCCCCTTTTTTTTTGATTCAGATTTCTTAATCAAGTATCATTTTATTGATGCAACATTTTTCCATCCTTTTCCGTCAATGTTTTTACCTGGTGGTTCTCATGAAGATGTTCTACTAGTTTATCATTCTTCATTCCTTTTCTTCTCCGGTGAATTCAATTCAAGTTTTGTCGATCATATCCTTTTCCTCGTTTCAAATGTTTTATCATGTTGATGCACCTCTTAATCATCCCCTTCTCGTTATTCAATTGTTCCGGAGTGCTGAAGATATCTCAGAAGATCGAAGTTTCCATTCTCAATTCGCTAAAGTTCTTTCGAGGTTGTTATCTCATTCAAGCCATTTAATTCAACCGGCGCAATCTCTCTTTTAAATTGTTCAAGGGTGTTTCTTTTGAGTGGGCCCTAACCCACAGGTCTTTTTCCAGGATCTTACCTGACTCTTCTAATTTTACCAGAGCTATTCTCAAATCTTTCAAAGTTTGACGTAAGAATGAATTATCATCAGTCAGTTGGTTTCTCCAAGATCTTATAACTCTTTTCATTGTTGGCTCAACCTCTTCGCTTTTCATTCTCCCGGAGTATCTCAACAATTCGTGGTGGTGTTTCTCATCGTCATTATCAACATTTGAAGACTGAAGAAGATTTTTTTTTCTCTCAATCTTGCTCCATTCTCTTCAAAATTCATGGTTCTAGCTTGATGCCATCCTCTCATAATTGTTTTCGATTGTGAGAATTCTTTTAAACCATCCGGAGCATTTCAGGAGTCTTTTCAGTTTGATTCTCCGGAGGCCATCATCTCAGAATTATTCATTATAGCTTTCAGCTCTCGATCTCCAAATCTTACCGGTGCATCGCTCAAGTATTCTCTAGTCAGTTCGTGATCTTTTCGTTCACTTGTATCAAAATCCCCTCAAGTATCTTCATTCGGTTTTCAAATTCTTTCTGGTGATTTGTGCCTTTACTACTTCCATTTTTTAATTTTTACGGCGGCTCGTTCAAGGATTCTCTTCCATTGCTATTGTATCAATTCATTCGTTCTTCCCAATCCTACCGGTGGTTCGCAGAAGATCTTCCCAAGTTGGCGCTATATCTATCTTAATCCTTTCTACGAGAATAAGCAGTATGTCAAATCCATTGCTTGTCATCAATTTAAATTCGTGAAGGATAAGCATAATGCAATTCTTATTCTTGTTTCATCTTTCTTTTCCCGGAGTTCCAAGATCTCAACTATATCACCATGAAGATCCATCTGAATCATTACAAGGCTTCACCTTGCGTTTTCAACTTCTCTTTCCTTTCGTTTGATCATTCTTTTGTTACCGGAGTTCTTCATGGAGGCTCAACATGGTGGTTCATCAAGGATTTAATTCCTTATCGAAGTGTTCATCGAGATTCCTTTCAGAGGAGCTCAAGTATTCTTCATCTTGCATTTCAAAGTTCAATCCCTTCTATCTTATCTTTTGAGGTGGTGTTATGTCATTCTTGGAAATTTCCCTTCGTGTGTCATGATTCAACAATTTTCAAGAATGAGATAGTTAAACCCATCAATTTCTTCGAGCATGAGCTCTTCTCAATCCATCAATCTCTTCATTAGAGTTATATTGGGTTATATTTCACCTAAAGCTTTCCCTAGGGATTGTTGCTATTTATGGTGCTCATAGATGACCCAAGTTCTTAATTTATCCTCCCGGTGAAATAAGTTTCTTGTCTCCTTGTTGATATCAATCCAATCTATTGTTTCCGTTAGTGGTAGAATTTCACCTCATAGTTTTGAGATGTTCTCCATAAGCCCACTACAACCTTGTTCTTTTCATTGTTGGTTTTCCAACAACTCCATTCGACCCTTCTCCTAAAGAGGCTTTTTCAAGCTCATTTGAGGTAGAAGATGTTGTTTTCTCCTTCGTTCTTTTGATTCCATTCTTACATTTGTTCCGGAGGCATTGTGAGGTTGCTCTCTTCAACCCATCATCTTGTTTTGCCAAGTTCAGATTCTATGCCTTCCATTTCCAACCGGAGTGTTGTCATAATTGATCCTTATCGTTCTTTGTACATCTCGTTGCAACCGGAGTGCTTGCATGTACTTCTTGTCCATTGCAACCCTTTTCTTATCTCATTCAACCTACAAGGCTCTAGTAATGTTCCTTGTTCCTCTTTTCTAACGGATTGTTTTCAACTTTGTTCATCTTCGTTGTATTCTTTCTTTCAATTTGTTCAACCTATCAAGGTTCTTTGGTTTCACTTGTTTGTCCAAGAAGCAACTTAGTTTACCTCTTCTCTTCCTCTTCCGCTTCTCTCTGGTGCCATCCTAGATCTCGGGACGAGATCCTCTTGTAGTGGTGGAGTGTTGTGACGCCCCGAGACCGATGCGCCAGGTGTCTTCCAGTTATTCGCTGATGTTGCCATGTCTTTGGCTTGCGTGTTGCATTTGATCATGTCACCTCTTGCATCGCATCATGCCATCATTTCATTAATCTTATAACTTTTATAAATAAATTGTATGGATCTTCGATCCATTTAAATCGAGGGAAATGCACATGGTGATTTTCTCTTTATAACATATATCCTCCCAATATTATTAGGGAGCTATAAAATAATATTCCATTAGTTTGGAATTAACCGCAAACACACTTGCAATTTAAACTCTCAAGTCTTTTCTGCTTCGAGTTGCTCCTCAAACCTTGCCGTATATTCTTTCATCATTTTCCGGAGCTCCACCAAAAATCCGAGCATTTTTGGACCTTCCTAACCCTCACTTCCTATTCGTACCATTTGAATTTAAATCAAATGAGTTTGAATTTAAACTTTGAAAAATGCCCACTCCATTTTTTTGGATCGTACACATTTTTGCGAGTCCGGGAAAATAATCCGCGTGCCCAAATCCTTCCTCTAATCCTTTCTTTTCTCTCCTTTCTTTCTTTGCGGTTTTCTCTTTTCTAAAAAGTTTTTTTAAAGACTTAAGAGGGGGAAGAGAGAAGCCCGGCCCAGCAGGCCACGAGGCCAGCAGCCCCTACCTAACCCTGGGCCGGCCCAACCACCCCCCTAAACCTAACTCTCACCCTCTCCCTCGCTTCCTCCCACACCGCCGCCAACACCTGCACGCACGCAGATCCCAGGAACCGCTCGAGCCACCTCTCCCTCTCGCTCCCCTGCTCGTTCCTCATGCCGCCAAGGAGAAGCCCCGCGCATGATCTCCCCTCGAACCCCTTCTCTCGATCCACCTCACTCTCCCCTCGTTCGTCTCCTCCCTCCTTGCGCCGTCAGGAGGAGAGGCAGAGAGGAGCGTCACCCCGCACCCGTTCTCCTCTGTCCCACCGGCGAGCCTCTGCTCTGCCTCGCCTCCCGCTTCCCCATGTTGCTTGCTCGCTCGCTGTGGCCGCTCCAAGCTCCTCGACTACAGCCGCCCTGCCGGTGACCAGCACTGCCGTGGCCCTTCCTTCTCTTCCACAGATTCTCCTCCGCGCCCTGCTTCTCCTCCCGCGCCAACACCCTCCTTCGGCTGCTTGCAGCTCCGCCCGCAAGCTCGTGCAGCATGGCCGCCACAGGAGCCTCGCGCCCGAACCCCTTGCCGAGGCCATGGACGCTCGCATCCCCGACCTTGCAGCTGGCCGCCGCCCGTTTGTTTGTCGCGCGTTGCTCCCCTTTCACCTCCTCGCTTCCATGCCATTGAGGCCACTAACCCTACAACCTGGCCAGCCCTTCCAGTGTTCTTCTGCATGCCCGCCAAGTCCGGGACTGCACCTCAGACGCCCCTGGTCACTCTCCTTCCTTCCATCTCCGCCCTCCTCCCCAGCTCTGTTCGCTGGGATCCTCTCCTCTGACCAACGTCAACCTGTTAATCGTCAGGAGCACCCTCACGTGATGACCAGAACTGCGCCAAGTTGTTACCTGGTGCGCATGCGATGTGTTGTCGTGGACACACCCAATATGTGTTTCAGAACCAAGCACCAAGTACCGTGAGTCTGAAGATCTTGGATGCACCAAGTCCCTCGACGACAAGTTCTTCTCCGAACGTGTACGACTACAGCCAGTGTGCATTTTTGTCAAGTCCGACTATGACAAACGACTACACGATGAGACGCCAAGTACCACTACACCCGGAGACCTCGAACCCGTCAAGTCCGACAACGATTGTGTACAACTACCAACGACGTGCATGTTGCCAAGTACCCTCTCCGGATCGCCATGTTTGACTACTGATGACATATACCACTACCATCGCCGAGACCGCGAGAACCTCTACTTCCCCTTCAAACGTGTACCACTACCGCCGCCCGAACGTCTACAGAACATGTACCATCGACCCTCGAAGACCCGTGGACGTCAAGTTCCTTGTTTTGACACCGAACACCTATGGAGTGTGAACATCTACGAAGCGAGAACGACTACTTCCACTACCGCTGTCGCGAGAACGCCTACTTCCCTCTACGAACTTGATCTGTTTCGATAATGCACGCTTCGAAAGGTATAACCATTGAGATGACCGTCCGTGGACCGAATGCATGTGTGTTGAATGAGATGAACCCCGCATTTGCACCGTGTCTGAAATTGTCACTTGCATGGTCCTTGTCGGTGTCAAAACCGGCGGATCTCGGGTAGGGGGTCCCGAACTGTGCGTCTAGGCGGATGGTAACAGGAGACAAGGGACACGATGTTTTTACCCAGGTTCGGGCCCTCTCGATGGAGGTAAAACCCTACTCCTGCTTGATTAATATTGATGATATGGGTAGTACAAGAGTAGATCTACCACGAGATCAAGGAGGCTAAACCCTAGAAGCTAGCCTATGGTATGATTGTTGTATAATGAAGTCGTCCTACGGACTAGAACCCTCCGGTTTATATAGACATCGGATAGGGTTAGGGTTACACAGAGTCGGTTACAATGGTAGCAGATCTTGAATATCCGCATCGCCAAGCTTGCCTTCCACGCCAAGGAAAGTCCCATCCGGACACGGGACGAAGTCTTCAATCTTGTATCTTCATAGTCCTGGAGTCCGGCTGAAGGTATAGTCCGGCTACCCGAACACCCCCTAGTCCAGGACTCCCTCTGTAGCCCTTGAACCAGGCTTCAATGACGACGAGTCCGGTGCGCAGATTGTCTTCGGCATTGCAAGGCGGGTTCCTCCTCCAAGTCCTTCAAGAAGATTTTAAACACCAAGGATAGTGTCCGGCTCTGCAAAATAAGTCTCCCCATATTGCCATAGAGAGAATAATATCAACACAAATCTAATCTGCTGACGCATTCTGCAGCGTGACATCATACTACGGCCAAGTCCTTTACTCGAATCGTTTTTACTTTTCCACCTCAGCACGTTTAGCGAGGCGGTTTCCTTGGCACGTCTTGTCAAAGAAGAGATCATGTGCCCCCTTTTATGGGATTCTCATCAATACGAACGTGGGTAACCCAACTGCGCCATTTTTCACGGTGCTTGGGAGGCAAGCGAGTTTTACTAGGCTAGTGGGGACGCACAACCGCATCCGCCCATATAAGGGGATAAGGATCCACCTTTTTACCTACGCCTTCTTCCTCCTTTGCCTATCCATCTCCTGCGCACTCGAGCTCCAGCGCCCAAGCCCGCGCTTCCTACCTCAACCTCCTCCAGCAATGTCCGGAGCGGGAGGCAAGTGGATGGTCTCCTCCGTCACGGAGGGCCATGTCAAAAGGCTAAGGAAGGACGGATACTTGTCCAAGGACATCGGGCACCGGCTTCCCGAGGAAGGGCAGCTTCTCCCCACCCCAAGGCCCCATGAGAGGGTAGTATTCCTTCCCCACTTCCTCCGCGGACTGGGTTTTCCACTCCACCCATTTGTCCGGGGGCTCATGTTCTACTATGGCCTCGATTTCCACGATCTGGTCCCGAACTTCGTCCTCAACATCTCGGCGTTTATCGTCGTGTGCGAGGCTTTCCTCCGCATCCGCCCCCATTTCGGCCTCTGGCTCAAGACCTTCAACGTCAAGCCCAAGGTGGTGCGCGGCAACTAGGTGGAGTGCGGAGGCTCCATGGCGGGCAAGATGGCCAACGTCCTATGGCTCGAGGGCTCCTTCATGGAGACCCTGAAGGGGTGGCAATCATGGTGGTTTTACATCATCGAGCCGCGCGATCCGAAATGGATCGCAGCCCCCGAGTTCCGATCCGGACCCCCCACGCGGCTTATGTCCTGGAAAGAGACGGGCCTGTCATGGGGCGACGAAAGAGAGGTGACCGGATTGCAGACATGCATCCAGTCCCCGGAGAGCAAGCCGATCAAGCTTGTCAATGTAGTCCAGGTTATGCTCATCCGCCGGATCCTCCCGTGTCAACAACGGGGCTTTAATCTGTGGGAGTTCGACCCGGCGCAGCACCAAACCCTTAACCAGCTCTTCGACACGACGTATGAAGACGTCTGGAAGGTGCTAACCAAAGGCGCCGAGGCTCCCACATCCGCTTCCGAGGACCGTGGATACAGCTCGCAGCGTCACGCTAGCGAGGTAAGCTATTTTCACCTTTTACATGATGTTAAGTTTCTTCATAGTTTGACTCTATGTGGGATCTAAACTCCCTCACCTTTGACAGGCTTGGCAGGCGCAGTTCGGATCGATTAACTGTCTGGCTCCCTTGCCCGAAGACCCAGCCCCTGCTCTCCTAGTGAAGCTGCTGGTTCCGGCGCCTTATGTGGTGCCGGAGAAGAAGGCCAAGAAGAAGAAGGCCACGAGGACTCGAAAGAGTAGCCGTAATGTGGTGGTGTCGGACTCGTCATCCGACGAGTCCGAGACGCTCTCCTCCCGTGAGAACGAGGAGGAGGAAGAAGAACACTCTCCCCCTCCAGCGGGGGGAGGAAAGAAAAGGAAGGCCGCCCCAACGGGGGAGGCCGAAGGGTCCAGGAAGAGGAAGACCCCTCCGCCGAACTACTCCCCCGACGCCGAAGAGGACGAAGAGGAGTGGCCAGATAGGGCCAAGTGTCCGGCGAAATCGTAAGTATTCGGATATCAGAGTAACTCATGACGTTCCTTTGTTGCACAGCCTTCCCTAATGTCGAACATAATTATGCAGCCCGCCCCGGGCCGAACTCAACGAGTCGTCGAGCGGCTCCCTGGATTCATCGGACGTGAACTCAGTTCCGCCCGCTGTCTCCCCCCGCATTGCGGATGACGCCGAAGTGGCGTAGCAACGAGCTCCGGGGTAGGAGGAGGTGGTCCTGGAGGAGCCGCAAGGCGACCTCCCGGACTCCAGGAGTAAAGGGGACAAGACCCCCCAGGGCTCCAAGTCCGGCTTTGTGTCGGACACCGCGCCGGAATCTTCAACAGTTCCGGACCGCGGTAGGCGAACTCCTTCCAAGAGGAGCAAGCCTTCTGAGCCGGCGGCCTCCGTCCAACCGGAGGTGCCGGACAATCTGCTGGAGGTGCTTGACGGCGCCTCCATCGACGAGGAGCACCGTACTATTATGAGTATGGTGATCCAGAAGGTTCAGTCCACCAAGAGTGGACTGAGTGAAGCTTGCGCTAGCCTTCTAACAGGCTTCGAGGTAAGTAAAAAATATGTAAGAATATAACCGCATAGACAGTAGCCCCTGATGCTCTGTTTGGCGTTCAGAAAGAAAAGCCGAATAGAGGATCTATTAAATTTCACAGGAGTCTAACAACAAAGAGTCAATATGCGTATGCAGGCTTCGCTGATAGCCACCGCCGCACTGACTGCGGAGGTGGGTGCCCTGAAACAGGGACTCGAGCGGACCGAGCAAGAGCTCGGCCTTGCCAAGCGGCAGCTCGAGGAGAAAGAAGGTAAGAAATACCTTACAGAAAAAAGTGCCTATAAAAAGACGTGATTGCAAAAAATAACAGGATTGTACTGCCTATTGTAGGGGCCACGACTGAGGTGGCGACCCTCAAGCAGGCACTGTCCGAGGCCGAAAAGAAAGCGGCCGCGGAGCGCACCGAGCGAGAGAAACTTGAGGCCCGGGTCGGCGAGGTGCAGCAAGAGCTTTAGGCTCTCATGAAAAAACATGAGAGTCTGGAGCTTGAGTCAAAGACGCAAGCGTCCGAGCTCGCGGCGGCCCTTGAGACTACCAAGTCTGCCAAGGCCGAAGCCCAAAAGGCCCTCCAAGAGTTGGAGGAGATGAAAAACATAGCAGCGGGTAAGGCATTCTTTATGCAAAGCAGAAATATAAAAGTAAACTACTTGTTACTTACCCGAATCCGGAGCTCTCCAGGGGCATTCGCAGATCTTCCTCGTAGCGTATCTGACGCTGCCGCATTCTACCGAGCTGAAGAGGGCAGCTCGACGGAGAAGGTGTTCTGGTCTCAGTATGCTGAGGCCGGACACCCTGTGCCCTTGAGCGACCAGCTGAAACAGCTGGTCGAGCTCCACAAGGTGGCCGAACAGGCCATGAAGGGCTTCATAGTTCGGCTGTGGCCCGGAGAGGCCCTGCCTGGGAGCTACTTCAGGCTGGTGCGGCGGCTGGTGGAGGCCTGTCCAAGGCTCGAGGTCATCAAGCGCTCCGTCTGCATCGAAGGTGCCCGTAGGGCCCTTGCCCGTGCAAAGGTGCACTGGGGTAAGCTGGGCGGTGAGAAGCTTGTTAGGGACGGGCCGCCGCCGGGGAAGGAGCATCGCAAGCCCGAGAACTACTATAACGATGTTCTTGCGGGTGCCCGCCTTGTGGCGGATGAGTGTACCAAGGATGTAATTTTTGAATGAACTTGCTCGTGTTTATCCTGTGCGCTGAAAACTTGTTCATATGCGCTAAGCAATGCTTGTTGAATTTAAAATATTACTTTCTGTGCGGCCGTTTATCAAAGAATTGAGAGATGGCCAGTCGTCGGCTTCTGCCCCCATGCCACTAGTGCTGGGGTGTTCGGGATAAACCTGAGCGCTCTTTTTCCCATAGTTGGGTCCTTCAAGGGAGGCGCCCAGCACAACGAACCAGGCAATCGGACTATAATGCTTGAACACTCTCACTTAGCCATAGAACTCTATAATTTTAAATTTCGGCAAAGCCCCTAGTTCGGAAGACCGAGTTCGGGGCGCTATCCACGCCTTGGCCGGACAAAGCCGGCTCCTCGCTCGAAGCGGCATACGTCTTTAGGGACTCGAAAAACCTCTCGAACAGCGACCGGTCTCTCGCCTCGTGATGACAGTCAGTTTTAGCTTTCTCCACTGAGGTGCTTAACCCAGCTCAACTGGGGCACAATCGCAGTGGTTCTCCTAGTGCTACCTTAGCCGATATAGCGGAACGTAAGGCACCAAAACATAGGAGCCGGGCAAACCCAACTATTGACCCAAATCATGATTCGGAGCCGATGCATATAGTGCTATAAGTTTGGGGTGCCGCACTTGTGAAAGTGTACGGGCTTCTCACACCATATTGAGGGGTACTGAAGCCCCTGGCGTGTTTGCCGTACCATGGTGTACGGGTGCAACATGTCATTTAATAAACATATATATGAAAGGAGGATAATGCAAAAAATAGACAAAAAGCTATGCATTGTTAATAGAAAGGCTGCTATCAAAGCAGAACGATACAAGTAGTGCGATAAGCAAAAGATATTGGGATATTTAACATGTCCTGGCCAGGAGCAGGCCGCGGAATTGTATGCCAAAACAGGTATACTGCTCGTAACAGAGACCACCTGGGAGTTCCATAATGCGGCATGGATTGTCTGCTTCCCTGGATCTTGCATCGTTTGTGCGGCAGTTGAATTGCCGAACAGGTCGTCCGAAGTATGGAGTCCTGAAAGTAAGAGAAAATTAAAAAAGAATTCGGCAGCCCCTAGTATGTTTTAAGCCATATTTTGGGTTTGCCGTTATTGTGCCCCTTCCCCTGCGCCCATGGTATTTCAAGAGCGTAGTTATGTACGTGAGGCACTGGTTTCGCTATGTCGCGAGGGCTGGGGTTGGGGCCGCATTGCTACGCCTGCTCAGAACGTGCCAGGCGGTCTTGTTGTAGGTCACTCCGGGCGAGCTTGGCAGTGTCTGGCTTTTTAACGGTCAGACTGGAGAATTGCCTAAGAAGGCTGCTTTGTACTTCCGCTGCGAGGGCCGCCGTGTGCTCCTCCGTACGGAGGGAGCGTTCGGTGCTTCAGTTGACCGTGATTACTCCTCGAGGGCCTGGCATCTTGAGCTTGAGATATGCGTAGTGCGGTACCGCATTGAACTTTGCAAATGCGGTTCGCCCGAGCAGGGCGTGATAGCCACTGCGAAACGGGACTATATCGAAGATTAACTCTTCGCTTTGGAAATTGTCCGGGGACCCGAAGACCACTTCAAGTGTTACTGAGCCTGTACAGTTGGCCTCTACACCTGGTATAACGCCTTTAAAGGTCGTTTTTGTGGGCTTAATCCTCTTGGATCTATGCCCATTTTCCGCACTGTATCCTGGTAAAGCAGGTTCAGGCTACTTCCGTCGTCCATGAGGACTCTTGTGAGATGAAATCCGTCGATAATTGGGTCGAGAACCAATGCGGCGAAGCCGCCGTGATGGATGCTAGTGGGGTGGTCCCTTCGATTAAAAGTGATCAGGTAGGAGGACCATGGGTTGAACTTTGGGGCGACTGGCTCCATCGCGTATACGTCCCGTAGCGCACGCTTCCGCTCCCTCTTGGGAATGTGGGTTGCGTATATCATGTTCACCGTCCGCACTTGTGGGGGAAAACCCTTCTGTCCACTGTTGTTCGGCGGCCTGGGCTCCTCGTCGTCATCGCTATGCAGCCCCTTGTCTTTATTATCGGCTCTTAGCTTGCCTGCCTGCTTGAACACCCAACAATCCCTGTTGGTGTGATTGGCTGGCCTTTTGGGGGTGCCATGTATCTGGCATAAGCGGTCGAGTATTCGGTCCAAATTGGACGGGCCCTGAGTATTCTTTTTGAATGGCTTTTTCCGTTGACCGGATTTATAGCCTCTGAATTCGGCATTAACTGTCGTGTCTTCGTTGTTGTCGCTGCTAACGCGGCGCTTTTGCTTATTCCAACGTGTACTGTCACTTTTGTCCTTGGTATCCGAATTACCAGGGTTCTTTGCTAAGTTGTTACTATGAGCTAGCCAGCTGTCTTCTCCCGCGCAAAAGCAGGTCATGAGTGTCGTGAGGGCTGCCATGGACTTCGGCTTTTCCTGTCCCAGGTGTCGGGCGAGCCACTCGTCACGGATATTATGCTTGAAGGCTGCTAGGGCCTCTGCGTCCGGACAGTCGACTATCTGGTTTTTCTTTGTTAGGAACCATGTCCAGAATTGCCTGGCCGATTCCTCTGGCTGCTGAATTATGTGGCTTAAGTCATCGGCATCCGTTGGTCGCACATAAGTTCCCTAGAAGTTGTCGAGGAATGCGGCTTCCAAGTCCTCCCAAGAACCGATTGAGTCTGCTGGCAAGCTGTTAAGCCAATGCCGGGCCGGTCCCTTAAGTTTGAGCGGGAGGTATTTGATGGCGTGTAGATCATCGCCGCGGGCCATGTGGATATGGAGGAGATAATCCTCAATCCATACCGCAGGATCTGTTGTTCCATCATATGATTCGATGTTTACGGGTTTGAAACCCTCTGAGATTTTATGATCCATTACTTCGTCTGTGAAGCATAATGGGTGTGCGGCGCCTCTATACTGGGCTATATCATGACGCAGCTCGAAGGGGCTATGTCTATTGTGTTCTGCCCGGCCGGATTTGTTGTATCCGGAATGAAGATCACCGTCACGTGCCGTGGGGCGTCTGCTCGATCCGTAAATCGATCTTGTTTATCTTGCCTTGTCCTCCAGTATGTCTTGCAGGTCTGGCGCATTTTCCCGTGCCTTGGTTGAACGGCGCCGGGGCATGGCTTGGGTCGAGGGCCGAGAGGCCTCTGTGTCGCGGCCGCGAGGTGGCCGGTCGGCCATGTCGTGCGCTGGTGATGTAGGTGCTTCCTCCTCTGATCGGGGTAGCGGCCTGCGCTTTGGGTAACTCTTGGAGGGGCGTTCGAGTTCATACTCTTCGGCTGCAAGGACTTCGGTCCATCTGTCAGCTAGCAAATCTTGATCAGCTCTAAGTTGTTGCTGCTTTTCCTTGAGGCTGCTTGCCGTGGCTAAAAGCCTGCGTTTGAAACGCTCTTGTTCGGCGGGGTCCGATGGTACGACGAATTCGTCGTTGTCGAGGCTTGCCTCGTCTTCGGAGGGAGGCATATAGTTATCATCCTCAACCTCTCGGTCCGCCGCTCTCTCATGAGGGCTGGCTTCTCCATCTTCCTGTGCCGAATCTTGCTGTAGGGGGTGTTCTTCGGCGCTATTCGGGGTAGTATTATCTCCCGTGCCGGAATCACCGTTTTTGCTTTGGCGGGATTTAGAGTGGCGCCGTTGACGCCGGCGCTTTGGCTGTTTCTTGGAGGTGTCATCCTCCGCTGTTCCATCGCCATCTCCATCTTTTGGAGTATCCACCATGTATATATCATATTATGAGGTGGCCTTCCAGTGCCCTACAGGTGTTGGTTCCTGTTCGTCTCCTGCATCATCGTCCATACCGTCGATGTCTTCGGAGTCGAAGTCAAGCATGTCGGTTAAATCGTCGACAGTGGCTACAAAGTGGGTGGTGGGTGGGCTTCGAATTTCTTCATCGTCTGCATCCCATCCTTGCTGACCGTAGTCCGGCCATGCCTCTCCTGATAAAGAGAGAGACTTTAGTGAGTTCAGGATGTCGCCGAAGGGCGAGTGCTGAAAGATGTCCGCTGCGGTGAACTCCATTATCGACGCCCAATCGGATTCGATCGGTAGGGGCGCGGGGGGTTCAGAGTCCGGAGAGGAATCCCGATCCTCGGAGTCACGGGTCACGCAGAACGCGGGGCTGACGTTCGGCTCGATCGCCTTTGAGATCGTATCCCCTGAGGTGACGTCCAGCCGCTCATCCTCAATTGGCGCAATAGGCTCCGGATTAAGGGTAGGAACTGGTGCACGTGCGGCCTCCAGGGCACTGTTCGGCGGCAGAGCAAGATCATGCCTCTCAAAACAGTGCGGCGCGCTCGGCTATGGCTCGAATCCGTCGAAGATCAAATACCCACGGATGTCTGCCATGTAGATTAAGCTTCCAAACCTGACCTGATAGCCAGGGGCGTAGCTTTCGATCTGCTCCAGGTGGCCAAGCGAATTGGCCCGCAGTGTGAAGCCGCCGAAGACGAAGATCTGTCCGGGGAGAAAAGTCTCACCCTGGACCGCATCGTCGTTGATGATCGAAGGAGCCATCGGGCCTAAAAGTGACGACACAGAGGAACTCTCAATGAAAGCACCAATGTCGGTGTCAAAACCGGCGGATCTCGGGTAGGGGGTCCCGAACTGTGCGTCTAGGCGGATGGTAACAGGAGACAAGGGACACGATGTTTTTACCTAGGTTCGGGCCCTCTCGATTGAGGTAAAACCCTACTCTTGCTTGATTAATATTGATGATATGGGTAGTACAAGAGTAGATCTACCATGAGATCAAGGAGGCTAAACCCTAGAAGCTAGCCTATGGTATGATTGTTGTATAATGAAGTCGTCCTACGGACTAGAACCCTCCGGTTTATATAGACCCTCAGTCCTCCTCGTTGCCATGCCATCTGGGAACCCGGCAACCGGGATCACCCCATCATCTTGCATGGCACGCTCAAGTCACACTTCCTTTTGCACTGACATCTCAATCGAGTTACCAGAACCGGAATGTTGCCGTGGCACCATTTCCGTTGTCGTTGCCGTGGCACCCCTTTCGTTTCCTCCACGATGACAAATGCTTCATAATATGCTCATGTCAACATTTTCTTAAAAATTGCATAAAACTTGAACATGTCATCCGCATCATGATAATAACATTTAAAATGGTTAACATTGTTGTTGCATTAAATTGCTAAAGCACATGAGGATTTACCAGAATTGTTGTTTGATGTTTTCCGGCCTCATTTAAAATGCCTAACTGTGTATTTTACTTATGCTTCACCTCTTGCCATGCTTAACAACATTTAATATTGTTGGGTACATAAACGAGAGTGAACTAAATAAGCCATGTGGCGTTCCGTCAATATGCAACTCGTTGCATATTGAGCTCCACTTAATTTGTAGTTTTGTTTGTGCACTTTGCCATGCCATGCATATTTAAACTGGACATGCATCATACTTGTTTGCGCATCATGCCATGTTTATATGATGGTTGTTCACCTTGTTGTTTGCTCCTTTCTGGTGTTGCTTCTTCTTATTAGTTCCGGTAACGTCATGTTTGTGACGATTCGTTCATGTCCGTTTGTCTTCTTCATGGACTCGTTCTTCTTCCTTGCGGGATCTCAGGCAAGATGACCATACCCTCGAAATCACTTATATCTTTGCTTGCTAGTTGCTCTCTCTATTGCTATGTTGCGATACCTACCACTTGCTATATCATGCCTCCCATATTGCCATGTCAAACCTCTAACCCACCTTTCCTAGCAAACCATTGTTTGGCTATGTTACCGCTTTGCTCAGCCCGTCTTATAGCGTTGCTAGTTGTAGGTGAAGATGAAGTTTGTTCCATGTTTGGAACATGGAAATTGTTGGGATATCATTATTATATCTTATTTACTTTAATGCACCTATATACTTGGTAAAGGGTGGAAGGCTCGGCCGTATGCCTGGTGTTTTGTTCCACTCTTGTCGCCCTAGTTTCCGTCATACCGGTTTATGTTCCTTGATTTTGCGTTCCTTACATGGTTGGGTGTTATGGGAACTCTTTGACAGTTCGCTTTGAATAAAACTCCTCCAGCAAGGCCCAACCTTGGTTTTACATTTGCCTAACAACCTATCACCTTCCCTTGGGTTCTGCAGACTCAAGGGTCATCTTTATTTTTACCCCCCGGGCCAGTGCTTGTCTAAGTGCTGGTCCGAACCAAAGCCACTTGCGGCGCCACCTTCGGGAAACTTGAGGGCTGGTTTTAGCTGTACGTAGTGTTCATCAGGTGTTGTCCTGAGAATGAGCTATGTGCAGCTCCTATCAGGATGTCGGCGCATTGGGCGGTCTTGCTGGTCTTGTTTTACCATTGTCGAAATGTCTTGTAACCGGGATTCCGAGACTAATCGGGTCTTCCCGGGAGAAGGAATAACCTTCGTTGACCGTGAGAGCTTGTGATGGGCTAAGTTGGGACACCCCTGCAGGGTTTTGAACTTTCGAAAGGCGTGCCCGAGGTTATGGGCAGATGGGAATTTGTTAATGTCCGGTTGTAGAGAACTTGACACTTAACTTAATTAAAATGAATCAACCGCATGTGTAGCCGTGATGGTCTCTTTTCGGCGGAGTCCGGGAAGAGAACACGGTTTCGTGTTATGCTTGGTCGTAAGTAGTTTCACGATCACTTCTTGATCACTTCTAGTTCATGACCGTGCTTTGCTTCTCTTCTCGCTCTTATTTGCGTATGTTAGCCACCATATATGCTAGTGCTTGCTACAGCTCCACCTCACTACCCTTTCCTACCCATAAGCTTAAATAGTCTTGATCTCACGGGTGTGAGATTGTTGAGTCCTCGTGACTCACAGATACTTCCAAACAGTTGCAGGTGCCGATGATACCAGTGCAGGTGTCGCAACCCAGTTCAGATGGGAGCTCGAGGAAGATCTTGTTTGTTGTGTTGTTTTGTTTCTAGTTGTTCAGTAGTGGGGCCCAGTTGGGGCGATCGGGGATCTAGCATTTGGGGTTGTCTTCTTTTATTTTGGTTCCGTAGTCGGACCTTGATTGTATTCTGGATGATGTATGTTTAACTTGTATTTGTGTGAAGTGGCGATTGTAACCGACTCTTTATCCCTTTCTTATTCAGTACATGGGATTGTGTGAAGATTACCCCTCTTGCGACATGCCTACTATGCGGTTATGCCTCTAAGTCGTGCTCCGACACATGGGAGATATAGCCGCATAATGGGTGTTACAACATGACACCTAATATTGCGACATGACAAGAAACCTTTTTTTAGATTTCTCATCCATGTACAACACAGTCTGCATGATATGTAGACGATAGCCAATCCTTCCTTTTGCTGGAGTCTGGTCACATGCATGGACGAACTGATCTCCCGTGTCATGCAGGGATCGTCCAGGCACCGACATCTATACAACACTGCTCTAGTACTATCGCTCGTCTCTCTCTTCTATTAACGCAGCCGACTTGCGGAGCCGGAGAGTGTGCCTATGGTCGGTTCTCAATTGCGGTCCCACATGTGTGTGCAAATGCAATATGACATGCATTCCATTTGGAGAGCAGCATGCCAGTCCACCGACCATCTGGGCTACGACGCGAATGCGATATTGATGGGCGTGTTGTATACAGGTGTACCGTCGCTTTGTTGAGGATTTGCTCCATGGCACAATGCATGGATACAAAATTATATGTAAAAGTCGAGGGCGGGGCTTTTCCCGCGTGGTAGGCGAGGAAGTTCCGCCTAGTCGGTTTGACAGAGAGGCGAGAAGATGAGGGAGTAGGCTGCTACAAACATAGGGTTGTGTGATTTGACAGCGAGTTACTGCTGGACAGGTGGGGCCCTGTGATTTGACTTGCCATTATCATTTTAACTGCGGCACTACGACCGGTGTGAGTCTCCCAATTCCTAACCACCTCCATGGTATACATGTGCCAAGTACTATACTCCTTACTCCTTGGCAAATGCAATAAATACTATGAAGAAAGAGATAGAGAGAAGTAAAAAATACTCTTCTAGACAACCTTATAGCTAACCTTGTTGTATGAGTGACTAAGTGATGACTATGTATTACATGCCAACATCAGATAACCTAATGCCCCTGGACAGAGGAAGTAGTTTCATGCATGCGAAGTAGGCAAAAAATGCTCATTTATAGTCGTCTGAAATATCCAAGGGCGTGATAGCACGAGTGAGGCGACGGTGGTGGTAGGCGCGACCATGATATGGGCTACTGATAGCCCTTGGATCTGAGACCGAACGATCGCATGCTAAGTTGCTGAAAATTTGCAGAATAACCCTCTAGGATAGGATATTCACCCATATGTCTAGAATCACGCCATGCAACCGTTCGATCTCGGGTCCAAGGGTTCTCGGAAGCCCGTATCATGGGAGCATGGAAAGCTTCGTATCACCTGTAATTTTCCCGACGCTTGACGTGCGAACACGCAGATGCATGAAGCCATTTAATTGGGCGTCTAGTAGACATGACACCCAATTGGGCCCCCATAGTACTGTGCATGAATCAATTTATCCACCGGGCAAGACACTACCCTGCCATTCGCACGCCTCACTCGGTATTTTTACAATCGGAAAACCGCTAGCAGTTCGCTCCTACTCGTCCCCCGTCGTCCTTTAACATTACGACAGTTCGCTCCTAGTCGTCCTGTCCTTTCACATTACAGCAGTTCAACTAATCCTAACCCTCCTCCCAAATCCATGGTGTCCCAAATCTCCATGATCAGAAGTGAGTACAAGGTTAGAACCATCACATGCGATGAGTTCGACGTCATCTACACTCGTTCCTCCGCGATGGTGAAAGGATGCCTTGCTCGTTTCAGACGCATGTTTGAAAAGTCAAAGGGTGATGAGTGGGTCGCTGGGCTAGATGTTGAGTACACCACAGTCCCGAGAAAAGAGAAGAATCTAAGGGAGGAAGAAAAGAAGAAGCCCGCCGTGATCCAGGTTTGTGTGCATAACTTGTGCTTGGTCTACCACATATGCCATATTGACGTTGAGTGCGAGGATTTTAAGAACTTCCTCGCGGGTGGCAAAGTCAAATTTGTTTCTGCATACTTTACGAACGACATAGAAGTCCTGGATCAGATAGGCCTCGTTGTAGGCCAGCCCTTCGACCTCTAGAATGAGCTGGTGTCCTCCCGTCAGCCTTCAATGCTGACCCTGGCAGCAGCCATGATTCATCCTTCATACGGTAAACTGACGAAACTTCCACCCAAGTTTCATCTTGCATGGCAGTCGAATGTACTAGATAGAGACCACATCCATTATGCTGCACTGGATGCCTACCTTTGTTTCAATATCTACAAGGGTTGGATGAAGAGTGAGAGCCAAGTGTGCGGTTCAAGCAAAGAAGTATTGGCCAAGAGGAAGAGGGACAAGGACGAAGTCGAGCATGTGGACGAGGAGTCCTAGTAAGGTGGAAGTGTTGTTGCTCATGGTGGTTATAATGCAGTATCTATCGGATTAGTTGCTTAGTTTAATATCAGGGTGCTTAGTTTTATTTGATGGGTGTGTTGTGCTGAGCCCCCAGCAGAACTATGTTATGTTCCTTCTCGTTACTTTAACTCTTCAGTATGTACATACTAGTATTTCTTATAGTTCTTCTTGTAGTTGATAGTACTACCACTTGTTTCTTCACATTATATACGTACAATATATATGGACAACATCATATACCCAACAGTTTAGTTGTCAAAGAATTAAATAGGTATGCTAATTTCTTTAATAGACTTTAGCACCCCATCTAAGCACATACTAGCTTTTTTAATAGTACTATATGCATAATTTGGCGATGAGCGCTCTCTATATGTACCACCTTTTTTCTTTAACTTCATCTTGTTAGCTTTGCTCCATGGCGCAATCCATCGAGACTACTACTGTACAAAAGTATACATTTAAAAGGCTAGAGGCGAGGCAGTCTCGCTTGGTCAGTTTCACGAGAGGCGAGGGCCTTTGTGATCTGGCGGCTCATTACAGCTGGAAGGCGGGGCCTTGTGATTTGACTGCTCGTATAAATGTTGTCGACGACCTAAGGAGGAGCAAAGAACCATGCGGTATACCCAAGTTTTCCACTGGAGTACTAGTACGATGGAGGAGCACGAAACACGGCAACCCAATGCGATATGGCGATAATAAATGATCTAATTTGCTAGTCATCGATCCCATGGCGCCGCTCATCATTAGCATTGTTCTATCCATGCCTCGTAGAGAACGTGACATGTGCGGCGAAACACCCGTAGCAAAAGAAGAAACACGGGAGCAAAAGAAGAAGGAAGATTACCCCCCCCCCCCAAAAAAAGAAGGAAGACGCACACATGAGTCTGGGGCACTGCTCTCTACTACATGAAGGGTTGCTAGCCGTGGAGTTTCAATTCCTTCTCCATCGCCTCCACGACCTCCATCTGCTCGCGCATCTCCTCCGCCATCTTCTTCATTCTGTCCATGACACGGGATTTCTTGACGTGAGCCTTCATCATCTCTTCCACTGCCACATTGCGTACCTTGACAGCAGCCGGGTGCTCGATGCGGAGCTTCGCCAACTCCTCCTTTCGTTCCATGACTAGGACGTGCAACATCTTCACTGAGGAACTACTCTTCTCATGCAGCTTCCTCCAGCCGGCGTTCTCCTCCTTCAGCAGGTCGAGCTCGTGGCAGAGCTTCTCCTTGTCCTCCTGAAGTTGCAGGATTTCGCCGGTCGCCTTCTTATCCAAGGCAATGCTCTTCTTCAGCAGCATCACCAAGACAGTGGTCAACTCCCCCTTCTCATTGAGCTCAGCGGGCATGTCGTCGAGGCTCTCCTTCAGCAGCTCCACCAAGCCGTTGATGAACTCCTTTTGCTTATTGAGCTGATAGGGCATGTCATCGAGGGATAATGAATCCAGCGCCAATAGCTCGACATGTTCGCCTCCGCGGCTAGGGCGCCCCTGGGAGCCCTCGCCTGCCCTTGAGAGATCTTTCAAGGTCTCTGCGAGGCGGCGAGCCCTCTCTTTTTTTTACGCGGCCTTGGTCGCTGCTGCCTTCTTACAAGTAGTACTCGACCTAGAGCTCTGCACACCGACCATGGCAAGGATGGACGGACAAGAAAGACTTATGAGGAGGAAGGTAGAGTGATTTTCGGCTAGGTAGTTCCCCTTTTTATAACCTAGTACTAGCACTAGTACTAAAACCTGCATAGTGGAAACATGTTTAGGTTTGATACGTACTAAGTGCGAGCAGGTTTGCACTTAATTTTAGCATAGTAGTACTGCTTTGGAATGTGATGGGAATAAGCTAAAGATTTATTGATGGTTTTGGTTTCGAGGCCCGAAACGGCTCCCGATGAGTTAAGTGGAACATAAATGTCAAGTACTACTGCTCAAATACGGTCGCACAAGTTAGTGATGTAACTAGTCATATATGTCAGACTAAGCCGATGCGTGTCCTTTCAGTGAGACACGGGTCCGACCGATCGTCTGTTGGTGCGATCGACCGTAAGTATTATGCGATGGAGACTTCTGGTTGTGGCTTTGGGTGATTGTCACGACCAAGCATTCAAAAACTAGTGATACTGTGATAAATCAATTACCATCTTTTTCCAAACGACCAAGTATTTTCACAGGAATACGATACATCTAGATGGAGTGATTATCACGGTTATAAACTGACATGGCGCTGAAAGTTCACTGCAGTAGCAACCGAGTAGGTCACTGCATTGCTGGCGAGGAAGGAGGGCAGCTCACCTCGCCTACGATGGATGCCCAGCGCTGCCACCGTAGCTGGTCCCGGGATTTGGCTTCTCCTACCGCCCATTTGAACAGTTGCACCGGCCGCTCATGCCATTCCGCAGGCATGCGTGTTCTTTCCTCCGTAGTTGACTCCGTGAATGCGATCTCTGCCATTAGCCCCAGCTCGAAATCAACGTAACGCTGCCATATGCTGACATCCCTCGGCATCTCTCCCCTAAGATTGACTTGTGCCTCTACCTTATGCTTCACCAGGCGCAGCTCCATCGAACTTGTCTCCAACCGATACGATGCTTCCTCGATCCAATTTTCCCTTGCTGCCCACCACCTGAAATGCAGCCCTGTCATGTCCTCCGGTGCCACCGATCTGTGATTCCAGAGCAATGGATTCCCTCTGAAACACATGTGGGTTTTGCTCAAAGGCGGCAGTCTGTGGGCCGCAGCGAGAGGGTAGCCCGCGGGATCCTGGGATCTAAGGGATTATCCATGGCGGGATCCTCCATGGAGGGATCCAGTGGGCGAGACGGGGAGGCGAGCGTAGGCGCTGGGAGAGCCCTACGAGGCTAAGATAAAGATAGTACTACTCCACTCCGTCCATATTTAAATACAAAGGCCACCAACAGTAACCTAGGCAAAAATTGATCATCTTGTTCGCGTCCTGGTTTATAGGCCCCCTTTTTATTTTGTGCCAATTTTTTACCAAAAATTTAACTAACAAAATGTTAATGCATGTCACCAAAAATTATGTCATTGGAATCACATTTGAAAGTAGTTTTCGATGACATTAATTTTCATGACATGCATAAATATTGTGTTACTTAAAATTATGGTCAAAATTGGCACAAAATACGAAGGAGACCAATGGAAGTAGCAACCCATGATTTAACTACTCGCATGCACGCAGTGCAGTAGTAATGTCTTTCTCAACTACTTCCTCCCTCATGTCCACTCCAATTTGCATGCATTGTATTAATTGGCCATCAATGAAGTGAACGACTTTATAGGCGTCAAATTATCGCATGGGGTGGATCTTCGTACAAAAATGCATCCCACTGTGTACCTGCGTGTGCGTGCAAGGGAATGAGTGCGTGCGTGCACATCATCGCTTCGTGCATGTACTGTCAATGTACGTGAGAGAGGACGAGTACATTCTTCTAGAACCAGCAGCACGTCACTGTGAACAATCCACACAAGGAGGTCGCGACAACGCCTCCACATGTGCCACGTGGCTTCATGGATGCCCCCACATCATTTTAATCATAATATATTAACTGAAAAAGGGAGAGACACTATGTAGCATGCCATTGGAATTCTAATTTATGTGTTTTGCTCATACTAGAAGTACTAGTAAGGTACACATGCATTGCACGCATGAGCTTTGGCAACCAAATTATGAATAAATACCACACTATAGCATGTAAGCTTTGAGTCATATATGCATGATGTAGACGTTCGTTTAATTCTTATAGTTCATCTCATTCAAAATCTATTAGTTTTTATAAAGAAGTTAATCTATTTTATGATTCATGGAATTGTGCGTTGTAAAGCATAAAGTAAAAATAAATAATGGCAATTCAACTAGAAAAAAAGTTTGGGCAATTATGATATGGAAGATTCTAGAACAAAGGAGAAGTACTTGTGTTTTGAGGTTTGTGCGTTATGCTTAAGTTCAACCATGCAGTCTTCTAGATTGTACATGTGGCAGAATCTGGTGGAATGTAGATGATGTCCAATGTCCAGTAGTGCTCGGATTTGCCATATCTACACCGTCTGATTGGCTTCATCCAATGACCATCTTTCAAATTTATTCGCACTCAATATAGGTGTATAGATATAGATATAGAGGTATAGATATAGACTAGTTTGGCACATCATCTAAAGGATTTCTACACGCTCATTTTTTGTACAAATGTGCTCCACCATGCACCCGCCCGTTTGTATGTGGGAACAAGTGCGTGTGTGCACCTCTTCTCTTTCGCACATGTAGTCCGTGTGTGAGAGATACTAAGATATGGTGAGGGAATACGTGTCAATGCAATTTGTGTGAAGGAGCGGCCTATATACATACATGTATGTGCATGGGGCCAGGGTGATATACGAGACGAGAGGGGAGGGGTCGACCGCGCAAGATATCGATAGAGACAGATAGAGGGAAGAGCTCTACGAGCGTACAAGCACTAGGATATGGGGGTGGGGGCTAGAAGATGGTGCGATGGGCCACGTGGAGGGGGACTATGAAGGAGTGCACAAGTGCGAGATCAATATTTAAAGAGAGGGGGTGAATGTGCGGTTGCGTGTAGTGGCGGAGCCATTAAGAATAAATGAGGTAGGGGGGCAATCATTGCTAATCCTTTACGGGGAGGGACAATTCATCAACTTAAACCATTTTACCAGCAATTGATCTACTGATCACATTCATATTAGCCTCAATATCTGGTGATGTTAGGAGGGTCAGGGCCCTTGCTGCCTCCTGTCTTCGCCACTGTGCGTGCTTCTGAGAGATGAAGCAGAATGCATGGATGATGAGAGGGGGGCGATGGATATATAATGTGGGTGTATTAGCTATGTAATCCTATATAGAGAGGTATAGATTGATTGATGTGTGTGTGAGAAAGAGGGTGAGACCTGACTAGATATATAGATCGATCAGTTTGTGTGGAAAACTGGGAAAGACCTAGCTATATACACACACACATAGAGGAACATCGATCGTTGTGCATGCATGTGAGAGATAAAGAATGCCCAAAGTGATGAAGAGGGGGAGGTGTGTGTGTGCATGCATGGGAGACCGACCTGAAGAAAAATATTGCATGTGTGCGATGGATAATGCCGAGTGGTAGTGTGTGTGCATGCATGCATGAGAGAAAGTTAGTGGTACAATTATAAAGAGAAGACTGGGTGAGGTCATAATCAATGTAAAGTTGAATTCAAATATTTGAATAAGAGATCATGATGTTTGAAACCCATGCATGCATGAATATAACTGAGATATGCGCGGTGTGGTTTGGAAACGAGCATGCTATACTATATACGCATTGAATAAGGTCAGACTGATTTGAATTTGAGATACCAATGGTTGGCATCGTTTGTCCACATTGCATCTGTGCATGGACACACTGTTCAAATTGGAGATGATGGGTGGCTTTCACATCACATATCTATATCTATACCCCTATATAGTGTGTGAATAACTCTGAAAGATGGTCGTTGGATGAAGCCAATCTGACGGTGCAGAGATGGAAAATCCGAGCACTACTGACCATTGGATATCATCTACATTCCACCAGATTTTGCCACATGTACAATCTAGAAGACTCCATGGTTGAACTTAAGCATAATGCACAAACCTCAAAACACAAGCACTTCTCCTTTGTTCTAGAATCTTCTGTATCATAATTGCCCAAATTTTTTCTACATGAATTGCCATTGTTTATTTTTACTTTATGCTTTACAACTCACAATTCCATGAATCTTAAAATAGATTACCTTTTTTACAAAAACTAACTAATTTTGAATGAGATGAACTATAAGAATTAAACGAACATCTACATCATGCATATATGACCCAAAGCTTACATGCTATAATGTGATATTTATTCATAATTTGGTTGCCAAATATCATTTGTGCAATGCACGTGTACCTTACTAGTCTAAATGGTGTTTGTGTGTGTGTTGTGCGTGTTAAACATGTTGTACATAGTATCATACATGGTTCAGATTTCGAACATCTAGCTAGAGCATACATGTACTATGATTTGAATTAAAATAAAATGGATACATATATTTGAATTTGAGATCGTATGTACGTGTAGTTCATATTTATATAGGAATTTACAACTCCTATATTCAGGTCATGTGTTGTGAAGATGATATTTAGATGGTTATATAACTAAGCCGAGTACAATCCCGTTCAAATAGGGAAAATGTACTCAAATTTAGTCCATATGCTAGACAACACGAATTGTTTTTTTATTGTTGAGGGAAGTGCAAATTGATTTGGTACTATACACGTCATGTTTGTTGTCCTGAATTTTTTAGTTTTGTTGTTCTATTTGAATGCATTTCTAGTAATATAGTAAAACAGGACATGGCTCTCTCTAGTGAGGTGTGAATTGTATTTTTTGTACAAGTTAAGCTTGTTCTCCCGAAATTTCAAGCCGCGCCTTGTTATGCCGAAATTGAAGCTAGCATCTCTGTCTATCGTGCTGCGAAACTCCCGTATCTTCAACCCGCGGCTTGTTACCCCGAAACTTTAAGATATATCTTTGTCTCATTGTGCTCCGAAAACTCCCTCCATTTCAACCCGTGCCTTACTATCCCAAAATTACAACGCGCGAGAAAACTCCCCCCCCCCTGCGAAATCCCGACACACGAAATGCCCGTGATACCCCTGAACCGAAAGAACCACCTAGCTCAAATCAGTGGGGATACTTCGTAACTGACCCCACATTTTGGACAAGCACATCCCTAAGCCATGGTTCCCCCCTCTCATCCCATCCGCCAACCCATTCGTACACCGAGGCCGTGAAAACCAGCGAAGCCCCACACCCTCCTCTGTCCCTAACCAACCGGAACCTCTTCCCCGACGACGTCGTCCATAGCAACACCTTGATGTCCCTCATCCACCGCACCAAATGAGGATCTATCGTCGATCTCTTCGTCTCGCTGGTTCAGCCACCCCGTCCTCCACCTCCAAGGAGCTTCCCCGATGTTCCCCTCGTCTTTTGCGCCACCTCCATTCCCACACTGTCATCTTCACCTGCACCACCGGAAGAGCAGCATCATCACCGATTCCTCGGATGAAGCTGAGGCCTAATCGGGGCCACCAAAGAGGTTCTATACTAATCGCCACATTTTCTTCTCAATTCTCATGGTGCTGCCGGTGCTCGTTCCCAAGCCGACATGGCACGGCTCCATCCACGGCGGTGTCACCAGCCACTTCCTCCACGGCGTCGCTCCCTCGGCGGCGACGTCCACATTAGTAGGAGCTACTGCTACTTTGGCTCTCGCTCACGCTGTTGCTCTGCTCTTGCTATTGGTCCCCTGCCTGGTCTGCTCTTGCTCTTGCTCTTGCTCGTGCTACTTCTCTCGCTCTTGCTCTTGCTTGCGCTGCTGCTCTACTCTTGCATGCGCTGCTGCTGCACGAGCAGTAGATCCTACTCTCGCTCGAGCCCATGCAGCCGCTACCCAAGATGCTGCTACACCACCAGCTGCCCCGACTCTCTCACGCGCTACTGCTCCAGGCGCTGCTACTGCTTTTCTGCTACTATTGCATTTAGTTTCGATAGCAAAATTCAGTTTCGACGGTTAAATTCAGTTTCCACAGTTAAATTCAGTTTCGATAGTTAAGTTCAGAGATGAGTGGTTGATGTGTTTTACATATAGCACTTTGTGGTTATGTATTTTACATCATCTATTGGAGATGCTATTAGAATTCTACTCAGGTTAACGTTGCCACTCTTGTCCCACTTCAGCATCGCCGTCATACAACTCACCAGAGCTACTCCAACGACGAAACCCTCCATCACAGCGGAGCAGTACCCCCGGCTCCATCTCCAGACGCCTAAGATCTTCGTCCCCTCCTCCGACAGCCAAATCAGCCGGAGCATCCTCACCGACCAACCCAATCACGCTGAGATCGACATGGCTTCGCCAAAGAGGTTGTACACTTGTTGCATCGCTTTTTTACTCTACATGTTATATATATTGTCCATTGAGCACATGTAGTAATGTGAAATACAATTACTTTCTCCTACTATATGATAAGCAGTGAGGTACCAGGCAACTTAGCTATCCGTGATGGACTCTCTTGAGCGCCATCATTATTTATTTCTGTGTGTTTGAGCTGTGCATTTGTAGATGGGCCTGGGAGTTGAGCTAGTAGGGTAGTGGCCTGGGTCCAAAGTAGTAGAAGTAGCACAAAAACATTTTTTGAGTGTAGGATTTTCCCTGTTCAAGCCTTCCTACTAGAATCGCTAGTGCTTGATAGGAAAAGTGAAGGAAAACGTAGGAATTGGAAAGTTCCCTATGATATACTATTCATGCATTTGGTTCAAAGGAATGGAGCAAAGGAAAACTATAGGATTTGCTCCTTTAGTGTCACCTTGGAAGAAAAACCGTAGGAATTTTAATATCCGCTTGTCCTCCTTTTCAAATTCCTATTCATGAAGCACAAGACTAAGAGATAGTAGCATAATAGCATTATAACCGTACATTTTCTTGTGGTTTGACTTAATCTCACCATGCTTCTTTGCATCCTGTGATCTTCCAATTCTTGTGAACCAAACACCCAGATTGGAAGAAATCCTGTGTTTTTAAATTCTCTGTTTAGCACGTGTATTCCTATCCTATTCCTGTGTATTTTCTATTCCTACATTGTTAGAATCCTCCAATTCAAACAAGCCCTTACACAATTACTTCTGTTACAGATATGTGTCAAAGAAAACCTTGTGTGGTTTGCCCCGCTCCTGCCGTGTTGTGTTCCACCCCAGCTTAGCTGCTCCAACGATGAAAGGGTTCACCATAGCAGGGATCCGCCCTCCAGACTGTCTTCCGCCGCCTTAGATCTTCATCCCCGCTGCCAGCAGCCATGACAACTGCATTACCATCATCAACTGAGCAGATGACCTTGAGGACTACACGGGTCCACAAGATAGGTCACACTCTTTCGTGCCTTCTTACGTTATGCATCGCTTAATATGATGACATGCTACTTTATCGTCCTGTTCACCGATTAGACTCTGAGTCGGGTCCAAACTAATGCTCAAACTTGAGTTTTTAAATGGTTGTGGGGTACATATTGGGGTAGCAATCAATACTATTTGTCTACTATCTGGTTAATCTCGGGTGTCTACTATGAGTTTCATGTTTGGGTGGAAACAAACATTAAAGGAGCCATTATCTGTATTTTTTAACTGAAGCTATTATCTGCATGCTATCATTGGTTTTGGGTCTATCCACAATTTGCTACCATCACTATGGATTTGTGCATGCACTCATTAGATAATCTCACACTGTTTTATTCCTATGTACACAATGTTACTGAACATGTAGAGCAAAAGAGGCGAGCCTTGTGTGGCAATAAAATTTCATGTAGACGTCGCTCCATGGTCGGTGCAAAAGCAAGCCCCCCTCCCCCATTCCAGACTGTAATCAAGAGGAAGATAACAGTTTAGAGGGGGATTCAGAGGGAGTAGACCACTCGCATTTACCCCTGAGGTCTTTTTTCTCTAACTTGGCATGCTGATGTTGGTCATATCATGCATATGGTGCCTTGCATTGCTTACTTTATACATAAAATATGTCATCTGCTTAGTTTAGACATGCACTGTGTGAATTTCATCTGTTTAGTTTCTATATCATATACGTGAATCATGCAATGCCATCTTGTTTAGCCAGGCATCATATCTATGAATTTTGTAATGCCACACTGGTTAGCCAGTCATCTTATATGTGAATTTTATCATGCCATCCTTTTTTATTACATATTAAATTTGTCAGCAATTTTAGTACATTCAATTACTCTTCCTGTGCATCAGCCATTCGACACGGTCATGGAAAAATCTGGAGTGGAAACAAGGTCTTCAGAGCATACAATGCTATCTGACGAAGCGCATGTCTTGCTGGTTACAGATAGCTCTTCAAAGGGGGATTCAGAGACAGATGACCAGTCCTATCCCCCCCTGAGGTGCATGCTCTAACTTGGCAGGGTTATATTGCTCATATCGTGCATATGGTGTCTTACATTGGCATGTCATTTTCTTAGTTTAGACATGCTTTGTGTGAATGCCACCTGTTTAGTGTCTAATTACCATGTATGTGAATTTTGCAATGCCATCTTGTTGCAAGAGATTATATATGTGAATTATGCAATGCTATCTTGTTGCAAGGCATTATGTATGTGAATTATGCAATGCAATGATGTTTAGACAAGCATCATATTTGTGAATTATATCATGACATCCCTTTTTTGTATTAATCATTGCATTTGTCGACAATGTCTGTATATTCAACTACTCTTCCTGTGAATCGGCCATTTGAATTGGTGATGGAGAAATCTGGAATGAAAACAAGGTCTTCAGAGCAGAGAATGCTACCTGCTGAAGCAGATATCTTGCTAGTTATAGATAGCTCCTCGGAGGAGGATTCAGAGGCAGATGATCAGTCCTATTTCCCCCTGATGTGTATGCTCAAACTTGGTAGGGTTATATTACTCATATCATGCATATGTTGTCTTGTAATACTTAGTTTTTACATCATATACACAATATTGAATGCCATCTCCTTAGTTGACACATCATATATGTGATTGCCCTCTGCTCACTTGCTTAGTATATAAATCATATATTCGAAGTATATCATGCCATGATGTTTACATAGACAGCATGTGTTGAATTATGGCATGCCACCCCATTTTCTAAAGACATAATATAGTTATATCATCTCATCCTGTTTACGTAGTCATCATATTTTGAATTATGTCATTCTATCCGTGAATTATATAATGCCATCATGTTTGTGAATCATGGCATGCCAACCACTTTAATAGACACATCGTGTAGTTATATCATGTCATCCTGTTTACATAATCATCATTTTTTAAGCATGTCATTCTATCTTGTTTAGTTAGCCATCATGCATATGAAATTGTGTCATGCTATCATGTTTAATTAGCCATCATATATGTGAAATTATGTCATGCTATTCTGTTTGGTTAGACAACATAAATGTGAATTATTTCATGCCATGTTTTCTTCCCTACTATCCATTGCACCTGTCTATCTTACAATGTCTGTACATTTAATTACTTTTCTTTTTTATCAGCCATTTGAATTGGAGGGGGTGATGGCAGTATATATGGGAGTAAAAACAGAGTCTTCAGAAAAGACCGTGCTACCTGTCGATGCAGATTGAACCACGGTTGTACTTGCCCAAGAACCAGCCCCACCACACATAACCCAGACTCACGCAGATTGTACGCCTACCCAGTTGGACAGAGAACCAGCTACACCCCTTCTAACCCCAACCCCAGCAGATAGTAACCCAGTTCCAGTTGACACATCACCATCTCCACCACAGTGCACCCCAAACACGAGCAGTTAGTAAGGCAACTGCAGTGCCCAAAGCACGAGGACCACCACTCCGAACCCTAAGTCAACGCTTAAAGCAGAATAACAATTGTTCTTGGGTCGGGTTCCGTAGCTATGGTTCATACTCCTTTGCTATTGCATCACTGTATTTACTCATACCAACTAATTTCAAATTTGAAGGATGCAATTGAAACTCCAATGGCGCAATAGGTATGTTTTAAACCTGTTTCTTTAACATGTTTGCTGTTGTAACTTGCTCTATATTAATTTCAGTTTCAATTGAATAAACAGTTATGTTCTCATGTCATGCACATTACAAGTGTTGTTATTGATGTGTAGTTTCCCACACTTATATTCTGTCTATGCTGATTTGTCTTAAATAGATATGATTTGCACTGTCTCTATCTTGATTTGGCAACATAAACTAGAATGATATACCATACAGTGACCATACTACATAGATATAAGTTTTTTTCATGTTGTTATCCTGTCCACCTTACTACTGAACTGGTTTACCCAAATGAGTTTCATATACAACATGGTAAACCTGTGATGTGTCTATTTGTTTCTCTTTTAGAATGCAGACAAAATATGGGAGAAGAGTACCCTGTTATGCAATGGTAAAGGAAGTAATGCAGATAAGGTTCAAGATAGTGAGACATCCCTGATGGTCTCCATGAAAGCTGATAAAACTATATTGAAGACACTGAGACAACCCCAAAGTCCTGGCTTGATGTAGTGTTCGAGTTACTGGCCACTACTGCTGCCACCAGCTCTTTGAACTCACTACCTGAATCGGTTCGGCTTCTTGAGTCTCAACTTCAAGTTGAAAGACATTGATCAGATGTCATGTGACAGGAAGCTGAAGGACTAAGGAAATCCCTGCAGAATTCAGATGCATACTTTCTGGTGCAACAGCAAGCATTGGAGGATTTAAGCACCAAACAAGAGAAATTTAATAAGCTTGCTAAGCATCTTGCCAGCATTATGGGTACCCAGGATATTGTTACTTGAGCTCTTCTGAAGTGGTTTCAGTTCTGGACTTGTTTTGTTGCGGTGTTTATTTGCACAGGTCGCCAACTTTGACAACCAGTGTATGTGATATGCTACTTTGTTCCCTATATTTGCACTGGTGGCGAACTTTGATGCCCAATGGATGTAATATGTGTAATAGCCGTGGTAGCCTAGCGTAAGTTGCTTGCTTATTTATTTCCTTGTTGTCTTGTTTATTTGTTTGCTTGTAGTCAGGGCAGTTCTTTTTCCGCGGTTTGCTAGTGGCCGCAATAACCTATTTTTTAAAACTAGGCCACAATAACCATGGGCTACATATTTATTGTAGTGACCATGGGTCTCCTATGGGCCGTACAAACAATGGGCCTTCTACGGCCCGTAGAAACAATGGGCCTTCTACGGGCCATAGAAACAATGGGCCTTCTATGGGCCGTAGAAACAATGGGCCTTTTATGGGCCGTAGAAACAATGGGCCTTCTACGGGCCGTAGCATCAATGGGCCTTCTACGGGCCGTATGATCGATTGGCCAAACATGGGCCAATAACAGACCGTGTTATGGGCCATAAAAGGGCTAGAGTTGGAATCATCCGTTCATGGGGGCCGTTGTTAATCGGCCGTATTTGATGACGCTAAGAAAATGGCCCAATGAATTAACGGGCCGACTGTAACCACGGGCTGAATTTGGCCCACAAGCAGCAAAGGCCAGTAATGGGCCGCAAGTAACCGAATGCTGGAAATGAGCCCAAGAATAAATGGGCCTTGAGAAGGCCGAAAGATAACACGGGCTAGAAATGGCCCAATGGAATAATGGGCCATTAATGGGTATAAACCGATACACCATTCATTACTGGCTAGTTTCACCACGGGTCGTCAATGGGCCAAGAGTTGCAAAGGGCCTCATATGGGCCGAAAGACATCATGGGCCATACATGGAACGGATGTTACAACGGGCTGGAATCATATTGGATGGCCCAGATGACGCTACTGGGCATAACTCGGATAGGCCGTAACGGGCCGTGAGTTAGCGGGCTGTAAATGGGCTATATGCGAACAAGACATTAACAGGCTTTTTATGGGCCGGCCCGCTATGTTTTGACCAAGTCAAACGGGTAGGCCTTCTCACCGGAATGGGCCTTTATTGGGCCATGCCACGTGTCGACGTATCATAGGCGCCTCCCATCCAATGAGTGGATGGCATCTGTCCCAACAGTGAGCCGACACGTAGTTCCTCTAGCCATTGAGAATTTTACACGTGGAAAATCCCCATTGGTCCGGGCTGTTAACAGGTTATCGGATCCAAAACTGGACCCGATGGCTTAACGTCGACCCATTACAGTGGATGCCACATGTCGGCTACCCTTGAAGAAAGCACTTCCATGACGCGCCATTTATCGTCATGGAAGTGGACACTTCCGTAATGATAATTTTGGTAATGTCATGGAACACTTCTACGATAGCACAGGTATGACTATCTTGATTCTGTCATAAAATCGTCATGGATGTATGCATGACAGAAAATGTGACCTACTATGACAAACATGTATCATCATGGAAGTGTGTTTTTTGTAGTGCTAGTTGGCGTAGAAGATCATGCATCCGAACACAAAGAGTTGGCCAGGGACATAAATGTCTCCGCGGTCGGTGCCGCAGTTGATCTGCAGATGAGCCATCGATCTTTCCAGTGATCACACAGCGGAACTCTCAATGAAAGCACCAGTGTCGATGTCAAAACCGGTAGACCTCGGGGTAGGGGGTCCCGAGTTGTGTATCTCATATTGATGGTAACATGAATAAGGGAGACAATGTTTACCCAGGTTCAGGCCCTCTTGATGGAGGTAAAACCCTACGTCCTGCTCTTTTTTATATTAACGAAGATGTATCAAGTATAGAGTTGATCTACCTCGAGATCGTAAGGTGTGTTCTACCTCTAGGGCTAGGAGAATGTAATTCTGATTCGGTCCCCACTATGGGCTAAACCCTTTGGTTTATATACACATCAGGTAGGGCATCTAGGGTTACATAGTCGGTATCTGAGGATCGCATGGAGGCGGCAGGGAATATCTTGGAGTCTACGTCAATTCTTTGGTCTTGATCTCACCTAGGCGTACAACTTCCAGAGTCTTCCTTAATAAGAATGCATGCCCAATGGCCCAGCCCAATGACTATGGGCCGACTAGATTAGTACCCCCTAGTCCAGGACACCGTCACTCTAGATGTCATACTTAGATAGATTTTATGCCTCCAAATGCCTGCCCGGACTATGGGTGGCACCTTCATTGTATCTGCATTTCCGTCGCTATTGTGCCTCTAGGTTGAGATGGGCAGTGGGGTCGATGCTAGTGCGTGTTGCCTCGCACGTGGGTCTGGCTTGTCAGCATAGATCTACCCACGTAGTGCTAGCTCGTGCACACGATAATCAATCAAGGTAGTTTGCCCTATGCCGGCTTGTTAGTTCACCCAAATTTTTGCTTGTAATAGTTGCTTCATTTCTTGGCTACAATTGGTATTTTTGCACAACGGTGCAGTTGGTCTCTTCAATAGAACATCCACCACATCCCAAGACGGTACATGACCTGAACCATCCGAACTGGGGACTCCTACTCAGAACAACTAAATCTGCTCAAGACCATGCGAGGCCGGCTTGGGCGAGATAGTTCCACGCGGATGCAATGTCGTACAGTGGTTGAGGGGCCTTTCTGCCCAGATAGACCTTGATCCATCTGCCCGCTCCTTAGCCTTCCCAAGCCCGCGGACCAGCCCCTTGACCATGACATTGACCAACCCCTTGTTAGCAGCACCTATATATCAACCCGGTTGGGAGCGAGCGAGTACCTGGCCTCTTGGCATTGCAATCCTATCCGGATAGACCTGACGGCCTTCAGGACAGCCATCACAAGCACTGTCCGGATGGCCCTCTCGAACCATGTGTCACGCGCAAACTCAAGAAAGGCACACATGTGGGCCCATCTAGCAAGACCACTCAATGTCCTGCATCTCAAAAATGGATGGTTTCATGCCCCAGGAACACCGCCGTTGAGTTCAGGCAGATGCATATGGTGGAAGGCCCTTGGCCATGTTATACACGAGAATATAAAGGCAGTAGAACCAGCTTTATTGCCATCTCTTGACAAATTCTGATATCCCGGCTTAAATCCGGGACACACCCGCCTTGTCCAACACGCCCAACACCCGCATCTTTGGACAAGATGTGGGGCACAAACATAATGCCTCACAAGCCCAAGGGAGCACTCCATTGTCATACCGCGTTCAACTTGCTGGTCGATGTGACGTAAATAAATTGGCACTCACACCATTGTACGCTAAGCTTCGCTTGAACGATAACCCAAATAGATTCGTAGCCCACAAAAACACCTGAATACACCCTGGCGACAAAGATGGACAGATACACATTGTGTACACGGATGCAGGGGCGTACCAAGCACACTGGAATGGTAAAAAAATACACAAAAAGGCAATATCGAACTAGAATATTCATCTCACATAGCCTTAGAAAGTATACCATCACTCCCTCAACAAACCTCTAACATGAACGCGAGGCAACCCGCTCTGCTCGATGCAGGCAACTTCAATTGTGTGCTCGATGCCGACCGCAGTGTCCTCTAGGCTCATTGCTGCCATCCACCTTAATCATATCGAATAAATTCTACAGGAAGCCAGAGCCATTAGAAAAGAAGCTTTGCATACCCAACAATAGCAGGCAAGGCTAAGAACAACCACAAAGGAATAACAAACAAGCAATAAGAGGAGTTGGAGCTGAGAGGAGGAAAGTAAAAACATGAACATCATAGTGGGCACGCATGCGTAAACTAACACTGGAAACAGAAATGGAGAATACACTCAAATGATGGAAGATGACAACAAAAGAACATATCAAAAATGAATCGAACCTCACGAATGAAGAACATGCTACTACACGACCCTTCCTGAGCTTCATAAAGCTGACCCTTGTGCCCTAGTGATGGTGTCCTGGATTAAAGGGTGCTAACCAGGTCGTCCCATGTTCTTCGGATTGGGCCAGTGGGACTTCATTCATACTGAATATGGATTCTAGAAGTTGTACGCAAGGGGGCGTGGTCGACTACATCTGTTGAAGACTTGTCATATATAAGCCATGGGGTTTAGCTTGTAGTGGGGACATCAACATAATGTCATTCACCTAGACCAAGAGTTAGACCACATCTTATTATCTCGAGGTAGATCAACTTTGTACTTGATACATCTCCATTAATATAAACAAGAGCAAGACATAGGGTTTTATCTCCATCAAGAGGGCCCGAACCTGGGTAAGACATCGTCTCCCCATTCCTGTTACCATCTGCCCGAGATCCACAGCTTGAGACCCCTTACCCCAAGGTCTGCCGGATTTGACGCCAACACTGGTTCTTTCATTGAGAGTTCCACTTTGAGACCGACAGAATGATCGATGGAATCGCCGATCAATGGCCCCAAACTCCTAGGGCTGATAGCCATTCCTGAAACATCTCACATAGGGTGGAGGCAAACCATGACCCTTCACTGGCCCCTACAAGGAATCCCTGCAAGAACGAAGGGCTGGGGTACTTTTTGGAAAGCGACTCAGACAGCGGCCGACTAGAGGCAACTAACAAAGTTCATCTTCAAATCAGTCCGGCCTGTCTGAGGGCCGTAGATCTGACACGGTATGAGGAAAGTAGGGTTTCATACCCGCGATCCTTAGAGATCGGAACTCGTCCACTCACCTTCAACATAGAGTATCGCCCTAATAACTCAGGTCCACCGGATGTTTGGGATCTGGCCTACATACAACAACTCCCTGGCGAATCAATCAGACAGTTCTTGGTTGGATTCTTGTGTGTCAAAAACAAGATATTAGATTACCTAGACTCTGACATAATCATGGACTTTCAATGTGGATGCAAAGATAAAGGTGTTTCAAACGCCCTTGCTCGTCGATGTGTTCAAACACTTCCAGAATTATCCAATCTAGTGTCCTGATTCTGCACCATTGAAGATGCTTGGCTAGCCGGAGAAAACACAGAGTGTGAAGACCATCCAAAACATGATAGATCGGTACCTCGGGGCAAACCCCGTAAGCGGAACTTGGCTAGCGACCTCAAAAGAACAAGAAAACCTCCTGCCACCCTGGGACCACCCTTGACAGTTTTTTGGATAAGCCATGCCCAATACATACTATTCTAATTAATTCCTGCCCAACTCAACGTCTTCGCAATTGTTGGGTGGTCAGGCAGATAACTAAACGAGGACCCGCCCTTCTGGCGGGCACCCCAAGCTACATAGAACAAACATGAGATGAAGACGAGGTGATGATGATCTATGAGACCTTTGCGTCCAACAACCAGCGCAAACGAGCTCTGCGGGAAATCAATGCTATCTAGCAGGTGCCAATTCAGGGCGCGTGGATAGACACGCATATCACTTTTGATCACTGTGACCAGCCGAGGTCAACCTAGGGCAGGTGCCCCGCCGAGCTGGTCCTCAACCCAATCGTACATAGTTGCCGACTTCGGCGGGTTCTTATGGACGGAGACAGCAACTTGAATTTTATGGCCCTGTTTGGTTCGGCTGTGGATTTCTAAAAGTAGCTGTGAAAAATCTGCTGTGGAAAAATAGCTGTGGAAAATCTGATGTGAAAAAGATGTAGGTCATTTGGCAAACCAGCTGATACAGCTTTTTCAGATTTTGGTCCACAGCGGAATCAGATTTTGGAAAACACGTCCTGGGCTGCTTCCGCTTTTGGTTCAGATTTCGGCAGCGGATTTCTAGAATCGGATTCTGCTGGGTTCGCCCTTTGGTTCAGATTCTGCTGCGCAGCAGCGGAATCCGTTGATAAAAGTTGAACCAAACAGGGCCTATATATGCAGATACTCTGGATAAGATGCACATCGATAAATTGTGCGTAGAACAGAGTAACACCACCTTTAAAGGTATAGTGCCCGGGCGAGAGGCACGCTGCATTGGAAAAATAGTCCTAGATGTAGTCTTCGGAATGCTGGACAATTATCTCTCATAAGAGGTCATGTTTCATATCGCCCCTTTCAGTAGTGGATATCACGCCCTTCTAGGACAAGACGCTTTCTCCAAAGTCCAAGCAGTACCACATTACGGCTACATGAAGCTCAAGATGTCGGGCCCAAATGGGGTCATTACCATCTCAAGCGACCTCGATAGGGCACTTAAAGCTAAGAATAAAATGGCGTCACTCGCCCTTGAGTCTTTATCCGAAGCCCTCATGGCCGAGGAGCTAACCGCGCTACGCGCCAAAGTCGACTGAGATGATGTCATCCTCGACAAACGGCCAAAGTCTACTTCATTCAAGCCAGCTGACGAAATAGTCAAGTTTGAAGTACAACCTACGGACCCATCTAATACAACATCCATAGGGGCAAACCTCGACCCAGAGATTGCCGAGGCTTTATGCAATTTCCTCAAGGAAAACTAGGATATATTCGCCTGGCACCCTTCTGACATGCCAGGAATACCCCGCAGGCTCGCAGAACACAGCCTGAACATATTAAAGGGTTATAAGATTGTCAAACAAACACTTTAGAGTTTTTCTGAACCCAAGAGTCAAGCGATGGGCGAGGAACTAGCTAAACTACTGGAGGCCAAGTTCATCCAAGACATAAAACACCCTGACTGGCTGGCCAATTTAGTCATGGTACCAAAGAAGGATAGGTCATGGTGTTTGTGTGTCGATTTTAAAAGACCTCAATAAATCCTACCCCAAAGACCCCTTCCCACTACCCCGAATTGACCAAATTGTAGATGCCATAGTGGGCCATGACTCAATGTGCTTCCTGGACGCTTCCTCGGGATACCATCAAATAAATATGAAGGAATCCGACCAGGCAACAACACAATTCATCACACCTTGCGGGTTGTTCTATTTTAACATGATGCCCTTCAGACTAAAGAACGCTGACGCCAATGCATGATTCAAACATGCGTGGAGAAACACATCGGAAAGACCATCGAGGCATACGTGGACGATGTTATTGTCACACCCTAGCTAGTTCAAGCATTAGAGTGTTGCACCATGTTTAAATTCCCAGAAAACTGAAATGAGGATGACAGAACCCCCAGCACCCCCCCTGGAACAACTAGGGTTTACTAAAAACTTTTTCAATGAACCTGAAATGCCCTTCTAGAAAGCCCACAGCCACACGCCGGCCACCTCCTGCTTCTGCCGACGCCTAGGACGCCGTCTACGAGTGCCACGCAGACCCCCTGGACCCCTCGACCGCTCCACTCTCCCCCTGCCTCGCCTCTCTCGCTCTCTCTCCCGAAGCAGGGCGAAGCCGTCGCCGATGTTCGTCGCCACCGTGACCACCGTGCTCCCCTCGCCTCACTGACCCGTCCAAATGCCCCGCCTCATCGCCCTCGTCCTCTCCGCCGAGCCACGCCGCACCAGACGCCCCAAACGTCATCACCGCGGTCGTCTTCTACCTCGAGCAACCGAGATCACCGGCAACGCCCCGACGTCGTCCGACCTCCCCCGAGCCCGCTGAGACGCGTTCTGCAACCGCCGTGAGCTCCTCTACCGAACCCCTCGCTCCCTGCCGTCTATTTCCTCCTCTAGCCTTACTAACCACCGCGGTCGAAGCTCGCCGCCGCCGTGCCTCGTCGCCGTCGTGGCTAGAGCCACAGTGGCTCAAAGCCGAGCACACCTCTGCGCTCAGCACGGCTCCAGGAGCCCGTAGCACCCACCAGCTCCTCCTGCCTTGCACCGTAGCGCCGAACCCGTCGTTGCCCGAGCCCCAGCCACCGCCACGAGCTCGACTCCGACGAGCTCACTCCACCGCAGCCTTTCTCGCTTGCTCCAATGGATGCGCAAGAGTGCCAGCTCTCTGTAGGTGGTCTCGGCCGCTAATTTGGTCACCGGAGGGCAAAATCCGAGCCCCTCCGCCGTCTCGGCCTCGCCGGCGGGATTGACCCTGCTGACCAGGGGTTTGACCCCCGCTAACTGAGTTGACCCGGGTGGGCCCAGTTTGACCCCCTGGTCTATGATAGATGGGACCCGCCTACTAATTAAGTTAGGATTAGGACTAACTAAAAACTAGTTAGGCTATGACACTGACACGCGGGACCCACTGGTCAGGTTTGACCTGGACCGTCCTAGTTGACTGCTGACGACACAGTGACGCAGTGCTGACGCAATAAATCCTTTTCTGGATTTTTTTTCTTTAATAGGAAATTCTAGAAAATAACCAAAACTTCTAAAAATCATAGAAAATCAACCATAGCTCCAAATTAAACAAATTATATATGAAAAATGATCAGAAAAATTCAATCTATCCATCTATAATGGTTTCATGCATGACAAACCATTTTAACCTTGTTGTTTAGGTGAAACAAGCTAATACACTTTTATGCATAAGAACTATAACCTTCATTTGAATCTTTGATTCAAATGGACCCTTTTCAACTTGTTTCACATTGCATTAGGCAGGACGCATCATTTTGCCATGTCATAGCATGCATCCTATTGTTGCATATTGTCATGTGTTGGTTATGTGTTGTGTGTCCTTCGTGGTAGGTTCTGCCTCCGAGGATAACCCCGAATATCCGTCTGAAGGGCAGTACCCTACTACCACTACATCAGGAAAGAAACCCATTGATCATTCTGATACAAACCCATGTTCTCGCTTCTTCTCTTGTTTACTGCATTAAGACAACGCGATTCAAACTGCTATGTGCTATGGTAGTTGAACCCATATCCTCTGCATGACCTGTCATTGCCACAGTAACTAGATGAAACCCACTAGCATGTGTAGGAGTTGATTGAGCCATGTATGTGATTCCTACCTTGCTATGCCTGCTATGCTTAGAGTTGTGTCAGGTCTGGTTCATCTGGGTGATGGGCTAGAGTGAAATGATTATGTCAGTAATGTGAGGGGTGTGTTGAACATGATTTGGTAAAGGTATCGATGAGAGGCCATGTAGGAGTACATGGTGGGTTGTTTCATTGAGGCCGTCCCTAAGAACTGAGATCTGTATGTGTGATTTAAGATTCAGTTACTACCATACATTGGGCCCGAAACCAATGGACCCTCTCGGCTTCATAATCACCCTGGTACTTTGTCCAGGAGTTGCGAATAGTTTCTGGTGTTTGTAGGTTATGTGTTGGCGGCCGTGCGTAGCGCTGACCCTAGGGGTGGGCTATGTTGCAGTAGATACACCGTGGCCGGGTATGCCTGGTGCCCGTTTGGCGTCTCGGGACCCTGTTCACATCATTCGGGGCCGTATGTGGAAACCTCGGTCAGACTCCCTGCGGATGGAACCCGGATAGGCGATAAACCTGGACTAGAGACTTGAGTGTTTAGGTAGGCCGTGGCCGACACCCTCGTTGGGCTTCCGCTTGAAGGTTGTCGAGTACATGTCGTGTAAACGGCGGTAAGTGGTGAGACGTGTATGAAGAAGTACACCCCTGCAGGGTTAACACCATCTATTCGAATAGCCGCGTCCGCGGTAAAGGACTACTTGGTTGCCTATACAGTTCATAGACAAGTTAATGGATACTACTAAAAGACTCAAGATAAGTGTGAGTACCGAGGATGGCCCTCTCGTAGGACGACGAGGGAGGATCCTCGGTGGAGTATTGTGTTGGTGATTAGTGGACTCGTGTGCGAAAACTATTTTACTAGTGGTGTCCTGTAGGATAGCTTAGCCAAGAGTCAAAGCTAGCTTGCTGCAATAACTCCACCACCTTCTTGAGAATGAGCATGTATAGTAGGTCCTGATGTAAGACTTGCTGAGTACCTTTGTACTCATGTTTGCTTAATTACTGTTTTCAGACGACAACACCGCCCCCTCCGATGGGTTCTACGTAGACCTTGATGTCGACGAGTGACTAGCCACCTAGGTGGTGATCCTGGCCATGGAGGGCCCTATGTAGATAGACAGGCTTCGAGAAGCCTTCTTTCTTTCTAGTGTCTATACTTAGACTAGTTGCTTCCGCATGTGCTTGTATGATTGTATGACTTGAGTGTCGGGTCGTGTGACCCCTACCTATATGAATATGTTATGTATGGCTCCTCGGAGCCTTTTTAAATAAAGAACTTGAGTTGTAGAGTTTTGTGGTGATGCCATGTTGTATGTACTCATATCGAGCATATTGTGTGTATGATTGAAATGCTTGGTATGAGTGGGATCCGACAATCTAGTTGTTTATCCTTGGCAGCCTTTCTTATGGGGAAATGTAGTCTAGTGTTCCTCGAGCCATAGTAGTCCGCTACAGCCCGGTTCACAGGAGTCCTGCTAGCCCAGCACTACTGCTCAGGACACTTGACTGGCCGGCATGTGTTTCACTTCGTTCCTATGTCTGTCCCTTCGGGGAAATGTCACGCGGTGACTTCCGGAGTCCTGCCAAGCCTGCTACAGCCCGGGTTCCCCGGAGTCCTGTTAGCCTAGTGCTACAGCCCGGATTCACACGCTGATGACCGACATTCTCGATGTGATTCACGTATGCCTGTCTCCATAGGTCTGTCCCGCTTTGGGTTCACGACTAGCCATGTCGGCCCGGGTTCTCTGTCATATGGATGCTAGCGACACTATCATATACGTGAGCCAAAAGGCGCAAACGGTCCCGGGCCATGGTAAGGCGACACCCGTGGGAATACCATGCGTGAGGCCGCAATGTGATATGAAGTGTTACCGGCTAGATCGATGTGACTTGGAATCGGGGTCCTGACAGCGTCGGCATCAGAGCCGGACTGCATGTAGGTTCGTTGAGCCAAACTGGTCGATGTCAAGTCTAGAAATGCTTTAGTTATATGTAGGGGAATTGATTGTGGGAGGGAACGTAAGGCTCTTTTTACTCCTTTACCTTATGCCATCTAATCTGAGTCATTCTCTTCTCATTCAACGTGGGTTAAGGACTAGGCTCGCTTCTTCTATCAGGTTCACGTGTTACTAATCTGTAGTAGCTTATAGGGTTGTTGTTACAAGCCTCAGTACAGTTTCTACTACTTTTAGTATGTTGCCAGTTGAATCCGAACCTTGATATGATGTTGTTGAGTGGTATTGCAAACTGTTGTGGATGTCTCAAATTTTTTTCTGAGCATTTATAGTTGTTGTGCTGTCCAATTTTCCCTAGAAATTCTAATGTCTTTGCATTGTGGTTGTGCTTTCAGATGGCCACTCGTGCTCAAAACCAAGTGGTTCACCTGACCCGGTGCCTCGATGTGCCCGGTCATACTGCTATGTTAGTCCGGGTAATGATCGAGACGGGTTACCGTTGGTATCCCGAATACACTGTCGAAGAGCAATTCCGAGACTTTAATCAAAGCCAATATTTCTGCACCGTCAGGATATTTCCTTCTTATCATGGATCTACCGAGCCCCTCCACTGTTCCTATGGACTCGGGGTTACTGTTGAGATTGTTGTGCAGGATGCTGCCTATTCCATGATGACCATCATGCGAGTCCGGATTGGCCTGCTTTGGAACACCGACTTCCGTTATATGCCAGCTTCACTCCCGGGAGCGCAAGGGTATCTCCAGGCTATCTATGCTGACTCCACTCAGGAGGACTCACTAACTCATACCACTGCCGAGATGCTCGAGGATAAGGACCGAGAGAATCGGGCCTTGAGACTGGAGCTTTTCAACACCCGTGCTGATCATTGGGCCATTTTGACTCAGTTTGCACCGGCTGTGCAAGCTGGAGGTATGGATACGAGGGATCTGTATCCTGTGAGATCTGCTCTGCCAGACATGGTGGATTGGCATGATGTGGGAGGCATCACCCCACCCCGTGGTCCCCGCAGGCCACCGTTTGTTGGTCCAAGACCTCACCCTAGCCCGTTTGGTCCACAGGCTCCTCAAGACCGTCTGTTCCCGGATGATCATGTTGAACTTCCAGGCTATGGAGGTGGCTTCTATGAGGACTACTACGGAGCTATCTGAGTTAGCAGTAGTATCACTAGTATTGTAATAGTTGTATCTCCACTGTCCTGCGTGACTTGTGGAATATGACTTAGTGTGTAATCAATTCCGAAGGTGTAGACAAATAATGTATAGGAGCTTGGAATGCCTCCGATGAGATGTAACGTCTTTCATCATAGTTGTACTGTAGCCTGGGCTTGTACTAAACTATGTATGGTGTGTATGACCATTGGTATATATATGGCAGTTCTATATTACCATGACATACGGATGAACATCTCTGCATTCCGTGTTATCCATTACATTATGCACTTCCTTGCTAAGTTTGTGCCATCCTTATCTAAACCGTTGTCTTGTTTTTCTCCTAGGATGGTCAACACCTGCAGCAACCCTGCTGCCCCGGAGCAGGGGGAAGCCAGTGCAGTTAGGGGTGAAAATCTGCCTCACCCGCCTTCTATGGCCGAAGTGATGCTGGAGGCGGAAAGAAACAAGTGTGAGACTAACCGCTTGCTGGAGCGGATTGAGCAGAACACTGCACGCCATCAGCGAAATGACTTGGTGTCAATCAATGATTTTATCAAGCTGTACCCACCAAAGTTTAACCATTCCGTCGAGCCCCTCGACGCGGATGACTGGCTTCGCAGGATCACACACAAGCTATGTTCTGCCAACGTAGCCGAAGCTGATAAGGTATGCTGCCTATCACCTCGAAGGCCCTGCTAGCCTTTGGTGGGAAAATTTTGAAGCCATGCGCCCGATCGGCCAAATCACTACTTGGGCTGAATTCGGTGAGGCTTTCCGTGAGCATCACATTCCGGAAGGTCTCATAGATCGCAAGAGGGAAGAGTTCTGCAATTTCATCCAAGGAAGACTGACTGTGGATGCATATAGTCGTGAATTTGGGAACCTGGCACGATATGCTCCTAAAGAAGTATCTACCGACGCTAAGAAGCAGGCAAGGTTCTGTAAGGGACTTAGCCCTGAGCTTCGCCGCGATCTTCGTCTCCACGAGTGCACCTCCTTCCAGAAGTTGGTCAATAAAGCCATCAGTGCTGAGACAGGCCAGTCTGATTATGACGCTTCACGCAAGCACTCCCGTGATTTTGGCTCTTCATCCGGCTCTGGATCTCAGAAGCGCCGGGTGTGGATTCCAAGCACGGCACTGCCACCCAGGTTCATTCCGAGGCCATCCTTTGAGGCACCTCGTCCCAACTAGCAGTTTGCACCATCCAAGCCCTATGGTGGCCCCGCTGCTAATGCTGCTCCACGCCCCAATGTTGTGACATGTTTCAAGTGTGGAGAGCCGGGTCACTATAGTCGAGAGTGTCCCCAGAACAACAACCCCAATCAGTCTGGAAAGTCCGTTGGCCGTGGTAAGCCAGCAGGAAAGACATTCTACGCCAAGCCGGTCACCACTGCACATGGCCATGTCAACTATGTTTCAGCCGAGGAGGCTCATGAGGATCCTAACGTCGTCCTTGGTACGCTCCTTGTTAATTGCCATCCGGCATCTGTTCTTTTTGATACTGGAGCATCTCATTCATTCATATCCGAGAACTATGCTCGATTGCATAACACGACATTCTGTGACATGCCCGCTACCATGGAAATTCAAACCCCTGGCTCTAGATGGCAAACTTCTAGAGTAAGCCATGGGAACGAAATTCTTGTCGATGGACTTGTATTCCTTGCATCCTTAATAGCTCTCAAGTCCTCGGACATAAACATCATCTTGGGTATGGACTGGATGTCAGCTCATTACACTAAGATTGATTGTGCCACTAGAACCGTTCAACTTACTCACCCATCGGGCAAGACAGTCAATGTCTTAACTCGAGTGGCCAAGCGCCAGCTTTACTCCCTAAATGCCAACCCCCTTCCAGACCTTGAGGATATTCTGGTAGTCCGAGACTTTCCGGATGTCTTTCCAGAAGAACTGCCAGGTGTTCCACCTGAGAGGGATGTCGAGTTCGTGATAGACCTTGTTCCAGGAACCGTTCCAATTTCTAGAAGACCCTATAAGATGGCACCCTTAGAACTAGCCGAGCTTAAGAACCAACTCGATGAGTCCTTGAAAAAGGGTTTCATCCGTCCTAGTTCCTCTCCTTGGGCTTGCCCCGTCCTCTTCGTCAAGAAGAAGGATGGAACGGATCGGATGGTTGTAGATTACCGACCTGTCAACTTGGTCACCATCAAGAACAAGTATCCGCTTCCCAGGATCAACGATCTGTATGACCAGCTCGCTGGATCCTCAATCTTTTCCAAGATGGATTTGAGGTTGGGCTACCATCAAATCAAAATCAGAAATGGGGACATTCCCAAAACGTCCTTTGTTACTCGTTATGGCCAATACGAGTACACCGTTATGTCCTTCGGTTTAACCAATGCCCCGGCCACCTTCTCTCGGTTAATGAACTCGGTCTTCATGGAGTATTTGGATAAATTCGTCATAGTATACCTCGATGACATACTCATCTACTCCAAGAATGAAGAGGAACATGCCGAACATTTAAGGCTGGTATTGACGAAACTTCGAGAGCATCGCCTTTATGCCAAATTCTCCAAGTGTGAATTTTGGTTGCCAGAAGTGACCTATCTAGGCCTTGTAATCTCTCGTAAGGGTATTGCTATCAATCCCGAGCGAGTTCAAGCCATCCTTGATTGGACTCCACCTGAGATGGTCAAGCAAGTTCGGAGCTTCCTTGGCTTAGCGAGCTATTGCCGCCGCTTCGTCGAGAATTTCTCCAAGGTTGCTAAACCTCTAACTGAACTCCTCAAGAAAGATAAGAAGTTCGAGTGGACTCCACAGTGCGAGTTCAGCTTTCAAGAACTGAAAAGACGCCTGACATCTGCTCCCGTACTGGTACCACTAGATTTCTCCAAGGACTTTATTATCTATTGCGACGCCTCGCGACAAGGACTAGGTTGCATACTCATGCAAGATCATCAGGTAATTGCCTATGCTTCACGGCAATTACACCCACATGAGGAAAATTAGCCCACACATGATCTAGAGCTTGCAGCTGTAGTCCATGCACTTAAAACTTGGCGACATTACCTCCTCGGTAATCGTTGCGAGATCTTCACCGATCACCAAAGTTTGAAATATATCTTCACCCAAACGGATTTGAATCTCAGGCAAAGACGTTGGTCGAGTTGATCTCGGATTACGACTTAGGAATAACTTACACCCCGGGAAAAGCCAATGGCATGGCTGATGCGCTAAGTCGTAAATCTTATTGTAACAACCTGATGTTACAACAAAGTCAACCACTTATCCATGAGGAATTTCGTAAGCTTAATCTTCACATTGTTCCTCGAGGATTCCTATCCACCCTGGTGGCGAAACCTACCCTTACGGATCAGATCATCAAGGCACAGAAAGTAGATCTAGGAATCTCCCGTATTAAGAGAAACATTAAGAAAGGAGTCGCGAATTATTTCTCCGTTGATGATCAAGGTGTCGTATACTTTGGAAACCGTTTACTGATTCCCAAGGCATGAAACCTGAGGCGGCTGGTCCTTAAGGAAGCTCATGAATCCCCTCTCACCATTCATCCCGGTAGTACTAAAATGTATCAAGACCTACGCCAGAGGTTTTGGTGGACTAGGATGAAGAGAGAAATCGCTCAATACATTGCTAATTGCGACGTTTGTCGTCGTGTTAAAGCAGAGCATCAACGGCCTGCTGGCACCCTTCAACCTTTGGATATTCTTGAGTGGAAATGGGATAAAATCAGTATGGATTTCATTACTGGGTTTCCCAGGACCAAGAGAGGGAATAATGCCATCTTCGTCGTGATCGACCGTCTTTCCAAAGTAGCCCATTTCTTACCTGTTCGTGAGAGTATCACCGCTAGCCAGCTAGCTGACTTATACATCTCCTGAATAGTGTCTCTTCATGGTGTTCCATTGGAAATTAACTCAGACCGTGCGAGTCTCTTCACCTCTCGATTTTGGGAAAGTTTCCAAAATGCTATGGGAACTCGTCTCTCTTTTAGCACCGCCTTCCATCCTCAATCAAGTGGTCAAGTAGAGCGAGTCAATCAAATTCTGGAAGATATGCTCCGAGCTTCTGTCATCTCATTCGGAATGGGTTGGGAGAAATGCCTTCCATTCGCGGAGTTTGCTTATAACAATAGTTATCAAGCTAGCTTGGGAAAAGCTCCTTTCGAAGTTCTCTATGGACGAAAATGTCGAACGCCTCTTAACGGGTCATAAACCGGGGAAAGACAACTCTTTGGCCCGGATATGATTCAGGAAGCAGAACAGCAGGTTCGCGTTATTCGTGAGAAACTGAAAACAGCCCAATCTCGTCAAAAGAGCCAATATGATCGTAAACATAAGCTCATGACTTGTGAAGTCGGCGAGAAGGCTTACCTTCGGGTAACTCCGTTAAAGGGAACCCATCGCTTTGGTATCAAAGGCAAATTGGCTCCTCATTACATTGGACCCTTTCACATTCTTGCCAAACGAGGAGAAGTTGCCTACCAATTGGAACTACCTCCGCATCTTTCCAGAGTTCATGATGTCTTCCACGTTTCTCAACTCAGGCGTTGCTTCGCGGATCCTATCCGTGGAGTGGACCACGAAACGCTTGATCTACAAGATAATCTTTCATATCGGGAATATCCCGTTCGTATCCTTGATCAAGCCGAGCGTACCACTCGACGCCATAACATCAAGTTTCTCAAGGTTCAATGGTCACACCACTCTGAAAAAGAAGCCACTTGGGAAAGGGAGGATCGTCTTCGACTCGAGTACCCCACCTTCTTCCCAACGGATCCTAAATCTCGGGACGAGATTCTTTTGAGTGGGGGTGAGTTGTCACACCCTAGCTAGTTCAAGCATTAGAGTGTTGCGTCATGTTTAAATTCCCAGAAAACTGAAATGGGGATGACAGAACCCCCAGCACCCCCCCTGGAACAACTAGGGTTTACTAAAAACTTTTTCAATGAACCTGAAATGCCCTTCTAGAAAGCCCACCCTTTTTGTTTTGGGTTAAAACCTTTGACAAAAATGGTGCACATTTTTCTAGGACATCTTAAGGTCATTGGATTAATTCTTATAGTATTTGCATTTGGGCATTTAAATGCTATAAAATATTTTAAATGCTCAAATAATCATAAACTAAAATGTTTGCTGTTGGATATATTCTAAGCAGTAGCCATGATTAATTTTATGATTTTTGGAAATGCCCTGGCAATTTTAATAAAGCCCTGAAGTTACAGAAATAATAGAATAAATAAAAAACAGAAAAGGAGAGAGAAAGGATCTTACCTGTCGCCCTGGCCTGGCCCAGCTCGGCCCAGCCCACTGGCTACCGCCAGTCATCCTCCTCCTCTCGCCAGGAGGACGAGAGGCGCGTGGCCGGCGCCCATAGCCACACGCCGGCCACCTCCTGCTTCTGCTGACGCCCAGGACGCCGTCTACAAGTGCCACGCAGACCCCCTAGACCCCTCGACCGCTCCACTCTCCCCTGCCTCGCCTCTCTCGCTCTCTCTCCCGAAGCAGGGCGAAGCCGTCGCCGCCGTTCGTCGCCACCGTGACCACCGTGCTTCCCTCGCCTCACTGACCCGTCCAAAAGCACCACCTCGTCGCCCTCGTCCTCTCCGCCGAGCCACGCCGCACCAGACGCCCCCAAACGTCATCACCGCGATCGTCTTATACCTTGAGCAACCGAGATCGCCGGCAACGCCCCGACGTCGTCCGACCTCCCCCGAGCCCGCTGAGACGCGTTCTGCAACCGCCGTGAGCTCCTCTACCGAACCCCTCGCTCCCCGCCGTCTATTTCCTCCTCTAGCCTTACTAACCACCACGGCCGAAGCTCGCTGCCGCCGTGCCTCGTCGCCGTCGTGGCTAGAGCCACAGTGGCTCGAAGCCAAGCACACCTCTACGCTCAGCACGGCTCCAGGAGCCCGTAGCGCCCACCAGCTCCTCCTGCCTTGCACCGTAGCGCCAAACCCGACCTTGCCCGAGCCCCGGCCGCCGCCACGAGCTCGACTCCGGCGAGCTCACTCCACCGCAGCCTTTCTCGCTTGATCCAATGGATGCTCGAGAGTGCCAGCTCTCTGTAGGTGGTCTCGGCCGCTAATTTGGTCGCCGGAGGGCAAAATCCGAGCCCCTCCGCCGTCTCGGCCTCGCCGGCGACTCAACGCCGGCGGGATTGACCCTGCTGACCAGGGGTTTGACCCCCACTAACTGAGTTGACCCGGGTGGGCCTAGTTTGACTCCCCAGGTCTATGACAGATGGGACCCGCCTACTAATTAAGTTAGGATTAGGACTAACTAAAAACTAGTTAGGCTATGACACTGACACGCGGGACCCACTGGTCAGGTTTGACCTGGACCGTCCCAGTTGACTGCTGATGTCACAGTGACGCAGTAAATCCTTTTCTGGATTTATTCTTTAATAGGAAATTCCAAAAAATAACCAAAACTTCTAAAAATCATAGAAAATCAACCATAGCTCCAAATTAAACAAATTATATATGAAAAATGATCAGAAAAATTCAATCTATCCATCTATAATGGTTTCATGCCTGACAAACCATTTTAACCTTGCTGTTTAGGTGAAACAAGCTAATACACTTTTTATGCATAAGAACTATAACCTTCATTTGAATCTTTGATTCAAATGGACCCTTTTCAACTTGTTTCACATTGCATTAGACAGAACACATCATTTTGCCATGTCATAGCATGCATCATATTGTTGCATATTGTCATGTGTTGATTATGTGTTGTCTGTCCTTCATGGTAGGTTCTGCCTCCGAGGATAACCCCGAATATCCGTCTGAAGGGCAGTACCCTACTACCACTACATCAGGCAAGAAACTCATTGATCATTCCGATACAAACCCATGTTCTCGCTTCTACTCTTGTTTACTGCATTAAGACAATGCGATTCAAACTGCTGTGTGCTACGGTAGTTGAACCCTTATCCTCCGCATGACCTGTCATTGCCACAGTAACTAGATGAAACCCACTAGCATGTGTAGGAGTTGATTGAGCCATGTATGTGATTCCTACCTTGCTATGCCTGCTATGCTTAGAGTTGTGCCAGGTCTGGTTCATCTGGGTGATGGGCTAGAGTGAAATGATTATGTCGGTAATGTGAGGGATGTGTTGAACATGATTTGGTAAAGGTATCGATGAGAGGCCATGTAGGAGTACATGGTGGGTTGTTTCATTGAGGCCGTCCCTAAGAACTGAGATCTGTATGTGTGATTTAAGATTCAGTTACTACCATACATTGGTCGGGTATGCGGGGCGCCCGTTTGGCGTCTCGGGACCCTGTTCACATCATTCGGGGCCGTATGTGGAAACCTCGGCCGGACTCCCTGCGGATGGAACCTGGATAGGCGATAAACCTGGACTAGAGACTTGAGTGTTTAGGTACGCCGTGGCCGACACCCTCGTTGGGCTTCCGCTTGAAGGTTGCCGAGTACATGTCGTGTAAACGGCGGTTAGTGGTGAGACGTGTATGAAGAAGTACACCCCTGCAGGGTTAACATCATCTATTCGAATAGCCACGTCCGCGGTAAAGGACTACTTGGTTGCCTATACAGTTCATAGACAAGTTAATGGATACTACTAAAAGACTCAAGATAAGTGTGAGTACCGAGGATGGCCCTCTCATAGGACGACGAGGGAGGATCCCCAGTGGAGTATTGTGTTGGTGATTAGTGGACTCGTGTGTGGAAACTATTTTACTAGTGGTGTCCCGTAGGATAGCTTAGCTAAGAGTCAAAGCTGGCTTACTGCAATAACTCCACCACCTTCTTGATAATGAGCATGTATAGTAGGTCCTGATGTAAGACTTGTTGAGTACCTTTTTACTCATGTTTGCTTAATTACTGTTTTCAGACGACAACACCGCCCCCTCCGATGGGTTCTACGTAGACCTTGATGTCGACAAGTGACTAGCCACCCAGGTGGTGATCCTGGCCATGGAGGGCCCTATGTAGATAGACAGGCTTCGAGAAGCCTTCTTTATTTCTAGTGTCTGTACTCAGACTAGTTGCTTCCGCATGTGCTTGTATGATTGTATGACTTGAGTGTCGGGTCGTGTGACCCCTACCTGTATGAATATGTTATGTATGGCTCCTCGGAGCCTTTTTAAATAAAGAACTTGAGTTGTAGAGTTTTGTTGTGATGCCATGTTGTATGTACTCATATCGGGCATATTGTGTGTATGATTGAAATGCTTGGTATGAGTGGGATCCGACAATCTAGTTGTTTATCTTTGGCAGCCTTTCTTATGGGGAAATGTAGTCTAGTGTTCCTCGAGCCATGGTAGTCCGCTAGAGCCCGGTTCACCGGAGTCCTGCTAGCCCAGCACTATTGCTCAGGACACTTGACTGGCCGGCATGTGTTTCACTTTGTTCCTATGTCTGTCCCTTCGGGGAAATGTCACGCGGTGACTTCCGGAGTCCTGCCTAGCCTGCTACAACCCGGGTTCCCCGGATTCCTGTTAGCCCAATGTTACAGCCCGGATTCACACGATGATGACCAACATGCTCGATGTGATTCACGTATGCCTGTCTCCATAGGTCTGTGCCGCTTTGGGTTCATGACTAGCCATGTCGGGTCGGGTTCTCTGTCATATGGATGCTAGCGACACTATCATATACGTGAGCCAAAAGGTGCAAACGGTCCCAGGCCATGGTAAGGCGACACTCGTGGGAATACCGTGCGTGAGGCCGCAATGTGATATGAAGTGTTACCGGCTAGATCAATGTGACTTGGAATCGGGGTCTTGATAGCTATTGTTAGAACCAAACACGTCGAACAGTTGATAGACAACCTCCGCGACACATTAGCCAATCTACGGGAATACCAAATTAAACTCAACCCGGAGAAATGCATCTTCGGAGTCCCAACTGGCAAACTCCTTGGTTTCATTGTATCTAGCCTAGGAATTGAAGCCAATCCGGCCAAAGTCTGAGCCTTCGACTGTTTGGAGGTACCAACTCAGCTCGACCACGAGGACCGGTGGCTTAGTGGGACGGGGTAGCTCAGCAGCTGAAGGGGAGTTGTTCCCGCCAAGCTCTCTGCTGGGAACCCCGCGAGGCTCTACCGGGAGAGGCTTGCCGGAGTCCAATTTCCTCCTATTCCAGGCCATTGTTGCCATGGATATGGAGGGCTGAGTAATATGGAGAACAAAAGTACCTGGTTCCATAGGAAACTTCCGCGCAGTGCACTTTGACAGATGATCAACAATGTTATTTTACGCACACGGTATGTGCTCTGTTTGCAATCCGTCAAAGCGCTCCTGTAGACTTCTCACTTCCTCAACGTATGCCTCCATCAATGGACTTTGGTAATCCTTGTTGACTTGTCTCACCACAAGTTGTGAATCTCCTCGAATGATCAGCTTCTTGATCCTCAATTCTGTTGCAATCCTGAGCCCAGCAAGGATCCCCTCATACTCTGCAGTATTGTTGGTCACCTCCTCTCGAGGAAAATGCATCTGGACGACGTACTTTAAGTGCTCTCCAGTGGGAGCAACGAGAAGCACACTAGCCCCTGCACCTTGTAGAGAGAAGGCACCATCAATTTACATGATCCATTCTTGGGGTGCTTCCTTGCCAAGGATAACTGTCTCTGAATTGATGGTGTGCTCTAAAACTTCAGGCCAAAGCTGGATAACTCCAATGCCCACTCCACTATTCTGCCGGTATGTCGGGACCCCGATCCTAAGTCACACCGATCTAGCATGTAACACATCATATCACTTTGCGGCCTCACGCACGGTATCCCCACGGGTGTCGCCTTACCATGGCCCGGGACCATTTGCGCCTTTTGGCTCACGTATATGATAGTGTCGCTAGCATCCATATGACAGAGAACCCGGGCCGACATGACTAGTCGTGAACCCAAAGTGGCACTAACTTACAGGGACAAGCATACATGAATCAACCTCGAGCATGTCGGTCAACAGCGTATGAATCCGGGCTGTAGCAACTGTGCTAACAGGACTCCGGGAACCCAGGATGTAGCAGGCTAATAGGACTCCGGATGTCTCCGCATGACATTTCCCCGAAGGGACAGACATAGGAACGAAGTGAATCACATGCCGGCCAGTCTAAGTGTTCCAGAGCAGTAGTGCTGGGCTAACAGGACTCCGGTAAACCAGGATGTAGCGGACTACCAAGGCTCAGTGGAAGCACTAGACTACATTTCCCCATAAGAGAGGCTACCAAGGATAAACAACTAGATTGTCGGATCCCACACATAGCAATACACGTTACACGTACGCATAACATGCAAGTACGTGATGTACAACATGGCATCACAACGTAACTCAAACTCATATAGATAAAGGCCCAGAAGAGCCACGTAGCATTCAATACAAACAGGGGTCTCATGACCCATCATTCAGAGCATACAGGCAACGGAATCATTACATGTCTGAGTACAGACAACTACAAAAGAAAAAGGCTGAGAAGCCCGACTATCTACAAGACCCTCCCAAGGGTACAAGATCGTAGCTGGGATACAAGATACTCGTCGAAGTCACTAGTGTAACCAACTGCAAAACATAAATAAGCAAACGTGAGTACGAAGCTACTCGGCAAGTCTTACATCAGAACTATCTACATATGCAACATTATCAACAAGGGGGTGGTGGTGTTTTAGCAGCAGCAAGCCAGCTTTGACTCAGTGGCTAACCTATACTATGAGTATCAGAAACTTCTTTGAGGTGAGAAGACACACACGAGTCCATATCAATACTCCACTATGGATCCGTTCCCGTCTGCCTACGAGAAGGCCATCCATAGCACTCACGCTTATCTTGCGGATTTTAGAGTATCCACTTCAAGTTTTCTATGTACTACATAAGTCCTCCAAGTTTCCATATCCGAGGAAAACGGCTATTCGAATAGATAATGTTAACCCTGCAGGGGTGTACTTCTTCACACACGCTCTCGCCACTTATCGCCATGTACACGTCATGTACCTCGGCAACCTTCAAGCGGAAGCCGGGCGAGGGTGTCGGCCACGACCTGACTAACCACACAAGTCTCTCGTCCAGGTTTATCGCCTATTCGAGTTCCATCCGCAAGGAGTTTCGGCCGAAGTCTCTAGTACGGCCCCAAACGATGTGTGCAGGGTTCCCAAGCCCACCATCCGGGTGCCACTTGGTACACCGTGCCACGGTGCCTAGTCTGTCCCAAGCCCGTCCCGTCAGACACCACCTGGTAGACAACTAGCACTACCTACAAACGCCAGAAACTAGTTGCAACTCCTGGACAGAGATCAAGTAGATTAATAAGCCGAGAGGGGACGGATAACCGGACACTACTGGAATCTGCTAATTTGCCATCTGCCAGCTCTTTGCCGTCTGCTAGCTGACGGCAAAGAAGCTCTTTGCCATCAGCTACCAAAAAGCAGACGGCAAAGATCTGGCGGACCGCAAAGAAGCTCTTTGCCGTCCGCCAGATCCCGCCAGCAGACGGCAAAGAATCTTTGCCGCCAGCTGGCAGACGGCAAAGAGAGAGGTGGCCCCCACCCCTCGCCCGTTTGGGAAAAACTTAACGGCCCACCTCTTTGCCGTCTGCCAGCAGACGGCAAAGAGGCAAAAGGCGGACGGCAAAGAGGGGCGGACGGCAAAGAGGCAGTATCTAACGGCCCATATACCCCCCGCCCCTCTCTATTCTCTCCTCGCCCCACTTCCCACCCCACCGCTGCCGCCTCTCGCCTCCGCCGCCGCCGCCCCGTCGCCCCGGCCCCCCGCCGCCCCCCGCCCCCCCCCCCCCCCCGCCCGGCCCCCCGCCCCGGCGCCCCGCCGCCCCGCGCCCCACCGCCCCGGGCCCGGCCCCCCGCCGCCCCAGGCCGCCCCGGCCAGCTCCTCCACCGCCCCGGCCCGCCCCCCCGCCCCAGGCCGCCCCGGCGCCCCGGCCAGCTCCTCCACCGCCCCGCCCCCCTCCTCCACCGGCCCTGCCCCAGGTGAGCCCCCCTCCTTTTTTCTGTTTTTTCTGTTTTTTTTCTTTTAGTTTTAGTTTAGATTTAGTTTTAGGTTTAGTTTTAGTTTAGTTTTAGGTTTAGATTTAGTTTTTTCCTTTTTTCTGTTTTATTAGTTTTAGGTTTATGTTTAGTTTAGATTTAGTTTTAGTTTTAGTTTTAGGTTTAGTTTAGTTTGAGGAAAGAAGAAGAAGAAGAGAAAAAGAGGAGAGGAGGAGAAGAAGAAGAGGAAAAAGGAAAGGAAGAAGAAGAAGAGGAGGAGGAGAAGAAAAAAGAAGAAGAGGAAGAAGAAGAAGAAAAAAGAGGAGAGGAGGAGAAGAAGAAAAGGAAAAAGGAAAAGAAGAGAAGAAGAAGAAGAAGAAGAAGAAGAAGAAGAAGAAGAAGAAAAGGAAGAAAAGGAAGAATAGGAAGAAGAAGAAAAGGAAAAAAGAGGAAAAAAACCCGACCCGACACGGCACCCCGACCCGACACGGCACCCCGACACCCGACCCGGCACCCCGACACGACACCCCGACCCCTAGACCCCGACCCCGACACCCCGACCCCGACCCCGACCCCGACACCCCGACCCCGAGCCTGACCCGACACCCCGACCCACCCCGACCTGACACCCCAACCCCGAGACCCCGACCCCGACACCGACACGACACCCCAACACCGACACGACACCCCGACACCGACACCCTGACACCACACCCACCCTTACCCCGACACCGACACGGCACCCCGACCCCGACCCGGCACCCCGACCAGACACCCCGACCAGACCCCGACCCCGACCACCACACCCCGACCCGACACCCCGACCCGACCCGACACCCCGACCCGACACCCCGGGGACTAAAGTCAGCACAGGAGCACAAGACGCAACAATGAAAATATCACTGATCTCAGAACACAGCAACCAAGTCGCATATAGTAAATACGAGAACGACAAAATACCTACAAAAAAACCAAAAAAACGAAAACCAAACACTAAAAAAGACGAAAATAAATCGAACAATCAGAAAGATTCACATAACACCATGAAAAGGAAAAAAACCACGAGACCCCGACCCGGCCTGACCCGACACCCCGACCCCGACCGACGGACACCCCGACCCCGAGACCCCGACCCCGACACCCCGACCCCGAGCCTGACCCGACACCCCGACCCCGACACCGACACGGCACCCCGACCCGACCCGGACCCCACCCCCCCCCCCGACCCGACACCCCGACCCCGAGACCCCGACATGGCACCCCGACACCGACAGGACACCCCGACCACCGACACCTCCCGAAAAGGTGTTCTTTGGCCTTCCAGAGGCCGACGGGGTCATATATTTGTGAATTATTAGTTAGGTCATATATTTTTCGATTTTGTTATGAAAAACATCATATATAATTGTGTTGATCGTGTAGTTTTAAATGTGCAGTTGTTTCATCGCTGCGAGGTTTGGTGTTCGACGACCTCGCTGTGCGTTTGACGAGCTCTGCCCCTTCGTTCGTGGGTGAGCACAAATGACAAGTCCTCCTCCCCCATTAATTATTTGATCTATTCCGATGAAACTTGATAGCTAGCTATATATGTGTCTTGAATCATCAGTATGCGTAACCAATATGCGTCTCCCGTTCGAAAGCGTCATAGTTATAAATATGCATGCATTTGCATATTTATAACCTTGATTCTTTCGAATTGTCCAACGCTATCCATGGAATGACATGCAGGCAAGGGCCATGTACGAGCTCCTTATGGTAAGTTTCTTCTGCAGATTAGCCAAAACATTCATGTAGTGTTTGTCTCATTACTAACTAGTATGACTGAGTCGTCAAAACCAAATGTGCAGTCTGTGTGCGAGAAGACAGGTCAGACCGCTCCGCCGATGCCAGTGATTGCTCCTGGGACCACGGTGAGTTTTATTGAATGGACATTACTTGCTAGTCTTAACATTTGAGTGTCATCATGCTAACAAGACATTGGAAATGATCTTTGGTGCAGCGTAACTCCAGACAACCATCGCACGATCCTTCTGCAGCTACCGACACGAGCCACCCCGCTCCTACACCTCCTACATCTTGGTAAGTTTATCTAGTGTTTTGCTTAACACATGCATAAAGACCTAGACTTAGCTTTATTTCCTCCAATGCTTACCATAATGACCTAGACTTAGCTTCTTCACCTCCAAAATGACTTAATAAGCTTACTGACCTCCAAAACCATCCATTTTACCTAAGTTAGCTCTAAAACGATCTGTACTTAGCTTACTTATGTCAAAAATTGCATAATTAGCTTAGTTAGCTTATAGACGATCCATTTTACCTAGGTTAGCTCTAAAATGACCCATTTTACCTAGGTTAGCTTATAAATGATCCAGTTCATCCAAGTTAGCTCAAAAATGACCCATTTTACCTAGATTAGCTCCTAAATGATCCATTTTACCTACGTTAGCTTTAAAATGACCCATTTCACCTAGGTTAACTCCAAAATGACCAATCTTACCTAGGTTATCTCATAAACGATTCATTTCAACTAATTTAGCTCATAAACGATCCATTTCACCTAGGTTACCTAAAAACGATCCATTTCACCTAAATTAGCTTATAAATGATCCATTTTACCTAAGTTAGCTCAAAAAGATCCATTTCAGCCAGATTAGCTCATAAATGATCCATTTCACCTAAGTTAGCTCAAAAACGATCCATTTCAACTAAGTTAGCTCATAAATGATCCATTTCATCTAAGTTAGCTAAAAAAGATCCATTTCACCTTAGTTACCTGAAAAACGATCCATTTGACCTTAGTTAGCTCATAAACGACCCATTTCAACTAAGTTAGCTCATAAATGATCCATTTCACCTTAGCTAGCTCATAAACGACCCATTTCAACTTAGTTAGCTCATATATGATCCATTTCACCTAAGTTAGCTCAAAAAGATCCATTTCAACTAGATTAGCTCATAAATGATCCATTTCACCTAAGTTAGCTCAAAAACGATCCATTTCAACTAAGTTAGCTCATAAATGATCCATTTCATCTAAGTTAGCTAAAAAAGATCCATTTCACCTTAGTTACCTGAAAAACGATCCATTTGACCTTAGTTAGCTCATAAACGACCCATTTCAACTAAGTTAGCTCATAAATGATTCATTTCACCTTAGCTAGCTCATAAACGACCCATTTCAACTTAGTTAGCTCATATATGATCCATTTCACGTAAGTTAGCTCATAAATGACATACTCTTCTTGTTCTAGTCTTCTTCTTGTTCTACTCTTCTTGTTCTACTCTTCTTGTTCTAGTCTTCTTCTTGTTCTACTCTTCTTCTTGTTCTACTCTTCTTGTCTTAACTTTCTTATTTTTCATTTTGCAGAGTTCATTCACTTGACGAAAGCTTGCATAGATGGAGTGCTCCTTGTCCCTTTCTCTGTTTCTTTTGTATCGTTGAACTATGCATGTATCGTTGGATGAAACTATTGTAATATATATGGTTGGATGCCTCTATGTTGAACTTGTTATGTATGATGGAACTATGCATGTAATATATATGGTTGGATGATGAAGTTATGTGTTGGATATCTTATATGTTTGCTCTGTAATGGCCTTTTGAAATATATCTATATATGTCATCTATATTTGTGATGAAAATTTTTGGATTTAATAAAAACAGATAAAAGAGCCAATATGCAGGCTCTTTGCCGTCTGCCACCGACGGCAACGGGCTCTTTGCCGTCTGCCGCGGACGGCAAAGAAGGCACGTGGCATCCAGCTGTGCTTCCTGGGAGCTGACCCGTTTGGCCAGTTTGCCTACAGTGGCAGACGGCAAAGACTTTGCCATCAGTGGCAGACGGCAAAGAACCTGCCATGTAGTGACGTGTAGATGACATCATACGGCGGACCGCAAAGACACTAGAAAGTTTGCCGTCAGCGGCGGACGGCAAAGGCCTGCCGTTAGCCACTTAACGGACTGACAGTGCAATTATTGCTGTCCGCCTTCTTTGCCGTCCGCCGCGCTTTCTTTGCCGTCTGCGGCGGACGGCAAAGACTTTGCCATCAGTAGCAGACGGCAAAGTAGCTATTTACCGAAGCCTACTTTGCCGGAGCCTTTTGCCGTCCGCGGCTGACGGCAAAGGCCTTTGCCGTCCGCCGTTCATGCCTTTGCCGTTCGCCGTGGCGGACGGCAAAGTAGCTGATTCCTGTAGTGGGAACCCAATGTGTGGTAGTAACTGGACTTGGATAACATACACAGAACTCGGTTCTTAGGGACGGTTCCAATGAGACAACCCACCATGTACTCCTACATGGCCTCTCATCGCTACCTTTACCAAAACGTGTTCACACACTTAGCCTTTATCGGTAGGACATGTTCACCACTCCGATTCATTCCCGATGAATCAGACCTGACACAACTCTAAGCATAGCTGGCATAAAGAAAACAAGCATGGATGAGTAGGCACATCAAGGCTCAAGCAACTCCTACTCATGCTAGTGGGTTTCAACTATTTACTGTGGCAATGACAGGTCATGCAGAGGAATGGGTTCAACTACCGTAGCAGAAAGTAGCAGTTTAATCGTTGTTGTCCTAATGCAGTATAAGGAGCAAGAGCGAGAGAGTGGGATTTATCGAAATGCTCAAGTGGGGTTGCTTGCCTGATAGATCAACGAAGGGGTACTGCTCCTCTGATAGGTACTCGGGAATACCTTCCGGAGTGGAACCTATCAAGAAGAAACGGTGCCGGCAATCAATACACAAACAAATGCAACAATATGATGCATGAACATGACATGTGCAAATTCTAGTGTTTGGGCTAATGCAAGATGCTACCAAGTTGGTTGAAGCCCATTTGAATCAAAGATTCAAATGCAATTCAAAATGAAGCATTTAAAATGCCCATATTATATTTTCACTTATACAGCATGTGTAAGTTGGTTTTTCATGAATGGAACTGGCATAAATGGATTCCTTGCATTTTTATGATAATTTTACATATATAAATTGTTTCATTCTGAGCTACGGTTGAATTTCTATAAATTTTAGAAGTTTATATCATTTTCTAGATTTTCCTAATTTATTTTAATACCAGGAAATGAATAACTGCATCAGCACTACGTCAGCATGATGTGAGCGAGTCAACGGGGCTAACCAGGTCAAACCTGACTAGCGGGTCCCACTGGTAAGTGACCTAGTCAACTAACTAAGTTAGTTAGTCCTAACTAACTAGGCAGGGCCCACTAGTCAGTGACTGTAATAACTAACCTAGCTAGTTAATTAGTGCTAACTAGAGTAATAAGTCGGGCGGGGCCCGCAAGTTAGTGAGAGAGAGAGGGGGAGGTCAAACTGGGCAGTGGGGTCAACCCACTCCGGTCAACGGTCAGTGGTTGCCGTTGTTTAGCCGCCGGCGAGTCCAGACGCGGCGGTGCGCTGCGGGTTTTGCCTACAGGGCGTCGTTTGGTGCACGGAGCGCAGCTACGGGGTGCGGACGCTCGTCCGCATCCAACCATGGTGGTGGCGCGGCCGGGGAGTGGCCGGAGTGGCGCCGGCGACGACGAGTGCGGCGGCCGGAGTTCGGGCATGCTCAGGTTGGAGCTAGGGGCACGTGGGGAGGAGCTAATGGTGGCTACATGCTCCTGGGGAGGTGAGGAGAACGATGATGCATGCGGGAGCGGCTGGTTCGGACTCTGGCCACGGTGGCGCCATGGCCGACGGCACGGAGCTCTCGGCTCTGGTGGCAAAGGCGGCTAGAGGAGAGGAACGAGCTCGGGGAGGAGGGGAAAGGCGGCGGAGCTCACAGAGGACTCGTTGAGCAGGCCAGTGGGCTCGGGGAGGCGCTGAAGACGGTGAATCGGAGTCGGCAGTCGGCAGCGTCCGAGGTTGAAGACGATGGTGATGACGATGCTATGACGCGCCCCGGCTCACTTGACTCGGTGGAGATGACGAAGACGACGTCGCGGAGCTCATGGGCATGTCCAGGGGGCGAGGGGGAGGCAGTGGCCACGGTGGTGCTTGTCGGCGGCGACGGCAGCGCTTCGGCCGTCACAGGAGAGGGTGACAGAGGAGAGGAAGAGGGCGAGGGAGAGTGAGAGAGGTGTGGGGCGTCTCCATGGCGTCCACATCGGCGTCGGGAAGGGGACAGGCAGGCAGGGAGACAGGAGGTGGCCACGGCGTGTGGCCGCAGGCGCTGGGCACGCGCCTCTCGTCCTCCTCGCAAGAGGAGGGAGATGACTGGCACGACCAGCTGGCTGGGCTGGCCAGCTGGGCCGCACAGTGCCAGGCCTCAGGTAAGTTTTCCCTTTATTTGTTTTCTTTTCTATTTCTGACATTTGTTTTTGACTTAAAATAAATACTAGCAGAAATCTAAAAATGTTGGGATTCCTTGTGACCACTAGTTATAATATACCAGAGGCCCTCACCAATTTCCAACATTTTTGGAGCCTTTAAAATATTTATATATTTTAAACAGCTCCAATTCAAATACATATGGGTTCATTCAAAAATCCAAAATGTTTAGCAAAAATATGCATCACCTCTGGTTGTTGTTTCAACATTTTCCAAAGAGCACGAACATTTTTGAAGAGCATTTTGGGTTCATTGAAATTCCATTTTAAATTTGAATCTATTTGAATTTGCTTTGGTGCTCGGGTTTGAAACATTCCCCATTTCAATTTCATTTGAAAATTAAACATGATACACAAAGCAAGCCTAGATCATACCAGAACTAGGGATGTGACAACACGCCCCCACTCGAAAAAATCTCATCCCGAGATTCAGGAGTCGGCAGAAAGAAAGCGGGGTACTCAAGTCGAAGACGATCTTCTCGCTTCCAGGTAGCTTCTCTCTCGGAATGATGAGACCACTGAACCTTGAGAAACTTGATGTTATGACGTCGAGTGACACGCTCTGCTTGATCCAGAATGCGAACGGGGTACTCTCGATAAGTGAGGTTATCTTGGAGATCAAGCATTTCGTGGTCCACTCCGCGGATGGGATCCGAGAAGCAACGCCTGAGTTGAGAGACGTGGAAGACATCATGAACTCGAGAAAGATGTGGGGGTAGTTCCAACTGGTAGGCAACCTCTCCTTGTTTAGCGAGAATGCGAAAAGGACCAATGTAACAAGGAGCCAACTTGCCCTTGATACCGAAACGATGGGTACCCTTCAAAGGAGTAACCCGAAGGTAAGCCTTGTCGTAAACTTCATAAGCCACTTCCTTATGATGACGGTCATACTGGCTCTTTTGACGATATTGGGCTATTTTCAAATTCTCACGAATAATGCGAACTTGATCTTCTGCTTCCTGAATCATATCCGGCCCAAAGAATTGTCTGTCACCGGTTTCTGACCAGTTCAAAGGTGTTTGACATCTTCGTCCATAGAGAATCTCAAAAGGAGCTTTCTTAAGACTGGATTGATAGCTATTGTTATAAGCAAACTCGGCGAAAGGAAGACACTTCTCCCAATCCATACCGAATGAGATAACACAATCTCTAAGCATGTCTTCGAGAATTTGGTTGACCCTTTCCACCTGACCACTTGACTGAGGGTGGAAAGCGGTACTGAAGGAAAGATGGGTTCCCATGGCATTCTGGAAACTTTCCCAGAAATGAGAGGTGAAAAGACTGTCACGGTCTGAATTGATCTCTAGTGGAACACCATGGAGTGACACTATTCGGGAGATATATAAGTCAGCGAGCTGACTAGCAGTGATACTCTCTCGAACAGGTAGGAAGTGAGCCACTTTGGAAAGACGATCAACGACTACGAAGATAGCATTATTTCCTTTCTTGGTCCTGGGAAAGCCGGTAATGAAGTCCATACCAACTTTGTCCCATTTCCACTCGAGAATAGCTAAAGGTTGAAGGGTGCTAGCAGGTCTTTGATGCTCTGCCTTAACGCGACGACAAACATCACAGTTGGCAATATACTGAGCGATTTCTCTCTTGATCCTAGTCCACCAGAACCTTTGGCGTAGGTCCTGATACATCTTTGTACTACAGGGATGAATCGTGAGAGGAGATTCATGGGCCTCCTTAAGGATTAGTTGCTGCATCTGTTGACATTTGGGAACCACCAAACGGTTTCCAAAGTAAACAACACCTCGTTCATCCATAGAGAAGCAACCAGCAACTCCCTTGGAGATATTTTTCTTGATCCGGGAGATTCCCGTATCATGCTTCTCAGCCTCTATGATCTGATCCGTAAGGGTAGGTGTAGCGACCAGACCTCAAACAGTCTGATCTCTGTGCTCCGGTGTCATCCCTGGATCAGTAATGCTGACACCACCCAGTACTCGGAGGATTTATAGCAGAGTAGCAATCACACACTTATTACATTGAGTGTCTCAAAAGAGAACTTATTACAATAAATATGGCTTAAGGCCATCTAATAACGAAAACAGCGGAAGGCTTGGAAGATAAGTGAGTCCATCAACTCCAACGGCATCACTGAGTATAGAACCACGACCTAAAACTCCTTATTCGTCGTCTGAAAAGTCTGCAACATTAACATTGCAGCCCGAAACAGGTCAGCACATGGAATATGCTGGCAATGTAACACATAGAGAGTAATGGAATGAAACAGCTATACTATATGCATATTTGGCTGGTGGAAAGCTCTATGGTTACAGTTTTGCGTAAAGCCAATTTTTCCCTACTTTAAAGAAATAAAATTTACTTAACTATCATGGTAGTTGTTAAACATTGAGAATGGCTGACAGCATCCTCAATCCCAATTAAGCATCATCGTTAAACATAACCCAACAAAATTAATTTAGAGTAACATGTTGAGATTCACATGATAATCCAGGTACTAGATACTCAAGATGTCCATAACCGGGGACACGGCTAACCATGATTAGTTTCTTACAGTCTGCAGAGGTTTGCGCACTTTTCCCCACAAGACTCGATCGCCTCCGTTTGGTTTCTCGCACTACATGGTGTTTGAGAAGACGGATGACCGAGACATAGTCTTTCAGAAGCGCTAGCACCTTATGATCGGGTAGACCGTACCACCTACATCCCCTACATCTGCTAGTCTACCACTGTAAGAGTTCGCACAACTTAATCAACTATGCTAGAGCCCATAATAGCTTGTGGCTGCACACGGAAGTTTCTAGTATGAATAGTCTCATGATCCCTTTGAGCCTGGGTGGCGGTCCAAAAGAAAACAGGCAAGTCCTGGAATACCCAGGTGCCTCAATCCACCCAGATGTGTGTTTAAGTTGCCACCTTAAATAAACCATTAATTAATAAACTCACATCTGTCATGGATATCACTCACCCAATCCACGTCTACTAGCATAGCATGGCATAATGGCAAACGTAGAAGTAACTCCCAAAGGTTTGATAATAAACAGGTAATAGGTACTACCTCATCTAGTTCCCATCCCACAGTTTAATTAGATCCTAATCATGCAATGTTTGAGGATTGATCTAATGCAATAAAACTGGGTAGTAGGAAAGGTATGATCAAAGTGTTACTTGCCTTGCTGATGATCCGCGAAACCTAGAGATTCGAAGTAACAGGCGGCGCACTCCGGGTATTCTATCACAGACAAACAAACAAGCATACAATAAGTACTCATCTAATGCACAGGTAAAAGTCATAAGAGATCTAACCAGAAGGTTCAACTTAAGAACTCCGGTTGGCAAAAAGAATCAAATCGAACGAAGCAACGAAAGTCAAACGGCGAAAGAAAACAACTACGTTCTACTAATCTGGATCTAGGGCAAATTTTACAGTAGAAAAATCTTGTTTAAGTTGGTTAAACGGATAGAGGGTTTCGAGACGAAACTCTAGGTGCTTGAATCGCCTGATTCCGATAAACGAGCAAAAAGTTATACTAAAAAGAAAATCGGATCAGGAATCGCGATCAGAAAAATCGCGGATTTAATCCGAGAAAAAGAAAAACGACGAACGTTCACTAGAACGAACGAACAGACGAACGCTCTCTATTTAAATAAACCGGAAAAACCCGATCTATTAAAAAACCGAAACTAAAAAACCGGCAAAAAACCGACGAAAACCGATCTAATTTTAAACAAAAACGATGGCACGGAAGTCGAGGCGCGGCGAACCTCGGCGACGGCGGCGACGGGCGGCGCGGGAGCGGGTGGCGGCGGCGGCTAGGGGCTGGGCGGCTAGGGTTTCTCCCGGGGGGGCTGGGCCGGCTTTTAAAGGCCACCTCGGGCCGGAGTCCTATCCGGACACGGCCCGTAGGTCGGTTCGTTTATTATTATTATTATTATTATTATTCCACTCGGAAGAAAAATAAAAAGAAATACTAAACGGACTCCAAAAATTCCGAAATAAATTTTCACGGGCTTCTAAAATCAAACCGCACAAGGTGAACATTTATTTGGGACCTAAATGCAATTTTGAAAAACGCGCATTTTTCCTAAATTCAAATAAAACACTGAAAAACTCCGAAATAAAATCCTATTTGATTTTATTATTAAATCCTCAATATTTCTTTATTTTGGGAAAGTCGTTTTATTCCCTCTCTCATATTTTTGTAATAGAAATATTTGATGATAAAATAATTAAAATCAAATGATCCTATTCTCAAAATTTGAGAAAACTCAAATATGAAAATAACGAAATCCCCAACTCTCTCCATGGGTCATTGAGTTGCGTAGAATTTCTAGGATCAACCAAAATGCAAAAATAAAATATGGTATGCAATGATGATCTAATGTATAACATTCCAAATTGAAAATTTGGGATGTTACAAACCTACCCCCCTTAAGATGAATCTCGCCCTCGAGATTCGGGTTGGCTAGAAAATAGGTGAGGGTGGTCCTTGAGAAAATCCTCCTCTCGCTTCCAGGTGGCTTCATCCTCTGTGTGGTGGCTCCACTGAACTTTGCAAAACTTGATAACCTTGCTGCGGGTAACTCGGCTGGCAAACTCGAGGATCTTAATTGGCTTCTCCTCGTAGGTCAAATCGTTATCCAACTGAATAGTTTCTAAGGGCACTGTGTCTCTCAACGGTATGTCAGCCATCTCCCGTGACATTTCTTTAACTGAGAAACGTGGAACACATCATGAACTCCTGACAATCCTTTAGGCAATTCCAACTTGTAGGCCACTTCTCCCATACGCTCCAAAACTCGATATGGTCCTACAAATCGTGGTGCTAACTTCCCTTTAACTCCAAAACGCTTTGTTCCCCGAAGTGGAGATACTCGAAGATAAGCTCTATCTCCGACTTCATAAACTGTCTCCTTGCGTTTAGAATCTGCATAACTTTTCTGTCTGGACTGGGCTACCTTGAGCCTATCGCGAATCAACTTCACCTTCTGTTCAGACTCTTTAATCAAGTCAGGTCCAAACAACTGGCGGTCTCCAACTTCGTCCCATGACAACGGTGTCCTGCACCTCCTTCCGTACAAGGCTTCGAAAGGGCCATCTTTAAACTGGTTTGATAACTGTTGTTGTAAGAGAACTCTGCATATGGCAAATTATCGTCCCAACTAGATCCGTAATCTAGCGCACAAGCTCTCAGCATATCCTCCAAAATCTGATTGACTCTCTCGGTCTGTCCATCTGTCTGTGGATGAAAAGCTGTACTGAATTCTAGCCTGGTACCCAAAGTTTCGTGTAACTGCTTCCAGAACTTTGAGGTAAACTAGGTTCCTCCATCTGATACGATACTCCTTGGAACTCCATGCAAACATACGATCCTGGTCATGTATATCTTTGCCAACTTAGCACTGGTGTAAGTGGTCTTTAGCGGGATAAAATGAGCTACCTTCGTCAATCGATCAACTACAACCCAAATCGAGTCATAGCCTGAACGAGTCCTGGGCAATCCCATGATAAAATCCATGCCTAGCTTATCCCACTTCCATTCAGGTATCGGCAATGGTTGTAACAATCCTGCTGGCTTCTGATGCTCTGCCTTTACTCTCTGACATACATCACAAACTGCTACATACTCCACAATATCCTTCTTCATTCCGGTCCACCAGAAAATATCTTTCAAATCCAAATACATCTTGGTATTTCCTGGGTGAATCGAATACGGTGAGTCGTGTGCCTCTTGCAAAATCAACTTCCTGATCTCCGGGTCATTGGGCACGTAAACGCGATCTTCAAACCATAGGGTATCGTGCTCATCCTCACGAAATCCTTTAGCTTTTCCTTTGCTCAGTTTCTCCTTAATAGCGGCAATCTCTTTGTCGGTCTTCTGGGCTTCTCTGATTCTATCCATCAAAGTTGACTGAATCTCCAATGCTGCTACATGGCCTCTCAGAACTATTTCCAAACATAGTTCACATAGATTTTCTACTAACTCCTTGGGTATTTCTCCCGTCATCAACGTATTGACATGGCTCTTACGGCTTAATGCTTCAGCTACTACATTAGCTTTTCCAGGATGATAATGCAATCTCATATCATAATCCTTGATGAGTTCCAACCATCTCCTTTGTCTGAGATTCAACTCCTTCTGTGTGAAAATGTACTTCAAACTCTTATGATCCGTGTACACCTCACAATGGTTTCCAATGAGGAAATGCCTCCATGTTTTTAGAGCATGCACTACGGCTACTAACTCCAAATCATGCGTAGCATAATTCAACTCATGAGGTTTCAGTTGTCTTCAGGCATATGAAACAACTCTCCCTTCCTGCATAAGCACTGCTCCAAGTCCTCGACGTGAAGCGTCGCAATACACCTCATAATCTTTGGTCTGGTCTGGAAAAATCAACACTGGTGAGGTAACCAAACGTTTCTTCAACTCCTGGAAACTAGCCTCACATTCCTCTGTCCATATGAACTTGGTATCTTTCTTTAACAACTCAGTCATAGGCTTCGCAATCTTTGAGAAATTCTCAATAAATCTCCGGTAGTATCCTGCGAGTCCAAGAAAACTTCGGATCTCTCCAACTGTTGTTGGGGCTTCCCACTTGGTCACGGTATCAACTTTAGCGGGATCTACTGATATTCCTTCTCCGGATATAACGTGTCCGAGAAATCCTACTTCCTTCAACCAAAACTCACATTTGCTGAACTTGGCATATAATTGATGTTCTCTGAGCTTTCCAAGTACCAAACGCAAATGCTCCTTATGCTCCTCTTCATTCTTCGAATAAACCAGGATATCATCAATGAACACTACGACGAACTTATCCAAAAACTCCATAAACACTTTGTTCATCATGTTCATAAAATAGGCAGGTGCGTTAGTCAGACCAAATGACATAACGGTATACTCGTACAGCCCATACCTGGTGGTAAAAGCTGTCTTGGGAATATCCTGTTCTCGAATCTTCAACTGGTGGTATCCTGATCGCAGATCGATCTTGGAAAATACTTTAGCTCCTTGCAATCGATCAAACAGATCATTAATCATTGGTAGTGGGTACTTGTTCTTGATCGTTACTTCGTTCAATCCTCGATAATCAACAACCATCCTTAACGATCCATCCTTCTTATCCACTAGAAGTACTGGCGATCCCCAAGGCGAAGAACTTGGGCGGATATATCCCTTATCCAGTAACTCCTTAATCTGGTTCTTAATTTCCACCAAATCCTTTGCTGACATCCTATATGGTCTCTTTGATATTGGCCCGGTGCCTGGCAATAGCTCAATCAAAAACTCAATATCTCTATCCGGTGACATGCCTGGCAACTCCTCTAGAAATACTTCAGGGAAATCCCTTACCACTGGTACTTCCTCCTGCACAACTCCTGTTAGGCAATTTACTTGAGTCCTCTTTGGCACATGCCAGGATACATACTTGATCGTTCTCCCTTTTGGGGTGGTAAGAAAAATTGACTTACTAGCACATTCAATATTCCCTTCATACTTTGATAACCAATCCATGCCTAATATCACATCCAATCCTTGGGATTCCAATACTATTAGGTCTGAGGGAAAAACATAATTACCAATCCTTAATGATAACCGATCACACCATAGGCTAGCCACATACTCTGCTCCAGGCGAGGTTACTAACATGGGTGACCTAAGGGCTTGGGTTGATAGGTTATACTTATCCACAAATTCCCTTGAGATGTATGAATGCGATGCACCAGTATCAAAAAGAACGAGTGCAGTAAATGACTTAACCAAAAACTTACCTATTACTGCATCGGGCTGAGCTTCAATCTCCTCCACGTTAACGTGGTTCACCTGTCCCCTGTTGAAAGGGTTCGGCTTCTTTCCAAAACTTCCATTGCCATTTTGGCCTTCAGGACATTCATTGGCATAATGTCCGATCTTCTAACACTTAAAGCAAGTGACTTGGCTCAGGTCCTTCTTGGCTGGGGTTGATGGGTTGGTGCGATTCTGGCTGTTGCTTCCTCCATTCCCATTACCATTCCTGGTGCCATTGTGATTGTACGAGCTACCTCCTCCATGGGTATGCTGAAAATGTCCTCCTGGTCTAGGGGTAAAACGTGGCTTCTGCTGAGCTCCAGAATTATACTTTCCTTGTCCATACTTCCTCTTGCGATTCTCAATTTACTCTTGCTTCCCTTCAATCATAAGAGCACGATCTACCAACTCCTGGTAGTTGTTGAAGGTTGCTACCATCAACTGCATGCTCAACTCATCATTCAGTCCTTCCAGAAACTTCTCTTGCTTAGCTGCATCCGTAGCGACGTCATCTGGGGCATAACATGCTAACTTACTAAAGTCCTCCACATACTGGCCAACTGTCCGTCCTCCTTGGGGCAAGTTGCGAAACTCACGCTTCTTCATGCCCATAGCTCCTGCTGAAACATGTGCAGTACGAAAAGCCTGCTGAAACTGGTCCCATGTGACAGTGTCGACTGGAAAAGTGGCTGTGAAATTTTCCCACCATGATGTTGCGGGTCCTTCAAGCTGATGTGCGGCAAACTTCACCTTCTCCGCATCTGTGCATCCTGCCGTGGTCAACTCTCTAGCGGTCTTGCGGAGCCAATCATCTGCTACTATCGGCTCGGTGCTACTGGAAAACACCGGCAGATTCAGCCTAAGAAAACGGGTTAAGTGATCAACAGGTGGTGGTGGTGGTGGATTGTTGTTGTTGTTCCCTTGATTCTGATTCTGGACTAGCAATTGCATCAATGTGTTCTGCTGCTGGATCAATTGGGTGAGCTCCAGTGGAAAGGAAAATCTGGGGTCACGTCTCGGAGGCATCTGAGGGTTTAGAAAAGATGAGATGTGAGAATAGAGGGGGTCTAAAGAGAAAACACTACCCATATGCACATGAGGCAAAAGCAAACAATTCACTTCATTCAATCAAACAAGGGCATACAATCGATCTATCTATCGCAAAAGTGCTCGGACTACTATATTTACATGGTGGACTACTACTACTGATGAGGTGGTCTACTAGAAATATTCTTCGGTTGCAGACTCCATGACATCTGCTCCAGCTTCATCAACATAGTCATCATCGCTACTATCTGGATCCGAATCGGTGTCGTCGATGATGATGTAGTCTTCCGGGCTAATCTCCTTGGGTTCTTCATCTTCCTCTACTGGCGTAGGGCCTCCCATAAATATTCCAATCTTCTTGATCAGGTCGTCATTCTTCTCCACCAATACTTCAATTTCCTCTTCATAATATTCATGTGTAGCCTTGAGTTCTTCCTCCAGTTCCTTGATTCTAGTCTTAGCCTTCTTCAGATCTATCATGTCGGCGCACATCTGGTTCTCCTGTCGTCGAATGTGCTGGTTTAGCTCCTGGATAAAAGCTGCGATTGATCTATCCTTCCTGGTGCTAATTATCTCCCAGTGTTCATCTCGGTGCCCACAAATCTGGTAGATAGTATCCTTGAGGTCATTGTGGTAGACTTCTCCAATGCGTCCCATGGCGATGTGAGCTGCCATGCTCTGTCCTAGACTCCAAGTTGGTGTATCAAAAGAAAACTCTATGGGCTCAGTGACTGGCATGAACGTCCTTCCTAGAACTTGAACTTGAATCATCCAGCACTCTTCTTCAGGTAATGTGGCGTTGTAGGTTCCAGTGAAGCTTGGTACTCCTATGTTCAGGTATCTAGTGACTTCCTTCAAGTGCCGTCCAAAGGGTGTATCTTCATCTGGTTGCGTGAACTTGTTCCTTGCATCCCCCATCCTAAAAGAGTAGAAAAGATGAGAGGTCAGAAGAGAAGAGAGTGAAATAGTGATCTAGGTCTTTTAGCTTAGTGGTCGTGTCCTACAGTCAGCGTGTGCTCTGATACCATCTCTGTAGCGACCAGACCTCAAACAGTCTGATCTCTGTGCTCCGGTGTCATCCCTGGATCAGTAATGCTGACACCACCCAGTACTCGGAGGATTTATAGCAGAGTAGCAATCACACACTTATTACATTGAGTGTCTCAAAAGAGAACTTATTACAATAAATATGGCTTAAGGCCATCTAATAACGAAAACAGCGGAAGGCTTGGAAGATAAGTGAGTCCATCAACTCCAACGGCATCATTGAGTATAGAACCGCGACCTAAAAACTCCTTATTCGTCGTCTGAAAAGTCTGCAACATTAACGTTGCAGCCCGAAAATGGGTCAGCACATGGAATATGCTGGCAATGTAACACATAGAGAGTAATGGAATGAAATAACTATACTATATGCATATTTGGCTAGTGGAAAGCTCTATGGTTACAGTTTTGCGTAAAGCCAATTTTTCCCTACTTCAAAGAAATAAAATTTATTTAACTATCATGGTAGTTGTTAAACATTGAGAATGGTTGACAGCATCCTCAATCCCAATTAAGCATCATCATTAAACATAACCCAACAAAATTAATTTAGAGTAACATGTTGAGATTCACATGATAATTCAGGTACTAGATACTCAAGATGTCCATAACCGAGGACAAGGCTAACCATGATTAGTTTATTACACTCTGCAGAGGTTTACGCACTTTTCCCCACAAGACTCGATCGCCTCCGTTTGGTTTCTCGCACTACATGGTGTTTGAGAAGACGGATGACCGAGACATAGTCTTTCAGAAGCGCTAGCACCTTACGATCGGGTAGACCATACCACCTCCATCCCCTACATCTGCTAGTCTACCACTATAAGAGTTCGCACGACTTAGTCAACTATGCTAGAGCCCATAATAGCTTGTGGCTGCACACGGAAGTTTCTAGTATGAATAGTCTCATGATCCCTTTGAGCCTGGGTGGCGGTCCAAAAGAAAACAGGCAAGTCCTGGAATACCCAGGTGCCTCAATCCACCCAGATGTGTGTTTAAGTTGCCACCTTAAATAAACCATTAATTAATAAACTCACATCTGTCATGGATATCACTCACCCAATCCACGTCTACTGGCATAGCATGGCATAATGGCAAACATAGAAGTAACTCCCAAAGGTTTGATAATAAACAGGTAATAGGTACTACCTCATCTACTTCCCATCCCACAATTTAATTAGATCCTAATCATGCAATGTTTGAGGATTGATCTAATGCAATAAAACTGGGTAGTAGGAAAGGTATGATCAAAGTGTTACTTGCCTTGCTGATGATCCGCGAAACCTAGAGATTCGAAGTAACAGGCGGCGCACTCCGGGTATTCTATCACAGACAAACAAACAAGCATACAATAAGTACTCATCTAATGCACAGGTAAAAGTCAAATAATAGATCTAACCAGAAGGTTCAACTTAAGAACTCCGGTTGGCAAAAAGAATCAAATCGAACGAAGCAACGAAAGTCAAACGGCGAAAGAAAACAACTTCGTTCTACTAATCTGGATCTAGGGCAAATTTTACAGTAGAAAAATCTTGTTTAAGTTGGTTAAACAGATAGAGGGTTTCGAGACGAAACTCTAGGCGCTTGAATCGCCTGATTCCGATAAACGAGCGAAAAGTTATACTAAAAAGAAAATCGGATCAGGAATCGCGATCAAAAAAATCGCGGATTTAATCCGAGAAAAAGAAAAACGACGAGCGTTCGCTAGAACTAACGAAAGGACGAACGCTCGCTATTTAAATAAATCGGAAAAACCGATCTATTAAAAAAACCGAAACTGAAAAAACGGTGAAAAACCGACGAAAACCGATCTAATTTTAAAAAAAAAACCGATGGCACGGAAGTCGAGGCGCAGCGAACCCCGGCGACGGCGGCGGCGCGGGAGCGGGTGGCGGCGGCTAGGGGCTGGGCGGCTAGGTTTCTCCCGGGGGGGCTGGGCCGGCTTTTAAAGGCCACCTCGGGCCGGAGTCCTATCCGGACACGACCCGTAGGTCGGTTCATTTTTTTATTATTGTTATTATTCTGCTCGGAAGAAAGTAAAAAGAAATACTAAACGGACTCCAAAAATTCCGAAATAAATTTTCACGGGCTTCTAAAATCAAGCCGCACAAGGTGAACATTTATTTGGGACCTAAATGCACATTTTTCCTAAATTCAAATAAAACACCGAAAAACTCCGAAATAAAATCCTATTTGATTTTATTATTAAATCCTCAATATTTCTTTATTTTGGGAAAGTCATTTTTTTCCTCTCTCATATTTTTGTAATATAAATAATTAATGATAAAATAATTAAAATCAAATGATCCTATTCTCAAAATTTGAGAAAACTCAAATATGAAAATAACGAAATCCCCAACTCTCTCCGTGGGTCATTGAGTTGCGTAGAATTTCTAGGATCAACCAAAATGCAAAAATAAAATATGGTATGCAATGATGATCTAATGTATAACATTCCAAATTGAAAATTTGGGATGTTACAGTAGGTTTTGCCACCAAGGTAGAAAGGGAACCATGAGGAGCTATGTGAAGGTTAAGCTTACAGAATTCCTCATGGAGGGGTGGTTGACATTGTTGCAACATGAGGTTGTTGCAATAGGATTTATGACTTAAAGCATCAGCCATGACATTGGCTTTGCCTGGGGTGTAGGTGATTCCTAAGTCGTAATCCGAGATCAACTCCAACCAACGTCTCTGTCTGAGATTCAGATCCGGTTGGGTGAAGATATACTTGAGACTCTGATGGTCAGTGTAGATTTCACAACGGTTACCAAGAAGGTAATGTCGCCAGGTCTTAAGTGCATAGACTATAGCTGCAAGCTCTAGATCATGTGTAGGATAATTTTCCTCATGTGGATGCAACTGTCGAGATGCATAGGCAATCACATGATGATCCTGCATAAGAATGCAACCTAGTCCTTAACGCGAAGCATCGCAATAGATAACAAAGTCTTTAGTGAAATCCGGTGGCACGAGTATGGGCGCAGAAGTCAGGCGTCTTTTTAGTTCCTGAATATTGTGCTCACACTGTGGGGTCCACTCAAACCTTTTATCTTTCTTGAGAAGTTCCGTGAGGGGTTTGGCCACTTTGGAGAAGTTTTCAACGAAGCGGCGACAATAACTGGCTAGACCAAGGAAACTCCTAACTTGTTTGACCATTTTGGGTGGAGTCCAATCGAGAACGGCTTTAACTCTCTCGGGATTGACAGCAATGCCCTTACCAGAGATCACGTGGCCTAGATAGGTTACTTATGGCAACCAAAATTCACATTTGGAGAACTTGGCATGAAGGCGGTGCTCTCTGAGTTTTTCTAACACAAGTCTAAGATGTTCGACATGCTCTTCCTCGTTCTTCGAGTAAATAAGAATATCATCGAGGTAAACCACGACGAACTTATCTAAGTACTCCATAAAGATCAAGTTCATCAAGCGAGAGAAAGTAGCTGGAGCATTGGTTAGGCCGAAAGACATCACGGTGTACTCGTATTGACCATAACAAGTGACAAAGGCCATTTTGGGGATGTCCCCATTTCTGATTTTGATTTGGTGGTAGCCTAACCTCAAATCCATCTTGGAAAAGACTAAGGATCCAGCGAGCTGATCATACAGGTCGTTGATCCTGGGGAGCGGATACTTGTTCTTTATCGTGACCACATTAACGGGACGATAATGTACAACCATCCGATCCGTACCATCCTTCTTCTTAACGAAGAGGACAGGACAAGCCCAAGGAGAAGAACTGGGACGGATGAAACCCTTTTGCAAGGACTCATCAAGCTGTTTCTTAAGCTCGGCTAACTCCAAAGGTGCCATCTTGTATGGTCTCCTAGAGATTGGAACAGTTCCTGGGATAAGTTCTATGACAAACTCTACATCTCTGTTAGGTGGGACACCTGGCAGTTCTTCTGGAAAGACATCCGGGAAGTCACGGACTACCGGAATATCTTCAAGGTCTGGAAGAGGGCTGGCATTAAGAGAATAGAGTTGACGCCTTGCAACTCTAGTGGAGACAGTGACTATTTTGCCAGATGGATGTGTAAGTTGAACAGATCTAGTGTAACAATCGATCTTGGCATGATGAGCTGTCATCCAGTCCATGCCCAAGATGATGTTAATATCTGAAGACTTGAGAGATATCAAAGAAGCAAGGAATACCAGTCTGTCAACAAGGATTTCATTACCATGGCTTACCTTGGAGGTTTGCCATTTGGAACCAGGAGTCTGGATTATTAGTGGAGTTGGCATATCACAGAATGACATGTCGTGCAACCGAGCATAACCTTCGGATATGAAGGAGTGAGATGCTCCAGTATCGAACAGAACTGAAGCAGGGTGACAATTGACAAGAAGCATTCCCAATACGACGTCGGGGTCATCTTGAGCTTCTGTAGCTGAGACGTGGTGCACACATGCCTGTTCAGTGGTGGCTGGCTTGGTACTGATCATCTTGCATGATGGCTTTTCACGGCCAACAGACCTCTCAGACTGGGGTGGAGTATAACTGGACTGAGGGCAGTCACATGCATAGTGTCCTGGTTCTCCGTGGGTGAAGCAAGTTCCTAAGGTAGGACGTGGACCTACATCGGCAAGTGGTCCACTAATAGGCCTGGGTGGAGCACGTTGCTGAGCTAGGTGAGGCGCCACATCGGATGGCCTCAGTGCATATCCAGGTGGAAGAGCTGAGTTCGGAATCCAAATCCGTTGCTTCTGAGAGCCAGAGCGGGAGGAAGAACCGAGATCACGGTTGTGCTTACAAGACTCCTCGTAAGTGAGCTGAGTTGTCTCTGCATTAATGGCCTTGTTCACAAGAGCCTGGAAAGTATCACAATGATGCAGGTGGAGATCACGATGCAACTTAGGGTTGAGACCCTTCCGGAACCTAGCCTGCTTCTTGGCGTCCGTGGACACTTCTTCTGTAGCATAGTGGGCGAGGTTTCCAAACTCTCTACTGTAAGCATCAACAGGTAGCTTACCCTGGGTAAAACTACAGAACTCTTCCCTCTTGCGGTCAATGAGAGCCTGAGGAATGTGGTGCTCATGAAAAGCCTCGGTGAAATCCCTCCAGGTAGGAATCTGGCCAGCTGGAAGCATAGCCTCATAGCTCTGCCACCAAATACTAGTAGGACCTTCCAGGTGATAGGTAGCATAGGTGACCTTGTCACCTTCAGCCACGTTCACAGAACACAGTTTAAGAGTGATGCTACGGAGCCAGTCATCTGCATTGAGTGGCTCAATGGAATGATGGAAGGTGGGTGGTTTCAGACCAATGAAGTCGGTGATGGAAACCAACTTCTTATGCTGATGTGCGGTGTTCTGCTCAATCTGTGCCAGCAAGCGGTTAGTCTCACGCTTGTTCCTCTTGGATGCTAACAAGAACTCTGCCATCAAAGGCTGGTCAGGAGGATCCTCATCCCTACCATCTCCATGGTTCTTGCTATGAGCAACTGATCCTCGGTTAGCAGACGACATCCTGGCACAGAAACCAAGGAAACAAGGATGGAATTAGCCTCGACATAAGGATGCGGAATGTAATGCAAAAGCATTGGAAACTCTTGAAATCCTAGGACAATTTCGGCAGCATAACGGCTGTAAATGCTCAAAAAAGATTTTGAGACATTCATCAAAGGAATAGCATAATCACTCAGCATCATAATATCAAGGTTCTGGGTCAAACTAATGACACACTGAAGTAGTAGAACTGTATGGAGACATAAACTCAACAATCCTAAGACTTTACGGTTTAGTAACATGTCATCCTAAGAGATAGAGGAGAAGCCTGGTCCTTAACCCTCATAGAAAAGAAGAGGCTGACTCAGAAAGAATGACATCAGGTAAAGGAGTAAAAGAGCCTTACGTTCCCTTCCACAATCAATTCCCTTATATAACTAAAGCATTTCTAGACTCAACTTCGACCAGTTTGGCTTGGTAATCCTACAGTCAGTCAGGCTCTGATACCAACGTTGTCGGGGCCCCAATTCTAAGTCACACCGATCTAGCATGTAACACACCATATCACTTTGTGGCCTCACGCACGGTATCCCCATGGGTGTCGCCTTACCATGGCCCGGGACCGTTTGCGCCTTTTGACTCACGTATATGATAGTGTCGCTAGCATCCATATGACAGAGAACCCGAGCCGACATGACTAGTCGTGAACCCAAAGTGGCGCTAACTTACAGGGACAGGCATACATGAATCAACCTCGAGCATGTTGGTCAACAGCATATGAATCCGGGCTGTAGCAACTGGGCTAACAGGACTCCTGGAACCCGGGCTGTAGCAGGCTAACAGGACTCCGGATGTCTCCGCGTGACATTTCCCCGAAGGGACAGACACAGGAACGAAGTGAATCACATGCCGGCCAGTCTAAGTGTTCCGGAGCAGTAGTGCTGGGCTAACAGGACTCCGGTAAACCGGGCTGTAGCGGACTACCAAGGCTCAGTGGAAGCACTAGACTACATTTCCCCATAAGAGAGGCTACCAAGGATAAACAACTAGATTGTCGGATCCCACACATAGCAATACACGTTACACGTACGCATAACATGCAAGTACGTGATGTACAACATGGCATCACAACATAACTCAAACTCATATAGATAAAGGCCCAGAAGAGCCACGTAGCATTCAATACAAACAGGGGTCTCATGACCCATCATTCAGAGCATACAGGCAACGGAATCATTACATGTCTGAGTACAGACAACTACAAAAGAAAAAGGCTGAGAAGCCCGACTATCTACAAGACCCTCCCAAGGGTACAAGATCGTAGCTGGGATACAAGCTACTCGTCGAAGTCACTAGTGTAACCAACTGCAAAACATAAATAAGCAAACGTGAGTACGAAGCTACTCGGCAAGTCTTACATCAGAACTATCTACATATGCAACATTATCAACAAGGGGGTGGTGGTGTTTTAGCAGCAGCAAGCCAACTTTGACTCAGTGGCTAACCTATACTACGAGTATTAGAAACTTCTTTGAGGAGAGAAGACGCACACGAGTCCACATATTCACCATATCAATACTCCACTATGGATCCATTCCCGTCTCCCTACGAGAAGGCCATCCATAGCACTCATGCTTATCTTGCTGATTTTAGAGTATCCACTTCAAGTTTTCTATGTACTACATAAGTCCTCCAAGTTTCCATATCCGAGGAAAACGGCTATTCGAATAGATAATGTTAACCCTGCAGGGGTGTACTTCTTCACACACGCTCTCGCCACTTATCGCCCTGTACACATCATGTACCTCGGCAACCTTCAAGCGGAAGCCGGGCGAGGGTGTCGGCTATGACCTGACTAACCACACAAGTCTCTCGTCCAGGTTTATCACCTATTCGAGTTCCATCCGCAAGGAGTTCCGGCCGAAGTCTCCAGTACGGCCCCAAACAATGTGTGCAGGGTTCCCAAGCCCACCATCCGGGTGCCACTTGGTACACCGCCACAGTGCCTAGTCTGTCCCAAGCCCGTCCCGTCGGACACCACCTGGTAGACAACTAGCACTACCTACAAACGCCAAAAACTAGTTGCAACTCCTGGACAGAGATCAAGTAGATTAATAAGCCGAGAGGGGCCGGATAACCGGAACCCAATGTGTGGTAGTAACTGGACTTGGATAACATACACAGAACTCAGTGCTTAGGGACGGTTCCAATGAGACAACCCACCATGTACTCCTAAATGGCCTCTCATCGCTACCTTTACCCAAACGTGTTCACACACTTAGCCTTTATCGGTAGGACATGTTCACCACTCCGCTTCATTCCCGATGAATCAGACCTGACACAACTCTAAGCATAGCTGGCATAAAGAAAACAATCATGGATGAGTAGGCACATCAAGGCTCAAGCAACTCCTACTCATGCTAGTGGGTTTCAACTATTTACTGTGGCAATGACAGGTCATGCAGAGGAATGGGTTCAACTACTGCGGCAGAAAGTAGCAGCTGAATCGTTGTTGTCCTAATGCAGTATAAGGACCAGGAGCGAGAGAGTGGGATTTATCGAAATGCTCAAGGGGGGGGGGGTTGCTTGCCTGATAGATCAACGAAGGGGTACTGCTCCTCTGACAGGTACTCAGGAACACATTCTGGAGTGGAACCTATCAAGAAGAAACGGTGCCGGCAATCAATACACAAACAAATGCAACAATATGACACATGAACATGACATGTGCAAATGCTAGTGTTTGGGCTAATGCAAGATGCTACCAAGTTGGTTGAAGCCCATTTGAATCAAAGATTCAAATGCAATTCAAAATGAAGCATTTAAAATGCCCATATTATGTTTTCACTTATACAGCATGTATAAGTTGGTTTTTCATGCATGGAACTAGCATAAATGGATTCCTTGCACTTTTCTGATAATTTTTCATATATAAATTATTTCATTCTGAGCTACGGTTGAATTTCTATGAATTTTAGAAGTTTATATCATTTTCTGGACTTTCCTAATTTATTTTAATACCAGAAAATGAATAACTGCGTCAGCACTATGTCAGCATGACGTGAGCGAGTCAACGGGGCTGACCAAGTGAAACCTGACCAGCGGGTCCCACTGGTCAGTGACCCAGTCAACTAACTAAGTTAGTTAGTCCTAACTAATTAGGCAGGGCCCACTAGTCAGTGACTGTAATAACTAACCTAGTGTAACGCCCTCGATGCGGCTATATCTCCCACGTGTCGAAGCACGACTTAGAGGCATAACCGCATTGAAAGCAATGTCGCAAGTGAGGTAATCTTCACACAACCCATGTAATACATATGGGAAAGAGATACATAGTTGGCTTACAATCGCCACATCACACAAATACATGAATAAAGCATTACATCATCCCAATACAATCAGGGCCCGACTACGGAGCCAAAATAAAAGAAGACTACCCCAAATGCTACACAGATCCCCGATCGACCCGACTAGGCCCCACTACTGATCAACTAGAACGAAACAACACAAAGGGCAAGATCTTCATCGAGCTCCTCCTGAGCTTGGTTGTGTCACCTGCACGTACTCATCGGCACCTGCAAGCTGGTTTTGGAAGTATCTATGAGCCACGGGGACTCAGCAATCTCGCACCCTTGCGATCAAGACTATTTAAGCTTATAGGAAGGGTAAAAGGTATGAGGTGGAGCTGCAGCAAGCGACTAGCATATATGGTGGCTAACCTGTTCGCAAAAGAGAGCGAGAAGAGAAGGCAAAGCACGAACGAAGAAATATGATCAAGAAGTGATCCTATAACAACCTACGTCAAGCATAACTCCAACACCGTGTTCACTTCCCGGACTCCGCCGGAAAGAGACCATCACGGTTACACACGCGGTTGATGCATTTTAATTAAGGTCAACTTCAGGTTTTCTACAACTGGACATTAACAAATTCCCATCTTCCCATAACCGCGGGCACGGCTTTTGAAAATTCAAATCCCTGCAGGGGAGTCCCAACTTAGCCCATGACAAGCTCTCACGGTCAACGAAGGATATTCCTTCTAGCGGGAAGACCCGATCAGACTCGGAATCCCGGTTACAAGACATTTCGACAAGGTAAAACTAAACCAGCAACACCGCCCGAATGTGCCGACAAATCCCGATAGGAGCTGCACATATCTCTTTCTCAGGGCACACTCAGATTGTCTTAGGTACGGGTAGGCCAGCCCAGAGTTGCCCCTGGTGGCCACCGGCAGCTGACAGGTTGGACCAACACTCGGAGGAGCACTGGCCCGGGGGGGTTAAAATAATGATGACCCTTAGGAGCGCGACTCCCAAGGGAAAAGAAAAGGCTAGGTGGCGAATGGTAAAACCAATGTTGGGCATTGCTGGAGGAGTTTTATTCAAGGTGAACTGTCAAGGGGTTCCCATTATTACCCAACCGCGTAAGGAACGCAAAATCCGGGAACATAACACCGATATGACGGAAACTAGGGCGGCAAGAGTGGAACAAAACACCAGGCAAAAGGCCGAGCCTTCCACCCTTTACCAAGTATATAGATTCATTAATTAAATAATATATATTGTGATATCCCAACAAGTAAATAATGTTCCAACAAGGAACGATCTCCAATCTTCACCTGCAACTAGCAACGCTATAAGAGGGGCTGAGCAAAGCGGTAACATAGCCAATCAACGGTTTTGCTAGGACAAGGTGGGTTTGAGGCTTGGTTCAACAATATGGGAGGCATGATAAGCAAGTGGTAGGTATCGCAGCATAGGCATAGCAAAAGAGCGAGCAACTAGCAAGCAAAGATAGAAGTGATTTCGAGGGTATGATCATCTTGCCTGAGATCCCGCAAGGAAGAAGAACGAGTCCATGAAGAAGACAAACGGACGTAGAAGAACGGGTCCTCACAAACGCGACGTTACCGTAACCAACCCGAAGAAGCAAACACCGGAAAGAAGCACACAACATAGTAAACAACCACACATGAACATGGTATGATATGCGAGATGCGGTATGCGATGCATATGCATGATTTGCAAGGGAATGAATGAACCTGGCCTCAACTTGGAAATCCAAGTGTGCCACTGAAAAGGTGAGGTGATTTTGGTTGAAATCGATATAAAGATTGCCGGATTCGGATGCACGGTTTGGAAATGGCAAGCGAAACAAATATGGCACCGGTCTGCGATAAACAGCAAGTAGCCATCTAAAAGCAACAAGACAAACATGCTACAGCACTCAAACATGGCAACATAATACATGGCAGGGATCCATTCATAATGCTTGAGAAAAGATGAACACTGAGCTACGGCCAAATCATCCATTAACAGCTTCAAACAAGCATGGCAAAAATGCAATTGGTAAATAGATCTCAGACTTAGTGAAATTAACACTTGTCTGGAATTTCAGATCAGGTAGCACACTTTGGAGCATGCAAACTATATCCTATAGGGCCTGAACATGGCAAAGTAAAGCATGGCATTGAGCTACTCAAAGAGCTTAACAAAAGTCCCTTAGTGACCTTGAGCCAAAAGGGATCAGAAAATACAATTGCAAGCATGTGAACATGGCAAAAACACAATCAGGTTACAGACTTAGTGAAAAACTGGAGCATGCAAAAACAGATATCAAGTAGGCATGTCTACGAGCTCGATGCACTCACTAAAGAGCATGTCATGACAATCTAAGCATACACCCATCAATAATACACATAATACAAGCTATACATGGCAAGAATAACAACATAGCAAGCACGGATAAACTACAACATCCTCGGCAAAATCGCTAACAAGTAGACAATCTGCCCAGATTCACGAAATAGCAAAAGTAGAGCTCGATTGACTCAAGCTAGGGTGCTCCATAATTGCAAACAAACACATGGATGGATAGAGCACCACAAAATTAACAAATCATCCTTACTGATCATCCTCAAAAGAGGCACGGATCACTAGGAAACAACATGAACATATGGCATATTGATAAAAATAGATCAAGGACTTAGTGGAATTGGTATGTCCCTGAAATCAGCATTAACGAATGCACCACTTGGCATGCTTGTGCTAGTCACCACACACATCATAAAATTACATGGATGGCACCTCTGTAAAGATGACAAAGCATATAACAAAACTCATGTAGAGCTCAGGGGCATATCATGCACACAATAATCATGTCAAAAATGACAAATAGCTATTTGGAGCAGCAGATCTGACAATTAACTCAAATAGCATTCTTCCAACGGCATTTCGGGCATCAAGATGAACTCAAATGAAAATGATGCAATGGGATGAAATGATGTACTCTCCGAGACGAACATTTTGATATGCTATATGCCCAAAACGGAGTTACCGATGCAAAGTTACGGCGGGTCAAAGTATGCAAAATGAATCTGAGAGAAGGGAAGAAAGTCAACCCTAGGGTTTTCGTCCGGATCTGGATCTAAGGCGGCATGCACTTCAATGTTCATCGGAATCCTGTTCGCCGGAGGAGGGAGTCGCCGGACTTGGAGGAAAGGGAGGTGCCGCGGTGGAGGGCCGGAGGTGGCCGGAGCGGGGCGACGCCGGCGGCGATGGTGGCGGAGGTCGTCGGGCGGCTCGGCGCCAGTGAGGGAGCGGGGCGGCGGTGAGTTCAGCGCAAGGCAGCGGCGAGGGAGGGCGGGGCCGGCGCGGTGGCGCGGCGGCGCGCGCGCCTCGGGGCGGCGCGGGGCGCGGGGCCTCCCGCAGGCGAGCGGCGGCGCGGAGACGGGCCGCAGGGGCCGGCCTCGGGCCCCGGCGGGCCTGGCGGCGGGGACGGCAGCGGTGGGCAGGTGGCGGCTTCTGATTCACTGAGGGGCAGTGCGGACATGTCCGGCGGCGGGGTGGACATGTCCGTCGGTGGGAGGAGGACGAAGTTAGGGTTTGCACCGTGAATTTCGGGAGGGGAGCACGTATTTATAGGTAGAGGGAGCTAGGAGAGTCCAAATGAGGTGTGGTTTTCGGCCACGCGATCGTGATCGAACGACCGAGATGATGGAGGAGGTTTAAGTGGGTTTTGGGCCACTTTGGAGGGGTGTTGGGCTGCAACATAGACGAGGCCTTCTCGGTCCCTCGATTAACCGTTGGAGTATCAAACGAAGTCCAAATGACACAAAACTTGACAGGCGGTCTACCGGTAGTAAACCAAGTCCGCTTGGCAAGTCTCGGTCCAATCCGGAAATGTTTAACACCCGCACATGAAAAAGAGGTAGAAAGGGACACCGGGTGACATAGGAGCGCCGGATTGCAAAACGGACAACAGGGAAAATGCTCGGATGCATGAGACGAACATGTATGCAAAAGAAATGCACATGATGACATGATATGCAATGCGTCACACGCAAGCAATGACAACGCAACAACAGCGAATAACTGGAAGACACCTGGCACATCGGTCTCGGGGCGTTACACCTAGCTAGTTAATTAGTGCTAACTAGAGTAATTAGTCAGGCGGGGCCCGCAAGTCATTGAGAGAGAGAGGGAGAGGTCAAACTGGGCAGTGGGGTCAACCCACGCCAGTCAACGGTCAGTGGTCACCGGCGTTTAGCCGCCGGCGAGTCCAGACGCGGCGGTGCGCTGCGGGTTTTGCCTACAGGGCGCCATTTGGCGCACGGAGCGCAGCTACGGGGTGCGGACGCTCGTCCGCATCCAACTATGGTGGTGGCGCGGTCGGGGAGTGGCCGGAGTGGCACCGGCGACGACGAGTGCGGCGGCCGGAGTTCGGGCATGCTCGGGTTGGAGCTAGGGGGCACGTGGGGAGGAGCTGATGGTGGCTACATGCTCCTGGGGAGGTGAGGAGAACGATGACGCATGCGGGAGCGGCTGGTTCGGACTCTGGCCACGGTGGCGCCATGGCCGACGGCACGGAGCTCTCGGCTCTGGTGGCAAAGGCGGCTAGAGGAGAGGAACGAGCTCGGGGAGGAGGGGAAAGGCGGCGGAGCTCACAGAGGACTCATTGAGCAGGCCAGTGGGCTCGGGGAGGCGCTGAAGACGGTGAATCGGAGTCGGCAGTCGGCAGCATCCGAGGTTGAAGACGATGGTGATGACGATGCTATGACGCGCCCCGGCTCACTTGACTTGGTGGAGATGACGAAGACGACGTCGCGGAGCTCATGGGCATGTCCAGGGGGCGAGGGGGAGGCAGTGGCCACGGTGGTGCTTGTCGGCGGCGACGGCAGCGCTTCGGCCGTCACAGGAGAGGGTGACAGAGGAGAGGAAGAGGGCGAGGGAGAGTGAGAGAGGTGTGGGGCGTCTCCATGGCGTCCACAGCGGCGTCGGGAAGGGGACAGGCAGGCAGGGAGACAGGAGGTGGCCACGGCGTGTGGCCGCAGGCGCTGGGCACGCGCCTCTCGTCCCCCTGACGAGAGGAGGGAGATGACTGGCACGACCAGCTGGCTCGGCCGGCCAGCTGGGCCGCACAGTGCCAGGCCTCAGGTAAGTTTTCCCTTTTTTGTTTTCTTTTCTATTTCTAAAATTTGTTTTTGAGTTAAAATAAATACTAGCACAAATCTAAAAATGTTGGGATTCCTTGTGACCACTAGTTATAATATACCAGAGGCCCTCACCAATTTCCAACATTTTTGGAGCCTTTAAAATATTTATATTATTTTAAACAGCTCCAATTCAAATACATATGGGTTCATTCAAAAATCCAAAATGTTTAGCAAAAATGTGCATCACCTCTCGTTGTTGTTTCCAACATTTTCCAAAGAGCACGAACATTTTTGAAGAGCATTTTGGGTTCATTGAAATTCCATTTTAAATTTGAATCTATTTGAATTTGCTTTGGTGCTAGGGTTTGAAACATTCCCCATTTCAATTTCATTTGAAAATTAAACATGATGCACAAAGCAAGCCTAGATCATACCAGAACTAGGGATGTGACACGGTAGCCTCAGGGTTTCGGAGTATCCTTTGCAAAGGGAAGTAGCTGACAACCGTGATCTCATGGGCTTGGAAGTAGTGGCGTAGTTTCCTTGAGGCCATGACAACGCCAAAAATCAACTTTTGCACACCAAAGTACCTAGACCTAGCCCCTGCAATAGGGAGCTGATGAAGTACATTGGGCGCTGCACCACTTTCTTCCTTGCCGCATCCTTGGGGTTGCCTCCGCTGTCGTGCTCTTCTTTGCCTTGATCCATATCTGGCCTTGTCGGGCTGTGCTCACTCTCTCCTCCGGAAGGGACAGTGGCTGAGGCTACTGCCTCTTCCACTTCTCGCTGTGCCACTAGTGCTGCACTAACCACTTGATTAGTTGCCGCCAGGTATAGCAGCAATAGCTCTTGTTGTCTGGGAGTAACCAAAGTGGGCACAGAGGATAAGTAGGTCTTCAAATCTTGTAGTGATGCATCTACTTCTGGGGTCCACTCCATGGGTCCTGCCTTCTTCAAAACTTTGCAGAACGGCAAGGCATGATCAGGAGACTTGGAGATGAACCTGCTAAGTGCAGCAACGCACCCTGTCAAGCGCCTCACATCCATGACTGTCTTGGGTGCCTGAATCTACTCGATGGCCTTGATCTTATCGGGGTTGTCCTCTATCCTATGGTGGGACACAAAGAAACCAAGTAGCTTGCCGGAGGGAACGCCAAGCACACACTTCTCCGAGTTCAGCTTCAAGTTGATCTTGCGCACATTAGCAAACGTCTCTTCCAAGTCCTAGATGAGGGTCGATTTGTCCTTGGTCTTGACCACAATATCATCAATGTAAGCTTCAATGTTCCTGTGCAACTATGATTCAAAACCAATCTTGACTACTCTTGCAAAAGTGGATCTGTCACTCTTTAACCCGAAAGGCATTCGCATGAAGCAGTATGTGCCACATGGGGTGATGAATGAAGTCTTCTCTTCGTCTTCCTTGGACATAAATATTTGATGATATCCAGAGTATGCATCCAGAAAGGAGAGCAAATCACACCTGGAAGTGGAATCCACAATATGATCAATGCGCGGCAAGGGAAATGGGTCCTTCGGGCATGCCTTGTTCAGATTCGTGAAATCTATGCAAAGCCTCCATTTCCCATTAGTGTTGCGCATGACCACTTGGTTTGCTAACCACGTTGGATGTAGTACTCCTCTAACCAAACCAGATGTCTCAAGTTTCTAGATTTCCTCGGCAATGAACTATTGTCGCTCCAAGGCTTGCTTTCGGACCTTCTGCTTGACGGGTGGGGCATGTGGGCAAACAGCAAGGTGGTGCTCGATTACCTCCCTAGGAACACATGGGATATCAGATGGTTGCCAGGCAAACACATCGATATTCGCCCGCAGGAAGGCAATGAGCGCGCTTTCCTATTTGTCATCAAGGGTGGCACTCATCATGAAAGTACCATCAGCGCCAGCCAGCCCTATCGGGACCTTTTTCACATGGGGTGCAGCAGCCTTGGATCTCTTGCTATTGGAACTCTCCAGCAAGTCAACAACAGGCGCAACACACTCCGAAGAGGTACGCTTCCCAGATTCCTTGTCGGCGTCCCTGCTGGCCTTCTTCTTTCCTTTTCTTTCCTTGGTGGGAACTGCGGCTTCAGCTGCCTCTGTCGTGACCGTGTCCCGGTACATCTTATCGACGCAAATAATTGCATCCTTCTCATCTGACAGAATGGAAATGACGCCCACCGGCCCTAGTATCTTCAAGGTGTTGTAGGCATAGTGGGATGCCGCCATGAATTTGGCCAGAGATGGGCGTCCAAGGATTCCATTGTACAGCAGGGGGAGGTCGACCACATCGAACACAACCTTCTCAGTCCTGTAATTCAACTCTCCCCAAAATGTTATTGGCAACATGATCTTTCCCTTAGGACGACTCCTGCCAGGGTTGATTCCTTGAAACGTGCCCGTGACCTTGAGCTCTTCCTCTGCTATCTGAAGTTTGCTGATGACCTTTGGGGAAATCAGATTCAACCCGGCCCTGCCATCAACCAACATCTTTGGGACCTTGAGATTGCAGATTGTTGGTGAGACCAACAACGGGAAGCACCCAACCGCGGTGGTGTGGTCAGCGTGGTCCTCTTCATCGAGGATGATGGGCGTGCGTGGCCACTTGAGCAGCTTCCGAGAATCTGTCGCTGGCTCCACGGCATTGACCTCACGTGCCCACTATTTAAGTTGGCGGTGAGAGCAGTGCAGAGATGCACCCCCATCAATGCACAGGGCGTCAATGGCCTTCTGAAATTCCTGCTCACTGGTTTCCTCTTCATCCCCTCCATCACTTTCATCATTGCAATCCTCCTTCTCTCAGCCCCTGGAGGATTTTCCTTGGTTCCAAGGAGCCTTGCCGGGGTGATTTGCTTCACCGACTCGGCCCTTCCCGCTAGTGTCATTCTGACCTTTTTCCTTATCACGCTTCTCATACTCAGCCCTCTGCTTCTTGACGAGTTGTTCGACCTGATGGCATTCCTGGAGATCATGGCCCTTGGTCTGATGAATCTTGCAGTACGGCCCATCACCTTTCCCAGCCTTCTCGGCAGCCGCAGCCTCCCGGCAATCAGTGCACGCGGCAGCTTCCTTGCTGAGAGCTTTGGCCTTAGCCTTCTTGCCAGTACTAGGCATGCCCGATCCCTCAACGGTCAGTACTTCCTTATCCTTGCGCTTCTTGTTGTGCTTCTTGTTCTTCTTCTTCTGACTGGTGGCCTCATCATCATCCTCTGAGTCGATGTTGACATCATCTTATTCTCCAGGGAGTTTCCTCCCCTCCTCCACCCGAGCACACTTGTCCACCAAGGTGTAAAGCTCCTTCATTGTCTTGGGCAACCGAACGTTCATCTTGGAACGTATCCGACGGTTGTGCACATTGGACTAGAACGTAGCTATCACAGCTGCCGGGTGGATATCTGGAATATTTATGTGGACTCGGCTAAACCTCTGCATGTACTTCCACGGAGTCTCTCCTTCCTCTACGGGAGAAGCTACAAATCACTGGGCCGCCCTGGTTCCTGATGGCCGCCTGTGAAGGTGCCAACGAACTCATGGCACAGGTCAGCCCAGGTCGAGATGGAGTTCTCTAGCAGATGCATCAGCCAAGACCTCATGTTTGGCTTGAGTGCAAAAGGGAAGTAGTTGGCAAAAACCTTCTCATCTCTTCCCCCGACAGCTTGAACAGCGATGGTGTAGATGATCAGGAACTCTGTCGGGTTTAGTCTCCCATCATACTTCTCTGGTATCTCTGGCTTGAACATGCGAGCGGATGGCCGACGGACTTGCCGCAGCTCACGGGTGAAGGCAGGGCACCCAGCCTCAAAAGGCAAGTACCCGCCTCCGCCGAGCACAGGCTCGTCGATGTTGGGTCCATCGCGCCCATTGGACTAGTGGTGGTTGTCACGGCGTCGCTCGAGGGTGACGCGCGCGCCCTCCATCTGCCTGTCCTCTGGGGCCCACCGTCGGCCTTAACATGCTCGAGGATCGAATGAAGCCATCGAGACGTCATCAAGCTCTTGGTCGCGGCCCACGCTGCTGGCCATGCGGAAGGGGCCACCCCCACGGTGCAATCCCCACCACGGCAACCAGCGCGAGTCCAAAGATATTGTGGGAAACCACAACCACCTATGGGTCGATGAGCCCCTTTTGGTTCGGTGGGGGGATGGGCATGTTGCACAAAGAGCGGAGAAGCATAACACAGCACGGCGAAGATCGCACGGGCAGTTTTACCAGGTTCGGGCCGCCCTGAGGCGTAAAACCCTACTCCTAATTTGCTTGATTGATGGTGGATAATGGTGGAAAATGCGGCACTCTAGTCCGGCAGGGTTGCCTCAGGGCGAGAGTGGCTACGCGCGTATGAATGTGTGAGGGTCTGAATCATTTCTACGGTTGCCACGGGCCTCCTTTTATAGATGAAGGGGTCACCACAGTGGCAAATCAGTCATTTACACACTGATATGATAGCAAACAGTGCTATCATACCTAACTCTACAAGCTAACAGAGCTCATTAAATGCACCGCTCAGTGTCACATCATAGTGTGCCCGGCAGGCCTTGCCAGGCTGTTTTGCCAGCTTCTCGCCTGCTTGCTTGACACATCTCAGGACGGGTGTCGTATGGAGGTGTTTGCTGTAGGAAGTGGCTGCCATATGGCAGGAAGCAGCCACTTAGTCACTTAGGGGTTTGACACTGCACTGATCGATGACTTGCATAGCTGTGAGGTGGTGCGGTGGAGTGGTTTGCCTCCGCAAGCCCCGGCAGGCCTGTCGGGATGATCTGGAGGCTTGCTTCCAGGGTAATCCCAACCCTGCCAGGCTCGCCTGCCCAGCAAGGGAGGTTTTTCCCTTAGTGATATCTTGCTTCTCAGGCTCGTCTTTGTCTTCTTGATCTACACTTTGATCCTTCAAAGAACTGATCCCTTGTGCTTGGTCTGATCTTGGGTGCTCCAATCTTGTCCTTAGGCTTGTGTACTATCTAGGCAACGAACCCAGGGTTTGTTGCGCCGACAGGAGCCCCCGGGCCTGGCCCGAACGCATTGTGGGGTGTCGTCGGGGTAGGCCCTAACCAGTGCATAGGCAGGAGCGTAGTGGTGGCTTGCCCTTTTGAGATGTTTCTTTGCTTCTTCATTAACCTGAGCCCAGGTCACTTTCCGGTTCTTCCGTGCGTCGCGTAATGTCAATTGTAGTGGAGTCACTCTTGTAATGGCCCATGAATGACTTTAACGCACGGGCGAGTAACCGTCAATTCACTCCTCCCACCGTGCCCTTATCCTTAGGCACGTATGCTACATGCATCAAGGGGGGTAGGTAACGGAGGCGCGTGGTGCGGGAGAGCATCAAGGCAGGGGGTCGGTCTTCTTGGATTGGCGGAGGAGGATGGTGAGTACCTGTCGGGGGATCAGCCCCCAGCCCCAGCCCGCCTATAAAAGGAGGGGTAAGGGAGGAGTGGGAGTACTCATCCATATACCTCTCTTCCTCCATCCTCTGCTTTCTCTTGGGTATGCTGAAAGGGAGAGCCCGGGGCCAAGGCCCCAGGCCCTAGCTTGGGGTTGGTGATGCCAAATGCTCGTGCTGATGCTTGGGGAGTGTGCCTGGTCCAAGTCTAGAGGAGGTGCGGAGGTCGAGCCGTCTACGGTGCAGGAGATATCCAGATTTCCCATTGTGGTGAAATGCTTATCTCCTCTACCTCGGCCAGCCGTATGGTGGGGTGTGTTGGATCTTGCCACGAGCCATTGCAACTCGTCGGCCTGGTGACCAGATTCTTGGAGCCTCTGACACCCGTCCGGGATGTAGGGCCCGGGATCGTTGGTAATCCCAACACTGCTCCTTCCAGCGGAACTGGGGCCGATGCTGAAGAAAGGGGCGCCTTCCTGCCCGCCAAGGTGGGGACCGGCGCACCTCAAGTGCCCTGGCCATCTTGGCTCTCGGCCGCTTCTTCGGGGAAGATGACGGGCCGGGGGTCTGGCGTCTCCTTGGAGTGGTGGTGATGGAGAGAAAACGAGCGAAGACGGAGAAGGCGGGTGGTAGGGCGTCAGGTCGGAGTACGATGGCACCGACGCCTTCGTCTCCTACTGGTGACCTGCCGCCTCGTCTTTCCGCTCTTCCCCTTCCTCCCCTACCTGGCGCGCCAAAGATGTCGTGGAAAACCATGACCACATATGGGGCCATGAGCCCCTTTTGGTTCGGCGGGGGGATGGGCACGTTGCACAAAGAGCGGAGAAGCATAACACAGCATGGCAGAGATCGCACGGGCAGTTTTACCTAGGTTCGAGCCGCCGCGAGGCATAAAACTCTACTCCTTCTTTGGTGGATCAATGGTGGATAATGGTGGAAAACGCGGCGCTCTAGCCTGGAAGGGTTGCCTCGGGGCGAGAGTGGCTACGTGAGTATGAATGTGTGAGGGTCCGAATCCTTTCTACGGTTGCCATGGGCATCCTTTTATAGATGAAGGGGTCACCACAATGGCAAATTAGTCATTTACACACTGATATGATAGCTAATAATGCTATCATACCTATCTCTGCAGGCTGACAGAGCACATTAAATGCATCGCTCAGTCTCACATCACAGTGTACCCGGTAGGCCTTGCCGGGCTGTTTTGCCAGCTTCGCGCCTGCTTGCTTGACACGTCTCAGGACGGGTGCCGTATGGAGGTGTTTTCTGTGGGAAGTGGCCGCCATGTGGCAGGAAGCAGCCACTTAGTCACTTAGGGGCTTTACACCACACTGATCGATGACTTGCGTTGCTGTGGTGCGGTGGAGTGGTTTGCCTCCGCAAGCCCCGACAGGCCTGCCGGGACAATCTGGAGGCTTGCTTCTGGGGTAATCCCAACCCTGCCAGGCTCGCCTGCCTGGCAAGGGAGGTTTTTCCCTTAGTGATATCCTGCTTCTCTGGCTCATTTTGGTCTTCTTGGTCTGCACTTTGATCCTTTAAAGAACTGATCCCTTGTGCTTGGTCTGATCTTGGGTGCTGCAATCTTGTCCTTAGGCCTATGCACCGTCTGGGCGACGGTCCCAGGGTTTGTTGCACCGACAAATGGATTTGGATGAGCCGCTGATTAATTTGGTAGGACCTTCAATAGGAATAGAATCCACATAGTGGAATCAGTAGAGAGTTGTTGTTTCTATGGATTATTTCCTGAAATCTGCTGATTTAATTTCGAGGGTGGACAACAGAGTGTTTTTCACTAGAAAATTTAGGAAACGGCGGAGTTATTGACATTCTTTCTTTGTTAAGTCTATTATTACAGGATCAAAGTCTATGAGGGTAAGGGGTTCGGGGTGTTATATTTATGCCAATTGGGGGTGTCGCAACAACAAGAAGTCCAAGGCGCTGGGTGATCTCACGGTTTCCGAAAAGGAAGCTGCTGATCCCTCCATGGTGGCCGTCGAGGCGACGAGGGAGACTGTCTAGGCTTTCCCCCCGCTCGGCCAGCAGGGTCGGGCCTAGGCGCCCCCTTCACTGGTGCGGGCTGGAGCCCAGTCTGGTCAGCCAGACCAGACAACCACATCAGTTGCTGCTGCTTGTCCTGGCCAGGAGGGCCAGGTCCTGCCACCTATGGAGGATCCCAATCGCGGTACTATGCTGAAGGAAATATGCCCTAGAGGTAATAATAAAGTTATTATTTATTTCCTTATATCATGATAAATGTTTCTTATTCATGCTAGAATTGTATTAACCAGAAACTTAGTACATGTGTCAATACATAGACAAACAGAGTGTCACTAGTATGCCTCTACTTGACTAGCTCGTTGAATCAAAGATGGTTAAGTTTCCTAGCCATAGACATGAGTTATCATTTGATTAACGATATCACATCATTAGAGAATGATGTGATTGACTTGATCCATTCCGTTAGCTTAGCACGATGATCGTTTAGTTTGTTGCTACTACTTTCTTCATGACTTATACATGTTCCTCTGACTATGAGATTATGCAACTCCCGAATACCGGAGGAACACTTTGTGTGCTACCAAACATCACAACGTAACTGGGTGATTATAAAGTTGCTCTATAGGTGTCTCCGATGGTACTTGTTGTGTTCGCATAGATCGAGATTAGGATTTGTCATTCCGATTGTCGGAGAGGTATCTCTGGGCCCTCTCGGTAATGCACATCACTATAAGCCTTGCAAGCAATGTGACTAATGAGTTAGTTGCGGGATGACGCATTACGGAATGAGTAAAGAGACTTGCCGGTAACGAGATTGAACTAGGTATTGAGATACCGACGATCGAATCTCGGGCAAGTAACATACCGATGACAAAGGGAACAACGTATACCGTTATGCGGTTTGACCGATAAAGATCTTCGTAGAATATGTAGGAGCCAATATGAGCATCCAGGTTCCTCTATTGGTTATTGACCGGAGATGAGTCTCGGTCGTGTCTACATAGTTCTCGAACCCGTAGGGTCCGCACGCTTAACGTTCGGTGATGATCGGTATTATGAGTTTATGTGTTTTGATGTACCGAAGGTTGTTCGGAGTCCCGGATGAGATCAGGGACATGACGAGGAGTCTCTAAATTTTCGGGACGTCAAGATCGATATATTGGAAGGCTATATTCAGACATCGAAAAGGTTCTGAGTGGTTCGGGTATTTATCGGAGTACCGGAGAGCTACGGGAATTCGCCGGGGAGTATATGGGCCTTATTGGGCTTTAGGGGAAATAGAGAGGGGAGGCTGCCCCCCCCCCCCAAGGCCTAGTCTAAATTGGACTAGGGGGAGGGGCGGCGCCCCCTCCTTCCTTCTCTTCTCTTTTCCCTTTCCTTCTCTCCTACTCCTACTACATGGAAGGGGGGAATCCTACTCCCGGTGGGAGTAGGACTCCCCAGGGCGCGCCATAGTAGAGGGCCAGCCCTCCCCCTCCTTCACTCCTTTATATATGGGGGAAGGGGGCACCCCATGGACACACAAGTTGATTAGTTGATCTTTTAGCCGTATGCGGTGCCCCCTCCACCATAATCCACCTCGGTCATATCGTAGCAGTGCTTAGGCGAAGCCCTGCGTCGGTAGCATCATCATCACAGTCACCACGCCGTCGTGCTGATGGAACTCTCCCTTGAAGCTCTGCTGGATCGGAGTTCATGGGACGTCACCAAGCTGAACGTGTGCTGAACTCAGAGGTGTCGTACGTTCGGTACTTGGATCGGTCGGATCGTGAAGACATTCGACTACATCAACCGCGTTCTCATAACGTTTCCGCTTATGGTCTACGAGGGTACGTGGATGATACTCTCCCCTCTCATTGTTATGCATCTCCATGATCTTGCCTATGCGTAGAATTTTTTCTGAAATTACTGTGTTCCCCAACATATGCAAGACCAGGGAGGCCATCTTCAGCTGGGGCTGGGTCTTCCCATAGCGCCAGATGCTACTACTGCTACTTCCCTTCCCACAGTGCGAGATGCTACTGCTTTTTTCTCTGTGTCAGGTTGCACCGGCTGGAAAGACTAGCCTGGGCATGCAGTCGATGGCTGGGTTTAGTACTACTGCTGATTCTATGTACCAGGGTGCCTTGGCTGGATAGGAGATCCTGGGTGAGAGGCCATTGGCTGTGAATGATTAGGTGCCCATGGCAGCTGCTGGTATTGGCCAGCTGCTATTCCAACCTGGAGTGTTGGAGGCCCTGTCCGGTGCCGTTCTAGTGAGACTTGCTGCTGTAGGTGATGACACAAAGAATGATGTATCAGGTTTTCAGTTTACTGCTGAAAGGAACCCCATGTAGGGCCATCCAAGAAAGAAAGGGGGGAAGATAGAAAGAGAGGGGGAGCAGAGAGATCTGAGGGTGCACGTAGGCAAGTCCTAGGTAAAAAAAAGGGGGATGTTCTTCTGTTGCTCGTCCGAGGGAGTGATGTAGAGTTTTATTTTGAGAAATCCCTGGATAGCTATGAGCGCCTTCTATATGGAGATGTGATTGTATCTTCCAAGCGGGTGTGTACAGGTAGAGTTGAAGCAGTGCAGGACGTAGAGGGTGTGGTAAAGCATGTGGCAAAGGAGATGGATGAGAAATAAGAAGTGTACAGCCAGCAAGGGGTGGAATCGTTGGGAGAAGAGAAAGGTGAAAATGGTGCATCGGCGGCCTCCGAGGAGGAGGTCCGTCGGGCCCAATGAAAATTTTAGGGTTGAATTGTCGTGGTATGTTCTCCCATACAGCAATTCGCGAGCTCTTGGACCTTTAGGAGCGCACAAGGGAAGATTTAATATTTTCTCAGAGTCTCATTTGAATAAATGTAAAGCCAATGAGTTGCTCGTGTTTTAAATTTTGATTCTATGTTTGTAGTGGAAAGTGATGGTTGGGCCAGTGGCCTTGTTTTGTATTATCATAAGTTGAATAAAATCGAGTTGAATTGCGTATCGCCTCATTTTATTGATATTTTTTTATGTATGAGGATGGTGTGCACTAGCGGTTCACTGGTTTTTATGGTTATCTGAACTAGAATGAACGCAGGTTATCTTGGGATGACATTCACAATTTTCACAATAAGGGCAATGCGAGACCAAATGGAATGATGAGAGACTTTCATGAATGCCTCATGGATTGTGGGTTGGAGGATTTGGGTTATATCGGCGGCCCCTTCACTTGGAGAAGAGGTGATGTACGCGAGCGCCTGGATCAGGTAGTTTGCAATATTGGTTGGGCCCATAAATTTCCCCGAGCGGAGGTGATCAACGAAGAGCACATTCACTCTGACCATCGCCCGTTGATCCTGCATGTGGATTATTTGGATGACAAAATCTTCGGAAGACTGGAGGGTCGTCGGAAACAATTCGAAGCTAGGTGGTTAAAGGAGGAGACGTTCACTGAGATTGTTTGGACACCGTGGGAAAAAGCAAAGCTAGCAGGTATTGGCCCTTCTGTTGTTGATCGAAGGTGAGTTGTGCATGCCGATTAGCATTCTTGGGACCGGGAAACTCTCAGGGGCCCGAAGCGAAGAATAAATAAATTAAAAAAGGAGTTAGAGAGACTGAGGCGTGGCCCTTTAAATACAGAATCTCATGGTTATCAGAAGGAAATTATTACGCTCATTGAGAACATGTTGGATCAAAAGGAGATATTCTGGTTACAAAGAGGTCGGGCTAACTGGTTGATGCACGGGGATCATAATACCTCATTCTTCCATAATGCAGCCATAGCCAGGAAAAAAAGAAATAATATAAAGAAACTCCTAGATGAGTCGTTGGTCTGGAGGGAAGATAAGGAGTTGAAGGATCACATCGCTGATTATTTTTCAAAACTCTTCACATCGGAAGTACAGTATCCGAATCAAGAAGTGTTGTCCCTAGTTTGTAGGAGAGTGACGACTGAAATGAACAATGCTCTTTGTGCCCCTTATACTACTGAAGATGTTCGCAAGGAAATATTTGATATCAAGGACTTAAAAGCTCCAGGGCGAGATGGACTCCATGCTATCCTCTATAAGAGGTTTTAGCCCATGCTAGGGGATGATCTAATTGAGGAGGTTTTGAAGGCAATACATACATGTACTATTCCAACGGGTTGAAACGATATTGCAATTGTGATGATTCCAAAGGTGAATACACCAGGAAAGGTAACCTAATTTAGACCGATAAGTTTATGCAATGTGGTATATAAAATAATTGCAAAAACGGTGGCCTCCCGTTTGAAGGTGTTCCTACCACAAATCATTAGTCCAACAAAGAGTGCCTTCGTGCTTGGTAGATTGACTGCGGATAATATTCTAGTGGCTTGTGAGTGTTTTCACACAATCAAGACCAAAAGAGAAGGTAAAGAGGGATTATGTGCTATAAAACTCGACATGCACAAAGCTTACGACAGGGTTGAGTAGCCTTTTCTGAAGGACATTATGTTAAGACTGGGTTTCCATCAAGATTGGGTGAACTTTATCATGCAATGCATCTCAACTGTTGAATGCAGTGTAAGGATTAATACAGGGGAAAGCGAAAGTTTTAAGCCTACAAGGGGGTTGAGACAGGGAGACCCATTATCACCTTATCTATTCCTGTTGTGCACAGAGGGGTTGAATGCCTTACTTACACATGTAGAGAAAAATGGAAATATCTTAGGAGTAAAAGTATGTAGATATGCCCCGCCTATCACAAATCTCCTCTTTGTGGATGACTCTTTGATTTTCATGAAAGCTAACCAATATAGTGTCGAATCACTGAAATCAGTGCTAGATTTATACTGTGCGGCATCGGGACAGTTGGTAAGTGTGGAAAAGACCAGCATTTTGTTTAGCCCCAACACGAAGGTGGAGATTAGAGAACAATTGTGTACAACGCTGAATATTATGACTGAGGCTCTCAGTGATAAATATCTGGTTTTGCCAGCAAATGTGGGGTTAGATAAAAAGACTGTTCCACTTTCTGATTGAACGAATTGTTAAGAAAATTAGTGGTTGGGAGGAAAAATTGTTGTCAACTAAAGGGAAGGAGACCCTGCTCAAGGTTGTTATCTAAGCCATACCCTCCTATGTAATGTCGGTCTTTAAAATTCCTAAAAGCATTTGTAAAGGAATCATTGACGCAATAGCGCATTTCTGGTGGGGAGACGAGGAAAACCAGAGGAGGATGCATTGGATGGCCTGGTGGAAAATGTGCGTACCTAAAAACCAAGGGGGGATGGGATTTCGTGATATTCACTGTTTTAACTTGGCTTTGCTTGCCAAGCAGGCGTGGCGTCTTATTGATAGACCCGACTCCTTGTGTGCTACTATCCTAAGGGCTAAGTACTATCCTGACAGCGATTTGTTGAACACCAAATTAATGAAAGGTTCTTCATTTGCGTGCCAAAGTACCATGGCCGGGACGAATTCCCTAAAACGCGGCTACATTTTGCGAATGGGGAATGGTCAAAATATTAACATTTGGGAAGATGCCTGGATCCCAAACTATGCCACAAGGAAAATTGTAACGCCCAAGGGGGGACATTTGTTAACAAAGGTGGGGGACCTAATTGATCCTTCTACGAATAGTTCGGATGAAGATCTCATTAGACAAATTATGTGGCCCATTGATGTACAACGAATTCTTTCAATTCCAATCTCACAATATCACAATATGATATGCCAGATTTTATTGCTTGGAGCTATACGAAAAATGGTATGTTCTTGGTCCGGTCTGCCTACTCTAGGGAGTGGAAACATTGGTATGGAAATAAATTAAGACATTCTAATGGGATGGGACGAATCACAGTAAACCCAATTTGGAACAAGATATGGAAGTTATCTTGCCCGGCAAAAGTCAAAAAATTTATATTGCGTACACTACATGGTACACTTCCATGCCGAGTTACACTTGCAAATAGACATATGAAGATCTCGCCCATTTATCCTACATGCTCGGAGGGCCTAGAAGATACAAAACACATGTTGTTCCTTTGTAGAAAAGCCAAGGAGGTTTGGAAAAGGCTTGGGTTGGATGATATTATTGATAAAGCCTGTGAGGTAGATCGTGCTGGAGAAGCGGTGTTGGAGTATTTACTACTTCTACAAGACTAAGAATTGTTGATTTTTGGCCATCACAATGTGCGTGAAATGATTGTTGTCTCAGCATGGTATCTATGGTGGGAAAGACGAAAAATTGTGCATAAGAAGACAACGCATAATGCACTTCAAATTTCTATGGGAATTCTTGCCCTTACATCAAATTACGTTAATGCATCATACCCGCGACTTCTATGAAAAAGAGGGGTTGGTCCTGTCCTCTTAAGGGATTTGTGAAACTTAATGTTGATGTTTCTTTTGACTACGACCTCCTTAAGGGCACGATGGGGGGCAGTATTGAGAGATGACAAAGGTAGGTTTATTGCAGGAGACAACGGGAAAATTGACTATTGCGCGGATGTTTTGATGTCGGAAGCTTCAACTCTCAAATTTGGTCTATCACTGGCACGGAGGACGGGATGTAATCGCCTTATTATTAACTCAAACAATCTGAAGGTGGTCGAAATCATGCAAAACGGAAGACGGTCGACGGCGGCAATCTTCGTTGATTGTTTTCATTATGCCTGTGATTTCATTATTATTAGATTCGGACATTGTAATAGAGGAACAAATAAAGTAGCTCATGAGTTCGGTAAATTAGCTAGATTTTATGTGACTTCAGATTTTCTTTTCAAGGATACACCATGGAGAGGTGCATCAATAGCATAGAAGAAGAGCCAAGCGGTTACAACTCGCCTAGTCAAACCTCTAGCCACAATGGCAAGGAGGAAAGACTCACAGATCAAGGGCCGCGTCTCGACCAACACCAGAAACCTAGAAGCACAACACCAACTACATCACAGGCTAGGTCAACGCACTCTCCACCCTTCACGCCTAGGAGTCGGTGAGTGAACAGCGGGAACCAGCTGGTTCCGAAGAAGGTGTCAAAGCTGGTGCTGGCGTACATTGCGCCCCAAGAACCCATGCTCACAGCAGCCACCATCACCAACGGCACAATGCCCCAATCCTCGACGAAGCATCGACGAAGCCACCACCTCCAGCAACAATTCTGGTGGCCTCCATGGCACCCCGGCAGCACCTCCAAGTAAGACGCGACGCCACTGCGCCGCTGCTGCCTAGCTAGTGAGCCAGCCTAAAGATTCCCCTGGTGCCCGGGAAGGGCACGGACATGACCAAGACGACGCCTCCAAGGAGGAGACGCACCCGCAGGCGTCGTCGTCGTCTGCAACGGGCTGCTGCCGCCCACGGATTTCTCTCGGCCAGTCTGAACCCCTAGGAGACCGCCGGAGCAGCGCCATCGGAGGGGAGGAAGCAAAGCCGCCGGCTTGGGACGTGCTGCGAGGAGGAGAGCCGTCACCTGCTGCCGGCAAAGGAGGTAGACGCCGGTGGCCGTGACCGTGGGCACCGGAGCACCACCCCGCACCTCCGCCGGTAGGCCCAGCCACAAGCATCTGCGAGGCCACCGCACCGCCGCCCGCAACCAGCGCCGTTGCCGCGCCAGATCTGGAGCCCACCGACCAGGATCCACCGGCCACCACCCACCACGCGACACAGAAGCCACCACCGCGCCACCTACGCTGGAAGCCCTGCGCTAGGAAACGGCCCACGTCGCGCGGATCGACGCCATGGAGCAGCCCCCCTGCCGCAGCCACCGACCGCACAGGGTCACCACACGAGGGAGGAAGCGCCCTGCCGCCACCTTCCCCAGAACCGGTGCGGGCTTCGCCGGCGGATCCTCCGGTGGCGACGAGGTGATGGGAAGGGGGAAGGGGCGGCGGCGGCGGAGTAGGATTTCCCCCGTGTCGCCGCCAGAGGAGGGCGACGCAGGGGCGAGCCGAGCCTTCGTAGTCCCTTCTTATGACGAGTGCTCCTCTTGTGACCTCGGATTGGTTTGAGGAGCCTTCAAATGAAATTGTAATGATTCTCACAGACGATTGGTTATTTCTAATGAATAAATGTTCCGTTTATTTTGAAAAAAAAAGGATTCTCCTTAAGCAACAGGTGCCTCGGGCCTGACAGGGAGGGAGGCTCTGGCCTCAAAATAGCAAACTGGAACTGACGGCGAGAGACAGTGCCGAGATGTGCGCAGCAGGGAGTGGGCACCCGCCGCTTGCATGCACCACGAACGCCGAGACAAGGGGAAGGAGGAGAAAAACAACCGGCGGCCGGCAACCAGGCTTGGACGACCGAGCGAGCGAGTAGTTAGCTAGCCTAGGTATAGCACTGGCACCCCGGCCGGCCGGCAGCCATACATGGCCGCCACCGTGGCCGCGCGGTGGTGGGAGGACGCGGCGATCTCGGTGGGGATGGTTGCCGTGCAGCTTGCCGGCGCAGCATACATGGTGGTGCTGACGCCGATCCTGGCGCTGGGCCTGGACCCGCTCTTCCTGGTGACGTTCGGCAGCCTCTCCACGGGGATCCTCACCCTCCCTTTCGCCCTCAACCTCGACAGGTAGGAGGTATCTCGCTCTCGCGTGCATGCATGCATGCGCATTGAACAATTCGTTAGCTGCTTTCATCACGTGTGTCATGCAGGAACAAATGGCCGTCGGAGCTGAGTAATAGGTTGATCCTTGAGTTGGTGGTGCTGTCTCTGGGAGGGTAAGAAACTAAGCATATGTATGTATGTATGCTTTTTTTTTTTATTAATGAATTGTTTACAGGGTGACTGTGTTCCAAGCCCTCATGCTGGATGGCATGAAGAAGACATCCCCCGCCATCGCCTCCGCGATGCTGAACCTGGCCCCGGGATTCATCTTCGTTGTCGCGGGCTGCCTCCGGTATATTTGTTGCCGTCTTCTAAATTTTAGAGGGCAGCGAGTGTCCGTGATCTGTAAATAAATGCTAATAAATTGTAGGTTTGAGAGGGTTGATCTCAAGTGCCGGTACACAAGAGCCAAGATAGTGGGGACCCTTCTATGCCTGGGGGGAGCCATCACCATGAGCATCCTGCAGAGCCCTGCCACTCCACAGGGCCGAAGATCGCCAGACCTAGCAGCCTGGGTCGTCGGCTGCCTGTGCCTCCTGGGTGCGGTGCTCGTGCTGTCGGGCACAATAATCCTGCAGGTTCACTTCCATGCTCACAAATAGTATCTTGATTAACTTATCGTCTTGCGTGTCTTGGCCCTGATGCATGCAATTGCAGGCAGCAACCCTGATCCGTTTCCCGGCCCCTTTTACCCTCTGCGCCATGACCTCACTCATCGGCGCCTTGCTGACAGGGATGTTCCAGGTGTCTACCACAGGGAGGCTCGGCCCTGGGACGCTCCAGATCAGCACCGGAATAATCCTCTCCCTTGTGTTTGTGGTGCGTGCTTGCCAAAACTTGCGTCAAATGAGCCACCATGCGGCTACTGAGGCTGAGCTTGACCCAGTACTACATTTATAACAACATAACAGGGTAGTCTGGTGAGCTCCGTGTCCATCATGTACCAGACGTGGGTGCTGGAGAAGAAGGGGCCTGTGCTCGTCTCACTGTTTAGCCCCACGCAGACCATGGGTTCCGCAATCTTCTCCGCCCTCTTCTTGGGACGGGTGGTGCAACCAGCAAGGTTCGTACATACATGCATGCATCCCCTGCCTGAGATAAGAGTTCATGCATGCATGATGAGAGAAAAAACTACTTGTGTGTGTGTGCGCGCGCGCGCGTGCGCGTGTGCGCGTGTGGGTGCGGGTGCGCGGGTGCGTGTGGGCGTGTGTGTGTGCGTGTGTGTGTGTGTGTGTGTGTGTCTTATTGGGAAAGCTAGAGTCTACACAAATGTAACCCTGAGACAATTTTCTTGGGTTTTCATGTTGTCCATGGCAAGGAATAGGCTGATATTTTTGGGGGGGCTTTGTTTTGCTGCAGCATACTAGGGATGCTATTTCTTTTCTCCGGCCTTTATGCAGTTCTGTGGGCAAAGAAGAAAGAAGGCCATGTTCTTCCTCCTGCAGACAGGGTCGTGGCAGACGATATAGAGAAACCACTCTTGCTTCCACGCTAGCTTTTGTTTTAATATCTAGACAGGCAGGGTTCATACAGCAAAAATCAAAGATTGTATACTTCTCTTTGTTTGATTTTTGTAAACAAGTACTGTACTGTGCTATGTTCATACTGACAAGATACTTAGATCAGTAGCATCAGATTGTATGATAGAGGTAAGATGAAATGAAGAATACCAAGCACATGCAAGTTGCCTTGCGCCTAGCTCCAGTAATTTCAAGCTTGAACCTTGTTGGTCATACCAGAAACAGATAAATAGCTTGCTGAAAAGCTAGAGTCTAAACAAATGCTTCCTTCAAGGTGAATCTTTTGAGTGTTATGGCAGAACCAGACAACAGGTTAAAAGTGGCTATCATAACGAGTCTGGTATCAGTCCCCAAGGCAAAATTGTCTGTTTACTGAATGGGAACGTACACAAAGAATTC